>NC_088099.1:75374485-76783652 GCF_036370855.1 Dromaius novaehollandiae | reverse complement strand
AGAGTCAGAGTTGGCATGAAGAAATGCAAAGGCAAAGCCAAAGCAAGCTAGGCTCGAGAATTAGGGTTAGGGTTACGATGAGGTTCAGGAAAAGGCAAAGGCAAAGGCATCTGGCGTTAGGCTTAGGGTTAGCTAAAGGGAAAACCAAAGGTATCGAGCGTTAGGCTTAGGGGGAGAATTAATCTTAAGGTTACGGGTAGGGTTCGGGTTCGGGTCGTGGTTCGCGGTAGGGTTAGGAAAGGCAAAGCAAGGTAAAGCCAAAGGCAAAGGCATTTGGGCTTTGGCTTTGGGTTCGCATTACGCCACGGCAAAGGCAAAGGCAAAGGTGCCTAGGGTTCAGGTTAGCCTTAAGGTTAGCATGAGGGTGAGGGTTATGGTTAGAGATAGCATCAAGAAAGGGAAAGGAAAGCCAAAGCCTAAGGAATCTAGACTCACGAGTAGGCTTAGCGTTAGCAGTAGGGTTAGGGTTGGGAAAGGCAAAGGCATTAAGGGTTACCTTTAGGGGTAGCGGTAGGCCATGGCAAAGGCAAAGCCAAAGGAATCTAGGCTTAGAAGGAGGGTCATCTCTAGTGTTACGGTTAGGGTTAGGCTTACGATTAGGTTCAGCCAAAGGCCAAGGCAAAGACAAAGGCATCTGCCGCTACGGTACGGGTAGGCAAAGGCAAAGGCAAAGGCACCTAGGCTTCGGGATACACAGGGGAAAAGGCAAATGTACCCAGGCTTAGGGTGAGCCTTAGCGTCAGCGTCAGGGTCAGGGTCAGCGTTAGCAAAGGCAAAGGCAATGGAAAAGGAAAGGCATCTAGCGTTAGCGTTAGGCTTAGCGTTACGGTTACGGTTAGGTTAGGGTTAGGGAAACGGAAAAGCCAAGGCAAAAGAAAAGGCAAAGAGAAAGGCCAAACCATCTAGCGTTACGCTTACAGTTGGGGTTAGGCAAAGGCAAAGGCATCTGAGGACAGGGTCAGGGTCACGCTTAGGCAAAGGATAAGGCAAAGACAACATGAAAGGCATCTAGGCTTAGGCAAAGGCAGAGGCAAAGGCAAAGGTAAAGGCATGCCGGGCTAGGGTTACGGTTAGCAAAGGCAAAGGAAAAGGCAAAGGCAAAATCAAAGGTGCCTAGGGTTCAGGTTAGCCTTAAGGTTAGCATGAGGGTGAGGGTGAGCGTTAGGGATAGCGTCAAGAAAGGGAAAGGAAAGCCAAAGCCTAAGGAATCTAGGCATACCAGTAGGGTTAGCGGTAGCGGTAGGGTTGGGAAAGGCAAAGGCATTAAGGGCTACCTTTAGGGGTAGCGGTAGGGCATGGCAAAGGCAAGGGCAAAGGCAAAGGCAACGCCATCTAGCAGTAGCTTTAGGCTTAGGGTTAGGCTTAGGCAAAGGCAAAACAAAGGCAAAAGAAAAGGCATCTAGGGTTACGGTCACCGTTCGGGTTAGCAAAAGGCAGAGGAAAAGGCAAAGGCATCTAGGGTTAGGGTCAGCGGCAGCGGCAGGCAAAGGCAAAGACTAACTCAAAACCAAAGGCAGCTAGGAGGAGGGGGATGAAAGGCAATGGCAACGACAAAGGCAAAGGCAGCTAGGCTTACGCTTAGCAAAGGCAAAGCCAAATGCAACAGCAAAGCTATCCAGGCTTAGGCTTAGGCTTAGGCTTCGGCTTCGGCTTAGGCTTAGGCTTAGGCTTAGGCTTAGGCTTAGTAAAGCAGAGGAAAACGCAACGGCATTCAGGCTAAGCATGAGGGTTAGTGATAGGCCACGGAAAGATAAAGGCAAGGGCAAACAACAGTCCAAGGAAAAGCCATCTAGGTGAGGGCTACGGGTAGGGTTACGGTGATGTTTAGGCTTACCGTGAGGATTAGGAACAGCTAAAGGCAAAGGCATCTAGGAATACAGTCATGGTCACGGTCAGTGTCAGGGTTAGGAAAAGGCAAAAGCAAAGGAAAAGGAAAAGGCATCTAGCGTTGGGGTTAGCGATAGGCAAAGGCAAAGGCATGTAGGCTTAGGGTTAGCAAGGCAGAGAGAAAGCCAAAGGCAAAGGAATCTAGGCTTAGGGGTAGGGTAAGGCGTAGGGCTTAGGCTTAGCCTTAGGTTCCGCATCAGGCTTAGGAAAGGGAAAGCAAAGGCAAAGGCAATGTTAAAGGCATTCAGGCTTAGGATTAGGCTTAGGGCAAGGCCACGGCAAAGGCAAAGCAAAGGAAGAAGAAAAGGCATCCAGGGTTAGGGTGACGCTGAGCGTTCGCATTACGGTTAGAGTTACGGTGAGGGTTAGGAAACGTAAACACAAAGGCTCTAGGCATAGTGTCAGGGTCAGTGTTAGGCAAAGCAAGGGCAAAGGCATCTAGGCTTAGGCTGAGCAAAGGAAAAGCCAAAGCTCAAGGCAAAGGCAAAAGGAAAGGTATCGAAGGTTAGGGCTAGGGTTCAGGTTTGGGTTCGGGTTAGAGTCAGAGTTGGCATGAAGAAATGCAAAGGCAAAGCCAAAGCAAGCTAGGCTCGAGAATTAGGGTTAGGGTTACGATGAGGTTCAGGAAAAGGCAAAGGCAAAGGCATCTGGCGTTAGGCTTAGGGTTAGCTAAAGGGAAAACCAAAGGTATCGAGGGTTAGGCTTAGGGGGAGAATTAATCTTAAGGTTACGGGTAGGGTTCGGGTTCGGGTCGTGGTTCGCGGTAGGGTTAGGAAAGGCAAAGCAAGGTAAAGCCAAAGGCAAAGGCATTTGGGCTTTGGCTTTGGGTTCGCGTTACGCCACGGCAAAGGCAAAGGCAAAGGTGCCTAGGGTTCAGGTTAGCCTTAAGGTTAGCATGAGGGTGAGGGTTATGGTTAGAGATAGCATCAAGAAAGGGAAAGGAAAGCCAAAGCCTAAGGAATCTAGACTCACGAGTAGGCTTAGCGTTAGCAGTAGGGTTAGGGTTGGGAAAGGCAAAGGCATTAAGGGTTACCTTTAGGGGTAGCGGTAGGCCATGGCAAAGGCAAAGCCAAAGGAATCTAGGCTTAGAAGGAGGGTCATCTCTAGTGTTACGGTTAGGGTTAGGCTTACGATTAGGTTCAGCCAAAGGCCAAGGCAAAGACAAAGGCATCTGCCGCTACGGTACGGGTAGGTAAAGGCAAAGGCAAAGGCACCTAGGCTTCGGGATACACAGGGGAAAACGCAAGTGTACCCAGGCTTAGGGTGAGCCTTAGCGTCAGCGTCAGCGTCAGGGTCAGCGTTAGCAAAGGCAAAGGCAATGGAAAAGGAAAGGCATCTAGAGTTAGCGTTAGGCTTAGCGTTACGGTTACCGTTAGGTTAGGGTTAGGGAAACGGAAAAGCCAAGGCAAAAGAAAAGGCAAAGAGAAAGGCCAAACCATCTAGCGTTACGCTTACAGTTGGGGTTAGGCAAAGGCAAAGGCATCTGAGGACAGGGTCAGGGTCACGCTTAGGCAAAGGATAAGGCAAAGACAACATGAAAGGCATCTAGGCTTAGGCAAAGGCAGAGGCAAAGGCAGAGGCAAAGGCAAAGGCAAAGGCAAAGGCCTGCCGGGGTAGGGTTACGGTTAGCAAAGGCAAAGCAAAAGGCAAAGGCAAAGGTGCCTAGGGTTCAGGTTAGCCTTAAGGTTAGCATGAGGGTGAGGGTTATGGTTAGGGATAGCGTCAAGAAAGGGAAAGGAAAGCCAAAGCTTAAGGAATCTAGGCTTACGAGTAGGGTTAGCGGTAGCGGTAGGGTCAGGGTTGGGAAAGGCAAAGGCGTTAAGGGCTACCTTTAGGGGCAGCGATAGGGCATGGTAAGGGCAAAGGCAAAGGCAACGCCATCTAGCAGTAGCTTTAGGCTTAGGGTTAGGCTTAGGCAAAGGCAAAACAAAGGCAAAAGAAAAGGCATCTAGGGTTACGGTCACCCTTCGGGTTAGCAAAAGGCAGAGGAAAAGGCAAAGGCATCTAGGGTTAGGGGCAGCGGCAGGCAAAGGCAAAGACTAACTCAAAACCAAAGGCAGCTAGGGAGAGGGGGACGAAAGGCAATGGCAACGACAAAGGCAAAGGCAGCTAGGCTTACGCTTAGCAAAGGCAAAGCCAAACGCAACAGCAAAGCTATCCGGGCTTCGGCCTAGGTTTAGGTTTAGGCTTAGGCTTAGGCTCAGGCTCAGGTTAGGTAAAACAGAGGTAAACGCAAAGGCATTCAGGCTTAGCATGAGGGTTAGTGACAGGCCACGGAAAGATAAAGGCAAGGGCAAACAACAGTCCAAGGAAAAGCCATCTAGGTGAGGGCTACGGGTAGGGTTACGGTGATGTTTAGGCTTACCGTGAGGATTAGGAACAGCTAAAGGCAAAGGCATCTAGGAATACAGTCGCGGTCGCGGTCCGTGTCAGGGTTAGGAAAAGGCAAAAGCAAAGGAAAAGGAAAAGGCATCTAGCGTTGGGGTTAGCGATAGGCAAAGGCAAAGGCATGTAGGCTTAGGGTTAGCAAGGCAGAGAGAAAGCCAAAGGCAAAGGAATCTAGGCTTAGGGGTAGGGTAAGGCGTAGGGCTTAGGCTTAGCCTTAGGTTCCGCATCAGGCTTAGGAAAGGGAAAGCAAAGGCAAAGGCAATGTTAAAGGCATTCAGGCTTAGGATTAGGCTTAGGGCAAGGCCACGGCAAAGGCAAAGCAAAGGAAGAAGAAAAGGCATCCAGGGTTAGGGTGACGCTGAGCGTTCGCATTACGGTTAGAGTTACGGTGAGGGTTAGGAAACGGTAAACGCAAAGGCTCTAGGCATAGTGTCAGGGTCAGTGTTAGGCAAAGCAAGGGCAAAGGCATCTAGGCTTAGGCTGAGCAAAGGAAAAGCCAAAGCTCTAGGCAAAGGCAAAAGGAAAGGTATCGAAGGTTAGGGCTAGGGTTCAGGTTTGGGTTCGGGTTAGAGTCAGAGTTGGCATGAAGAAATGCAAAGGCAAAGCCAAAGCAAGCTAGGCTCGAGAATTAGGGTTAGGGTTACAATGAGGTTCAGGAAAAGGCAAAGGCAAAGGCATCTGGCGTTAGGCTTAGGGTTAGCTAAAGGGAAAACCAAAGGTATCGAGCGTTAGGCTTAGGGGGAGGATTAGGCTTAAGGTTACGGGTAGGGTTCGGGTTCGGGTCGTGGTTCGCGGTAGGGTTAGGAAAGGCAAAGCAAGGTAAAGCCAAAGGCAAAGGCATTTGGGCTTTGGCTTTGGGTTCGCGTTACGCCACGGCAAAGGAAAAGGCAAAGGCAAAGGCAAAGGTGCCTAGGGTTCAGGTTAGCCTTAAGGTTAGCATGAGGGCGAGGGTTATGGTTAGGGATAGCGTCAAGAAAGGGAAAGGAAAGCCAAAGCCTATGGAATCTAGACTCACGAGTAGGGTTAGCGTTAGCAGTAGGGTTAGGGTTGGGAAATGCAAAGGCATTAAGGGTTACCTTTAGGGGTAGCGGTAGGCCATGGCAAAGGCAAAGCCAAAGGAATCTAGGCTTAGAAGGAGGGTCATCTCTAGTGTTACAGTTAGGGTTAGGCTTACGATTAGGTTCAGCCAAAGGCCAAGGCAAAGACAAAGGCATCTGCCGCTACGGTACGGGTAGGTAAAGGCAAAGGCAAAGGCACCTAGGCTTCGGGATACACAGGGGAAAAGGCAAATGTACCCAGGCTTAGGGTGAGCCTTAGCGTCAGCGTCAGGGTCAGCGTTAGCAAAGGCAAAGGCAATGGAAAAGGAAAGGCATCTAGCGTTAGCGTTAGGCTTAGCGTTACGGTTACGGTTAGGTTAGGGTTAGGGAAACGGAAAAGCCAAGGCAAAAGAAAAGGCAAAGAGAAAGGCCAAACCATCTAGCGTTACGCTTACAGCTGGGGTTAGGCAAAGGCAAAGGCAAAGGCATCTAAGGATAGGGTCAGGGTCACGCTTAGGCAAAGGATAAGGCAAAGACAACATGAAAGGCATCTAGGCTTAGGCAAAGGCAGAGGCAAAGGCAAAGGTAAAGGCATGCCGGGCTAGGGTTACGGTTAGCAAAGGCAAAGGAAAAGGCAAAGGCAAAATCAAAGGTGCCTAGGGTTCAGGTTAGCCTTAAGGTTAGCATGAGGGTGAGGGTGAGCGTTAGGGATAGCGTCAAGAAAGGGAAAGGAAAGCCAAAGCCTAAGGAATCTAGGCATACCAGTAGGGTTAGCGGTAGCGGTAGGGTTGGGAAAGGCAAAGGCATTAAGGGCTACCTTTAGGGGTAGCGGTAGGGCATGGCAAAGGCAAGGGCAAAGGCAAAGGCAACGCCATCTAGCAGTAGCTTTAGGCTTAGGGTTAGGCTTAGGCAAAGGCAAAACAAAGGCAAAAGAAAAGGCATCTAGGGTTACGGTCACCGTTCGGGTTAGCAAAAGGCAGAGGAAAAGGCAAAGGCATCTAGGGTTAGGGTCAGCGGCAGCGGCAGGCAAAGGCAAAGACTAACTCAAAACCAAAGGCAGCTAGGAGGAGGGGGATGAAAGGCAATGGCAACGACAAAGGCAAAGGCAGCTAGGCTTACGCTTAGCAAAGGCAAAGCCAAATGCAACAGCAAAGCTATCCAGGCTTAGGCTTAGGCTTAGGCTTAGGCTTAGGCTTAGGCTTAGGCTTAGGCTTAGGCTTAGGCTTAGGCTTAGGCTTAGTAAAGCAGAGGAAAACGCAACGGCATTCAGGCTAAGCATGAGGGTTAGTGATAGGCCACGGAAAGATAAAGGCAAGGGCAAACAACAGTCCAAAGAAAAGCCATCTAGGTGAGGGCTACGGATAGGGTTACGGTGATGTTTAGGCTTACCGTGAGGATTAGGAACAGCTAAAGGCAAAGGCATCTAGGAATACAGTCATGGTCACGGTCAGTGTCAGGGTTAGGAAAAGGCAAAAGCAAAGGAAAAGGAAAAGGCATCTAGCGTTGGGGTTAGCGATAGGCAAAGGCAAAGGCATGTAGGCTTAGGGTTAGCAAGGCAGAGAGAAAGCCAAAGGCAAAGGAATCTAGGCTTAGGGGTAGGGTAAGGCGTAGGGCTTAGGCTTAGCCTTAGGTTCCGCATCAGGCTTAGGAAAGGGAAAGCAAAGGCAAAGGCAATGTTAAAGGCATTCAGGCTTAGGATTAGGCTTAGGGCAAGGCCACGGCAAAGGCAAAGCAAAGGAAGAAGAAAAGGCATCCAGGGTTAGGGTGACGCTGAGCGTTCGCATTACGGTTAGAGTTACGGTGAGGGTTAGGAAACGTAAACACAAAGGCTCTAGGCATAGTGTCAGGGTCAGTGTTAGGCAAAGCAAGGGCAAAGGCATCTAGGCTTAGGCTGAGCAAAGGAAAAGCCAAAGCTCAAGGCAAAGGCAAAAGGAAAGGTATCGAAGGTTAGGGCTAGGGTTCAGGTTTGGGTTCGGGTTAGAGTCAGAGTTGGCATGAAGAAATGCAAAGGCAAAGCCAAAGCAAGCTAGGCTCGAGAATTAGGGTTAGGGTTACGATGAGGTTCAGGAAAAGGCAAAGGCAAAGGCATCTGGCGTTAGGCTTAGGGTTAGCTAAAGGGAAAACCAAAGGTATCGAGGGTTAGGCTTAGGGGGAGAATTAATCTTAAGGTTACGGGTAGGGTTCGGGTTCGGGTCGTGGTTCGCGGTAGGGTTAGGAAAGGCAAAGCAAGGTAAAGCCAAAGGCAAAGGCATTTGGGCTTTGGCTTTGGGTTCGCATTACGCCACGGCAAAGGCAAAGGCAAAGGTGCCTAGGGTTCAGGTTAGCCTTAAGGTTAGCATGAGGGTGAGGGTTATGGTTAGGGATAGCGTCAAGAAAGGGAAAGGAAAGCCAAAGCCTATGGAATCTAGACTCACCAGTAGGCTTAGCGTTAGCAGTAGGGTTAGGGTTGGGAAAGGCAAAGGCATTAAGGGTTACCTTTAGGGGTAGCGGTAGGCCATGGCAAAGGCAAAGCCAAAGGAATCTAGGCTTAGAAGGAGGGTCATCTCTAGTGTTACGGTTAGGGTTAGGCTTACGATTAGGTTCAGCCAAAGGCCAAGGCAAAGACAAAGGCATCTGCCGCTACGGTACGGGTAGGTAAAGGCAAAGGCAAAGGCACCTAGGCTTCGGGATACACAGGGGAAAACGCAAATGTACCCAGGCTTAGGGTGAGCCTTAGCGTCAGCGTCAGCGTCAGGGTCAGCGTTAGCAAAGGCAAAGGCAATGGAAAAGGAAAGGCATCTTCCGTTAGCGTTAGGCTTAGCGTTACGGTTACCGTTAGGTTAGGGTTAGGGAAACGGAAAAGCCAAGGCAAAAGAAAAGGCAAAGAGAAAGGCCAAACCATCTAGCGTTACGCTTACAGTTGGGGTTAGGCAAAGGCAAAGGCATCTGAGGACAGGGTCAGGGTCACGCTTAGGCAAAGGATAAGGCAAAGACAACATGAAAGGCATCTAGGCTTAGGCAAAGGCAGAGGCAAAGGCAGAGGCAAAGGCAGAGGCAAAGGCAGAGGCAAAGGCAAAGGCCTGCCGGGGTAGGGTTACGGTTAGCAAAGGCAAAGCAAAAGGCAAAGGCAAAGGCAAAGGTGCCTAGGGTTCAGGTTAGCCTTAAGGTTAGCATGAGGGTGAGGGTTATGGTTAGGGATAGCGTCAAGAAAGGGAAAGGAAAGCCAAAGCTTAAGGAATCTAGGCTTACGAGTAGGGTTAGCGGTAGCGGTAGGGTCAGGGTTGGGAAAGGCAAAGGCGTTAAGGGCTACCTTTAGGGGCAGCGATAGGGCATGGTAAGGGCAAAGGCAAAGGCAACGCCATCTAGCAGTAGCTTTAGGCTTAGGGTTAGGCTTAGGCAAAGGCAAAACAAAGGCAAAAGAAAAGGCATCTAGGGTTACGGTCACCGTTCGGGTTAGCAAAAGGCAGAGGAAAAGGCAAAGGCATCTAGGGTTAGGGGCAGCGGCAGGCAAAGGCAAAGACTAACTCAAAACCAAAAGGCAGCTAGGGAGAGGGGGACGAAAGGCAATGGCAACGACAAAGGCAAAGGCAGCTAGGCTTACGCTTAGCAAAGGCAAAGCCAAACGCAACAGCAAAGCTATCCGGGCTTCGGCCTAGGTTTAGGTATAGGCTTAGGCTTAGGCTCAGGCTCAGGTTAGGTAAAACAGAGGTAAACGCAAAGGCATTCAGGCTTAGCATGAGGGTTAGTGACAGGCCACGGAAAGATAAAGGCAAGGGCAAACAACAGTCCAAGGAAAAGCCATCTAGGTGAGGGCTACGGGTAGGGTTACGGTGATGTTTAGGCTTACCGTGAGGATTAGGAACAGCTAAAGGCAAAGGCATCTAGGAATACAGTCGCGGTCGCGGTCCGTGTCAGGGTTAGGAAAAGGCAAAAGCAAAGGAAAAGGAAAAGGCATCTAGCGTTGGGGTTAGCGATAGGCAAAGGCAAAGGCATGTAGGCTTAGGGTTAGCAAGGCAGAGAGAAAGCCAAAGGCAAAGGAATCTAGGCTTAGGGGTAGGGTAAGGCGTAGGGCTTAGGCTTAGCCTTAGGTTCCGCATCAGGCTTAGGAAAGGGAAAGCAAAGGCAAAGGCAATGTTAAAGGCATTCAGGCTTAGGATTAGGCTTAGGGCAAGGCCACGGCAAAGGCAAAGCAAAGGAAGAAGAAAAGGCATCCAGGGTTAGGGTGACGCTGAGCGTTCGCATTACGGTTAGAGTTACGGTGAGGGTTAGGAAACGGTAAACGCAAAGGCTCTAGGCATAGTGTCAGGGTCAGTGTTAGGCAAAGCAAGGGCAAAGGCATCTAGGCTTAGGCTGAGCAAAGGAAAAGCCAAAGCTCAAGGCAAAGGCAAAAGGAAAGGTATCGAAGGTTAGGGCTAGGGTTCAGGTTTGGGTTCGGGTTAGAGTCAGAGTTGGCATGAAGAAATGCAAAGGCAAAGCCAAAGCAAGCTAGGCTCGAGAATTAGGGTTAGGGTTACGATGAGGTTCAGGAAAAGGCAAAGGCAACTGCAAAGGCATCTGGCGTTAGGCTTAGGGTTAGCTAAAGGGAAAACCAAAGGTATCGAGCGTTAGGCTTAGGGGGAGGATTAGGCTTAAGGTTACGGGTAGGGTTCGGGTTCGGGTCGTGGTTCGCGGTAGGGTTAGGAAAGGCAAAGCAAGGTAAAGCCAAAGGCAAAGGCATTTGGGCTTTGGCTTTGGGTTCGCATTACGCCACGGCAAAGGAAAAGGCAAAGGCAAAGGTGCCTAGGGTTCAGGTTAGCCTTAAGGTTAGCATGAGGGTGAGGGTTATGGTTAGAGATAGCATCAAGAAAGGGAAAGGAAAGCCAAAGCCTATGGAATCTAGACTCACGAGTAGGGTTAGCGTTAGCAGTAGGGTTAGGGTTGGGAAAGGCAAAGGCATTAAGGGTTACCTTTAGGGGTAGCGGTAGGCCATGGCAAAGGCAAAGCCAAAGGAATCTAGGCTTAGAAGGAGGGTCATCTCTAGTGTTACGGTTAGGGTTAGGCTTACGATTAGGTTCAGCCAAAGGCCAAGGCAAAGACAAAGGCATCTGCCGCTACGGTACGGGTAGGTAAAGGCAAAGGCAAAGGCACCTAGGCTTCGGGATACACAGGGGAAAAGGCAAATGTACCCAGGCTTAGGGTGAGCCTTAGCATCAGCGTCAGGGTCAGCGTTAGCAAAGGCAAAGGCAATGGAAAAGGAAAGGCATCTAGCGTTAGCGTTAGGCTTAGCGTTACGGTTACCGTTAGGTTAGGGTTAGGGAAACGGAAAAGCCAAGGCAAAAGAAAAGGCAAAGAGAAAGGCCAAACCATCTAGCGTTACGCTTACAGTTGGGGTTAGGCAAAGGCAAAGGCAAAGGCATCTAAGGATAGGGTCAGGGTCACGCTTAGGCAAAGGATAAGGCAAAGACAACATGAAAGGCATCTAGGCTTAGGCAAAGGCAGAGGCAAAGGCAAAGGTAAAGGCATGCCGGGCTAGGGTTACGGTTAGCAAAGGCAAAGGAAAAGGCAAAGGCAAAATCAAAGGTGCCTAGGGTTCAGGTTAGCCTTAAGGTTAGCATGAGGGTGAGGGTGAGCGTTAGGGATAGCGTCAAGAAAGGGAAAGGAAAGCCAAAGCCTAAGGAATCTAGGCATACCCGTAGGGTTAGCGGTAGCGGTAGGGTTGGGAAAGGCAAAGGCATTAAGGGCTACCTTTAGGGGTAGCGGTAGGGCATGGCAAAGGCAAGGGCAAAGGCAAAGGCAACGCCATCTAGCAGTAGCTTTAGGCTTAGGGTTAGGCTTAGGCAAAGGCAAAACAAAGGCAAAAGAAAAGGCATCTAGGGTTACGGTCACCGTTCGGGTTAGCAAAAGGCAGAGGAAAAGGCAAAGGCATCTAGGGTTAGGGGCAGCGGCAGCGGCAGGCAAAGGCAAAGACTAACTCAAAACCAAAGGCAGCTAGGAGGAGGGGGATGAAAGGCAATGGCAACGACAAAGGCAAAGGCAGCTAGGCTTACGCTTAGCAAAGGCAGCTAGGCTTACGCTTAGCAAAGGCAAAGCCAAATGCAACAGCAAAGCTATCCAGGCTTCGGCTTAGGCTTAGGCTTAGGCTTAGGCTTAGTAAAGCAGAGGAAAACGCAACGGCATTCAGGCTAAGCATGAGGGTTAGTGATAGGCCACGGAAAGATAAAGGCAAGGGCAAACAACAGTCCAAGGAAAAGCCATCTAGGTGAGGGCTACGGATAGGGTTACGGTGATGTTTAGGCTTACCGTGAGGATTAGGAACAGCTAAAGGCAAAGGCATCTAGGAATACAGTCGTGGTCGTGGTCAGTGTCAGGGTTAGGAAAAGGCAAAAGCAAAGGAAAAGGAAAAGGCATCTAGCGTTGGGGTTAGCGATAGGCAAAGGCAAAGGCAAAGGCATGTAGGCTTAGGGTTAGCAAGGCAGAGAGAAAGCCAAAGGCAAAGGAATCTAGGCTTAGGGGTAGGGTAAGGCGTAGGGCTTAGGCTTAGCCTTAGGTTCCACATCAGGCTTAGGAAAGGGAAAGCAAAGGCAAAGGCAATGTTAAAGGCATTCAGGCTTAGGATTAGGCTTAGGGCAAGGCCACGGCAAAGGCAAAGCAAAGGAAGAAGAAAAGGCATCCAGGGTTACGGTTAGAGTTACAGTGAGGGTTAGGAAACGGTAAACGCAAAGGCTCTAGGCATAGTGTCAGGGTCAGTGTTAGGCAAAGCAAGGGCAAAGGCATCTAGGCTTAGGCTGAGCAAAGGAAAAGCCAAAGCTCAAGGCAAAGGCAAAAGGAAAGGTATCGAAGGCTAGGGCTAGGGTTCAGGTTTGGGTTCGGGTTAGAGTCAGAGTTGGCATGAAGAAATGCAAAGGCAAAGCCAAAGCAAGCTAGGCTTAGAATTAGGGTTAGCGTTAGGGTTAGGGTTACGATGAGGTTCAGGAAAAGGCAAAGGCAACTGCAAAGGCATCTGGCGTTAGGCTTAGGGTTAGCTAAAGGGAAAACCAAAGGTATCGAGCGTTAGGCTTAGGGGGAGGATTAGGCTTAAGGTTACGGGTAGGGTTCGGGTTCGGGTCGTGGTTCGCGGTAGGGTTAGGAAAGGCAAAGCAAGGTAAAGCCAAAGGCAAAGGCATTTGGGCTTTGGCTTTGGGTTCGCGTTACGCCACGGCAAAGGAAAAGGCAAAGGCAAAGGTGCCTAGGGTTCAGGTTAGCCTTAAGGTTAGCATGAGGGTGAGGGTTATGGTTAGAGATAGCATCTAGAAAGGGAAAGGAAAGCCAAAGCCTAAGGAATCTAGACTCACCAGTAGGCTTAGCGTTAGCAGTAGGGTTAGGGTTGGGAAAGGCAAAGGCATTAAGGGTTACCTTTAGGGGTAGCGGTAGGCCATGGCAAAGGCAAAGCCAAAGGAATCTAGGCTTAGAAGGAGGGTCATCTCTAGTGTTACGGTTAGGGTTAGGCTTACGATTAGGTTCAGCCAAAGGCCAAGGCAAAGACAAAGGCATCTGCCGCTACGGTACGGGTAGGCAAAGGCAAAGGCAAAGGCACCTAGGCTTCGGGATACACAGGGGAAAAGGCAAATGTACCCAGGCTTAGGGTGAGCCTTAGCGTCAGCGTCAGGGTCAGGGTCAGCGTTAGCAAAGGCAAAGGCAATGGAAAAGGAAAGGCATCTTCCGTTAGCGTTAGGCTTAGCGTTACGGTTACGGTTAGGTTAGGGTTAGGGAAACGGAAAAGCCAAGGCAAAAGAAAAGGCAAAGAGAAAGGCCAAACCATCTAGCGTTACGCTTACAGTTGGGGTTAGGCAAAGGCAAAGGCATCTGAGGACAGGGTCGGGGTCACGCTTAGGCAAAGGATAAGGCAAAGACAACATGAAAGGCATCTAGGCTTAGGCAAAGGCAGAGGCAAAGGCAGAGGCAAAGGCAAAGGCAAAGGCAAAGGCCTGCCGGGGTAGGGTTACGGTTAGCAAAGGCAAAGCAAAAGGCAAAGGCAAAGGCAAAGGTGCCTAGGGTTCAGGTTAGCCTTAAGGTTAGCATGAGGGTGAGGGTTATGGTTAGGGATAGCGTCAAGAAAGGGAAAGGAAAGCCAAAGCTTAAGGAATCTAGGCTTACGAGTAGGGTTAGCGGTAGCGGTAGGGTCAGGGTTGGGAAAGGCAAAGGCGTTAAGGGCTACCTTTAGGGGCAGCGATAGGGCATGGTAAGGGCAAAGGCAAAGGCAACGCCATCTAGCAGTAGCTTTAGGCTTAGGGTTAGGCTTAGGCAAAGGCAAAACAAAGGCAAAAGAAAAGGCATCTAGGGTTACGGTCACCGTTCGGGTTAGCAAAAGGCAGAGGAAAAGGCAAAGGCATCTAGGGTTAGGGGCAGCGGCAGGCAAAGGCAAAGACTAACTCAAAACCAAAAGGCAGCTAGGGAGAGGGGGACGAAAGGCAATGGCAACGACAAAGGCAAAGGCAGCTAGGCTTACGCTTAGCAAAGGCAAAGCCAAACGCAACAGCAAAGCTATCCGGGCTTCGGCCTAGGTTTAGGTTTAGGCTTAGGCTTAGGCTCAGGCTCAGGTTAGGTAAAACAGAGGTAAACGCAAAGGCATTCAGGCTTAGCATGAGGGTTAGTGACAGGCCACGGAAAGATAAAGGCAAGGGCAAACAACAGTCCAAGGAAAAGCCATCTAGGTGAGGGCTACGGGTAGGGTTACGGTGATGTTTAGGCTTACCGTGAGGATTAGGAACAGCTAAAGGCAAAGGCATCTAGGAATACAGTCGCGGTCGCGGTCCGTGTCAGGGTTAGGAAAAGGCAAAAGCAAAGGAAAAGGAAAAGGCATCTAGCATTGGGGTTAGCGATAGGCAAAGGCAAAGGCATGTAGGCTTAGGGTTAGAAAGGCAGAGAGAAAGCCAAAGGCAAAGGAATCTAGGCTTAGGGGTAGGGTCATCTCTAGTGTTACGGTTAGCGTTAGGCTTACGATTAGGTTCAGCCAAAGGCCAAGGCAAAGACAAAGGCAAAGGCAAAGGTAAAGGCATGCCGGGCTAGGGTTACGGTTAGCAAAGGCAAAGGAAAAGGCAAAGGCAAAATCAAAGGTGCCTAGGGTTCAGGTTAGCCTTAAGGTTAGCATGAGGGTGAGGGTGAGCGTTAGGGATAGCGTCAAGAAAGGGAAAGGAAAGCCAAAGCCTAAGGAATCTAGGTATACCAGTAGGGTTAGCAGTAGCGGTAGGGTTGGGAAAGGCAAAGGCATTAAGGGCTACCTTTAGGGGTAGCGGTAGGGCATGGCAAAGGCAAGGGCAAAGGCAAAGGCAACGCCATCTAGCAGTAGCTTTAGGCTTAGGGTTAGGCTTAGGAAAAGGCAAAACAAAGGCAAAAGAAAAGGCATCTAGGGTTACGGTCACCGTTCGGGTTAGCAAAAGGCAGAGGAAAAGGCAAAGGCATCTAGGGTTAGGGTCAGCGGCAGCGGCAGGCAAAGGCAAAGACTAACTCAAAACCAAAGGCAGCTAGGAGGAGGGGGATGAAAGGCAATGGCAACGACAAAGGCAAAGGCAGCTAGGCTTACGCTTAGCAAAGGCAAAGCCAAATGCAACAGCAAAGCTATCCAGGCTTCGGCTTAGGCTTAGGCTTAGTAAAGCAGAGGAAAACGCAACGGCATTCAGGCTAAGCATGAGGGTTAGTGATAGGCCACGGAAAGATAAAGGCAAGGGCAAACAACAGTCCAAGGAAAAGCCATCTAGGTGAGGGCTACGGATAGGGTTACGGTGATGTTTAGGCTTACCGTGAGGATTAGGAACAGCTAAAGGCAAAGGCATCTAGGAATACAGTCATGGTCGCGGTCAGTGTCAGGGTTAGGAAAAGGCAAAAGCAAAGGAAAAGGAAAAGGCATCTAGCATTGGGGTTAGCGATAGGCAAAGGCAAAGGCATGTAGGCTTAGGGTTAGCAAGGCAGAGAGAAAGCCAAAGGCAAAGGAATCTAGGCTTAGGGGTAGGGTAAGGCGTAGGGCTTAGGCTTAGCCTTAGGTTCCGCATCAGGCTTAGGAAAGGGAAAGCAAAGGCAAAGGCAATGTTAAAGGCATTCAGGCTTAGGATTAGGCTTAGGGCAAGGCCACGGCAAAGGCAAAGCAAAGGAAGAAGAAAAGGCATCCAGGGTTAGGGTGACGCTGAGCGTTCGCATTACGGTTAGAGTTACGGTGAGGGTTAGGAAACGTAAACGCAAAGGCTCTAGGCATAGTGTCAGGGTCAGTGTTAGGCAAAGCAAGGGCAAAGGCATCTAGGCTTAGGCTGAGCAAAGGAAAAGCCAAAGCTCAAGGCAAAGGCAAAAGGAAAGGTATCGAAGGTTAGGGCTAGGGTTCAGGTTTGGGTTCGGGTTAGAGTCAGAGTTGGCATGAAGAAATGCAAAGGCAAAGCCAAAGCAAGCTAGGCTCGAGAATTAGGGTTAGGGTTACGATGAGGTTCAGGAAAAGGCAAAGGCAAAGGCATCTGGCGTTAGGCTTAGGGTTAGCTAAAGGGAAAACCAAAGGTATCGAGCGTTAGGCTTAGGGGGAGGATTAGGCTTAAGGTTACGGGTAGGGTTCGGGTTCGGGTCGTGGTTCGCGGTAGGGTTAGGAAAGGCAAAGCAAGGTAAAGCCAAAGGCAAAGGCATTTGGGCTTTGGCTTTGGGTTCGCATTACGCCACGGCAAAGGAAAAGGCAAAGGCAAAGGCAAAGGTGCCTAGGGTTCAGGTTAGCCTTAAGGTTAGCATGAGGGTGAGGGTTATGGTTAGGGATAGCGTCAAGAAAGGGAAAGGAAAGCCAAAGCCTATGGAATCTAGACTCACGAGTAGGGTTAGCGTTAGCAGTAGGGTTAGGGTTGGGAAAGGCAAAGGCATTAAGGGTTACCTTTAGGGGTAGCGGTAGGCCATGGCAAAGGCAAAGCCAAAGGAATCTAGGCTTAGAAGGAGGGTCATCTCTAGTGTTACGGTTAGGGTTAGGCTTACGATTAGGTTCAGCCAAAGGCCAAGGCAAAGACAAAGGCATCTGCCGCTACGGTACGGGTAGGTAAAGGCAAAGGCAAAGGCACCTAGGCTTCGGGATACACAGGGGAAAAGGCAAATGTACCCAGGCTTAGGGTGAGCCTTAGCGTCAGCGTCAGGGTCAGCGTTAGCAAAGGCAAAGGCAATGGAAAAGGAAAGGCATCTAGCGTTAGCGTTAGGCTTAGCGTTACGGTTACGGTTAGGTTAGGGTTAGGGAAACGGAAAAGCCAAGGCAAAAGAAAAGGCAAAGAGAAAGGCCAAACCATCTAGCGTTACGCTTACAGCTGGGGTTAGGCAAAGGCAAAGGCAAAGGCATCTAAGGATAGGGTCAGGGTCACGCTTAGGCAAAGGATAAGGCAAAGACAACATGAAAGGCATCTAGGCTTAGGCAAAGGCAGAGGCAAAGGCAAAGGCAAAGGCAAAGGCAAAGGTAAAGGCCTGCCGGGGTAGGGTTACGGTTAGCAAAGGCAAAGGAAAAGGCAAAGGCAAAATCAAAGGTGCCTAGGGTTCAGGTTAGCCTTAAGGTTAGCATGAGGGTGAGGGTGAGCGTTAGGGATAGCGTCAAGAAAGGGAAAGGAAAGCCAAAGCCTAAGGAATCTAGGCATACCCGTAGGGTTAGCGGTAGCGGTAGGGTTGGGAAAGGCAAAGGCATTAAGGGCTACCTTTAGGGGTAGCGGTAGGGCATGGCAAAGGCAAGGGCAAAGGCAAAGGCAACGCCATCTAGCAGTAGCTTTAGGCTTAGGGTTAGGCTTAGGCAAAGGCAAAACAAAGGCAAAAGAAAAGGCATCTAGGGTTACGGTCACCGTTCGGGTTAGCAAAAGGCAGAGGAAAAGGCAAAGGCATCTAGGGTTAGGGGCAGCGGCAGCGGCAGGCAAAGGCAAAGACTAACTCAAAACCAAAGGCAGCTAGGAGGAGGGGGATGAAAGGCAATGGCAACGACAAAGGCAAAGGCAGCTAGGCTTACGCTTAGCAAAGGCAGCTAGGCTTACGCTTAGCAAAGGCAAAGCCAAATGCAACAGCAAAGCTATCCAGGCTTCGGCTTAGGCTTAGGCTTAGGCTTAGGCTTAGTAAAGCAGAGGAAAACGCAACGGCATTCAGGCTAAGCATGAGGGTTAGTGATAGGCCACGGAAAGATAAAGGCAAGGGCAAACAACAGTCCAAGGAAAAGCCATCTAGGTGAGGGCTACGGATAGGGTTACGGTGATGTTTAGGCTTACCGTGAGGATTAGGAACAGCTAAAGGCAAAGGCATCTAGGAATACAGTCGTGGTCGTGGTCAGTGTCAGGGTTAGGAAAAGGCAAAAGCAAAGGAAAAGGAAAAGGCATCTAGCGTTGGGGTTAGCGATAGGCAAAGGCAAAGGCAAAGGCATGTAGGCTTAGGGTTAGCAAGGCAGAGAGAAAGCCAAAGGCAAAGGAATCTAGGCTTAGGGGTAGGGTAAGGCGTAGGGCTTAGGCTTAGCCTTAGGTTCCACATCAGGCTTAGGAAAGGGAAAGCAAAGGCAAAGGCAATGTTAAAGGCATTCAGGCTTAGGATTAGGCTTAGGGCAAGGCCACGGCAAAGGCAAAGCAAAGGAAGAAGAAAAGGCATCCAGGGTTACGGTTAGAGTTACAGTGAGGGTTAGGAAACGGTAAACGCAAAGGCTCTAGGCATAGTGTCAGGGTCAGTGTTAGGCAAAGCAAGGGCAAAGGCATCTAGGCTTAGGCTGAGCAAAGGAAAAGCCAAAGCTCAAGGCAAAGGCAAAAGGAAAGGTATCGAAGGCTAGGGCTAGGGTTCAGGTTTGGGTTCGGGTTAGAGTCAGAGTTGGCATGAAGAAATGCAAAGGCAAAGCCAAAGCAAGCTAGGCTTAGAATTAGGGTTAGCGTTAGGGTTAGGGTTACGATGAGGTTCAGGAAAAGGCAAAGGCAACTGCAAAGGCATCTGGCGTTAGGCTTAGGGTTAGCTAAAGGGAAAACCAAAGGTATCGAGCGTTAGGCTTAGGGGGAGGATTAGGCTTAAGGTTACGGGTAGGGTTCGGGTTCGGGTCGTGGTTCGCGGTAGGGTTAGGAAAGGCAAAGCAAGGTAAAGCCAAAGGCAAAGGCATTTGGGCTTTGGCTTTGGGTTCGCGTTACGCCACGGCAAAGGAAAAGGCAAAGGCAAAGGTGCCTAGGGTTCAGGTTAGCCTTAAGGTTAGCATGAGGGTGAGGGTTATGGTTAGAGATAGCATCTAGAAAGGGAAAGGAAAGCCAAAGCCTAAGGAATCTAGACTCACCAGTAGGCTTAGCGTTAGCAGTAGGGTTAGGGTTGGGAAAGGCAAAGGCATTAAGGGTTACCTTTAGGGGTAGCGGTAGGCCATGGCAAAGGCAAAGCCAAAGGAATCTAGGCTTAGAAGGAGGGTCATCTCTAGTGTTACGGTTAGGGTTAGGCTTACGATTAGGTTCAGCCAAAGGCCAAGGCAAAGACAAAGGCATCTGCCGCTACGGTACGGGTAGGCAAAGGCAAAGGCAAAGGCACCTAGGCTTCGGGATACACAGGGGAAAAGGCAAATGTACCCAGGCTTAGGGTGAGCCTTAGCGTCAGCGTCAGGGTCAGGGTCAGCGTTAGCAAAGGCAAAGGCAATGGAAAAGGAAAGGCATCTTCCGTTAGCGTTAGGCTTAGCGTTACGGTTACGGTTAGGTTAGGGTTAGGGAAACGGAAAAGCCAAGGCAAAAGAAAAGGCAAAGAGAAAGGCCAAACCATCTAGCGTTACGCTTACAGTTGGGGTTAGGCAAAGGCAAAGGCATCTGAGGACAGGGTCGGGGTCACGCTTAGGCAAAGGATAAGGCAAAGACAACATGAAAGGCATCTAGGCTTAGGCAAAGGCAGAGGCAAAGGCAGAGGCAAAGGCAAAGGCAAAGGCAAAGGCCTGCCGGGGTAGGGTTACGGTTAGCAAAGGCAAAGCAAAAGGCAAAGGCAAAGGCAAAGGTGCCTAGGGTTCAGGTTAGCCTTAAGGTTAGCATGAGGGTGAGGGTTATGGTTAGGGATAGCGTCAAGAAAGGGAAAGGAAAGCCAAAGCTTAAGGAATCTAGGCTTACGAGTAGGGTTAGCGGTAGCGGTAGGGTCAGGGTTGGGAAAGGCAAAGGCGTTAAGGGCTACCTTTAGGGGCAGCGATAGGGCATGGTAAGGGCAAAGGCAAAGGCAACGCCATCTAGCAGTAGCTTTAGGCTTAGGGTTAGGCTTAGGCAAAGGCAAAACAAAGGCAAAAGAAAAGGCATCTAGGGTTACGGTCACCGTTCGGGTTAGCAAAAGGCAGAGGAAAAGGCAAAGGCATCTAGGGTTAGGGGCAGCGGCAGGCAAAGGCAAAGACTAACTCAAAACCAAAAGCAGCTAGGGAGAGGGGGACGAAAGGCAATGGCAACGACAAAGGCAAAGGCAGCTAGGCTTACGCTTAGCAAAGGCAAAGCCAAACGCAACAGCAAAGCTATCCAGGCTTCGGCCTAGGTTTAGGTTTAGGCTTAGGCTTAGGCTCAGGCTCAGGTTAGGTAAAACAGAGGTAAACGCAAAGGCATTCAGGCTTAGCATGAGGGTTAGTGACAGGCCACGGAAAGATAAAGGCAAGGGCAAACAACAGTCCAAGGAAAAGCCATCTAGGTGAGGGCTACGGGTAGGGTTACGGTGATGTTTAGGCTTACCGTGAGGATTAGGAACAGCTAAAGGCAAAGGCATCTAGGAATACAGTCGCGGTCGCGGTCCGTGTCAGGGTTAGGAAAAGGCAAAAGCAAAGGAAAAGGAAAAGGCATCTAGCATTGGGGTTAGCGATAGGCAAAGGCAAAGGCATGTAGGCTTAGGGTTAGCAAGGCAGAGAGAAAGCCAAAGGCAAAGGAATCTAGGCTTAGGGGTAGGGTAAGGCGTAGGGCTTAGGCTTAGCCTTAGGTTCCGCATCAGGCTTAGGAAAGGGAAAGCAAAGGCAAAGGCAATGTTAAAGGCATTCAGGCTTAGGATTAGGCTTAGGGCAAGGCCACGGCAAAGGCAAAGCAAAGGAAGAAGAAAAGGCATCCAGGGTTAGGGTGACGCTGAGCGTTCGCATTACGGTTAGAGTTACGGTGAGGGTTAGGAAACGGTAAACGCAAAGGCTCTAGGCATAGTGTCAGGGTCAGTGTTAGGCAAAGCAAGGGCAAAGGCATCTAGGCTTAGGCTGAGCAAAGGAAAAGCCAAAGCTCAAGGCAAAGGCAAAAGGAAAGGTATCGAAGGTTAGGGCTAGGGTTCAGGTTTGGGTTCGGGTTAGAGTCAGAGTTGGCATGAAGAAATGCAAAGGCAAAGCCAAAGCAAGCTAGGCTCAAGAATTAGGGTTAGGGTTACGATGAGGTTCAGGAAAAGGCAAAGGCAAAGGCATCTGGCGTTAGGCTTAGGGTTAGCTAAAGGGAAAACCAAAGGTATCGAGGGTTAGGCTTAGGGGGAGAATTAATCTTAAGGTTACGGGTAGGGTTCGGGTTCGGGTCGTGGTTCGCGGTAGGGTTAGGAAAGGCAAAGCAAGGTAAAGCCAAAGGCAAAGGCATTTGGGCTTTGGCTTTGGGTTCGCATTACGCCACGGCAAAGGAAAAGGCAAAGGCAAAGGCAAAGGTGCCTAGGGTTCAGGTTAGCCTTAAGGTTAGCATGAGGGTGAGGGTTATGGTTAGAGATAGCATCTAGAAAGGGAAAGGAAAGCCAAAGCCTAAGGAATCTAGACTCACGAGTAGGCTTAGCGTTAGCAGTAGGGTTAGGGTTGGGAAAGGCAAAGGCATTAAGGGTTACCTTTAGGGGTAGCGGTAGGCCATGGCAAAGCCAAAGCCAAAGGAATTTAGGCTTAGAAGGAGGGTCATCTCTAGCGTTACGGTTAGGGTTAGGCTTACGATTAGGTTCAGCCAAAGGCCAAGGTAAAGGCAAAGACAAAGGCATCTGCCGCTACGGTACGGGTAGGTAAAGGCAAAGGCAAAGGCACCTAGGCTTCGGGATACACAGGGGAAAAGGCAAATGTACCCAGGCTTAGGGTGAGCCTTAGCGTCAGCGTCAGGGTCAGGGTCAGCGTTAGCAAAGGCAAAGGCAATGGAAAAGGAAAGGCATCTTCCGTTAGCGTTAGGCTTAGCGTTACGGTTACGGTTAGGTTAGGGTTAGGGAAACGGAAAAGCCAAGGCAAAAGAAAAGGCAAAGAGAAAGGCCAAACCATCTAGCGTTACGCTTACAGCTGGGGTTAGGCAAAGGCAAAGGCAAAGGCATCTAAGGATAGGGTCAGGGTCACGCTTAGGCAAAGGATAAGGCAAAGACAACATGAAAGGCATCTAGGCTTAGGCAGAGGCAGAGGCAGAGGCAGAGGCAGAGGCAGAGGCAGAGGCAGAGGCAGAGGCAGAGGCAGAGGCAGAGGCAGAGGCAGAGGCAGAGGCAGAGGCAGAGGCAGAGGCAAAGGCAAAGGCATAGGCATGCCGGGCTAGGGTTACGGTTAGCAAAGCCAAAGGAAAAGGCAAAGGCAAAATCAAAGGTGCCTAGGGTTCAGGTTAGCCTTAAGGTAAGCATGAGGGTGAGGGTGAGCGTTAGGGATAGCGTCAAGAAAGGGAAAGGAAAGCCAAAGCCTAAGGAATCTAGGCATACCCGTAGGGTTAGCGGTAGCGGTAGGGTTGGGAAAGGCAAAGGCATTAAGGGCTACCTTTAGGGGTAGCGGTAGGGCATGGCAAAGGCAAGGGCAAAGGCAAAGGCAACGCCATCTAGCAGTAGCTTTAGGCTTAGGGTTAGGCTTAGGCAAAGGCAAAACAAAGGCAAAAGAAAAGGCATCTAGGGTTACGGTCACCGTTCGGGTTAGCAAAAGGCAGAGGAAAAGGCAAAGGCATCTAGGGTTAGGGGCAGCGGCAGCGGCAGGCAAAGGCAAAGACTAACTCAAAACCAAAGGCAGCTAGGAGGAGGGGGATGAAAGGCAATGGCAACGACAAAGGCAAAGGCAGCTAGGCTTACGCTTAGCAAAGGCAGCTAGGCTTACGCTTAGCAAAGGCAAAGCCAAATGCAACAGCAAAGCTATCCAGGCTTAGGCTTAGGCTTAGGCTTAGGCTTAGTAAAGCAGAGGAAAACGCAACGGCATTCAGGCTTAGCATGAGGGTTAGTGATAGGCCACGGAAAGATAAAGGCAAGGGCAAACAACAGTCCAAGGAAAAGCCATCTAGGTGAGGGCTACGGATAGGGTTACGGTGATGTTTAGGCTTACCGTGAGGATTAGGAACAGCTAAAGGCAAAGGCATCTAGGAATACAGTCGTGGTCGTGGTCAGTGTCAGGGTTAGGAAAAGGCAAAAGCAAAGGAAAAGGAAAAGGCATCTAGCGTTGGGGTTAGCGATAGGCAAAGGCAAAGGCAAAGGCATGTAGGCTTAGGGTTAGCAAGGCAGAGAGAAAGCCAAAGGCAAAGGAATCTAGGCTTAGGGGTAGGGTAAGGCGTAGGGCTTAGGCTTAGCCTTAGGTTCCACATCAGGCTTAGGAAAGGGAAAGCAAAGGCAAAGGCAATGTTAAAGGCATTCAGGCTTAGGATTAGGCTTAGGGCAAGGCCACGGCAAAGGCAAAGCAAAGGAAGAAGAAAAGGCATCCAGGGTTACGGTTAGAGTTACAGTGAGGGTTAGGAAACGGTAAACGCAAAGGCTCTAGGCATAGTGTCAGGGTCAGTGTTAGGCAAAGCAAGGGCAAAGGCATCTAGGCTTAGGCTGAGCAAAGGAAAAGCCAAAGCTCAAGGCAAAGGCAAAAGGAAAGGTATCGAAGGCTAGGGCTAGGGTTCAGGTTTGGGTTAGAGTCAGAGTTGGCATGAAGAAATGCAAAGGCAAAGCCAAAGCAAGCTAGGCTTAGAATTAGGGTTAGCGTTAGGGTTAGGGTTACGATGAGGTTCAGGAAAAGGCAAAGGCAACTGCAAAGGCATCTGGCGTTAGGCTTAGGGTTAGCTAAAGGGAAAACCAAAGGTATCGAGCGTTAGGCTTAGGGGGAGGATTAGGCTTAAGGTTACGGGTAGGGTTCGGGTTCGGGTCGTGGTTCGCGGTAGGGTTAGGAAAGGCAAAGCAAGGTAAAGCCAAAGGCAAAGGCATTTGGGCTTTGGCTTTGGGTTCGCGTTACACCACGGCAAAGGAAAAGGCAAAGGCAAAGGTGCCTAGGGTTCAGGTTAGCCTTAAGGTTAGCATGAGGGTGAGGGTTATGGTTAGAGATAGCATCAAGAAAGGGAAAGGAAAGCCAAAGCCTAAGGAATCTAGACTCACCAGTAGGCTTAGCGGTAGCGGTAGGGTTAGGGTTGGGAAAGGCAAAGGCATTAAGGGTTACCTTTAGGGGTAGCGGTAGGCCATGGCAAAGGCAAAGCCAAAGGAATCTAGGCTTAGAAGGAGGGTCATCTCTAGTGTTACGGTTAGGGTTAGGCTTACGATTAGGTTCAGCCAAAGGCCAAGGTAAAGGCAAAGACAAAGGCATCTGCCGCTACGGTACGGGTAGGTAAAGGCAAAGGCAAAGGCACCTAGGCTTCGGGATACACAGGGGAAAAGGCAAATGTACCCAGGCTTAGGGTGAGCCTTAGCGTCAGCGTCAGGGTCAGGGTCAGCGTTAGCAAAGGCAAAGGCAATGGAAAAGGAAAGGCATCTTCCGTTAGCGTTAGGCTTAGCGTTACGGTTACGGTTAGGTTAGGGTTAGGGAAACGGAAAAGCCAAGGCAAAAGAAAAGGCAAAGAGAAAGGCCAAACCATCTAGCGTTACGCTTACAGTTGGGGTTAGGCAAAGGCAAAGGCATCTGAGGACAGGGTCGGGGTCACGCTTAGGCAAAGGATAAGGCAAAGACAACATGAAAGGCATCTAGGCAGAGGCAAAGGCAGAGGCAAAGGCAGAGGCAGAGGCAGAGGCAGAGGCAGAGGCAGAGGCAGAGGCAGAGGCCTGCCGGGGTAGGGTTACGGTTAGCAAAGGCAAAGCAAAAGGCAAAGGCAAAGGCAAAGGTGCCTAGGGTTCAGGTTAGCCTTAAGGTTAGCATGAGGGTGAGGGTTATGGTTAGGGATAGCGTCAAGAAAGGGAAAGGAAAGCCAAAGCTTAAGGAATCTAGGCTTACGAGTAGGGTTAGCGGTAGCGGTAGGGTCAGGGTTGGGAAAGGCAAAGGCGTTAAGGGCTACCTTTAGGGGCAGCGATAGGGCATGGTAAGGGCAAAGGCAAAGGCAACGCCATCTAGCAGTAGCTTTAGGCTTAGGGTTAGGCTTAGGCAAAGGCAAAACAAAGGCAAAAGAAAAGGCATCTAGGGTTACGGTCACCGTTCGGGTTAGCAAAAGGCAGAGGAAAAGGCAAAGGCATCTAGGGTTAGGGGCAGCGGCAGGCAAAGGCAAAGACTAACTCAAAACCAAAAGCAGCTAGGGAGAGGGGGACGAAAGGCAATGGCAACGACAAAGGCAAAGGCAGCTAGGCTTACGCTTAGCAAAGGCAAAGCCAAACGCAACAGCAAAGCTATCCGGGCTTCGGCCTAGGTTTAGGTTTAGGCTTAGACTTAGGCTCAGGCTCAGGTTAGGTAAAACAGAGGTAAACGCAAAGGCATTCAGGCTTAGCATGAGGGTTAGTGACAGGCCACGGAAAGATAAAGGCAAGGGCAAACAACAGTCCAAGGAAAAGCCATCTAGGTGAGGGCTACGGGTAGGGTTACGGTGATGTTTAGGCTTACCGTGAGGATTAGGAACAGCTAAAGGCAAAGGCATCTAGGAATACAGTCGCGGTCGCGGTCCGTGTCAGGGTTAGGAAAAGGCAAAAGCAAAGGAAAAGGAAAAGGCATCTAGCGTTGGGGTTAGCGATAGGCAAAGGCAAAGGCATGTAGGCTTAGGGTTAGCAAGGCAGAGAGAAAGCCAAAGGCAAAGGAATCTAGGCTTAGGGGTAGGGTAAGGCGTAGGGCTTAGGCTTAGCCTTAGGTTCCGCATCAGGCTTAGGAAAGGGAAAGCAAAGGCAAAGGCAATGTTAAAGGCATTCAGGCTTAGGATTAGGCTTAGGGCAAGGCCACGGCAAAGGCAAAGCAAAGGAAGAAGAAAAGGCATCCAGGGTTAGGGTGACGCTGAGCGTTCGCATTACGGTTAGAGTTACGGTGAGGGTTAGGAAACGGTAAACGCAAAGGCTCTAGGCATAGTGTCAGGGTCAGTGTTAGGCAAAGCAAGGGCAAAGGCATCTAGGCTTAGGCTGAGCAAAGGAAAAGCCAAAGCTCAAGGCAAAGGCAAAAGGAAAGGTATCGAAGGTTAGGGCTAGGGTTCAGGTTTGGGTTCGGGTTAGAGTCAGAGTTGGCATGAAGAAATGCAAAGGCAAAGCCAAAGCAAGCTAGGCTCGAGAATTAGGGTTAGGGTTACGATGAGGTTCAGGAAAAGGCAAAGGCAACTGCAAAGGCATCTGGCGTTAGGCTTAGGGTTAGCTAAAGGGAAAACCAAAGGTATCGAGCGTTAGGCTTAGGGGGAGGATTAGGCTTAAGGTTACGGGTAGGGTTCAGGTTCGGGTCGTGGTTCGCGGTAGGGTTAGGAAAGGCAAAGCAAGGTAAAGCCAAAGGCAAAGGCATTTGGGCTTTGGCTTTGGGTTCGCATTACGCCACGGCAAAGGCAAAGGCAAAGGTGCCTAGGGTTCAGGTTAGCCTTAAGGTTAGCATGAGGGTGAGGGTTATGGTTAGGGATAGCGTCAAGAAAGGGAAAGGAAAGCCAAAGCCTATGGAATCTAGACTCACGAGTAGGGTTAGCGTTAGCAGTAGGGTTAGGGTTGGGAAAGGCAAAGGCATTAAGGGTTACCTTTAGGGGTAGCGGTAGGCCATGGCAAAGGCAAAGCCAAAGGAATCTAGGCTTAGAAGGAGGGTCATCTCTAGTGTTACGGTTAGGGTTAGGCTTACGATTAGGTTCAGCCAAAGGCCAAGGCAAAGACAAAGGCATCTGCCGCTACGGTACGGGTAGGTAAAGGCAAAGGCAAAGGCACCTAGGCTTCGGGATACACAGGGGAAAAGGCAAATGTACCCAGGCTTAGGGTGAGCCTTAGCGTCAGCGTCAGGGTCAGCGTTAGCAAAGGCAAAGGCAATGGAAAAGGAAAGGCATCTAGCGTTAGCGTTAGGCTTAGCGTTACGGTTACCGTTAGGTTAGGGTTAGGGAAACGGAAAAGCCAAGGCAAAAGAAAAGGCAAAGAGAAAGGCCAAACCATCTAGCGTTACGCTTACAGCTGGGGTTAGGCAAAGGCAAAGGCAAAGGCATCTAAGGATAGGGTCAGGGTCACGCTTAGGCAAAGGATAAGGCAAAGACAACATGAAAGGCATCTAGGCTTAGGCAGAGGCAGAGGCAAAGGCAAAGGCAAAGGCAAAGGCAAAGGTAAAGGCATGCCGGGCTAGGGTTACGGTTAGCAAAGGCAAAGGAAAAGGCAAAGGCAAAATCAAAGGTGCCTAGGGTTCAGGTTAGCCTTAAGGTAAGCATGAGGGTGAGGGTGAGCGTTAGGGATAGCGTCAAGAAAGGGAAAGGAAAGCCAAAGCCTAAGGAATCTAGGCATACCAGTAGGGTTAGCGGTAGCGGTAGGGTTGGGAAAGGCAAAGGCATTAAGGGCTACCTTTAGGGGTAGCGGTAGGGCATGGCAAAGGCAAGGGCAAAGGCAAAGGCAACGCCATCTAGCAGTAGCTTTAGGCTTAGGGTTAGGCTTAGGCAAAGGCAAAACAAAGGCAAAAGAAAAGGCATCTAGGGTTACGGTCACCGTTCGGGTTAGCAAAAGGCAGAGGAAAAGGCAAAGGCATCTAGGGTTAGGGGCAGCGGCAGCGGCAGGCAAAGGCAAAGACTAACTCAAAACCAAAGGCAGCTAGGAGGAGGGGGATGAAAGGCAATGGCAACGACAAAGGCAAAGGCAGCTAGGCTTACGCTTAGCAAAGGCAGCTAGGCTTACGCTTAGCAAAGGCAAAGCCAAATGCAACAGCAAAGCTATCCAGGCTTAGGCTTAGGCTTAGGCTTAGGCTTAGTAAAGCAGAGGAAAACGCAACGGCATTCAGGCTAAGCATGAGGGTTAGTGATAGGCCACGGAAAGATAAAGGCAAGGGCAAACAACAGTCCAAGGAAAAGCCATCTAGGTGAGGGCTACGGATAGGGTTACGGTGATGTTTAGGCTTACCGTGAGGATTAGGAACAGCTAAAGGCAAAGGCATCTAGGAATACAGTCGTGGTCGTGGTCAGTGTCAGGGTTAGGAAAAGGCAAAAGCAAAGGAAAAGGAAAAGGCATCTAGCGTTGGGGTTAGCGATAGGCAAAGGCAAAGGCAAAGGCATGTAGGCTTAGGGTTAGCAAGGCAGAGAGAAAGCCAAAGGCAAAGGAATCTAGGCTTAGGGGTAGGGTAAGGCGTAGGGCTTAGGCTTAGCCTTAGGTTCCACATCAGGCTTAGGAAAGGGAAAGCAAAGGCAAAGGCAATGTTAAAGGCATTCAGGCTTAGGATTAGGCTTAGGGCAAGGCCACGGCAAAGGCAAAGCAAAGGAAGAAGAAAAGGCATCCAGGGTTACGGTTAGAGTTACAGTGAGGGTTAGGAAACGGTAAACGCAAAGGCTCTAGGCATAGTGTCAGGGTCAGTGTTAGGCAAAGCAAGGGCAAAGGCATCTAGGCTTAGGCTGAGCAAAGGAAAAGCCAAAGCTCAAGGCAAAGGCAAAAGGAAAGGTATCGAAGGCTAGGGCTAGGGTTCAGGTTTGGGTTAGAGTCAGAGTTGGCATGAAGAAATGCAAAGGCAAAGCCAAAGCAAGCTAGGCTTAGAATTAGGGTTAGCGTTAGGGTTAGGGTTACGATGAGGTTCAGGAAAAGGCAAAGGCAACTGCAAAGGCATCTGGCGTTAGGCTTAGGGTTAGCTAAAGGGAAAACCAAAGGTATCGAGCGTTAGGCTTAGGGGGAGGATTAGGCTTAAGGTTACGGGTAGGGTTCGGGTTCGGGTCGTGGTTCGCGGTAGGGTTAGGAAAGGCAAAGCAAGGTAAAGCCAAAGGCAAAGGCATTTGGGCTTTGGCTTTGGGTTCGCGTTACACCACGGCAAAGGAAAAGGCAAAGGCAAAGGTGCCTAGGGTTCAGGTTAGCCTTAAGGTTAGCATGAGGGTGAGGGTTATGGTTAGAGATAGCATCAAGAAAGGGAAAGGAAAGCCAAAGCCTAAGGAATCTAGACTCACGAGTAGGCTTAGCGGTAGCGGTAGGGTTAGGGTTGGGAAAGGCAAAGGCATTAAGGGTTACCTTTAGGGGTAGCGGTAGGCCATGGCAAAGGCAAAGCCAAAGGAATCTAGGCTTAGAAGGAGGGTCATCTCTAGTGTTACGGTTAGGGTTAGGCTTACGATTAGGTTCAGCCAAAGGCCAAGGTAAAGGCAAAGACAAAGGCATCTGCCGCTACGGTACGGGTAGGTAAAGGCAAAGGCAAAGGCACCTAGGCTTCGGGATACACAGGGGAAAAGGCAAATGTACCCAGGCTTAGGGTGAGCCTTAGCGTCAGCGTCAGGGTCAGGGTCAGCGTTAGCAAAGGCAAAGGCAATGGAAAAGGAAAGGCATCTAGAGTTAGCGTTAGGCTTAGCGTTACGGTTACGGTTAGGTTAGGGTTAGGGAAACGGAAAAGCCAAGGCAAAAGAAAAGGCAAAGAGAAAGGCCAAACCATCTAGCGTTACGCTTACAGTTGGGGTTAGGCAAAGGCAAAGGCATCTGAGGACAGGGTCGGGGTCACGCTTAGGCAAAGGATAAGGCAAAGACAACATGAAAGGCATCTAGGCAGAGGCAAAGGCAGAGGCAGAGGCAGAGGCAGAGGCAGAGGCAGAGGCAGAGGCAGAGGCAGAGGCAGAGGCAGAGGCAGAGGCAGAGGCAGAGGCAGAGGCAGAGGCAGAGGCAAAGGCCTGCCGGGGTAGGGTTACGGTTAGCAAAGGCAAAGCAAAAGGCAAAGGCAAAGGCAAAGGTGCCTAGGGTTCAGGTTAGCCTTAAGGTTAGCATGAGGGTGAGGGTTATGGTTAGGGATAGCGTCAAGAAAGGGAAAGGAAAGCCAAAGCTTAAGGAATCTAGGCTTACGAGTAGGGTTAGCGGTAGCGGTAGGGTCAGGGTTGGGAAAGGCAAAGGCGTTAAGGGCTACCTTTAGGGGCAGCGATAGGGCATGGTAAGGGCAAAGGCAAAGGCAACGCCATCTAGCAGTAGCTTTAGGCTTAGGGTTAGGCTTAGGCAAAGGCAAAACAAAGGCAAAAGAAAAGGCATCTAGGGTTACGGTCACCGTTCGGGTTAGCAAAAGGCAGAGGAAAAGGCAAAGGCATCTAGGGTTAGGGGCAGCGGCAGGCAAAGGCAAAGACTAACTCAAAACCAAAAGCAGCTAGGGAGAGGGGGACGAAAGGCAATGGCAACGACAAAGGCAAAGGCAGCTAGGCTTACGCTTAGCAAAGGCAAAGCCAAACGCAACAGCAAAGCTATCCGGGCTTCGGCCTAGGTTTAGGTTTAGGCTTAGACTTAGGCTCAGGCTCAGGTTAGGTAAAACAGAGGTAAACGCAAAGGCATTCAGGCTTAGCATGAGGGTTAGTGACAGGCCACGGAAAGATAAAGGCAAGGGCAAACAACAGTCCAAGGAAAAGCCATCTAGGTGAGGGCTACGGGTAGGGTTACGGTGATGTTTAGGCTTACCGTGAGGATTAGGAACAGCTAAAGGCAAAGGCATCTAGGAATACAGTTGCGGTCGCGGTCCGTGTCAGGGTTAGGAAAAGGCAAAAGCAAAGGAAAAGGAAAAGGCATCTAGCGTTGGGGTTAGCGATAGGCAAAGGCAAAGGCATGTAGGCTTAGGGTTAGCAAGGCAGAGAGAAAGCCAAAGGCAAAGGAATCTAGGCTTAGGGGTAGGGTAAGGCGTAGGGCTTAGGCTTAGCCTTAGGTTCCGCATCAGGCTTAGGAAAGGGAAAGCAAAGGCAAAGGCAATGTTAAAGGCATTCAGGCTTAGGATTAGGCTTAGGGCAAGGCCACGGCAAAGGCAAAGCAAAGGAAGAAGAAAAGGCATCCAGGGTTAGGGTGACGCTGAGCGTTCGCATTACGGTTAGAGTTACGGTGAGGGTTAGGAAACGGTAAACGCAAAGGCTCTAGGCATAGTGTCAGGGTCAGTGTTAGGCAAAGCAAGGGCAAAGGCATCTAGGCTTAGGCTGAGCAAAGGAAAAGCCAAAGCTCAAGGCAAAGGCAAAAGGAAAGGTATCGAAGGTTAGGGCTAGGGTTCAGGTTTGGGTTCGGGTTAGAGTCAGAGTTGGCATGAAGAAATGCAAAGGCAAAGCCAAAGCAAGCTAGGCTCGAGAATTAGGGTTAGGGTTACGATGAGGTTCAGGAAAAGGCAAAGGCAACTGCAAAGGCATCTGGCGTTAGGCTTAGGGTTAGCTAAAGGGAAAACCAAAGGTATCGAGCGTTAGGCTTAGGGGGAGGATTAGGCTTAAGGTTACGGGTAGGGTTCGGGTTCGGGTCGTGGTTCGCGGTAGGGTTAGGAAAGGCAAAGCAAGGTAAAGCCAAAGGCAAAGGCATTTGGGCTTTGGCTTTGGGTTCGCATTACGCCACGGCAAAGGAAAAGGCAAAGGCAAAGGCAAAGGTGCCTAGGGTTCAGGTTAGCCTTAAGGTTAGCATGAGGGTGAGGGTTATGGTTAGAGATAGCGTCAAGAAAGGGAAAGGAAAGCCAAAGCCTAAGGAATCTAGACTCACGAGTAGGCTTAGCGTTAGCAGTAGGGTTAGGGTTGGGAAAGGCAAAGGCATTAAGGGTTACCTTTAGGGGTAGCGGTAGGCCATGGCAAAGCCAAAGCCAAAGAAATTTAGGCTTAGAAGGAGGGTCATCTCTAGCGTTACGGTTAGGGTTAGGCTTACGATTAGGTTCAGCCAAAGGCCAAGGCAAAGGCAAAGACAAAGGCATCTGCCGCTACGGTACGGGTAGGTAAAGGCAAAGGCAAAGGCACCTAGGCTTCGGGATACACAGGGGAAAACGCAAATGTACCCAGGCTTAGGGTGAGCCTTAGCGTCAGCGTCAGGGTCAGGGTCAGCGTTAGCAAAGGCAAAGGCAATGGAAAAGGAAAGGCATCTAGCGTTAGCGTTAGGCTTAGCGTTACGGTTACCGTTAGGTTAGGGTTAGGGAAACGGAAAAGCCAAGGCAAAAGAAAAGGCAAAGAGAAAGGCCAAACCATCTAGCGTTACGCTTACAGTTGGGGTTAGGCAAAGGCAAAGGCATCTAAGGATAGGGTCAGGGTCACGCTTAGGCAAAGGATAAGGCAAAGACAACACGAAAGGCATCTAGGCTTAGGCAAAGGCAGAGGCAAAGGCAGAGGCAAAGGCAGAGGCAAAGGCAGAGGCAAAGGCAGAGGCAAAGGCAGAGGCAAAGGCAGAGGCCTGCCGGGGTAGGGTTACGGTTAGCAAAGGCAAAGCAAAAAGCAAAGGCAAAATCAAAGGTGCCTAGGGTTCAGGTTAGCCTTAAGGTTAGCATGAGGGTGAGGGTTATGGTTAGGGATAGCGTCAAGAAAGGGAAAGGAAAGCCAAAGCTTAAGGAATCTAGGCATACCAGTAGGGTTAGCGGTAGCGGTAGGGTCAGTGTTGGGAAAGGCAAAGGCATTAAGGGTTACCTTTAGGGGTAGCGGTAGGGCATGGCAAGGGCAAAGGCAAAGGAAAGGGCAAAGGCAACGCCATCTAGCAGTAGCTTTAGGCTTAGGGTTAGGCTTAGGCAAAGGCAAAACAAAGGCAAAAGAAAAGGCATCTAGGGTTATGGTCACAGTTCGGGTTAGCAAAAGGCAGAGGAAAAGGCAAAGGCATCTAGGGTTAGGGGCAGCGGCAGCGGCAGGCAAAGGCAAAGACTAACTCAAAACCAAGGGCAGCTAGGGAGAGGGGGACGAAAGGCAATGGCAACGACAAAGGCAAAGGCAGCTAGGCTTACGCTTAGCAAAGGCAAAGCCAAATGCAACAGCAAAGCTATCCAGGCTTAGGCTTAGGCTTAGGCTTAGGCTTAGGCAAGGTAAAGCAGAGGAAAACGCAAAGGCATTCAGGCTTAGCATGAGGGTTAGTGACAGGCCACGGAAAGATAAAGGCAAGGGCAAACAACAGTCCAAGGAAAAGCCATCTAGGTGAGGGCTACGGGTAGGGTTACGGTGATGTTTAGGCTTACCGTGAGGATTAGGAACAGCTAAAGGCAAAGGCATCTAGGAATACAGTCGCGGTCGCGGTCAGTGTCAGGGTTAGGAAAAGGCAAAAGCAAAGGAAAAGGAAAAGGCATCTAGCGTTGGGGTTAGCGATAGGCAAAGGCAAAGGCATGTAGGCTTAGGGTCAGCAAGGCAGAGAGAAAGCCAAAGGCAAAGGAATCTAGGCTTAGGGGTAGGGTAAGGCGTAGGGCTTAGGCTTAGCCTTAGGTTCCACGTCAGACTTAGGAAAGGGAAAGCAAAGGCAAAGGCCAAGGCAAAATTAAAGGCATCTGCGGGTAGGGTTAGTATTAAGAAAGGCAAAGCCAAAACCAAAGGAATGTAGGCTTAGAATTACAGTTAGGGTTAGGTTAGGGTTATGTTCAGGCAAAGGCATCTCCCGCTACGGTAGGCTTAGGGAAAGGGAAAGGCAAAGGCATCTATGGTTACTGCTAGCCTTAGGGTCAGGAAAACGGAAAGGCAAAGGGAAAGGAAAGGCAATTAGGGTTATGTTTAGCGTTACGGATACAGTCATGTTAGGGTTAGGGAAACGGAAAAGGAAAGGAAAAAGAAAAGTCAATGACAAAGGCAAAGCCATCTAGGGTTACGGTTACGGTTAAGTTTAGGAAAAGGCAAAGGGAAAGGCATCTAAGGATAGGGTCAAGGTCACGCTTAGGCAAAGGATAAGGCAAAGACAATATGAAAGGCATCTAGGCTTAGGCGGAGGCAAAGGCAATGGCAAAGGCAAAAGCAAAGACAATATGAAAGGCGTCTAGGCTTAGGCGGAGGCAAAGGCAAAGGCAAAGGCAATATGAAAGGCATCTAGGCTTAGGCGGAGGCAAAGGCAAAGGCAAAGGCAAAGGCAAAGGCAAAGGCAAAGGCAAAGGCAAAGGCAAAGGCAAAGGCAAAGGCAAAGGCAAAGGCAAAGGCAAAGGCAAAGGCAAAGGCAATATGAAAGGCATCTAGGCTTAGGCGGAGGCAAAGGCAAAGGCAAAGGCAAAGACAATATGAAAGGCATCTAGGCTTAGGCGGAGGCAAAGGCAAAGGCAAAGGCAAAGACAATATGAAAGGCATCTAGGCTTAGGCGGAGGCAAAGGCAAAGGCAAAGACAATATGAAAGGCATCTAGGCTTAGGCGGAGGCAAAGGCAAAGGCAAAGGCAAAGGCAAAGGCAAAGGCAAAGGCAAAGGCAAAGGCAAAGGCAAAGGCAAAGGCAAAGGCAATATGAAAGGCATCTAGGCTTAGGCGGAGGCAAAGGCAAAGGCAGATGCAAAGGCAAAGACAATATGAAAGGCATCTAGGCTTAGGCGGAGGCAAAGGCAAAGGCAGATGCAAAGGCAAAGACAATATGAAAGGCATCTAGGCTTAGGCGGAGGCAAAGGCAAAGGCAATATGAAAGGCATCTAGGCTTAGGCGGAGGCAAAGGCAAAGGCAAAGGCAATATGAAAGGCATCTAGGCTTAGGCGGAGGCAAAGGCAAAGGCAAAGGCAAAGGCAAAGACAATATGAAAGGCATCTAGGCTTAGGCGGAGGCAAAGGCAAAGGCAAAGGAAAGACAATATGAAAGGCATCTAGGCTTAGGCGGAGGCAAAGGCAAAGGCAAAGGCAAAGGCAATATGAAAGGCATCTAGGCTTAGGCGGAGGCAAAGGCAAAGGCAAAGGCAAAGACAATATGAAAGGCATCTAGGCTTAGGCGGAGGCAAAGGCAAAGGCAAAGACAATATGAAAGGCATCTAGGCTTAGGCGGAGGCAAAGGCAAAGGCAAAGGCAAAAGCAAAGACAATATGAAAGGCATCTAGGCTTAGGCGGAGGCAAAGGCAAAGGCAAAGACAATATGAAAGGCATCTAGGCTTAGGCGGAGGCAAAGGCAAGGGCAAAGGCATCTAGGCAAAGGCATCTAGGCAAAGGCATCTAGGCAAAGGCATCTAGGCAAAGGCATCTAGGCAAAGGCATGCAGGGTTAGGGTTTACAGTTAGCAAAGGCAAAGGAAAATGCAAAGGTAAAATCAAAGGTGTCTAGGGTTAAGGTTAGGGTGAGGGTGAGGGTGAGGGTTAGGGTGAGGTTTAGGGTCAGGGTCAGGAACGGCCGAGGAAAGGAAAGGCGAAGGCATTAAGGGTTACGATTAGGGTTCAAAAGGAATCTAGGGTTAGGGTGATGGTTAGGGTTCAGATTACGATTACGGTGACACTGAGGGTTAGGAAACAGTAAACGCAAAGGCAAAGGCATCTAGGGTTAGGGTTAGGCAAAGGCAAATGCAAAAGCCAAATTAATGGTATTTGTGGTTAGAGTTAACATTAAGAAAGGCAAAGCCAAAGCCAAACCCAAAGGAACCCACACTTAGAATTACGGTTAGGGTTGGGGTTTGGCTTAGGGTTAGGTTCAGGCAACGGCAAAGGCATCTAGGGTTAGGGTTACCATTAGGGTTAGGAAAACGCAGAGGAAAAGGCAAAGCTATCCAAGGTTAGGGTTAGGGTTAGGGTTAGGGTTAGGGTTAGGGTTAGGGTTAGGGTTAGGGTTAGGGTTAGGGTTAGGGTTAGGGTTAGGGTTAGGGTTAGGGTTAGGGTTAGGGTTAGGGTTAGGGTTAGGGAAAGGGAAAGGGAAAGGGAAAGGGAAAGGGAAAGGGAAAGGGAAAGGGAAAGGGAAAGGGAAAGGGAAAGGGAAAGGGAAAGGGAAAAAAAGGCATTTAGGGTTAGGGTTATGCAAAGTCAAAGGAAAGGCAAAGACATACAGGGTTAGGGTTTACAGTTAGCAAAGGCAAAACAAAAGGCAAAGGAAAAGACAAAGGCAAAATCAAAGGTATCTAGGGTTAAAGTTCGGGTTAGGGTTAGGGGGAGGGGTAGAGGAAGGGGTAGGGTTTGGGGTAGGGGTAGGGTTTGGGGTAAGGTTAGGAAAGGACAAGGAAAGGAAACACAAAGGCATTAAGGGTTACGATTAGGGCTGGAAAAGGAATCTAGGGTTACAGTGATGGTTAGGGTTTGGATTACGGTTAGGGTTACGGTGAGGGTTAGGAAACACTAAGCGCAAAGGTAAAGGCATCTAGGCATAGCATCAGGGTCAGTGTTAGACAAAGCAAAGGCAAAGGCATCTAGGCCTAGGGTTAGCAAAGGAAAAGGCAAAGGCAAAAGGAAAGGTACCTAGGGTTGGGGTTCGGGTTCGGCTTAGAGTTAGCATTAAGAAAGGGAAAACAAAAGCAAAGGAATCTATCCTTAGGGAAGCAAAGGCAAAGTGAAAGGCAAAGGTATCTAGGATTAGGGTTATAGTTAGCGTTAAGAAATGCAAAGGCAAAGCCAAAGGAATCTAGGGTTACAATTAGGGCTAGGGCTAGTGTTAGTGTTACAATGAGGCTCAGAAAAAGGCAAAGGCAACTGCAAAGGCATCCAGCATTAGGGTTAGGTAAAGGGAAAACCAAAGTTATCTTAGGTTCGGGTTAGGGTGAGGATTAGGGTTAAGGTCACGGTTAGGCCTCGGGTCATGGTTCAGGTTAGGGTGAGCATTAGGATAAAGGTTACGGTTAGGTTCGGGTGATGGTTTGTGTTAGGCTTAACAAAGGCAAGGCCAAGATAAAGCCAAACGCAAACGCAAGGCAAAGGCACATGGGCTTGGGATTAGGGTTAGAGATAGGCCAACGCAAAGGAAAAGGCAAAGGCAAAGGCCTCTAGGGTTAGCGTTAGCATTAGGATTAGGGTTAGGTGAAGGATGAGGCAAAGGCAATATGAAAGGTATCTAGGGTGAGGCAGAGGCAGAGGCAAAGGCAAAGGCATAGAGGGTTAGCGTTACCGTTAGCAAAGGCAAAGGCAAAATCAAAGGTATCTTAGGGTTCAGGTTAGCCTCAGGGTTAGCGTTAGGGTTACAGTTAGGGGTAGGGGTAGGGTTAGCATCAGGCAAAGGCAAAGACAAAATTAACAGTATCTGGGGTTAGGGTTAGGGTTAGGGTTAGGATTAAGAAAGGCAAAGTCAAAGCCAAACCCAAAAGAAGCTAAGCTTAGAATTACGGTTAGGGTTAGGATTAGGGTCAGAGTCAGGAAAAGGCAAAGGCAAAGGCAAAGAATAGGGTCAGGGTCATGCTTAGGCAAAGGATAAGGCAAAAACAACATGAAAGGCATCTAGGGTTAGGGTTAGGGTTAGGCTTTGGCTTTGGGTTAGGCAAAGGCAAAGGCATGCAAGGGTAGGGTTACAGTTAGCAAAGGCAAAGCAAAAGGCAAAGGCAAAATCAAAGGTGCCTAGGGTTCAGGTTAGCCTTAGGGTTAGCATGAGCGTGAGGGTTATGGTTAGGGACAGCGTCAAGAAAGGGAAAGGAAAGCCAAAGCCTAAGGAATCTAGGGTTACGACTAGGGTTACGGTTAGGCTTAGCATTAGGGTTAGGATTAGGGTGAGGGTTAGGAAAGGCCAAGGAAAGGAAAGGCAAAGGTATTAAGGGTTACGATTAGGGTTGGAAAAAGCATCTAGGGTTAGGGTGATGGTTATGGTTCGGACTATGGTTAGGGTTACGCTGAGGGTTAGGAAACGGTAAGCACAAAGGCTCTAGGCATCTAGGCATAGCGTCAGGGTCACTGTTAGGCAAAGGCAAAGGCATTTGATTTTAGGATTAGGGTTAGGGTTAGGCCCCAGCAAAGGAAAAGCCAAAGGCAAGGGAAAAAGGAAAGGTATCTAACGTTAGGGTTAGGGTTCAGGTTCAGGTTAGAGTCAGAGTTGGCATGAAGAAATGCAAAGGCAAAGCCAAAGCAAGCTAGGCTTAGAATCAGGGTTAGGGTTAGGGTTCAGGTTATGATGAGGTTCAGGAAAAGGCAAAGACAAAGGCAAAGGCAACTGGAAAGGCATCTAGGGTTAGGGTTAGGGTTAGAGTTACGCTTAGGTATGGTTAGGGAAATGCAAAGGCAAAGGCAATGGAAAAGGCAAAAGCAAAGGCATCTAGGCCTAGGGTTATGGTTAGGGTTAGGGTTAGCGTTAGGGTTACACTTAGGTACGGTTAGGGAAACGCAAAGGCAAAGGCAAAGGCATCTAGAGTTAGAGTTATGCAAAGGCAAAGGCAAAAGGACACACAAAGGCAAAGGAATCTATGCTTAGGTTTAGCAAAGGCAAAGGCAAAATTAACAGTATCTGCGGTTATGATTAGGGTCAGCATTAAGAAAGCCAAAGCCAAAGGAATCTAGGCTTAGAATTACAGTTAGGGTTAGGGAGAGGGTTAGGGTCAGGGTCAGGGTTAGGTTCAGGCAAAGGCAAAGGCATCTGCCGCTACAGTAGGGGTAGGTACAGGGAAAGGCAAAGGCAAAGGCATCTAGGGTTATATTTACCATTACGGTTAGGAAAACGCAGAGGAAAAGGCAAAGCTATCCAGGGTTACAGTTAGGGTTAGGATTAGGGTTAGGGTTAGGCAAAGGCAAAGGCACAGGAAAAGGTATCTACTGTTGGGATTAGGGTTCGGGTTAGGGTTACAGTTCGGCAAAGGCAAAGCGCAAGGCAAAGGGAAAGTCAAAGGCATCTAGCGTTAGGGTTACGCAAAGGCAAAGGCATCTTGGGTTAGGATTAGGCAAAGGCAATGGAAAAGGCAAAGGCATCTTGGGTTAGGATTAGGCAAAGGCAATGGAAAAGGCAAAGGCATTTAGGGTTCGGCTTAGGTTTAAGGTTATGGTTAGGCGTAGGCTTAGGCTTAGGTTTATGTCTGGACTTCGGCTTAGGGAAAGGCAAAGGTAAAGGTAAAGGCATCTAGTGTTAGTGTTGGGCAAAAGCGAAGGCAAAGGGATAGGCACACGCAGACTAGGGTTAGGGCTAGGTAGAGGGACCTAGTGTTTGAGTTAGGGTTCGGGTAAGGGTGAGGCTGAGGCTGAGGCAGAAGCAGATGCAGAGGTATCTAGGGTTAGGCAGAGGCAAGCGCATCTAAGATCAGGTTCGGGTTAGGGTTCTGGTCAGAGTGAGACAGAGGCAGAGGCACCTTGGGTTAGGCAGAGCCAGAGGCATCCAGGGCTTGCGTTAGGATTATACTTTGGGTTCAGGTTCGGGTTAGGGTTAGGCAGAGGCAGAGGCATCTAGGGATAGGCAGAGCCAGAGGCATTTAGGGTCAGGCAGAGGCATCTAGGGTTTGAATTTGGTTTCCGGTTTGGGTAAGCGTTAGGGTGAAGCAGAGCCAGAGGTAAAGGCAGAGGCATCTAGGGTTAGGCAGAGGCAGAAGAATCTAGGGTTCAAGTTACGGTGAGGCAGAGACAGTCATCTAGTGTTCAGGTTAGGGTTAAGGTGGGGCAGAGGCATCTAGGGCTGGGGCTGGGGTATCTATGGTTAGGCAGAAGCAAAGGCATCTAGGGCTAAGGCAAGACTTAAGGCTAGGGGCAAAGGACTATGGTTAGGCTAAGGGTGGGCTGAGGAAGGGCAGTGGCAAACGGCTTGGGTTGGGCAGGGGCTAGGGCAAGGGCTAGGGCATGGGCAAGGGCAGAGGCAGTGGCATCTAGAGTTAGGCAGAGGTATACAGGGCTAGGGCTGGGGCTGGGACATCGACGGTTAGGCAGAGGCAGAGGCATCTAGGATTGGGGCAAGAGCTGGGGCAAAGGCTGCGGTAAGGGCTGAAGCAGAGGAAAAGGATGGGACTAGGGCAAGGGCAAGAGAAGGGCAGAGACATCTAGGATTGGGGCAAGGGTATGAGCAAAGGTTGAGGCATCTAGTGTTAGGTAGAGGCATCTAGGGCTGGGGCTGGGGCAAAGGCTTAGGGCTGGGCTAGGGAAAGGCTGGGGCAAGAGCAGCAGCAAAGGGCAGCGGCAAAGGGCTAGCCCTTGCTGAGGCTAGGGCAAGGGCAGAGGCATCTAGGGTTAGGCAGAAGCATCTAGAGCTGGGGCAAAGGGCTGGGTAATCTATGGTGAGGCAGAGGCATCTAGGATTGGGGTAAATGGCTGGGGAAAAGGGCTGGGGCAAGGGCTAGGGTTGAGCAGGGGCTAGGACAAAGGCAAGGGCAAGGGCAGAGGCAGAGACATCTAGGTTTAGGGCAAGGGCTGGGGCAAGGGTATCTAGGGCTAGGCAGAAGCAAGGGCATCTAGGGTTGGGGCAAGGGTTGGGGCAAAAGCCGAGGCAAAGTGTGTGGTAAAGGGCGGGGCAAAGGGTTAGGGTTGGTCTAGGGAAGGGCAAGGGCAGGGGCAAGGACATCTAGGGTTAGGGCATGGGGCTGAAGCAAGGGGCTGGGGGCAAAGGGTTAGGGAAGGGCAAGGGCTGGGGCACCTAGGGTTAGGGCTAGAGCTGGGCAAAGGGCTAGGACAAGGGCCTGGGGGTGGGAACAATGGGTTAGAGTTCGTCTAGGGAAGGACAAGGGCAAGGGCAAAGGCAAGGACAAGGGCAAAGGCTAGGGCAGAGGCATCAAGGGCTGGGGCTGGGGCATCTAGGGCTGGGGCAACTAGGGCTGGGGTTGGACAACGGCAAGGGCAGAGCCAGAGGCATCTAGGGCTGGGGTTGGGGCAAAGGGCTGGGACAAAGGCAGAGGCATATAGGGCTGTGGCAAAGGGCTGGAGCTAGGCAAAGGGCTAGGGCTGGGGCAAAGGTGAGGTATCTAGGGCTAGGGCTGGGGGTGGGGCACGGGCTAGGGCAAGGGGAAGGGCAGAGGCAGAGGAATCTAAGGCTAGGCCTGGGGAAAGGGCAGAGGCATCCTGGGTTGGGGCAAAGGGCTGGGGCATCTAGGGCTGGGGCATCTAGGCGTGGGGAACCTAGGGCTGGGCCAAAGGGCTGGGGTTGGGCAAGGGCAAGGGCAAGAGCAGAGGAACAGGCAGAGAAATCTAGGGCTGGGGCTCAGGCAAAGGTCTGGGAATAGGGACAGGGCAGAGGAGTTTAGGGCTAGGGTAGGGGCAAAGTGCTGGGGCAAAGGCATCTAGGATTGGGGCAAAGAGCTGTGGCTGGGCAAGGGCAAGCCATAGGGCAAGGGCTAGGGCTAGGGCTTAGGCAGAAGCAGAGGAACAGGCATCTAGGACTGGGGCTAGGGAAAAGGGCTGGGGCAGAGGCATCTAGGATTGGGGCAGGGGCAAAGGGCTAGGGTTGGGCAGGGGCTAGGGCAAGGGCAGAGGCAGAGGTATCTAGGGTTAGGGTAAGGGTTGGGGCAAAAGCCAAGGCAAAGTGTGTAAAGGGTGGGGCAAAGGGTTAGGGTTGGTCTAGGGAAAGGCATGGGCCTGGGGCAAGGGGCTGAGGGCAGAGACAGAGGAATCTAGGTGTGGGGCAAAGGGCTGGGGCAAAGGGCTAGGGCTGGGGCATCTAGGGTTGGCGAAAAGGGCTGGGTTTGGGCAAGGCAAGGGCAACGGCAGAAGCACGTAGCGCTGGGGTATATAGGGCTGATGTTAGGAAAGGGCTAGGGCAAAGGCTAAGGCAAGGGCTAGGGCATCTAGTGCAACGGCTAGGGCAGAGGCAGAAGCAGAGGCAGAGGAATCTAGGGCTAGGGCTGGGGCATCTAGGGCTGGGGCAAAGGGCAGGCGTTGGGCAAGGGCAGAGGCAGGGGCATCTAGGGTTGGGGCATCTAGGGCAGCAGTTGGGCAAGGGGAGAGGCAGGGGCATCCAGGCCTGGGGCATCTAGGGTGGCAGTTGTGCAAGGGCAGAAGCATAGGAATCTAGGGCTAGGGCACCTAGGGTGGCAGCTGGGCAAGGGCAGTGGCAGGGACATCTAGGCCTGGGGCATCCAGGTCACAGGCATCTAGGGCTGGGGTTGCACAAGGGTAGACACAGAGGCATCTAGGCCTGGGACTTCTAGGGCCGGGGCAAGGGCATAGGAACGTAGGGCTGGGGCATCGAGCGCTGGGGCTGGGCAAGGGCAAAGGCATAGCACAGTAGGGTCTGGGCATCTAGGGCAGGGTCAGGGACAAGGGCATAGAAATCTAGGGCTAGGGCATCTAGGCATGGGACAAGGGCAGAAGCTTTGGAATCTAAGCCTGGGGCATCGAGACCTCGGGCATCGAGGGCTGGGGCACTGAGGACAGAGGCATAGAAATCTAGTGCTAGGGCTGAGGCATAGGAATCAAGGGCAAGGGCTGGGGCATCAAGGGCTGGGGCTGCACAAGGGCAGAGGCAGTGGCATGTAGGACTGGGGCATCTAGGGCCGGGGTCAGCCACAGGCATCGGGGCTGGAGTTGAGCAAGGGCAGAGTCATCTAGGGCTGGGGTAGGGCAAGGGGATGGGCAACTAGGGCTGGTGTTGGGCAAGGGCATGGACAACTAGGGCTGGGCCATCCAGGGGTGGGGCATCCAGGGGTGGGGCTGGGCAATGGCATCCAGGGCTGGGGCACCTAGGGCTTGAGCTGAGCGAGGTCAGAGGCAGGGGCCTCTGGAGTTGGGCAAGGGCTGGGGCATCTAGGGCTGGAGGTGGGCACGGGAAGAGGCACACACATCTAGGGCCGGGCTTGGGCAAGGACGTCTAGGCCTGGGGCTGGGCAAGGGCAGAGGCATCTAGGCCTGGGGCTGGGCAAGGGCAGAGGCAGGGGAGTGTAGGCCTAGGGTAGGAAAAGGCAGAGGCATCTGGGGCTGGAGGTGGGCACAGGCAGAGGCACACACATCTAGGGCTCAAGTTGGACATGGGCAGAGGTAGGGGCATCGAGGGCTGGCACATCAACGGCTGGGGCAAGGACAGAGGCATAGGAATCTAGGGCGGCAGTTGGGCAAGGGCAGTGGCAGGGGCATCTAGGCCTGGGTTGTCTACAGCTGGGGCAACTAGGGCTGCATTTGGGCAAGGGAGAGGCAGGGGCATCTAGGCCTGGGGCATCTAGGGCTCGAGATGGGCAAGGGCAGAGGCTGGGGCATCAAGGGCTAGGGCTTCTAGGGCTGGAGTTCAGCAAGGGCAGAGGAATCTAGAGCTGGGGTGTCTAGGACTGGAGTGGGGCAAGGGCAGACACAGGGGCATCGAGGGCTGGGGCAGGGCAAGGGCAGACACAGTGGCATCTAGGCCTGGGGCATTTAGGGCTGGGGCAAGGGCAGAGGCATTGGAATCGAGGGCTGGGGCATCTAGGGCAGGGGCAAGGGCAGGGGCATAGAAATCTAGGGCTAGGGCTGGGACATCTAGGGATGAGGCAAGGGCAAGTGCAGAAGCTTTGGAATCAAGGGCTGGGGCATCGAGGGCTAGAGCAAGGGCAAGAGCAGAGGCGTATGAATCTGGGGCTAGGGCTGGGGCACAGGAACGGAGGGCATCTAGGGCTGGGGCAACTAGCACTGGGGGCCAAGGGCTGGAGTTGGGAAAGGGCAGAGGCATCTAGGGTTGGGGCATGTAGGGCTGGGGCAAGGACAGAGGCATAGGAATCTAGGGCTATGGCATGGAGGCCAAGGGCATCTAGGGTGGCAGCTGGGCAAGGGCAGGGGCATCTAGGGTTGGGGCATCTAGGGCAGCAGTTGGGCAAGGGCAGAGGCAGGGGCATGTAGGGCTGGGGCAAGGACAGAGGCATAGGAATCTAGGGCTAGGGCATGGAGGCCAAGGGCATCTAGGGCGGCAGTTGGGCAAGGGCAGGGGCATCTACGGTTGGGGCATCTAGGGGAGCAGTTGGGCAAGAGCAGAGGCAGGGGCACCCAGGCCTGGGACATCTAGGGCCGCAGCTGCGCACAGCAGAGGCAGGGCCATCTAGGCTGGGGTGTCTAGGGCTCGGGCATCTAGGGCTCGGGCATCTAGGGCTCGAGATGAGCAAGGGCAGAGGCTGGGGCATCAAGGGCTAGGGCTTCTAGGGCTGGAGTTCAGCAAGGGCAGAGGAATCTAGAGCTGGGGTGTCCAGGGCTGGAGTGGGGCAAGGGCAGAGGCAGCGGCATCCAGGACTGCAGAATCTAGGGCTGGGGCAAGCACAGAGGCATAGGAATCTAGGGCTGGGGCATGGAGGCCTGGGGCATCTAGGGCGGCAGTTGGGCAAGAGCAGTGGCAGGGGCATCTAGGGTTGGGGCATCCAGGGCTACATTTGGGCAAGGGAGAGGCAGGGGCATCTAGGCCTGGGACATCTAGGGCTCGAGATGGGCAAGGGCAGAGGCTGGGACATCTACGGCTGGAGTTCGGCAAGGGCAGACACAGTGGCATCTAGGCCTGCGGCATTCAGGCCTGGGGCAAGGGCAGAGGGATAGGAATCAAGGGCTAGGGCATCTAGGGTGGGCCTATAGGAATCTAGGGCTGGGGCATCTAGGGTGGGGGCAGGGGCACAGAAATCTAGGGCTAGGGCTGGGGCATCCAGGGATGGGGCAAGGGCAAGGGCAGAAGCTTTGGAATTGAGGGCTGGGGCATCAGCAAGAGCAGAGGCATAGGAATCTGGGGCTAGGGCTGGGGCACAGGAATTGAGGGCCAGGGATGGGGCAACTAGCACTGGGGAATCTAGGGCAACAGCTGGGTAAGGGGAGAGGCAGGGGCATCCAGGCCTGGGGCATCTAGGGCTGGGGCAAGGACAGAGGCATAGGAATCTAGGGCTAGGGCATGGAGGCCAAGGGCATCTAGGGCGGCAGTTGGGCAAGGGCAGTGGCAGGGACATCTAGGCCTGGGGCATCTAGGTCACGGGCATCTATGGCTGGGGTTGCGCAAGGGTAGACACAGCGGCATCTAGGCCTGGGACTTCTAGGGCCGGGGCATCAAGCGCTGGGGCTGGGCAAGGGCAGAGGCATAGCACAGTAGGGTCTGGGCATCTAGGGCAGGGTCAGGGGCAAGGGCAAGAGCACAGAAATCTAGGGCTAGGGCATCTAGGGATGGGGCAAGGGCAGAAGCTTTGGAATCTAAGCCTGGGGCATTGAGACCTCAGGCATCAAGGGCTGGGGCACTGAGGACAGAGGCACAGAAATCTAGTGCTAGGGCTGGGGCATAGGAATCGAGGGCTGGGGCATAAAGGGCTGGAGTTGGGGGAGGTCAGAGGCAGGGTCCTCTGGAGTTGGGCAAGGGCTAGGGCATCTAGGGCCGGAAGTGGGCACAGCAGAGGCACACACATCGAGGGACGGGCTTGGGCAAGGGCGTCTAGGCCTGGGGCATCTGGGGCTGGGGTAGGAAAAGGCAGCGGCATCTAGGGCTGGGGTAGGAAAAGGCAGCGGCATCTAGGGCTGGAGGTGGGCACAGGCAGAGGCACGCACATCTAGTGTTGGGGCATCTGGGGCTGGAGGTGGGCACGGGCAGAGGTAGGGGCATCTCGGGCTGGGGCATCTTAGGCAGCAGTTGGGCAAGGGCAGAGGCAGGGGCATCTGGGGCTGGAGGTGGGCACGGGCAGAGGCTGGGCTATCTTGGCCTGGGGCAAACATGAAGGGGCTTGGACTAGTGGCTGAGGCTAGGGCTAGGGTAGAGGGCAAGGTTTGAGGCCTCAGCTTAGAGGGAGTCCTATCTATCTGAGTTGTACAGCATATAGTCTTTGAGAAGGGAATGACATTAATATCAGAACAAAAAAATAAAACTAATAACAAAAACCAAACAAAAAAATCCTAAAATCCCACTGACATTGATTTTATTTTGAATGCTACCCTCAGATAATATACGTTGTTAGATTAGCCGACTGCCTACATTTTGGCTTTTATGTTACCTGTTACATTTTAAACTTAGTAATTCTGTGAAAGCTTTTCAAAAATTGCACTGCTAGGTAACACTTACCAAATATCCCAATAGTTCTTCTTGGCTAGTAAATTCTTCAGGATTTCCTGTTACTTCTTGCTGTTTAAGATAAAAAAAAAAAATCCAGAGATCTATTTTGTGCACTATTTACATAATGAAAACTGAAAAGTAAATTATTATTATTATGGTTATTCTAGTTTCCTTGCTCAAAATAGATTGTGTGTGCTTCTACTGAAATATCAATATATTTTATTTTTAAACAAGATTTTACTAGTCTTTACAGACAAGTTATGCAAAAATTTTGAAGAAAACACCAGGATTAGAATACATGCCAAAAAGAACTTCTAATAACAAAACATTTTTCCTCTGCTTAATAACTTCTAGCTCATTTATTGCCAGTAAATACTGTTAACAACGTAAATAAGCAAAAGCAAATGTCAAATATTGCCAATCATATTTTTTTCTTCAACTATTTGGAAACTGGAACAACCCATTAACAGAGTAAATATTCACCTCCACTTCCTCGTTTCCTTCCTGCAATTGTATATTGGTCTCACACCTTAAGATTAAAAAATATATATATATTATAAATACATAGAGTACCTAGTTGTTTGATTTATCAAGAATACGCGGCCAGCCACTACTGACAATCGGTTTACGTTACAGATATGCTACAGTGCTGAACTATTCTCTAAAAGGTCACATATTTCCTTGCAGAAATCCCAGGGGTCCTGGACATCCTCATAAATTGATTTGAACTTCTTAGTGCAATTAGCAAGTGCTTACATTCTAAAACCCAGAACTCAAAAAGTTTGGCATAGGTAGTAAAAACTGTAAGCTTTCTATATACATTGTAAAAAGACAAGTCCCCTTAATTACAGCATGATTTTTATGAGCACTTTGCAAATTTGCCTTTACAAAAAACTCAGTTATAAAAAGAAGTGTTTCATAATGTAGCCCCAGATTTTCATATGGCTAAAAGTTGCTTATCCATATTTTTGTTGTTCTGCAACTACAACTATAATAATGCCTTCCATCCTTTTTGCAAGCCTAGGAACCATTACAAAAAATTAGAGACACATGCTGCATCAACCCAGAGAGTGGTTAAGCAGTCAATACCATATGACAGCCAAGCCTAAGTCACTTTCCCTGAAATCTATCTTAGGAGTCAAATGTGTAGAAAAAGCAGACGATGTAGTTAAACTCCAAATAAAATAACTTTCACCTACAGATGACTCTGTCTGCAGAATTTCACTACAAAGAAATTAACAATAACTAGAAATTCTCAGACAGATGTTGCAGAATCTTTAAGTGGAAACATCATTTGACTTCTTGCTGTCAGAGGAGAATCTGATCTTATTCCTTTTAAGAAGCCATACGTTGAATTCATTTCTCTCCGAAGTCTCACAAAAACAAACAGTAAAGGAAAAAGCTGAAATTCTATTTTAGTAACTATAACCTCCAAATCAGTCTCTCATTTAAACACCTGGCTACTCGCAGGTACCCAGGATCTAACCAAAAGCTGGCTTAAAAAAACCAACCTGCAGTGACTTTGTAAAAGGATGCTGTTCTTAAGACCTATAGTACAGGACTTCACAGTGAGGATCAGTTTCAAGCAGAATCAGACAACAGCACTCTGTCTATCTATCTGGGTGGAGAGGTTTAAGCTTTGATTAATTCTTTATGTTCAGTGCTTTCATAAACTAGTTCACTCCTCAGATTAAAAACTGTTACAGTTATTTGAAAGCCAGACAAATGAAGCAAACATTAAGATTCGAAAGCCTGGACTTGAATCTGGTTTCAATTAATCCATCTGCTTAACAGTTGCTCCATAGAATGGTTAGAAGTTTTCAAGAAGAAAATCGCTGCTTTTACTCAGTAACAGTAAACAAACAAAAGATATTAGCTCTGCATGTCTGACAGAGATATAACTGAGTTGAAGTTAACAAACATCCCAAGAGAATGTCATTAGAACAGTATCAAAGAACTAACTGCTGGAACAGTCTTATGTTTGGCCTGATGCACTTATAGTCCGTATCAAATGATTTGCTGCAGTTCCTGGTGTTGCACGAATGACTGACACTGAAGACATCCCCTCACACACCAGCTGATTTAACGCAGTTAAACACAGAGCAAAATCTGAGGTCACTTTACAGCAGCTTTTCTGTTGATGAGAGAAGCTTACAGCCAAGCACAATTTCAGAAGACAAGCATTTTACTACTGCAGGACACATCTCTCTCACAGCACTCTCTATGCAAATCCAATATAGTCATCATCCGCAACACTTTTCTTAGAAAATTTAAAAAAAAGGGGAAGAAAAAAAAAAAACCTTTAAATTTACTCAGAATTGTTGCCTGCGCTGCCTTCTTCGGTCTTGTTGCCTTTGCTACTTCCAATAGCCTTATTAGCTTCAACTTTCTCATCTGGCTTCGCCTGCTCGCTTTGACTTCTCTCCTCCTTTAGAGCATTCTTTTCATCTGAAACAAGAGAAAAGGTAGATTTGGTAACAGTTTTCCAATACTTTATTTCAAAAGTGGTCTTTTCTTAGAATCTTTTTAAAAGACACCAGAAATACATACTGATGATGAAGGTATAGTATGTCTAAGAAATAAAATAAAAACTGAATATAAATATCAAGTTTTGTTCAGCCATGAAGCACAATATATTTTCTGATCAGAAATATTCTAGATGAAAATAATTATAATGCATTTAGACTGAACCCTCATTTCTCCTTTGACTTTAACCCTACAGTCAAATGGTAACTTTTGATGTTTCTTCATTTACACAATGTTCACTCATTTTTATATTTAGTTCTGCCTTTTTTTTTTTTTTTTTTTTGAAAATATGCATTAGTAATGTATTTTAGATGTGGTTCAAACAAACAAAATCAATCCAGAATCTACCGGGTCCTTTAATCATTGTATCTTTTGTATTTCTTTGCATGCCTTAAACAAAAAATACAGCAGAAAGCCTCCCTAATTTTTCTTGCCACAGAAGAGTGGCTTACACACCCAAACACTCTCTGTGCTCCTTCACCCAGTAATACTTACACTATAAACTCCTACTTTGAATCTTGCCTTGTTTACGTTCTAAAGTATTTGGCTATAACAACAGTGTAATTTTAAATAAATCTGGAGAGTTTTCCTTGCCAAAATTAGGAACATTCTCCCTCCCCCCCCAACCCAAACCCATCCACACACTCTGCAAATATGCTGAACATGCCTATAGAAGTTATAAACACACATGTAGAGTAAATATTAATCAATATAATGGTAGAAGTTTAAAAAAAAAAAAAAAAAAAAAAAAAAAAAAAAAAAAAAAAAAAAGGAAACACACACACAGTGTGTCCTTTTCCTCTTACCTTGCTTAGATTCTGGCAATTGCTCATCCATATTTTTACCATCTGCTTTTTCTTCACTGCTAACTGATGTATCCATATGCTGAACTTTAGCTTTTGAACAGCTGTCATCTGCATTAGGATCTAGTAAACATGCTTGATATATAGCAAAACTGACATTTCTTCACAAAGGTTAAAAAAAAAATTTATAGGGGTTCTAAAAGTGCATTTGAAAAAATTTAACTAGTGGTGTTTCTCTGCATTATTAGTTCCAAACATTAAGAATAATTTCAAAAACATTATGTAACTGCATATATAATGGGAACTACAGATTAGTAAGAGAAGTTTTAAATATTTTACACCCTGGTATTGGTCAAATATATATATGAATTTCTTTCTGAAAAGATGTAAATACTAAAAACTTAGCAGAATGCTACATAGCCTTATGCAAAATTAGATACATTAACCAAAAGCTCACAGTGAATAAACCCCACTTTAATAAATTCAACTTGTTTCAAAACACCTTCCTAGATTCAAAATGGTTATCTTTTCTATTCAAAGCATGACACTGCTAATCTTGACAATTACAAAAATAATCTTCTCAGTAGTTTTATTGAGCTATTTTAAAAATATAGTTTACATATAAACTGCAGTAAAATGAAGCGTTTTAGTTTTAATTCAAATCTCTACTTCCATGCAACTGTGAGAATGTCCTGTTGCAATGTTTAGCCATTTCCTAAATAAGCATGCATTTGTACTGTCTGTCCATCTGGATGACATACAAGTATGACAGATTAAATATCGGAGAAATTTTACTGATACTACATTCCTACAGCTTTATGAGAACCAATGGCTGGTAAAACAGGAATAAGTTTTCTTTCACAGGTAAGAGCTGTGGCTGCACTTCAAGTATTCCACCTGTCTTTCTAGACTGCAAATTAAATGTACACATAGAGCTTCAACAACATGTCTGCTCCTTTTGCCCAGTTCACCAGAATGCAGATGAGTAGCCGACCCTGCAGGGACTACAGCCGATAATCAGATAAAAAGAAATTGTAAGTAAGGAATACTGGGAAGCAAAGAGGGCTTAGAAGTACCGGGGCTGGGATGGAAAGGAGGAGAGGAAATATAATAATATAATTACTGACCAAATCTTTCAATTTGCCCTTAAATTAAGCTGCCCTAGGTCAAAGGGGGTTTACTCAAGTTAGGAAAATTAAACTTACCTCCCACTGAGCACATACTTACATTCTTGCCATCTTCTCCTCATACTTGGAACATCCATAACAACCTAAAAATAAAGTCCACTTATGTTAACTATTCTGTGGATAAAATTATTACGTACTTCATTAAATACTTGTCTTTAAACAAAAGAAAAAGAGAGAGAGAGAGGGAGGGGGGAAGGGGGAGGGGGGAGGGAGGGGGGAGGGAGAGAACCAGTAGTGTCAAGCAGATAAATGTAACACCCTGATGGATATTCAAAAAGCCATTTACTTGAACACTTATCTATTGCAATGAAATATTTTTGCTAGAGCTAAGAAAATTAAGTAGATGCTTTCACTAAATATACCAGTTCAATTGGTAATGGGTTATGCACCGTCTATTTAAGAATTCATTAAATCAAGGATGGATTTGCTGTGGGAGCAATGAAGCTGTCCCTGAAAAAACAAAACAAAATATAGATGGAATTAATTATTTCTATATTCATGAATACAGAAATAATTAAGTAAAATATACAGTCTTGAGTCTATAGGAAATTTGAATTAGATAGCTAGGTCAACAAAGCAGTCAAATCAATAGTCACGTGTTTTCTTTGGAACAGAGTTTAAAAATAAAAGATATCCAGATCGATTGAAGTTGAGGATCTGAAATCTCTCCCCCCCCCCTTTTTTTTCTTACTACGGTAATATTTACATCATGTAGGATAGAGCAGAAATATGGCTTTGTTTCCCATAAATTTTTAACATATATTTAGACACATTTACTGAACAAATATTTATACACAATTTGATTTCCATACACAGGCTGAAAGAATATTAATCACATGTCATGTTGTAGATTTGCCTCCAAACACGAATAGCCCGTACGCAAACAAATCTCAGATTTAAGCACTTGTAACTTTGCTGAAAGCCAAGCCCTGCATAATTTAGCAAAGTTTTCGTCCTGTACACAAGTGATGCTTATCGATTCTTTTAACAGATGTCGAAACTAGAGGCTAAGGTAGAAGGATTTTGCCCTTCTACCCTTCTTTCCCCATTCTCCATTCGGCAGGGTTTAAAATTCAGGACGTGCTCTTCTACACGTCTCATCTTTAACGATCTCCACAAGTTGCAGCATACCAGGTTAATAAAAAAAGAATCATACTATTTTAAGCCTTAAGGAGCAAAGCATTCATTCACTCTGGAAGAAAGCCTTCATCTTCCTATATGCCCATACCTTTTTAATCAAAAAAGAATGGTATCAATAAAAGCTCTCATCCTTTAGCCCAATTGTGAAACTACAAGAAGAAACATGAATCTTTTTCAGATGGACAAATCCTAATGAGATTAAAGCCAAGTAATATTGTGAAAACCACTTTGAAACCAAGACACAGCCAGCACAAATTAAGTGCATTGACAAGAGACCTTGCCACCAAGGAACACTGCTTAACAAGCAGGCTGTTGACAGACACTTAAATTGATACAGAATACAACTTCAGTGTATAGCATAAAGAACACTAAGCACATGAGTCAAGTTGTCATAATCTGGTAAGGTTCACCGCAAGGAGAATTTGTGCCAATATCCTGGCCAGACACCGGTTGTAAACATTTCTAAACACTATTACAGTGAAATCATCAACAACAGAAAGCAATATGAAGATATTTCCACAAGAACATGCTTCTAAGGGTGCAGCTCCACAAGAATTTAAGCTCATAGTGCTCCTACAGTGCCATGACACTGTTGATAAAACCATGTTCACCTGTAAATTCCCACTCTTCCCTTTGTAATGGCAGGATTTCTATTTGGTTCCTCTGAATTGCCACAGGGTGCTAACAAAGCAGAAACTAATTAAGAAAAAGTCATAAAGGTATTTTCCTAGCAACAATGAAATAAGTATTTTCCACATGCATACATGCCCCAGCCAGAAATTTATTAAGCATTAATATAGGTATTTTGTATTTGTACACTCCAAACACCTATTTCTATAAACTCAGGTGACATGAATATTATTCCAAACAAGAAAAATACTTATGATTGAGTGACTAATGGAAAATGGTGTCCAGAGTAATCTTGGAAGAAAAATTAAAAATAAGACAAAAAGCATTTTTAGTGAAGGTGAAGAAAGCAAAATTTGTCTACCATCCCAAGTAGATCTCCCCATCATAAAAGCAATTACTTTTAGTTTATTTATAAATATGCAACTTCTGGAATTCTTAAAGAAATGTACCTTTATTTGTTTTCTTCCTTCTTTCTTCTCAACTGTTAATGCAACTTGCCTAATTTTTCTGTTCAGTTCAGAGCCTTTACCTTTAACTTCATCAGATTCTGCTATCTCAGGATAATGTTGTTTCTAGAAAATAAGGAAATGGATAATGTTGTTTCTAGAAAATAAAGAAATGCAAATCTTGGAAGTCACACTTTATCCTATGGCCCCCTTTTCAGACCTAGCAAAGCTAATAATCATGGGAGAAAAATCAACTTGTATATACAAGAAACAGAACTTGTTAAAATTTTTATGTATGGAATCACAGAATAATTGAACGGTCCAATTTGCTGCTCAAAGCTGAACTCCGATCCCAGTGCCCATGGCTTTGTCTGCTTGGGTCTTGAAAGCCTCCAAGGTCAGAAATTCCAGTCTGTCTGGGCAACCTGCCCCAATGCTTGACTGTCCTCACAGTGGAAAACTTTCTCTGTCAAGCAGGAACCTCTCCTCTTTCAATTTATGTTTCAATTTATCCTCTGCCATGCACCTCTGTACTCTGTCTTCTCAATAATCTCCTCTGAGGTATTGGAATACTGCTACTAGATCTCCCTGAAGCCTCTCTTCTCAAGGCTGAACAAACCCATTTCCCTCAGCCTCTCTTCACAGGGCAAGCGCTCCAGCCCCCTGATCATCTGGGCAGCTCTCCCTTGGACTTGTTAGATTTGATATGTTTCTTGTTTTGGGGAGCACAAAAGTGGACACACAATTCTAAATATGGTCTAACTAATATCAACTACAGAGGAATAATCATTTCCCTTGATCTATTGGCTACACTCCTTTTAATGCAGCCCAGTTTGCTCTTAGCCTTCATAACTGCTGGGGTGCACTACTTACTCATCTTCAGCTTGCTCTCCACCATGACCCCCAGCTCCTTTTCAGGAGAGCAAATTCCAGCCAGTTAGTCTCCTGCCTATCCTGCTGCAGCCAACCCAGGTGCAGTATTTAACAGTTGTCCTTGTTGAATTATTTTAAGAATAACAGACATGCAGTAAACAAGCATAAGATTCAGCACTGCTAGAAACAGAGTCCAAAGTAACCAAGAAATAAAAGAGCTACAGACATGAAAACCAGCAATACGAGTCTCACTCAGCATATCCAGCTGAATCGGCTGAACTTGACAGCTTACGACTTCAGCGTACATGGGATGACACCACCTCTGAGCAAATCTTTTATGAAAAATTATGAAATACTTTTCAAAGTACTGCTTTCTCCATTTTGTTAAAGCCCATCCTAAACAAATACATTCAGGTAAACATTCAAAAACTGGGCAGTGCCATTTCACCAAATACACTGAAAAAATAAACATTCAAAGCAAAATGTACTTAAACATTCATGGACCGAAAGGAACATTAAGAGTTTTGCAAACATTTAGAGTGGAAAACAGGCACAGAAGTTACATAGCTCGCCCAGCCACAAAACCGGGAATAAAACACTTGAGTTTTTTCCTGGACATAGACTCTGTCCAATACGTATCATGTTCCTTCAGACTAAAAGGGAACATAGCTATAAAGCATCTGCAACACAAAACAATTTTTTCATTGATCCAATTCTTTAAGATAATACAAAGTTTTGTTTTTGAAAAACCTATTTCTAGCCATTTTATGATTTTATTACTGGCATTTCTGGTCAACAAAAACAAAAGAAGCTGACAACTCAATGTCAGCAACAGACAGGCATACACATTACTGACGTGACAAATTTTAAATCCATTTAGAGTATAAACCAGGCTGCATGGCTGTAACACAAACAGCCATTTTCATAAAACCTTATATGAGAGCTTAAAAAAAAAAAAAATTTAATCAAAGAATGACTAGCACATTCTCTATTTAAACCATTACATCAGAAGAACACTTTTACTCTAAAAAAAAAACTTACCAGGTATGCCAGTCTATGCTTGGAGCCATAAACATGCATGAACATGTTACTCAGTCCTGTTTTACAGTGGCACAGTTGACATTCATAGAGAAAAGGGAAATTGTCTTTTGATCGATATTCAATTATATAATTAAGCCCTGTGTTTATTAAAAAAAAAAAAGTTAGGAAATTTGATGTTTATTGAAACGATCCATTTTATGTTTTGGCATCCAAGAAACAAATAATCAGTGCTAGTTACAAAACAGATATTAAAGTAAACTATTCTTATTACACACCAGACACATGAATCAAGATTCTCAAAAACATCAGTTATTTTAGCTTTTGGGTGTCTAGTGCTCCTAAGCACCAAAGTTATAAATATGAACTCCTCTAAGATGCCTCATGTTTACCACCCAGAACTTGGAACAATCAAAAAATCACTTTCAAAAATTATTAGCAATAATTCTGTCATACCTATTTAGAATAAAATGTGTTTTTACACATTCTAATACATGCCCATGTAGTCCACATCTCTCCTGCCCACTCCACTCTCCCCTCTCTCAACAGAATGGGCAATTTGAAAGGTCTGCAACTACATTACAAGTAATAGTAACGCTCGTTAAAGTCAAAGTCTCCCTCAAAGTCTGTAACTTTAGGTTGTTTCTAAGACCATGCTCTCAACATGTGGATATCAAAAATATTTAATGCTAAATCCAGTAATTTTTTCACTAAGATGAGTCATTTTTGTACCACTTTAAAAGATATTCAAGGTAAATTTAATAAGATTTTACTACACATTCTCTAATTTTACATTTAAAGAGTTACTCAATGGTCTACAAATGTATACATCGCACAAGCAAGCAATTATAGTATTAAAACCCCTCACCAAGTGCAGGTTCTGTATCTTTACATGTATTAAGCTGTTCTTCCAAGGTCCGTCCATGAAACCCCTCTGGCTCAGTTTGCACTGTAAATAGAAGCAATTTTTTCTTTTTAAAATAATCCCACATCATCCAGCTATCAGTCTTCATAGTCTCGAGTCAGGTCACAAGAAAAAATTCAAAAAAATGAAGTGAAAAACTTTGAAGTAGACGAGGCATGCTAAGAAGTTCAGATTCAACTGGATCCCTGCTCATATAGGGCCCCATATCACAAGTTAAGTCAGTTATTGTGAAGCATTATCCCCAAAATCTGACTTTCACTCTTTTTATAGCATTTTGTTTGCAAGTATTGTTCCAAGTATTATTATAAAATATTACTACAGATGGAAAATACAATGAAAAGAAATGAATTCCCAATGATCTGTAAGGTATAAACATCACTTGTAACACTATATGTAGAAAGATTTATTTCCACCTTTTATTAAAAAAATTATTACTTTTTTGTTTTAATACTTTAAACATTCTTACCATAATCAGGAAGTTTTACAGGTGCATTTACTTGCTCCCCTAAGCCACTTGCAGTTTTAACTAACAACAAAAAAAAAAAAAAAAGTGAAAATAAAATTTTAAGAACAAAACTGATTTGGCATGAGAATAGATGTTTTTAAAACATTCTTTGAGCTTCTATTGAGATAAGTAAGTTATGTTTAGTTTTCAATGTACTGTGAGATTTTTTTGGCAAGAAATGGACCAAGAACATTTACATCCAACAAAAACAAATCTATTTAATGTCGGCCAATTCAGCGAAGCACAGAGGAAGACTAACCAAGCCACAACTTACCTTACAACATGGGTTTAAACAAATATCACACTACTAAATCATTAAATAGTGGCTTAAATTGTGAGTAATTTTGGCTGTAATTTAATTTATATAGAAAACAACCTGTTACAAGGGAAAAATCTCACTGATTGATCACAATGCAAATACCTTTCATTCTATAATGAACAAAGCTTCCTTTCATAAATTTTGGAGCTACTTTAAGTCAATACATCACAACAATTCAGTTAAACCCCCCAAACTGAACATGCTTAAATTGCTGGCCCACATGCTGTCTGCCAGGGCACTTAATAACCCTTCTGTCTTTTTCAGGAGCTCAGCAGCTGTCCCTTCTCCAATCAAATATTTCTTCTGTCTGCACATGATGTGAGAGGGCTGGGGCTGCAGACCCTCAAGAAAGGCAGGGGACAGAGATGACCACATGACATGTTCTGCAGGGGGGAGGGGGGGTGTCTGTGTTTGGGAGTGCCTGCCAAACACACAAAGGAAGCAAGCTGCTATTCCTTAGAAAGGGTGTTAACACATTAATGCACTATAGGACAACAAAAAGAACAGGAAAAAGCTCAGCATTCTACCACCAAAAAAACACCTACAGTGCATGAAACAATGCTGCTTAAGGGCAAACCTGGAAAGCAACCTGCATTTTTTGTCTCCTAAGCACCTTCCTGCCACCAAAAGCTGATCCTGATATTCTCCTGTTGAAAGTGATCTATTACAAAACAACCGATATTGGTAAGAAATAGAGCCTGAGATTCACAATAAATGCTAAATAGATGATGGTAGTAGGAATGATTTAAGCTAGTCAACTGCATCAGAAAGAGTCTCAAAAGTTTTGATTACAGTCTTCATGAAAGCTCTTTTGGATTATTTAAGTTACAAACTAGATCGTCTTTACGACAAGCAAAGGTCCCAGCTCATTCCTGTAAATTCTATGATTGTTCATACTTGCTGCTTCACCACCAAACTTCTGAAATGACCTTAACAAAAAATGAGAGTAAAGAGAGTAAAAGGAAAAGAAATTCAAGCATTACAAAGATAAAAAGACTATAATAGCACGGAGCATATTCTAGTCACTAAAACTCTGACGTAACAACTCAAAAAAGGACATGATGAGTGTCTACTAATTTACCTGTAAACGTTTCAGGGTATCCAGGCTAGTAATATTTAATCTATTTGTGTTTTGCTTTATAGTCATTATTTACAGGACATAATACCTCAGACTCGCTAGGTGCAATGCCTATGCATACCTGGACCACAACTTTCAAACTGTATTTCAAGATGTATTTCAAAAAATACATTTTTGGTGCATTGTGAAACAAAAGTAGGAGAACAATGATGAAAATGGTTATGTCTTCACTTTATTGGCACTAAATCAGTTCTTATAGACCTGGGGAAATTTTAATGATTTATTAAACCTACTAAAAATACTTTGTTTTAGCTAACAAAGAAATTTTTAATAAGCTCTTTCTAAAGTCAAATATAAAGTACCTACAGTAAACATTTCTACATACTTTCAGAAGAATCTATTTTAGCGTATTTTAAAACTTGAAGGCTTCGAAGGTCTTGAATTCTTTGAGGCCTCTCAAAACTTTAATGTAGGTGATCATTAGTATTGTAGCTAGTATATCTTAAACAAACTTTGCATGCTCCTTACACACATTACTGTTTGATTTCTGTAGGATTATATAGTTACATCATTAAAGAACATAGGACAGGTCTTAAAGTATAATTCTGAGAAGGTCATTTATTTTTTTTATTTCATAAACATCTAAATTGAAGCAAGGGAGAAAGGCACAGAGTAGGAAGTAAAAATTTTTGCACTTACCAATGCCATGAGCTTTCAGTGCTTCTTCAACCTTATTTACCAAGTCATCACACACACACACACACACACACACACACACACACACACCCCCAAGGAGGGGGGAGAGAGAAGGAGGGAGGAAAGACACTTAATACTCAAAGGTAACAATGCAAAGGCTTAACTATTAATCAAATTAATTAGACTAACAGTAACACCTGAATAGATAACTACATTAAACAGAAAAATATATACAAGACTTTTCCCCTAAATTACCTATTATTTAAATCTCATTCTGCATTTATCAAACAGCCATAAATTCTGAAGCAAGAATTCTGTCCTTAGTAATTCAGAATACAAGACACAAGGCTGCAACAACTTTTTCTGACAGTACTAGTGTACAAAACTAAGTTCTATTTTATTGTAATAAACATAGTAAAGTGACAAAACTAGCTAAACATCTGAAATTGCACATTTTGAAAAACTACATAAAAATAGATTCTACATCCACCGGTCTGTTGCTAAATAAATCTATAAAATCTGACAAAAGGCAAGTTCAAAAACTGATCTTACTGTCTTGTGCTTGAATCCAAGGAAGTGAGTCTGCAAGTTTAATGCAGAAGCACACCAGATTTTGCAGATCTAGAATAAAAAGAAAAGAAATATTTCTAGCATAGCATGCAAACAGCAAGAATACCGCTGATATCAAAATAAATCTCTTACCTAAATGTCAGTTTATATAAATTCTATTAAAGTACTATTCCTCTAAAAACAAGCGATTAGGAGCCTGCCCCACTCACAAGCATACAGTTTTCCAATCACAGCCGGTTTATGGCTGGGCCAATTCAGAACAGGAGCAGAAGAAATCAGGTCTAAGTTCATGTGAATGAACAAATGCAGGCCAGAATTCTTCTCTTCCCCTAAAAATCTAAGATGTCTAAAAACAACAACAAACCTGAAAACCACAGTATTTAGGTTTTTTGCCATCAGGAGCTGCAATTTAATCTTCCTCTTTAAGAAAAAAAAAGCCTTTATTTAGAAACATACTATTTTTAAGATTATTTTCATTATTAAAAGCTGGTTCCTGACACACACATACACACGTCAAACATGACAAAGACAGCAGACTGTGTTTGACTCCAGTATTACTTCAGGAAAGAGAAAGACAAACAAACTGATATAAAGTGAAATGAGTTAGTAGGTATCTTTGTCCTTGCACAGTGCATGAAACATCCACGTAAGTGCTCTAATAATAAAAAATTTCTGGTCTTAATGCATCTTCCCATTATCTCCAGCAGAGAAGCAGTAAAGTAATTCAAGCCTTAGAAGAGCAAAGTCAGCTTTAGATTCTTAAATTCTTTCAAAAGCTTTCAATGCATCTGTTGCATATACAGCACTAACTTCTTAACACCCAGTTCCCTACATTCCTATGACTTTTTTGCATTCCTGCTCCCTGCATCCTTTTAGAAGAATGGTTCTGTCTTCTCCATGTCCATTGAGCTTGCATAAAGTGGTCTTTATCTGGGACTAAAACAAGCTTGACAGATATGTGCACATACAAGGACAATAACAGCACCCCCAAAATATATTTTTAGGGAGAAGTGAAAACATAACTCTTTATATGCACTTTTAAAAATCTGCAATATACAAAACTAGAATATGATCAAGGTGCTAAGGCAGAAAGGCTTCCCAACTGTGCAAGTCCTATTCAAAAAAGGTTACATGGCAAGAGCTTCATCCTCCTACCACACCCTAACCATGTATTTCTGGCTTACACATTCTTCTTTCAAGTGCCAGACTATAAACTACAACTCCACAAGACAGTCACGTCCTTTACACTGTACTTCAATATGGAACCTGTGTCCAAGATTCCCATATCCCCCAATACAGCACCAGAGTTTTCAGTCTCTAGTACCAGCATTCCTATCCACCAATTAGTGGCAACACCACAAACATGCAGAACCTGAAGCAGCAGTTTAATACAGCTGAAGGCAGTAAAGAGCAGGAGGTTCCTCCCTTTGCTTTCAGCAAAATGGCTCCATGGTAAAGGAAAGCCATGTAAAAGCACATGCTCTAGGATGCAAGATTGCACCACAGCCCTCACTCTTACATGATACTGGAGGCCTGCTAAATCCAGGAATACAAGACGACTGAGTCTAGCAGTAGCCAAAGAGCTGAACAGAATCCCAAACCCCACTGACCATTCTAATACGGATTCTACTAGCTCAAATAAGTTAGTATCTGTGTTTTGGCAGTATATCAGCACTCTGAAAAACAAGAGGCACCTCAGAAAACCTAAAAAACAAGGAGGCACACAGAATCTTTTCCTTCTTGCCTTATATCTAGTTAAAAAAATGTGAAAATATCTTTTTATGTGAACCTCTAATGGACTACAAAGGAAGAAGTTAGATCACAGCATATACTTCAGCATTCTTATTTGTCCCTGCTCAAATAACGATGCTCAGCAGGTAGATGCACAGGCTTGCCTCTAACAGGATATTGCCCTGGAGAAACTAAAGGAAAGGAATGAATATTAAGATTATACATAAAATGTTATATAAATAAAGTTATACATTGGGATGGGAACAACTGTCATGGCCTCTTACAAGGTAGCTCACATAGCATTAACAGCTATAACCTATAACTAAAAAACTATGCATGTTAACAAGTTTTGTATTTGCAGAACACCAGCAAGAGACTTTACAGTTATGTGTTACTTAGGATTCTGAAGTTCACTAACTGTAGCAGCCTCTGCAGATACTGCCTCTCATGGTGTCAGGAAATAGGGCAACTATTGAATTTTTAAGTTCACAGGGATCTCACAAAATAATTAATATACGGAAGTTACACCAAAAAAAGAGAGAGCACAAAGGCAACACTGTTGCAAGAATGTTCTGCAATAAGGTCTACTAGACAGATGAAAATTGATGTAGGTTAAAAATGGAGATATTCTAAAACTAAGATGATAAGTAAGCCACCAAACCAACACAGTCACAAGTTGATTTAAACATAGCTATAGTTTTCACTGGTTTTCAGCAAGGAGCAGAGTCAGTACAATAACTGAAGTTGCCCTTGTTTCCTTCAAATTCAAACCAGTGATGCTTTTTAAAACCAGTTATAGTTTAAAAACGTAACATTTTAAACAGAGAAAACAGCAAGAAGCCTGTATCACTGGACTCTAGCTAGAAGCCAAAGCCCCTTCAAGATCTTGCTTACCTGCTAAGGCCACATACTACACACATACCCAGCGCATTGCCAGCGCTTCACTTCAGCTTCCAAAATACGATGCATTGGATCAAGAAGCTGAAAGAAGCCAAGATATCTGGGAACCACTTGCCTCAGCACTGTGGTAGCAGAATTAAGAGACAAAGGCTAAAAGTGGAGGAAGAACTGTAAAATACCTCCTCCCTCAAAATAAGTTCTCCATAAAAAACATACACAAGGAAGTTAGGGGGATTAGTTTGGGGAAGCCCACTGCTGGCAGCAAGTTAGAGGCAGATAAGAAGGAACTGGCAATGCAAAGCTGCTCTACAGACCCTATCAGTTGTAACCAATTGCTGTTCTAAACAGGTTCCCACTAAGTGAAGGATGACAGATTTCAGCTATCCTGTTATTCTGTACTCACAACTAGAAATTTTCCTCCTTTCAGAAGGTGAAGGTGGTAGGGAAGGAATTATCAGTCCCAAAACAGGTTCAAAGATTTCCAAGAAGAAACAGAATACTACTTCAGTGTTAATCTTGCTCAAAAGAAAAAACAGTAAGAGTTCAGACTTAGTTCAGACTTGGTTCAGTCCAATTTTTTCTAGCAAAACTACTTTGTATTAGTTAAGATTTTCAGTAAAGAATACTTACATTGCAGTAGAAAGGATTTAATTGCTTCTTTATCTCAGCTTCAGGATCCATATTTGATCTTTAGATGATACGGAATCTCTAGGAAAATACAAGAAGATTACAAACTATTATTTTAGCTTCACAAAACCATTCGAATTTTTGTTCCATCCACTTAAGTGTTAGTTTAAACTTATGTCTCATCTTCAGTCACACTAAACCTTTAAATCTCAAGACTAATAACGATATTTTTGAAGAGAACATGATTCTGTTTACAGCTTGAGAGCTGAGTGAAGTGTGGAAAGAAAATAATTCATTTCCAAGAGTTTCCCTCAAGAAAGCCATACACCTTCAAACAAAACAAATTCAAATTATTTAACGCCTCCCTTTCTTGCCTGGGATTCAGATGCATACATGAACAGATTACACACAGGAACAACAGCTAGGCATGCAGAGCCCCAAGTGCTTATTCATAACAACATTAAGGGCAGTTTTCCTTCACAAGCATGCTCCCACTCCCGACCTTTCAGGCAGGAGGGCCCAAAGCTATAAGCCCTCTGCAACCAGAGGCACACAGAGAGCGAGCCGGCCCCGGAGCCGCCCGCGGATGTGACCCAGGGCGATAAGGCAAGGTGGCCGCGCCGACACTCCCAGCTCACCGGAAGGCACACGGTGCCAGCGTCACCAGGAATGACACCCCACTTGCTCCTGCTGCCCGACCACCGCTGCACCCACGGCCCCGACGCAGGAAGCACGCAGATACCGACGGAACCTGGCGCGCAGGTGGCTGCAGGCACTCCCCCGTGCCTGAACGGGCTCCTTCCCACAGACCCACTTGAGAGGCGACTCTTGCCGCAAAAGTGGGCGCCAGCAACCTCTCCTCCTCAGTCTACACGGGGGGGGGGAGTGTCAGCGGGAGATTTATCGCTCCCAAGAGCCGCTCTCGCGCATCCGCCGTTACGCGCCAACGGCAGCCAGCGCCGCTCTCCCCGCGCGAGGGCAGCGGGGGCACACGGCGCGGGCGGGAACGACGCCCCTTGATGCGCGGAACCAGGCTGCCCCAGGGCAAGCATGGGAAGGCTGGGGCCGGGGGTTGAAACCCCCACGCCAGCGGAAGGAGATGAGCCATGAAGCGGGCGCTGCGAAGCAGCAAAGTCACCCGCAAACGCTGCTTACCCGCCTCCCCGGCCGGCTTGGGTGAGCCCGTGCACATGCGCAGCGCTCCGCCCGCTGCTGTCGGAGGTAAAGCCCGAGCTGGCGTCCCCCCGCGCAGCACCGGGACTCGGGGGCGGGGCCGCGACGCCGCCCTCCGCGGGCGGTGGCTGCGCGCGGGTGTCTCTGTCTCTGTCTCTGTCTCTGTCTCTGTCTCTGTCTCTGTCTCTGTCTGTTCGCGGCCCCCCGGCCCTCCGCGGGACCGAGCAGGAGAGGGAGGCGCCGCGCTGCTGCTGCCGCCCCAGCAGCGCCTGCGCCGGGAGCTTTGCCCGCGGGCAGTGTCAGGTGCAAAACGCCTTCCTCGTCCCCTTTTGGGGGACGTTGGGTTTTCATACGTCGCTCCCCAGGGCATCGTTCAGTACAGCCGCATCTGAAGGGCGAGGGTCCCCCAGGGCGGCACAGGGAGCCCCGCCGCCCCGCCCCGCGCCAGCCGCGACCCGAGTCCGCAGCAGCGCAGCGCAGGGTGAGCGGCGGCCGTGGGCTGGTGTCTCCTCTCCGGGAGGCCGGGAGAAGCCGGCATCGCCCCGCGGTCCCTCTGGGGAGCCGGCAATCCAGCTCGGGGTTTGGCAGGAGCTGAGGGTGAGCCGGCGACCTGCCGGCAAGGAGGTGAGGGCGGAGGCGGCCTCGCCGCCGGCGGAGGGGGGAGGGGCGCGTGCTGCGCACCGCGGCGCTTTGTTCGGAGCGCGGAGGCAGCGCGGGGCTGCGCGCGGGCCCTGAGTGCGGTTGTGTACGCAGCAGAGCATGGTCTGCGCGGGATTTGGGTAACAGCGTGAACGGCTTTTCATTCCGTCTGTCATGGTAGATGTTCCTGAATTTGTGTATCAGCCGCAGCCTGCGTGTTTGCCTTGGGTGGTGCATTCTTCTTTGTCAGGCTAGGACCTGTTCTTTCTCATTCAAGTAGAAGAGAAGCAAGCAAGGAAATAAAACCAAGCTCAAGTTAATGGTTGAGAAGTTCTGATACACAAGAGCCTGGTAGGATTCCTATTTATGCCTATTTTTGGTGAATTTCAGACAGTCATTTGGAATAACAACCTGCATCCATTATCTTTGCTTTGCTTTGGATGTCCTCCATAGCTATGAGGATGACCTCTTTAAAGTGTGTGTGTGCGCACGCATGTAAAATTTGCCAGGAGAAAAGTAGGCAAAGTACCTTAACTAAGATTATTTTATTCATTTAGCAGACAATCCATGATAACTATTAATTTGTGTTAAAACAGTTAAAAGCACTTGGGGGGTTAATTGATTATGTGTAATAGAATTTCCATATAGATCTCATTTATACTTGCATCTAATTATATAATGATTTCAAGTCTCAAGGTAAACAGGGTTGGACTTGGAATACTCTGAGGAAAGCTGTGTGAGGAAAAGCTAACATTTGAGGAAGAAGGATGCTGTTTATTGCTGGTTCTGTCATTCAAATGAAATGTAAACCTGTTGTTTTTGACTGGTTTTGGTCATTGCATTTCCATGCCTTTCCTTTCTGCCTCGAATACTGAATAAAAAAAGGCAGCATTATGATTGAATTCCAGTTGTGTTAATTACTAGTTATACTTAAAGCTTCATCTTTAATTCAAGTTGGATAAATAATTTTTGTGTTTTTTTAACTATTTCTGGTTGTAGGCCTGATGTGCATTGGTAGATTAATTCCATTTTCACCCCAGAAGTGACAACACTTCACTAACCAGCTATGATCTATGTTTCTGGTTAGTACAAATGTTAGGGTTATGCTTTCCACTATAACTTTCTCTTTGTGTTTTCTCATGCCTCAAGTATTTCAGGGGCTGAAAATGTTCACTCATGCCAACTTGAAGTGTTGCTGGGGGAGGAGGCTTATTTGCAACTGACTTGAGTTTGTGTGTTTATTTAAGTGTGCAAACAACATAATACATATATATATATATGCTTATGTACATAGATGCACTTTACCTATGTAATTATTTTTCAAGCTTACAGCCCATCCCTTACAGTCCTCCAAAGAAGAGTACTGTACTTCAAAGTAAAAATCAGGAGTTGGAAGATAATTTTTGTTATTTTAAAGTGATAAAGGTTTGTGTAAGAAGAGATGTACTTAGGTCACTGAGCAATGTCACCGGAAAATATTTAGGGTAAGGTACTTAATGCATGTATCTTTGTCTGGGCACCCGTAGGAGCGTGAGAAGCCTTTCACTCTGTGTTTCTTAGAATTTACTGTGCAACTGTCCCCATGTACCTACATGTTCCCAAATGGATTCTGGTTGCTGTCTGAACTGTACACTGTAAACTACTTCCATTTCAATACAGATTCATACATACTAAATTATATCCTGGGCATATGTTGTGGAAGGCTCTTTCACCCTCAAAATGGAAATTATTTTGGCCATGAGATATGGAACTATAGGAGTCCTCCATGGAGGAGCCAGCAGACTTCCAGAACGTGATTAGTACGCATAGAGAAACAGGGGTGAATGTACATACATGGTGGTGTTTTGCTGCAGCTTCTAAGTGCTCTAAGTTCTCTGACATCTCAGAGTGCTTTCTAATTGAAAATGCGCTTTAATGTATTGAAGGAAGTAGGCTAAGCATGTAACATCTTGAGAAGAATTACCAATAAGTGCATTAAACTCTTTCAGCAGTTCAAGTTTTTTATGCATCCTAGATTGTAATCCTGAATTCTTCATGGAATAGACACAAGTACAGTGTGTATGTATGGAAAAAATAATCAAGAATGTGTATGGGGAAAGGGAAAAGACTAATTCTTAGAGTGGGACCTACATTTCTGTTCTTAAACGTACAGCATTTGAGCTTATGACTGGGGATCTCGGATGCTACCACAGTAAAATAATAGCAATAAATGATAGTGTGGTATATAAGCAATACTTAAAGGTTTGCTTTGGCTCCAACCATGAGAGAGAAGTTTTCATCCTAATACGCAGGGTGTTAAATATGTGAAGTGGTGTTTGACAGTGCTTTAAATACTTACTGATATCAGTTCATCTCTGTTAGTCTGTATAGCCAAATACTTACCTCCTTGGAATCCAGAAGTCTAGATGTTACTGATTTTAACTTTTTTGAGCTTAGAAAAGTCTACAGAATTCTTGAAAATCCTTTGTTTTGCTAATTAAAAGGCTTTTCTATACATGAACATGTCACGATTTTTAGTCTGAGATTATCAGACATTTTGAAGCTAGAAACAAGATTCACATACCCCAGTTCAAAGCAGTGTCAGCCCTTTCTGATCCTGGTTCTCAGGATCATATGGTATTGGACCTTACAACTTGTGATAGTGATGCTTTTCACTTTTTTTCATCAGTAAAACTGAGCTTAAGACAGGCCGAAGAGTAAATATTTGGTCCCAATATCTTAAGCAGCTGTCTAAAGCAGCTCAATGGTTTGGAATGGTACAGTGAGTCCTAAGTAAGACAGACAGGCAGACAGACTCCATTTCAGTACAGGTCTTTCATATTTTACAGGTCTTGAGAGCTGTTTCCTGGATGAGCTAAGTTCCCAGTTTTCAGTATCCTTTTGTTAGGATGTATGTTTCCGATCTTTTTGCTTAATTTCTTTTCTTTTCTTTTTTTTTTTTTTAAGGAACTTCTGAAGCAGATGTTCTCTTCTGTGTATTAGACCTAGATATTATAATGATTGGTAGGTGATACTTCAAGTTTACTTACATACACTTAGCTTGCACTGTGAGATTATAGGTGTTTAAGAATTCTTATCAGCAACAAATGGGGTGATGTAGGTTTTCACAGAGGACAATAAATAACCTGATGTAGTGTGATGGAGGAAATACTGGATCAAAGAACTGTCTTCTTCGCACTCGGCCACCCTTCTCTCTCCCTTCTCTCACTTTTTGCTTTCTTGCAAATTAAACGGGTTGTTCTGTGAGCAGCAGAACTAATGAAGGCTGGCTTCCTATGGATCTATGCCGCTTGCCCCCTAAATCCTGTCCGCTGCAAAAATTCCAGCTTCCCCATTATTTTTTTTTAAGAAATGGCAGAACTGACTAGCCAGGAGCTACGTAGGTGCTAACTGTCCAATCAGTACATGCATGGTGATTGCCCGGTAGAATACTGCTGGAAAGAAAATACATAATAAAGTGTTCCTTGCCTCTTTTTCACTAGGGATACAATTTAGCTACAGCTACTGACTTTCCTGAAACTTCTGGAAATGTAATCATCTTTGAGATATACTTTGCTGTCTAATTGCAGCTCACTGGGTGCAAGAATTTACTGGGGGTGGAGAGACACAAATGGATGGAGAGTATGGTCACTGAGCCTTATTTCCTCAGTAATGCCTTTGATTTCTATTACTGTAGCAAACAATTTTTTCAATTGTTCCTTTTTCTGGCAAACTGAAGCTCTTAACTGTATGTTATATTCTTTTAAAGTCAGACTATTATTTATTTTTTTCCACTTTGTTTCAGTTTTGCTATTCTATGCTTTGTTTAACTGCCTTATCTATTCCTTGAATTCTCTTCCTAGGTTTTCTGTTTTTTATCAGCGTTTTAGGGGTTATTTGGGACATTCCTTTTTTATGTGAGAGATGTTTTCTCATTTTGAAATTTTTAGGTAGCCTGTCCATTAGTTTCCTTTGTGATTATAAGTAGTTGCCCTCACTGGAAGAAGTAAGAATAACCTTGATACTTATGTATCAAGACATTTGGAGGAGAGGAATTACAAAAGATGGTACAAAGAGAGGTAAGATTAGTGCACTGGAGTTAAGAAAAAAAAATATTTGGGCTGAAAAAGTGGAAAGAAATCTGATGGTGAAAGTTATTGAATCATCAGGTGGTGTTATGAGGGAAGCAGTGGGCAAAATACTATTAAAATTTCTTTTAGGAAGGAGTCCTAGACTGTTAGGAAGATGAACCAAGTATCTGAATGTATATATTCCATCTCTGACCTTTTTATTAAAACCAGACGAAGTATGAACTAAGACAGACATCTTTTTTTCTAATTAACTACCCAGAAGTTTCTGCACAAAACTTAAAAGTAATTGTGGCCATACAGCTGTGCTGAGAGTGAATGAGATGAAAGAAAAGAGGAAAAATAAAAGAAGAAGCTACTTTTTTTGCAACACAGTTATGTGTTAATTATTCAAGGAAACATTGTATGGGATTTTTTTGTTTGGTTTTTTTGTGTTTTTTTTCCTATGGGTAAGAATTCCCGGATATCAAATGCCCTTTTCTAATTCTGTACATAAGCGCTAGGTTTGAGGAGAGAGGCGGTAGTTAACATGGCATTCTAGGCTGGTAGGTGGTTACCGAGAGTGTCCAGCAATGCAAGCACAAGGAATAGTGGGAGAAGATGACAGACATGCAGAGTGAGCAGTAAAGGGCTAGGAACCTGTACCTTCAGAGAGGTTAGCTTCTGTAGTTAATCCATATCTTCTTGCAAACCTTGCCTCTTCTCAGCATCATAATTCTGGTCAGGGTCCTGTCCCCTGTTGGATGTCAGTCAAGGAGGGCTGAACACAGGGGAGAACCAAACCAACAGAAGTCTTTAAAAGGAGATCTTATCGTCATTTATCATGTAACTTTCAAATATTATAGAAAGGATAGAGAGGAGAAATAGCTACCTTGAATTAGCAAGGACAGAATGAAAGACAGAGAAAGACAGAAAGACCATCTTTCTGTCTTTCTCTAGCAAAGAAAACACAAACCTGCTGAACATGGCTTTAGACTTTAGCCTGAAGCTATCAAAGCCTGGATTTCAGAACTTGTTCTATAGCTCAGAGTTTTGAAAACTCACCTGGTGTAATGAATAGGAAAAAAGTTTTTCTATAAATTAAAGGCTAAGTATTCAGTATCAAGGCATAGAATAGGGCACAAATTGTAACATAGACAGGAGGCTTATCTTCATTATCATATACTTCTTACGTAACAACATAGCCACTAAAATGGCAATATAAACCAACATGTAATTATAATACAGATAACCTGAATGTTTCATTTTTTACTCTGAAACTACACATAAGCTATTCTAGAAATGAAAGTGTTTTAGAATCAGAGGCTTAGATGTTGTGTACTGAAATGCTATGCTTAGGAATTGTTTGCTGAAACAAACTTTCTTGATACTGTAACCAGTTCTTATCTGCTTTTTGTTTTCAACGTTGTTTTCGTAGGATTTCTGGCTTCTTGGAGAAACAGAAAATGCAAAACGAAATAATAAAGCCTGCTAAATACTTCTCAGAAGTGGAGAAGAGTGTGCTGCTTGCATTAGTTGAAAAGTACAAATACGTACTTGAGTGTAAAAAGAGTGATGCAAGAACTATCGCTCTCAAACAGCGTACTTGGCAAGCCCTAGCTCATGAATATAATTCACAGCCCAGTGTATCACTACGAGACTTCAAACAGTTAAAGAAATGCTGGGAAAATATCAAGGCACGGACAAAAAAGATAATGGCACATGAAAGACGGGAGAAGGTAAAAAGAAGTATTAGTCCACTTATAAATACTCACATCATAGGGAAAGAGAAGATTGCCAGCATAATGCCTGAGCAAATGTACTTTTTGCAGAGCCCACCAGAAGAAGATTCTGAGTATCAGCCTGATGCTTCTAGTCAAGGTATAAATGTTACTGTAATGATGCAAGTAGTATTGTTTTGTATGTGGTTTTGCCAGTGATTCTCTTTCAGCAGTCTAAATCTCTCCATTTAGCTGTGACTCCTGGCTACAGAAAAGTAATTTCAGAGCTATGATATTACAAGACACTATATATTTCCCCAGGCCCTCAGGAGTTAAACTGAGTCATTTAGTCAGCTTTCAACATATCTGCCACTTTCTGACAAGCATCACAGTAGCCATCATGCTGGCTTTCCAGGGAACAGGAGAGCCCCAAGGACATATTGATCTTTTACAAAGTATTGTTTTGTTGGGAAAAGGTTGTCTGAGTATTTAAAAAAAAATAAAGCCACCAGCAGCAAATTGATACACAGTTGTCTGATGCAAGAGTTTTCTGCTGCAAGAGTTCTCTGCAGATCTTCCCCACTTTGTTTTCAGGAGGGACTAAAAAGAACTTGTAGAGTTATATTTCACATTGGAGTCCACATTGGAGAATGGCCTTTTTAAAAAGGTTAAGTACTACATTCTTCTTTGTTTGTCAAGCATATACAGAGAGAATAATCCAAGACTAGAAGGGATGGTGGCTGGAGCAGTCTCTTGCAAACTTTATTATGTCGGAACATTCTCAAAATAAGAATAATGTAATTTTTTCCTAAAGATGTACAACTTATGGCATGTACAGGAGTGATAAGGAAGGAATAAATAGTATTCTTAGTATTCTCTGCCTCTCTTCGTGTTAATGTAGACACAGCTCTGCACCTGAGACTTAGATCTTTCACAGAATTTTTGCTAGTCACATGCACGTTTGGCTTAAGCAGCTGCATTAAAGTTCGACTGTAGGCTCAGGCACCTAAATTTAGGTTCCCACATATACATATAAATGTCTATGTTCACTTCAGGATTCTGAGCTTTCATTATAGTCATGGAGGTCTGTTAACAGAGCCTAAAGTGGTTCAGCTCACCCTGAATTAGACCACTATGCTCGTAGGATTCTGTAATAGGACAGCATTATGTAGTGTCTCCTGTGTTATGGTACAGAAGAACAAGGTTTACATGTATACTCCAGTAACTACATTTGTAATCATAAGTTTGTGTTACTTGAGGGGAACAGGGAGAAGAAGGAATAATACATTTTCTGTTGTGTTTTACAGAGTCATTTGTTGTCTCAAACAGAGAACTCTGTGACGAAGAGAAAGACCTGGTACATTTCCCAGTATGTGAAGGTACCTCTCAACCTGAGCCTTCATGTTCTGATCTCAGAATAGCAGCAGATAAGAACTACAGAAGTAAAGCATCTCAGGAAAGTGCTCTGAAAAAGATGCATGAGGAAGAGCATCATCAGCAAATGTCAATTTTGCAACTGCAGTTAATCCAAATGAATGAAGTTCACGTGGCAAAAATACAGCAAATAGAAAGAGAGTGTGAGATGGCCGAAGAGGCACACAGGATAAAAATGGAAGTGCTAAATAAGAAGAAAATGTATTGGGAGAGAAAACTGCAGACCATCACAAAAGAATGGCCTGTATCATCCTTTAATAGACCCTTTCCTAATTCACCATAGAATATAAAGGGACAGAGAGTAAGTCTGAGCACATTATAAGTAATGTGCATTGGAAAGAGTGTTTAAAGAGAGTGTACAGTGACGGAACAGGCGCCCAGTTGATAGTGATCGCACTTTGACTCTTAACATTTAGGGAAACAGTGGTAGAGTCTATGAAGGGGAAAACTGTATTGTTCATTTGTAAGTAAATGCTGACTTGTTTAACTTTCAGATATGCACAGTATTCTAAAAGATGAATGCATTTTTCCCTCTTCACCCTACCATCCTTCTGAAATGAAGATACTGTCTCAGAATAGACCATACATTTGGTTATTCTTTAAAAAACCATAACAGTTTTAAACACCAGGTTAAAGTGTCTGTTTTATTCCTAGATCTTCCTACCTGCCATTTCCTGAATGAAGGGAAGGGTTGGAATTTCTCTCTGCTATTGAGAGAAAAGACACTTGACAGGCATTGATTGGATTATTATGCAGGGACATAGAAAAAAAAAAATCCTATACCTGGTTTCATTATTTCATAATTTAGTTTTCAGAGAAGTTATGAAAATGAAGGAAGTAGCAAAGGGTGAAAGAACCACTGTAACAGTTAAGTCTTTGTAGAAAACAGCAGTAATGTTTTCCAGCGAGCTGGCTGACTGGGAGGAAGGTTGTGGACTGGCCCTCTAGTTGTTTGAGCCCTGATCCTTAAGAAGTCGTAAAGAAGGTGACCTCTTCCTCTGAAGCCACTGTGCTTGCTCTCTTCTCCAGGCCCATCTCATATTTAAGTAGAATATTGAAATAGGAGGGGTGCACGTGGCTACCAATCCTGTACGCTGTTTTCCTGGAGCCATTCTAGGAGAAGAACTCTTCATTGGTTCACAATGCTTTTAAAATACAGTGAGCCATTTGGTCCATTGGCAAACTTTCCCTCTACCTCCCCATGCAATACTTGAGTGCTCAGCAGTTAACTAGTGCATTTCAGTCTCTGTCTAGCTAGAAAAAAAGAACCTGAGACTTGCCCTCTTTTCCTTCACATAACAAGTTTCTTAGGATTCTTAGGGTGGGAAGGGGTTAAAGGGGATCATTCCTGTCTTGGAGGAGTGTTCTGTTTTGTTCTGTCCTGTGTGTCAACATGATGTATCTCCTGTCTTTGCTGTCCATGCAGGGTGATGGGCATGATTTGTATGAAAGCATTCATAAGAAGGTCTTCACAGAGCTTGGGGCCCTGTGATAATAGGTATGCTAGAAAAGCACAAATAAAGATGATCCCTCTCTCAGAAATCATTTAATCTAAAGGGGCAAGGGTTAGGGAAATATGGAATAGAAAACTCAGCAAAGTTTCAGAAGAGCTTCTGATATGTGGAAAGCCATTTTGCAGGAAAGTATACAACCATCATTTGAAGAAGTGAGAAAAATGAGCAAAAACGTAAATTTTCTGTGAAAACGCTGAGTATTCCATTATCTTCAATACAGTATTTTCAGATCATGATTAAGGAGGGCAAGTCCATACAGTGAGCAATGTATTCAAATTAGGGTAGGTTACAAAATATACTGTTCTTCCCAGCTATGCTCCATCTCTTCCCTGGATGTTCTTTCTGGTGGAATTTCTTTTGGTTTTTTGTTTTCTTGAACTGCTCTCCTTTTTGGTGATTCATCAGTCACTGCTATTATCAACTGTAGTACTCACTGTGGTTAATGCTGTGGTACATGCATTGCTCCCTTGAACATGCTAATACAGAAAACACAGTGGGAGTGATTTAGTGCAACTTATTTTACATGACAGAGAAGAAAACAATTTTTGCAGAGGTGCTGCAAGATCAAAAATATGCCGGGTACAAAATCTGAAGTCAGATCCATTTGGCAGCAAACTTAGTTTTCTTATAAATTGGCCATATGAAGGGAGCACAGGACTTCCAAAGGAGGATATAGTTACGGACACTTTTTTTTCTGCTGAATGGAACGAGTACTGGAAGGCAGGACAATAATGTATAATAATAATAGAGGCAAAGGGAAAAAGTAAACAGAAGTTAAGACCTTTTTGTTTAGAGGTTGCATTCTGTGATATGGAGAATGAATCAGTTGAGTTGTAATGACAATTGTTCAGGCATCATCCAGAAATAGGCTAGGATAGGAAAGACCAATAACATTCTCTTAAAAATGACAGGACTCCTCCCATACAGCTACTAAGTGAGAGTAATTTGAAACTACAATATTGAAAGCATGCATGTTAAGGTGTAAAAAGCTAAGGAATGGAAACAATTTGAGCACTGTGAAGAGAGCAAGAATGAGGAGACAGTCCAGGTCTAGATAGCCCTGTGCGAAGGTATAAAATAGTCCAGGGAGAATCTCATGGTATTTGAGATAAATGCGGTTTTGATTCCTGAAAGTTATACCATTGATTGTGAAAGATTGTTTTATTTTTATATTAAAAAAATCATTTAAGTACGCATGTTTTAAGACTGTACTAAGTGGGCAATGCCTTGCATTTTGGTATGTATACTCATCCACATAGAGAAATGCTTGTGTTAATTATGAATCCAAAATGTTTAGTTTTTACACTGAACAAGAGAACCATTTAATGCAGCCTCTATTTAAAAGAAAGAAAAGCACAGCAAAAAGATTAGAAAGAACTAGGATGAAGACAGGAAGGAAAGAATGGTCAGTACATACACACAGGGAGTGTTATGAGTGTCACACCTAACACAAATGATACAAGATGCTTTTGTGATATAGGTGATGTAGAAGGCTTACTGATGCCACAGGCTTCTGCTTTCCCATCTTGTTGATGGCTGTAAGGTTGTTTGATAGACATGCAGAAGGATACAGTACAAGATCAACATGGCGAAGTAACATGTCTCCTTGCCAGCCTTTGCCTTCTCTCTTTTGCTTTATGAAGTGATTGTTTGGCCTGGAGTTTAAATGACTTGAGAATGTGGCTTTTGCCACATTTTTGCAATTACTTCCTCTGGCATTAGGATTTGTCTTTTCTTTTGCTCAGCTTTTCTCATATTTAATATATACGTGTGTAATACAGACAACACCAGCATTTGTTCCTCTCACTTTTTCCTAGCTGACATCATTCAGCTATTTCCACATAATTGTATTTCTCTATTAATTGTTTGACTGGGCTGTATAGGTATTTTCCCAAATCTTTTCATATGTAAATTGCAGGTGGGCTAAAATATTTGTTTTTCTTCTATGGATTTGTTATACAAGTTGTTTACATCTTTCTAGAATGGAATGACAAGATAAATTGGGCACAATGATCCCTGTTTAACTCCATCAGAAAAAGTACATATTAGATAGACATTGTGGCTTATTGTTTTCAGCCTCTTTGTTCTTAGGGAGAGAAAGTATGAGTTTTTTGCCAAGACATGATGAATTCCTTTATGCTCCTGAAAATGCCACTAGCCTGCTTCTAGTGGCATTTCTCCTTGGAGATCATCTAACTCATTATCCAGTATAAACCTTTCTTAACTGTTGATTTTTTTCTTTCTGTATTTCTTTCTTACATCTATGTTTCCCATTATTTTTTTTAACTGGCAATATAAGCACGCGATTTCATCCAAAAGTAAACATTTTGCTCTTTTCTTTCTCTTTTCTCTTGCCTGGATTGCCTAATCACAGCATCTGAGCATGAAATGGGTCTTCCTCAGATGCATCTTCTTCCACTTCCACGGTGTGCTTAGCCGTTGCTGTCCAGCTGCCCAGGCATTCCCAGTTCCAGGCACAGGCTAGAAACCATGTTAGAGGACTCTGAAAGGAGATGGTCACTGTACAGAGAGGTGTAAAGAGAAGAGCACTTTCTCTATTCCAGCTCCATGCAATTCTGGGAGGATAGGCTCTGCCTACAAAGCCATACATCAGGATCAGAGCTAGGTCAAGGTGCTTTAGCTTTTAAGTGACACTGATTCTTTGCAAGTCCTTGGGGTTCTGCAAAGTTTAGATTTAGGCTTTCCTGTTAACAAAATTCCTTCCTTATGGGAAGTGGAAGTCTCAGGCCAAGATTTTCATGGATATTTCCTCAACTCAACACTTCTACCCTGACAAAATTATGCATCCTGCAATCTATTAGATTACTTCTCTTGGCTCCCAAACTGCTCTGTCAGAAGAGCAGGGATCTTACTGCTCTGCACAGATCCTCTCTGTGGCATGCTTTCCTACACTGCAGAGACCTGTTTAGCCACAGATTAACTTTTGTGCTGTTGAGGTACATGGGGTTTTGCTTTTTAGCTTTTTTTTTTTAACATGCAATTACATAAAACAGCTTGATTTCTTTATACGTAAAGAAGGTGTACACAGAAATGTGGACAGATTTCTGGACCTGATACAAGAGCAATAAAATGGAAAACTACCAGTTGTAGCTCTGAATATTTTACAATTCTGGTGGTGAAGGGATTAGGCATCCCACAACATCATCAGCCATGCTAATAATGTTAAACAGACATCTGCGAAGGCAAAAAATGGGCTGGGATAGCTTTCTGAGTGAGTCAGAAGTAAAGACAGCTCATAGTTGTCCTAAGGGATGGCACTGTTACATACATCAAATGCTTCCGCCCCATGGTCTTCACCCTCCCTGACTACTCTTTCCTTTGAGAAACTGGACATGTCCATCATACCAGTCACAGTTCCAGGTGCCTGACAATAAGAAAAGTGACTGTGTCAGGTAGGAGTCCTCCCAGAATTATCAGGGCTCCCTCTTTACTAAACTGAGATTGGATGATTTTCTGAGACTGTAACACAGTCCAGGTATGCATGCCACACCCAGGAAAGAGGTGTGAAATTTGTCCAGCATGTAGTCACTCAAATGCAGTGGGCTGCGTAACTGACAAGGAAAGAATAAGAAAAGAGTGCCTGCTGGATGGCTTTGGGTTATAAAATTGCTCTGTTGATGAGGGAGTGTGGATGAATCTCACTGGATGGTCAACCAGTTTAACAGTAAGAATCATGAAGTATCATTGACAAGTCTGCTGAAAATTCATCCTGATCCAGATTTCCCAATCTGTTAGAGCTGCAAAACAAAAATAAAAGTGAATTTTTAGCAATCAGAATAGGTAGAAATAATCTTTAGCTTTTCTAATGAAGAGCTGGCTAGACTGTAGTTTAGGGAAAGAACTCTCTAACGTAACAGAAATAAAACAAGATAGATTTTTAGATAGTCCTTGCCTAAATTACATGCTTTTTAAGAATGTTGACTGACATTATTTGTTTTCTCTTTGTCCTTCAGTCAAGCTGCATAATAGTTGTGTGCTTCAGTTTCTGACTGAACGTTAGAGCACCTAATTAATCAAATTTGTTTGGCAAGAGAGTAGAAGAAGGTGTGCGTTAAATAGAACTTGAGATTGGTAGTTTTCCACTAGTCTTCAGATATTTCTTCTCACATATAAGGAGCTATTCTTGGACAGTTCTGAATCTGGAATTGGCATTATATGCCAATTTAGTAGTGATTTAGTATATAGCACTAACAAGGTAAAATATAAGTTCACTCTGTGCATTATTTGGTCATGTACAAAACCCTTTCATTTTCTTAGAATTATGCCATGAAATGAAATACTAAGCTACAAATGGACCAATTGAATTACCCTTGTAAATTCCTGCTATGCATTCTGTATTGCAGTATAATGCAGGAAAAAAATATTCTGCTTTTGTTCAGTTTTGGAGTTTTGAATATTTGACCTGTACCTCTCACTGAAGTTCTATTTAAAATTGTACTGTTAGATATCTATGTATTCCCACAGAACTGTCCTTCAACTAAATGAGCCACTTGGCTTTTTAGCTTTTGAATGCCAAGCCTATGGACTGTAAGAAGTCTGAATTGACACACACATGATAAATTCCTTTGTCTGCAAAATATCTTGTAAATGGTGTCATATCTTGAGACTCTAGAAAGTACATATTAGGTGGGTGAAATGATGGATTTGGTATTTAAGCCAGAGCTGAAATTTTGGTGGGCTGGGAGTTATCACTGCTGACCTAAAACAGAGGTTCAACCTGCGCCTGAAAAACAATAATGTCCAATCCAATATCACCTTACCTCCAATTTTCCATCTAAAATGAGGTGTAATGAGAAGTCCTTGTGAAATAAAGCAACAGTAGTTTCCAAAATGCATTTGTTTTGATTTGATTTAATTTCAAGTACTGGCTTGCGTAAGGGCTCGAAGGTGAACTTTATGCTGCACTCTGTGGTTGGCTGATAGCATTCTAAGGAAACTTTCCATACTGATTTTGTTCTGTTCCTTTTAACTGCAGTACTTTTGCTTGGATGCGCTTAGTCGTGTAGTGGTGGTGATCAGACCATGCGAACCGCACAGGTTGCCCTGCAGTGACTCCCTGCAACTTTTCTGATTATCAAATCAGCTGTGATGGATTAATTTAAATACAAACTGAGAGGCCTTGGCCAGGAGGAACAGCTGTCATTACTAATTGTGTCACTGAAGTGTCTCATCACACTGAGAATGTGGCAAGGTCAGAGATATAATCAATATACAATCATACCAGTATCTGTATCTTTATCTCAGCCAATTACAACAATTTCTTCTGCAGCAAATCTTGTTTTGACTTGACTTATAGACCCACCAATTAATTGCTTGCTTCCAGTTTAACACTTGCACAGTTCTGCTGAAGCCAATTTGTTTCTCTGCAAGTTGCTGTGGGTTTGATGGATAAGTCTAGATCTCAGCTTTCATTCTCTTCCAAATTCCAGGCTACCAAAACTACTTGCATAAGTGCCTTGCTGGGGAGCCAGGCAGGGAAAATCAGGCATAAGAAAAGACTGGCCTAAACTTCAGCCCTTCTCCTACAGACAGGATGGCTGTAAGTGGCTCAAGCCACATGTTGCAGCAAACTCAAGCCAAAACCCTGCTGCAACTTAAAAAACAAGTATGGACATAATAATAGAAGTGGGTTACTTTGGTGGACTGTAAAAATGGCTTTGTGTGCCAAGCAATTTTTTAATTGTTTTTTATTAAAATCTTCCAAATCGTGGGACAGGTTAATATACCCTGTCAGTGTTCAACCAGCAAGAGCAACAAACTAACACAGCTTCAGTCTGACAGGTTCGGTTTTCTGTTAGGGTTTGGTTAGCTGATATGGCTAATATATCACACAGACACTTCTAAACTTTCTCTCTCAGAAAATCTTGTCTAATTCCATGAAATTAGTTCACATTCCTCAAACAAACAAACAAAAATGCAAGCCAACTATCTTAAGTCATCCCTTGGATGGATATATACCTATAATTCAACAAAATGAACAATATAACAAATATTCTTCTAAAATCTCATATTTTCAGCTACATGTAGGCTTCTGTGTTTACTTATACTTTACACCTTTCTTTCCAAAGAGTCTTAGGCTTAAGTTACAAGAGATCTAGTCTTCAGGTTCTAGATATCCAGCCGTCCTACTATTTTAGATCTGTAACAGAAAAAGTTCTGGCATTCTGTAAATGCAAATTCAAATATATTCAGTATCTTTTTTTAATTTCCTGCAGAACTAGAAGGCATAGCCCCAATTAGCTTTCTTTTTGTGGTTGTGTTTCTGAACTTCCAGTCACATACTGTACAAATTATCTTGTCACCAACTTGCATTCAGCAATACCAGTGAAGTTATACAGCATATTTTTCAGAAGTACTCATCTGATGGAGCTCCCATTGTCTTCAGCTGGGGTCGTGGCAATTCAGGACTTCTGGGCAAAAAGGGCTCTAGAAACTGTGGACTGGAGTTTCAACAGAGCATGATAGTTACACTTTCAGGTCTCACTGATTTCCAGCAAACACTGGAGACCTACTTCTCATAGGCATCTTTTTGAATTTCTACGCTATGAGACGGATAAGGAAAAAAATGAAAAATGTTGCTTATCAAAAGCAACTGTATATTGTTTTTCTTTAACTTTTTTCTTTCGGTGATCTTTGAGTCACTCTTATTGAGAAATCAGTAAGAAACCCTCTTTTCCAAAAATTCATTCGGTTTTATAGAAGTATTTTTAGAATGCCTGAGAAGCATGAACGCTTTAAGAGATCATTTGTTTCTAAATGTGTTATTGCCATCCTTACCAGTATTACCATCTTGTGATAGTACAATAGGTTTGCCAGGTTTTGAGAAGTCTTATCTTTCCCAAGGGGAAAAAGTAACCTTCACTTTAACTCATCAATGACTCAGGGTATTGTTAAAGGTTGTTGTGAGAAGTTCTCTCTTCACTGTCACTTTTTTATCCTGCAGAGGCTTCCCCTATTTTGCATCTCTGTTCCGCCATCCATGGAATTGCGCCTGAATTCTTTTGGTCAAGGAGACTGTAAGGATCTTCTGAAAACCAAACTGGTAATCTTCCCATGTGTGTTCAGTGTGCTCAAGCACACTACAGTGTAAACACAGAGGAAATGAAAATCTGACCTCTAAAATACCACCAGCACAAGAGCTTGAGAATCCCAAGAAGCAACTCGAATCTAGGCACTCCCTTTGTCATTTTTGTGTAAGTGGTCAAATCATTAGGCATACAGTCTTTATTTACACAGTGTTGTATTTATTCTGTAACATTAGATTCTGTTGTATTTTAACAATATATAAAATTACGTTGTATAGTGTTTGTGCTTCTAGTTGGTGAGGACCTGAAACAGAACTAGCACTTAAGTACTGGGCTATTTGTCATAATATATTTGAAAATGTATACATTTCTTCTGATACTATATATTTTAATGGAGTATTAGATGGTATCTCTTGTGGTCTTTGCCTTTTATTAGCAGCAGTTTCTGGGGCTGGTTTTCTAAACTGCACCGAAAACTATACATCATTTAAGAACTGACCCCTTTTTAGCCAGATGGTTTCCCACTTGGCTAGTCTGATTTTTCTAGCATATATCAGCCTCAGTCATCTCACCTACTGTAAAATCTTGGTTTAGTGTTTTAGTTCCTCGAATATCACAAAAGCTATTTCTGAACCACACAGAAGTAGTTTCAGGAACTGCACTTTTAAGCAAGTTATTTTCTATCATCATTGTTTTTCAATTGATAAATAATACTTACATTTTAGTTTGAATCTCTAAGGAGCTCACACCATATCTGAGTCTTTAGGAATGTGAGGAATGGGGGATTTTCATTATCTTTATTGTGTAGCAAATTTTCACAGCAAATTATTTGTTTTTCCAATAGAAGCAGTGACTAAAAGGAGACAAAAGTAGGGCTCTAAAATGTATACTCTCTAATGGTTGGGGATGCAAGAAACGCAAAGAAAAGTAATATTGGAGGAAGAGATTCAATATTTGTCCAAGTGAGCGGAGTCTACTGTATGTCTGAAATTCACAGAATATGAAGACTAGCTGTACATTTTAGTGCCTTGTTTCTAGCAAATTGGTTAATCATAAATTACTAAACAAATAATTGAGAATTTTTGAGAAAATGTAATTAAATATTGTTAATAGAAACTGTATATTCACAGAGAAGTCAATAAATCATAAACTATTGTTAAGTATTAATTAGACGAGATTTTTAGTCTCCATTCTTTCAGGGTTGTTTTCTAATAGTGTCATCTAATTAATATGTGACTGTGCTATTTCTGTCTTTTAAACTGAATTCTGCTCAACTGCATGCAGCACAGAAACTGTTTCTCAGTTTGCACTATCAAATTCTGTGGGAGAAAGTGCTATCTGCAAGGTCTATTGTACATATTCTCTATAGAACGTTATGTTTCGTTTGACCAAATATCGATAGTCATAATTTCCTCTGAAATCTTGGACCTGTATGTCTATTGAGTGGATCACTTTCCAACCTGAGCTAGGCACTACCGCTTTTCTTATGGGCAGCCTTTGTGTCAGACACTGATTGGCAATAAAAATAATTGGGTTTCTATTAAGAACATCTTAAGGACATCACTTCAAAGCCTACATAGAAATCCAGGAAGCTAAATTACACTGTGACACATTCAAGAAAGTGCAAGTCTCTCCCACTCACAAGCAGCAAATTGAACAGCAAGGTTTAAAAAATACAAGTTTTAATGTTTAGAAGCAAGAAGAGGAAAGAGAGAAGAATGTGTGAATAAGGACAACCTGTGCTTTCTCCCTGCTTCTCCTGGGTTTTCTGTGCAGGCCTGTGGAACTGAAAGCCATGTTGGTATGGGAGATTTCAAATTGGTGTCTCACCTACCTATACTACATGTATGACTTCATGATGGGTATATTTAGAGGAATGTATTTATTCCTTTAGGAATAGGAATAAATACATTCCTCTAAATATACCCATCATGATGTCGTAGAGGAGTAGAAGGAGTAGAGGAATGGGACAAAAACTCAGAGGTAGCTGGATTCATGTACAGAAGAAAACGCAAAAGCTGTTCTGGATCAAGCCACAGCTCCATCAAGTCCAGTATCCTAGCTATAAAAGTGGCTAATATCATATGACCAGTGAAAAGTAAAAATAAAAATAAATGTACAATACCTTCTTAGTAGGCACTGATGTGTGAGGCAGATACTTCATGAGACAGAAGTGATATCATTGTATTTAATAGCCTTCAATGATTTTTTCTTCTATAAATTGTCCAATACCTTTTTGAACCTATGTAAGCTATCAGTATCCACATGTTCCATAGCTGAAATATATACAGAATGAAGAAATATTTTCTTTTATTTACTCTGAATCTAGTTCCTGCTATTCTAACCTGCCGTTCTACCTTTCCATGTAGAGCCTTGAGCTGCAATTTCACAGTTCTTGAGACTGATTCAAATAGAAGAAGAGTCAGAATAGTGCATTCAGTTTCTCTCACACCAGCACAAAGTTGGTTTTAAACTCATACAGAAAAACAACAGCAAATTTCTTCCAGTGCATTTGATCAGAAGAAAACAATTTTTTTGTGAAATTACAAAGAAAAAAGGGCATCATAATTGCATATAAAAGTAGGGAACAAACATCAATTTATACTTTTCAAACAGTCATGCCTCACTTAAAGTATCTGCTTTTCTTCACTAACTCATTTTCAATAGGAAAGAACAGCTATGCTGAGTCAGCAAAGCCTTTGTGTTAATTGATTCATTTTGGCCAGTGGGATGCTTCTTAGGCTTCAGCATCAAATCATTTTTCTGCTTCCTGAAGACTTCCAGAATGTGACCACTGGGCACCTGAAGACAGGTTTGTTTTCCTGAAGTCTTCTTTGATTTTTTAGCTATATACTTAATTATACCTCTTGGTCCAGTAAAAGATGTAACCTCTACCTACAACCTTTCTCCTACCACTGTTTATTCTTGAACACAAGTAACCAGGTTTGCGGCTGATTACATCACTAAACTCAGCAGTTTTTTTCTTTTAATTGTAAAGATTATGAATCTACAGGATTATTATTTAGTTTCATTTGACTTAATCTTCCATTTCAAAAGAGAGCAATTAAACAAAAGGTCTGTGCTTCATGCCAGAATCTTTGAAGCCAGCCATGAGACTCCATTCCCAGAGGATGAAAGATAATTTCCAAGCAGGCCTAAAATTCCTGTTGCCTAAACAAACTAGGTAGATGGTTTTACTAAATGACTGTATTTATTAATAATTGTATTAATTGGCCAGTTATATGAGTCTACTCCCACTGATTTTTACATTTTTATTGTGGTAATCACTTCAATCTTTTCAACACCAGCAAGGTTAAATGCTTGGGTTTCAGTTCTTCTTTCCCCAGATTCTTATAGGAAAGAAGGAGAAAGGGAAAATTGGATCTACCCCACACACTGACTTCAGCACAGGAAGCAACCACAAAATGAACTTAAATACTAGAGAGAGTCCTGTGTACCTGCCTTGCCATTTCTTGTGCTCTGCAGTTATCTTTGTATGGAAGTACAGGTGCCTTATGTGGCTCATTTAAGCCCGTGGGGATGTGTGAGGGAGTATAGGATGAAAAGAGGTGAAGAAATTGTATGGACTGACCTTTTGGGGACCACCAGGAAGTCATGTAACTTTTGTTATTGAAGGAAATGTAGAAGTCATTCCTCTCATTTACAGTTAGCACAAAGATTGCCAAAATAGTTAATAATGCTATAGCAAGCCAGTGACGTGATATAATCTAGCTTATTCAGTGAGATGAGCCTATTCATAGAAGTGTCTCTGTGTAGACAAATGCAAAACGAAGCATTTGGAATTGATACACGAAGCTCTTAACTAAGGATGTAAAAGTAGACAGCCTGAACAGTGTACTTGGTTCACCAAGGACAGGTTGGATCAACATGGACTCCTGGGAGGCTGCTCCAGTAAAGAGGATTAGATGGAAATATAAACAAGGAATAGTAGTAAAAGTTGGAAGTGATGTGTCCCTACATAGCCCTGAGGAGTCCTACAACAAAATATTGTATGCTGTACTCATGCCTACATTTTGAAAATGACATTAAAACTGAATAGGTGAGGGTAAAGACATAAGCCATAAAGTGTTCCGAGTGATGGATAAGAGATGTTTCCTTATACTATCTTAATCTTTTTGGCTTAGAAAAAAGAATTTGGTAGATTGATTTCAGTGCATAAAAATTCCCCTTAGGAACAAAAAAGATTTCTGAAGGGCTCTTTAATCTAGCAAAAATGTGCTTCAGCAGAGTAAGCCTGAGAATTAGACAAAAATATTAATGGTGGTGGTGATTAATCATTGAGGAAGAAAACTACCAAAGGTAATTATAGCTTCTTTTTGTGCTAATGTTATCACACTGAGACTGAATGCTGTTCGAGGGGATATGATTTAGTCAGAATTAAGTCCATAATGGACTTGATTCAGAGGCAATGCCAGTGCTGGAAGGTGAAATGCAGGCCAGGCTAAGGGTTCCTGCTGGCCCCAAACCTTACTGTGCGAGACAAAAGGATGCAGTTCCCCACCGCCCTCAGGACCATTCTCCACAGCGCTGACACTTCGCTTCAAGCTTCAGGTGGCCTTAACTGGAGAGTCAGCGCGGAGAGTAGGGACACGCTCCACATGCCACCTCCTCCCCACCAGCCCCTGCCGGGGCCGGGGCCGCGGCAGGCGAGCGGCGGCGGCCCGCCGCGGCCAGCGGGGGCAGCCACGAGCCGCCTCGGCGCCAGGGCCCCCGCCGCCCAGCCCGGCCCGGCCCCCTCCATCGCCGCGCTGCCGAGGGCGCATCAGCTCCGCTTACCGGGAACGGGCGGAAACAGCCCCACGTCAATGCTTTTTTTTGCGGTGGGAGCAGGCAGCACTTCGGCCTCAGGACAGCTCTTCGCACGCAGCAGAGGGTCCCCAGCTCACCCGCAATGGCTGCGGCTCAGTTCCCTGGGAGACTACCGGCAATTTTAATTTCAGAGCGGGAAACTCTGCAGAGTTGATCCCTACGAGCAGTTTGACCAGTTAAGAGCTGGCAGTTACACTCCCCTCCTAAACCTGCTGCCAGAAGCCAAAGAAGGCTTTGAATTACCCAGTAACTCTCACTTAGCTTGTCCTTCCAGATGATTTCAAACCTGAGATTTGTCTAGCTTTGGGGACAAGGTGGATCACATGGCTCAGCCATGGCAGTGCCCCAGTCCTACTAACATAGCAGCGGGAGTCTGCAGAAACTCAGCGTCTCTACTAGAGAGGTGAGGAAAATGCTTGGCATGCATAACTTTTACTAGCAATTTACAGAAAAATGCTGGTCTGGCTTACAAATGGTGCTATTTTAAAATAAATTTCTTTGCTGGTATGAAAAGCCAAGCCAACATCTTTATTTTGTTTTGGCCTAAGACAGTTAGGGACTGGTTTGTACTGAAAGAAAAGCAATCACTTTTCTAGTGAAATCCAAATTACATATAGCCTATACATAGCATGTTGTACTTTGCTTAAAAGCAGAGTTTGAGTAAAGCTTTCCATGTGGACAAACCCTTTGGCTACTTTCTTCACTAAATTCTAGAGTTTCATGGGTTTAAAACAAAACCAGAACAAGGGAAATGCATTGCAGGTGAAATCCTTGCATTTTTCAGTCAATGGGAGTTTTTCCATTGATGTTGGTGTCCAGGAAATCTTTGATAAGGGTTAGGACAGGATCAGAATCTGCAGGAATTTAGGAATCCTCATGTTTGTTTCCTCTGATAGAGAAATTCCCCAGATCCTCACCTCAGCCTGCAATGTTCCTTGCATTGCCCAACAGGGAAATTCCTGAAAGTCTTTGAGACATTTATTTTCTCAGATTACATCTACACTAGGAAAAAGGGCTGTTTTTAAATAACAATAGTTACTGTCTTATAAAAGCTGGTAAGGCAGCTCAACCTGTTGGTTGAACATACACTATTTTAGTGCATTTTCTCTTAAAACCCTGGTTTTCTGATACAGGTTTTTCCTCATCAAGGTAGCAGGTAGATTTTTCTAGCTGGAGAGCGGGTAGCAGAGGTTTTTCTTCATCAAGAAATGCCAGGTACTAATTATCATGTTTTAAAATCACACAATTTTGCCAATCCAGGCAGAACCTCAGGGAAATTCTCCCAGATTTTGTTTATCTACACAGCGCATAAATCTTTTAACCACTCCATTTGCCTGGGGCCAAATGGGGGTTATACACTGCACATAAGCACAGTGAACATGCTGTGGTAGCCTTAGGAAGTCAGAGTTGTTGAAAAAACTGTATGTAAACAGTTATAAACAAGTTTCCAAGATCTCTATTAAATGAGCAATAAACTAATCCTCGTCATACACAGATAGGCACCCATGTCTCAGTTGTTTAAGAGCAACATTGCGTAAGACACAGTGCCGGAAATACCATAGTCTAAAAGCACCATCATTGTGTCCATGTGAAAATGAAAACAAAGACAGCCAAAGACTGGGGAGGCTGATGAGCACAGAGAACACTGAAATACACACAAAACAGCTGAAGTTCGTGGTCTGTTTTGACATTGTTGGTAACATTCACATGTGTTTCTATTTTTCAAAGAAAACATACCTGTACTTTGTCATATCATTTCTGCCAATTCAACTTCTGCACGCTCTGACTGAAAGCACTTAAGCAACACCAGTTTAAATCACCACGCGGAGACCCAGGAAATTATCCCATGAGAGTTCAGCAGTGAGTAACTTCTTCCCCCTCCCCAGCTGAGAGCTAAACAAAAGGGTTCTAAACATACACATTTTCTGACCCAATGAGAGAGGCCAGGGAAGAGAAAAATTACCACAACATATCAACCTGCTTAACTAATAGTAGGAAAAAACCATCAACTGCTGGTTAAGTGTCCTGACCTGATCCCCCCTCACAGCACTGTGCTAAGACAGAAGCTACATGACCCTGTCGAGCAGTTACAGCCCACTCACAGTTCATCATTCAGGCTCAGAAGGGTCCAGTTTCTTTGTGGACTGGGCTGCAGCTTTCTCACCCTGCAGGACAGGGTATCACCTCTCCTGGCAGGGGCTGCTGAAGTTCTGTGGCTGCTTAGAGAGGCCCCAGTAGTGTGTTTCCGCTCCAGGCAGTGGCCTCAGCACTGGGCAGCACAGCAGCCACTGCTGCTGCCTAATGCCTTCCCAGCCAGCTGCTTGCAAGCCACCTCCTTGCAACTTCCACCTACCACCTGTAGTCATGGCAACTCAGTTCCCACACTGCCTTGCCAGCCTCTGAGGCTCTTCTGAATCATTGCAGGTCCAAGGGTACTACCAATCTTTTTTCTTAAAAATGAAATGAATGGTCCCATCTAATCCCTATAACCAAAAAAAGATGTCTCTATAACATCTTTTTTTCCCACTCTCTCCCGCCTTATCTGTCCTTCATCTAAAGCATCCAAGACACACCAGCATACTTCTCTTGCCCATCTAACACTAAAAATAAACATGTCAATACATTTGTAATATACAAAAATGTCAAGGTGTTTTCTCAACATGGGTGAGACTATTCACAGAGTAAATAGTAAACCATATATTGTACAGTAATAGTAAACTAAATCAATAACAAACTGGTCTCTGGCTTTATTCACTTTGGGGAAAATCAAAAGACTGCAATGGGCAGGAAAAAGGAACCTGCAGCCTCCTGCTACCTGGGCACTTGTGCAAACTACAGTGAAGTCAAATTAACAGATATTACCTGTTTCTTTCACTCTAACAGAAGATTCATATATGATAAGCTTTCTAGTTTCAAACCTTCCCCCCCACACCAGATTTTTGTTTTTAATAAAGGCTATTTGTGCCAAGACTGAAAAATGCTACAAATCCCTGTCTCAAGTTCTAGAAAAGTTACTTGATGTTTATTGTATTACTGAAGAAACAGAATGTAAACAAGTAACTAAAGACCATTGCCCTGTTTTTGTAAGTCTAGAGCACTCCTGTCACTAGTCAGGAACATCATTACTACCATCCACCCGTTTTGGACTGTTGTCATCAGCAGAGTACCCAAGCTGTTTCTGGGCTAAATTAAGTGATCTGACTGACATCTATAAGCTTGAATCTATCAGGGCTCATTAGCTTTGGCAAAGTCCCAACACTTTGTGAGCATCTTATGTAGATCTCCAGCACTCTGATTTCTAGGAATGCTTATCAGCTCAATGGCCCAACCAGCCATGCAGCGTGCAGCACCTCCTGGATGCGAAACTACTTTGTGGTTATTGTTATAAAAGGATAACACAATGATCCATAGAGGAGATAAGGAAGGTAAGAGACGGAAAGTGAGCTTGTGTCTACTTTTACCTCACAACATTTTGGAGCCACACAACTACCAGTTCCAGTTTGCATTGTGCATCTGGAAGCATAGCTCTGCGTGTACATGGCGCAGAGATACCCAACTGCACAGTCATATCAGCTCAACCAGAGCCTATTAGCACTGGATCAGTGCCTGCCCTGCTGGGCCCATGCTGATACCTGGAGAACTGCTTAGGTATCTTCCCTCTACTCCCAGGTGCCCCATTGTCCAGGAAGGCTTATTTGTTAATGTACAGACCCTCATAAACACGCAGAGATGGTTTCATTTCCGTGATGAAAAAAGCTGGTAAACCTTTCTGAGACCCAAGATTGTGGGAAACATAGCCAGGGGCATGAAGACAAGTCTGAGGTCCTGAGGATCTGTAAGTCCGAGCTCTGTACTTTATTAAAGCACCAATGCTAACTATAGATCAGCTCTGTCTTAGAAACAGTATAGCCATGTCCTTTAGAGGCAAGAAAAGATGTTAGGTCCAAATCAGCGCTACACTGCCTTCCTTCTCTTGCCATGCATCAATATACCCACCCAAAGAAGGTACGAATGGTCTAAACAGGAGGCATGAAAGCACTTCCCATTTCACTATGGAAACTAGGGCCAGAATGTCCAAACCCCACATAAACACTACACATTATAGGCCTGTCACAGTTCTCCTCCCCTCCACCAGATATCCCTGTAGCTTCACTGTCCCATTGGCCTCCCCTAATGCACAATTCTGAAATGACTACCTCTATATATTCTTCCTTGATACCATTTTTTGCAGAAGGTGTCTGTCCCAGAGGCCTGAGAACAATTTATGCACCTGATAGGTTTGTCAAATGCACATAGGTATCAAATCTCCATCCCTGGCTGAAGAGCCTCCTTTTAATGGGGAGCTTAGAATGATTCATTGAGAAAGCGTTGTGAAGGAGTCATTTCTGAAATACTGCCAGGCCTGACTCTGTTTTCCACCCTTTTTGATACATCAGCAAAGCTATTAGGAAGAAAACTACTGGGGCTATTTGCTTCTTTAACTACTGTACATGGCACTACCACTATGCTGTTGGTAATTCTGTGTTTGCATGTTAAATTCCTTGCTTTTAGGTTTATGGAGCGTGTTAACAATGCAGCTGATAAACTGTTAACTACTCACAGCCAAAAAAACCAAAGGTCTTCAAAATACAACCACATTAATAGTACACATGTGGTAAACAGCTGTACTTCCTGATACTTTCCTAGAATCATTCCACCAAACCCAAAATTTATTTCATAATCCAGCCATGCTGTCATTCAACTACCAGTTTGCTCTATAATTCATTGCAACTCTACCCCACCTATGAGGAGATTTGATACACTGACCTTCAATATCCTCTCAAACATAAAGGCTGTAACGAAAGCATAGCTACCAACCTATGCGCAGGAGACACACCAGGCATCATTTGCAATGAATGCACTCAGCAATGAGAGTGGTATGTATTATACTGTATTATATACAGGAGAAATATACAGGGGGGAAAGCCAACATACTTGTCCAACAAATACCCTACATACCTCTCTCCCTTCCTCTTCTTTCCTTCTTACTGCTCAGAAAGCCAGGCTTCATTCACTTTGAAGCTGGAAAGGGGAATAAGCAGGTTGACTTGCTACAGAATTACTTTGCCCCATCTCATGCAGCATAGTTATTGGTGACTGAGGGAGATCTAGAAATCACAGGTAGAAAGTGGGTAGAAATTCTGTATTTTGACAGGAAGTTAATGATTCCTACCTAGTTGTTCATTAGTGGAAACAAGAATATATCAAGCGATACTTAAATAAAAAGATACTTTCAAAAGATACTTTCAAACTATGATTCTGCAAATAGTTTATCATTGTGACAAAAACATTTGACTCATATCTCATACAAACAGAATGAGTACTTAGATTTTTAAATAAACTTTATCTTCTGTTTTTTCATATATGTCTACCTTATTTCCTTGCAATATAAGATTCTCTAAATGCAGAGTCAAAAAAACACTGAACTGAAAAGCTAGAGAAGCTAACTTCAGCACCAAGACCACAAAGAATATTTGAATTCGCTTTAGAAATGATAAAAAGCTGTGAATGGTATGATGTCAAAGATGATCCATTCATGCTTTAAAAATATTATTCTTCAGGTTATACATTATACTGGAAAAGAATAAAAAAGAACAGATCCAGAAAGTGAGTATAATATGGAAACTTGTAATCAGTGACCACAAGCCACTAGAAAGCATATTAAGAAACTAGTATATCATATCACAATGTATAATTAATAAGTCATATACCAAGTGTAGTTATTCCACTTGTCAAGTTACATCTGTAAATGCAGATGTCCAAACTGTTCAAGGTTTCATTTCTGCACTCTTTCACCTTCTTAAATACAAGATTTGCCATTCCAGGGGTACAATCATCTGGACAAAATATACTCCCTCCAATTTGTCATAAAGTAGTAGAATGAACAAAATGAGCATAAAAATACCCGTGCTAACATCTGTATTTTTTCTAAGGAAGCTTGCCTGGGAATTTCAGCACTGCTGATAACTATTCCTGAATATGTTAACAATCTGAAAAAAAGGGTTATATTTGGTCTGTCCAAAAAATCTGTAACCAAGAGAATCCATGATACATAAAAGTTCTGCTGGCAAACAGCTTATGGCAGACGCCTTGTTCTTCCTGCATAGCAGGAAAACTCTATGCCCCTGTGAGACAAGCCTAATACCCAGGACTAAAAAGACCCAGAGAAGACTGACAGCCACAGAACCCTGCCTCAAACCCTCTGCTTTGTCTACAGGGAAAGCAGAGGATGACTTCTGCAGTGATAGCCCCTATATTCTCCCCACACTATCTGTCAAAGTAGGACTAGTGGATAAGAGACATATCAAGAGATAACTCAAAGCACCAGCCGTGACTCAGAAATGACAGTGTTCCAGTTGGCATGCTAAATTTTTGTCTCCCTGCAGTGGGAGGGCACCTGTGTTGGGATAGGCAGAGAACCTGGACATTCCTTTTCCTAGGCAAAGATCAGAAGCATCTGTCATTACTCCAGAGCTGATCACAAGAAAGGAATCAGCTATTGGAAGGGGAGAGAGCTCTTTGCTATGTAAGACTTCAGTTTCTACAAGGCAAAGGGTTTCTGAAGAGGTTAGGAAAGGCTGGAGATGCTGTAGAGGAAAAACACTTGAGGAAGCAACAGGTCAGTTAAGGGGCAAGCATATCTTGGGCACACTTAGAGATGCTGGTAGAAGCCTGCAGGTTTAGCTGATTAATATGTGTCTCTGGAATCTGCCCAGAGAGAGATCTCATGATATAGCTAAATTTTGAAATTAGAGGATGGGAGAATAGTAGAAGTCTTGCAGGTACATCTTTTGCAACACAGTGACTGTGTTCCCTTCTCCCCCACCCCAAACTGCACTAGCGCAGGTAACAGTGGCACCAGTGCAAGTTCCAGTCATACTCTTTCTCCATACACAGAAATGAAGTCTTAAAGGTGGAAAGCTTCCAAATTGCTGCAAAACACCACCAGAAACTACCTTTACTTCATTCTTTCTTCCTGCTGAGAGCTACAGGGACTGCTATTGTGTAAGGCTGGCATCGTTAAGGCAAGAAAATTTCCTGACCGTGACTGCTGCCACTGGAGGCACAGTCCTCAGGACTCTTCCCTGAAATATGGCTCAGGATATTCCGGGGAAGTTCCTCTCCTATCCTAGTGTCATCTTTGCCAAGCTGCTGTAATTAATCTTGCCAATCTTTGGTGTACTTGCCCCTTATACAATAAATTAACAAGAACCAGTGCAGCACAATGAGAGGATTCAGAGCTGTGCAATACACGAGGATGCTTTATCTGTAGGACTCTGTGGAGTCCTTTTTTTAGAAAAAAATCCTGAATAGGCTATGCTGAAAAAACTTCTATAATCTTTCAAGAGAAAGGGATGGCAGGCAGAGTTGAGCTGTAGTTTGGGACAAGCATGTACTTCGCCTTGTTTCCAATGATTTGAGTGTAGCAGAACTGGATGTTTTGGAAGGCTGCAAAGTACCTACGGGATAACTTCACCTCTTTATTAAAGAAACACCTGAGCAGTTAGTTCTGTATTGATTAGATTTTGGGAAACCTGATGTTCCACAGCTTACCTTCCTCCAGGGAAAGATAATTAAAACGCTTTTTCTAGGAGCATATTTCCCCAAGAGTTGCACAGAATAGCCTTATACAACAAAGACTGGAGGGAAAAAAAAAAAAAAAAAAAAGAGAGAGAAACAGCACTATCCCTCACTAACTATATCCGTACTCAAAAGTTACAAGAATGTGAATAATATCAGCAGTTCATGCTGGAGTGGGATAGGAAGGGGGAAATGGGATGCATTATCTAATTTTGTCCATTAGTCAGAAGTCTGTTTCTCTTGGGTCAGTTGCTTAGAATACATGAAAAGCGTAAGTCACTGTGACATTATTGTAACGATTTAGTGTGATCTTCTCCTAATACTAACTTCTTTCACTAAGACTCTGAAACAAAACCAGAGCTTGCATGTGGCTTTCTATCCTTAAATCAAGCTTAGAAGATGAGCCGCTCTAGAATGCAGGCAGATAACAATGTGAGCAAAGGTTCTGAAAATTTAAAACAAACAATGCACTCTGCATTTTGCGAAAAATAGCATTATTGGGTGGGTGCTTTTTACTAGTGGTATAAATCTATGACAGCAGTATAAAGATCTGCATCACCAACCAGTTTTTTATATAAACCTTTTTGCCAGGCACTGATTAACTGTAAAAATGACTGGATTCAATTTCCAGGCATTCATGCCAAAACACTTAAGAGATATGCCTTGATCTCCTCACCCCAAAATCTGGGAAATTTATCTACATATCTGGGCACTCAAAAGTGAGCAATGACTCTCCATTTGCAAAAAGTGATGTATAGAGAGGATCTAAAGAGAACTCCTGACTGAGGAAAAGACAGGCCAAGAAAACGTTAACTAGCAGACTCCTGGCTAAAAGTAGATGAGATTCTTACACCCCAATGATTCTGGCAATAGTTCTCATAGTTCTCCAGCTGCTATGAAAGGCTGAGGGAGCCAACTACAACCTCTTGTCTGATTATGCCCAGTCTAAATATCCAGGAGTGTAGTCCAAGGTGAGTTCTTGCTTCAGAGGGATGTGCAAACTTGTTTCATGAATAGGGGCAATTACAGTAGGGTACTCAAGTTCTGGCTAGCCAGTTTGCAAAGGGCAACTGTTCTGCAGGTTGCCTCAGGGCAGTGCCTGTTCCTGCTGTGCTCCATGGGAGGAGTGGGAGGGAGGGAGACATAAGTGAACACATGATGCTCCCGAGGATGCCTAGTAGTATGACTGCTGCTCACTATTCTACCTGGGCTGACCAGTCTGTTTACTAGATGATACTGCTCACTGAAACACAGAATGGTTGAGGTTGGAAGGGACCTCTGGAGATCACGTAGTCCAACCGCCCTGCTCAGGCAGGGTCAGCTTGAGCATGTTGCCCAGGACCCTATCCAGATGGCTTCTGAATATCTCCAAGGATGGAGACTCCACAACCTCTCTGGGCAACCTGCTCCAGTGCTCTGTCACCCTCACGGTGGAAACGTTTTTCCTCATGTTCAGACAGAACTTCCTGTGTTTCACTTTGTGCCCACTGCCTGCCTCTCGTCCTGTCGCTAGGCACTACGGAAAAGAGATTGGCCCCATCCTCTTTACACCCTCCCTTCAGATATTTATACGCATTGATAAGATCCCCTTCAGTCTTCTCTTCTCCAGGCTGAACAGGGCCAGCTCTCTTAGCCTTTCCTCAGATGAGACACACTCCGGTCCCTTCCTCATCTTAATAGCCCTTCGCTAGACTCGCTCCAGTAGCTCCATGTCCCTCTTGTACTGAGGAGCCCAGAACTGGACATAGTGCTCCAGGGGTGACCTCACCAGGGCTGAGTAGATGGGGAGGATCACCTCCCTCCACCTGCTGGCAATGCTCTTCCTAATGCAGCCCAGGATACCATTGGCCTTCTCTGCCACAAGGGCACATTGCTGGCTCATGGTCAACTTGTTGTCCACCAGGACTCCCAGGTCCTTCTCTGCAGAGCTGCTTCTCAGCACAGCAGCCCCCAGCCGGTACTGGTGCATAGGGTTGTTCCTGCCCAGGTGCAGGACTCTCCACTTCCCTTTACTGCAATTCAGCAGGTTCCTCTCTGCCCATCTCTTCAGCCTGTCGAGGTCCTTCTGAATGGCAGCACAGCCCCCTGGTGTTCCAGCCACTTCTCCCAGTTTTGGATCACCAGCACACTTGCTGAGGGTGCACTCTGTCCCTTCATCCAGGGCACTGATGAATAAGCTGAATGGGATTGGACCCAGTATTGATCCCTGGGGGACACCGCTAGCTACAGGTCTCCAACTAGACACTGTGCCACTGATCACAACCCTCTGAGCTCTGCCGTTCAGTCAATTTTCAGTCCACCTCACTGTCTGCTCATCTAGCCTGTACTTCATCAGCTTGCCTATGAAGATGTTACAGGAGACGGTGTCAAAAGCCTTACTGAAGTCAAGACTTTCTCCAGACTTTCTCCCTGATCTCCAGGGCCTGGGATTCCTGAGGTCTTACCAGTAAAGACCAAAGCAAAGAAGGCATTCAGTGTCTCTGCCTTTTCTGCATCCATTGTCACCAGGGCCCCCGCCCCATTCAGCAGCGGGCCCACATTTCCCCTAGTCTTCCCTTTGTTACTGAGGTATTTATAGAAGCCCTTCTTGTTGTCCTTGACATCCCTCGCCAGATTAAACTCCAGATGGGCCTTGGCCCTAAATTCCTCCCAGGTTATCTGTCCCTCCTTCCACGTTCTGTATACTTCCTTCTTACATTTGAGTTTTGCCAGGAGCTCCTTGTTCAACCATGAAAGTCTCCTGCCCGCTTTACTTGACTTCTTGCTCATTGGGATGGACTGTCTTGAGCCTAGAAGTGGTTGATCCTTGAATATCAACCAGCTTTCCTGGACCCCTCTTCCTGCCAGGGCCCATGGGATTCTTCCAAGCAGGTCCCTGAAGATGCTAGAGTTTGCTCTCTGGAAGTCCAGAGTGGTGATCCTGCTTTTTTGCCCTGCTCCCTCCTCGCAGGATTCTGAACTCCACTGTTTCATGGTCACTGCAGTCAAGGTTGCCCCTAACCTTCAGGTCTCCAAAATCCCCCTGTTTCTGGGGTCAAAGTGAGCAGATGTCCATTACCTTTCCACCTTAATGCTCTGACTCAGCCAAGTTTTTGTCTTGCTGCACTTGCATGCTCTAGGACTCAGCAAGCCCATCCTGCCAAATATATCTGACATTTCTTCAGCTATCCCTGTGCCATACCTGGTCATCATGTTCCAACCAATATCTGCCTCTGGGGTCAAGTGTAGGTACAGACAGTCCTATATCAAGGCACAAGTTGATACCCTGACCGTATTGTCACTGTTATAGTTGTATAGGGCTGCAGATGTGACACTATACAGCACAGCATAAACATCAAGGATTTTAAAGTGGCCAATGGCAGCATTAGAGGCAAACAGCACTCTTGGCAAGGCACCCATCATGTCTCCCAGCTCTGGAATTGGACAGAATTGTTGGCATGGTACACTTATTCAGACCCACATATTTAGGCATGGGCAACAGAAGAGATGTTGATGACAGATCACAACTGCCAAGGAAACAAGATTCATGACTCCTCCCAAGAGAGTGCACCAGATATCTGAAGCCTGACAAGACTTTGCAGAAATGGAGATGGCAACCCGTCCTCTCATTCCATCACCAGCCAGCCTTCTTCCCCTGAGAACAATTGTTCTGTCAGCAATGCTTCAGAGAAGACTGTAAGAATCACTCTGTGCCTGAGGTTAGTATGCTGATTTTAAAGTTACAAAGAGGCAGAAAAGTTGCAAGGATTCCCTAAGGGAAAGACTAGATCCTCCTTCTTTCACTCCAGGGACTCTGTCCTTTACTGGAATATCAGGATTAGCAACTGGTGAAAATGACTGAACGTGAGTCCTTGCCCAGCCTGCCACACATGTGATCTCAGTTTTGTTTTCTTCTTGCTTGTGTCTCCTCCTTTTTTCCATAGAAATTCTGCCTCTCATGATCTTAGGGAAAGGATAGCAATGCAGCTCAGTTCAGCTCGAGTATCTACGAAAGCAAGGGACAAGGCCAGATTGGCCAGAGCTGGAGAAACAAATGTAAAGATGTAGTCTCACCCAGTTCAGCTGACCTGTCACATCAAAAATCTGCAGGTTCACTGCTTTTGATATAACATTTTCAGGATACTGAACGCGAGACCTGCTAATACTACATATCCTATCTTTGTAAAAGATGCCAAAATTTGGCTTGAATGTCTAGTGTGTCTAACTAGGAATTAAGGTAACTCCTTATTTAAATGTATTAAATGTGTTTTGTGGTTACCCACAAAATCTAGAACTATTCAATATCTAAGGTAAGAGCCTGTCATACTCCCTCTTCAGTCCCTGAAATCAACCAAATAGCCTCCTAATCAATCTCTCATGAATACACGCTCAGTGGTACTGTAGCTCCCGTGCAATACCTTTCTTAGCTGGCTATTTTTTCTCTTCCAGTGCTGCATACTCAGCTTTCATTGGTCACCCTGCCACATCCTGAATCTTAACACAGAAACATTTGTCAGTTGATCATCGTATACCTCAGCATTTGTCTATTACAAAGTACATGCTGGATTTTGATCACAAAGGAAATGAATTCAGAAAAACATTGAGTTTTCAGTATGTACCTTGGCAGAGCATTTTTGATTGTAAAGCTATCAAGCTCTATTTCAAAACTTCTGTAAATCACAGGAAAGAAGATGGTAAAAGGACAAGGAAGCAAAACTTTGGCTATGTCTTGAACCTTGAACTGACAAATTGAACTTTGTACTGACAAATACAACTTTGTAACCCACACCTATGCCTGAGATTTATTGACCTGCTGGGTTAAAGGAAGACCAAACTTCTGCCTGGTCTGTGAGAAAGGGAGACCTCCATGACAAACTGCACAATTTCTTAAAGATGTCTTCAAGGCAAGGAAAGGATGAAGGAGAAGATAAAGAATGAAAAGCCAAAATGACAGTGGAGGGAGCTGAAAATATTAAATGTGCCTCAAAACCTGACAGAAGGAGGACTTCAGATGGCTGAATGGTATGTGGCTGTTAAAAATGCCAGATGATACAGAGGTATAATGGCAGCTCACAAAGGTGAACAGCTAAGCTCTGCCAGGCCAGGCTTTGTCAAAAATTTTATCTGCTTCCTATTTTCTTCTTTTATGGGCACAGAAACCACAGAGTTCCCAAACATTACTTCTACCAGCACAGAAGTGAATAACCACTAACAGGTTTTCTGCTGGTAGGACTAACCTGTCTCAGTTTTTTTCTGGCCTAAGGGAGCAAAGTGCATTCAGATCTAGAGGCTGGGTTACTGCCATCTTGCAACAATCCTGAGGAAGGCAGTCAGTGGCTTGGACCTGATTGTGTTTGAGCTATAATCTCAAATTATATATATATATATCCCTTTCCCTTTATTTAAACTTTTCCTGTTAGCACAGGAAAATAATATTTGCACACTAGGTAACATCTGTACTTTGCAATTTAAGTACAAAGTTATGTTCATGAAACACTGACAGCCAAGCTAGTCTTATATTTACTGGGAGAATACAAGAGACAGTATTCCTTGCGCTCATCAAGATTATCACTGCATACTCTGTCATGTGCCAGGCAAGAAGCTGTTGAGTTGTGCAGAGCCCCAGTTGTGCAGAGCTCATCAACTGTACATTTAGCCATACGCAACCTTCTCTCCCCCACAGACCCTCCACAAGGAAGCTGGTAGGTCCAGGCACTCAAAATGGACCTCAACTCAAAGTTTACAGTACTTAACATTTTAAATTCAATGGAAATACAAAATATGCCCAGAACTATCCTCTCACTCCTTACCAAGTGCACACATACAAGTATCCATGATTGACAAGTGCCATTCTGCAGAGTATAAAATTCATAAGGACATCCAGACCATAAGAAAACAGTTGGTATGCATCTCTTCCAGCCTGCCCTCTACAGCAGAAAGCCATTGTGCCCTGTCCTCAGCTTCTGTGCTGCTGGAGGCTGCTGCTGTTCCTGTGGGAAGGGGCAACTCAAGGATCTGTCCACAGTGAAACTTAGGAGTTGAGATAAAGATGTCCCTGCCCAGCTCCGCCTTCTTGCTCATCTATGTCATACCTTGGCACAGGTATGACATCCATAGGATAGTGCTTCATATGCTAGAGGTTCCTTTAGAAAACAGCCCTGTTTATCCTACCAGGGTAGTCTCTAATCAGGGACTGCAGGGAGAAAGCAGGATGAGCAGAGGCGAAAAGTCAGTGACAGGGCATTGTGGGATCCATGCTAGCGGGCCACGTGCTCCTCATTCCTGCACTTTCCAAGTGAGTTGTGTGCAGGGATAAGATGGACTGGCATGGTTTCATATTAGATCCATGATCCTTTTCCTTGAGAGAGGAAATACACCGTATCTCATGTAGAAATCAAAAAAAGATCACTATGACACACCTTTTCACTAAGGTTAGGTTTTGTTCCTCCTTTGATGTGAGTTTAGCCCCCTTGCCAGACCTAATACTCTACTGGAAAAGCTACAAAACAGTCCGATGAATGGGCAATGCCTGCTTTACCAATCAATGCACCCGACAGAGAAAGGAAGCAGGCAATTTTCTAGAAGACAATATAGTTGCTATGCTATCATAACTCCAAGACCAAGGTAAATCAAAGAAGTGTTCAGTGCTTCTCTGTTGCTGTGTTTCTCAGGGTAAAACATCTCTAATATTTCCCCTAGAAAGCACTATGCACACACAGTTATAAAAGCTCATGGGTTGTGCTACCCATCAAATTCTTCATATATGTGTAAAGCTCCCCCTTCTCTGAGGCAGCTCGAACCAGAAATCCACATATTAATACAGTGGTATTTTCTCTGCACATAAATCACAAGCATTGTAATAAATTCTGTTTGCACAGCTTTTAATTTAGTAATTTAAGTTACAGATCTGTGCCATAAGTATGCTTTCTATTCACTGCAGTCAATTGTTATAAATACATATTTATTACAGTGTATGTTATACATATGCATTTTCCTTTGGGCTTAAAGATCCAGATTATCAATTGGGCTGGTGAATAATTCATAGAAGCAGCATTTTAGATTCCATGCACCTCAAATTTCCATAACTACAGGATAAGAAAATATCCTAGTGTCTTTCAAGTTAGACATCTGTTTAGAATGTTTTGTGGCTGCACTCAATAAGTCTTAATTTTGTTATAAAAACAAATATTCTTTACAGTATTAAAATAAAAGAATGGGGATGACTTACTGCTTGTTTTTAGCAGCCGACTTGTCTGAGGGAAGATGGACCATATGGAATGTACTGTCTCAAAAAATCACTGACATGCTGAAATTATTTAATGATTTTTACAGACAATAATGACCTGTAAGGGCTCAGCTCTGCCATTTCTTTGTTGCTTTAGCACCCTCTTAATATTTAAGGAAATCAATTCTGTTTAGCTGTCTCTATGACTCCTAATAATAAATGAATAATACAACAAAGTCATATTTCGGTATCTGCTAATGTGCTGTTACAAATATTTTATTATAATTTTCTTTTTGCTTACTTATGCTGTGCAAAAACAGTTAAGATTTAGATTTCTAGATTTCTAACATCCTTTCTTTTTCTTTTTTTCTCCAGTCTTTATATGAGTATGCTAAACATTTCTCTTTCCATTTTGCCCTTATTCACAAATTCATATTGACTTCTACATAAGAAAGTTTGGGGCAGTTGTTAGAAACAGAATTGAAACTCACAGAAGCATGCAAAAAGCATCACAGAAGTATGCAAAAAGTATCTTGTTATAAACACTCATTCTTCTTTTGAGGTCTCTGAATTTGTTTTAAAACACCTTTTTTATTTCTTCATCTCCGTCTATCTTCATGTTTCTTTAATGGCTTGTAAAGGTGGTTCCATTCCCCAGGCACTGATCTAAAGTTTCTGGGATATGTACCAGATTCCACCCCTGACTTCAGTTAGCTTTCCATTAGGTTGGAGAGTGAAGATGAAATTGACTGAGTTTTAATACCTAGGTCATGGTCCTTTCCAGGTTGTTCTTATTTGAGCTCCTTCTTGCATCTTTCTTTGCCAGATCTCTAAGCAGCTGCTTCAGCCTTCCTTCCCCCATGGCTCCCACAATGCAGAGCTTGCTCATTGAGCAAGCAAGCAAGCAACAGTCTTATGCATAGAGGCAGTGGTGCATCCTCACTGTGGCATTCAGAAGCCTTTAACAAAATATCAGCACAACAGCTTTACCAACCCACTGTCTTATCAACCTGCAGCCCTCTGAGGAGGAAGAGGAAAATGGAAGCAAAAGCAGTTCAGATGATGAATTTTTCATTGCTGTATAACATAGCCAGATAAGGTTAATAGAAACAACAAGAAGGATGGGCATACAGAGGTAAAGAGCTATCTAGTATCAATTAAGCACATCTTGAAAATTAAAAAAACAAATACCAACTGGTCATCAGGATGCTCTTTTGAGCTGCAATTGACTTCTCATCCATTTATTATGGGCAGCTGAGTAGATCACAGGCTAAATATGAAGAGAGGACTGCTTGCAGCTTAACAAGAATGTTAATTCTTGTTAATCCTTAAGAATAGGAAATGATAGTTCTGAAAAAACTCTATTCAAAGAAAAAAAGCTAATTTGAAATTGCTAGATCTGGCAATCTGGAGACCTAGTGTATTTCAATCACTTTGTACTTTAAAGGGTTATAAAAGCAGTATGGAAAGAAGATGAAGCAACCAGGGTGCCTTCAGTAGGAAATGCTTCTGTTTATGAGAGTATTAAGAATGCCTGTCTTTTTTTTTTTTTTTTTTCAATAGTATATGTCATTTAAAGTATCAAGAAGAAAATTATATTGGCTTCCTACTCCCAGCTATTTTCCTTCACAAGATCACCTCCCTTGCTGGTAGTCTAAGAATAACAGTTAATATTAAAAAATGAGCAAAGAGATAGAGTTGAGAAGCCAATTACATGTGAAAAACAGTAATACTAGAGGTAAAATGAATGTTTTGAGTGTGTAGGGGCATAGAAATAATGATGACTATAAGAAGGCAGATCAAGACTAAGGTCTGTAATTATTTTCCAGAAGCAAAGTGGGGATATATGAGAAGCAGGAGGAAACCAATAGCATATGGTTTTGAAAGCTAAGGTATGGATGAGAGCCTAGTAAAATGGTTCAGGATTCAAATGAGCACTTTGAACGAACACGTTGGCATTTTCCACCAAGTTGACAGAGTACAAGAAGAAAACACACCGGTATTTCAAAATTTCCTCTTCAAAACTCTGCACATGTATGTATGCAGGACAGATTTACCAAGTAGATTCAGGATCTGTAACTCACATATTAGCACTATGCAGCATATGCTTTCCTGGTCACACAATGTAATTGAGACTGTACAGCTCTCCAGCCTCCTACCCTATGTACATTGCAACTACAGCTGTTTCTGTGTCTCTAATGTGTATGTGCGTGTTTGTGCATATTAATTTATTCACAAACACACTAATAATACAAAATCAGTATGTCTTGATAAGTTGGGTCTCAGCCCTACAAAATAGGGCTCTCCTTCCAGTCCTGTAAAGCATCTAGATGCATGCCTAAATGTAAATGCTTATGCCCTTGGTTAAATGCTTTGCCGGATCAGGTCCAGCTTACTCAACATCCTCTACAGAAGGATAGAGTGGAGGAGGAGTAAGGAGGTTGCTGACCCCCTGCCTCTACGGTGAGTGATGGAACTTACTGTTCCAGTTACAGTCATATTTTAAAAATAGACACAGGGCAAGTAAGCAATTAAAATCCAAGAAGGAAAGCAGAACTATCTGGCAGTTGTTCAGTAAGTCTAACTAGCATAAAAAAGATCAGCACATAGCTGGTATAAGTATAAACGGTTAGCAGCATGTGATTATGAAAAACAATTCTTGCCTGGCAAATGTAATTACTTTTACCCAAATTTAAAAATCAGGGAGTGAAGCAAACACAGTAGAAATATTCTATCACTGCAGACTAGGTCATTCATCCATGCATGGAATAAGCTCCCTGAAAACATCTGTAACTTCATCTTTGGACATATCTACACAGACGTGCAAAAGTGTGCAAATTCCAAGCTGGACACATGCTAGCTCAGTGCCATTCCCTGTCAAATAAATTTGCTAAGAGATTTTGTAGAGTAGCCAGAACGCAACTTGGTGACACCAGTTCTAAACCAGAGCTGTTTTATGCCTGGTCAAAAAGCTCCGCTCTGTCTTCATACACCAACGTCCCTCTACTCTGTTGTGTCCTACCTCTATGGCTCTTCTGCGTGGCATTGCATTCATGATGATGACAAGTTATGAGCAATAGTTGTCACATGGGTTTGTCATCATGATCCAGTAGTTCCTGGGCTCCACCCCCATGCTCACTTCTTTTCTGAGGAAATCATTCAGTGTCAATGGCCTGGTAGCAGAAGCACCATTGTTCCCTCTAGTGGAGAGCTATTCAGTGTTGACGGTCTTTGATTTCTCTTTCCAAACATAGGCCTAGTCTCTGCCAGATAGGATTTTGCTGGTAGAGTTATCCTGGCAAATCCTCCTAACATAAGCACAGGCTGTAGTCCCAAAAGATTTGTTGTGGCCTAGAACTGGTATAACTTACATCAATTCTGTGTATATAAGAAGAGCAGACAATACCAAAGTCTCTCAGAAAATGTCCAGTATAAAATAGATACATTAATTTACTGCGAAGGTTGCAATCATAAATAGCATTCATAAGAAAAATAAATAACGGAATTCATAGTTTGGCACAGACACGTTGCCAATGTGTCACATCCTGATGGATTGGGGATATGTCTGTGTCAAACTATGAATTCCGTTTTTGCTTTTTGAATGCCACTTACAATTGCAACTGTTCATGTGGATTATTGCATCTATTTTTACGCCAAGGCTCTGTCTGGGAAGATGTAGCAGAGCAATCAACAACACTGACTGGTTCTGTTTTGCTGGAACAATAGGTTTCCTGCAAGCTGAGCTGTTCAATCTCCATACGCTAGACAGGAGGATTGCGGTCTGGGCTTCCCCTCAGTTTGAAGAACACAGGCAAAAGACAGATGAAAACATTTTATGCAGGTACTTTTGTCAAAATGAGGTCTCCCTGCCAAAAGCAAGATGGAGGCCAGGCCAAGGACTTAACTGTGTTCCTGAGGTCAGGCTGTGGGGTGATTAGAGAGAGATACAGCTCTGAACTACTAGGGAAGCTGTGAAACCACACAGGACATACTACAGAGATGGTGCCACCCTCCTCAATACTGACCAGGATAAGAGGTGAGAAAGTGAGGCTCAAGCTCTCTCTGATACTTCTGTAATTCTCCCCTGCTTCCCCAGTAAACTCATGCCTTGGCATCGCATTTTCATTAGATCTGTAGCACAAATGACCTGAAATTAAAGCTTCTTATGAATGAAACATTTATTTGGAAAAGTGGAGTTCTTTGCTTTCCTATATATTATTCCATGCCAGCTTTAACCTGATAATGGAACTTTCCTAGAAAGACTGGTTGCGGATGTAGATCTAAGCAAACTGGGACTTCAGAAACTGTAGCGCTGTGTCTGGGGCTAAGTAGTCTACTTGGTACCCACCACAGCATGTGTGTCTGAAATGGCACCTCACCAGCCCTGAGGGGAGGAGCGGTGGACAGTCACTCCCCACCACAGGGCGTCTCAGAAGTCTACTGGGGGTTCAACATCTGGATCTCATAGCCATGGACCGGCATCCCTCCAGAGAGAGGGAGCTGCTTTTCATATCTTTTGCATATTGTTACCTTGGACTTTCCATATCAGCCTGCTGTTTTTCCTTGTCCTATCCTTAAATGGCAAGGCTTCAGTGCAATAGTTTCTTTATGTACTTGTCTAATTCCAGACACAACAGGCCTTGCTTCTTGACTGTAGCACTTCCTGTACAAACCAGAAAGCCATCAGCAAAAGGTTCTGGGGAAAAATTGCTGTTAGGTCAGTTATTACTCAGCTTCCTGGGGAAGCTGGTAAATACAGCGTTGAATGTATTGATGATACAAAGGCAGATGTCTTTCTGCCATGCAAGAAGACAAATATCAAGAAAACCAAACGGGGCATAAACCAGGGGCAGGGACAGCTGAAGGTGAGCTACCCTGGGGGAGAGAGAAGGCCTGAGATGCCATGCTGGATGCAAAGCCCCCTTGGGAAGAACCACAGATACAGCTACGCCAGGTATCGTAGAGGTGATGAAGGAGATGTATGGTATTTTTAACTTTTGGGAGAACAGAGCAGCAGAGCAACTGGCTCAGCGCTCATAGGCACGTGTAGCCCGCCGAGGGCGGGCTGTAGCCCCCCAGCACGGGGCCGCCATTTCGGCCTCCCACGGCAGAGCAGAGGGCATGCCGGCGGGACACGTGCCACGGCGGCCGGTACCTAACGGCGCAGGTAAGCGGCCACGCCGCGGGCAGGAAGGGCGAGGCACGCCGCGGCAGAAGCAGGCGGCCCCGGCGGACGCCGGCTGTGGCCCTCATAGGCCGCCCGCCCCCACCCCATGCTGCTTCCCCGCTGGGCGGCCGGGGCCGAGCGCGGGCACGGCGGTTGGGGCCGGCGGCCCCACCACAGCAGCCCGGCCCGCAGCTGCTCGCTTCCCAGCCCCGCCGCGGTGGCCGGCAGCCCGCCTCTCGCCGCCTGCGGCAGCGCGACGCCGCAGCGCCCTCTGCCGCCGGCGGGCAGCGGCGCGGCGGACTGGAGATCGCGTGCGAGCGCGGAGCCAGGAGGCTCGCCTTGTCACTCACCCTTCAGTCCGCCACCTGAATCACAGGGGAAGCGGAGGCCAAGCATCCTCCCCACCCCCACCGCCCTCCATCCCCACTGCGCGCTCCCGCCGCGCCGCGGCACCTCGCCCCGGCGCTGCTGCCTTGCCTTGGTCACTCGCTCTGCGCCGCGGCTCTTCCTCGCGGAGCGAAACTTTGCGCCCCGGGTTGTGGCAGGGACCGTGGGGTAAGTCGTTGCATCCGGCGAGCTCGTGTTGGACAGGCGAGGCTTCTGCCTGGGATTTGCGGGGGTGCTGCCGTGTTGCCTCCGTCTCCGGCCAGTTCTCCCCACCGCGGGCTGTCAGTGCTCTCCCTGGCTCTCCCGGAGGTGGTGTTACTGCAGCTGTGGGTGCCAGCTGTGCAGGACGTACCTCATTTATTAGACCCAAGTGCCTGCCATTCTTGACAGCTCCCAGGTGAACACCTCAAGAAGCCCTGGTTTCCTGTCTGCCCTCCAAGGTGGGTGATGTGTGGTGTCTCAGAGGCTAAGAGCAGGGTGGCATAGGGCTTCGTGATGGGACCTTTGCTACATTTGGCTTCACCCATCCCTTGTGCTGATGACTTGGGAGAACTTCAGAGGAAAAGCGAGTGAAATAAAGTTTCACATAATCTTTTTCAAGCCCCAAATGAGCTCCCGTTGTATGTTATGGGGGGGGGGCATAGCTATGGGTCAGTCCATACTTCCCCTGTGAGTATGTATTTTTAGCAGTTTATAACTCGGAAGCTAAAAATTCTTTCTGTGTTTCAGTTTAACATGAACGGGGAAAAATCAGTGAGGGAAGGGTGAAGCATATCTATGGTCTCCAATGCATTTTCCAACTTTGTGTTACTTTGTTTTGTAAACAAGAATTCTGTACATCTTTGGGTGAATCTGTAGTTTTCTGTCTGTATTAAAGAAAAACACAAATAGCGTAAGACTTATATTGCTTAAACTTTTTTTTCCTAAAGATGGGCGCAAACAATGTTTGTGTGTCATTAAATGAGTTTCTAGGAGATAGACTATTAAGGCCCCCCTCCCCCTCCCCCCCCCAAAAAAAAACCCCACCCAATAGGCTTGACGCTGTTTGGTAGTTGGAGGTTTCAAAAAGACAACCAGGACTGGATTTAAATAAAACTGATGTATTTGGGCTCAGAAGTAGTCTGTTGAGAAGAATGTTGATGCACGTATGTTTGCAGTAGATGAAATAAAACAGTTCTACATGAACCGTAGAGAGTGTTATTATCCAGGGCTAAGATTAAATTGTTGCACTTAAGCAAGAGACTTAATGACTGGCAAGATCAAATTCACTTGCAATGGACTCTGTTAAATAGCAACTAAGAACAAGAATATATTTTATTTAAAAATAGAGTACCTGAGAACATAAATGCAAAAAACCAGAATTATCAGTTGACGTTTTGATAGTAACTTTAACACTGTTTCTCCTGTTGGCACCCCTGACTGAATACAGGCTGAGACAGTCCTCGCTTTTCATTGTTGCGTCTACTGCATCTCTGCATGATTATGTCTGTGGCAATGTAGTGTTTTCGTTAGTTGGCCATAACAGTATATTCAGGCATTTGATGGTCTCAAAGAGAGGATGGGTTTTCTAGACTCAGCATTGGGATAGTGTGTAAACACCTACAATCTTCAGCCTGTGCACACACTGGAAATATGAGGGTCTACAGTCCAGATGTTGAAGGTGTACTGAACCGTTTCAGCCAAGAGCGGAAAGGAACAAACACTGGCATATGGAAAATCTGGGCTGTTGTGGTTTCAGTATTTATATTCAAAATGAGCCATAGAAGAATGGAGGTACATTATTAGCTCAACTTCACGTTGATTCAGATTTCTGCCTAGGAATAGTAATGAGGAAATACATTTCTAGGCCATTTTTGCAGTGTTGATGCTTACAAAAAACAGCCAATCATTCTACTATTAATTTATCAGTTTCAGTATGTAAACAGATTTAAACAGTACTGTGGAGGATTTAGTGCTCAGATATGATTTTTCCTTTAGATTTGCCTTTCTGTAGGTGCATCTTAAAATACAGTAAAGAGTGTTGGAATCAGGAACTGCCTATATGTAGGTGAACTAGACTAAGAATTTGGGACTTTTTTCTTTTTTTTTTTTTTTAAGGGGTTAGATTTAACTTGTGACCCCACTGAACATGGGGGCTCTGCTATTGAATAACCAAGACCGAGTACCAAACCTTTCCCTAATATTCCTGGTAATTACTGCTGACTCATGCTGACATGTGAATTCAATTAGCTCCAAATGGAATGTAAAGGATGTGGGAGTGTCTCTTTGTGCCCAGAAACAGCTAGGACAAAGAAGATTTTGGAGGAAAATTTAAGGGATAGCCAAGTTTGGGTAGGAAGTGTCAGCCAAGGTTTGTTAATGTTTGAATAACCAATAAAGTTGAATCTCTGGATGGGGATGAATTTGGATAACATGGGCTTGTCTTCACTACAAAATAACTGGAGTTCTAACTGAGATGTTGCTTCTAATTTGACTCATGTCCATACACAAAAACTCATCGCTGAAGTGTGGTGATGTTTTCAGTTTGAGTCAGCTTACTCATGAGGAATAAACTATAGCTCAGATAACCACAATTCATCAACTGCTAACATAACCTCCCTGAACAGCACAAGTGTTATTTTGCTCAACTGTGGCTGCTTGCACTTGAATAAGGTTACCTGAACAGCAGTGAACTCCAGGTTACTTTTGTATTAAAGACATAGCTAAGACATTGCCTACTTTGTGTACTGACCATGAGGTAAGTAACTGGACATGTAAACATGAATATTCTTACCCAGTTACTGTGTAACTACTATGTTTGTGGCAACTCACTGGTGGTCTTCACCATCACAAGCAATAAAGGGAGAATTAGCACTGTGACACTAGCTGATATTCAGGTTGGGACAACTTTGCAGAAGGATGTGAAAAGCAAAAATTGTCTTGGTCCTAGAAATTAATTTCCTGTCAGTTACCAGCTGGTGGTACAAAAAGCTCAGTTATATGTCAAAGATACCTGCTAAAAGTATGAATCCAGCTGTACTTGGCTGTAAGAAGCAAGAACTGCTCCTTTTGGGGGAAGGAGTTTCTTTGCTGGGCCTCTATACTAGGAAATGCATACAAGGGTTTCTAAAAACATTTCGAGGTCAAAGCAGAGAAGATGGACACAAGAGCAACTATGCAGCCTTATGTGTACCAAGCTGATGGTTTTTTTTTTTAATGGCAGGTAACCCTTATGCGGACTCCTGCTTCTGGGTAGAGGCATGAGTATGCATTGGTTGTCTCATATTGTTCTAGAAACACAACGAAAGCTAAGGTTGGCCCAGAATTTCTGCATAAAGTGTGAACATTTCAAGGTATTCTGCAGTCTGGTTGACTGAGTGAGTGGCCAGCTGAACATTCTGAGCACAGAAATGCTTTAAGAGCATGTTTGTATTGCTGTGTCGGCCCAGAACTCCCACAGAGCTGTTGATAATCACTTTGGACTTAGTTAAATTTACCTTCATAGTAGTGATCACTGTTCTATAGCAGTTGATGCTGTGTTGTGCTGTAAACTTGTCAACATAAGAAATATTACTTGAGTAACTGTAGAACTGGAATCGATGGGCTTTTAGAATTGCACAGGTGGGATGGACAAAAATATAGGTACTGCCAACATAAGTAAAGGAAGAATGGATCAGTATCAGTAAGAAAGGCTATGATTCATTGTTATGCAAATACATATAACTGCCCCTCTCTGACCCTTCCCTCCCCACTCCCCCGCCCTGGTCCCTAGTGCCAGCGTGTGGTATAACTGTTCCATTTCAGTGTAGACAACCTAGGGCCTCTCTACCCAAGTGCCATCCTCTGAAACTTAGGTGTGCAGCTACAACAGCAAGAAACCCAATGTACATCTTTTACGCTGGCTTATGAAACCTTACTGTAGTATGCAGGAGCAGGTCAAGCGCAGAATGGTGGTGTAAGATTCTGCAAGATGGCAGTGCTTAGCAGTGTGTTTCAATGGAACCCCTTTAATATGTATATTAGTGAAACACTCAGTATGCACCCAGGTACTTGTCAGATGATGAGATTGCTTGGGCTAGACCAGACTGCCTACAGTTTTGAATCAAGGCTTTATTTACAGACAACAAAAAAGTAGCTTGTATGATGCAGTTTGTTACAGCTGAGGTGGCAAAGCATGTTATCTGCAATCATGTATTTGAACTGTACGGTGACTGCAGTGGTGCCCATGGAGTTATTGTGCCTGTGCAGTGGAGATATTGCTCTGTATTCAGCAGCAGTATTTATGCATGCATTAAAGAAACAGACATGTATTCTTTACTGTTAACATGTAGTGGAATTGATGCTAAATTGATGCTGCTTTCAGTATGTTTTACATGCTGAAAGCATGAGTTACATAAAATCAAATTTTGTCACTCATTAGGACTGTAAAAATCCACTGTTAGTGGATTTATTCTTTTTCTGTAACACTGGATCTGAGATATAGCAAAGTTAAATATGTGGCAGTCTATGGTCATTGTCTAGATTTCTCAGAAGCTGTTTGCTACTTTTTGTAGTATACTGATCCCTAAGAGTCATGATCCTGAGTACTCTCTCAAACCTTTTCCTTTGCTGAAACTCCAAATATTATGCTCTCACCTCACAGCTATGGCAGCATTGTTCGGAAAGCAGACTATTCTTGGCCTCATTGTCTTTTGTAGAAATTTGCTTCTGCAACATGTGTTTTCTGATGTCTGAGAAGTCCTTGTGCACTTCTGTCAGCTTGAGTCTCCATCTCTTTGTTCTCAAATGCAGAGTCCTTCCCCAAACACCTGTTTGTTTTTTTTCCTCGCTTTCAGGTCATTCCTACACAAATAAAATTTGCTCAGATTGTTCTGTGCTCAAAGAGTGTAGATACTGGTGATTTGATGTCAAACTGGAGTGAGCAGAATTCCATTCAGGTCAGGATTCCATATGGGTCTCTTGAAAGTTCAGAGCTGTTCCATACTTCACTTATGACTCAAATAATGGTCTAGAGCATGTGAGCATTCAGCTTGCAGATGTCACCAAGCTGAAATGGGTTTCAGGCACCTTGGAAGACAAGAGTCAAATTGACAGAGTAACAGTCTGAAGAAAATTGACCAGGATACAGGTTTGTAAAGTTTTGTGCAAAGGTTTATCTTTAATCAGGAATAATCATTTACTCAATTGCAGCATGGGGAATGGCTAGCTAGGCAATACATCTATGAGGGAGAAAAGGATGCAGAAATTTGGTGGATCACGAAATAAACATGAGTCAATAGTATCATGCTGTTGTGAAAATGGTAAACATAACAGTAGAGTGTAAAAACAAGAGTGTTCCCTGTAAGGTATATGAATAATCTTTTCACCCTACTTAGCCCAGGTAGGACCTTAGTTGGAGTACTGTGTTTCTTTGGGGCATGGTACTTCAAGAAAGATACAGACCAAATTAAGAGAGTCCAGAGAAGAGCAACTGGAATGATCAGATATCTAGAAAACATAGAAAAGACTAAAAGAATCTTATACCATTGACAAAAAAATTTTAGAGTACTAAAGTGCAGCAATAACAATAACAATATCAGTTTAAGCATCAACCTAAACATAATTCACTTAATTCTAAGAGAAAATATTTCATGTTTCATTTCAATTTTTATTTTCATTCCCATTTTTCCATATCAGGCTTTGGGGAAAACACATTTCTAAGCTCTGTTTTAACCACTGTTATGTGGTGCTTGACATTTTCTCCTCTGCTTCTCCTTTCATTGGACTGTGTAACTGAAGAAGGAGGAACAGAAAATAGCAGAGCCAGGAGAGGAGTAGGATTGCATCTTCCCAACAAGTTGTCATTACATCTAGGTTTATAAGTCATCTTTCTCCCTGCTCTCCTCCTCCTACACACACACATATTTCATAATAATTTTTATAATAATAAAGATGGCAATCTCCATTTTTTATTGGCCTTAGATCCAGTCCACTTTTGCTTTTTTTCTTGGGGAACTTCCACTGTGCTGTGTCCTGTTTGTGTCAAGGAATCTCCTGTGAATTCAGGCTATGTTCTTTTCTGAGTCAGAGATGGTCACTTCTTTCCCTTTCTGTGCTGACTCTCTGTCTACAGTGATATTTGCATCCAGCTTCTGAGCTGTCGTATATTTTGTCTCCAATTCTGCACTGGAGTGAAACTAAAACCTTCCTGGAAGCCTTTTGTGGAAAAGAAAAAAGACTAAGAGTCAGAGAAACAAGAGAATAGCCATAGGGTGTGGGCAGATTTCTCTGAAGAACTTGGATTTGGATCTTGACCCACTCCCAGGAGGAGATCACCAGGTTATTGGCTACTTTGGAATATTTCTCTTCTTTTGATAAGCAATCATTTCCTGATAAAAATTCCACTTAATTAGTGATGTTTTGGCTTAGCAGTAGAAAACTCCTCAAAAATGTTCCTAGTGTGTCTCTCTTGCTGCCTAGCCTGCTTAATCCTCTAGTCTCTCTGTAACCTCTTAGTTATACCTTTGTTCAACTCAAGGTTTCTCATCATATCATTAGCATTTGCTCTAAAATTGCACCACACTTCTGGTTTGGCATGGTGGCTACACAGTGATAAAGAGGCTTATCAAAGATCATTCTTCTACTGTTTCAAAAAAACCCCCAAACCCAGATTAACTTAGTCTGGTGAAATGACAAGCAGGGTATTGAAACAGGTGCTTAGGAAGGTAACACTCAGGAATGCTGGTGAATTTATGAGAGGGTTTGGAAGACCAGCATAGTTCAGCAGTTCATGGTTGCACATGCTTACTTCCTAGACTTGGATTTGCAACCTGTAACCTGTTCTGCAGCTTGAAGTGACATGTCTAGTTCACCCCATCACACAAAGTGGCATGTGGGTGTTGGATCATGTGCCACCTTATGTTGGAACATAGCAGTTGGGCATGAGGATAGAAAAGCATAACAAACAGCCAATGTAGTGTATGCTGTGAAAAAAGTGATACAATACATTCAGTGTGACACTGTACTTCTCCCTTTTATCCAAGAGCCTTCATCTATCCTGCAGTTACAATTGCGGAGCAGTGTAGAAAACCTAATGTATCAGACAAACTGAATGAACTAAGTAACTAACAGTCTAATCACGACAGCACACAGCTAAACCTGGGCCAGAACCTATCTGAAAAGATATATATACACATGTATATGTACATATATGTGTGTGTGTGTGTGTGTGTGTGTGTGTGTGTGTGTGTGTGTGTGTATATATGTATATATATACACACACACACCTGATTTATATACTTGAGCTGTTAGCTTGTAGTGAGCTCTGTGTTGCCAGTGTAAAGCTACTCCCAGAACTTGAACTAGTTATAGTTTAAAGACATCTGAAGTAAGGCCCTGCTACACTACATATTCATAGCAGAAATATTTCATAGACCTGTCTTACTGGTTTTAGACTAATTTCCTGTTGAAATGATGCTTACACTTTCACATTGTATGTCTGCTTTCTGTTACCCCCGAAGTTACTTTTTTTTGACCTGTTGGTCAGGTACCACCAAACATGACTGAGGGACGGAGATCTCCTAAGAGATGGAGGATTATTCAGTGGCTGTGGCAACCCAGTGTTCTCCTCTGACACCCTGTGGCAAGGACAAATGGAGGACTAAAATCAAGCCTAGCATAAAAAGATGTCACTCCATTAACTAATGGATCATACCAGGCACATGTCCAATCTGAATCTTTCTGTGTTTTTAAATGTGATATGGTCTGTATCCTTCCTGAACTAACACAGTGCACATTTTAGAAGTTAGTTCTAGTAACAGCTTAATTTTTGAAACATCGCCTAAAAAATACAATTTTTCTCCAAAGCTTTTTTAAAAAGGTAGTTATTTACATCCTTATAGGTCAAAAAAGGCTCCTTGGACTTTCTTTCAGACTTTCCTAAGAAACAAATAAAGAAAGGAGGGTCAATGAGATAATTTAGTCCTTAAATTGACTTGTTTGTGAGGGAGGAATAAGGGTCGAAATGACTATTCTGCTAAAGATACCTTAAGAGTCAAAGCAGTGACTTCAGAATAAACTTATAACTGCATGCTCAGCTTTTGGAAAGAAGTGTTACACTTCAAAGTCAAGCACTTGCATTTTAGATGACAGAGCTAAAGATGAAATGTGAATTCCTTACCTGTGTGGACACACAGTAAACCTGATCTCATACTATCTCATAATCTCAAGCTGTTTTTTCTACAAAGCACCTAGCTACATGATAAATGCTACTCAGTGAGGTAGAAATTCAATATTTTGTTTCTATCATCCTCATTCACTTTGTGATCCCATTTCCATACTATGCACTGTTCAAATCCTGTTCTGAACACAGTGCTATTAATTTTGTCACAGGCTTTTCTGTGATAATTGTAACTATACTATCTAAATACATCAAAACCACTACTGAATTAATCTTTATAACACTGCTAAGACATAGGGTACTGTTATATTTGTATTTTAGAGATGAAGAGCTGACCCATAGAGCTAAATCTGAAAGATGTATACTGATTTACGCAATTCTGGACATTTAGGACCTGTTTTTTTCAGAAAACAGTCTTCTGTGTATCTGTTTGTTTAGAACACTGTTCTCAGTGCCTTCAGCTGCAGTAGTGAATGTTCATCGCTTTTAGAAATAAGATTAAGGTTCCCAGAAAATGAGGGTTGATGTCTTTGACATAATTGGCTTTAGTCACGTACTTACCCAGCATCACACAGATCCTACAGCCTCTACATAACCTTGATTCCTTCTCTAAGCTCTGCCTGTCCTGTGTACTGAATGAGGCCAGGGGTTCTGCTCTGTTCGCTTAGATTTCCTCCTGTGATGGGGGCAGAGACTGCAAAGGAGTCTGCAGGAGACCTGTGCAAGAGACTGCATTAAGGAGATGCAGGCAGTCTTATTTCTGGCAAAAAATCCTAATTTTTAAATGGTTACTTTAAAGTCTTAATATTAAACTTAAAGCAGTGCTCCCTGATGGTCACTTTCTGAAGTGTTAGGAAGCACATCATTTATCTGCGGGTCTTGGAGCTATATCCCTGGATATTGTAACCCTGGGCTCCTTCCAGGCTCTGAGGCCAGTATGTTCTCACTGGTCACAGATCTTTCTGCATCTCAGTCCTACAACTTTCCATCTGCATTTGGCTTCTTTGGCCTAACCTCACTTCAGTCTGCTCTCATCCCCTCCATGCATCATCTCAGTCTCTCTTACAGTTCTTCTCATGGCTGACGTGCCATTCTTGTGCATTTCAGATTGGTTACTTGCAGTCAGTTTTGTGGGCTGCAGCAGCAGCTGGAGCACTGAAAGCACCCCAGGAAAGGGGGGAACACCAAGAGGGGAAGTGTTGCTCTAACTCTCCTGCTCCGAGAGGAATCATGTAAAGTATATCAGGATGCATATGCACAGTGCAGATCCATGTAGGAATGAAGGGATCACTTGCGCTCAGCTCAGACAGAATCTATAGAGATTAACTGTCAGACTAAACATCTCCTGAGCACACACGAAACTTTTTTTTTTCCAGAAGTTTAAAATGTAGCCAAACTTGTACAGATTTTCCTTTAAGGAAGTTAAAAAGAGACTTTATATGTGCTATGTCAGATGACTCTAGCTGTGCTGTAAGCATCACATATATGTGCCCCAGTACCTGCAGAATGCCTTCTGTAACTCAAGCACTGTATAGCTTTTTATTATGCAATTAACATTTCTAACAGCTCTTCTTCAGGCTAGTAAACTGTCCTTCCTTTTTCATTTTTGGGGAAATTCAGGCAGCAAGGCAAAGTGACTTTAATACATCCCAAGGGTAGAAAGAGCCACTATCATCCATTGATTTATCCCATGTATAACATGGACCATCAGCCATCCTTAAACAAATTATTCACCATGCAGATCTAGTTGTTTTCTCAAGAAAAAAGTCTTGATTTAAAAGAAAATGTGCAATGATGAAGAGTCCTCTGCAGTCCTGTGTAAATTGTACTAATAGTTATCCTCATTTATTTGTAATTTGACTTTAATTAGCCTCAAATTCTGAAAATTAGATCTTGTTAGATTTAGCTTGATCTCTGTTGTGAAATGTTTGTTTCTCACATAATGTAGTTATTTACTGTGAGGAAGTCCTCTCTCCTTGATAAGCCAAGTGGTTGGAGCTCTTGGACTCTCTCAGGCTATGGGGCTCATTTTCTCATCCTTTAATCATTTTTGCGACGCTTCTTTCCAGTTTCTCTTGAAGTAGGGATGCCTCAACTGGATATAGTATTGCATGCTATTTACAAAGGTGATATTATCCAAAGCAATTATAAAATTTTCTTCTAAAACATGCCAGTTACTCAGAAGCAAAAAAATCTATGGCTGTAATGTGCCAATTTCAATTAATCTTGTGATAGAAGGCAGACATGGCTGTATTCTGCCAGTTACACAGGTTTGAAAGCCTGACTGCTAGGCAGGTTTTCATTAGAAGCCTGTTTAATACTTTACCTGATCATTTACTCAGATGCTTATCAGCATAGCTGAAGGACTGTTTCAGGTGACTTCAGGCTTTCTGTGTATGCTGCTTCAGGACAGCTCTACCTGGCAGAAGGCGCTGGGTTGATGATTCACTGGTTGATCATTCCTGCAGCCTGAAGGCAGCCCAGCACTGCAACTGAAGCTTTTAGTATTTTTGGTTCTTAAGAAATAATAATGATATACAGAAAGTCAGTTTTCTAGCCGGTTCTATCTCTAGCTTCAAAAATGTGTTATGTATCTGCAGATCCCATTGTCCATATCAGCCACAATATCTCACTGAAATTCCTGTTCTGCTCATTATCCATCATGAGTAGAAGTCTTTTTTCAGAGTCAATGCCTCCCAAGGTACAACACCTAAAAACAAAAAACAAAAATAAGCTATTCTTTAGTAATAGCCCATTCTTTGTTCTTAAAGTTGCATGGCTGCTCTGTGGTAAAGCTGGGATAAGAAGTCAACCTCTTGATTCCCACACTGTCTCTTCTAAACCTATGCTTCAAAGCTGTTGTCTACATAACCCTTTTAAGTAGTTCATACACTGAATACATGGTATGTGGTCACATTCAGACAGGAAATAATTCATAAAGTTTAATGCAAGTAGCAATCTTTGGATAATGTGACTTGACCTTCTGTAGCTACCAAAGCTACCAGATTTTTCTGAGTATGCTTTCATTAAGTCCAACTACTTTTGTTTCCTTTAACCATAATTTCTGTTAAAGTGACTATTACAGAAAGACATCTAACTGATTTCAAGACATCAGGAGATGGAGACTCTATTAAATCATTTGTCGCTTGTCCCAATGCTTAGATATTCAAGTCTTACAAATTAATGCCTTATTCCTTGTTTGGGTGTATCTGGCTTCAGCTTCTAGTTTTAAGTGCTTGTTATGTTTCAGATTAAAATAATTCAGCACCTATGCCTTCCCCTTGAAAATACTTAAATGTTAGTTGAGCCACCTGATTCTTTTTGATATTTAAACAGGCTGACCTCTTTCTATGCAAGGCAGTTTCTTCAGCCTGCAGATATTTCTTTATAGTTTCTTTTCTCACCCTTTCCAATTTTTAACATTATTTAAGATACTGACATGGGAATGGTACAGGTGGTTCCAGCAGCAGTCTCATCATATCTGTAAACAGAGGTAAAATCACTTCACTTATGTCAGCAACTGTATTAGCTCCCTTTGCAGCAGCTTGTCCCTGGGAGCTCAGGATATGGATTGTATTCATTGTTTACTTTGATCCCTACCATCCTTTTAAGAGTCATCGGCTTTTCAGGATGCAGTCCCCATTCTGTAGCAGTGACTTTCCTGCCCTCTTCTGAGATAAGTGTTTGCAGTTGGCTGTATTAAAATGCATTGTGGGTAAGCAGAAACAGCCTACCAGGCACTTCAGACTGCTCTATTTCACTATGTAGTCTTAAGCATTATTTATCATCCTTCTAAATTTTGTATACTGTGAAAAGTTTTATCACCAATGGTTTTCTATTGGAATGTGGTACCTGTAAGATCTTTATAAAAACCTTTCTATTTAGCAATGATTTCTCAATGCTTACTTTTTTTTTTTTTTTTTTTTTTTTTGGATTGGTTACTTGACAAATTCTCTATCTGCTTAAACTGTGCTCTACAATACTTTGTTGTGTTTTTTTTTAAATCAGATTGTTGTGCTGCTAAGTTGAATGCTTTATTAATACAGGTAAATTCCTTTATTAGACAGATATGACAACTTGTCAGTGAGTAAATTTCATTCCAACAGGCCTTATATTCTTTAGACTTCTGCTAAGTGATGCTATTCATCTTTCATTCAGCTTTTTTGGTATTTTGCTTGAGATGAATGTCAGTCTTGCCATCCTGCAGTTAGCTGGATCGTTATATTTGCCCTCTCTGAATATTGTCATATAGTAGCTGTCCTTCAGTCCCTTCAGTACAACTTAATGTCACACTGATTAAAACATCCAACATAAGAAAGTGAATGATCATGGCCCACATCTGCCCTGTCCTTGCCCTGCAGCTCTGTGCCTTTCAGTCCCTGCTCTCTTCTTTCTGAAGCTCCTCAAGTTTGCAAGCCCCTTCTCCGGCTGCTGGAGGAGTGGAAGGTTGCTGCTTTGGGGACGTTTTCTTCCTCTCTCAAACTGGGAAAGAGCACAGGAGGATTCTCAAGTGTTATAAAGATGGAAAGAGAAACAAAAGAGAAAGGAAAGAGTGGAATTGTTCTGAGCAGCTGAGTGTCACCCCCCAGCCTTTTCCCGTCTCTCACATGGGAAGCTGCTTGGCTGGTCCTGCAAGGAGCTGCTGGCCTCCTGTGGTAGAGGGACAGTTCTTTCCCAAAGGCAGACAGCAGAGCAAACAGATAGTCAGAAGAAGGCATGGTCCAGGTGAGACCATAAATACATGCTTCTCCCCAGCTTCAGTCACCTTTTAAAAGAATATTTCAGCCATATTTTTAGGACTGTTGGCCATGAGCTAGCAAGGCCTTCTGACTTAGCCTTTATTCCACTATGTTTGTTCTCAAATTTACTTTATCTGCATGCTGCTGTTGGCATTAGTGGTAGTAGCAGAAGCAACTGCTGGCTGTATACCTATCTAGGACGTTGGTGTTCAGTTGCTGAGGCAGTGCTTCGTACTATATTGCTGTGGTAACCCCTTGTCCTAATTTTGTAGAAAGTTCCTCCATTATTAAGGGCTTGAAGAGTGCTTGGTTATTCTTATTTGATGTAAGTGCATGATCCTCCTTTTCAAACAGAGACTAGAAATAAATCTATTGAATATACTTACCTTTCCTACATCCCTAACATACAGCCATCTCCATCAAATAAGCACTGTACACAGTTTTTAGGATTTCATTTGTTCACAATGTTCCTCTAAAAAGTGTACTATCATCTTTCCTCTTTAGCGCTGCCACTTGTGAAGTTTTCTTTGGGCCTTTTTCTTTCTTAACCAACAATTTATACTTCATCAGTCCTAGCTTATTGTTTGCTATTTATTTGCTGATTTTCAGTTTTTATATACTGGAGTCTTTTTAGTTTATTTCTATTTGCTGTCCCAAATTCATCAACTGAACCAGAATGAGTTTTAAAACTAAGCTGTCCTTTTTGGGAAGTCGAATGAACTCCTTTCAGTTTTCAGTTGAATTATGCTGTCCAAGTCTTTCTCCTTCTTTTAATTGTGCTTATAATGGCAAGAGAAGGGAAGTCTAGCATGTGACACAGTGTCTTGAAGCATGAACTATGAGTCATAGATTCATATTATGGGCAGGAAGGACTCAGAACACAAAAATATTACAATATAAAGACCGTATGTTTTAATGTAAGGTCCCACAGAACATGCAGCAATTCTTTAGCTTGTTCGTACCATTTCAGCTTCCTGCTGGAGTAGAAAACCCATCAAGTTAGATGAAATCATTCAGCCTGGGAGACTGTTGCCAAAAATGAGCTTCTGGGTGAGCCTCATCTAACCAAGTCTTTGAAGGTGGGAAGAAGGCTTTACCTAAGTGAAGCCTGTGGGTTAAACAGACTCTCAACCTGGAACAATATTTATTGCACTGTAGCCAGTCCCTTGTAGACATCAGTCTGGCAGTTCACACAGCTGATTTCACATGAAATCATCCCAGTAATAGTAAACAAAATGTTTTTTTGTATTTCTGGAAGAATTCTATACCTGATACTGCACCATTACAGAAAATTCACTTTGTCAGGTAGGCCAAAATCAATCACCTGTGCTTGTTTTATTTTATTTTTTTCTTTTGGAATGTGAAATAAATTAATACCTGTTTCCCATGCAGCTTGGGAGAAGGCTTTTAAAATACCATTTGAGTATTGTTGTCTATGTGTAATTTTTTTCTTTCAGAGTACTTTGTGAATTCTGCATAAACAGGAATCTGTCAACCTGAGAATGGTACTGTGCAGCATGGAGAATGACTAATATAGTAGCTATAATTAAGAGAAGGCAACTACTGACCTATTTGTCTGATCTCTGTACCATGCAACATTTTAGAGCAAATTCTAAAGGAAGGAACAATTAGTGGCTGTGGTCAGTTGGGTTATAGAATAAAAATGGAATGTAGATTTCTGAAGATTTTGCCAAAGTAACCTGATAGCCTTCCGTTGATACAATATCTCATTTTCTAGGTGAGGGGAATACAGTAGACCTAATCTGTCTGGATCTAGTGAAGGATACTGTGCTGCTGAAGATTAGTGAGAGAATTGAAAGGAAAGGATGGGGAGATGAACTGGATCAAAGGAGGATAACACCACCTTGTGCTGGAAAGAAAATGACTGAGTAGGAGGGAAACTACAGGCAGAGCTCCTCAAGTTTCAGTTTAGAGGCAATCTGATTTTTACTAAGAAGTTTCATACAAAAACAGGACTGTACTAATAAACTTAGTTGCTGGCACCATCAATACAGAAGATTGAGTTCTTACATAAGAAATGGCCGGACACTTGGGCTCTAAAAGTTAGAATTTCCTCTACAGACTGTACATTTATTTATTGGAAGTTATGCAAGAAGATAGAGCACTGTGCATATTAGGTGGTCACAGGATGACTGTGAGCCACAAAGTTGATAACAGGTATAGAGAAGACAGATACAGTCACACAAATACTGTGAGATAGTTCTAGTAAATAAAGAATTAATACTTCATTTTATAAATACGTGTGTGTGTGTGTGTGTGTGTGTATATATATATATATGCATGTATGAAATACTCATGGACCTTATTCAATATGCTGTGCATGGTTGTGTTTATCCATGTTTCAGACAGATTAATTGACATAGGAAAACAAAGACAAAGGCTACTAAGGTGATGGGGAGAATAAAAAGTTTGTCACATAGGAGCATAAAAGAGTTTGGGTTGTGCTAGAATAGAAGAATGAAGCTTAACTGAAGATATGGCTGATATTTAAAAATATGCCAATGAGTAAACACAATGGAGGAGGAAGAGCTATTTAAACTAAAAGACAATGTTGGCATAAGAACAAATGGGCATAAAATGAACATGAACAAATTTAAGCTGGAAAGCAAAAGGTTTCTAGGTATCAGAGATATGAAATCTAGAGCTGTCTTTCAATAAAAAGCAAAACTCCTCTAAACAGATTATAAATTAAGTTTATTTCATATAAATGAAGTTCAGTAAGTTTATGATTTACATTATATGACATAGCTGCCTTCAGCTGCGTGGGATTTAACTCAGGGACATAAGAGGCCCTCTTCATTTTACATCTTTACATCAACAGCAGCAAATGCTGTTGAGATATAGTAACCTCTGAAGCAGTGTGCACCAGTTGTTGAACAGCACATGGCAAGACTAAAATACTCTTTCAGACAGAAAATCTAGAGATTTTAATACTCAGCTAATCTCCAGAAGATTTAAATACAATGACTTGTTTTAGAGCTTGCAATGCCTCTAAGGCTAACATGCCCACACAGGGGCATAACGTTCTTGAAGTTTAGTCTGAAAATTGTCACCTCCATTAGCACTACACTGGGGTATGTTCTTAGTGCTAACCTCAACACTGTGTGCCCCTTCTTGAGTTGTCGACAGACATACTTTCGCTCTTTAAAAACGAGGATGCTAAATGATGACCTGGACAAATGCTAATTTAAATAATTGCATCCTATTTATCACAGTTTCAGTAATGGTAGACAATATTTCTGTGTATTTAAAGATCTGTGAAATCCTCCTTGCGGAAGGTGATAAGTAGTATTATTCATTTTTATTTATTTAGCTCAATTTAAAAATGAGCCTAGAAGAAAAAAATAATTATTTTGGGATATCCAGTAAACAGTATGTATTTTATACCCATTTTTATACTGTGTATAATATGCTTTATTTAAAAAAATGAAAATTGAATATAAACCTCAATATTCTAATAATATTAAGGTAGGAAATTGGAAATAAGCCCTTAAGCTTCTATCTTAACTAATGCCACTGTGCTTTTTAGCATTGTTGAATGCCACACTCAAGGAACAAACATTTTCCTCAGTTGAACTTTGTGTATTATCATTTTGTACAGTGTGAGACAATAGAAACCTCTGAACTAAGACATCTATTCCTTTTGTCTTTCAGCATCAAGACAATGATTCCTCCAGGGGACTGCCTATATGCTGGGAGAAAAAGGAGGAAACCCATTCAAAAACAGTTAAGTATCATATTCATCAGGAGGCAATTGTGTCTCCCATGATGTATACGTGCTAGAAATGAGGGTAGCCACAGGAATCCCTTCTTCCCCTAGTCCACTGATGCAGGAGAAGCCTAATCTCTTTCTCCCCCATGAGCAACCCATGGTCAGGAGGCTGGCCGTTTAGTTAAGACTGACTCCAGAAAGGGGGCTGAGCATGGGTCAAACCATCTCTACCCCGCCCTAGCTGTCCGACAAGGTCAATATGGTTACTGTGTGCACTACAGTGGTATATAAGGACAGGAGAGAGGCAGTGCTTTCTCATAGGAAGAAGATGCAGAGTAGATACTGGTGGACTAAATGTCAGCTAGGCAACTAGCTGGAGTGAGTGGCTGCCACCTCCATGTTTCTAAGGCCTGCTCAAGGGGACTTTCAAGAAGCTCTATGTTGACTGGCACCAGTGTGCTGGCATTGTGCTCCCCTCCTCCCTTCCTTGGCTGAGCCTTGCTTGAGGCATAAGTAAGTCCAACATGTGTGAGTCTGAAAAGTGGGTGAGTTCAGCTAACTGAAAAAGCAAACTGGTGACTCACTTCTTGCATAAAGAATACATCATTTTCAACTTGTTTACTATGGAATCACTTTCATTATAAGAAAAATGGGAGAGAGGAATTTTGTGTGTGAAGGCAAAGCGGAAAAGAAAAGCCATGGGAAATAACAGGATACTTGAATTAACAGGAAAAAGGTTGCTATCACTCGGATGTAAAATGATTTCCAGATGCCATAAAAAGTTTTGTGAAATGAAATTATTAAATATAATCACATCACATCTTTGGTGTTATACTTGATCATATGTTTATGAAACAGATATTTTTGGTGTGTTAAAATTATGAATTAGCACTGGTGGGCTTCACAGTCAATTTAAGAGTGGGAAGGTCATTAAAATGAATTTCCCAATATTCAGTTGTTCAGAACTTCTAAAAATAGGCTATTTGGTTTAAAATTGTATATACTGGGTCTAAGGTCAAAGGGGATTTTCTCTGCAAGTTTGAATGAAGTCTGTTGATTTTGTTTAGATTTTGGAGAGCATTTACACATGAACCACTTGTTTCAACTTAAAAATATATTTTTAATGTAAAATACATTGTAGGTGAAAATTCCAATAGACAAAGATAATGAAATAAGAAAATGATTCTTCCTGCAACACCTGTTAGATCCAACATGTATATAACATTTTTGTACTACTGTTCAAATATGAATGTGGATATTTAACTTCTTAATTACATGAGGTAAGGAACATGAAATTATCTCTGTGCAGAACTGTTTATAAATCAGAACTTTTGTGAGGTAAGGAGGCAGAGTTGCAGTTGCTTTGAGACACATTATATTATATGTTTGGAGCATATATGAAGTACTAGAAGTACTTCTCTCTAAGGTAACTTCTGGATAGATGCAATGGCTAAGAAAACTACCTGCTAACAAAAGACATAAATGCCCTCAGAAGCCTTTTATGAAATTCTGATTTCTGATTCTGATGATAAAACAGTGGCAAATTCTCACCGACTTTGATGGATATTTTGATACAATATTGATCAAGAAACTTGGTTCTGGTTAAAATAATGGGAATCATATATTTTGATTTATTAGAATTATTAGCTCCCACACTGGAGACTGCACTCTTACTTTCTGCAGATAGTTACTTACCACTTGTTGAGGATGATTTCTCAGTTCCTAGCAACATTGATCTCTTCCTGAAACCTTATCTCTTTGTGGGCTTGGTCTCTGGCAAGCCCTTCCTGTACTCATTCCCATTCAGGGACTTTTAAACTCTGATCTAACTAAAGACATGTTGAATGACCAGGACTGACTTCTGGGGTCCAGACCCCCTTTCTGGATCTATGTCCTTCAGTCCTACAGAGCTTACTGACATTTCAGAGCTCTGAGGTATTCTTACTGTTATGCTGCCTCAAATCATTTATCCTGGATGCTGAAAGGTAAGACATGCTATTTATTGAACAGTATATTTAACCATGATTTTGTTCCATGTTGCACCAATTTCGTTATAGCTTTTTTCTCTTGTTTGATAGCATAGCACATTTTCCTGTCTGGCCACCTTCTACTTTTCTCTCTGTCATTCTAATAATAAATCTTGGTAGATTCTGCTACCTCTTCTGTGAAGAGTATTTATTCAGTTGAAAAACCTAATTTTTCACAGTCCCAGTCATGATTACTCTCTTTTTTTTATTAATACCCTGTAGAAATTTACCTATCTGTTGAGAAGGAGGTAAGCAAGCTCAGGTGCCAGTCCAAGCAGGATACCTGGATTTCTGAAAGGATTCATGGATTCTTTTGAAGGTCAGGACTCAAAGGGCAGAGGTGCAGCTTTCCCATCTGTAGAACAAGGAGGACTTTCAAGTCTACCCATAATCAGTGAATTCCAGGAAACCAAGTCTCTGCCTCTGCACTAGCTTTTCAAGATCAGACTGTCAAGCCAGATGGTGATCCAGCAACTGCCTTTGAATTCAGGGTATCACAGAATGATAGTGTTCAGCAAATTACATTCATGTTCCTTCAGGCACAGTATGTTAGAAATTCTGTTGTGATGGAGCTTTGCAGAATAATGAAGGAAACATATGAAGAAACTCCATGGAAGAATGCAGAGAACTACTATGGAAGAATGTGTGGAAAACTTGTATTACAGAAGAATCTAATATATCTTAGTTTTCTTCTCTACACAGAACTAGGGGAGACTATCTTCCTTAGGCTGCCATTCTTCAGACAATACCTTGGGTTTAAGTTCTGCTTAAGTTCTAAATCATAAATCCTAATAAATCATAAATCCTAATAAATCATAAATCCTAGCTGTTCTCCGTTTGCTACGGGAAGCTTCCAAACAAACCCCATTAAAGCTGTTCTACACTAAAGAATTTTGGCATTTATGGAATCAGTTCAAATGGCTGGAGCTCAGACTGATTGAAGATTTTCCATTAGATATGCTTTTCAGTCAGACAGTTTTGAGCAAAGGAAATATTTTCTACCAAGTGTTTGTTTCCTGTGGAACTCTTTAACATTTTATTGAAAATTCAAACATCTGAAAACTAAAGAGATCTTGTTTTTAACCGCAAACTATAATTTTTATGCTGAAATTAATATTTATATTAAAAATGATAAGGCAGTGCCTCAGGACAGTAGCCATTTGAACATTTCATTCACTTCGTCATCTCAAACCCTGACAACTTGTAAAACTCTCTCTCTGGAAAACATTTCTTGTAATGTTTTACAGCTCTTGAAAGGCAAGTTTACAGCTGTCCCAGCTCTGAGCATATCTAGAACTGCTCCAAACTGCCCAGTTCAGTCAGAACCATATCAGTGCCAGGGTAAACCAAGACCTCAGGAGGAGCAGCTCCTTCTTCCTTCTTAGTTCTCATTTTAAGGCTCTCTGTGGCATAGCCCTTCCTCTTGGTATCACACTATTTCACCCCCTAGTCTGCTCTGTGCATGTGCTGTGCCAATATCACTATTAGTTCTGCTTTTCCCTTTCCTTGCTGGGAGGACTGATAAGAGGTAGAAGGTGGAAAAGTGTCCCCTTTCCTTCAAACAGCTTTCTTTCATTCAGTCCTTTTTACTTGTAGGAGATGGTGAACATCTGCACATATAGAGCTGTCACTGAAGTTCAGCTCTGCTAGGATACCTATGCAACACCCAAGAACAGCTAAATAACTGTGGGTGCTGGTCAGAACATTTATGATAGTCATCTTGCTGTTATTTTGCAGTTAGTTTATCTATCACATTTCATGGTCTCTCTTCCCTTTCCCTTCTTGCTGAAAGCTTGTTGTCATATGAAATGATCAGATTTTCTCAGTTTAGCTCATCTGTTGCTTTAACACTTCAGCATACTTTAAAAACTTATTCAGAGTGAACTTTTTCTTTAAACTGTTTGTCAGCTCCCTCAGAGGGTAGGGAACAGTGCTTGAAATAGAGGAGTAGACACCACACTCTGCAGACAGAGCTGTAACTGAAGGAAATTCCTCTGCAAGCTCACCAAACTGGTTTACACAAGCAGCAGCCTGTGTGTCACAGGCATATTGAATCATTAAAGCATAAATGGCTCAATGCCTTATGTACCAATAAAATAGAAAATGTTCTCTGCATCAGCTCCTGCACTCTATTCCTACTGAATAGAGGCTGGTTGTATGGGTCTTGTACAGGTAAATACACTTGTAATTGCAAAGAAGAATTTGGACGGTTAAAAAACACAAAGAAGGAAATGCCAACTTTTTTGTTTTAATTACAGATGCTGTTTATTGTAGTAAGGTGTACTTGAAAGAGAGTAAAAGAGATACCATAGGAGAGTGAGTGCTATGTGAAATGGCCTGTCTGTTAAGCCATGATTTATACAGTTTAAGAATCATTGTTTCAACATAAAGACAAGTAGCATCTGCTTCCTGCTCAAAATATGGGCTAGAATTTCCATTTGCCTCAAAACAACTCATCCAAGAATTTTCCTGCTTGCCATTTTCTGTTTATTGATAGCTAAGTTAGTCTTTCCGTGGAACTTGTTTGTTTTAAAATCTCATCCACTTGGCACCTAATTCCCATTTACATCAAACTCTTGTTTGTTTGGATTCACTCCCTTACTGAATCATTTCCTTGAATTTTCAGGAAGAGGCCATCTTGAACTCTCTCTCACGTTCTTTTTACACCATTCCCTGTAATTTCCAGAAAACTAATCCTTATGCTCAGTACAAATGTGATCCATGTACTTGCCTCAATCCATGCCTTTTTGGCATAGAGCAGTCACTATTTTATAAGGCAAATAGGCTTGAACAATTTCTATTTATATTCCATGTTAGCCTTGACAATTTTTACCTTTCGAACTCCAGTCAGTGTAAGTTTCTTTATTAGGATTCATTCAATTTTTTCCTTAGTAAATTGCTTCCTTACTTCAGCTGGTTTCTCAGAGGTAAAGAGCAATGTGCTTATATGCTTTAGGTTCTATTGAACTATGGGTTTTACTTATTCTCACAGAATTATTGCTCTCTATAGGTCAGACATGCTTTTGTGGCAGGGCAAGGATGGCTGAGCTTCAGGAGTTACTCAAAAAAAAAACCCCAATATATACACCATTTTCTGAAAAACATCTTATTCAGATAAAGAAAAAAATATTCTTTCTTTGTTGATTGCATTATTTTTTGAACATTTTGCTTTCTCTGATAGATTGAAGTTATTTATTGATCCCCAATCGTTAATATCTCCTCTGTCTTTGTATCACTGAAGCGCTTGGAATGAAAAAGCAGGAATTACATGTTTTCACTGATACCTGCCTTGAACATTTTTTCATTCATCTGTCCTCTGTGTTGTCCTGTGAAAATGAAATGAAGGTTCCCAAGTCTAGCAAAGGTATTTTCATACCCAATTTGTTTTTAAAGGTTTACATTTAGCTAGCAAAGCCAGCAATCACACATACAAAACATTGATCTTTTTTTACTAATTCCTAAACACAACATTTTTTTCTAACTACAGTTACAATAATAAATTAAGACTGCACTTATAAGAAGGGAAGACTCAAAGTATATTGTAATTTAACTCTTTTAACCACTCTCTGGAAAACTAATGTTCAAAATTAAAATTATGATTGAAAAATATAGTAAATATATAGAATGTGGAAACACAGTAGTAAAGTGCTAAGAATAACTACAGTTTCACTTTGGCTCTCCACTTGAGCATTAGCTAAGCTATATAAGGATATGAGCCTTGTCTTTCGTTAGATGAAAGTGGAAACTGTTAGCACTCCTGTATTTTCCTTGTCTATCATTTCCCATCAGAAAAGATCCTTGCGGTATTTTCCTCTCTTTTCTCCTTGATCTTTCTCTAAATGTCCCTGATAGTTATTCTAGAGAAAGCACCTCAGGAGGAATGCAGGAACGTACTATACAGTAAGAACTTTATCATGGATATTACAAAAGAGAGTGGACCACCAGCACACCCAACACTAGGTACCCTGGGAGATGCTCACACAGTTGTAGCACTGGGCTGCTTTACTTCCTCTCACATCCATGGATCTGTGTAGCTTATGGCTCCAGCGACCTGTGGCTTATTCTTGGATAACGTACAGAGGCAGAGCTCTCTTAACACTGGGCAAGAGGAAGAGGAAAAAGATGAGGCATGGGGTGCACAGCCCATTCATAGACTTGACTACTGCAATGGTCCAGCAATGGCTGTGAGTTGGAGATAAGTTTCAAACTTCAAACTAATGTCTTGTTGCTTAAGTGACAAGTCTGCTTCAGCACTGATCACCCCTCGCTGTAATGCTGGAAATGAGGTTTCCATAACTATATATAATAGTACTAGATTTTACTTTTCTCCCTCCTTGAGAATCCTAACATACACATTTTGTGAAAAGAATATTAGTGAAGACTCCAAAATTGGGCAAGATTTACAATTTTGCCCACACAACTTTAATTTGCCTCCTTCCTCATTTGTGATGTAGTTCGTGTTACGTGTTTTCACAATACCTTTTCTGCGGCATCTGTTTTTCTTCACTGCATGGGATGGATGCAAAATGGGGGTGGATTAGGAGTGCTTGGCTTTGAAATCTAAATAACATTTTTAAACAAATTTCTTTGTATGTATTTATTTACCCTTCTAGTCATTTAAAGTGGAAAGTTTGAGCAGGTTTTTATAGAGCTTCAGGTTTGAGTGTGTGTGTGTGTTTGTGTTTTAATCATTGTAAAAGTGATTGGATAAAAGTCATGTTAGGACCTGTATAGGTGTCATGTCAAGGGCCTGTATATGTGCTTGTAAAAGACATGGAGAAGCACTGGGTAAGGCTGCAGGCTGCCTTTGGAGGTTCTTGTGTTAGAGGACAGTGAACTGGAGGTGTGAGGGCCCGTGTACAAGGAGCTAACATGTCTCCACATGGTATTATTGCCACTGATCTCAAGTGGTGTACTGCCTCCATAATCACTGTATCTTGACAGCATGAAAATAATTTGAACTTCATTCCTCTGGACTTCAGGGGTCCAATCTAACACTTACTGTTACTTGAAATTCTCCCTTTAGCTGTTGCCTTAGTTATAGTTCTGTAATCAGAAGAAACTTCAGTGTTGTAACTATATTTTCTCATAGAGTCCTAATTCTGAGTCTATTCAACTTCCTTGAAAACCATAAGGTTCATATTTCATTCATATGAAATGTTTCTAGCTTGAGAGGAGATTTTTCCAACATCTAGAGTAAACTGACCAAATATTTGGATTTTTTACTCTGAACTTTTTCTTTTCTTCATTTTTAATTTATTTTAATCTTTTATGGGACCAACTCAGAAGTAAAAATGGCTGTAGCATTTCAGCTTCACCCTTCTTGAGCTACTTGGCACTTGTAAGACTCAGTAAAGGCAGTTCTTTTAAGTGATCTGAAAAAAAAAAGAATATTTAAAGTCTTTGTTTTGTTTAGCACAATGGAGATAACAGAAAATCTCTATAGCACTGTCATTTCTTGTTTCTAGGAAGGAATATCAATGGTTCTTAACAGCAAAACCAAATTCTTATCTTTGTTAATACTGATGTAGAAAAGTAAATTGGAGCTTTTGATATGATGATTTGAATGAATACAATGGGGACCGAATGGGTTCATGCATTAGATATGGTAATTTTCCTCTGCTGTTCTGACCCTAATTTGTACGACATGGATGTGAAATCTTTTTTCCTGGTATTCACTAAATGTGAAGATAATACTCCTTCCCTTGAAGTGGGAAGGTCCTGAATAAAAGAGATCATTTCCTCATCTGTTTTTCACGGGAAAGATGTGAAAAGAGAGGCCAATGTCCATGTCTTTGCACAATGGCAAATGCAGAATGGTAAATTTTAAAATATGTTTTTGGCAGGGGATAGAAACTTTAAAGATTTTCACAGAAGTTAAATATTCCTGTTACCAACTAATTGCAGGTAATGTCTCAGTGTCTGGGTGTACTATGTGGAGGTATAACAGGTAATAGATAATGTTTTTTCTACCACAGAAGGCCTGCAGTTGGGAATGAAAAATCTAATCCTTCAAAGAGACACAGGGACCGTCTGAATGCGGAACTAGACCATCTGGCCAGCCTCCTGCCTTTTCCACCTGATATTATATCTAAGCTGGACAAACTTTCTGTGTTGCGCCTTAGCGTCAGCTATCTCCGAGTGAAAAGTTTCTTTCAAGGTAGGTCTCTTAAACATATCAATATTCCATTAAAAGTCTGCCTTTTATTTATTGCTGCTTTGTACTAATCTTTAGTAAAATTAAAAATATAGTATTATATTGACAAGGTAAGAAAAGATCAAATATATTACTGAACTTACTTATTCTGTGTATGGGATGCTGCTTTGGAATTTTTCTGTATTTCCTCCTATGCTGTTTGTGTACTTTTACACCAAGTGATGTGAAAACCTCTGCCCCCTTCCCAGCGTATTTTAGAAGACAGGAAAACATGGCTGTAAAATCCCCAAACTAGTAAAGAGGCTTGGGGCAGATGTACCACCTGTAGCTTCTTTGAACTCCCTTTTTGAAGCTATCATCGTTCATGTTTAAAATGTCTAAATACATTGTGAAAGTAAAGCAACTACCATATTACCTATATTTACTGTATTCCCAACAGGAAACAGGCTTGCTTGAAAGTCCGAAAGGATCACTTTTTCAGGATAAGTGAGATCTGAAGTTTGAAGTGTTGACTAAAGCAATAATAGGCTACACTTTGTTTTTGTATCTGCCTGGCACACACATAATCAAAGCCAAATGTGCATGTTCAGATGTACATAATAAGAATTATTCCAAATTTGCAGACAATTCTAGTTTCTTCTGTTAATGAAGTGTTTGGATATTTCAACAACTTACATACAGAAATTGGAATATAACAATGTTGGCATACCGAAATACTCTACTTTTAAAAACAAACAGAATGAAATACTCATGGTGCTGCTATTCATCAAGCTATTTTCTATGCCTATCCAGTAATGGATACCAAACAATGAGGAATCAGTGAATGCTGGATTAACCATTTTTAATTAATCTTTGAGTTCACTACAGCAGGCCCATATTAATTACTTCTCTCTCATCCTTATTTCAGTTCCTAACAAATTTAAATTTTATGTTAAAATTAGACTCAAACAAAAATGCCTGACAGGTTCTCAGGTTAGTATTGTTCTGTGGAAATTGGAGTTCATTTTGTCAGGTAGTTTGTGGTCTTGAGTGTCTCGTATCATTTTATCAGCACCTAAAGCCACTGTTATTAATCTCCATGTAGTGGTGCTCTATTCTCCTTGAATTTAGTGGAGTCTCCTCTGTGGGGCTCACTACCTCCATAGTCAGTTCAGTCCAAGTGAATGATTTTTCCCTGCCATAGGACATGCACATTTTACCTACAGAGAAAACCTTTCTTCTGTAGAAGAATGGAGGGAGGTTAGACTCAAGAAACTCTTGAGTGATTTAGAAACATTCTGCTATGCAACATTTTTAGTACTCTTACAGAGCTGTTTCCATTAGAGTCACAGCATCCAAGCTTGGCACAAAAACTGATGTTGCCAAAGCTGTTTTCCCCCTTTTCATATCTTCTGTCATAAGTTATCGTAAACCATGGTGGCCTATAAAGATAGCTCTGTTTTAAAGTGTATCATGGGCTTACTGTATAGCAGCTGCACACAAGCCAGGTTTATATTCAGTCATAGAGATGACAGAGAAATGTTACCTCAAAGCTGACTTTTTTCTCATGGCTTACATAGTCCTGGAAGAATGGCCATGAAATAGGTCACTGATTTTATGGGAGTCTGAACAGTCCTTTCTGCAAGTGATATGAATGAAGTGAAATGCAGGGACATACTCATGGCTGAAGAAAAGGGAAAGGTGAGAGAAGAGACATTCATTAACTTCTCCTGGGAATGTTCAGAAGCTCCAAGGCCACTTTCATACCTTATTAACTATGCAGCTGTTGAGAAGAATGGGATATTGCCTTTCAGCCTCAGTTTCTACCCTCTTCTATCCTCCCATCCAACTGGCAGGCTGCCTTTCAGTTTTATCTGGTTGGCTTCATCTCACATGTTGTCACAGAGCTCCTATGGATCCTTCTGCACTCATTCAGGATATGGCAGGGAAAGGAGAAATAGAATCTGCAATGAAAACATCAAATATTCAAAAAACCAAAACCCAGATTAGGAATGTAGCAATGGAGACCCTCTCTAGAGTGTTGGGGTTTTTTTGTTTTTGTTTTTTGTTTTTTAAAAAAGAGGGAGAGAGACAAAAAAGCATGCCTGTTTGAAGGAATATAATTAACCACAATTTACAGGTGGATTGTAGAGAGAAACAGAATTATTTTTTATGCATGTTATTTTTCCTTTATTACTACTCCTTCCTATTACTATTCTTTGTTATGTACAGTGTGTACAGGGGAGCCCTAATCATTTTTTTGACTGAAGAAAGGTATTTGTTGGTTAGATTCTTGTATCGTTTTTGTTTATTTTAATACAAAAGAAATGCCAGATTATGAGTAGGTTCTGGCAGACTGTGGGACATGTTCCAAGCTGTCGTCAGATTACAGATGTTGGTGTTATCGATAGCCTGAACCTCCCACATCAACTGTGGCAGCTCATTGCCCAACCTCCACCATTCTGCAGTTTATAGAGTGTCTCTCTTTCCCTCTGAACACATACCAGAGAGTTAATGCCCCTTCCTCTGAGCTTTACTTTCATTTCCCCTGGATTCACAAGGAATAAGCGGTCTCCAGCTGCCTTTACTATTCTTCTGGCTGAGTTTCTAAGATCTATTGTCCTTTTATTTTCAAAGGGGTGGATAAAAGTAAAACAAGTAAAGTCAGACTTCATTACTCTAAAATGTTCCATGTTTTGAGAGATTTCATTTATTTTAATCCCCAAATTACCTAATCAAACACACAGTTTGTGTTCCCTCCGTTCTTATTTTTAAATGTTTACATTGTGAAACTAAGGTTACAGAAAGCATTGTTTATAGTAAAGGAAGGAAACTACATGCCATTTTAAGACAGAGAGCAGGCTGGAGGTTCAGAAGGGTGGAGTGAAGGAGAGGTGAGCAGCTGAAACAGAGCTGGATAAGGAATGGGTGCTAATCTTTGAGTAAGAGTGGGGGCTGCAGCCTGGGCTTCATGTCATGTCATGGTCTACTTCCTTGTAGTTGTGTTTGGAGAAGTAAGTCAGAATTTGATTTTTCTAAGCACAAAATTTGGTAGAAAGTTACCTAAAAAAGCCAACAAAAAATTCCCAATGTTTAGACCTTTGTTATGATAAAAGAGCATGGAAGAGCAGAAATAGCTTATTTGTGGCCTTTTAAATGAAAGGATTGTACTGTTACAAACACTGTTAGGATAAGAACGGATCAGTGGTATACAGAAATGTTACAAAATTTTTCATACAAAAAACATGTATCTGGTAAAACTGGCCTAGAAAATCTGTACTAATTCACCCAGACAAAATTAATCCAAAGGAACTGATATTCAATAGAAGAGAGAAAACTAGAAGATAGAGCATAAAAAGGAAGAAATGAGGAGAGATAGAGGTCAGCAAGTTGTTCAATGCTTGTAATATGATATATTGACATAAACAAGAAAGCCAAGTGTGGATTTTGGTCTGTTTACCTAGAGGCAGCATGTCACTAAACAGGAAGGTCATAATCCCTCTCTGCATGAGACCAGCATGACTCCATATGGAATACAGCTCTCTGTTGTGGGCATCTTCTAGTCACAAGGGCATTAGTACATCTAAAGGGGTTTAGAATAAACACATGCAAGTAGTGACTGTAAGGCTGGATGGACCAAAAAAAAAAAGTAAAATGAGCTCAAATATATACAATTTATACATTATGGCTGTATGCCTTTACAGGAAAGAAAGATGTGTTGTGAGAAGGGAAGGGATCTTTAGGATATTTTACAGTGGCATAGTGGAGAAGCCAAAGAATGATGATAAGCAAGCTGAAATTTAGCTCGACTATCAAGAAAGACGTGTCTGTAATGAGTTCTGTTCATCCATCCAATATTCCTAAAATGGATGCAGTGGAGATTCAGGACATTCAAAATTGTAATCTATGACACACAGGCATGTGCATCTTTCCTTCAAAATACTGTTCTTTTAGTTTTAAAAAAGTCAAGGTTAAATTCTGTAGCCTAAGTTTTTTTTAAAAACACTATTTGCAATTTTTCTGAACATGAAAAGTGCTATTTAACACATATGTTCATACATGACATTGCAGATTCAACTGCAATAACACTTCAGTAATTCCTGTGACAACAATTAAAATTACATGCCTTCAGTAATCACATGGGTTTCTGGACATACTCATTAACTTACCACTAGGTGTCCTTTCAGTAGCTACTCTGGAATAATACAAGACTGTAGCATAAATGTTCTATTTATAAAGATCTGGGAGGAATTTAGGGACGTTGTCCAAGTATGCAGGGATGGGGCTAGGAGGGCCAAGACCCATCTGACCCCAGAGGCAGATATTGGTTGGAACATGATGACCAGGTATGGCACAGGGATAGCTGAAGAAATGTCAGAAATATTTGGCAGGATGGGCTTGCTGAGTCCTAGAGCATGCAAGTGCAGCAAGACAAAAACTTGGCTGAGTCAGAGCATTAAGGTGGAAAGGTAATGGACATCTGCTCACTTTGACCCCAGAAACAGGGGGATTTTGGAGACCTGAAGGTTAGGGGCAACCTTGACTGCAGTGACCATGAAACAGTGGAGTTCAGAATCCTGCGAGGAGGGAGCAGGGCAAAAAAGCAGGATCACCACTCTGGACTTCCAGAGAGCAAACTCTAGCATCTTCAGGGACCTGCTTGGAAGAATCCCATGGGCCCTGGCAGGAAGAGGGGTCCAGGAAAGCTGGTTGATATTCAAGGATCAACCACTTCTAGGCTCAAGACAGTCCATCCCAATGAGCAAGAAGTCAAGTAAAGCGGGCAGGAGACTTTCATGGTTGAACAAGGAGCTCCTGGCAAAACTCAAATGTAAGAAGGAAGTATACAGAACGTGGAAGGAGGGACAGATAACCTGGGAGGAATTTAGGGCCAAGGCCCATCTGGAGTTTAATCTGGCGAGGGATGTCAAGGACAACAAGAAGGGCTTCTATAAATACCTCAGTAACAAAGGGAAGACTAGGGGAAATGTGGGCCCGCTGCTGAATGGGGCGGGGGCCCTGGTGACAATGGATGCAGAAAAGGCAGAGACACTGAATGCCTTCTTTGCTTTGGTCTTTACTGGTAAGACCTCAGGAATCCCAGGCCCTGGAGATCAGGGAGAAAGTCTGGAGAAAGTCTTGACTTCAGTAAGGCTTTTGACACCGTCTCCTGTAACATCTTCATAGGCAAGCTGATGAAGTACAGGCTAGATGAGCAGACAGTGAGGTGGACTGAAAATTGACTGAACGGCAGAGCTCAGAGGGTTGTGATCAGTGGCACAGTGTCTAGTTGGAGACCTGTAGCTAGCGGTGTCCCCCAGGGATCAATACTGGGTCCAATCCCATTCAGCTTATTCATCAGTGCCCTGGATGAAGGGACAGAGTGCACCCTCAGCAAGTGTGCTGGTGATCCAAAACTGGGAGAAGTGGCTGGAACACCAGGGGGCTGTGCTGCCATTCAGAAGGACCTCGACAGGCTGAAGAGATGGGCAGAGAGGAACCTGCTGAATTGCAGTAAAGGGAAGTGGAGAGTCCTGCACCTGGGCAGGAACAACCCTATGCACCAGTACCGGCTGGGGGCTGCTGTGCTGAGAAGCAGCTCTGCAGAGAAGGACCTGGGAGTCCTGGTGGACAACAAGTTGACCATGAGCCAGCAATGTGCCCTTGTGGCAGAGAAGGCCAATGGTATCCTGGGCTGCATTAGGAAGAGCATTGCCAGCAGGTGGAGGGAGGTGATCCTCCCCATCTACTCAGCCCTGGTGAGGTCACCCCTGGAGCACTATGTCCAGTTCTGGGCTCCTCAGTACAAGAGGGACATGGAGCTACTGGAGCGAGTCTAGCGAAGGGCTATTAAGATGAGGAAGGGACCGGAGTGTGTCTCATCTGAGGAAAGGCTAAGAGAGCTGGCCCTGTTCAGCCTGGAGAAGAGAAGACTGAAGGGGATCTTATCAATGCGTATAAATATCTGAAGGGAGGGTGTAAAGAGGATGGGGCCAATCTCTTTTCCGTAGTGCCTAGCGACAGGACGAGAGGCAGGCAGTGGGCACAAAGTGAAACACAGGAAGTTCTGTCTGAACATGAGGAAAAACGTTTCCACCGTGAGGGTGACAGAGCACTGGAGCAGGTTGCCCAGAGAGGTTGTGGAGTCTCCATCCTTGGAGATATTCAGAAGCCATCTGGATAGGGTCCTGGGCAACATGCTCAAGCTGACCCTGCCTGAGCAGGGCGGTTGGACTACGTGATCTCCAGAGGTCCCTTCCAACCTCAACCATTCTGTGATTCAGTGATCAGTAGCCAGCTAGGGAGCATAGACTGGGTTCACCATACTGACTTAAGGTATGAAAATAATTTTGCAGAGAATGAGGTATTAGGGGATAGTGAATATTCATTAGTCATTTATTTCTTCTTTGGTGACCCTTACAGGTTAGTACCTTGAAGCATATGGCCAGTTCATCTTAGTTAAGTTGTTTAAGCAAAAGCCCTAGTTCTTTTCCAAAATTTAGATCTTGCTGTTGAAACAGATTTTTCCAGTATTCAGTTTAACACTTGCTATGGTGGCCTCCCTCTCTCATTTTCATGTGTAGCTCCCTTGGCTTCAAAACAATTCCTCTGCCTCCTTGGTTTGCAGTTTTCAGACCTCTGTTACCAGTTGGCAGAGGCTCTGTTAATAGTCTCCCCCTCTCCCAAGCTATATGTATTTAGTCTTGATGCATTTTCCTGATAAGGACTTCAAAATGGTTCACAGCAATAACCTTGCAATCTCATCAGGTTTCTTGCATAAAGTGGAATGAATCTGCATCAGTATTTAGACTGAGAGATATCAACTGCCAGAGGAAGCTATGCTGGTCACTTGGGCATGACAAAAATTTCGTTTGTGTGGGGGTTCTATGGGGGTTTAATGGCTCTGACCATTTGTGCTTGCTGGAACTATGTCTTGGCCATATTCTATCTTGGTTAATTCTGTTCTGTCGTCTTTTGCCACTCTAGAAAGGACATCCTTTAGTACCTGTTGCTTCTCAGTTTGTTCAATTGGCAGAAAAATGGTAGTCCCCTTCAAAACTGACTCCTTTTCATTGCTCATTTAAATTGTTCCCCTCTAGCATAGGTTTTAATTTTGTAAATCAACATAAAAGGAATACCACCTTGTTCTTTTAACATCTCAGATCCTTTCTGAGAAACAGTTATCTTAAGCTTCCCAGTACCTCTGAGAAAAATAGTTATGACAATTCAGGTAGATCAACAGGTATAGTAAGAATACAGTTAGAACTAGAACTTAAAACTCATAATTTTCAGTTCTTGATGTAACAAAGCTTACATTGGTAGGTCATACAAACTTCCCTTGAAAGTTAATTGTTTTAGCCATAAGCATTCCTAATAAATGCTAATTAATGTTCCTGAATACAGTCTTAGATGACAAATGTAGAGACTTTAATATGGATGTTTTTTGTATTATTGAAGAAGTGTGGGTATTTGGAATCATTCATTCCTTTCCTCCTTTACTGTTAGGCTAGTTTTCCTATTCTAACATTGTATGCATGCACACATGTATATTTTGTGTTTATGCACACACACACAGACACACACACACACACACAGACACGCATGCATGCACAAAAATAGTAGCATCTCCACAAAAAACTCCTCTGCAGTATTTTTTTGACTCTCAGTGTTTATTTACTTCCAGACTTTGTTTCATCTTGAAAGCTGGAAGTTTGATAGATTTATGGGTGACTAAATAAGGAATGTAGAGGGTCCTGGATTAACTTTGGGAATAAATATAGCAAAAGTTTCAGAAAAGCTTGTATTAAAATTGTAATCTAGATTTTTCCAAAACTAGTGACAGTCTAGCATGGATAGATTTTGTTTGACCTGCCATAGATTGGAGTTTAGTATAATTCAGTTTGAAATCCATATATGAGCTTGAGAATATTTGTCTATAAATGTTAATTCATCCGTTTCCATTTAAAATTTCAGATTGTAGGAAATATGCATGCAGTGGACCTTCCTCAGTGAAGAATCAACTATGCCTAAACTTGATGCGTTTGTCTAATGTGTTCATAAATCTTTAACACTGGTGATTCTACACCATCCTTGGCAATCCCCAACATCTAATCTGGATCTCCCCTATTGCAGTTTAAGCCTCCCTTCATCAGTGGAAGAACAGTTTATTTCCTTTCTCATGATAGCTCTGCTTTCACATCCATGAAGATGTCTCATGTTTCCCTCAGTCTTGTCGTCTTTGGACAAAACAGCCCTGCTCCTTTGTTTTTCTTCTTAAGGGCCATGTTTCTTTAATCATTCTTCTTGCTCTACTTTTGCCTTTTTTCAAAATTAGTCTACATATCCTTCCACATTACAGCAAATGACTGATAACTATTCTCAGAGTATGATTTCTTAAATAAACTTGGACCCTTTTTCAACAAGATTCTTCAGCTTACTTATGAAAATACCATGAGGCAGTAGGAAAGGCCTTTTTGAAGTTAAGACATGAAATATCTCTTGTTCTTCTTTCCTCCTATCCACATGTCCAGTTGTAGAAGGACATTAATTCAATGTAACATGGCAACGTATTCTTGATGGATCTGTTGACTTCTACTTTTTTCATTACCTTTGAGTCTTTACAAATAGGTTGTTTGATATTTTTCCACAGCACTTTTCTAGGGATTGAAGTTCAAGTGCCTGGCCCTATTATTCTTTGGTTTCGTTTTTCCATCCTTTTTAGAGATAAACTCTATTTTTGTCCTTTTCAAGTCTTTTAGAACTTCCTCTTTCTATTATGATTTCTGGTAGACTAATAGTTAATAGCTCCAATATTGCTTCAGGTATATTGCTCCAGTATGCTGCAATGAATTTCACCAGATGCAACCAACTTGCGAACGTTAAATTCATTCAAACACCCTGTTCCCCTTTATTCCATCTGGGCTTTTAGCTTTGTTGCTGGTATTTAGTGGCAGTGGCAGTGCCACTAGCTGATGGAAGCACAAAAGGCAATAAACACTTAAACCTTTTTTGCATTATCTGTTGACAACTTCCCCTGACACTGAGGAACAGAGAACTATTTCCTCAATCTTCTTGTATGTTTAAAGGCATACAGCATGTTTTTGTAACCTTCCCTTTCTTGCTACATCTCATTTTATATATTGGCTTTTCTGTTTTCTTCTGATATGCTTGTGCTTTATTTTATTTATCTTTAGTTATTTGACAGCTTTTCATTTTTAGTTTTTTTTCTTTGTGAGCTTCCAGTCATTGAAGAACTCATGATTTGTTAAGATGGTCTTTCATTAGGTTTCCCATCTTTTACTACCACTGGGATAATTTGCTTGTACCATCTACATATTGATTTGTTGAAAAAACTGCCAAATCTGGCTTCCCTAAGATATCTTTCCTATGAGATTTTGCCTTCCAGTTCTCCAGGTCTCCCTTCTTTAGACCCAAAGTCTTCATTTTGCTATTTTGAGTTCTGCTGCTATGAGAACCAGGAATTCCAGAATTTCCTGATTGCTTTCACCAGGCTGCCTTCTCACATTCTAACCAGTTTCTCCCTTTCTATTCAGTCTCTTTTATATATTTATTTTTTCAGTTCTGGCAGGAACACTTTGGTTTCTGTCTGTCTCCTGATTTAGCATTACATTAGTGGGTCATTTCCTTTTACTCATTTACGTGTTTGGTGTGATTCAGTTCCCACTGATGTTTATCTTTAATGGAAATTGGATTTATCCCTTTTAAGAAGATGGCAACAAAGGATTCCTCCCAGCTGGCCTGATTTTCAGTATCCTCAATTACTTGCGATATGTTCCAGCTTTCATCTCCTCCTACTGTGTCCATGGCTGTTGATTTTTCTAGCTCAATAGCATATATGGATTTCTTCATATTACTTTTATTCAGATTCCTGAGGTTCATTTGTTAGATTCTTTAGATTAGGCTGTCCTAAGGAGAGACTGTGTGGCTGTTGTGTTATTTATTCTATAATTTGAAAAGTTAATGCAGCAGTTCCCACTCCATATCCTGCATAGCTTGCAGATATGCTTCTGATGAGATGAGCAGGCCAGTCCTGTGACAGTGACAGAAAATTAAGAAGTTAAAACTTGAGACTGGTAGGAGAACAAAGAACAATCTTGTCTTCAGTGCATTGCCCAGTACTGCTATGCTTTATGAATGCTGCTTGGCTGAACCAAAGCTCCTCTTCTGCAGTAAAACTAGAGGGGTTATCAAGCTTCCCATTTTTCCTGGTTTCTCTCCCTAACATTTCTGTTTCCCCAGAACTTTCTTTTCAAAATCGCTCACCTAAAGTTTTTTCTGGATTGCCAAGTTTTTCATTTCGGTATAAATACTTTTTTTTAGATTTTACTTTACATCAGCCAGGAAATATTTTCCCCAACAAGATTTAAAAGATTGTGAAATTAAACTTAGAAATTTGAGTTTGATGTTATAATTAAGGCCTATACCACATGTATTTACATGGGAAGATATTCTTTCAGTTGGTCATTGGTTCCAGTAGCCTGAAGTTTTCCCTTAAATATGAAAAGCATAGTATTACTGTACATGTAATGGATATATTTAGAGCAGATATAGGAAAAGTAAAAGAATAAAAAATCTGAAGAATAGATAAAGGTAATATGAGATGTTAAGTCTGCGAATGGAATAAAAATGCCTAGATCAGCAATCATGGAACTGTACCTTCTTGCCTCCACCTCTTCACTGCCACCAAGCTTTATTCGATATGATTAATGCATTGATTTCAATTATGCAAATAATGAGAGGCTTTCAGATTACCCTTAAGCTTTTAGTTTTGATGAAACCTGTACTTTCAGTGCAGTTGAGGGTCTCTGCTTAGCTAGCATTGAAACTGATACCTTGAATCAAGAAATCCCCAGTATGTTTGAATGGTTTAACACTTACAAGTTTGTTTCTTTAAAGACATATTCTACTGAGTTAGAGACACTGTAGGGTTGTCAGTGCTGTCCTCCAAATTTGAATGCCTGAAATATTTTTCTTGGAAGAGAAACTAAGGACTTTTCCTTTTAAACACATTCAAAATGTCTTTAAGGTATCTGTAGTTATTGTCCGCAATCATAGCTTATTAGATTATCTATAAGCTTTTCAGTTATTTAGGTTTATTAGGGCATATTCAAGTGTTTGCAGTGAAAAAGAACCTGCATGGTCAGAGTGGGTAACAGTTAATGTGATTCGCAATTAATGCGATTACACTAGCTGTATTGAGTCATTGTATTCAAATTATGAAAGTGTTCTGAATGTTTCAGACAAAAAGGGACTCTTCATGAAAGAAACACCTTTTCCTCTCTTTCCTACTCTATAATTTTACCATTTTCACAACAATATAGCAATTTAGAGAGAAAAAGGTGTATTGCTGGGTTAATAGCACACAAGTACATCTTTGAAGGAAGACCTACTGTCTGCAAGGCATTACCTAATCAAGTGCTAAAATATTACGTCAATGAGATTTAGTAGAAGTGTCAAGATTTTAAAAAGGCTAGCTGTATATATTCATTCCTGAGATCTAGGGGGACTGGAGTAGTAGCTGCACATCAACTTTCCTTCACATTACCCATTTTCAAACAGTAGATTATTTTGATTCAATTTCTTTACATTTTTTATTGCCACAAAAACCACATCAATGCAATATGTTGCTTATATCAATTTTTCAGGTTTTTTTTCCCCCTAAGTTGCTGAGGAAACCATTTATGTAATAAAATACCCAGGGCTGTTTTGCACCACACTTCCTCTTACTGTTAGGCCATTGATACTCTGAGACCATTGCGTGTCATGTAGGTCATTATCATCTAATTTTTTTTTTGTATTGCTCCTTCTGTGTTTCTGTATCTGTCTGTTGTTTCCTATTTTATACTTGGTATGTGCATGCTTTGTCAGTGAGGGACTAGCTTTTTATTCTGTCCTGCCAAATGTGTTTCCATCTCTAGTAGCACTAATGATCCACCGGAATGACTCAAGCTGGAAAGAAGTGGATACCAAGGCAAGGCTAAGTGGCCATAGGGTTTTTTGTAATTAATTCTGTCTTTTCAAGATTGTATTTAGCCTCTGATAAATTCCATTTAAATTTTATTTACTGATTGCATTTTATTAACTTTTCTGAGTGTACTCAGGGTATGTGTTTTTATTTGCATACTGTGGTTGGAGTCTAAAATCAGTATATCAGAAATCTAAATTAAACACAAGTAATAAACAAAGTACCTCACTGGAATTCAGATAGGCAACTCTTGTTATTCCAGTTACTGCCTCAGAAAATGTTTGCCAGTGACTGGGAACTCTTTTACATCATGCAACACTTAACAATGACATCTTCTCTGAGTAGGATCTGAGGCATTTCGTCAGCGTTCAGGATATTATTAGGTGACCCTCAAGTAGCATTTCTTAGAATTTCTTTAATAATTGCATATCCAAGTAATGACCAGTCCTCAAACTTTTGGAGAAGACTGAAGTCTTTTCAGTTCATGCCTTTCAGTCTTCCTTGTTGTGTAATTTCCAAAACAGTCTGGCATATCTTTTTCTGAAAACTATCCATGGACGAGATCAGAGCTTCCTTTCTATTCTCTTAAACCTTTTGTCCATTCTGTTGCTGTTATCACCATTGTTCCAGCATCCCCTATCAGAAGCATCTGTCAGGGAGCAGCAAGGGGCAGCAGCTGCCTACGGGATGGGGAGCTGAGTGCAGTAACATGGTTGCAGGGCAGGGACCTCATAGTACCCAAGTGAGGAAGCAGGGCAGGCCCGGGGGTGGCAGCTGGGGTCAGCCTAGAGTCCAGGTCATCAGGCAAGTCCATGGTGAAAAGTCAAGTCTGAGGTCAAACCAGAAAGGCAAGTCAGCAAGTCAGAATGAAGAGCAAGTCCAGAGGTGGTGACCTCGGTCAGACACAGTCCAGTGATCACCAGGCAAATCCCTAGTGACAAGGTAGCTCTGAGGTCAAGCAGGGAAGCGAGTCTGTGGGTTGGGGTCCGGATTTGGTTCAGTGGTGCCCATGGCCAGGCATAGGCGGGGCTGTGCTGTGGCAGGGGCTATAGCTCAGGCGAGGCCAAGCACTAGAACCTCAACTTAAAAGCAGCTCCTACAGGAAGGGGAGCCCTGGCTGAGGCCTCCCCACAGAGCTATCTGAGAGGGCTTTCTCCAAGGTCACCAAAGGAAGGGGGGAGCCCTCAGATACACCATCTCTAAGATGGCCCTGAGCCCTGGCAGCCGAACCTCCAGGAGGGGATGCTCCTAAGGCCCTTACATCATCCTCACTCTCCTCTCCTCTCTTTCACTGTCTTCACTTTATACTTACGGAAAACTTGTTCCCCCCTGCCATTTCTGGACTGTAACTTTCTTTCTGAACACAATGCAGAGAATCTTGTCCAAATCTTCTATCCTGCTCATTTTACAACCTCTCCTTCACAGGCCGCCTTGACATCACCGGTATTCACGCTGCACACAAATCACAGCTAATAATTTTTCTTTCTTGTCCATTTGTCTCAATGGGTAGCTTGCTCTGTCATCTTCACTCTGTGCTCAATTTCAAATTTAATCTCCCTTTAAGGCCATGTAATTGTAATACGAGTAAAGGCTTGGTAAGTAAGAATTATCAAGCCTCTCTCCTTTTTCTGTAGCTTTGACTCCTTCTCCTACAGTCATCTTTCATTTTCTTCACATTGCCTTTTATGCATGAAATGGCCTTCCTGAAGTCATGCCTGGGGCACCCACCAAGTCCTCCGGAAGAAAAGTCTTGTTAGTTACAAGCAGAGCTACAGAATGCTGGTAGATTTCTAGGAGTAAGTTAACTAATTAATTAATTAATTAGACAAACCCAAAAGTTTATGACTTGTCACATGATTTATCTGGCTGATTCTCTGCAAGAAACCTGTCTTGTAGGTTGTGAACCCTCTCAGTGGTGGCCAGATCTCATTTAGATGCTTGGAAATCATAAAACATGAGATGGGAGCTCATTTGGCCCAAGTAAGAATCTCTGTTTCTGCAAAGCTTGCCTCATTTCGATATATGATTAATCCTACAATTTGGCTCACTGGATTACTATAAAGGACTTGTTTTCATTTAATTATGTTTGACCTAGTCTCTTTTTTATGTTATTGGAAGGAAAACCCCAACTGACTAACAGATGCTTTTCTTCTCTAATACAGCACTAACATATTAGTCAGTTCTCTGAGCATTCATCACCATCACATGAAATAAATTTTTATGTTAGGCACAGCAGATTTCCTATTTAGAAATCCAGTTTTAATTTGATTAGAAGTTTTGGTGCAATCATGTTGATAACACAACTGATAAATTTTCTAAAGTCTTGGCATCTATATGAGTAGAAGTGGAAGCAGAAGGCAAATCAGTAAACTAAATTAAATGCTTCTAAGGGAAGTTACTAACAGACTTTAAAACTTCCTTCAAAGAAGCTCGTAACTTGTTTTATGAAAAAGTTCGATGCTATATAATAGTCTTGCCAAACATGGATCACATGGATTTACTGTGTCCCTAAAATTCCAGACCAATCTCCCCAATGGGTCTAATTATACCTTTCCATTTCCATATCTATATGGGATATATCATATCATGAAGGTATATAAAGGAAGTAAATCACTGCCTGTAGTTTTTATTGTAATAAATAGCATCAGCTATTCCCATTTATCTCTGAATCTACAACATGAATTGGCTACTTATACATTGGAAACAGCTGAAAGAAGTTGAGAGAAGAGGAATTTGAAAGCAAGGAAAGATCAAATCTAAATCAAAATCCAACATATTCTAGGTTTTCTTTTTCTAATCAATTAATAAATTTGTAACCACTTTACTAATTGTATAGTTACAAGCCATATATATCCTCTTTTATCCATCTTAACTACTCCCCTGTTTCAATATCTGTACAGAAAATGCTAACCATAATGTGTTGTTGTTATGTTGTATATAATTATCACTGAAAATTTGTGACAGAAGCTCTGAATTGCATTTCACATATTTTCTTAAAATGGCATTGTGCCATCAAATGACCCCCATAAACTTGATAGGAAAAAATGACCCAATAAATAGTATTTTGTGGAAATATTTCTTGAGGTGACAAGTAATGTAACCTAAGTAATAGATTTTGAACTAATGAATGTAAAGATTTATGTAGAAAATATGCCAATACACTATTATGATGGCTGATACAGTATGTGGAGAAAAATGTAGTCTGCATTTCTTCTCTTCATAATTTTTATGTTTTAATCTACATTAGTGCATGTAGAAAAAAGGCTGTGCGTCCTAAAACAAGCAATATTTGGGTGATGAAATTAGAGATATTTTACATTACAGGAATAATTTTCGTAGTTATTAAAGGCTCAGCCATGCAAGGTGCAGAGCACTCTCAAATTACTGTGTGTTCAATAGGAATTGAATTGTTTCAATACTTCTTCAGAACCATCAGAATTATATATAATTAACCCTAGCAATAATCATGTCAGACTTTTTCTATGTATCTGTTCAAGAGCCAAGTTCTCTTCTCTTGTGAGTCAAATACGTACTTGTGACATGGCACAGAGTTTGAAGGCATTACAAAATACAATGTACAAAGTCTTCCTTCTTATTGGTGTTAAGAAGCACATTAGAAATATTTAATAAATTTGGTAATAGGTGTTGTATTATCTGAGTACAGTGATCCTAAACTTCTTCCAGCAGACTTATGGCTAGGAAAGCAGAGATAAAGTCAGTGAGAAGGTGTGCTTAGCAGTCACACCTGAGAAGTCACATTTTGGAGTCCCTCTAGGTATCACAATGGTAACTGATAATGCCTTTAAAACCAGTGGTGTGACTCAGATAGTCACCTCTGGCACAAAAATTGCTCTCTTCTGAGGCCAGCTTCTGGACAGTGGATAAGCTCTAGCCGTTGTAGCAACACTGCAGTGAGACTCCGAGAGGTCATTTGGAAAAGAGAAGTTTCTTTATCGTCTTTAGTCAAGCCAAGTCATCATCTCCAGACAGTGGCCTGTGCACTTACATGCTTACAGTATTCTAGCTTTAGCGAATAGTCTGTCTTCTGAATCTCTGAACATAATTTTCACCTAGCTTATTTTTATTTCGGGAAGTAATGTGGAATGGTTTGTGTTTCTCCTACTAGAAAAAAGATACAATGGTAAACTACAATCTCGTGACTCCCCGTTGCTCCCTTGCCAAATGATAAATACAGCATCATTCCAACTATGTTGGGGAAGACTTTTCAGCTGTATGTTCATGTCCCCTAAAATGCCTACAGTGGAGACTGGGAAATGTAATAGACACTTTCCAAGGACGAAGAGGACAATGAGAAACCTAATTTTCTTCCCACTGAGGCAATCTGCCAGGAAAGTCCTACTGTAGACAAAACTTGGGCAAAAAGCCCATTCTCGGAAAACAAAAGATTTGGTTGGAGAGGAAACATAAAGACAACTGGTCAAGTCCTTAATTCCTTATTGTGTTTTACTTAACTTTGGTGTTAGTAGGAGTATAATACAAGTCAGTTCTTCAGAATCTGGCCCAGAGTTTTAAAAATTGTGTTGCCTGGAGTTAAATGTATTTTAGGAATCAAAGCAAAAACATCATTGAAAAGGATGAAGCATAGGGTAGGTGAGCTCACACCTTTATTGCTTTAGTAATTTGGCTGGAGAGTGTTTTGTGCTAGGTAGATTGGGCACCAGCTAGCCATATTGCTGCCAGATTAGCAGTGGTAGCAGGCTGCTGGAGAAAAAGAATGCTGAAAAGTGAACTCAAATTTAAAACACTGAAAAGTGAACTCAGATTTACACAGAGATAATGGGAGACATGATCAGTTTGGGGGATTTTATCAGTGTACTTTCATGTCAAGCTTTTAATTAAATCTGTCAATTTTATTTTTCCTGAATTTACTTTTACTGTTTACCTTGGTGATTTTCCTTCTCTTTTTCAGTTTCTGTAGTTTGTTAAGCTGTTTCCTTCTTAATTCTTTGAGAAATATTTTCCATTTATTTTTCTCTAGAGGCCTTATGAGAGATAATCCACCTCATCCCCTTTTAAATATTTTTCATTCTTGCATCTTCCTTGTCTATAGATTTTCTTGTTTTCTCCATACAGTTTTCCTCTCCCCTTTCTCCCTCTTTGCTACAACCTTCTCTCTCTTGTATTTCTTGCTTCTTCCCTAAGCTCCTTTTCTTTCATCTACCCTCTGCTATTCTAGAACTAGGTCTCTATCTATTCACTCTACTAACAGAGGGACTCTTCATGGGAAAGAGATGCTTTCTTTTTTTGCTAGTAATACATTGTTCTTGTCTCTTGTTGGCTGAAAGAAGGACCAGACAAACCTCTTTTCCATTCTCCATGAGAGCCTTTTGCCCTATATGGTCTGGGTGTGGTGAGCACAGGTAGCCTGCTGATGCTTTCATTGCATGGGCCACAGGGAGGGGAGATACCTTTCATTCCCCCCCCCCCCCCCCCCCCCCCCCCCCACATAGAGCCCTACCACTGCGTCAAAATGAGGAGAATCATTTCAGCAGAGGGATGAAGCCTTAGGGCAGGAGGGGGGAATAAATAATGAATTGTTGTCAACCCTCCCTGCTGCAATAGGCTGCCAGATGATTGCTTATTCCTTGCTCCCACCCACACGCTTCATGCCACCACCAGCATTCTTGGTCCTTTGTGGCCAATGTTGTGGGCTAGTCAGCTGATGAGTCAGCTATGCTAACCAATGCTTCTCCAGCTCCCCATGGCAGTGATGGCTTTGGCATAAGAGTTTAAATCAGAAGGATTATCTTCTTAAAGGGGGAGGGGGACATGGGCATATTAATTAATTTATTTAAAAGCTTACCATTTTGCATGTAAGAGCAGGTTTCCAGGGGTATGCAATTCAGTTCATCTTGTTCTCTTCGTATATGCTGTGATGCAGGGAATTTTGAAACTACATCCTGTATGCTCTATACCATTTGTTAGTAAGGGAGTGTGGAATTAATGGGAAATTCAAACTTTGAATAGATCAGGAAATTCAAAGTTTTGTTCTCACAGAAATTAACTACATGTTGGTCTCAGATGGTATTTTAGCTCATTGGGTTAATGAACAAAATGATTATTGTACCACAGCTGAATTCCTGTGCCTTGGCTAAACTTGGCACAGGAACTGAATGGAGAAGAGACAAACATGGCTTCAAAATACCTTTATGCCTCATCTATGCCAGGCAGGCCTGGGCCTCTTTAGCGCTTTCCGGGAGTCAGAACACCCTCAGGGACTGCCACATCCAATGTCTCACAACTGATGTCAACTGTGGAACATCTGGGCAGTGGGAAATATATGAGACACAAGAATGTTCCAATTGCCCTATTCCCAGCATGCCCCCAGTCCTGTCTTGACTGTATAGACTCTCGACTGTATTGTCTTGACCATAGCAGAATGCTACGGTTTGCTCGAATGCTCCTTTTCTGCTTCTGTATGTCAGGGAAAAGCTGGGCAATGCTAAGACATGTTGTATGCCCAGCCACATATGGAAGGGATATAACTCAAGTCCCTCAGTCACAACAAAGTGCTAACTTATTTTAAACTTTTTTCTATAGGTGCACTATTTTCTCTATTTGCTGTCCTCTTTAATCTCCCTTTTATTTGAATATTGCAGGATATCCTTCAGCAGTCCTGTCTAGGCTAGAACTTGATTTACATTGCTGTAAAAGAACACTTGCAACTCCACTGCCAGGAAAAACTGGCTGGAAGGCACTGGACCATGGTAGAAAGGTAGCTGAGCACAAGGTATATGCAGTATATAGGAGCAGGAGGAAGAGGTTAGAAATTTTCTGTTAAGCATGCTTAAAATAAATTTTTTTAACAGAGTTACTCAGAAATCCTTAAAACTTGATTCTCATAGCTTGATTACTGTAATTTCTCACAGTACTTAAACTTATTTCTAATGAAAGAATATATTTTGACATGTATTTAAAGTCTATTTATTTATTAAATAACAATTTATATTATGCTAATATGAAATTATTTGATTTTGGATTATTAGCTGGAGTATAAGTGAGTTAGATCACATTTCTCTGGGTAATTTTCAAATGAGGTAAATTTCACAAAATAACTAGAAAAAGAATTTAAAGGCAGATTTGCAGCTAATCTGAATCACTGTCTACATATTCTCTTTGGTGTATAGGCAGTGTACTGACCTGTGGCTCTCAGATGTAACTTGTTAGATCTCTGAAGGGAATGAGGAGAGGTTGCAATAATTATTTGGAAATTGGCATAATGGAGGCCATTGTTTGCCCTAATTTCACTATACTAAATTATTGAGCAATTCTTTCTCTAAAATTGATCGATTCTTTTTGACCAATTCTTTCTCTAGAGTTGTAGATCCAGTGGTGCTTGGGCACATGTATTAGATTGCCTCTTACATCTCTTTGGAAACTGAGGGCAAAATTTTCATAAATTTCAGAAATGTTTGAAACCATGGCCTATTTGCAGAAATGACTGCAACCCTGTCTGCACTGATACTGTTACTCTTAGGGTCACTCTAAAGCCTGTCAACACCCTCCATTTATAGATCGCAGTGCTTACCTCACCACTGCCAGCAGCACTTTGTCTGCCCCTAGAAAATGTGATGATATTTGGCATCTAACTTGGAGTCTGACTTGCTGCCCTGACTTCCCTTCCATGTAGTGAGTGTGTCGATCTCTGACAGTGAGTTCCATAAGCAGCAATATCACAGTTCCCTGTCCGGTTTCTAGCCTAATTCTGTCCATAAATACAAGCAAGGCCTTGAGCAGAGGCAAAGCAAGGCCTTGAGCAGAGGCAAGGCTGATTCTGCGGAAGTCTTAGTTTCATATCAAAGCTACACCATGTCTTTTGTGCAAACTGCAGTGTCATGCAGATGGGAATGGACTTCTCCCACGGCTTGAGCTGGATGAAGATGCTCATTAAGGTCAAGCCTGAATATCACTTAGGATGAACCCAAGGGCACCACAGAGGCTGTGGGTACATCGCTAGAGTCACTGAAGTCTGGCTGTTGCATGGGTAGGTGAACCTGCACTAGCTTAAATCTGGCTAGTCTGGCTAAAAATAGCAATGAACTGACAGGACAGTGGGCAGACTTGTCACCTCAGTCCATATCGTGAGTCCTCAATGGGCTTAGCACTGTGCTGTCATTGCTATTGTTACTTACTTAAGATGGATTATAAAGCTAGTTCGGGCAAGCCTGTTTGTGCTACCTTTGAATGAGATGTGTCTGTACACTAATCCTTACTAAAAGTCAATGAGAGATACATCCACCCTCTTTTTTTAAACTGCAGGCTCAAAGTAATTTAGCAACTTTTGAAAACTTTACGTCAAACAATCAGTGCAAATAATTCATAATGGAAAAACAGCAGTTGTCTTCAGAGTGCTACCTGACTGTGAAAAGGCCCAAACCTCCGTTCACTGGGTAAGGCTGACTTACCATAACAGGAAGAATATTTTTAACTTTTTTCTTTAAATTTCCCCCTTCTGGAAGCCATTTCAACTACCGCCTACAAGGCAGTCCCATCCAACAGATTGGTATGTTGGTCATTTCTGGGACATTTTGTTGGCTGAAATATGAAATATGCTTTTCTGTTCTAGAAACTAGTTTATAACTAATATTAATTGTATAAATGTTTGATAGTAAATCCTTTTCCTGAATGTACATTTCACTGTCATTGCGTTTCTAACACCGCAGCAGCAGATGTTTAATTCAGGGCAGTCTTATCTGTCTTTTTTTATTGAATCTAATGTTTCTTTCACTGTTTACCATAGCTTTAAAATATCTTAATTAGCATAATTTACAGTGATTTACCACATGATTGGTAGATGTTGACCTTTAAAATAATAAATATAAATGGGTTGAATAAATATTTGAAATGGTAGCAGTATACTTTAAAAGCATTCTAGAGCTATTTATCTCAATGTTTTACCTAATTCTACTAAGAGAAGATTGTTCCATCCAGATAAAATGCCAAACTATACATTTTGCTCTGCTCAATATTGAAATGAAATATAGTAGTCCCATGACAGGTTTCATTTAAGCCCATATGCTAATATGTGTGTGCCTTATGCCTGTTTTGGTAAAAAGAATGTACTGCCTCTTTAAAAGGTTTTAGTGAACGTGTATTGCTATGGTAAACTCTACTAGACAAGGGATTGCGTGACTGCAGCAGACTCATTTGTGACCTCAGAAAAGTGGTTATGAAAGTGATCTCTTGATCAGAGGAATAGAGCTCTGCTGCCTGGTAGACCAGCAATGCATAAATGAGCCTCCTCCCTGCAAATCTGCCCTGACAAGAGAAAAAAAAATTCTCTGCTTATAAATCCTCTTTTGGATGCAATGTTCATAAACTGAGTCTTTAGTGATTCCTGTTAAAAATATTCCGCTCAGAAGCAAATGAGGCTCTAGAGTATGAATTTTCTTCAGTTAATTTTCACAGTTTTTTAGAATATGTGCATGAAATCATAGTCTTTGCTTCCACTCTTTCCAAATTGCAGTGTTCATTCTCTGCCTTAAATCTATTTACATTTTCCTTAGCATAGCACTAATACATTATGACTTGAGGATTTTTGGACTGATTCTGGCAGAATTCTCAGTGTAAATGCACTAAAGATAATATTATAACACTGACGGAAAACGAGTATAGTCTGACGTTTATGTTAGACAATGAATGCAACACACATCTGATGAATCAGTAGGTAAGAAATGACCAAATTTTCATTCAGAAGACCTAACAGAATAAAAAGAATGAGCACAAGAAGTAAGATACATATCATAATTCTCTTTATACTGTTCACTTATTACTGACACTAAGTAAAAGCTATAATTAAATATAATTGTCTTGAAAGTAGAAGCCACAATCTCATATATATTATGAATGGGAAACAAGTTTCCTGTCTTTATGGATGTAAAGAGAATGCCTTATTTCTTAGGTAGCTTGCTATGACTCAAGGTAGGAGAATCAGAAATCTGACTCCTAGGAAGGAGACAGATTTGCCTGCTTGAGTCAATGGCACAAATGCAGAAGAGGTGAAAGTGGAGAAAGGGCTATATTTTATTAGCTAGAATTTTGTATCTGAATACTAAATATTGGTTGGTTGTTCCTGTCTTCACATGGCATAAGTCCAATTTTGTACTGCCTTTTAATTTTATCCCTACATCTCAGTTCTCAATATCTCTCTATATTCTCATTTTTAAAAACTGAAAAGCAAATCAAAGCAAGGCCACAATTTACATTTTTAGAGGTTTCAAATATTAGTATATTAGAGCTTTCAAATATTACCCTTCCTGCATTTTTTAAAGAAATACTTAGAAATACTGAAGGTGCTAATTCTGGCCTTTGAACTAGGGATGTCATTTTTTAACTTCGGTTTCTCTAGTGCTAATGGGAAGAGAATATGTAAGCCTACTACCAAGCTGCTCAGTATCCATGCTTTTTTGAGAATGGAACCTGTCTGTGAAAAGATCCAAAGCAAAACGGTCATGAGGAAGTAGAAAATGGAGGTTCTTATAATAATTGAACACATCATGTGCATGTATTTTCTATTTCAGCAGAAGGTTCCTGTTCTGCAAATTTGTTTTTGGACAAATCATTATGTCTTCCCTGCAGGTCCTCTGACTTACAAGTGATCCCAACTGGGTGCAAGGTCCATCAGTCTGGATGGCTTTGCAGGACTAGACTTTAAATTCATATCTTAAAATATTAATGTTTATAAAATACAATAAACATTCAAGGATTGTAACATTACCAGTTTAGAGTTCTGGTAGTTGAATTATTGACTACAATTGTTGTCTTAAACTTCATTCTTAACCTTTAGGTAAGATTTTCATGTTACTGGTTTTATTCAATATCCTAAAAATGTCTGGAATATATCTGTGTTTTTAAATTATCCTGAAAATTGATTTTGAAAAACTTTTAAAAACTTGTAAATACTGTTCCTTAACAATATTTTCATTTGCTTGGTATCTTGTTTCAACACCTCTTTTTAGTCCCTGAAGTGGAAAAGCCAAAGTTTGAGGACCTGCTTTCTGGTATTATTTTCCCCAGCTTGTTAGGTTCATTTAATCTCTCAAGCCAGCTCTTCATACAATTAATCTCATCATGGCAGTCTCAACAGATAGTAAAAAGACCAAAGCAACTCAGCTCTGCTCTGAAAAGACAGTGCCCCATATTCTGTGATGTGTATTTAATCAGATACTGTGCTGCAGTGTGCTGCATCTGACTTAAAGGCAGAGATTCCTGCATTTCTCCTACCAACCATGTTTGCTTACTTAAAGTACACTGGAAAGCAAATGTGCCTGTGTCTTTGTCTATTGAATACAGTATGGTTGCTATATAAAGCAGTATTTCAAGGAATTGCTCTTATATTTCTAACTCTAAATCTGATGAAGCCAGATTTGGTTTTCTGTGTAACATATGCACATCCTGTGCACTAAGGTCTCAGTGTGAATATTTTAGATGCAACATTTATTTCATGTTAAAGGTTTCCTTTATCCTCTCCAGATCTTGTGCTTTGGCTATTTTTAAACAGTCTCTTGGGTGATATACTGGCCTACTGAGATATGCTTTTTCAACTCTCTTCTAATAGATACTGACTTAAATTCCCTCTTGGAGCTAGCAGGTATGAATTTAGTCTGTGTCTTTCCATGCAGAGCAGTGCACATGAAATTATGGTGGGACAAGAATGTTATAAAGCCATAGAAACTGAGGAGTGGAAGCTCAGGAGGGATAGTCTGTTTGAAGCATAGTCCTGGAAACAGGTTATCAAGTCCAAAAAAGGAAAGCAAAGATAATGTAAATTTCACATAAGTCAGTCACTGTCAGACTGATTTAATCAAGAAGGATGAGAGATGCTTTCTTGTACAATTTCTTGGCTGCACTTAGTTTCATATTTGGTCTCTGATTCGATTTCATTCTTCAGGAATTGATTTGCTAAATGTTCTAAATTGTTGATCTAAACTTAAGAAGGTGAACTGGTGCACATCTTCTGCAGCAGATAAATACTAAAAATGATCTGATATTCTTAAGATCAATCTGTTATCAGGACCTCATTACATTTCCTCCAAAAGATGGAATTCTTAGATTGTTCCCTTTTTTTAAATAGGGAAGATTCCAATAGACTTTAGATGCTTACTTCAGAACACATATAACTTTCTCTTAGTTGTCATTTTAGGAAAAATGTATTCTGGTCTCATTATTGATGCTTCTGAATAATACTTCTGACTGGCAAATTTATTTCAACAGGTTGTTTATCACAAAAGAAGGGATTCTTATTTGCATGCAATGATTAGTTACAAGCTGGTCTTTTATTGTCTGCATGTATGCTTAAATTTAGTCACATACAGGCTTTCTCATAAGGTTCTGATTTCTATTATTGTCACTTCTGAGATGTATTTTTTTTGTTTCATGTCACAGATAGTGATCTCTTGTTGATCTGTTATTTTCTATCTGAAACAAATTTAGTGGACAAGGTCGTGGTGTTACAGTGAGACTATAAAAACATATGAAATGCACTACTGGGTCAGACCAGTGGACCGCCTAGTCTGGTATTCTCATCTCCAACAGTGGCAAAAAGAGATGATAAGGAGAGCATATGTGCCTGACCACTTTCCACAGTCCATTCCTCTCCTCCATCCTTAGCATCCAGAGTTGTTACATTAAAGTTGCTGGAAGGTACACGCCAGCCTAGTCCTTAAGGAGTAGTCCTACATCCTTAAGTCCAAAAATCCTTATTGACTCGTTGCCCATGAATTTGTCTAATCTCTGTTGAACATGGTAGTACTGTCTGCCTTCATCATGCCCTGTGGCAGCAAGTTCCAGAATTTCACTACCTCGTGTCTAAAGAATACTTTCTTTTATCTGACATTGAGCACTCCACATTGTGGGACTGCGTGAACGATGGTTCTGCATTCAGTTTATTCACTACCTTATGATTTTGTGAACTGCAGTTTTATCTCCCCTTATCCTTCTCTTCCCCACAGTGAGCAGTCACAGCCATTTTAGTCTCACCTCATAAGGCAACTGCCCCATCTGTGGACCCCAATGTCCACTGTTTTATTATTTTCATTGGAAGAACAGAACAAGTGAAAAAATAGCCTTGGAAAAAATGAAATAATATGAGCTGTATCAAAAGACGGCTACATTTGTTGACCATAAAGAAAGTGCTGGGAATATGGACAAGCTTAATTTCATTTTTCCCTGCACAGATTTCTTTAAATATCTGGACAAGGGAAAAGATGAACAGCTATTTAGCCAACAAGCCATCATGATGAAGGACACTTGGAAGAACTGGGAAGCACTGGGAGCTGTTTTGCTAGGCTGTCTGCTCCATAGATCCCAGAATGAATGTGTACTGAAGAGCCCTACCTCTGAATATGTGTATCATGATCAGTGGGATTTGCTGAGATCCCACTCAAACAATCAGGATGTGGCAGGTCAAGACACTCTGTAGCACACTTGAGGCTAAAGATTATTAGTTTGGTAACGTCTCAATTCCTCTACATTGGCTTAAAGTGCACTGTTTTAAAGTGCAGTACCGAGGAAAATGGAAACTAGAATAAAACATCCATAAAACTAGATTGATTGGTTTCAATTTGAAGAACTTAAGAATGTACAAGTAATGTTAAGCATGTTTTCTAAACATGGTAAAATTCACTTAAATTTATCTTATTCTACACTAAACTTGTACTTAATCTTGACTCTGATTAATGAATGTATAATTTACAGGCTCATACCTTAAGGGACAATGAATCTGTTGAAATAATCTTAGTTATTATGGGAGACCTGGGTTTTGATTTGAAAGTGGACCAAGTAGTTTGCAGATTTAGTACTTGAGATTACCTAGAGCTCAGGGTTGTGATCCATTTTGTAGTGTGACAGAACAAGCCATTCATATTTACCTTTTACAGTTTTATTAAAAGGATGTACAAGCAAATACACACTCAAGCAAGACAATGTATTACAGCCTAATTAAACTAAAGCAGTGATAACTAAGGTCCCAGGACTAAATTTACAAATCAATAGGTTCCCATCATCACATTTAAAGTAATCAAATGGTAATCATATGGAATTACGAAGATGAAATGGGAGACAATTACTTGGAATAAGTATTGTATCTTAGGATAGTTTAGGAGGAGTGAGTCAAAGAGACAAAGGTTGCAACATGAAGCTGCAGGTAGGAGATGTGCATTCTGGAACAGTGCTTGTAAGTCTGTTGCTTGTATAATTAGTGCACAGCTAGGCTTTGCATGGAGGCATAGCCTTTCTATAGGGCTGTGGTCCCTCAGAAGTTATGGTCTAAAGGAGATGTTACAGCCCCAAGCTACACAAAAACATGAACTACAAATGTGGCTTCTTGCAAGCCAGTTGTGTGAGATAAAGGTGGAATAAGCCATCAAAACCCAGAAAATTATAAGAATGGCTTAATTCACATCCTCTCCATATACCCACACTTTTCATGACAGTCACTTAAACATTCTGGACCTTTTATAGACAAAAAAATTGAGGAAAGAGGAAGTGTCCATCCATAACTTATCCTAATGCTTGTTCACCTAAAAATGGAAACATCTTGTACCTTACAAAATGAATCCTGTTTGTAATTAAACAAGCTTTCCTGGAAAGACTGTGAAATGTCCATCACCAGAGATATTCAAAACTGAACAAAACCCTAAGCAATCTCGTCTACCTTTGAAGATAGCCCTACTTTGGTAGACCAGATGACCTGCAAAGGTCCCTTCCAACCCAAGTCTTTCTATGATGCTGTGATTCCTGTCCCAACTCAGTAAATAGGCCTGGGTTCCCCACAGGTGAAACAGTTATCTAAAACTTCATAGAACTCCTTGTACTGCAGCACAACAGAAAAAAGTAAACAACTATTTTTAGCTTCTCAGCTCACCTCTTCTTAATTGTATTCCCCAAACATACACAGACCTCTTTCTCACATTCAAGAAAAAATATTATGACTTTTCCCTCTCCTCAAAAAGACCTCGATTTATGGTCCTTCTCTTTCACCTGCACCCTGACTCTGATGCTGCCTTTTAGCTGGGATCTTTGGGCTCACCTATCCTGGCATCATGCCAGTTCCATCCCAGAGACGCAGGTTTGGCAATCAAGAACTCTTGCCTGAACAGATTCTCTGTCTGACAAGTCCTTGCTGAACAGTCAGGGTGAGTGGAAAAAAGATGATTGATTGGTTTCAGAGGTCAGGTTGAGGAACAATGGGGTTCCTCTGGGAACTGAAGTAGAGTGTATGAGGACTTGCCCAAGGCAAGAGATCAGGCCTTTTCCATTTCTTCTGAGCTTGGAATCCCTCTCTGACTGCTCACTAATGTCTTGTCTGATCTCTAGAAATTCTTCCAATTAGGCAGATCTCTCAGGAGTGATGTTAGTAGGGAGGCTAGAGGAAGGTGTCCTTTCTCCCTCTTTTGTACGTTTTTCTGTAGAAGTAATTTCCATGTGTACTCAAACAGACAGACAGCAGCAACAATCAGACTGCGATTTTACAAAGTTTATCTCATCTGCAGCTATTTATAAAAACAAAAAACAACCCAGTGGAATATAGCTAAACCGAGTATTTTGATCATCTTTCTTTAAGCATTTCTTTCTGTTTATAAAAGGATTTTACTTCACAGAAATATTTCTCACCTTTTGACTTGTTGTTTTTTTGCCCTCACCCTAATGAATGAGAGTTATTTTCTGATTCTTTACTTTAAGCCCCTTTGCTTTTTTTAGGCGATTTCCAGATATCTGATACAATATCTAATGAGGAATTAGGTTCCATTACATGAAGGCTTAACCTTCACAAAAAGCATTCAGTGCTTACGAGGAGTCATCAATATTTAACAGCTGTTGTTGTTATGAAATACTTCATAGGGTAATGTGGCTTCTCTGCTTGCACGCAATGGTCTGAGCGTGCGCCAGGCCTGTGTCAGATGCAGGGGAAGACTGACAGGCGGCTCGATCGCGTGACAGAGGAGCTCTGGTTAGTCAGCAATCTGCTTCTGCAGACAGGCCTGCTCCCCCCTCCGGGGTTCCTTCAAAAAGGGCTCTCCAGCCGAGGGGGGGTGGCTGAAGGGTGGAGTTTGAGCCGAGGAGGTGGCTCAGTGCCCGGCTCCCGCCCACGAGCAGCCAAGATAGCTTGAGCCCTAATCACGCAAAGCTGTGTAGAAAGTGGATACTGTAAAAATGCCTAGAGGAGAGCAAAACTGTCAAGCAGTGGCATCTCTTTGATACCCTTTGTGCATGGAAAATATATTAGACTCACTGAAAAATGAGGAAAAAAAAGTGAAAGAGGAGATGAGATCTGTAAAGAAAACAGTTCAATTTGTACCTTAAAGAAATGTTATGCTGCACTTGAGAAACTTCAAAGGGCAGTCAGATTTCAAAGCATCTCTTAAGAAGAAGCAGACTGAGAAAACCAAGTTGGGAGGAAAAACTTTGCATTATTGCTAGCATAGTATCGTCTGACATTCTGGTAGCCTCTGCAACATAACTGAACACTCTCTTATTCAGAGAGAGGGTTTTGTTCTTGATTTCTTTCCTGAAGCATTTGTGCGACCTCTATGTTGTAGCATTTCAGAATGAAAACATTCTCTTCATGTAATTCAGGAATGCATAGTAACTATTCTTTATGTAGTATATTAATTCTAGTATGTGTAAGGTGTGCTATCCTTATTGTCACTTAGTGTTCTCTGCAACACTGCAAGAGGATATAGATTATTTCGGTTGATGGCTGTAGATTTGTTTAACAAAATTTCTCATACAGACTGTTTCCTAGCTGTTTTGTTTTGTTTTATTTTTGTTTTTTTAGCATACAGGGTAACATATGTAGCTGATTCTTCCTGGATCTAGGAGATCCAGGAAGAGAGACCCTGTTTTCACTTCTTTTTGAGTAACAGATGCTGAAAGTAAGGCTTATATTCATAATGTAATGTGCCTGAAACTACAAGCTGGATTCTGACATTCTGATCTGCCCATTGTAAGAAACAATTTATCCCCTGGGCAGCACTGGAGAGAAATAGTCTCACAGGTACTTCTTGTAGAACAGGCTGATGTACCTGCATCATACAGAGTCTGAAGAAGACAGAATTGTCCCTTGATACTCCAAATGAACCCAGGCAAAGTGTTTGCATAAGAAATAGCAAAATGTGTTCACTACTCATCCCACTCCTGTCCTGTCACTTGCTGCAGATAGCCTGAGCATGGAAGGTGATGTGTGCCATTTAGGCTGTGAGGTCTCTGGGGTGCAGTTTGACCACACATTAGTTTGACCACACGTTCTTGTTAGGCAGGTAGTTTTCCTGGTTACTTTCTGAAGAAAGTATTACACTTGTGTGTCAAGGAGCGATACAGAGACACTTTGGAAAATATAATCCCATTGCTCTAAAAAATATGGTTTTATAAGAGTCCTGAAATTTCCATCCCTCTGAATTAAAAGTGTGTTCTACAATGAATAAATGTTCTATTATATCTGGGGATAGGGAATAGCTAAGGTGTTTTCATTATGCTTCTTTAGAATAGACAGTTTTCTGTTCTTTACTATGTTCCAGATTTGATTTTCATGCCAAGTGGTTTATAAATGTAGATAGTAATGCTGGTATCAGAACTGGAGGCTCAAAGGAGATCTCAGTTTTTTACAGTATTCCACAGACAATGCTGCTGTGAAAGGCTCAGTGCCCAATACTCTGTTCATCTAAACTTACCATCCTTTTTGTGAGTTTTTTTTTTCATTAACTATCTGTCAGTTCTAACTCTACATTCTTTTCTGTTTCCACTCCTTTTGCGGCTTCTATATCAGTAATTGGAACCATGTCCTCAGACCTTTGAGCTTTCCTTCAGGAGGTCACGTTGGCAACATTTTGGCTTTCTTCTCTCCTCCTTCCCCCCACCTCCCTTTGTAGCATCCTTCTGTAGGATCCAGCCTTTCTGGACCTGTGGTTTTTAATGTTGTCTGTGATTGCACCATGCTCACTGGATTGTGTGACCCTGCAAAACTGTTAGCCTTTGTTATTGTGTATCTTGTGTTTATCACCCTATGGTATCAGTACAGTCATTCATCTTCTTTGGCAGAACAGCTCCATCTTCTGTTTTATTGTGTGTTCTGGAAGTGCAGGTTAGATAATCTGTGCTTTGAAATAGGTCACTGTTGTTCCTGCTTCCTATCTGTTTGGTTTGCCAGTTTTGAACCTAGTAGGTGAGTGCTATACACTGAATTGGTGACAATCTAGTCTAAAGAGTTGCCTCTCCAGTAGTAAGCAGTCCAAGGCTCCATAAAGCTGAAAGTTTCCATTTTATATAGCCAACAGCATTCATCAGTTTGCCTCCAATATCCATTTTTTTTATTGCCCCATTCTTGATATATGGAACTCCAGCAGCCAAAAGTTCTCCCCTCGGGTCACTGAGTCATCTTTTGCTGTTTGATATTTTTTAAAAAACTTTCTACAATTTGCCTACTAGAGACGTTAGTCCTGCATTCTCCAATCTTTTGTTTGTTTTGAGCATTGTAGGTTTTATTTTCATTCCAGAGGACCACCACCATTCTATGTCATGTTTAAGTCTGATCACAGTTGTCTCAGAATCAGAGCCTCAGATAATAATATTGGATCAGATAATAATATCAATTAACCAGTCATAATCAATAGCGTCATTCCTTCAGTTCTCCCATGTGATTCTTGGTGTTGATAGGGATATCATTAGCCTGCTCTGTTTTTCTTGTCCCTATTTTTCTCCCTAGTGAGAGCAGTTTTTCCTCCTCGCTCTGTCGTATCTTGCCTTTCCTCCTGGCCATTCCATTTGAAGATCTGAATGTTTTTCTGCCTTGCTTGCTTTGCTTTCTCCAGGTGACATGCTATCACCAGCAGTAGTATCTCTTCTGAGCTGTCACTGCAGTATCAGCCAAGCTCTGCTCCCCTAATGGGTAGATTAATGTAGTATTTCCAGTGCAGGGAGGTAGAACAAGGGTGAACAGTGAGCAATGGCTCTGCTGCTTCAGGTGTAAAGAGCAAATGTGCCCCTTTCTGAGGAGCTCTTGCTTCTTGGCACAAAGGGTGTCAGTTGTCTTTGATGGTGCAACGGGTCTCCTTACAGTTCAGGCCAGTGAGTAGAGTATGTTATGAAATGGATGTGTGTGGCCTAAGATACGGGTAACTCTAGCCGGCAAAGTAACATTAAAATACTTTCCATTTGGAGATGGAATTTATACCAGCCAGACAAGCTGTGGAACAAACATCCCTTGTGCTTCTGCTGCTATGTTTGTGTGAGCCTGAAGGCTAACAAACAGGCAGGGAGCTCTGGCCTGCTCTGTTGGATAAAATAATAGTTTCCACTAATGATGAAGTTAGAACTAGTGGAATTTTTACAAAGCTAAAAGAAAGCCTCAAAAAAATAAACCTTCGTTTCCTCTCTCCCCTCCCTGTCTGTCCTTTAACCTGTACAAAGACTACAAACCACTGTGTAAGGACTTACAAAAACATCTTTTCTGAGGGGGAAAATTCTGCAAGAGGCTGTTGGAATAGGGGTTGTGCTTTTAAAAATTGCTGTCACAACTGTCTAACACTCTGCTGTGAATGGCCGTATGTCTGCTGTTATGGACAAACATAGCAGAAGACTGGGCTGATCAGGAAAAAAAAAAGTGACCTTTCCCAATTAATTCAAATAGTACACCAAAATGAAAATGCAAATTGAAAAATCTTTGTATCCCATTTATATTAGGCTAGCTTGCAAGGCTGAAAACACAACATTGTTTTGCCTGGAAAATGTGCATAGGTATCTGTTTTAGGCAGGTTGGGGTTTTCTTGATGTATTTCCCATGCCCAGGGGAGGGATTTATTACATCTAATTACATATTTGAGATGATTGCTTTGGGGTAATGACCTACATTATCACTGGCAGCAAATATTTATAATGTAAGCTAAAAAACATCATGAATATTCAATCGGTGTGGTTCTTGTTGCCATCATCTGTTATAAAATGCTGAGGGATCTTGTGACAGTCCTTCAGTAGACTGTTAAATTAATAAGAGTTTTATCTACAGCCCTTTTGAATGAAAGCGACTCCATTTAGATCATATCCTGAATCATTTTCAACAAATATTATTCAAGCAATTTAAAAATAGGCTTTTTAAAAGTTTGGTGTCTTACTAAAAATTTAAATCTGGTTGTCATCACTTTTAGCAGAAAGCCCAGCAGCGTTAGAACCTTGCTTGCAGTCTTGCTTTCTTGTTCTGATTTGGTATACAGTATTCCTGTTTGTCTCCACCCTTTTTTTGGACTAGTAACGATCCCAGGCTGTGGCTGCTATAGCTATCCTTTAGCTGGAATGGACAATGCTTATCAAATGTCTCAGCTAATCTCACTGGTAGGTTCTTTGCCTCTCATTGTCCATGTGAAAGGAGAACTACCTGAAAACTGCATCTCTGCTTGCTACCTGAGGTGTTTCTGTGAGCCACGTCTGTTAGTCACTGGAATGGGGTAGTAAGAGTGAAGCTGATACCTTAACTGTTACTGACCAAATTATAAAGATAGAGTCCTGTCATACTCCACATTCCTAGATGATGCAAAAGTCCACTGTATCAGGTGATGTGTATAATCAACTCAGTCTTCTCAAAAGTTCTTTCATTATCTCCAGAAATGAAACTGGATTTCAGAGATTTCTCCCTGTGATATAGCCATATGAAAACTTGAATCTGAGTATTCAAAGATATTTCAGATCAAGTAATGATAAACTGTGTGCAGGAAGGGTGGTCAACAGAAGTTTCGATCCCTGCTAAGGTCTTTCTTATTATCAGGAAAAATATATGCAATTATAATCTATAGTGAGAGGTTTCCTTGATTTTCATGTGATAAATGGCTTGCCAAAAACTAACTTTAAGCCTCTGTTTTAAAGTGAGACAGTTCAAGAGCATTCATTTGAATCTTAAAATTGGTCTCAGACTCATAGTAGTGACTAGGGTTAAGTGAGACTGAAGATATCCCATGCCAAGAAGGTCACCACTGAAAATAAGAAATTTATTTCAGTCCCTTGTCTTCTGAACTATATAGCTCTTTCTTTAGATTGTCATAGTATGTATTTTTTATAAACAAAACAACTTGCTAACTTTCTTTTGTTTCTTTCCTATGGGTTTGGGTTGTTGCTTTATGTAGAGTACACTAATGGAAAAAATCTGTTCAATAAAAAAATGTGATAGATATTTCATATAAAAAACATCTGGACTGCCAAATATGTATCTATATATCTCCCTCACGACAAAAGAAAGTTTTCTGTAGCTGAGATCCAGACCATAAATATACTAACTCCCAATTGAACTAATGCAATGTTAAGTGTGTAAATAAGAATTTTAGTCTAATGGCCCTAATCAGTATGATTTATAAATTGATAATAACTCTTTCCAACAGCCATTCAAGAAAAGCACTTTAAGAAGCAAGGTGATCAAACAATAAAAGAAGACAATATATCTAACAAGACTGCTGTACAAGAAGGTGGACTTCTACTAGAAGTGAGTGAAAAATGCTGTCTTTTCTAGCTCTAAGTAATTTACGCAATTTGATGATATACTCAAGAAAATCCTTTGAGGCAACTTTGAGTAAATGGTCCATCTTGGTATGAGTCACTCAAGAATCACACTTGTGAGCACTTCTTGCAAGAGCAAAATTGACGGTCATGATAATCCTGTTCAGTGTCTGTTTAGGCAGTGGTACTTTGCAACCTTACATCATCAGTGAATCCAGTGGTCAGTTTCACAGTTCTTTTTCATTTGGGGTGACAGCAGTGATTTGCTTTACTTGGCATGTATTTTGAGGGTACAAACAGGACCTTACCTGGTCTCTGGTCTGAGCTAAGATTATCCTGGGATATTTTAATTTATTCTACTTCCTGAACTCTGTGCTCTGAGGGAAGCTGTGTGTGCAGAAATTGTTCTTTCTACGTATTTCTTATCCCCTGTAGAATGACTTTATGTTGGCAGAGCAGCATAATAAAGGGGCCATACTGTTACTGAGAGTTGGATCCATTAATCTGGATGAAGAATTAATACTGCTGTGAACTACTGAGGCGGTTAGAAGGCAGCAGTCCATCCCATTTACATCTGAATTTCAAACACATGATGTAACAATGCCTTTTATACACTGAATATCCTTGGAAATTGCCATTTGATTAAGATTAAACATGTAGAGTTTTTTTGGATAGGGTAATATTCATGTTCTAAAAAATCATGTTTTAATGACAGCTCTGAGGCAGATGTAAATGTAAATGAAATAGTAAAGCAAATAAATGCTGCATTCTATTAGGAAAAAGAGAAAGGCATTTTACCATGCGATCCATTATCGTAAGTTGTTTAAGTCTCTGGAATGAAAATTGGCACACAGCTTTTCCGTGTCTTAATACTTTAGAAGATTTTTGCTTTGTATTTCAAAGCAAATAATGTAGAGGCCTCTGATTAGTTAGTGTTAGTGCTAAAAAGAGGTATTTGGCTGTCAAGTATTATTTGCAATAACTACCATTCTTAAATAATAGGAGTACAGGACAAAATAATGGTAAACACCACGAGTATCTAAATTTTAATGACACTCCCCCATCTTCAGTCAGTGCTTTGTTTGGTATATATTACATATCCACAAGTTGTAATCATAAAAATCTTTAAACAATAGCCCTACTGCTACAGGCACATGGAGAGAACATTGATATGTAATTTCAAATATGTTACAAGAGACTAATGTTACTGGAGAGGCTAATGGTCTGCTTATGTGGAATATGAGTCACATTCCTTTTGAATATATAGGAGATATTTAATGCTGGATCATACTTAATGTGGATCGTTAATCAGATGATCAGTTGCATGTTAATATAACTGTATTCACCAGGTTCCATTTATGGACATGTCTCAGCTAGAATAAAAGCATGAATTTTCCTCGGGACTTGCTGGGAATGTTCTCTGGGCACTGAATTTTTGTTCAGCAAAATTCACTGTTATCTGTTAGGGACTGTGGAGTTTTAACTAAGTGGTTTGATTTGTGATTCCTTGTCAGGAGAAGCCAACAGAATTGCTGGTGGTTGCTATGCTTTGTATATTGACTTATGAACCTAGCCATTTTATTGGCTCTCAGAAGATATTTTGCAGCTGTCAAAAGCAGCTTTCCTTTTCATAACACTATCTTACACTGTGTAACCGCTCCTAGATGCTTCTCTGTTACAAACTTGATTAATCTGAATCCCCAAGTACATGTGAATAATGCTGTTCCTGACTGAAATGTTAATGAAAAACCAGGGATAGTTCCATTCTTTTTTCTAGTGGATGGAGTTACTCTGCTGTATGTATAGACAGAAGAATGGAATAACAAGAACCCTAATTACTGGTAAATAATTTATCTCTGCCTCTGCAGTCTTGGAACAATGCAGTGCTTCCCCTTTCAGCTTAAAAGAAAACAATGGAATTAGGCTGTCTTTAAAGTACATTTAAAATGCTTTTTATTTTTAAAGGCCTCTACCACAACATGTGTTTTTTATTTAAGAATTTATAGAGATATTTTTACAGCTATAATCAAATAGCTTTCATCAGCAATAATAGAATAAACAATGATACCAGTTTTATCAAAGGCTTTTTTAATGGAGCGCAGCAGGTATCTAAATAACTAATTTCTCCCAGTGTATTAAGTTTTGGAAACGCTTCTCCTTCTGGATAGAAGACTCTTTCCTTGCCATCCTTCTATTTCCTTTTGGAGGGAAGACAAACAAAGGTCTAATGACAAAAGCCAAATTTTATTAATGGTCTTTTCCAGTATAGTCCATTTTTACAATCTTTGCTTTCTTTGGAGACTTTAGGCTCCAACTATTTGCAGTCATGATTTTTAACTTTGCACTTTCTAAATATTTTCCAAGGCAGGTGCTTTTGCAACCCTCGTGCCACATGTCTTCTGGCAAAAAGGGCCACATTCACTTTCTGAAGCCCGTTACTGAAAACTTAAAGAACACTGAGCCAAACTCTTAACCAGAAAAGTGGGAAAATAAATTATATTGGCAGTCAATAAATCCAGATAGAATTTATGGGGTGTGATGGTGGGGTGGAGAAACACAATAAAACTATGACTTGGAAAAATTAGAATGAATCACTGGCAGGTATCTTGGCAACAGTCTTGATCCTTGTACTCATCCCATGGCTCTTAGCCACTTCTTATTCTTCCCTCCAGCTATGCTGCACTCACAATCTTAAGTCCAGACTCAGAGTCCAGAGTGATGTGCAGGTCATGCCTCATCCCAAAGGGATGTGTATTTTCCATGTGTTACACTATCCTAGCTGCTGCATAGTTGAGAGGGAGGCTGTATCTTTTTTTTTCAATGATGTGCAGAGAGGGGTGCCATCCTTTATCCTCACTGACACTGCTTCTTGCATAATTATCACCCATCTATTAACCCCCATCCTGTCAATATTATCACTTTAACTTTATTGACCACCTCACAGCTGCTTTTGCAGTTCTTTTGCTCGTTATAGAAGAATCACTGGTGTTCAAGTTTCTGTCTCAGTCGTTGCTACTGAAGGAGATATCCTGGTGGTGTTTCTTTCTTCTCTTTCTTCTTTGTCTCATCTGTTGCTCATCTCTTCCACTGTTGTAGGCTGCAGCAGAGAATTTATGGTATCTCTGTTTTCAGACATACTGGAGATAATTCTTTTCAGGTGTGAAAATAGTGTTTTATGTTCAAAATGTGACAAAATTATTTTCATTTTAAATGAAATCTGGATGGTCTAGGCAGCCCCCAAACAGATGCTGATGGAATAAGACTGGCTGGTTCTGTCATGCCCCATCTCTCTGGTGAATACTGATAAAGGCCAGACCTGGCCTGTGTAGGCAGTTGAGTATTCACCAGGCATTCGCACTCCTTCAGTGAAGGTCCATTTTGTTTTCAGGATGTTCCAGCCCACTCTTTTCCCAGTTCCTAGACAGATTTTCACCATGAGTCCTCCGCTTTTAAGGCTTCAGGGCACAAGAATCACATTTCAGTGGTTTTGTCTCGTGTTTTTCTTTATGGTTGCTGTGAAGATAGCAGTCATCACACTATCCTGGTATCTGTTATTCAATGATACTGTAAGTTTGCTCTTCCTGAGCAGTGGTAGTTAGCTATTTCCATGTCTGAGTTACCTTTTCCTACTAAAATGAAATAGGAACATATGACTTGAATAATAAGGTATCAGATTTGGTTACTACTTCACTATAAAACCCAAGTGTGGCAGCAAGAAATGCAAGGACCTTTCAGGCATAATTTGAATTGTATCCTAGAAGGGTGAATGTGCAGGCTCAACATGTCCACACACTGATAAAAAAAAGAACCCTTCGCTTATTTTTTTCTACATATTTCAGAGCGAAAACAGGCTCCCTTACAAACATCTCTGTGGCATTCCACTGATGCCTAAATCACCTACTTTTTGAATTAGAACATCTGCACCTGCCTGGTTTTGCAGCCTCTCCATTCTTCTGGAGCATCTGGTGGTAACAATTCTAATCTTTATTCTTTTTAGCATATCAGGAGACTAGGTCCAGGAGATGTGCATTCAGTGTATATGCTTAGCAGCAGACTGCTGAACATTTTGCATTCTCTTTGCTCATATCAAAGAGACTTCAGTTGTTTGTTCTGGTGGACACAGGACAGACTTCTTAATTTACACCAATGAGAGAAAAAGCAAATTATTGACATTTTATATAGTAATAACAAAGTCTATATAGCAGAGGTCTCATTCCCCATCCTCACTAGACAGTACTATGATTACATCTCACTTAGATGCCTAGCATCTTAAAAATCATCTTAGAATCATAAGCATATGCCCTATTATTAAAAAAAAAACTTCTTCAAAATTATGCCTCTCTTCAAAAGTGGAGAAAAACAGTGAAAGCTAGCCTTGGTGGTGCTGCACTTAGATTTCTCCACTGGTTTCCATAATCTCAGCTCCATTGTTTTGTGCACTTAGTCATTTAAAGCCAGATTTTTCAAACTGAGTTTCTATGTTTTGTAGGCATGCTTTTGTTCTATCATTTGGCAGATGAATGACTTGAGATGTAACTAATGTGATAGTTGGATCACACTTGAGAAGTCCTTTATGCATTTTTATTTTTTAATTCCATATCGTGGATTTGGGTACTATTGTGAACAGGAATTTTTGGGTCAGGCTCAGTAGTTCCCACTGAAGTCAATGAGGGATTTTTCATTAGCTTTAATACTAGATAGAGCCTGAGTTGTCTTACTCAAAACCAGTGAAAGTCGGTGGGTGTTTTTATCTAAGTAAAGGATTCAGGATTTGATGCAATGCAAGCCTGGAGCATGTTACTTAACATTATGTAGTTACTTTAAAAGTGGCTGCAAATAGTAAGATTTCTGAGAGTTACTTTGAAGAAAGATGTGTATGTGCACATTTTAGCACTGAAAGGCATTTCCAGGTGGCCTTTACTAACTGTTTGAACTAGAGTTCAAGTTTCATTCCAAGGCAGTTGGAAAATGACATATTAGAAAACATCCTATTGGTGCTGTTCTTCACTCTACATAAAGAAACAACATAGGAAACCCTTTTCCTACTTGGTTTCCTGTAATTTTTTTAGCGTGTTAGTGTAATTCTACTTCCTCCTTCCAAACTTTATGTAATCAGTTCTCGATAAAACTGTGCTCTTGAAAAAGTATTCTAGATTGAATTTCAGTCTGAGAGCAAGAGATTTTGCTCTTCCTGTTACTTTTTAATTTAAACTTGAAAATTAGGAGTCAGACAAAAGTGCATGGTTGTTATACGGGTCTGTGATCAAGGCACAGACTTCTGAAATCAAAAGCTGATAGAGAAAGACTTTTTGTTTTGTCCCAGTCTTGAGTTCCCTTTCAGCTTCCAGCAGTGCTGACTGTCTTAGTGCAGTGCTTCTGAAGTAAATAATGTTAGTGCATGATACAGTGCTTTACCTTGTAATCTATTGGTTTAAAATATGGCCATTAAGATAGGAAGTTCTTACAAAGAGGTCATAGTCTCAAGGCATTTTCTTTTGCAGTTAATACAGCTTTTAGAAGTCACCCAAGTAACGCTTTTGCTTTCCTTGGTTTTCAAACATGAACATTCTCCCAAGATTTCAGATGACATGACCTAATCTGACATTAGTCGCTTGGGATGACTTGCAGAGAATATATCCATGAAGAAAAGAGCCATAAATAGGGTCAGGAGTTACTTACCATCTTTATCACATGAGTACATTCACTTTTGTCTTGGCAGGGGCAGGCAAAACACAAAGGAACTTTTCAGAGGTCCTGGGCCTTTTTGTTTTTTTGCTTTGGAAATAGGCATATTTTTAAAATCCAGACTTGAAATTTGGCATGGGAACAGCTTTGCACAAAAATATCCTTTCTGCTGCCCTTTAAACAAATAACTAATGTTCTCACTTTTTTCTTTTTTTTTTCTTTTCAAACAAATCTAGACAGAAAAGTTTGTGACCTCTGAATACCATTTGATCTCTACTGCAGTCCTTACTGCTACTGTTACTATTGTAATGATCATGATGTTGCTAGGATGCTTAGGATTCTTAGTTACAGGCTGTATCATCATTAGCTTTGACAGTGTACCAGAACAAAAGGAAAAGGTGTGGTCCCTTTGCTCCAGATCTTACAATCTAAGTACAAGACGAGAAGACAGGTGCATTCCAATGGACAACAGAGAGCATGGAAATAATGAGGCAAACTGGTAATTATGATATCGGTAGTCATAGTGTATGAGCAGCTTGACCTTTGTCAGGACTTTTGTACAAGTTGTACAAGTTTTGTACAAGTTTGTACAAGTTTTGTACAAGTTTTTGTACAAGAGAGAAAAATGAGGTACTTTTGCAGATTCCTGTATGGAACCTTTCAGAAATGTGGGAGACATGATTAAGTGTTTGATTTCAAATCTTGCATATGAGCAATAGAGAATTAACATAGTGGACAGATCAGAGTCAGTACTCAGCTTCCCCAGCATTGAATGAGAGATTATAATTGAGAGAGGAACAGGCTGTGAATGGATTGAAAATCAGGATAAGCAGCTTATGTTTAATGTGACAGAGAAGGGGGAATCAGCAGCCAGCCCAGGTATGCAGAGAGGAGAGACAGTCAACATTGTCGGTGTTTTGGATTGGTATCAGAGAAGTCAGCTTCCATTTGTCAGGGCAGAGAGAAATGTGGCCGTGTTTCAGATGTGACATGACATATCTCAGCCTAGCTGAGAATTTTAGGTGTACTGGTGAATGAAGAAGCTGCTCATTAGCACTGTTATACATAAAGAATCAATAAGCTTTGGACATAGACCAGATGTGAATCCGAATTTAAGATCATTATTGCTCTCCTGCTCTTGTCTCCAGACTGTTCATGATAGCAACTCCACCTTAGCTTACTTTTTGCAACTGCTTCCTCTCTTTCTGCTCATGCTATTTCAGTGCCTCTAGAGACAATCCAAAGACCATGTGACTTCCTCCACAACAAAACATATTCCCCCGTTTCAACTAAATTAGCTTTTTCCCCCCACTGACTTCAGAACTAATCCTTGGCAAGTGTGCTTTCCAGTCAATATTCAATACATATTCAAGCTCCGTGTCATATAGATCCACTGGGATATAATCTGTTACTAGAACTGGTGTACTTGCATTCAAGTAACTAAGTCAGTCATAATACACTATTGTTTTCATGCAAGTTTCTTTGGGAATGTTTTATTTTGGAGAAGTGTCCTATTTTTTAAGATGGCAAAGTGAGGTATTGTAAAAACAAAATAATTAAATAGATGCTTAAAATAATGGCTACATTCGTAGATAATTCACATTTTACAACCTAAACGGGGTGAAATTATGAATTAGTAGCCTAATCTCTATTTCTGTCTGACATTTGCTTCCAGTAAATTCATCATTGTCAGCTCAAGAAAGCTGAAGAGCTTCAGCCTATCTACCTTCTCAGTAAGGCAAAGTGATAATCTATAAAGCGGATTCATGCAAGACTGTATGTTGTCTTAAGAATTTTTGCAAAGTTGATAATATTACAATGATTTTGTTTTGTGGATATGAAGGTTTCATAAGAAAAAATACATATTTCACTAGAAATACTGGGTACATTTCAATTTTACTTTTTGCCTATCAGTTAATAAAACTTGAACATGATATTTGACAAGTTTGAATTGAAAAGAAAATGGGGTATTAAAAAAACATTAAATGTACAGTTTTCTAGTAGCAAGGACATACTATTTATTTGGAGAAAGGAGGACAGATCAGACAGAGATCCTTCAAATAGTTCTGCTCCTGTCCCAGAAATTGCAAGAGAAATGATGATCATCTTGACAAATGTCTGCTCAAACTAAAGCAGAGACTCATAGAAGGGTTCCAAGGGTTCATCTTGTCTGTAATTCAGCTCAAGCTTAAGCTTTGCAACCGTTCTTGCTGCTGTTTAGATGATTTGTCTCTCCTAACTTTCAATCCTTACCTTCTTCCACTGCCATTCACCTTATATCTAGATTAGTGAAAGAACTGCTTGTCTGTTGGCAACATTAAATTCTTTCCTAGCAGAATCAACACGTGTTGACAGTGTGGGACAGTGTATGTTTTATCCAGGGTACTTACGGGTTCCAAAACATGCATAAGATGTACAGTAGCACAGTAAGACAGTTCCCAGAGTCAAATTCTGGAACACCACACTCTCTAAAAGCTCCACTGTCTTGAAAGGGTGTTTAAAAACATTGATGTTTTAGCATATATTATTGAACTGTGAAGTACAGATTGGTTTGCTTTTCTTTTCCCTCTGAAAATATCTCCGTCTCAGAAAATGTAATATATAGTGATAAATACTAACACAGAAAAATTGTGCTCTGAAATTAGGTCATTACATTCTGCTCCTTTTCAGTATATAGGCTGTAATATTGTCTCTTTTAGGTTTTGATTTCTTACAATCACACTAGTTTTACAATCACACTAGTCTTACAATTCACACTAGTTTTCAGTTTGTAAGTATGAATAAAAGTCAGTTATGGATGGAACATTATGAGAGCTCCTTCTCTTCAGAACCTGATATACTTACATGTAAAAAGCACTGCAAAAAATTCCAGACATTTGATACTTACATATGGCTAATTTTCCAACACATTGAATAAATATTCAAGACTTTTCAGTGTTATTATTTCTGTGGAAAATAATGGGTAACCTCACTACATTTTTAGAAATTGTACAAAGGCTATTTAACTGAATTTGTTATCACAAGTGCAGAGTAGTGAGCAATTAATGCTTCCTTTTGAATCTTTGCAAGTGGAATTAATTAGGCTTGCATGTTCTGCATTGAAAGTGTTGAAGGGAAGACTGAAATGCCAAAAGCAGCTGCAGAACTCAGAAAGAATGAAAGGCTAAACTTGCACTGAAGATATGATATTGCCCCAGCTTTCCTCCCATCTCTGAATATAACACCTGCTTTTGAGGAAATGAAACCTGAAACTGTATAAATCACTATAAAGGTTGTTTCTATTTCCAAGTGTAGTCCAGAGCCCAGTATTTGTGAAAGTAGGGTTCCATTACTGGAAGAGCACACATTAATTTTTATATTCAACATCATGTTTGATGAGGAGACTCAATGAAACAGATGTACAAAATTACATCAGATTTTAGTATCCTTTTATGATAATTGCTTTTGTAAATGATGTCTTACTCACCCAAGTACTCATTAGCATATGCAGTAATCATCATACATATATGTATGTATTAATAAATAAAATGTGTTTTTTGGCTGAAGATCTTTGAATTCATAGTTTGAAATGCTGCTTTAGATTACTATAAATAGTAATTTCCCTTTCCTTGTTTAATGTCGTTACTCTCAGGTAATATTCCTATAGTGACTTCCCATACAAAACCTTAATTGTTAATATGAAGAAAAGAATCATGGTTTTTCACAATTAGATATGAAAAATCCCCCAAACCTTGCCAAAAACATTTTTGGTGTAATTTTTTTCTATACAAGCATGCCATGTAACAAATTTTTACTGAGGTATTTAGTGTCACCTATGAATTTACTTTTGCAGCAACAGATAAAAAACTTGCCCTAATCTGTCTTTAAGCTATTAGTCATTAGTATTGCTCTGCTCTGGAAGCATGTAGCATATAGTCTGTGTTCTAATTTTCAGTGTTTACTACTTGTAAAAACAATTGGTTTCAATTGGCATGTATCTCTTTCTGGAATGTGCTATATTATCTTTCTGTAAATACAGAGTCAAATAATGTTTCACATCAGCCTATATATAGCTCTTGTTTCTCAATGCCATCTTTGTCAGAGTGGCTTTTTTTGAGGGCCTGGCCCCATTGGAGGCCAGCAGCTAATACATATAACAAGAAGAGAGGCCCTACTGCAAGGACTTGACACAGACCAAGCAAGCTTAGTTAAAAAAAGTTTAGCTTGGAAGGAAAGTGTAAGAAAGGAAAAATTATATTTATAGTTGTGCACCATGCCACCAAAATAACTCTAAAAGCAAATTTGTTCTTGGTTGTGTCCAATGCTTAATACATATCAGGCATATCAAAATCAGTATTACCACGGTTTGAGATGTATTTACATGTGTGCACACATTACAGTCTCACTCTCCAGGGAACTACTATGTTTTCTTAAAAGTATAGCTCACAATTACCACAGCGCAATGACTTGTATTTTCCTAACTGATTTCCATGAGGCTGGTTTTGTCTCTTGAGGATCCAGCTCCCTCATTAGATTGAAGGCATATATATAAGCAAATATCTCTGAAGTTGGTCAAATTCCTCTATTGAAGTAATATGATAGTGAAGAATGGAATAATAAGAAATTTCACAGACTGAATTGCTCATGATCCTCCCTGTCTTTCAGATGGCACGGTTGTCCCATCCAGTAGCAAATGTGAGGGCCAGAGTTCAAAATATTCCTAGGATGTGAATGATGCTTTGCAACTTTTCCCTGACATTCATTGTTCTGAGTAACACAGCACTAGACTGTAAATTTCAGTGTTGTCTTTGAGGACCCTGAAATGATGTCCAGGCTAGGCAGATAGGAAGGAACGTGAACGTAGTTTTATCTGGGACAAGAAGAATGAAAGGTGTTTAATGATCATATGTACGTACTTTGCTGTATTTGAAAAGAAACATTTGCCACTGCGAATTCACCCTTATTTTCATCATTTCCACTGTCTTGCACACAGCTGTCTGTGAAAACCAATCTGATCTAACATTTCAGAGGAAAAGGCTTCCCGCATAAGCTCAGGGCTGTAGGCTTTGGCCCATAGGATTTACTTCCTCCATGGGCTCAAGTGATAGAAATTTGTTTGCTGTGTTGCTTCTTTTGCCTAAAAATTAACCAGTACATGCAAGTCTTTGATCAAAACTGAATGCTAGTAACAATTTTGCCACTCCCCCCTTGCTCCGAATAGTGCTTGCTCACACAAATATTCCTCTGAGGTTGCTTTGTAGATGCAAAATAAATACATAAGAGTCTGGAGGGGTAAGAGACTGTATTTGTTGAGCAAAGGCCATATTCTGATGTCACTAGGTGCAATATTTTTGAATGGTCTTTTATGCTAAGTTTTATTTCAGGGTTCTACAAAAGTTTCATTTTTTCGGTTTATAAAGAGAATCTTAGGGATTCCAGACTGATTTTTGAGAAGAGTAATTGTGAATCCTAAAAACACCAGTGAAAGGAAATACTGATTCATTAAACAGTACAGTTAAAGACAGAAGACACATTAACTGTCTGCATTTTCCTCCTAATATTCATAAGATATCAGTGTGAAAGAGAGACAAGAATGAGTATATCATTTCCAGAGTCTTTAAATAGTTACTTATTTAGATCACCAGAAAATGGCCCCATCCTGCATAGGACGCAAAACCCAGCAATACACTATTAAATGAAACTGTTCCAGATAAACTGCAAGCCAGTTGACCCTGGAAATTTAGTACCAAAGTTGCGTGACTTGAAAATCTGTTCAAAGCAAGGCATGGCTGCAGGCCTGGACTGTTGTACTTTAGTAACCATAGTAACATGGTCTCTGGAGACCTAATGCTTATGAATTTTCCTTTATTTCAAGGAAGAGTAATAAGAGAAATGTGGCTTGGAACTTGTTCTTTTTTTTTTTTTTTATTTCTTATTTTTACTATGCCATGACCTTGACCAAAATATCTTTGAAGTATTTACTGGCTGATTTTCTGCTATGGGACCATTAAAAATATCAGGATATATAAAGGATCTTGCCAAAGGAAGTCCTATCTTCCTCAAAATATTTGCCTTCATTCCCAAAGAGAACCTTTTTATTAGTAATATTTCTAAAACTTCTTAATGGAAGGAACTGATAACTTTCATCTCACAGCTACTGCAGGCACCAGAATAATGTTGTACTTTCTTTGAACTGACAGATTAATTGTTTTTTGTTTCAGTAGCAGGTGCAGCTTTTCGTGAGTACATAATTGGATATACATGTTTTTCAAAAGAACACAGACCCCTGTCTGGTGCCAAACTCTTTTTTTTCCATTTGGAAAAAAAAATGATTTCATTTTTAAAATACAATGTAGAAAACTCATGTAAGTGTTTTTAAAAAGCCAAATACAAACAAACAAATGTTCACAATGCATACTTAAGTCTGTCTCGCATGTTTCAGCTATTATCCTGGATTAGAAATTCCATCTGTCATTGAATCCATATGGTTTACCAAATGGCAGTTTACAACCATGTGCTTTTACAGATTAGAAGTCAGAGTTGTTTTTCATTGCAAAAGTTCTAATGTCCACAGTAAAATCTTCGTGTGTGTATGTGTGTGCATGTAAGTATTCTTAACAAATTGCTAAAAAATGTCGTAGGATGCAAGTGGATTTTTACTGGTAAAACACATTAGTTGTACACAGTGAAAATCCTGTAGACACTGAGCTGTGAAGTTAGGTTATTTTCCCCTAAATCCAAGAGCCCTGCTTTAGGCTTTTCAGTATTCTACACAATGGAATAGGCTGAAATGGGAAAAGCTGCTCTTTACTCCTCTGTGCCATCCTCTCCTTGGCTTAGGCAGACGTGTACTTTACAGAGCTGCAACAGGCACTAGACAGAATCTTACTCCCTGGCTCAAGTGCCTACGTTAGGAAATTTGAACTGTGCAGATGTAAAGCCGGTCCGTAGCCTCATCTTTTCTTCCCCTTTTCTTTCTCCAAGGTGGTAATTCAGGCAAATTGCTGCCGTGGTTCTGACATAGCACACCGCTGCAGTCTCCCATACACTAGGAATGAGAGAAAACTCAGAGCCAGAATTTCATTTCAGAAACTGAAGATGTTTAAAATCATAAATGGAGCCATATACTTGGTTGTCCTGTGAAATGTGAGACCTCATAACTTAAAATAAGAGAGATGTGATCATTTTTATTTCATTCTCATGGACTGAAGCTGTCTCTTGTCTCCTATTCAGCATAACAAATCATCAGGATTCTGGCCAGAATAATGGAAAATCCCTACGCAGTGTTACTGTGCAGGGTCTGAAGATGGAATTTTATATGATACCTGAGATATTTGTTTGAGAACTCAGCAGAGGTCTTTGTCACACTAATTTGCAATCATTACTACCCTGCTCTGGGGTCCCAGAGCTGTGCTAGCAAATGCTCTCCTCCTTTTCCCCAACTATATACACTAAGTGTATATCTCAGCCCAGCTATGACTCTGTTCAGAGTCACCTGCTACAGATGTCAGGTTTCATACTGTACAGAGCTTTGGGGTAATATTGATAAAATAGAAACGTTTGCAGTCTTGGATAAGACTCACTGGATTTGAAATTTGACTGCATGTTCAGCTTGTCATATTTTAGGTTACCCAGCTAAAATGAGGTTTAGACACATGGAATTTTTGTTAATCCCCAAAAGCGTTATGTGGCTACATAAAAGTTGTTGCTGCACTGAAGTGGATTTTGGTCTCCCTGCCTGCAAGGCAGAGCATCTGATGTCTGTGCTTGGGGTCATGAAAACCAGAAGATGCTTAGTTAAGAGATCTTAACTCAGAAAAGGACGTCAGCATTTTGAAAACAAAACAAAAACAAAGTGGGGGAAAGTTTATATTTCTCTTCATCTAAATAGCTTGCTCGAATCCATCCTCGGTTCTGGCTTAACATAAACACATGGCTCCTTGAACTTTTCCTCCACTTCTCTCCTCTTGCAGCAGACTCTCCCACCCTTCTTTAATAACTCCTGCAACCTCACAGATGTATGCACTGTTGCCAATCCACTGTTCTGAATGCTTAGGAATACACATGGTCCCATTTCCCCTTCCCATTCTTACAAACCTCTGCTCTGGGTCCAGCCCACTCTAGCTCTGTGACTGTGCCCATGTTCCATTGTGGGCGAGCAAGTTTTACCTTTTAAAGGTAGTGACGGATCTCCTAGGGGCCTAGACATATGCCTAGACAATGTGCCCATTATGTTGGATGAAGAAGATTCATTTTAGAATATGCGTGTTTATTTCTTGATTTATAAAAACCATATTTGGCAAAGACAGGTGCTACCCCTGTCTACTTCCTACAGGTGTTAAAAAACCCCCAGCTTTCCTGCAAGACAATGGAAGGTGCATTTGTGCATTTTAATGATAATCAGTATGATACTCTCTGAGATTCTATGATCATATTCAGATCTTGCAGTAATTTAAGTCCTCCCAGACATGGCTTGGTACATTAATTATTCATACACTATGAACTTTTAAAGAATATTCTTAATTTCTAGCTGCCTCAGTTGTGTAGGATGAAGTGAAGGTCTTCTGGAACGTGCACATTAACAGCAATAGACACCTGTGTGAAGGAGCCCCCTTAAATATAACATGGCTATCTTTGTGGAAATTTTTAGACTGTCCAAATTAAAAGTCGTGTGATCTTTTGCAGATGTGCAAAATGTAATAAAATTCCTAGCATCATGTCACTGATAGTTTCATTGCTGTGAAGAAGAGTCCAAAGAGACAAGATGCCAAAAATGCTTTCTTGTCTCCACTAGTTACTGTAAATGGATATGACAGATGCCATCCACAGAGGCTCCTCTCAGCACAGTGAAAAGGCACAGATGTGAAGACATAGAAATCTTGACACAATCTCTTATGCTTGGTGAGGTGCTGGGATGAATTTGGGCATTATTTCCAACAGAAGATAGCACCAGTCCAACAACCATTTGTGCTTGAATAGTAGACAGTGATGAACACTAATCCACCTAGTCGGAGATGACATTCATTCTGAAAAGGATCTGTATCTGTTGGGCTGACCTGAAGCTGAATGCTGTTTGCCCTTAACTATTCTTACAGCTGATTCCTGCTTAGCATAGATTTGATTAAATCAGTTGCTGTAACTGCTCTTCTGATGCCATTGCAGTCTTATTACTAGATTTCCCCAGTCACCATTTCACAGGTTCGTTGAGGCACAGCCATAGACGGTCTCACTGGGTCAAGTTTCCAAAGGTGCTCTACATTTATGACTGGGGCCAAATCTTCTGAGGAGGTCGGCTATTGTACACTGAACTCTTGAAATTCTGCCCGCCATTGTCACAGTGGGAACAGGCTTTAAGCAGTCTTGAAAATCTGGTCCTTATTTAGGAACCTGAAAGAGAACCAAACTCACAAAAGTATGTCAGTGTATCTGGTTACTGAGCAATTGAAAATCTGCCCTCATTGTGCTTCAGGATTAATATACGTGTCACTAGAACCATAAATTGAGTGAAAGGTAAAACAAAGATAATAATAATATAGCAGTATTTCATCAACAACTATTTAAACTGTAATCTCAAAAGATCTCAAAACTATCACATGTAAGGATCATCTAATCTACCTTTGGAATGCAGGCCTACTGTAGTGAAGATATGTTAGTGAATCTTTTTTAAGGTGAGATAGGCAAAATCAGTCAGTCTGAATGCAGCATGAGGGATGTTAATATTTGTGTAATATATTTAATTTAAGCTATAGTTTTAATTTTAGATTTTTCTTGTTTCTTTCCTTGCCTCACTGAGTCCGTGATACTGAATTGAGCTGTTTTCTTGACTAAGTGCTGGTCTGTATCAGTGAAATAGTCATTGCCTATTTTCTTATGTTTATTGCATTTTATAGAATTATGCTATGTATGTATTTTATGAGAGCTTACGAAAATAGCCATACTTTAAAATACAAGTGCAATTTCAGAGCCGTTACTACGAGGAAAATACCACACACCTACTTAATTTTCTTGCTGGAGATTATTGTATTACGTATATGTATCAATATATATAGATTCAAAGCAATTATTATGGAATTTAATGTTTTAAATTAAAGCAGAGAAAAAGTAGGTGACTCTTGTTATTAAACTTATGTGAATTAATGCCTGTTTCAAATGTTAAAGAGGATAACAGTATTTTGATTACATTGTAATTAGTCACCCTAACCACTATTCAAGTTAAAAAGGAAAAAGAGCGTGTTCCAGATTGTTATCCACTATTTCATTCTAGGGAAGAAAAAAAGTATTTCTGCGAAGGTACAGAAACTACAACAATGTTTGTAAGAAACCCAGTATCACCAAAGCCTCATATATTCATATTATGAATAGGAATGTATTCAATAAGTATATTATTATACAGTAAGTTACAATTTTAATACAAAACATTGGATTAGAGCTTTGTTTGTCATATAATCAGATGTCTTAAGAGAGGAGACATAGTTCAGGCAAAACGCATAGGAGATTCAAAGAATTTATACTGTTTAAATCCCAGCAATTTAATTCTGAATTACCAAAAATAAGGCTATATATATGCTATATGTATTTGTTCTTTTCTTTTGCAATTAAAAGATAATATTCTATAAACGTAACATCTCATAGGCCCAGACTCTGATTCTATTGAGCTGATTAGCCATTCAGATAGAGTCTTGAAGACTGGTATCACACTTGAGAAAAATTTGAAAATCTGAGTCAATTTAGAGCACATGCCTGACTGTTAAACTTATGATCAAAGCACCTTATTTTACTAAATTTACATAAAATTCATATATGCCTCCAGAAAAATGTGATGCCCATCTTCTGTGGAGTGTGATTGTTTCATATCTATTACATACAGAAAACGTAAAAGGAGATCAATTGTTCACTGTCTCTTCCTGTAAAATAACTAAAAGACATCAAATGAACATAGGAAGCAGCAGGCTCAGAAAGAACAAAATTCTTTACTTTGCTTTCACGTTCTTCTACTTTATACCAAGCTGTGGAATTCATTGGTGCAAGAGCTTGGGGGTATTAAAGTTCATATGGTTTCAAAATGCAATTGGACAAAGTCATGGAAGAAAAATCCACCAAATGTTATTAAAATAAAAAGACAAAGGAAGCACTAGTGTAGTGGGTGGCTGGAAGAATGTTCTAGAAAAATAGCACCACAGTCTTGTCTTTTTTCTTGCACTCTTTCCTGGGGATTCACTATCGGAGACAGGATACTGGAATTGGGTGGACCTTTGGCATAGTCTGGTCTGGCCATGTTTGTATTATGTTTGTATCTGAAATCTTTTTAAGAGACCTGACTAGAACGTTTGTGAAATTATTAAATTGTATAACATTTAACTCTTTAAATTCTGATGACCTTTTTAATTATTTTATTTCCCTTCTTTAGTCACTGAATGGTTTTGTATTGGTGGTGAGTGCAGAGGGAATGATATTTTATGCATCATCAACTATTGTGGACTATCTAGGCTTTCATCAGGTAAATATACTAACAAATATTTAGAATGCTTAATATTACACTGATTTTGTAAAGACTTCCTTGTAGTCATTCCTGTTAACTGGCTCTCTAAAATCCAGTGCTGTGTGTTGTGTTGTTTTGCCATGTCCTTCTACTGCTGCCTGTAACTGAAATTAAGTTATTTTACTATGCTATGTCAGACTGTTTTTTTTTTTTTTTTTTTTGAGCTGATAGGTGAAGATGAATTCCTTGTAATGTTGCAGGAGACAATTTGCTTTTGTAAACCTTTTGTTAATAGAAACATGATCTATTATAAATATAAGATTTAGCTAAACATTTCCTTTCAATTCTAGTATAAAATGCTGCTATTGTAGACTGGTTGCCTGTACATAGTATATATATTGTAAAGTCACAGAATTACAGAATGATATAGTTGGAAGGGACCTCTGGAGGTCATATAGACCAACCTCCTGCTCAAAGCAGATCCAGTTCAAGCAGCTTGCTCTGGGCCTTGTCTAGTCAAGTTTTGAATATCTCCAAGAATGGAGATTCCACAATGTCTGCGGAACAACCTATTCCAGTGTTTAACCATCCTAACTGTAAAAATGCTTTCCCTTATATCAAGTCAGAATTTCCCAACTTCTGTCTGTTGCCTCTTGTCCTTCCACTGTCCACCTCTGAGAAGAGTCTGGCTTTGTCTTCTCTACATCCTCTCATTAGGTAGCTGCGGACAGCAGTAAGTTCTCACCAAAGCCTTTCTTCTTATGGCTGAACAAACCCAGTTCTTCTCTCTCCTCAGGATAAATCATATGCCCCAGCCCTCTAACCTTGTTGATAGCCCTCTCCTGACTCACTTCAGTATGTTAATATCTTTCTTTTCCTGGGGAGCCCAAAACTAGATACAGTACTCCAGATGCAGTCTCGTAAGTGCAAAATAGAGGGAAAGAACCACTTCCCTCAATCTTCTGACTATACTTTTCCTAATACAGCCCAACAGAAGTTTGGCCTTCTTTGCTGTAAGGACGCATTCATTCATATTCAACATCTTAACACGCCCACACACGCACCCCAGTTTCCCAGGCCTTTTTCTGCAAAATGGCTTTCTATTCAGTTGGTTCCCAGCCTATACTGTGCATGGTTTTATTCCGTCTCAGATGCAGGACTTTGCCTTTGTTGAACTTCATGAGGTTCTTGTCAGCCCATTTTTACAGCCTGTCAAGGTCCCTCTGCATAGCAGTCCTCCAGCATATCAACTGCTCTCTCCAGTTGGTACCCTTTGAAAACTTCCTGAGAGTGCACTCTATCCCATCACCTATTAAGATATTAAACAATATTGGTCCCAGTATCAATCCCTGAGGGATACCATTAGTAGCCAGCTGCTGGTTGGACTTTTTTATTACTCACATTTGCATATGCACAAACATTAAAAGAGTTAAGGATAAAAATAGTCATCTTGGGATGTTAAGATAAAAAGCAGACATGAAAAACAGGGGCCTCTGAAGTAACTTTCCTCAAGCAGTCTTTGCTCTGCAGGTATCCTACACCAGCCATTATTTTAAGGAAAGTATCAACCAAAAGATAAGTCTCTGCCCCACTAAGCTTACAGATTAAACATTCCTTGTTGCAATTGTTTCAGACTGATGTAATGCACCAAAACATATATGATTACATTCATGTGGATGATCGCCAGGATTTCTGTAGACAACTACACTGGGCCATGAACCCTCCCCAGATGTTATCTGGACAGCAATTACAGACAGAAACAGGTAGGCATCACTATACAAAGTCAGACTTGCACTCCATCTACTCCTATTTCTGTTCCACATCAAGTCAGAATCTTCAGTGGAAAGCTGCATAGTGGCCATTTATAAAGTTACTGTCCCATAGATGAAGTTTCTTCCTGATCCTTGACACTTACAAAGGTAGTGTGTGGTGTGATGCTTGAAAGTTGATATTTATTTTTCTCTAATGTACCTCTGGATATTCTTATCATCTGCTCAGAATGAACATCATCAGTGTTCATCCTACCAACCTTTTGTTCACACTGATCAGGACATTAGTATCTTTTAATCATGAAAAAAACCCATGCAACAAGTTTCTGTACAATACAACAGGAGTGATATCCCTTTCTGCCATTTGTTTTCCCATGCACAGTTATGTGGCTAGGAGACTTCAGAAGAAAAAGTTGGTTCAGCAATATTTTATCCCGAGGCTGCATTTTCCTAGGATGGCAGGTGGACATGTGCAGAAAGTTTTTCCTTTGTACAAGAAGCGTAAAGCTGGAATCATGACTACAGAAAATACTATGGGGTTGAAAATGTTAACTTTATAAAGAATTATTGATCACCAGAAGGTGAGGAAGCAATTAGTTTTCCAGATGGGGGAAAAACTTGCAAGAAGTCCTTCAGTAGCCTTTATGAACTCATGAGGAACACAGGTGTGTAACTTTGGTAGAATCTCTCGCAGCTTGAGTGTTTTGCATGAGTCCTTATGGAAACCTGAAGAACTTTGCAAAATTTTGCAGGAAGTGTAGAGAAAACAAATGAAACAATGTGCATGAAGATTTCAAATTATAAAAAGTTATAAACATTTGGAATTTTTGTCCTAAGTTATATATAGCAGAAAATTTCATTTTCTGAGTTCATACTTCTGTACAAGTACTTGGGTGTGTCTTTTGGGAAATAAGTATTTCGAAAGCTATGCACCTGTAGTCCAAAACTGGCAAATGCTTCATCAAAAATCAAAGAGGCAACAGCTGAACATTAACTAATGAGCCACCGTTAACTTTTTTCTTGCATTAGCATTTTTCCTTATTTTGTTCCTTTTTCTAATGTATTATCTCTGATCTCAGAAGCAGTAACATCTGTTACTCTGTTTTGCACCATTAAAAATCACAAAAATTCAGGAAATAAAAAAGTCAAAGTTCCTGAAGAAACTCACCTGAATCTTATTATAGAGCCTTCCTTTTTTCTTTTGGTAGAGCATGTGCAGGTTTGTTTACATCATTTAATTTAATATTCACCCGTCCATAAAATAATATTTAGCAATTCCCATAACAATTTGTTCAAGTAGGTACAGTAAATTTTCATTCTTTTTTAGTGTGATCTGACATATATTGCCTCCACTGTTGTTTATAGGAGAAGAATATATTCTCAGTAAATTGTTTAAAGCACAAGAGAATGACAGCATGACAACAGATTATTCTTCCTTCTTAACTCGTTGTTTCATCTGTCGAGTTCGGTGCTTGTTGGACAGTACTTCTGGCTTCCTTGTAAGTATAATTTTGCATAGAGAACTGTAATCATGACATACAGATTTAAATTATTTCAGATGAAAGATATTTGAACATAAATATACAATGAATGAACATAAAACAGTCATGAAGACACACTTTTTATTTGCTGAACAATAAGAAATACCTAAAGATATTTATTGATTACATATAAAGAATGATAGAAGAAAAAAAGGCTGTAATATTTAAAATTGAAAGAATCAAGAAACTTTCATGTTTTAAGCTCTTTGGGATAGCATCTGTTCTCCATTTGTATGAGGCCAAGCACAAGGGAGGCCAGCTGATTTTCACCATTAATATTTAAGCACAAGAGAAGTGTTCGCTTTAAAGAACAAGAATAATAATTATTGATTTTCAACTTTTGTAAAGGGCCCTTTAATAATAAAAAACAGAACTGGAATGTCTCTTATATACTGCTTAATTATTCTTGCTAGAAGAGGAGTGGCTTATTTCTAGAAATCACTGCCTGATTTGCTTATAATAAAGTTCAGTCCTGTTTCTTTTTATGACAAAATAAGATATGTGCAAAGAAAATAAGAGACAAAAATAGCAAGAGAGAAGAAAATGCAACTTCTCTCTTATGTGCTCATTTGCTTATGGATCTGAGTATATGTACAAATTGGTCACTTCTGCATCCTGATTTCAGTCAGGAAAATGCCAAACTCAAATGGTCTTAGTTTTCTTTGGTCATTTTGTGGTAGGTAGTTTTTTCACTGAGAGGAGGCTGTTAACTTGCCAGTGCAGGCATAGCAAAGGTCTGCAAGTTTAGATTTGTCCTGAACGCTTTGCCCTCTACTGTTTTCCTAGCTGGGAGCATCTCTATGAAGCTCCTGGCAAAGCAGCTAGCAACCTTCCATCCTTAACCAGGCAATCCAAGGGAAACAGAATTGCAGCATAAACCATCCTGGTGAAAGGATGATGAGATGGGTCACATCTACCCTACAGGCTAGCTTATTAGCTTCTCTAGTATCAACAGTAATACAGAGCATTCTGTAGGAACCTGCTCTGAAGGAGAACTCCGATCAGAGAGGGAAGAGCCCCTTGAAGAGCCATCCTCTCCTGATCTCTGCCTTCTGCTTATATGGAGATTTGAGACAGGGCTAGATGGTTCCTTCCAAGCTATGTACTTTCTTTCTGATTATCTTGAGATATGCCTTTTCTCTTGGGGTCTTCCAGCACAGCCCTTGGGTTGGGTGCCAGTCCACATAGTTCCCAGAGAAAGTACAAGGAAAGAGGAATCATCTTACTGGAGAGAACACAGCATGGAAAAAAGTAGTTCCAACCTCAGACTGAGGTGTACAGGAAATAGCTGTTTGCACCATCATAAGCTTCTAGTCTTGGCAAATAGAACATAATGCAGAACTTCTACTTTAAGCACATAGGAGGAAAAAAAACAGCCTCAAATCTCTCATTTTACTGTTGATAGTGCCTCCACTCACCATGCCTCTGAAACTGTGTGGTTTAAACTGTATGAAGATAATGAAATTCCAGGCTTTTCTCTGTTTCAAAACTAGCTTCAATGTTATTTAAACATCACAGTCTATAGATCATATTAGCATTTTAAATATTAAAATGTTAAATGTTTAAATGTTTTATACAGTAATGTTTATGATAGCTTTATTGTGTTTTTTATATAACAGACAATGCAGTTTCAAGGCAAACTAAAGTTTCTTTTTGGACAAAGGAAGAAGTCCTCATCAGGAACAGTATTACCACCTCAGTTGTCCTTATTCTGCATAGTGGTACCACTTCTTCTGCCTTCTGTGACAGAGATGAAGATGAAAAGCCTGCTTCTGAAAGCAAAACACAAAGCTGATGATGCAGCAGGAGTGAATACAAAGTATTTTCAAATTAATCTTTTAGTATATAACAAACTATACTATGGGCTTAATGTGTATTAAGCATGTAAAAAGCACAGATTGTGATAAATAACTCTCTACTTAAAAACACTTTCTTAGGAAAGTGAGTAGCTTACTTGGATTCTTCTTCCCAGCCTTCAGAAGTTATTAAAGCAATAATTCACTCTACTAGTTATAGAAGTTGAAAAGAAAAAAAAAATTTATTGAGAGTTTTCAAACTTCAATAACTTCCAATAGCACAATTACTAGGACTTGGCCATTTTGGTAGTAAATAAAAGAAAGGAAAAAATGAGAAAATTGAATGTGTGTGTGTGCACATGCGCTTCTATTGCTGTGAAGTAAAATGCTCATCAGTGTGACTGACAGCATCATAATCTGACTTTTAATCAGAATATGCTTGTGTATGTGTGGATTTACTATCCACACATCTAATTTGGTTCTAGCACATACATTTTTTTTGACAAGAACTAAATTGTTGGAATTGTCTGATATAATAGAATATGCAGGCTTTTGGATCAGAGTTTGATTAGTGGTGATCAAAAGTCATTTCCACCTGCTAGCTTTTCAGTAGCCCAGGTGAAATTAGTTAATGATCAGAATTCAGCTCCTAGAAGAGAGGTGCTTTACTTTAAGTTTTATTAACTGACTGGACTGTGGCCTAGAATTTAATAGCTGAGAAGAATGAAGTATGCATTTAACTTTGGCGTTTCCTTTGGTTCAGGCCTGAAGCGTGCTGGCCAGTGATGGTGGGGAAATTCATATAGGCATTTCTTTTCTGTTGGTCTTTATAAACAGAGAGTTTTGGAAAGCAGTGTCACAGGCTTTGCACCTTTTACCAGCCCTAATATGCATTTTGAACTAAAGATTGGAAGAAATCCATTAAAATCATATAATGATTATTGCAAGTTGCAGTCATGCTAACTCTTCAATGCATTGCTGGTGAGTGTGATGTAAATACCTAGGATAGGCAGAGCCAAATATATATAATGTTTGTCTCAATTCAAGCTGAAGATTACTATTCTGGAAATAGTTAAGTGGTGAGCAGAATGTTCCTAAAGATAACTCTTCCTCATAATTAAATGCAGAATTCCAGTCATACGTTAGCTTGACCATCCATACGATGCAGGAAACATAGACAAATATTTCATGTTGATTATTACAGATTTAAACTATCGGTCTTTGTTAATGGTTGACAGCTTGAAGATCACATCTTTCAGTTTGTGAATTTACTGTACTGTCATTCTCTGACAAGGAATTTTCCACAATTTGTCCTCTGCAGCTGCAGTTCAAAAGCTAATTCAGGTCTGTGTGAAGCAGCAGAATTATATGGAAGAAACAGTCATCATGAAGGTGCAGCTTTCCCTAATGTGTTACAGAGTGCTGAAAACCAAATCAAAGGTGTGTTCTTTAAGTACGTCTGGATTATATACAGTTTATGGAGACAGAACTTTGCCTTTTCTTTTCACCTGTTAAGTTTTCAAACTTTTGGTCTCAATGCTTGCTTTTTTTTTTTTTAATCTCTAACACACCTTCTGTTTAAAAAAAAAAAAAAAAAGTCCACTTCAAAAGATAGTATTGAATCAGTCTATTTCAGAAATGCCATTTTTACAGTTAGATTAATAATCATAATAAAAAGAATACTCAATATATGCTTTCTTAAAATGACAGCATTGCATTTTACAAGATTATGTGTAAATCTTAATCAATAATAAAGGATCTTTTCCTCTTTGAGGAAAATGTGACACAAATGCCACTTTCCCCCGAAGATCAGGGAACAGAAGGAAGATTCAAATTTATTGTCTTTAAAACTCATGATTTGCCTGTGGCTTTGACTCATGCTTTTCCAGTGTTTGGGTCTGGCAATATTATGAGAGTCTATGCTGTAATTCAGATTTTGCAACAGATAGAATTTTTATGGTAAGTCTTCTCCAATAGGCAACTTCTTCTTCCATAGAGGTTTTTGTTGCACCAGCTAGAAATGTTTAACTTCTTTAAAACCATTTCTCTGTCGTAGCCCCATTTTTCATTAAGATTTTCTCACTGGTCTATTACAGAGAGGGAAAAATGATAATGAACTAATAATAATGAAAAATCCCTGGTTCGAGGGTTTTTAACTGCCCCATTAGATTTTTCAAAAATTGTTTTTTTTGTGTGGTTTGCCTAGTTCTGTGACATATTTTGGCTTGCACTTTCTTGTGCTGATGATTCCAGGGCAACAAAAAAACTAGTGAGCATTCACCAAAGATATTAAATACTGCTTGTATTAAAATGTATTTTCTTTTAAATTGTGTAGCAAGGAATAATGGAGAAAATGGCATTTCTCTAGTCAAAGTACAAACAAATGAAGATCACTGGGTCTGGGTTCAAGCTAACACTCAGCTTCTGTATCGAAGCGGTTGTTCAGAGTATGTCCTTGCCCAACAGCAAATGTTGAAGTAAGTACATTTTCTCATACTGAAAACAGTTCCATATTTCATGAAAAATCAAATGTATTCTTTATGTTTGCGATCTTTAAAAGGATTGTAGTGGCCTAAGACAAGAGCTGTGTGAGAAGATCTTGTTTTACTTAATAAATGGAAAAATTAATAGAAAATTTTTGACATCTCCTGCATACATTTTTGTCTTGGATCATATGAAATGGCTGTTACAATCCTAAATAATGTTTTCTTTCTACTTTTTTTTTCCTAAAGTTAAACACATATATTTTAAAACAGAGTATTTCAAAACCAAAATGCTTGATTACTAGAATGTTTTGATTTTCTTGCACAAAAACTTATTTGGGGGTTTTGTTTTACTTTGCTGCTGAAGCTATTTGCTGATTTAGTGTCCTGGTCTTTCTGGTTTTTTAACATGTGATAATGTTAAGCTTTTTTTTATTTTTATGGATGACAGCTGAACTCATGTTTTTAGTTGCAGATGTTATGAGATACCTTTCAGCATAATCTAAACAGGGATGCTTAAACTGCAGGTGACTGTAGGCTCTAGCCCTGGAGTGGAAGCTATACCCACAGATTTGGATTCAAAAAGGACCTCTCCATCTGGTTTTCCACTTTCCTCCCAAATAGGGTCGTCTTCCTCCTCGCCATGGGATTGTCTCTTCCATTTCCTGTGGGCCCTGTGGAGGTATCTTTTCAGACTGGTGTGAGGGAAGAGATAGGAGAATGGATTGAATGAGCAAGGGCCAGGAGATATAGATAGCCACCATCTGGCCCTGTGGAAAGAATGTGACTGTTATCTGTATTCTTTTTCTTTTGAATGCCTCACAGGTACAAGAGATAGATTTTAAAAAAAGTCTTTGAACTTCTAAGTAGGTATCTTTTGCAGACAGCATATCTCCCAGGATCCATGTGAATAGTAGAGGACCTCCTCCCTGAAGGTGGTGGAACTCCTTATCTTTACTGTCAGGGTAGAAACCGTATCTTTCCATGTGAGGGCAGGAACAGAAGAGAAGCCGATCTAAAGTGGCTGTTTCTTATATTCAAGTCTATTTCTAAATTGTTTTCTGTGTAATTAAAAACCCTCTTTGATGCTTATTTAGTTACATTTTTACCCTCTGAATAGTTAAAATTATTCCCTTGTGTTTGATAGTCCTGCAGACTGAAGTGCTACAAGAGTTGGCCATGGAGATTTTATTCAATTCTGTCCTCCTGACAGTCTGCAGTAGACACTCAGTGCTTTGCATTTTGCACCCTATAGCTTTAATCCTCAATAATACTTCTTTGTTAAAATGTCCTCCTGGAAACATACATTCTTTTGAGAATTTTCACTAGATACTATTTCATTGCAAAATTCTTTGTTTGGGATCTAAGCTTTTGTTGCTTTTTCATTTTGTCCAATCCAGTTAGACCATTTCCTGAGAAGCTAGTTCTGCAGTGAACTTGTATCATTTGATAGATTCAAGACTATCACACTTCAATAATATTTAGCAGAGGGCTGAAAATATCTAATATCTCATGGAGAAAAAGAAAGAAAATATTCTCCTTGCTTGGTGTACGTTTATTACAACGGGACATTCTCTCTTTATAACAGCATGGACTCCCTCTACTGGAAATTCTTGCACATTGAGTCCATACCAAAGGAAAACAGTTTCTGATAGTGAACTAAGAAAAAAGCCTCCTGAAACCCTCATTAATTCTTCAATTTTTTGTGCCAGGTTTCTTATTCTGATACCACTTCTTGCTCTCATAGAGATTGAGGCTTTGCAACATTGATCCTGCCTGATTAATTTAAGTTCTAAAAACTACTGTAGGTAGCATAGAAATACTGAAGCAATTCTCTTTGTCAAAACTCTTAATTAATTGTGACTACTTTGGCTATAGATAAGGGAAAATGAATTTGCTGACCATCTTAGAAATGAAAGACAACATGAATTAATTTAGACTAAAAATACCCCACCTCAAGTATGAACATTTATGACTATTCTGGACACTTAATTGGGCATTTTCTTCCCTCTCAACTAACTCTGTGCTCTCAAAATATAGGACCCCCATAGCTCTCTCTCAAATCACTTTAATCAGAAAGTTCTTATGTTTCCTAATGATTCTTTGTTAGATATATTTTTAATAGAAGAATAAAAGTGTAAGGTAGTTACCATACTACACATAAAGTACTATAATAAATAAGGTCTTTGTGAAATGTGTGCCCAAAATGAAAAAGATGCATGTTTTAATTTGAATGAAACAGTGCCACAAAAAGATAGCTGTGCACATATTCATGCCCAAATGCATGCCCACTCCTTTTTCTCTCTTGAATAAATATAAAGGTTATATAGACCACAGTGTGAGAGTCTCAAAGTATCACTTGTAATGTATGTCAGACCACTCCATTTGTATCACGGAAAACATCCATTTAGAAACCTCTGATTGACTGGTTTTCTCTACTGTTATTGAAAGGGAAGAAGATAAGCAACTGAAGATACCAAGCAGTTTTGCCAGTTTGAAAGGAAACCTGGAAGGACTTTCTTATAACAGTGCCATTGAGACGCTGGGCCAATTGAAGCATCTTAACTGGACAGCAGTAAAAAATGAACAAGATAATGTAAAAGTGAAGTTTGAACCTAATACAAATGATGAGTGTTTTATGCTAGAGGAACCTCTCAGTTCTAATACATCAGCTTTAGGTGTTCAAAACAACTGCACCACAAACAGCAGTTGGACTCTAAGAAACTCAAGCTCTTGTTCTATAAATCACAGAATGAATGAATGTTCAAACAGAAGGGTTGGATCATTCTATAACAGAGACCAAAGTTTCTTAAGTTTCACATCAACTTGCCCTTCCTACTGGGGGAGTGCAGAAAGCTGCCAGTCTTACTCAGGCTTACAACAACGATCTATGGAGAACTGTCCTACAGATCTTCTGAAATTACAGAGATCATTAATATCCTCAGAGTCTCCCTGTGATGCAGTGTTTCCACTGGATATGCCTATCAAAACAGAGTATGATTCTGATTCTGAAAACATTGCTGATAACTACTTGACATCACAAAGTCGAGCCTGGTTGGATGAGAATGGCACAGTGAGAAAGCAGCTGTTTAGTTATCCCAATATAGTGCACCTTAAAACAGAACCGGATCTCTGTGAGCAAGTTTCACCTTGTCAGAAACCAAGGCACTGTGTTTATACACAACATAATTGGCAATGCATTGTAACAAATCATCCCAACAACTTAAATCTGAACAGATCTTGCAAGGGCTTATGGAGCAAGGAGATGGCTCCATTTTGCCCTCCGAACTCTGCATGTTTGGAAGGCTTGCCCGACTTATCACATACCGAATGCTACAATCAGTTCTCTAGCCCAAATTCAGTGGAAGAGAAAGAGCAGAATAATGAGATTTTTAAAATGCAATGCGAATTCAAAAATCCCTGCTTGGTTCAAGCAATCAAGCGTGAGCCCCTGGATTCTCCACCATTGTCCGATAATGGACAGAATGGAGTACGTATGAACTTCTCTGAAAATACATTAGCAGGTCCTGTGCCTCATAAAACAACTGAATGTACATTTTTACAATAGATTTTATAACATTTGAAATATTTATAACGTTAAAACAAGAAGTTGTAGATTCTCTTCCAGTTGGGTTACATGAGTTACTAAAATTTAAAAGCCAGTGGAAGGGTTTTACTTATGTGTGTGCATGTGTGTATATGTAAAAAATACACACACGCACACACACCCCCTTACGCACTGCCATTCTCTTAGTGATCTTTGGAAAGACTGAGACATAAAACCTCAGATACAGAAAAATAATCATTAATCATTGTACAGGTGTACCTGCTAATTTGCCTTTATCATGCTCTTTCTCTTGTCTACAGTCAATCTGAATTTCTTTACAAGGTCTAGTTATTTCCATTTCTTGCCTTTGTTCTACCCCCACCAAAGCTGATGTGATGCCTCTGTGCAAAGACAAAATGTTTATGGTCTTCTATGTGGCCAGGAGTTTCCTTAGGAGTCTTTGCGTTTGTATTTGTAACTACTCTGATAAGAAGCATCAGCTATTCCTTTATCTCAACATAGTCAGAACAGGTAAGGGTTTCCCAAATACAACTTCTTAATTTGAAAGATTAGCATTAATTTAAAATCAAGTAATTTTCATAAAATGAATTGGAAGTTATTTCAGATACTGAAGTTTTTCCCTAGTTTCCCTGACAATAGTAATGTTTTAGTAAACATATGTTTCCATTTTAAAGCTATTGGCCTTTCATGTTGCTGTTTGAGAGACCAAATAATGGGGTGTTATCCACTTTTATAAATGAGTTACAAAGTGCTGTTAAATATACATGAGAAGAAAATATTTCCCGAATTATTTTTCTTCCTTTTACTTGTAACAGTAACAAAGGAAATGCACTTTTCTATTTGATGGTATCTCTTGGAGTGATAGCCTGTTAGTTAATCACTGTCACCTGACATCAAAAGTCCCACACTAAAATTAGGTATTTTTAAAAGCTTCCCACTTGCAGTCCCCAAAGAAAATGTTAACCTCACTAAAAGCCAACTGGATGTAACCATATTGATGCTTTTGAAAACAGATCCATGTTTTCCTTTGTACCTAGACAGCAATGTAATTCTGCTGAGAGCCCCTCCCCCCCCAGACTTCTGTTATGTTTTTGTTGTTTAACTCCTGCACTAACTTTTGTTTTAAAATTGCACTATTTCAACTTCACATCACCTTCACATATATAAAAAACACATTTTAAAAAAGCTTAGATGTATATGTGCTTTTTAAAAGAAGGCGTTTAGTGAATGTTTTCATTTTCAAAATGTTATAAGTAATTATAATGTATTCATTTTTGTATTTACTACCCACTGAGGGCATGGCTTTACATGCCAGCAGAGTGGCATAAACTTCTCCTTAATGCTACAAGTATATGGGATAAGCACAGTTTTCAGGCAGGGGAGCAGTTATGTGGTAGCAGAGGGAGTGGCACTCAGGAGGCTGCTCTTCTCCAAGACTGTTGTCTGTCTTTGATAGAGGTTACTGCCTGTACATTAGAGTTTGCAGAAATATATACTTTCCCTGCATGTCAGTTAAGTGCTTATGAACAACAGTTTAATCTGAAATACTACATTTTACACTGAAATGGTTGAGATAACTTACACACGTACCTTTTGATAAGTGTCCTGCAGAAATTCCCTGCAAAAAGGCAAGAGTGGACAGCAAGGTTAATAACATCGTACGGTAGCTCAGATCTGCCCTAGTTCATCTGACCATAACTAACCCATGAGAAAGTCTTGTTTCTGTCTGAGGTAAATCTACTGCCTGTTGGCTACATGTTGCTTCTTACTTGAGACAGGCTTCATATTCTTCTCCTGATACGCTTACCAGTAGCTATCATGTAACATCAGACCCCTTTCAGAGATGAGACTGTGAGAGTGAAATTTACACTGCAAGTTGGTCTGTCAGTGTTCATGTTACATAAATTTAATTAAGCTCAACCACACAAATAGTTCTGGGCAAGCAAATTGGATACCACTGTAGGCTAAGACTGTCATAAATCAGTGGCGCTGCAAAATCTCTCTGTTGATCCATTATCTACAAAAATAAGAGCAGTAGTTCCTTTTAGACTCTCGCAGACTAGCTCTTTCAGGCCATAGTTCAACATTCAGCAACAGCAGTGCTTATTTCTCTGTGCCATACCATCTTCTGTGACAGCACAGGACCTTGTAGGGTTGTGTCGTGAATCTTACTACATTCCGCAATCCAGTTGCTGTGCAGCTACACGCGTGTGCTAGCCCAGCAGAGGTGTATAGTGTGGAGTCAGTGTACCATGGGAATAGATGGCTGGGGTCAAGTGGAGGACATGCCAACATGACTGCTAAAACGCTGTTCATTTAATTACTCTTGGACTCACTGTGATACCCCTCTGAATTAGAGTGCCTGGGCCTGGTTTAGCAGGCCTGCTGTAGTCATTTACATATAAATGTAAATTTACAATAAAACACTACCATCTTCATCAGGAAATGCTGATGCCATTTCGCACAGATATAAATGATCATACCAGGTGCAACTTAGTAAAGGACTGTGCCACTGAATTTCTTATCTGTGCATGAAAGTACTTCCTGGCATAACTACAGTGGGAGAACTATACCAGCAAGTCTTCTCTCTCCAGTGCAGAGGTAGCTTACACTAACAACAGAAGCTCTTTAAAGATCTTTCCTATACAGAAAAAAGACTGTTTTGTTGACATAACGCCATCTACTCTAAGGCTTTTTTTGGTATATGTCAGTTGGAGTGATTTTTCTCATGCTCCCAACAAAACCAGCCATGTTTTCCACATTTCAATCTGTACGGGCTGCTGAAGTTTTTGCATGAAAGGGAATCTAATCTGCTATATGAGATGTAACCTCCTTCTAGGAGGATGAATGAATGTATAGCTAAAAACGAGATGTCATCTGCTGGCTACTGCCTGTGTAAATGTACTCAAGTTAGCTTCCTTATGTTTCCATAAAATCTGAATCCAAGAAAAATACAAGGTAATTTATCTTATGCATCACACTTGAATTTGCTCCATTTATTTTGCTGCCAAGTTTTATCGTCATATGAAAAAAATATGTTATTTATCAATGGAATTCCTTCTAATCTAAGTTATGACACACATGCAACAGTCATCTAAGAACTGGGTTTATGAAAAGATTGGCAGCTTATCCTCTTTTTGGACAAAAACTAACCACTGCTGCTGGTAAACAAAGATCAGTTCCTTGTAAGCACTTGGTATATTGCACCACTTGGAAAGAACAGAGAAAATGAAAGCAAAAAAGAATCTCTTGTTATCTGTTTTTAATACACAGAAGTAATTCCTTCATTCTCACATTTTTCCTTGCCCCGAACGTGCCCTGGATTGAGTCTGGACTGATATATGACCTTGTGTTGTACTCTGTTAAATTGTCACTGATTGAATCTCTTAAAACCTTTTTGTATGCAGACATTAATGAACTCATGAAAACTGATCAGTAAATAGCATGAAAGGCAGAGCAGTTGTTTTAAATTGTTACTTTTTCCTAATGGTTGTTGTTGCTTTGGTATTATTTAAAAAACCTTCAAAACAGAGAAGTAGGGTTTAAGATGTTTTCAATCAGTGGTGCTTAGCTTTTACACTTAATGAGCTGGTATGTGCCTCCCCCAAGCACTACCCTAAAGTCTGTTTTAGGAGCCTCCCAATGTATTTATTTTAACAACAGTGAAAAAAAAAATCTTCTTGCAGAAGCAAAGCCTAGTCAAATGCTCGCCTAATTCGAACTCGGAGTATTCAGGCTAAAGGAAATGCCTTTCTTTTTCCAGTGTGTGCCTGATACTTTGTAATACCTGACTGATGATAGCTTTCAGACTTCTTAAGCTATGAACTCTCCAGAGGTTGAGACAGTATTAACTCCTTAATTTGGAGTTTTAGTTTGATTTTTTTTTTTTTTGGTATGAAAGGTGAACAGTTCTAAAATCCCTGAAAGTGTGTGTCGCTCTAAGAGTTACTTAATCCACAAACAACAGAGACTATCATCAGTGCTAAAGCTTGTTTAAGGCCTTGTCTTCACTGAGAATTTGGCCTAATTTTAGCTGTCAGTGGACACCATACAAGTGCCAGTCCAAATGAGGTACACCATTGTAAGCCGTTATTTTTACCTGGGAGCCTGTCCTGATCTGGGCGAGGGGTAAACTTGTGCAGTACAAAGAGTGGATTTTCCTTCTTCCTCTAAGGTTGGTGAGATGCAGTTATGCCAGTGGCTGAAACTGGGGCAGCTCTCCATTGTAGATAACACTATCAATAATATATTTGTACTTTAGACTTTTTGGACACCAAAATAGAGTATTCTTTTGAAATTCTGGAGTGTGGGCAGCAGTGTGCGAGGCGTGGGCTGGTTTTGGTTGGTCCTCAGTTTGCAGATTTAAATAGTGAAATGGGAGATCAAAGGACTGTCCCTAAATTCTTTGTAGGAAATACTTACTTCCTACTACCTGATTGTAACATGGTAATGCAAAGTATATATCTATATTTTAATTGTCCTTCATTAGAATACAATGATGCATTCTTAAAATCCTTAGAACTCAGACTCCTCTGGATGGCATAGGGAGGTCTGACATTTATGCCTCAGTAAATTCATTAAGACCTTTGGTGCTGAACTTTGATATGGTATTGAGATTGACAGGGCATGTGCAATTGATATTCCTAGTGCTTAAAATATTTAGGTGGAGGGCACCAAGCCTGAGGCAAGGAATATTCTGTGGGATAAAATCTGCTTCTGCTGTCTAGAAGCCTTTCTTAACTCCTTGTGTTGAAGCCATATTGGAACTTAAGGAAGACAACCTCACCCATTGTAGTTATTTTACAAAAGTTATTAATTTGTCTTAACAATTTATGATGTTTCAACTGAAATAGTTAAAAGGCCTAATTTTCTCTGTCTATGAATGCCTACATTGCCTTAGGAAGAGGAGAAAAGAATAGCGTTCTCATTTTCCTTCATGAGAGTGTCATGTAACTAAAACACCCCAACTCAGAAAGATGGAGGAATAGAGTCTTTGGAGTATTTTTTTCTTCTACCTTTTTTTTTCCTGTTCTATTCTCCTCCTTTGTTTCTGTTCACTGGCTTGAACATTCAAAATGGAAAGAAAAGACTCTTCTGATTACATGGACACAAAAAAACTAAACCAGATTGTAGAAAACTTCACACTAGAAGCCCTGGAGTTTCTTCCTCCCTTTTAATCCTTGCAAAGTGCTATGTGAAATCATGTCACAAGTGATGCAGACTTCTGTAACATGCACACCCTGAAAGAAAAGAGATTTGCAAGGTGGCCAAGCTCAGGTTGTAATCACAAGATTTTCATTTAGCTGAAGGAGACTCATGCAAGGGGGCTATAACTGGCTTATGTTCATGGTCACTACCATGCTGATAAATATGTTTTTGTACTTTGAATACACACGGCATATGCTCTTGTCCTTATAAATATGTTGGCTTTACTCCTATAAATTTTTTCTCAGATACCTTTACATCTGAAGTAAGTATATATGACCAACAACTTTTCTGGTTATATTGAATGCACACTGATAAAAAAAAGAAAGTGTTACCATATTACAAATGTTACACAGTTGCAAATTATGTCAGGAAATAAACAGGGATGGATTCCAGTTTCTTTAAATTTAGTTTGAATTTAGGTATAAATTTAAATTTCGTTTGAAATGTATATTTAAGTTAATAGTACTGAACAAAATCATCAGTGATCTGCTGAAAACAATATTAAAAACACAAAGTACTACTTTTTTGGTTTTTTAAAAACCATATGGAGATCAGTGCACTTGTCTGTGTTTTGGCTTTTTTTGGGTGGAGGGTTTGGTGGGAAGTAAAAGAAGATTGTTAAGATGATTTGGGGGGGGGGGGGAGGGGTTGGGGGGAGAGAGAAGAAATCACCCTGAGAGATTTACTGCTGTCAAGGTGGATGCATTCTGTGATACTTTTTCTCCACCCATTGTCAGTAATTCTGTAATCTAAAATCATGTCTTTATTTTTTCCTGTAAATTTGAAAGTATAGCTCTTCAGGCTGAGAAGAATTCCTTGAAAACAAGTTTTGAGGTAATTCAACACTAAGTTGTATTTCTCAGTCAGGCAGAAAACATCGTTCTGGGACTCATGAAGTGCTCTTGTTCCATTCCTAGGGTTAGTCTTGGAAATGCTGAAAAAAAAAATCAGTGTCTGCATTAACTATTCTGTTGCTGGTCATTTTTGCTGAATCATCCAGCTGGTGTTCTAACTCTGCAGCTTGAACATGATTTCCAGGGTGCAATAGAGCTCCACTGACAGCTGCATAACAATAAGAACTTCCAGTTTCATATTTATATTGGCAGAATTATGCTATTCCAAAGACTAAACATGAGGAAAATATAAAAACCTGACAATAATGTAATCTAAAGAACACCAGCTACTTAGCTATTCTCATCAATTTGTGTAGTTAATTAATTAAAAGACTACAGCGAAGTTCTGTTCTAGCTTCCCATCTTGCACAGAAGGGTGTCATAGGAGTTCTGCCACTTTTCCTCCTTTTTAAGTCACATCTTGCTTTCTCCCTTCTTTATCCTATTATTCTCCCCCTCTGCACTCCATTTTCGTTCTTTTGCATCATCCATGTATTCCCTTCATTCATTTAAAACCCGAGATAAGGATATTTTTCAAGAGGCAACCAGCAACCTTTTTTTTAATCTTTCTACAAAAGTGCTTGAAAATGGTAAAAATTATCTCACTTCTCGGTAAGAGCATTCAATCTCCTTTCTACTCGCATCATAAATAAAAAGATTCTTCCTCTGTATAGTTAATAACTTTCCCTCTTCTGAAAGGGTTCTTCCTCACACCTAAGCAGCTTCTTAAGATAACCAAAGAACATTTTCTTCCCTAAAGTTGGTTGTGTCTATCTAAAAGCTCTTCCTTTTTCTCCCTCAACCTTTTCTACCTTTGTAATCCTTTACAGGATGGTACTTTCTGTCCTCCCTCTTTTCTGCTTTCTCACTCTATAGCTTTATTTCTACTTTAAAGTTTTGCCAAAAGAGCAATGTTATGCAAAAGTGCAATCCTGTACATCCCCCACCCCTCTAACAAGACAGAGGTACTGAAAAAAGTCTTAGAGTACTACAGCTGTGCTTTTAAAAAAACAAAGTCACTTTGCTAGAGGAACATACTCCATTGAGGAGGCTGTACTGCCAAGAAACTGAGTTACCACCAGCAGTTTAGTTTTGCAAGTATGTGTTGACAAATTCTTTTGTGTTTAGACCTGGTGTCTGTTTTCAGAAATCCAGGAAACCATTTTCTCTTTTGCTTCTCTCATTCTTTTTCTACATGTACTTATTCTTTTGCTGTGTGACTGCACTTTTAATATATACATATATCTTTAAGAAGGGTATGGAAGCATTATACAAAATGTACAGTGCAATGTTTTCAGTGAGTCCATTTTAGGTTTTGAGATTAGAACAATTATGAAGTTTTAGTCTGACTTCATATGAAGGCCTCTGACTGTTACGGAAATGCACATGGAAAATATCAGTAAAAATAATATAATTCATCTTGAAAAGGGGTATAATCTACTATCAAAATCTGCTAATAATCCATCTATTGAAAGTGCCAGACCTGCTCCCCTTAAAGTAACACAATAGAAGATCATATAAAAAGTGCATGGAGATCTACCAGCATTTTTGATGTAACTGCTTTTTCTGTCAAAAGGGTATTGTATGATCCCAAATTTAAGGGCACGTTTCTGAAGAGAACATAACTACATCAACATTATTTGAAAAAGCAACAATTTGTGCATGTAATGTGTGCATTTATGCATGCAATTCAGGCAAGCCTACTACTTTTAAAGCTAATCTATTTATGCAAGCAGATAGCAGGCACACAAAATTTTACTGTAAATGGCTACTTTGGGGTAGTGAATCAAACAGCTCCTGAGAGGGCAAAATGAATAATGACAATTCTTTTCACAGTGTATAACCTAACCCCATCAACTATGCTGCTTTGTATACAATAGTTGTAATAGACTTCAAAATATATCAATAGCAGGCTAATTGAAACAGGCAGTAAAATGTGGATTTTATATTTCGGAATTTTGTTAAAACAGGTGCACTTTTATATTTGTTTTTGTACTGTTTCCTCAGTCTGCTTTTACAAGGAACTTTCAAGTGCATTTCCTAAATTATATTTTACATTTATTACCAATCTGAAGTGTAAAGTGAAAACATTTTAAAATAAATATTTGCATTTAAATTAAAACCGTGCAGAATTATTTTTTTCCTCCATCTTTTACAACGGCAGCCCCCAGTATAAAGACAGGAGGGTTAGTTTACAGCCGAACACGCTCGAACAAAGCCACAGACAGAGGGAGAGACAGGCGGCACGTCCCCGCACGCGCACCCCAGCGACGAGCGCCCACCCCTGACGGTCACCCCACATTGCCACCACTCCACAAGAGAAAAATCAAACCCCAGCAGCCCGCCACGCGAGGCACCTTAAAAATCATCTCGCACCAGCTGCTCCCGCCTCTGATTGGCTAGGGCATGGTAGCTTCTTCCTATTGGCTATTGAAAAGGGCCACTTTCACGTGCTGGAAGAGCACGCTCCTCCAAGTGCTTCGGTTTCAGCGGGTCACGGTGTTGCTCTTAGGAAGCGGAAGTGACGAAAGGAGGTCCCGGATGTGGTTGTTGTTCCCGGCTCCGCTAGGGACGTGCCGGCAGGTGTGCGCGCGGCTGGGGCTGAGCTGATTGCCCGCTGAAGCAGACGCTGGAGGGTAGCGGGTGAAAGTGGCTCCGAGATACCTCGGCTTCTTCAGCGACTCGCGGGGGGAGATGCCAGCACCGGGGGTGTGCGCGGCGGGTGGGCGGTGCTCCCTGGGGGGCGGTCTCTTTTCCTCTGGCGTTTCCGTGGAGTGCTTTAAGAAAGGCAAACATGAGGGGCTACATTTACGGAAAGCTTAAGGTCATAAGGGTGTTCTAGTGGTGAAAGAGCTTATGTTTCCCCTAGAAACGCGTTGAAAAAGGACAACTCAACTTACTTTATGTAATTCACCCGAGTAACACTTCCTCCCTCTCTGCCTCCGAGTTATTTGTCGAAAAGTAATATGTAAAGAAGTGGACTTTTTGTCCTATGTGCAGTGAACCAGTTTTGCAGGATGAGCACTGTAAATGAAGAAGTTAAGCCAGAAGATGCTAAACTGCAATCTGAAAAAAAAATATACTATTGTGAAGTGAGTAAATTTCTTGATATCTCTTCAGAATATAGGCTAAAATACAGGATTATGGTATTAAAGACTATACTCATAGAAATTTGTGTGTTATTAACTTAACTGCGGTGCAGCAAACTTGTATTTGAGAGATGCTGTTAATGTGGAGAAGAACTTGGGTAGCCCGTCTAAGAGGTAGTTGTCTATGATGTGGTGAATTGAGCTGTCACAAATGTAGTGTTATGGTCCTTACTTGCTAGCTTTTAAATCTCTGTTAGGTTTTTATGGCAGTTTTAAAGGCGCTCTCATCTGTAGAGGATGAAACTCTGAGTCATAGTATGCTACGTTTTTGTAAATCATGTGTTATTCTAGTGGGTTTGTCTGGCCTGTTAAATATGTGGGGCAGTAGATCAAGAAGAGTAGACAGTACAAGTGTGTATTAGTATTTTAGTTGAAGATAGTAAGAAATACCTGTAGATCTGTATCTTATATTGATCTGACTGTATATGTATGTCTGTTATTCCTAATGGAGTGCAGATGACTTCCTGCATTGTTTCTTTGATCCCTTTGATGTAACAATGAATGAAGTTGCAGTGATTCTAGAATATAGTTCTGTCTCTCCTAAGCACTGTATGATCGTCTCTTTCTGTTGGCTTTCCAGTGCAGAGATGTTTAGAAAGCTAAGAATCCAGAAACTGTAGGGAGCAGTGAAGGAGAGGCTCTTAAAAGGTTCATACCACTTGTTGTTTTTAAAGATGTATTCAAGTATCACTTACAGGTATGGCGCACGCTACTTCTGGTCATGTTAGTGGTGTCCTGTTGTTCTAAATTTCATGCAACTTGTGCTGCTTAAGCAAAAGAAAACCTTGAGAATTCTTGCTGTAGACATGGGTTTGTTTCCAGTTCTTACAGATATTTTGTAGTTGATCAGTAATAGCAGAACTGAAAATGTTTTCAATTTATCTTTTTAGGTTTGTAAAGTTCCATGTATGAGTTCTATAAGTCTTCAGTCACACTATCGTGGTGCAAAGCATAGAAAGGTAACCTTTTCCCATATTGTGTGCATATATGCAAATTTAATCATAAATCTGGAATTCTTGTAAAATTGAGTAATTGATTTTGCATGTCTTCAAGTGCTTTTGTAACTCATTGGTAGATCTGTAACACCAATTTGCTTGAAAAGTCTCAAGAAAAGATTTTGAGGTGGTAATCTCATAACTGTTTTGTACAACATGTAGCTGTTGAAAGGTACAGTAACCATGATGGTAAGCTTAAGTGTGCTAGCTGTAGGTTAATGTTTAAATTACACAGACATTGCAGGAAGTGAAAGAATGGAAATTTCAGGTTTGAATGTATTTGATAAAAATACTGTTCTGCGTTCAAAGTCCACATAACTGACTTGTATTTTGGTTAGTACCGACCTGTATTTGCATTATGTAAACTAAAAAATAGCTTATTTGGAATTTGAATTTTTTAATGTATGGTAACATCATTTCCTAATTGAATAACTGCCTACAGCAGTTTAGTAGGCATAACTACATACCACATGGTTCTATTTGTTTGAAGTATCTCAAAAGCAACTTCTAGTTTTACTGTTTTTGCTTGTATGTATCAGTAGACAATTTACTGTGAGTCTGAGAAGAGAGATTTTTGGCTCCTGATTGCCTAACAATCAATTTTTGTTTGGTTTTTTTCTTTTTTAAACTTCACCTTCTCAGTCAGCAAAGTTTTGAGGCGCAGTCAGTTGTCCATGCTTTCCTCTGTAATTTAGGATTGTTGAGATTGGATTGTTTGTGTTACTATGGCTGCCAGCTCTGTTTTCTTAATGACATTTTATTCTTCTTGGAACACTAAAGACTAAGCACAATACTGTCTTTCTCAAGTATTTGTGTGATCTTTTTCTTTCCCTTGTAGATGAAGGGTGTCTCCCCACCTCTCAGTTTTTAAGACTTGATTAGTAGCATTCCCTTACCTGTTTGCTAAGCAGTTGTTTAATAGTATTGACTCTTATTTAAGTCAATGGCTCCATTTTTTCCAAACACTTTTTTCCCCAGGATTATTGTTCTCTATTGATCCAACAGAAATGTGCAGTTCCCTGGTATTTTTCATGCCCTACCAAACGGTTCTTGCTGATGCAAGAAGTTCTTCTAGTTACATGGTTGTTTCTTTTTATTTTGTAGCTAACTTCCATAGCAATTCCTGTTTCTCCCTTTTAAAGTGAAAAACCAGTGATTTTTTTCTTAGCAAAACTGTGATGTATTTTCCTTCTGTTTCAATCTTTAGAATCAATGCAAGCTAGATTATTTTGACTATCCTTCTTCAAACTCTCTTGAGTTTATCTAATGAAGGGCTGTAAACTTATCATGGATAAGATTCAGGCAGTTCAAAACTGGACACTTGTTAGAGGTTGCGTATTAGTACTGATGTTCACATGACTGCATTCTGTAGGAATAACTCTTCAAGATTGCATCATTGTTGTTTCCAGTTACCTTTAATTCTTCACTTTAAGTTACGAAATCTCTTGTATGTTTTAGCTGCAAGAGGTCAGAATTCATTCATCTATCACAAGAAGTTTATGTATCTTCAAGTCTGAAGCAACTGTAAAAGTCCTGAGCTTATGCTCTTTCTCAATACAGGCTAGATGTTGGTAGTGAGTGGAGTGTAGTTTATGGTCCTTACCAGGTGAGTTCTTCATACTTGAAACAAGACCAAAGGTGGTTGTCCTGACAGCATAACAAAAGGAAAAGAAGATCAAGTTCTTTACCTAAATCACAGCACTAGCCAATCCTCCAGCCATCTTTTATGAATTTGGTCAAGTCACCTATCTCCTTTGGCTACCTATTTGTTTTTAAAATGACAGTGGTAAATGTGTTTGTCTTCCAGTGGAGAAAATTTCAAAAGCATAAGAAGTGACTGCTCCTCAGTGGGAGTACAGTCACTGTGGAACACCCCAAGAAAAAGGTGAAAAGAATTGCTACATGTGTGAAATGATTCTAATTTCATTTGCCTGCGCTTCCTGTAGCTATTCGAAGTAAAACATATTATTTTAAGAGGAGCTGCACTAGTTAAGCTTGACATTGTAACAGATCTGTAGGAATACTTCAGTTGACTTCGTGTATATGGATTTTGTATTGCTTTTGGTTAACTGAGTTGTTGGGTACCTACCCAAATCAGGAATAACCAAAGATATTTATCTAGATTACTTCTGGATACAGTAAGGTTTTGTCTCTATGTTGATTGCTTTCCTCACCCTTATTTCTGTATTACTAATTAGAAATAAATTCTGCATTCTGATGCTGCTGTTAGAAAGATGCTGCTTCCCGAACTTCTAAGCGTACTTTTTAGGTAAACTGTGTTGAACACATTGCTTCTGTAATACCTAGCCTGATTTTTTTTCTTTAGTGACCTATGTATAATCAAAGAATAAAAACATCTGTGTTTGTCAACTTTTCACTTGACACAAGCTTCAGGAATGTTGCTTCTGATGAGCTAAAGAGATTTAATCCCCCCCGCCCCTCAATCTGATTCTCACCCTGTGCATTTGAACTGATAGCACCTAGATCATACACTGTTCTTGAGAGATGCTGCAGGAGGGGAATATGTAAATAATATGCAACAAAATAATCTCAATATCTTCATGGGAAGCCTAAGCATCCTACCCAGTTTCATTAACAGTTGAATAGAAATTTTACTTTTGTTCAGAGTATTTTTTTGGTTTCATTAATAGAGCATAAGCCCAGACTTAAAACCTATTGAATTGCTTTGGCTGTATGGGAGGTTGGTGTGTTAAGCGACTTGGTGTGTTAAGCTGAATCTGCATTTTTACAGGAAAGTAAGTGCTGAGTTTTTGTTTTCTATCTTTATTGGCAACTTGCAGGCTGAATGCTCTATCACCCATTGGATGGATGCATTAAAGATTTTTGAGAGATAGGAATAGACTAGATGACATGTTGCTTCATAAAATCAGATGTAATTTTAAAACGTTTCAGGTAAATGTTCAGTCTGTGCAGTGACTTTTTTCCTAGTGTGTTACTATTTTGGATTTTGTTTTTGAAGCTTTTTCGATTTGCATTTGAAATTGCTGTAAAGGCTTAGCAGCTTTTTTCCTAACAGTATTTGGAGCAGTTGCTTTAATCTAAGAATAGATTATTAGATTAATTATCTGATTAGGTAAAGTAGATTTCATTTCTATTTTTTGATATGTGAAACTTAAGCATGGAAGTTCTCAAACAAGTCTTTGGGTGCTTAATTGACAAAATATTAGGTAATGTTTTAATTCTGCCTGGTATACCTGTTTAGAATTCATCTACATGCTATCCCTGAGAGCTGGTCCTTTTTTGTGCCAAGAGTTTGTATTTGTCGCTGACTTCAGTGTTCTTCAAGATGATGGTTTCTACATGTGTGTATACATATAAAAATAAGTTTGTGGGATAGGGATAACCACAATCCAGGGCTGTGTATATCTTGTACTTGAGTATCTTATGACCTCTATATAGTTGCATACTGTTGGGTTTTGTGGATTTGTTGTTGAATGGTTAATAATGGGAGGAAAATTAACTTAGACAAAATAGCCTTCATAGGAAATTGATGTTGACTTTGTATTACATACTTTGAAAAATTGTTGAATGTTAAACTGTTTAGAAAACACTATGATTTGCATGAGCTTACTAATGCTTTTCATTGTAACAAGTCTGAAAAAGCAGTGGGGGAATATATTGAATGAAAGGTTTCGTGCAGATGAGTAAAGAGCCAGACCTTTTGAGACAGCAGTTCCCAGGCAGAAGTATTGCATATACCTGAAATATAGTATACATGATATATTTTTATTCTGTTTTAGCCAATACAGCTTAACTTTATTGCTCAGACAGTTTGCTAAAGAGGAAATCGTAGCGTAGAATGCCTTTTTCTGCATATTTTGAGAACAGTCCTTTGCAGATATTTCACCAGCAGAAAAGTGGTGTTACATCTCTATTCTGTGAGCTGTGTATGAAGCACAGTGAAGACTGTTCGGGCTCCAACAAGGATGCAAGGTTCCTGTCGTTCCCAGTGTATCTCAGGAGGGTAGAAATGCCTCCTGTGTTCCAAAAGAAAAAGAATCTAGATTTGAGACTTTGCAACCTCATTACAAAGAATAAATATCCTGACCTGTAATGAGAGTTGTTAGTCTTCGTTTTCATTCTCTGTTCTCTTTTCTGCTATATGTCTTCCCCCTGGTTATCATAATTTAGAACCTGTGGTTGAAAACACCTGATGTACAGGCAGTTTTGTTCATTGGTATGGCATTAAGATCAGCCGTGCTGGAAAAGCATATTAATTGGATGTTTTTGTTTTGATACTTTGAATGTTGAAATAGTTGATTTTTGGTTATATGAAACTTGCCTTGCTACTATGCTGTTTACATTTTGTTCCAAGAAGTATATAATGTGCTCCTATGGTCTGCAGCTTATCTTCATGATCCAAAGAGGCTTAAACTGTAAAAGTTTTCTTTTGCAAAAAATCTGGATTTGCTTAAGGTGTGAGCATTAAGAGTTATAGTAAATACAATTTCCAAGCATAGATTGCTAGCATCTAGTTGATTGGATTCAGGAGTGTGTATATTTAAGGAGGGTTAAATGATGTTTACATAATATTTAATTATGCATGTGGAACAATGTTTTGTTAGCTACCTTGTGAACTTGAATTGTGTTAAAACTATCCTATGCACTTGCTCTTATGGATGATAGTGCATGGGAGGTTTGCAGTGGTTTTTGAGTTAGTGCTTCTCAAGGTTAGACACTTTGTTAAAAGTAACCCTAACTTTTCATAATCTTAACTCAAAAACAGCTGTTGTAACTTGCTTGCAACATATGGCTCAGGACAGAGAATAAGTTTCTTACCTGAAGTGTGAGACTCTTCATTCCTGGTATAGTATTTGGGTTTTGTTTGTTACAAGAAGTCTCAAGAAAGAGTCAGAAGTACAATGGATCTTTCAACTTCAACTGTGGAAGTCAATTTCCGATGTCAATGAAAGTGGTAATCCAAGTGCAATCAAAGTCAAAATCTGATTTTTCAAGAATGGTCAGGAAGAAATTCTCTTTGTACATCAGCTCACAGTTGCTAATGTTTTCTGCACTTTTCAGAAAAGTTAGCTGTTACCAGCTGTTAGTTGTAAAACTCTGAAGCAGAATGACAAGTAGCATGAGTAATGAAAATGGTCGTGGCAGCATTACTACAAGGGAGACTCAGTACCTGTATTCCAAATTTATAAAATCCTCCTGAGCTCATATAGCACCATGTACTGTCTGTGGCAATACTGGAACTTAAGTGACTTCCATTTCTTATAACTCCACAAAAGACAACTATTTGGCTTCTTTAACAAATAGTAGTTGGATCAGTCTTAATAATTGTGCCAGTAGTTGTCAGTCTTGCTCCTTACTGAATTGTCACAGTGACTTGCGGCATCTTTTTTGTGGCACTGAATACTGCGAACATAGTGCTCAACTTCATGGAGTAGTCTGGACAAACAGCTGCCTCACTGGTGGAATGATAACATTTATATCGGTTCATTCCTTTAAATGTCAAATTTGTGGTTATTCCTGAAAAGATCTAGAAATGAGTCAGTACTGGTTTTAGCCGTGTTTTGAAATGGAAATATAAGTTCTTTTCCTTACATGCTGCCAAAAAGTGATCTGTTGTGGATTCAGTTGATGAAAGCCACTTTTGCTGTTCTTCATGCTGTCAGCAAACTTTCAGGAGATTTGACTTATCTGCAGGTTGATCAGTCAGCCCCAAATGGTCAGGGAACATTTTTTTTTTTTTTTTTTCTTTTTTTAACTACAGCTTTTAGGATTTTAAGAGCCTCAATCCTACAAAAATCAATGTTTTGTATAGCATCCCTGTGACTTTGTATTTTAAGCCATACTCATTTCTTAAAAATCCATTAATACCAGGGCTTTGTTTAAATTAACCTTATGGTATTAACTACAAGTATACTTTTGTCTGTACTTCCAGCTTTTGCAGCAAATCATAAGGGCTGTAATTTTTTCCTACTTGATAATGGAAAAGTTGGCCTATACTGTAATTCATCTGCAAAGGCTTCATTCAGAAAGTACAGGATTTTTTCTTTAAATGGTGCAACACATTAATTTCTTTTTCTTATTTTGTTTTGGGATGACTTGCATCTTCATAATTAAAGAAAGAGAAAGCCCTGAGACCCAAGACTGTCTGTTGTAAGTATAACACTTTATTCTTTACAGCCTCTTAGGATAGATATTGTTTGGGTATTGTAACAGTTGTTGCTCTTCCAGTAGTTCATTTGCCAAATCTATGCATTTATAACTGTTTTTCTTCGATATGCTGAAAATTCTTGTCTGAGATTTTTATCTATGAACTGTTGAGCAAAGAAATATGCTAGAGCATGAAACCTCAACTGTGCGTTTCCAGATATAAATATTTGTATATCTATTTAGTAGAGGGATGGATAGTCAGTATTTTAGTTTCTTACTTTCCCGGGCTGTACTGTCTGCAAGTTGTCCATCTGTTTATTGCCTAAAGCTTATCAGTGCATTATACTGAGAAGCATCAGCAGGCTATCACAGTACTGTTGCAGTTGCAACTCTTCCTGTGGCTGGTGTTTCCTAGCTGCATCATATGAATGTTCTGTCTCTGTTTATTGCAATGTGGACTTGGAGTAGCAAAGACCTATTCAAGGTAAACTCAGTTGTAGGAGTATACCTCTTCTCCCATAAACTGAGAACATGAATCCAGACTGTCATGTGTCAATGAAAATAAGAGTTACAGGAAGAGACTAAAAACCTGGAATATAACTTGCTCACAGCTGTACTGGAAATCTCACTGTAAAGACTCTAATGATGTTGTACTAGGTAAATAATAGCTTTTGAATGTATAGGAAGCAGAGAACATGGATTTTATCAGTACTCTCTACTCTGTCAATGTGAAGATGAAAATGCAAAATAGACATTCAGTCAGTCATCACAAGAAATGAGCTTTTCATTTCTAGTTAATCTTTTTAGCCTGCTTTCCAAAGAAACATGACTTAAAGAAACATGCTCTGCTTTGTCATCCATTCCCCAATAACTTTTGAACCTCTTAGACGTTTTGTACCAGACTGAGAGTTCCTGAAAATAGGCATCTGCTCAGAGAAGAGAGATGCTGTTAATCCTCTGCTGAGGGAAGCGTTGCAGGCTGAATTCACCCCTTATTGGATACAAAAGAATCAATACAGGAGAAAGATTCAGGAAAAAGCACTGGTCAGAGTCTGTTTACCAGGAGACTGGGCTTCACTAGCTGCTATGGTTGTTTGATGTTGATCACAGAATATCAGTGCAAAACATGTCATTCAAGTGTGTGAACAATTATGGGGCATTCTGTCCTGTTTTGCCTCAGCAGACATGAACACTGCATGCAGATCTTCTGATTCTGGGAATACTGGTAATGCGGCTGCTTGTCAGAAATTCTGCCAAAGCTTTGAAAACATGTAGGTCCCCTCAAAATGCACTCTAGAATTGTATTTATACCTTAGCAACAATACGTCAATAGATTTGTTTGACCAAGGGCTGGAATTTAGTGGAAAACAGGTTTCTATGGATTTCTTTGCATTTCTTCTCAGAAAACCAATACTGATGAATGTAATCTTCTTAAACGCTATTCCTGAAGAGATTACTGCATCAGGACTGTAAAGCCTTGTTTTGGAGGAAAAACGTAAAGGATGCTTGGAGAGAAAGTGAGACTTAAATAGGAGCCCAGAAGGAGTGACAGCAAGACTGTAAAAAGGCAGAGTGTTGGGGTAGAGGAGCCTTTTGCAAAGACCTACATCTTTAGAAAAAGATATGCTCATTATGACCACTGCATCTCCAGAAACACCATGGATTTAGAACCTTCACCTGCAATGGATCTTGCAGAACATGAAGAGTTAAAATTTTCTGCTTTCAGAGTCAAATATCTGATTATTACAGGGAAGAATTTTGATGTGAAACTTAAACGAGGTAGAGCTAACTCTTCTTGGAAGAGTCTGAGCATTGCAGGAAATACTACATATCAAAAGCTTTGCAGTGTGTGCTTTAGTCCAGGAAGTTCTAAACCTGGATAATCTTGTTGAAGCAATCAACATCTTTTTACATCTAATATGAAATGATTATAAAGACAACTATTCATACCATTAATGTCTCCTTTGTTATACTTTATCCATGTGAAATACTGCTTCACTGAAGATTTAGACACAGGAAGCCAATTCGCTAAGCAATTGTTGTGGTTTACTAGTCCAAAGGAGGCTGATCAGGTTGATTTGTATTGTTTTAGTTGTGTGGTGTGTTTCATTTTTACAGGTGGAAAAGCTTTCCACCTGAGTGACTTTTCAGAGACAGCAATTCAGTTTTCATTTTGGAGACCACAATACAGAATTGTTTGTATAACTGGTAATATGTCTGCAAGAGGGCTCCAGGTTCTGCAGATATTTTGAATATGTGGTTCTCCTCAAGAGCCAGTGGATCCAGGCAATCCATCAGTTGTTTTGTCACTGAGATATGAGAATAAATTCTGGATTTGCTCAGCCAATTGCTTGGCCTTTATTTTTTGTTTTAAATAGTTGATGAATTTTTCTACAGTTTCCATACATGTGTATTTAGCCCAAAGAATAATTAAACTGTATTTGTGGAGTCAAGTAGTGAAGTCTTTCAAAGGAGCATGAAAAGCATGGATATTCTTAATTATGTACATTATGTAAAGTACGACTACAGTATCATGTCAGGATATAAGTTCATGGGGTGCTCTTACTGCTATTGGATTTGCAGTCCTATTCTAATGTTCATGTTGTCAGATTATCCAATGAGAGTAAAGTGCCACAGCAAGTTTCCAGTGAGTTTTGAGTGGCCAGGGACAAAAACATTTGGATGCTGCCAAAGCGAAAGATGAGTCTTCTTGGAAATAACTTGGGACAAAATCTGACAGATATCTGAAATGTACACTGTCTAAATTAAAACGGGCACCTCAAAAGATGAGATTTGACATACTGAAATACTTTACACCAACCCAGCAGTTTCTTCATTGCTGCAAAACTGCACACTTTTGAATCTCCTTTGTCAATAGAGAGAATAACACTAATACTGCTATTGTTCATAAATCATACTTGAAAAGGATAAGTGATTTGGATTTTGAAACGGGAAATGCAATTTTCAGTATCCTCTCTGAACCCATCAAAAGTAACTATTTGAAATCACGAAGTCATGATCGTGACTAACCTGACAGTAGGACTGTTTGTAGAATCTTGTTGGCTTCCAAGTCAGCTAAGTCAGAAAATGCATCTGTTTATGAACTAATGGTTTCGTCTGGAAGAGCATTACTTTCTGGAAAAAAGACATCTAGATACCATGCAAGTTTCCATATGACAAAACTATCAACAAATTATTTTTGTGGTAATAACAGAATTGGGTATCTGTTTTCTTTTTTCGCCTGCTTTCAAGCAGTTTGGCGGAGGGCAGCTTGGCAGAAGATGTGGGAAGAGAGAGGATGCAGAAGTCTTATGACTTTACTAAATTAATCAAAGCCCAGTTAGTGTATGGATTTCATTCACATGATTTTTTTGTACAGTGATATCTGGACAGATGGAAGGAGGGATAGTGCAGTGTCTGAACCCTATTAAAACAATTTCTGGGCTGTTATTAGTGAAATTAATTTGGCACAAAGAATGAGTGGATTAATGAGGGGCTTTTTTTTTTTTTTGCATAGCTTGTGGAATTTTTCTTGCATTACAGGAAGGTGCAGAAAGCTATAGAAATGTTTGCAATAATTCTACAAAGATATAAAGGTAATGAAAAGTGCAATTAAGAGTCTATTGTAGGTGTTTAGTTGCTGGATGTGGCAACCTTTATGTAGCACCATGAGTGAAGCAAGCTTCATCTAATCTTTCTGTATAGCATGGGGTCAAGGGGAGGAATCAGATCTGAAAATAAGGTGCATTTAACAGGTGTGGGTGTGAGTCCTTCCTCCCCTGAAAGCACAAATGTCCTGTGTTCTGCCTTGGGTTCAGCAATGAAATATTATCCTGAACAGTATTTTGGCTTTCTGATGCAAACTAAATTATTTATTTTTTTTTTTTTTCTAGCATGCCACTCTATGTTCAGTGTGTGCCAAGCAGACATTCTGGTGTATATATATGGTTTTGGGGTACAAAGCTACTGCTACTTGTTTCGTAGAAAGGAAACCTGGAAGTTCTTTTCCAAGTTCAGAGTAGAATAGATGATATTTCTGAGATTTTAATAATATACATGCTATGACTGAACACTACTCCAGCTGCCTTATCTCCTCCCTCTGAGCTGTTCTCTCATATGACTGAATGTGTTAACTTCACCTCTCAGGAATTCAAAAGTGAGCCTACTGGGCCGAGTCCAATGTATCTGTGTTGTCTTTGAGTAACAGAAATGACATCATCTGAAATTGTCCTGAAGTTTTGAAGTTTACTTGTTTTATTTCTGGGAGTCAGTGAGAATGTGTGCGCATTATGAATACATGTATAGACATAAAGCATGTTTTCAGGACCACTTCATTGAATATTGAAAGGAGAGGACTGTTTGTTCAAATAGATAACGACTCTCTGTAAAGTATCCTTACTGGGTAAAAATCATTACTTGGAAAGGATTGCTTGAGGTTATCTAATCTTCCCTAGCAAAGCCTTGAAAATCCTGAAGGCCAGAGAGTTTGTGAGCTGTGTGTAAACCAGTCTGTTGTTGTTGCCATGTCTCAAAGGAGAACTCTGTCCTAACATCTAATCCGTGCCTCCTAAACAACCATTTCTGACTGCTGTTTGTTTTCTTATGCTGTCAGCTACTGCCCCAAATGGTTTGACTCATCATGTTTGTAATTGCCCTTCAGGTAGCCTTGTGCTACTACTAGATCACCCCTTACCCTCCACTTCACTACCATTCTACAGAATAGACAAGCCCAGCTCCCTAATGTCTTCTCATAAGTTATTTGCCGTTAGTTATTTGCCTTGGTAGCCCTTCCACTAGACCTTCTCTGGTTTCTCTATTTGAGCTGGAGAGATGAGGAGGGCTGAAACTAGACAACCTCACAAGCACCACATAGTGAAGGATAAAAGTGTTCGTAAGTCGTCTGCCTGTGCTCCACCTAAGCTATCTCAGTGTGTGGTTTGCCTTGTTTATGAGGAGATGTGCTTTTGGCTGGTATTCAGCTTGGCATCTCATACCTGTCAGGTTCTATCCAAGAGCAGTGTAGCTCAGCCAGTCAGATCCCAGCCTGTGCTGATCTGTGGGGGTTATTCCAGGTGCAGAACTCTGTGTTTCTCCTTGTTAAGTTTCTTGAGGTGTCTTTAATCCTCAGTGTTCCCAAGGTTCTGCTTGACCAAAGCTTTGACATCAGTTTAATCCCCATAATTAGTAGTGTCTCTGAATTTGTTGAGGGGGTTCTGTGTGCCCTCAGCCAGGTTATTGATAAAAATGTTATCCATTATGGGCCCTGGAATTGCTCCCTGGGGTACTCTGTTACTAGTCACCAACAAGAATTTAGGCTGTTCATCACTGTCCTTTGAGCCTGACAGTCCAGCTCATTTTCAGCGCACGTGTCAGTCTGTTCTTCCAGTCTATCTAATGTGCTTGAAGGGAAAATACTATTGTGTTTCAGTTTTGGGTAAAAAGTATAATTTGCATTGTTAACAGAACTACAAAGCTATGCGGCTGATAAACATGCAGAGCTTAAATGTTGCTTTCATACAAAACTGCCAGTGAGGATGGAAAGTGTCATCAAGATCACAATTGCTATTTTTAACTGTTAACAAAGATTATCACAACTACCTGCAAATGCCTTAAAAATCTCCTGTCTTTGGGAGCTGTTGATTTTTAACTTAACCATATGAGTAAACCCCAACCACATTACAGCAGGCTTTATTGCAAACTGCTTCTGGAGCAATGCTGTGCAAACACAGTATGTTCCTGGTGGTAAACAGAAAAAGGAGTGAACCAGTGATTATGTAACATGTTATATTTGCCTTGAGTAAGAAAACCCTCCTCATTTCAAAAATAAGAATTGCATGGACAAATACGTAGTTTAACTTAAACTTCCAGATTTGTGTTGATTTTGAATGCTGCAATTTACAGAATGCCGAGAAAGCTAACTTATGGTGGGTTTGTTTGTAGGGATTTGAGGGAAGAGTGGGGCAAGGGAAAGAAAGCCAGAGTGAAAGCAAGTGGGTTTGCTATTCTGCATGTAATTTAATGACTTAATGAATTGTCTCTGGGACTGTATTTATGCTCTAAATATTTAGACTAGAAGTTGTCTATCTGTTGAACACCTATCACACTGGAACTGCTCATACGAAATAATCAAAATAATCAGAATGGTGCCTTCTGATAGCAGTATAAAAATAAAATTTTTAATTTTTTTCAAATAAAAATTGAATATTCTGTGCTTCTGTGATATTCATGTAGGTGTTTAGTATGTTGTGTTGGTGGGGGGGGAATGAAGATTCTTTTTTATCATTTAAAGCAGTAATGTTACAAAAGGAAAGTATACTAAGATGGAACAGTTATTGCTGAACCTAAACTGGCAGTATTAAACATGCAAAATGAAGATAATTGTTTAATTCTATTCTGACTTGTTTGGATAATCTATTATGTACTTAATAAAAGTATGTCAGAAGAAGTCTGACTGTCATATTGTCATCTTAGGTCCTCCTGCTCCAGTCTGTTCTGCGGGGAAGTATGAAACACAAAGACCAGGTAGCTGAATATAAATGAGCTAACGTCCTTTTTAGATGCATCTTTGATATCTGTGTTTTTGTTTTAATGATAGTCAAAGCCTCTGGTTGATTATGATTTAGGAAGAAGCAATGTAAGTTACAAAACATTTGAGCCATTCCTTTTTTTTGTGCACTGTTTAATTTATTTGATGACAGAACTTAAGAAAATATGAAGTTATGGGGAATTTTCACTGAGAGATTTTCAAACTTCAGACGTTATATTTTTTTCTTCCTGATAATCTGATGCATCTGATACCAGTGAAGGCTCTAAAGCTCTAGCTGGTGGGGATTTCAGGAGAAAGCTTTGTAGTATGCATGCAGGTGAATGCAATGAAACTTTAACAAAAACAACAGCATACAAAACAAGAGCAGTATGGGTTAATCATTATCGATATAGTATTAAGACAAGAATACTTAGTTTTTTGGAAAATGGGGAAAAAATAGCCATTACCTTGTAACTTTTTCTTTAACCTTTAAAGTAAAGTTACCTTTACAAAGTACCTTTAACTTTTCTGCACACCTCTTCTCATGTTCGGCCCCAGAGACTACATGCCTGTCTCTGCAGATTTGGGAATAGCCAGTATAATCCCCACTGAGAGCTACTGCACAGGCACACAAACGCTTGAGAGCTCTGTAGTGTAAAAGTCTATCTTTGGAAACTCATTACATGGCACCATCTTGTTACATGTCACCTCTGTCAGCATCCTACTGCAGCATCTCACTATTTAGGCAGAACACTAGCAAAAGACTTTAGCGAGATTCATAAAGTTTTGATGGGGATGGGCCCCCACCATTCCTAGAGTAAGAAGTGTCCCATCAGCTATTTTCTATCACAGTTTAATAGCTTTTCTGTATAAAATAAGTGCTGGCACTTTGTCAAAATGTTTTTGTTTGCAGTTCTGGAGTGTGATTTGATCGGCAGCAAAAAATACTCCTAATGGAACAAATATTTAAGAACAAATGTGTTCTGTGCATCTTACACCTTCTGTGCATGTTTTTTTTTGTTTTTGTTTTTCCTCCTGTTAAGCATAATGTGTCCCTAACGTGGTATCCTAGGAGGAAAGATTACAATAATATGTTGTTCAGTACTCATGGTATTTTTACTTCTGTATGCTCAGATTTGAAGAGTGTAGCAGTTTTTATGACTCTTCTCATGAAATTCATCAGTATGTTAAAATACAGCTCTATGTCATTAGGAAGATGGGTTCTGCTTCTGCAAGTTTTCTCTCAGCTTAAAAATATGTATTTTAATACTTGTTTTATTTTGGCCGACACTGAATGCACTTAAAGCATACATGAGATTCTTCTGCAGCTAGATTTAGCTCAACTCTGCTGGTTCTTCAAGTTGACCAGAAGTACTGTAAAAGTGTTTTAGGACAGTGCAAAACCCAAGCCTTTAAAACTTAATGTGGAACAAGGTATGATATCCACGGTTCACACACTACTAGTTCAGGTTCAGTAGCGTATTAACTGTGGTTTTGCAGCTTCTGGTCTGCCTTGAAGACAAGAAGAGTTTGCTGTATAGTTTACCGTATTAGTGAAGGTTATGTCTTCTCTATTAGGCTTTAAACTTGAAACTCAATCGAATTCTGACACTTGGCTCTTTCTCAGCTAGGCAATATGATTTCTGGACTTTAGGCTAACAAGCAGTCTGTGTATGCTACAGGAGCATTAGGGGTTCTTTTCGGGGGAGAGGGAGAGGGTGCTTTGGTTGTTGCTGCTGTGGTTGTTTGTTTGTTTCCCCCCTGCCCCCCCCCCTTTTTTTTTTCTCCATGAGAACTTTCATGAGCTGTGTTGTAAATGTGAATTTTGTTGGTATTTTCTCAGGATATTGGATTCTGTGAGAAGGCCTCTTTTGCTGCTTTGGTTCGCTTCCTGAAGACATTAATTTTGTCTCCCTTAAGTCTCCATTAGAAACTCCTTTAAAATCATGGAAATTATGTGCAGACTGTCTAATGTATTTGCTTGTACTGATGTAACTTATTTAGTGTAATATCCCTTTATGTGTATTTTTTTTTAACTGTAGTGAAGCGAGGACTGACGAAGGACATAACCTCTCTGAAGGATTTTATGAACGATCTCAAAAGAGAAGAACCTCTAGTTGGTATGTCTTTTGTTTTCTAAATGGTGTGTTTTTGCATTTGTTTTGAAATGAAAGGTGATATTTTAAATATTGTTTCATTTTCTGTAATTGATGCTGAATGATTTTTAGGTTATACCTTACAAATATACACACCTTTTTAAAGTTTACCTTATTACCCTGATCACTATAAAGGCCATCTCTTCTATACATGGACATTGTTAGATGACTTCTTTCTGAAAGATCTACCTCTACAAAGATGCTTGTGACTTCTCGTCTGGTGATTCTTTGTGGTTTTCCAGTTGGGATAGACAAGTTTCTTTCTGATTAGTGACATTTTTCCTCACTCACTTTGGGAATACTTAAAGCAATGAGATTTATTTTAAGTTTTCTTTCTTTGTAATAGTTATATTAGGCAACCCTTACAAGAAGATAAAAATGCTCCTTGTCAGTGGCCTCAGCGTTCCTAGTATGTGTTGGTATTCTAGGAAGATACACTTCCTGATGCAGAGCTAAGTAGCAAATGACCTAGTATTAGAAAAGCGTTTCTTTGTTTAGTGAATTGTCTTCCTACTCTACCTATAATATTAATATTAAAAAGACGCTTAGCAACTGATTCTTCTGAGTGTTTTTAATAGAAAAGTTGAAGTTGGATAGCAAAGTCTGTCACTTTCTTGTTTATACAGTTAATTTTTGATAGTTTATTTTCAGAGTTAAGAGTTAGCACTATAATACAGAGTACTAGAAATAATGATAACGGCGAGGAGCTGCAGGTTTTTCCCATTTAAGTTGCTTATAAAGCTGTTTAAACTGTTCAGAATAAAACTTTTCATGCTAGATAAATGCCTCAGAGGTTTTGAATAGTTTTAAGACCTAGTCTTTCAGTCATTTCTAGGAAAGAGATTAAGGAAAAATCTGTTTTCCTTCCTATTAAGTCTTCAGATTTTGGGGGAAGGTTTTATATTACTCAATTTGTGAAGGAGTTAGTGTCTTCCTACTTGTGCTTTGTCCAAATTATTTTTGACTAGGTAGCTTAAATGTAATTTCTTTTTAATATAGACATTTTTGTGGTATTTCTTATCTTCATTTGCTTTTTGATTGACACTTGTACATTAGTTCGCTTATAAGAATGTATTGAAGGGAAGGTTCTTTCTTTTTTTTTCTTTAAATCCCAGACAGAAAAATAGATACGTGAAATACATTGTTTTCTTTAGCTTGAAAATCTGCCATAGACTTCAGAGTAAAGGTTGGTAAAGAGAGAAACTTCAACTGATGTGGGTAATAAGTCTGAACTTTAACTTGTGATCCAGAAGAAGTGTTGAAATTCCAAAAGTGGAATAGTCATCTTTATTAGTTTTGGCTTTTAGTGAGCAACCTAGAAGAGAATATGTTTGTCTACAGTATATATATACCACAGTGTTTGTATACTATATGCATAGATGTTTGTAACCCTTGCTTTCACAGGATTAGAACATGTGGTTGAAATCAGATTTGAAGGAAGAAAAGAGCCGCATTATGAGTGCAAGCTGTGTGGGTTTAATACAGAAATGGCACTTATGATAGAACATCTTAGTGGCTATAAACACAGAAGAGCATACCTTGTGAGTACTTTTGATGCATTTTGATCACAGTATCCTTAAGATATTCCCCTTTTTCATTGTTTTGTAAATAAATACCTATTTTAATGCTGAAGTTTAAACATGCATGTGGTAAGTCACTAATAATTATATGGTTGATTTTTCATGGGTCACATCATCAGAGGCTGAGAGATGTTGTGAGTCTGTGAGTTACTGAGGAAACATGATGCACAGATGCATGTCTGTATCTCCTCCAAATCTGTTCCAAAGGATTTTGATCTCCTGCAAGCTCAGGTTCTCAGGCCCTCGTTCCTAAGAAGTCTTGGTTCTCTCTCATCCATCAGTGTACCCATCGTGTTATTAGATATTGTACAAAGTTTATTGCCTTTTGCTAGCAAGCTTTGCATAGCATTCCAGTACTGTTGTGAAGACTGCTTGTGCAATTTTAATGTTAAAATGTAATTAGTTATGTTACAGAGGAAAAACAAGTTCATAATGTTCAAAACTACTTACTGGTCTTTATGGAAACTTGTCCAAAAAGTGAAATGTGTCAATTTTTTAATACTGTGATGAATTTTGATACTGACCAGCTAAAGCCACTTCTATCAACAGTCTAAAGAATTTCCGGATAAAATGAAGAGAAAGACAACAGATGTAAAGGAATGCAAAGTCTCATTTCTCAGACGGATAGCAGGAGAGATAGAGAAGACTGAAGGGTTAAAAATGTATAAGGTAATTGTAAGTAAATGTAGGGTACCTAGTAAATGCATATTTTTATCTGTGTGTTTATATTTGACCCTAATAAGTTTCAAAAGTACTGCTGTCAAAATGTGTTAAACTTTACTGTGTGCTTCTAGAGCGTGTAGTATTGAATTGAAGTAAGGCTTAAGTTAGTTGTGCAAAAATTTTGGGGAGAAGAACAGCAGTCTTGCAAGGGACAGCTTGAAGTTCTTTAAAAATAAGCAACATTTTTTTTTTTCCATAGAGGTTAGAGTTTCTTTAGGTAGAAAATATTCAAAGTCTGAATTCAGTGTTGCAGAAATTTAATGCTTTCACTTTAATGATTTTTTTTTTCATTTGTGCGACTTCAAAATTTTCTTAAATGCAAGCAAATTTTCTCTCAAACTTCATTTATACTTGCAAAATTATATACCTGTGAAATTGTAGGCTACACTATGCTAGGGCAAATAAAAGTATATATCCATTTTCTAAAGACAGTTGCAGCAGAGACTGGACTAAAGGAAAATCACCAGTTGTTATTCTGAAACTTTAATCAGAAAATCTAATACAAACCTATTTCTGCTTCCTAGATTGAAGGTTGCATAAGACCAAGTACCTCACGTAAGTTTATGAATTACTTGAATATAACGTATATAATTGATATTTGGCCTATGTTGCATTAGTAAATGAACTCAGAGTTTTAGTGATTTGCAAAACATTAAACTTCTAAGTAACAGCACAAAATGTTTTCTTTTGAGGGATTCTCCAGCATTCATGAATTTCAAATGAGAGAAGAAGGGAATTGTCAGACTAGCAATGTTTCTTAGACATTTTTAATTCCTTGGTTTGTGGTTCTGGAGGTATTTAAGATAACTACAGTAATTTACTAAGTAAACTGAAAAAGTGTGTTAATACAGAATTGGGTTTCTCTGGATAACCTATACAGCTGTCTCCATCTAATTTCAGTCAACAAAAAGTATAAGGTGAATGCTGAATCACTGGTAAAAGTGGAAGGTATGATTCTTTAGCAAGTCCATTGGAATGAGCAATGGCAAAACAAACCCTCGTATGCAAAAATTGCGTCCTGATGCATTAGATTTGGGTTATATCCCTTGTTACTGCAGATGCGCTGTTGAAGCTTACTGCCAACTGGAAGATGCCAACTGGAAGAAGCATCTACTTGCTACATTTTGTTCCTCTTAGTAGTGACAATGGAAAAAGTAGGTTTGATTGAAATGGGTGAAGGTTGCAAACACCACTTAGGATCACCAGAGTGTGGGTCAGTATGAATTGTGCTGTAGGTTCCTAACATAGCAGTGCTTTTCTGGATAGGAAATCATTGATGGCTTCTATGGATTGTACCTTATGATATGACGGTCTGCAAAATAAGGTGGCAGGGACCCTTTTTTCAGTTCTGTTCATCTCTTTTGGGAGGCAGATGGAATATGACCCAGTAATCTAACCCATTAATTGTCAGTTCAAACTAAACTTTGAGTAACTTCTAAAACCTCCAGAACTATATTGTGAATTCTGGTCACCGTGCTCTGAACTGCTGGTCAGGATCTTTGTATAGAGCTTCTTAGCAGAGTGGGTCTGTGTGCTGTAAGATCTGCCTTGCTGTGTACAAATCTGGACGGACGCATTTCTTCACATGGGAATCTATAATGTACAAGTCCGAAAGTGTAATACTGAAATGTCATTTTCTGGAAGAATGTATGAAAATGTTAAAAATTCCAGAGAAAAGACGATCCAGAATCCTAGTAATTCTTAGGGAGAATGGGTGATGCCAGCTTTCATGTAGGCAGCCTTGTGTGAAGCTAGCCAGGAGGAGGTTGTATGGAAATAAGTATTTGATACCACTGCTTACTGACTTCCTCTAGAACCAGAAGAGACGCTCAGATATATAACTAGAATACCAAAAAGAATGATCCTGCCCATTTCTGCAGGATGTGAAGAACCGGAGGGAAAGAACGAGAGTGTTATATCCCTCAATAATAACTCATGCCTTGGTTAGATGGTAAGGGCACTGTCAAGTTCATTATGGAGTAAAAACCATATTCATTTAGAAGGAACTCATGCTTACTGGTTTATCAGCTGTATGTGTTCAAACTAGGTCATATTGACAGAGCATATCCTCCCACTTGGGCCAAGCCCAAAGCTCTCTTCTGACAGCAAGAGTGAATTTAAGGATATAATTAAGAAAGGTCATCTGGTAGCAAGTAACACTTTGCAAATGGCAGTGTAGGGACTAGCACCAATTTTTTGGCTGCTGCGTAGATAATATTCAAAACTGAGATATGGTTATGCATTTTTATACATATAAGAGGCTCTGAAGAGATTGGTTTGTTGTATAACTTAAGGGAAAAATTCTGGTATTTCTTTACTCTCTAAAGAAGAAAGATTATGTGTGTTTTGTCTTGGGCTTCAGATTAAAAATGCTATCTTAATGTAATTTCTGTAACCAGTTCCTCAAAATAGGGAGTTGATGAGCTTGAAATCACTATAACACTCTTTTAAGAGGTATAAGGGTGTATATAAGCACAGTGTAGTACTAAAGCAAATGAAGTTCTAGCCTAATTTAGTCTCTGAATTCTGCCTATATCAATATTTTCCTTTCTAAAAACTAACTTTAATGCTACTGTAGATAGCAGCTGCAATTTGGAAATAAACCCAAAGATTTACTTTGCTACTTCAGACTGGGCTTTTCAGATTGAGTTATTGCTTCCTTGAAGTTATAGCTGATACCTGGAAATGCCTGTCTGTATGCAAGAGCACCTTGACTGCATAGTGCCCTGCTATTGAACAGGCTGGTGGTTGTTGAGATCTTACAGGTCAGGGCTAGGGAGAAGGCCAACAACATGAACATCTTGGTAGGTGTTTGTCCCTCTTCTTGATCAGGCAGTCTGTAGCAAGGCTGTCTGGAAGAAGTTCTGTAACTGCAAGAAGTCTCCCAACTGAGGGTCCCAGTTTTCTTGGGGAAACTTAGCCATCCTGACATCTGCTAAGCAAGCAGAATGGCAAGGGGCAACCAATCCAAAAGTGAATCGAGGCCAGTTTTTCATGCGGGTGCTGTATGGGCCAACAAGGAGAAGTGTTTTGCTGGATCTGCTACCTGGAAGGAGAGGAGAAGTGGTCAGGAATGTGATGGTGAATGGCAGCATTAATTGAAATGAACATGAGAAGCTAAGAATTTAAAATCCTCAAGGGAATGAGGAGGCCAAGTATCAGACTAATGACTCTGGGCATCAGGAGAACAGAGTTGTCTTCTTCAGGAAACTAGTGATCAGGATCCTTTGAGAACGCTGCCTTGGAAGTAAAAGAAGCCCAAAAGAGCTCATCAGTTTTCAAAGACAGCCGCCTCACAGGACAAAAATGATCTATTCTGACATGCAAGAAAAAGGGTGGGCAGGTGGCTAGTGTGTCTTAACAGGGAACTCCTAGCTGGGCTTACGTGCAAAAAGGAAGCAAAAAGGAAGAGAGCAGAAGCAGAGATGGGCTATGAAGAAGAAATTTATAAGCTTTGCAGAAGTATTTGGGATGGCATTAAGAGAGCCAAAGCTTTGTTGGAGGTTACAGGGATGTAAGGGCCATGTGAAGGCTTCTGTAGGTATCACAGAATGGTTGAGGTTGGAAGGGACCTCTGGAGATCATCTAGTCCAACTCCTCTGCTCAAACAGGGTCACCTAGAGCATGTTGCACAGCATTGCGTCCAGGTGGGTTTTGAATATTTCCAGAGAAGGAGACTGCACTACCTCTCTGGGCGACCTGTTCCAGTGCTCTGTCACCCTTGAAGTAAAGAAGTTTTTCTTCAGATAGAACTTCCTGTGTTTCAGTTCGTGCCTATTGCCTCTTGTCCTGTCGCTGAGCACCACTGAAAATAGTCTGGCCCCATCCTCTTGACACCCTCCCTTAAGATATTTGTATATGTTAATAACATCTCAGTCTTCTCTTCTCCAGGCTAAACAGGCCTAGCTCTCTCAGCATTTCCTCATAGGAGAGATGCTCCAGTCCCCTAATATAACAGCAGCAAAAGGGAAATGTGGACCCCCTGCTGAGTAGAGCAGATAACCTTGTGATAGGCATGGAAAAGGCTGAGATATTTGCCTATTTTGCTTTGGTCTTTACTGGTAAGCTCTGCTCCCAGGTCTCTTTGTGTCATTGCAGAGTTTAGGGGAGAATATTATTATGTGTTGTAGAGGAAAATCAGTTTAGGGAGTAACAAACTGAACATGTACAAGACTGTGGAACAAGATGGGATGTATCTGGTGTTGAGGGAGCTGGCTGCTCTCTACATTCTTTGGAAGGTCATGCTGATCAAAGGAGTTCCCTGATGACTTGAAAAAAGCAAATGTCATGCTTATCTTCAGAAAGCGAAGAAGGAGGATCCAGGGAACTACAGGCTGACCCAGACCCTGGGAAGATTGAGGCAGGCCCTCACGGAGGTCATTTACTGGTGCATGAAGGACAAGAAGGATGAGTGGGAGCAGCCCATGTGGATTTACTGAAGACAGTTAACGACTTGGATAATGTGATGGAATATATGACTGTCAAATTTGCAGATGGCATCAGCTTAGGGGGAAAGCCTGATACATGGTGCAGGGCGAGAACGCCATTCAGAGGGACCTCAGCAAGCTGGTGATATGGGCTGACAGGAACCTCCTGAAGTTCAGCACAGACAAATGTGAAGTCCTACACTTGGGATGGAGCAACCTTCCGCTGGATACAGGCTGGATACTGATGGGCTAGGGAGCAAATCTTCAGATAGGAACCTGCAGATTTTGATATACAATAATATGAATATGTATCAGCAATTTGCCCTTGCTGTAATGAAAGCTAGCGTCATACTAGACTACATTAGCATGAGCATAGTCAGTAGGTTGAGGGAAGGTTGTAGGCTTTTTCCTTTTCTGCTCAGGACTTACAAGGCTGCTTCTGAAATACCATCCTGCATGCACATGAAATTTGGGTGAGGAAAGAATCAGCAGAGGACTCGCCAGGTAGAAATAGCATGAAGAGACTGGAGCATATGATGTAGGAAGAGGCTGAGGGAACTTCTGTCTTACTAACCTGGAGAAGGCAGTGGCTGAGGAAGGGATCTAATTGCTGTCTCCTACTACCTAAAGGGTGGCTACAGAGAAGGAGCCAGACTTCTTGAAGGTATGCATAGAAAAGACAAAAGGCAACATTCACAGGTTGCAATAAAGGAAATTAATTGAACATGGAAAAAAAAAAAAATCATGAGCATAATGAGTGGCCTAGCACTTGAACTGCCTGCCTGGAAAGGTGGGAAATCACCATTCTTGAAGACTTACAAAACTCAACTGGACACAAGGGCATGAACAGCCTGATCTAATACTGAAGCTAGTTTTTGTCAAAGTTAGCAGAACCTCAGTGGTTAGCTTGAGTAAGGTGAGGAGTCCAACCACTGATGACCACTGACCACCTTGTCTCCACCCATCTTTTAAAATGGGGAGAATTTTGGAGGTTTACTAGAAAGACAGCACAAATTGTATAATTCTAATCATTCTAATTTTCAGTGTTCTTATTTTACAGTTAATAGTCTGATTTCTGTTGGGTGTTCTGCTTATCACCTTTACAGTACTTTTCTCTTACTTCTCAGGCTGAACTAGATGACCTCCAGAGGTCCCTTCCAACCTCAACTTTGTAATGATTCTGTGGTTCTAGCTGCAGATGTCCCTTTCATCCCACATTTCCATCGTTTTTACTTCATTGGATCTCTTCTGTGAAATGATGGCCATCAGTTTCTCTCCCTACACTTGAAATTTTGAGACCTGCAGTGTAGCTAAGAAGAGCTAAACAAGAGTTGCAGCTGATCAGCATTTGTTCAACATTAGGTGATTGATACACAACACAAACATTTCAGCCACAGATTGTAGGGCAAAGATGTCATTTGTCTTGAGAGTTGTTATTTGTCCTGTTGGTTATCCTGGAACATATGTGCTGATAAGTACTTAAGAAATAGTGATCATGCAATATCTGATCCTCTGAGGCATAACTACTGTCATTCAGACTTCCTTGTTTTATGGAGCTTATGCTGCTTCTTCATGGTTACAGTCTTGTGCTGGCAAGAGAGATTATTAGTCATTGTAGTCTTCATAACCTGTTGGAGGGCTAGAACATATGCTGCATTGAGGAACACTGATGAGTTGGCAGTAAAAAAAGAAAAAAAGCTTTTCACTTTTTGCATGTAGGAGACATGCCCACCTAAGTTCAATCCATACTGACTTGTGTCTGTATGGATACATGTTGCCTAACTTGTTATACATGTTATATGTATATGTTATACAGTTGCCTAAATGCTCTAATGTATATACTGCATAGCTGTAAAGGCGCAGGTCTCCCATAGGCCTTTCATCATGGATGCCATATGGCATCTGAAATGGCACTATGTGCCTAGGTATTGGCTACTGAATCCCATCCTTTAAAAAACTACAGCCACTTTAGGGCCAGTAATTGTTCTGTTTAATACTTCTATTGCAGTAATATGGTAGAAACCCCTATGATGTTGCTAATAATTCTTTTTAATTTTCTAGCCCTATCAAAGAAGAAAGCAAGGTGAGGAAACAACCCACACAAGGGGATCAAGAGGGTTTTTTTTTTTTGTTATGAGATCACCTTACTTACTAAATAGATCTTTTCCGTGACAAAACATTGCCACGTATGAGGAAACGAGTTTTTGTTGTCTTTCCACTATACTTCTTCCTTTTGTATAAATTGTTCTCGTCTTTCTGTCAGAAACTAACCTGAAGTAAAATTTCTTATTCAATTTTTGAGTAGCTATGGCTTTCAGAACTATTGCACTGGTTATGCAGTTCAATAGCAGTCTGATGCATGCATGCACAAAGAAATTGTGGTTTAAATTTCAAAGTGTTACATAGGCAATGACATCCCAAAGAAAACAGTAAGTTGGCACCCTTGTCCTTATAGGGAGAAAAAATCACCATTACTTTAGTCATCTTCTTTAGCTTGTATGTAAAGAAGCTCATCGGTACTACTGATCTCTTTAAAAGTTAGTCAGAATAAGGACCTTTAGAAATATAGTATTTTAGATATGCCATATTAAAAAAAAAATCTTATATTGGGAAGTGATGTAAATTTGAAAATTGAAATATTTTGATCTTAGATGCTTATGAATAAACCTACCTTTAGAATGCATCTTAATATTTTCATTTCTTTTTAAGGTGGGAAGATGATTATAAGCGTGAGGTATGTAGCAGGTAGTAATTCTGCAAATGTCATATATTGTAGCAGTTTCCTTGTGGTCCTCTTCTTTTTTCTGAATAACTTTTAGTCTTTGGCTTTATTTCCCATTTTATTAATCCCATTTTAGGAAGCAAAATATCTGAGCTAATATCTGACCTTTGTGTTTATTTCAGCACAGGGGGAGTGAATATTGCAATTTGAGCTTTCATAATTCCAGTTCAAAATGACTGGGAGCCTGAGACGTAAATGTTTGCAGGCCAGCTAAAGCCCACATTAAGCTGCACGCTCCACTTCTGTGTTGCCTGTTTTCAGATCAAGTGTTTTATGCTGAGAATTTGCTTTAAATCTTCTGATATGTCTAAAGATTAAAAATCCTTTTTTATTCTAACTCAAAGCCCCAAATAGTCTCTGTAGTGTCCGTCCCAAACAGCACTGGGTATGAATATAGAGAACTGTTTTATCTTTATCTTGGTGCCAGAGAGGTACTTTGCAATCTGATGTGTACTGTAGTAATGAGTTGCTCTTTCAGGCCTCAGGCTGGTCAGATGCTATGCTAGCTGGAAGTTGGTGCCTGGCTTTTTTTAAGATAAGGTTGGACCTGAGTAAGGAAAGCCTAGAAAAGATGGCTCTTTCAGGTATGGAGGGAATTGGCAGTGTTCAAGACAGAAAACAGAAAAGAAGCCCAACAAGGATACCTGCCAATAGGGCTTTCATGCAGCAGAAATAATGACCAATGGAAGAACCTTAGTGGGTTGTTACATAAAGTTGCGATTTGTCTTGTCTGGAAACCTCCAGACTATTGCTATCTTTATTTAGATGGGACTAAATATGATTCGGCCGGGTAGCTGAATTGCAGATTAGTAATTGTGGCAAGACCCTCAGTGGTGACTGGCAGGAGCACAAGGCAAATATGCAACATCACATCTATTTGGGGCATGCTGAGTTGAATCAGCCTTTATAAAACTTTCCTTTCTAATGAAGACATAGTTTGGCAATGTGCATGACCTCAGGCTTGCTACATTTGGTTGTTTTACAGCCGGTTTCACTAGTTTGAATATCTTTTTGAAACAGAGACTTTCCTTGGCTCTCCTACTATCTTAACATTTGAAAGATGTGCCTGTAGTGGGAAATATTTCTCAAGTTTATCAGACATCAGAGTTATATCAGACATTGTCTTTGTACTGTGGCTTGGTTTCAACCAAACCATTGCTTTTCAAGCTTGTTTGAGAGTTAAGGCCATTCTAACTCCAGCTTTTAGCTAAATATATGAATTGCTGTGTGCAAACATGTCCTGGTTTAAATTAAGTTTAATGAGATTTTTTGCAATCTATTTCGGTTTGACCAGTGCACCTTTATTTTGTTCTAATGTGCTGTCCAGAGCTGTTTGTTTTGCCTTGTAAAGGTATTTCACTGCCTCAGATGTCTAGATTCCTGGGAAGATGGCTATGTATAGTATGGCTGTCTCTTTTTCAGATGTACTGAAAAGCTGGTAGGACAGAAGTAGCTGCTGTGCTCTGAAAACATCAATTTATAATTCTCTTGCATCACTGGTTCTTTCTTTGCTAGGTGTTGAAGTGCATTCTTGCTTTAGGACTTAAAGCATGCCTTGAAGTAACAGATTTTTATATCATAATGCTGTAAAGCATAATGTTTTTGACTTGTTTCTCTGGGAGTGATTCAGTCCTCCATGCCTTTAGAGTATTTCAGCACTTCAAAATGTCAACCTCTTAAAAAGCATGTCCAGGCAGCACATATCAAAACAGACACGTGTTATTTGACCTTGCAATTGTAGTTTCTCTGTGTATCTGTGACTGGCTGCCCAGTTGTCCAAAGTCGATTCAAGGAAGAGAATTCAAGAATCTTAATCTAGCTGCCACTGTGATATTGTAGAAGTTTTAAATACCCCCAGCCTCAGTATGCTTATCTATAACGTTGTTGTATTAATTTGTATAGCTTAGAAGTGAAATGTGTTCTTCCCAATAATGGAAGTAATGTGGTTGTATTTGTAGTAACCGTTGCCTAATTGCTATCTGCTGAGGGCCTAAGATTATATGTTGACTGCTGTGACCTAAAAATACTATCTTTTCTCTGTGTTGCTTTTGTTGTTGGATAAAAGATTAAAAACTCTTATTTTGTACAAAATGACGCAACACATACTGTGTGGTATTAAGTCTTTGAATTTTTCTTCATCTTCCTGTGTTCCTACAGAATGATCCCATTCGGAAACAGAAAGCTCTAGAGTTCTTGGTATGTAGGTAAAATAATTGTGATCAGAATTTGGTAAGTTTTAACATTTGTGCAGTTTTACTGGTATGAAGCAGTGAACCTGTGAAGGAGTCATTACTGATCAAACTCATTTGAAGACAACATTAATTTCTAAGTCATATTTTTATGGACTTTGCTCTTTGAAAAGCTAGTGCAGCTATAGCATAACATTTGACACTTGAGCAACAGCAGTACTGCTGTCTGCTGCCGCTATCTAATGGGATTGTTGACATGCTGAGTGACAGGAGCTATTCCAATCTTGCTGCCTGTGGTGCTGTAACTAGTGCTGCTGTTGCAAAACTGGACAGCCAGGTGAAACTGGATGATACTAGAGCACAGTTGCTGCTGCTGGAGTAGAGAAGTTTCGTCAGTTCAGTTGCTTTTAGCAGTAGTATAGTAAGGCTTGCTTTGTCTTTTAGATTTATATTGTGAAAATCTGTCCATTTGTCTTTGCCATTTTATTCCATGTAAGACTTGTTTCTTTAAATTTTGTACATAAGGCAATTGCAAAATTTAATTTGAATATGAATTGTTTCTATTCTTAAATCACATGTAGAATGTTTTGATTTGTTAAGTGCACTTCGTCACCATCCAACTTTTTGTTTTGTTGGGTTTTTTTTGTTAATATTCTGTGGTGTGTCACTTGACTTGTGTACTTCACTTGTACTTGTGACTTTAGGAAGAGATATAGAAAAAGCAAGTTTTTGCAGTGCAGGATAATCAACAAACCACCAGAATATGTTTGGTAGACACTTTATCTGATGGACAGGACTCACAGTTTTTCCTTGTGGAATAAAACTACCTCTGTTCCTGAAACTTACTGTTGCCACTTTCAACTTCATATACTTATTAATCATTCTCTTTGATTGAATATTAGGAAGACAGATAACTATGATTGTTTTATGTTTTGTACAATTATATAAATATCTTTGATATCTCTGCTTCCCAAAATTACGAATGGGAAGATTATAGTGGCAACTTTCATCTTGTTGCTACTAAAGTAGGGAGGTCAAAGGCATTTGAAGGTGCTGAAGCTTACTTTTTAGTCAGTTTTCCACATATACAATGTAAATTTAGGACTCATCCCTTTCTCCGTGTGCAACAGAATGCTCGTGATTGACAGTATGAGATTGGCACAGACATCAACTGTTACGGTTTACCTCTTATTGGGCTCCCCTGTTTTGCGTTCACAATTTTATTTGTTCATATATGTGTACGTATATTTTGTTATAATATAAATTAATTGGTGATAACAAAATCATTGTATAACTTTGATCCGTTTGTGCATGACGCTTACCATGTTTTTCAATTCAACAGGAGACTTTTCACATCACTTCAGGCTCGGAAGCCACACTTGTCGTTCATATTACGCAGGAACTCACAGAAGCTTTGAAGGCCTTTTGTGAAAAGAAAGCAGCAGTAAGTATCTTATTCTTGACCAGAGTTGTAGTGGTTTTGCCATGGGGAAGAAAGGAGTGGTTGAACTAACTGTATTAACAACCTGTCAAACGGTAGCAGTTCAGACATAGGTCAAAAGCCCCCAGTTAAATATGCTTAAAATTATTTTCTGATTTCGAAGTATCACATACATTAATTGCACTGCACACTTCTGTTAAAGTTCTTCATCACCTCCCATCTGTTTTGTTTTCTTCTGCATGTGTTTCCCCCCCTTGTTCTGGACTCCATTTTGCTTCATGGTGTCTGTTTGTCATCCTTCTTTTGCAGCTGATCCCTTGCTTGATAGCTCTATTAAATTTGGATGTACCACTTTTCTTTTGTGAATGTCTGGATAACTCTTTCTTACCTATCCCCACTGGAGAGCTTTAATCTGTTAAGACTGAGATAGACAAGCTGTTCCTGTCTTTCTGTTGGCTCTTATAACCTCCATAGCCTCTCTGCATAAAAATTTAATAGCTGTAGGAACAACAAACAAAAAAAGGTGTGGAGAAGAAGCAAAATCTGCACAAAGTGACTAATGGCCTCTGACAGCTAGTGATTCACAGAATTCAGCATGCACTTTTCTGAAAGATTTCAGACTGATTTCCTAGGTGTCAATAAATTATTCTGTGCCAGCTGAGCTACAATAACTGTCTCTATTCTTGAACTGCTGCAAATGCTACCACCTTTTTGAGAGCTACAGTTTCGAATTATCATGTGTTTGTTGCTAGCTAAAGTATACTCATAGACAGTTACCAGGACTCTGCTGACTTGTTAAATGACTTCAGCTTGAATGCAAATGTAACTTTTACAACTTCTTGCTACAAGATTAGCAGTTTGGCATTGACTTTTATATAGAAAAAATACTTTGTTTTTATTGTTAATATCACAATGTTTGGTGAAAACTACTTTTTTTTTTTCCAGACAAGTTTTCTTATCTACAATATAAACTGAAGTATCCTGGTAGATTTCAAGTATAACAGGCCACACCTCTGGAAAACAGTACAGAAAGCATGAAAGTGTCCAGTCTGAATTTTCTTAAAATTGTTTAAGGTCTGAGAACTCGTTCTGGATTTGAAAATGGGAGAACCTTGATGAAGGTTCACAAAAAAGGGGCTGGAGGCTGGCTGAAACCAGAATGAATTATCAGTGGCTAAACTGTGGACATGGATCTTTTTGGTTTTCATGTTTCCTGTATGTGCCACATTTTGACAGGTGAATATAATACAGTTCTTATGAGCTAGTTAAAAATCGTTTGATAGCTTAATCCTAGGCAACAGTTGGGCCTTCTGTTTTGCATTCCTTAGCTAGAGACCGGTTTTGCATATATACCAGTTTACTATATTGTGGCTTAAAGTAGTGACTGTGAACAACAGAGCAAAGCATCTTTCATGGGGTTTAGTGTCACCTAAAATTGCATTGTTGATAAAGCTTTAATAACTTTCTATGGGGAACTTGTGTGTGTATGTGTTGTTGGTTTTTTTTCTTTAGCACTCAAGACTTGAGTTTAAAAACAGACATTCTGACCTTTTGCATTCTCTAGGTTAATTATGCTAATAGTCTGAGGCCACTGATGTCAATATCTGAAAGTGAATTTCCATCAAGGAAAAGCATCCAAAACCACTATAAGCCATATGGAAAATCCAGAGGTAATTTAGGCACTTTGTTCTACTAGTTTAAGTCTACTCTTAACACTGCACAGATTATGTGAGAATTTACATTTATGGCCAGCCACGGTGCTGCTTTGCTAGAGTACTGTATGCCTCTGTCTTCTGGGTCAGTTCAGTTTACCATTTTCTACAGCCTTAGTGACTTTGACCTTGACTGTCTAACACTTCTGTCTCAATGAACATTATCACGGTAGTAGAGGTTATTGCAAATCCAAGCAGTAACATCCTCCTAGTTTCAGTTTTGAAGGCTGGTGTGTCAAGCTGTCTTCAGAGGAGTATCTTGTCATTGAGAGTAAATACCTCTGACAGAAATGCTAAGGGGTAAAATGAGAGAGATTTTTAGCTTGTTTCGTTAGACTGCTGGTTGCCTTAAGCATTTTTTTCTACCCCTTGCAACTCAGGATAAAAAGAAGTTTGATAAGAAAGGACTTTAGGGTGAGCTGCAAAAGTAGAGCTTGTGGTAGATTTTTCTTGAGTCTCTCTCTAAAGGATTTATGAACTTTAAGTTTTGTAAAGTCTTTCTGTTTGTTTTTCCTGCAAACTGCAGAGCTGATTCAGTGCTTGTTTTCTTCCTCAGTGTAATGAAGTCATGTGATTTTAAGCTAACCCATTTTATGTCATATCTGTGGTGTATGGAGTGTACATGTGCTACCACCATGTGTCAGTCAAAAGATGTCAACTTCATAAGTCATGCTAACTTAACTATTCACAATTGTGCTTATTATAGTATTCCTAATTAGTATTGTGCTTATTATATCCTAATCCCCGAGAGGTCTTCAAATGATAATTCCACTGGTTGATTTTTTTGTTTTTTTTTAAGATGCTTCCACAGTAAAACAAAATATGGTGGAATTCACATGATTTATAAGTTCAAGTGATTTAATTAGTCAGTCGTTTCCATTCTATTATTTTTAATTTTATTCAGCTTTACAAATCCAGTGAAGGAAGGAAGCCTGATGTTTGCTAACCCACTAGGTATGCATTCAGCACCTTATACTCAGACAAAAAGGGGCTTATACTGAATTAAGTTTCTTTTGCAAAACAGTTGCCCTGGTGGTATTTAATAAATTTAGAAAAAATTAAAAACAAACCCACACAAACTTTTCTGGTTACATTCAGTCTCATGAAGTCTGGGATGATATGAAAATGATTCAGAAGAGCACCTCTCTGAAAAACTTTTCTAACCTGTTTAACATGAGGACTGTTGGATGACAAGCTGCAAGACTTGGGTGAGACATAAAGGAAGCAGGAGAAGAACACTTCATGAAACCTCAGAGCAATTGCCTTTTCAGATAGTAATTTAATATTTTACTAATTTTTAGTGCCCTTTTTATTTCATTTTCTCTCAGGAAACTCTAACTGGAATCAAGCTTTTTTGTCTCAGTATGAACAGTGTACTGCAAATGCTTCATTTGCTCCTGCTAACTCATACAGTTACCAAACAGATGATGGTTCATCTTCCTGTGGACTAAGACCTAATGATTTTGAAGTCATGTCTGCACTTAGTGACTCTTTCGCTCTTCAGGCTGGAAGTCCTCCCAGTGGTGTCAAAAAATGGCTGAGACAGTGCAGCAGATCTGCTTCTGACAGTAATTCAGCTGGTGGAACGTCTACCTATGAGACAAATTCAGTGAGTGAGTATTCAGAAGAATATATATCCAGTGATGTGCGAGGAAGTAATCTCCCTGTCAGAATGTTATATGGTGGGGAAAGTATAAATTGGAGGAATCAACAAGCATATACAAAAGCAAGGAATATAAGTGATCAAGGATTTTGCTATCCCAGTTCTTCTGCCCCATATGCTTTATCTGGGAGATACTCAACAAACTATCCTTCACAAAGCTTTTCTTACAAGGGTGATGAGTCTAGGAATACGTGCATATTTTCTGCAAATTCTGCTTCTTCAGGAAGAGGTAGCTCCAGGTGGAACCAGGAATCTAGGTGTCTGGAATTTAGGCATCAGAAGTCAGACTACAGAAGTGATTGGAGTTCACATCATTATTACTTTTCTGGGAGTTGTTCATACGGAGATTACCAACAGTGCCGAAGCTCGGATAAGATGTTTGATGAAGATGCTGCTGGTCTTACTCCCAACATTTTGAATAGACTACGAGGAAAGGATTTACCTACAATGACCAGGATGCTGAAACAATTGACTCCATATTATCCAGCACTTCAAAGTAAGATTGTGATTAGTTCTCATGTAAAATGAGTTATATCAAAAGTTGTTAATAGGAAGTTAGTTGCTTAGAATAAGCAGTGGTTTGTGTGCTTCAGAGACAGTATGCTTGCTTCAGAGTAGAGTTCATTTCCGTCAGCATCTATATCAATTGAAGAATGGCACTAATTGCTTCTCTTAAGAGACTTTGTGTCCTGACCACTAAATACAGTTGTGAGTGGGATGAAGAATCTGATAGCATGAATACACCTTTCTTGGACTGAAAGGTTTTTCCTGTGTCATCTTGCTGTCTAGCATGTGATATCCTGAGCCAGTTATTTCAGGGTCAGGGAGTTTGTACTGTTGGGGTGGGAACTGTAGGGAGAAGGTGTATGAGCATAAAGAAAAAAATATGTATTGGAATGCATGCATAATCAACTGTGGATGGCCTAATAGTAGATGAGATTACTCAAAATGGATCAAAAACATAGGGATAACAAAATGGAAGCATTACCCAAAAGCTGGTTTATTATGTGACATTTTTTTTTCCCATTAGCACAAAAATATTCCTTAATGTTAAGAACAGTGATTTACTATTCAAACTAAAGGATTCTTCTTTGGAAATGGATTTATAAAATATTTGAAGAGGTGTGGCGCATGCCATAGGATAGCTGTCATTGGATGTGATTTTTGACAAAGGCAAACTGTGCTTACTCTGCTAGAATTAGGAAGGCTTGTTAACGGTAAAACTTTGATTTGAACATGTTATATGCTGTATTATGTGAAGTAACTTCAAAATGTTTTTGTCTCCCCTTTCTAGAACTCAATATTCAGACATTAGTCAATGTGCTAATAGAAACTAGAGAAAAAGATTAAGAAGTAACAACAGCTGAACTGGAACCATGAACAGATTCAAGAATCTCCATCTCTTGGCTTTCAGGAAAGAGACTGCATTTAATTCTGTGTTTGTTTTTGCAAGGGGTAAGGGAGGTAGGGTGTAATCCTTTAATATGTTAAATATAGATGGAACACAAACTTGCACATAACAGAGGTTAACATAGTATTTTGCTTAGGCTTTTTCAATGCATTTGTTCTGTCTTAGTATATTGCAGAGAAACATTCTGTTATTTTGGCAAATATGTCAATGTCTGCTAAAAGGTAGTCGCCCTTTTAAACCCTCTTCCCCCACACACAAAAAAGAAAGGTTTACTTTTATGTTATCTCTTTAGAAAGAATATTCACTGAAAATACAGGTCAGTTGCATGAAAATACGGATGTACTTTTCCTCACACAAATTTAAGGCCAATTCAGTTAATTTAATGCTTTATGATTAGTGTTTTTTATTTACTTTATTTTATATATATATATATATATATATATATATATATATATATATATTTATTTATTTATTTATTTATATTTATTTTTTTTTTTTTAGAAATGGATACACTACATTTCTCTTTAGCAGAATGAATGGAGAATGTCACAGCAAAGCTGCTCTCTGGGTTTAATATGATGTTACATGAGAAAATGTAAACAGTTCTGGGGGATAGGTATGTAATGGGGCATATTTTACTAGTTTTCAGTTTTGCGATGTAAAAAGAGACACATGGGAAATATATTTAGACTTTTTAATCCTGTTGTTCAGAATGAACCTGTTAAAAATTGACTTAAAAGCTCATTTGAGTCACACTGGTAGTCCTGAAGTGATTAATTGATCTATACAAAGATAGAAATTCTTCATTGTTTCTACTGCAAGAGCATATTAAAAAAACATTAGAATTTCCAGGAGAGGCAGATAAAATAATGGTTAGGGATAATTTAGTTAATCAAAATGACGTACTGAGAAATGTCTGTCAGTTCATGATGTTTATCAGTGGTTCATGCTTAACTCTTCTTTTCCCTGCACCCCTGAGCCCTAAGTTGAGGTGACACTGTGAATGCCTGGCTCTGGAGTGTACTTTGTAAAGTCACATATACCTTACTATGAGACTAAAGAAAAGGACTAGAGTGAGGCAGATTACTCCCAAAGTCTGTTTTCTCTTTTCATTACTATGTTGTGGACTGTCGTTTTTCTTCTCACCCACATGTGAAATATTTTGCTGTCTCTGTATTAAATATTCGTGCTAAACCTGGGTTAGTCTTCATGACCTGTCATAATATCTTTGTGTTCACTGAAGTAACATTTGGATCTTATCGTGTAGATTTTAATACAAAGTCAACAAAGCAATTGATTATAGACTATGTAAACTTGATTCTCTAAAATTCTCCTTCTGTAATTGTTTTGCTTGTGCATCAGAAAAAATCCACTTTCCTTTTTCATTCCCCTTCACTACCTCCTTTCCTCCTCATATTTATTGAAGGGTTTTAAGTGATTTCTAACGTCTTGATCTCAATAGTTGTGCCATACTCTCCTATCTGTTGAATTACCAATTGGACCTTTTAGTTTAAAGAAAAAAAATAGTAATAATCTTACTTTCTTCCACACGTTTCTGACAGATTTTGATTTAAAAACTCTATGGGACTGATCAGTTATTGTCTATACTGGAAAATTATCAGAAACTATTTTTGCTAGTGTTACACTTTCTCACAGTGTAGTGTAACTAAAATTATAAAACTAGAAAAATAAATGTTACCAAAAATATTCCTTACTTCTATAATTTTGTCAGTTAAAGATAAGACATTTGAATGCTGTTTTTTCAGTTGAGGTTGTAGAGGACACTCCCCCCTCCCCCCCCATTTCTCACTCCATCTGGGGTTTTACTGCCATTATTGTATCTTCTAGTGGTGTCCAGTAGGTGGTTGACATCTTTCCAAATTAGATATTCTTTCTACCTCCAAGTTCCCTTGTTTTTATTTTTGTTCTGGGGAACGGTTCCTGTTCCTGTTTTTTGCCTGGATCCTACACTGGGAGAACAGTTCCTGCATTTTGAAATGGAGTTGGAATAATGACCAAACTATGGTAGGAAATGCTTTTCAGCATTGGTTTATTGATGGTTCTGTGGTCTGTAGATAAGTGTTTGGAGTCTGTAGATGCCTCTCGTTTCTCTGTTTTCGTTGTTGAGTTCTTACCAAAATTAGTAAACTTCTTGAGATGATTGTCTGTTGGTTCTTGTATGTAAATGCTATTACCTAGGGAATTTTTTTAAGCTGGTAGTATCTTGTAATATGTGCTCCAGTCCTCCCTTATTCCTAATGTGCAATTACTACCAGCAGTGTACTGTATTTTTTCTCAGTTCCTTTCAGTCGCATAGGTGAGCCAGAGTTTGAGCTGCATTGCTGTTTTCTCCTTAATCTCTTTTTATTTTTCTATCTTCTTCTTTGCAAAATTTGGAAATGAAGAGCTTCAGTGTACAATTTGTATAGTGGTAATTGGGCTGGAGTTTGCCACTTGGCAGTCCCAAATTTGACTGGCTGTTGGCATATAGACATCACCTCCCCAACTGATTACAGACTCCCCCCCCCGCCCGTATCCTTTTTCTTATCAAACAGGTATAGCCAACTTCTGTACTAGCTGACTTCAAACACAGAGCATCTCTCTTATCCCAAAAACACACTTCTTTGTGGAGTCCAATTTCTTAGCATTTGCATGAAGAGGGAAGAAAAACCAAAAAAAACAGAAGCATCTTCAGGGTGCAACTCTGCAAAGGGATTGTTTGTCAGGAGTGACTTTTTTTTTTTTAATTTTTTTTTTTTTTAATTTCTTTTTCCCCTAGGGCTATGTAGAATTGTGAGTGCTAAGCATCATTGCCTCATCTGGAGCATTTCTGTGACTACTTGCCTCCCTCCGTAAGGCCAGGTACTTATATATCAGGCTGTTTTCCTGTACAGCGTCTCTCTCTCAATCAGTTTTTGCCAATGGAGACATCCACCTTAAGGATCTGCCTGTTTTCCCTTCTTTCTCTTCAGCCAGCATCTCATCCTAGAAGCATGACGCCTGAGAGGTGGTGATTTAGATTGTCTTATTCCTTCTTACTCAGTTCAACCCTGCCGCCTTTAAAGGAGGATTCAGCTGATACTAGGAAAAGGAAACCATAAATCCAGGCACCTGACTGTTTAAAGCTCCTGGTTTTAAAAACAAAACCAAAATCTCTAGTGTCCCTCAAGGTACCAGGTAAGAAGACCTCACGGCGGGGATGGAGGTGGAGGGAGAAGGTAGTAAAACAGGCCCTGGAAGTTCTGTCATCCTCCCAGTTATTTCTTCAACAAGATATACAAGCTGAGCCGTCTCGCTACTTCTGTTTTCCTATCTTGGCCATTTTCCTTGAATCACCTTCTGGCTAATCCTTACACCCAGGAAACCTCATTGTCGTTATCTACTGCTTGTTGTTCCCATGTAGTACAGAACTGGAGCAGAATGAGTCTTCTTCCTGTTCCTATTCTCTAGACTTTGGTTCTTTGTCAAGAAATAATCTTTATAAACTAGGCATTGATAGCCTGCAGAGCAGCAGCATCTAAATGCTTGTTATCCTTCAGCACTAATACAACTATACCATAAGCTTTGGTGCTGAGGCAAGCTTTTGGGGGCGCTATACCAGAGCCCTTTGAACTAGTATCACTTTTCCTTATAAAACCATTGTTCAAAATCCAAAGTAGAACATACTTTGGGGGATAAATTGTAAGCTTTCTAGCCAGTATAATGATTCATAATTTCTGGCAAAAAGGTTTGGATACAACAGCCTGTGCCAGTTCTCTGCTGTATTCCTTGTTACCTCTTGAGTGATCTCTCAAAAAGTTGTTTCTGTGTGCTTATGCTACAGAGCCCTTTGGAGACCATCAGCCTGTCCCCAGATATTTTGCACTAGAAAACAGTCTTTAAAAAATGTTATCAAACTGTCACTAAGGGTCTGTTTCATTAGCACTTGAGGACTGGTAGTATTTTCTTTGCACACTGTATCTTTAGTTCATAACTGCAGTGTTGCCACATGGCCATCTTCACCCTGACACTAGGTACTATACTGTTGCTGGAGGTGCTTAGGAATAATGCTGATTTTTAGGAGGGTTGTCTTTTGGTCTGAGGACTGGCTCCTCACTGCGTAATCTCCTGGAATGCTGCTTGGTATCACTCACAGCATTGGTTTATGTATAGATGCCCCTGCGAAAGACAGCTTATTTGCCTGTGTCTGTAGTTAATTATGTAATTTGAAACAAATGACAGCGTGTGGACGGCCTACATACAATGACCTGGGGTGGGAGTGGGAGGTGACCTTGGGAATACATCAGTATTGCAGTGGTTAAAAAAAATAAGTCTTTGAGTCAAAGCTCTTGCCTATAGCTATCTTCGTGAACATATCCTGAAGAGTAACAGTTTCAGGTAAGTAATATTTCTTCTTGAATGTTTTTTTTAATTGAATTGGATAAGGTAAGCATGTTCTGTGTTAAGCAAGCAGGCTTCACTTACTTCCTGTCAGTTTTGTCTTGCACCAGTAAGGAAATTAAATCAGTTTACAACTGGATTTAAGACTTAAGTGTACCCATTCTTCTGTAGATGACATCCTCCATTCCCCCTTAGGTGGCTTGCTTTTAACTCAAGGCAGTATCCCCCCCCCCCCCCCAATCAGTAGGTTTCAGGATAATCATTTTGGTTTTTTTATGTTACCAATTTGCTACTTTGCTTTAGGACCTTCTGTAGTGTTACCCGATCCTTTTATATATACTCAGTTAAAGTATGGGCTAGGAGGATGACAGTGTCTATAGTTCAGTGTTGATCATTAGTTCTGTTACAGTGAAATGTGAAAAAGTGTGGATTTAAGAGCAGTTGCTCTGAAATGCCAGTTTGGCACAAAGATCTTGTATGCATTTAGGTTTGTGTTTCTAACAGTCATTGGCAGAAATTACATCATCTTGATCATGGCAAAATATGTCAAATTTTACCTGGCATAGCATCTTAGAAAAGGAGGCATTTTAGCAACTTGGTATTATCAGAATCAGTGTAGAAAAATGTTTGTCCTGTCACCTCTCCAGCTGAGATAGCATGGACAAATTTATGCCATCATTGCTTTACACAGGGAAGTGTGGCTGTCAGGGAGTATAAGTAGGAAAAGGCAGGCAAAAGAGCTTGCACAAGACATAAAATGTAGCTTTACCATCCTGAGGTACAAAGGAATGAAGTTCCTCTCTCACCCTTGGAACAACATTAAGAGCAGCTTGGACAGAACCATTAACTTGGCCAGTAGTGTATTCATCTAAGAACCACCCTGGCCTACTATGTAATAATACTAGTTTCTCCTATTTCTTAAGGAATTTTTTTTAAACAACCCTTTTTTTCCCTTCCCAAACTTTATTGGCTAAATGGTAGGTGGTATGTATGCTAAGGGCCTGGTGCTGCTTAAGGTTCAAGCTCTAACCTTGCTCTAAACCATGGAAAAATAAACTACAGAAATGCAACCACCACCCCCTTAAAAATACCTATGCAAAAGAGTAGACTAGAAAAAGTTGGTCAAATATTTTTACTTAATTTTAAACTCTGTATTAAAAGTGAATACATTAAATTCTCTTATAAAAGTAAGGCACATGCAAAAACATTGTGCAAGTCTGACTTTCAAATTTCTTTACAAACTAACAAGCACTATTTTAATTTGGCATTTCTAAAAAGTCATTTTCCCCATGCAAGATATATGGAAGAAAGGTGACATTACACTAGTTAAGTCTAGATTCTGTGCTTTCTGTACTGTGAGTAAGCATGATATGGTCAGGTGGTACAGCAATACAAAGTAAAAGCCAACAGACAGACAGTACAAACATTGTAAAGGTGGTGACCAACATACAAAATTTAAGAATGAGAAGTTGTATCCATTTTGATATATCAGTCATCTTTTTCAGTACATAATGATTTGGCAACTCCAGTCTGTATAATGTCAGTGTGCAATTCCTAGCTGTCACTGTCATACAATGCTGAAGACCATGGAAAGATACTGCTCATAAGACACTTGAATCCAGCCATCTTGATCAGTATCATAACGTCTGAATACATCAGTCAGCCTCTGAAAAGAAAAATAAAAAAAAACTGTACACAGGGAAAGTTTAGACTACTATATATTCCACTTGCCACCTAGGTTTTGATAGCTTTATGAACACTTTCTGATCATTACCCTTTGGTCAGTTTACATTCTCATGCATACTATATTCTCATGCAGTTCTCTGCTGTGACTCATGTTTGAGCTATGCAGCAGATCTGATTTTTAAAATAATTGTATGATACAACATCTAAGCATCATTGTATGATACAACATCTAAGCCTATCTAGGCACCTCTTAGACAGTTCAGCCAGCCAGCTTCTTGTGACTGGCTTTAAAAAGGGGGAAAAGGCTCATAAGACATGTTCATAAGACATTTAAAGGTCATACAGCTAGACAAAGAAACCAATGAGAATCCAAATTCTCACCCTCTACCAAATAAACACAGTGTTACATTAGGATCTCAGCTGTCTTCATAAACCTCCTAATTACAGATGAGCATTTAGAGATGATAGGCAATACAGATAATGGACCAAAATAAGTGCCAGTATGGTTTCACAAACACCAGCAGAATGACGCTCTCTTTAAAGACCTCTTTATTAGAGTTTAAATTTATAACAAAGTACAGTTAACACCTACTACAAATGAATGCAAGAACAACTGATGTTTTCAGCAGCAGCAAGCAGTTATGGCTATAAGCATAAAGCTAAAAGGAAAGGAACAAAAACACCTGTTTGCAAATAAGGAAGTAGTACTCCAGCACCGTTCTCTTCATGTTGCATGTCAGAGAACATTTAAGATACTGGTGCAATGCAGGTCACTAAGAAAGAATCCTCCCTCTCCTACTATAATTCAGCTTGTCCACTGCTGCAGTTTCCCAACTTTTCCTAAAGTCTTAAATGCACTTCAGAAGAATCAGAGCAGTTTAGAGAAACTTTAAGCATTGAAGTGAGAAATCATTTAGTGATGGATTTTAAGCAGTAAAACATAGCTATAAAAATTGTAGTTTTTCCTAATGTAAGTATTCATATATAGGTTTGTTACAGGAAGTGTTTTGTTGTTGATGTGGGTTTTTTGTTTTGTTTGTTCTGTTGGGTTTTTTGTGTTTTACTGAACCACTGCCCTTGCAGGAACAGCAATTAAGACTAACCCACCCATCTGCCATGTCAAATTCTTTTTTAGTTAGTCTGCCTTAAACAAAGACGTATAAAGCCCCACAACCTAGATTAAAAGAGTTTAATTTCTGATTATCCTGGAAAGTGTCATGGGACGTGACACTGCAGTTCTAACACACCCACGATTTGGAGAAAACGTATTTATTAAACTAATGGAAATAGTATTAAATGTTTTCCTTTTAATAGCATTGAGACTATTTTATGTTATTTTTCCCAATACAGTTTTTGATCTGTTAAATATTTTGATCAAATTTAAGTGATGCAAATGGATAAGTGAAGACAAAGTGAGATGTTTCTAACATGTCCTGTCCACTTTATTTAAATGGATGTTTATTTATAAGCAAGTTTTATATCTAATATTACAGTCAAAGTGAGAAGTTTAGGAACAGTAAGGGTTTTTTTTTCCTAATTGGAAGTTAAAGTACACTTACTTTCTTACCTGTAAGACAACACAGCACTGAATAAAGTCATCAAAAGCAACTTGCCCTCTTCCTTGTCTGTCAAATTTCCGAATAAGGATGTCATAGAATTGGTCAGAGAGTCGATAACCTTGGAAAAAAGAAATGATTTAAAAGGCTTCACTTAACTACAGTCATTCTATAAAAAGAATTAGATTATTTAGAGGGCAGGTATAACAAACAACAACAAAAACAATTACAAGAGACTAACTTTTTTTTAATGAGTATCTACTGCGTAACAATGGCATTCAATTAAAATGCATTCAATAAGATCATGCTCAATAATGATTATACACAAAGTCACAGCAAAAGATCACTGATTAGACTGACTAGTTGGTTGAAAGGACTGTTTAGGGCTGCATCTCTGGTTTTTATAAATGAAGTCAATTGCATTAAAGTTCTTTTGCCATCAGAATCCTACTGTAGTGTAGACAGTTAGCCTTATTTTAAAATGAGGAAAGCTGTCAAGTCCCCTCCTAAGTTAAAACATTTAACTGAAATATTGGTAATGCTCTCAGAGCAGCTAATAGACAGAAAATATTCCACACTTATGTATTGACATATGCAGGGTTTTTTTTTTGCCTCTTATGGAAAAAATGAAAGTGCCTGCAGCATCGTACCTTTAAAAGGCACCTTATATCTAAAAAAGGTAACTGCATTTTCACCCATCTCATTTTTCTTTTTAGTCACATTTGCCAGAGTAGTACGGCCCTAACTGTAAGCTCATTTAATAATACAAAGCTATGAAAAAGCTGTAATTACAAATGAATTACCAAAACCTGTTAGTGCTTGCTTTAGCTCATTTTTGTCAATCATTCCAGAATTGTCCCTATCATACGTTCGAAAGACATTCTGCCAGTCTGAGATATACTTCCAGACTCCTGTGAATTCACTGAAGTTCACACCACCTTTGTTTTCTCTGTCGAACATGCCTGAAACAAAGAAAAGAAATAGACACGTAAAACACAACTTTTCAGATCTATTAATTTTAAAAAGGAGGTGAGAATACTTTGGAAAGTTCTGAAGAAAGATGAGAAATTGCTGAGATGCAAGTAACTTTCTGGAAAGTGCTGCTAATGCAAGGCAAACACAGAAGTCCAGTGAAAGGGAAAGGTTAAAGCAAGATAAAAGAGGGCCAGGGTGAATCACAGAATAATGTTGTTTTTCCTGGGTTTTCATTTCCAATGTGACAGCAAAAACATTAAGGGCTTGACTGATCATCCAGTGACAAAAGGAGAGAGTGTGTGGCTCTTTTCTAAGGACTTATGGAAAGAAAAAGTCTGTAACACCCATTGACTGCTACATGTGCTGAAATGCTAATCTGCATTTGACTTACTGATACTTGTCAAGGCTGTGTCTTTTTTATACAAATAGCATGTTGTACAGTGACAGAATTCTGACTCCTGCTTAATATTTATTAAAAAAAACATAGCAAAATACTTAGTCCTTAGATTTATAAGCAGTATGATAGATAAGACTGAGCTTGAATTTTTCCTCTTTCTGTTCTACCACTCATCTTCTACATTGCTGGAATGTACTTTAAGATGCATTTAAAAAAAAAAAAAAAGTAAAGCCTCTGTTTTGTCTTTTTGGAGCAGAACACAGGATTAAAATACAATGGGAAAAATTAAGGCAAGCTGTGTAATGCCTTTTTAAATATTTAAAGCTGACCATTTCCCTATACTCTTACTATGTTTGTTATCTATTCAGTTGTCTAGTAACATTTTCCCAGGTTACTTTGACAAGTGCATGTATGTATACACAAAAGGAATACATTTCTGTTTCTCAAAGTGGCCAATATTTCAGTTTATCTTACTACTATTAGGCTGTCTACAGGAAGGAAGAGTAAAGTACTGTCTTATAATGAAAGAAAGACCAGCTTATTTATACTATGACAACTAAACTGCTTCAAAAGGGCTTGAAACAGGCATTTATTATACAATTCAATATATAATTATTTGTCAAAAGCCATGCAACAATAGGTGGAGTTCTCAATCACCTGAACAAAACATAAAACAACAATATACCCTGAATATTTCACATAACACAATTACACTCACCAAGAATTGACCGGACTGTTGCTGGATTAAAAGCAGTCCATGTGCCTGAAACAGGAACAACTAATTAGTTCCTCAATACTAAGCAACACTTAAAAAAAAATTCAACCAAACAACAATTAAAAAAGCACAGATCAAAACTTATATAGTGAATTCGGAGCTAGATGACATGGAGCTCACATATGATTAAAACAAGGCTGCTTTGAAATAACTAAACTATTGACTATTCAGGGATGACTTCTGACCAATGCTTTACAGAAACCAAAATAATTTCTTCAGGCTGCACAAAACAAAACAACCACAGTTCTCCACTCATTGGAGCAGATGAATTGTAAGGTATAAATCAAACGAGGTCTTATATCTATTCCTTAGTGGGAATATCTGCTTATGTCTTATTTTGCAGGTGGATTACTCCAGGGCATTTAGTTTCTGACAGAATTGGAAAAAGGGGTTCCTAACATTTCAGAATCACCCAGTGCCATTTCCAGTTGTTTAGTATAAATTCCACCTCTGCTGCTAAATCAATGAAGTGTTAGTTTAAGTTATCATTTTCAGACCAGGAAGAAATGTTGCTGCATAAAAGCACTTGAGCAGTAATCATCTGAGGAGGAACTTTTTTCTTCTTTGAATATCTGTTCCTGAATTTTGAGAGCAGCTACTCATGTTGGACTAGTTTCCACTAGTTTGGAAGCATTCCACAGTACTAAGAAATGTTAAGCTGTAAATTAAGACATACTGCTTCTCATCTAGAATATCATCATTACTTCTCTAGAGTCTGTGAAAGTTCCAGGAGGATCAAAAAAGCTTGTATGAAGTTTACTGAAGTTAAGTATAGGGACCACAAAATAGCCAATATGGCTGAAATATATGGCAAAAAATATATGGCAAAATAGCCACATGGGTACTGTAGAGATGTTTGCAATGATGCAGTCTCTGACCTAATGCATTGGTATTAAGCAGGCTTTCCAAAAACATTGCTGCTTTGCTGAATCAAGAGGCAGTGGTGTAAGTTTCACTTACACCAATGCTGAATTTCTCCTGTAACAGGAAACTGTATTAGTATAACTCTGCAGATGCAGCAAAAAGTGGAGAAAAACCTTTACTGTAGTCAGACTATACAACTATTTGCACATAAAGAGAAATGTAAGGTCTGGGTTAGTGGAGAAAGAAGAATAAAAGTAGCTCTGAAAATGCATAAGAAACATCAGTACTTTAGAGAATAACAATGCCTTGGAGTTGTATGTTTCCTGATAAGGATCAGAAATAATGGAATTATTAATAGGGTGCCAGCATTTAACTCTCAACAGAATAGAGGAAAAAGTAAAAACAGAGTTTGAAAGATAATTTATTTCATGTTGAAATTTTCAAAGAGACTAAACCAGATTCCATAAAGCAGACCAACTCCAGTGCTGAGGAACTGTACCAGTTTCAGTCTGACAGTCTGTTCTAATAAACTTAAAGGACTACTCCCTCCACCTCCCTGACTCATTACTATTAATTTTATATGGCAGGAGAGGAAAAAAAAGAAAGCAGAGGATTTTATTGTGCAAACAACTCTAAAAAGTGATAATCCCTTTCAGATAAATATATTGTTATTTACATAAATTTGGCATTTTGAAATGCTGGATGTCAAAAACACTAAAATCCAACTTCAGTCTGTAATGAGAGCTATGCATTCTTTTTTAGGGTTTTAGAAATAAATACATCTACATTCTTTTAGCCCATGTAAGATTGCATGACAGCTATGTACACTTTGGTATATAAGATCTAGAATCTTTTAGAATAAAGGAAAACTGGAAAATCAAGTTAATTTGTAGTTCTGTAAACATTTTGCCAGCATTAATTTGGTGGAGACTTGTCATAACTGCCAACCATTGAAACTGCTAATATGTACTGTAAATACGGAATGAAAATAGTTTGGATAGAATTTAATATATTTGTGTAATAAGTAGTGAAGACCATCAGATGAGAAGATATTCAAAGGATATTAAGTTTAAAGCGGCAAAGGCTGCTATGAACAGCACTGGAATCTCAAATGAAAACTGTGACTTTATTAACTTCAGCTTTTGCTGAAGTTTTTGTTCAGAACAAAATATTTTATTCAGGAATCAGGTGAACTGATGCACTGCTTTTAACTTATCAAATACATTACTGAACATAAACATCTCATAAGGCTAATTTATTTTAAAAAAATACATTTTTACCAAATAGATTGATCTGAATTTATTACAAGTCAGGTGATGACTGACAAAAAAGAGTCTTTTGCAGTGCAGCTCACAATACCAGTTTAAGCCTTTCTCAGGCACAATAGATCAGAAAGGATGAGAGAATTAAACATTCTGAGAAGCGGAACTTGACATGGACTCAAGATGTGCAAGCAGCTTCAAAATCCAGTTTTTCAAATTTCTCAGGAGAAAAAAAAAGGCCAAGGTATAACTCCAAACAGCTCCAGTCGCCAGGAAAAAAAAAAGAAAAAAAAAAAGCTATTGGAAAGATTCTTCTGTTTTTATTTGCTTCCATAAGTTATTTGAGCACATCCTAGTTACTCTTCAAGTGTAATGACAGGGAACTGAAACACTACTATCACGTTTTAATACTGGATCTGGACTGCATCTTCCTACTTCTTAAAAACAACTCTCCTCACCTAGTTATCCCTCATTAAGGGAGGAAAAATAGAAAAAGTTATTGCTCATCAGTAACTCTTACCAATCTTCATTTCCTGTACCATAATGTACAAAAAGATTTACATACAGTAACAAAGCCTGGCTGTGAACATATAATCTTTGTCGAGGTTATACACTGATGCTGGTTTAAAAAAAATAATAAATGACAGGTTTAGTAGTGATGAGTGAGGAATATAAATCACTGTTTTATGGGAAACAGCTGAAAAAAAATAGTGATATACATGCCTTCTCTCCCCAGAAGGCAAAACAATGGGGCTTACAATAGGAACTCTGCTTGTAGTGCATTATTATTAACATGCATCAAAACCAGAAAATTTTCCTTGAAATCAAAAAAATAAGAACAATGGGCTCAAAAAAAAGGGGGGGGAGGAGAAGACTGTCCACTTTTCTCCTCCCCTTTAGTCTTTGTCTGTAGATTAAATGTTGGCTGTGTTTGGCTGTAGATGGTGTTAATAGGTGTTAACCCCCCCCCAGCAAAGAACTTTTACATGAAATAATCAGTCTCATGAAATTTAGCATTAAGTTTACAAGTAACTATCTCACTGCTCATTTACAGACTTACCATTAGATAATGCCTGTTGAAGTTCATTATCAGATATTATTCCACTCCTATCTTTATCAACCCTGACAAAAAAAAAAAAAAGTAGTAAGCTTTAAATGTGTGCAGTTAACAGGTTCCACTTACAGTTGTGGAGATCTAATCATTCTAATTCCTACTCACAAAAATAAGAGTAAACTTTTAGGGAAAAGTCATCATTTTATTTGGTAAACCATTTCACCTTACTACAAATCAAACACATCATTAAGGCCTGTGAGACATACTGGAACAGAATACAAAACTACAGACAATTCTTCTAATCTTATTTATGAGTTAAGAGATCCACACAAGCATCCATACTGACAATAAGACAATTTTGGCATAATCCACACAAGAAAGGATTTTTTTTTTCTAGTAAGAGCAGAGTGCACAATGCTGTAATGGAAAGGTTAAATCCACAAAATGCCTCATGTCACAATACTTAGTTTGGCTCCCAAAGCACAGCCCTAACTTAGGCATTCAGTTTCTCACGGTAAGATGCTGGTAATGTAGAGAAAGCCACTAATGTAACCAGTGCAAAGTGCAGATATAACCTACTGCAAGCCTGACCCTCTTCTGGCATTCAAGCACATAATAACAGTAAGTAGGTAGCAACTTCCACTGAGCCTTCACAGTCTATAGTCTTGGAGTTTTGTCTTGAAGTTAAGAAACCAAGTCATTTCTACACAGCTAAAGCAGGGTCACTCCTTTAGAAGGATATCTAAAGGTGATGGTGGCTTCCTTCCATTTTATAGAAGGAAGGTAGTGGCCACTCAAGACTTGTTTGTCTCCATCTTCTACTTGAGGGGGGCTCAAATCCACAAACTCATTTCTGAAGACTGCCACATTTAAGCAGTTAAGAGGAAGAGGAAGGAGTGAAACCTTTTTAGGTCAAAGAAAAAAATCAAAGCTAGGGCTAGTTTTGGATGACTGAAGCAGAGAAAAGATAGAGGTCCTATAAAATGGCAAACCTCACTTAGGTGTAGGCATGAGGAATGCTAAGCTAATCAGTTCTGAAGATAACAGACTCTACCTACCAGCTTAATTTGATGCTTCCTGCTTCTTGTCCTGGAGTAGGATCAATACTCCACATTCTCCATGCCACTGACAATTTTTTATTTCCTCTCAGTTATTTCCATTCCAAAGCAGAGTCATGCTTAGCTGGTCCTTCTGTAGAAGCCATTTTATTTATTCTTTGCTGTCTTTTTCTAATCTTTTAAAATTCTTTCTACTGTATCATTTCTGAGGTAGGGAAAGGATCTAAACTGCATATAATATTCAAGTTGCAGGCATAAGTTGCATAGATTATACAATAATAAAAAACCATTTCCTTTGTTATTGTTATTTCCTATTTCTTTCCTAATAATTCCTAACATTTAATTTACCTTTTATGAGCTGCTATTGAGTGCTGACATTTTCATGAAAATGTGTTATAACTTACCTATGCCTATGAATTGGTCCCGAGCATTGGTCAGGTTAAAGAACATTAATGTTATACATAAAGTTATGTGAAGTTAAGGTGGCTCTTCCTCTGGTAACTCACATATCTATTCTGGATTTCATTAACCGTTATATGACCATCATCTTTCTTAAAATCCATCAATCAGTATTATAAGGTGCTCCTGCAAGCTTTCATAATAATTTTTATACTAAGAGCGAGGACTTAGTGTAATGAACAAATTTCACCTATCATTCACCTTCATTTCACCCTCATAAGCAGCCCCAGTTGCTTATGAATGAGTTAAGTGAAGATCCCAGAAGCACTTCATCCATCAGTGTGACAGATAACCGTACGTTCTTTTTTTTAGTCAGCTATTTATCCATCAAAGGACCCTCCCTTCTATTCTACGGCTGCTAAATTTCTTTAAAGGCCTTTGATACTTCACACTGTTGAAAAACCTCTTGGGAAACTATAGAGATGTCACCTGTACCAGTTCTATCCATATCTATACTCAATCCTTATGAAATATATTCACAGAATTATACAGTAGTTTGCCAGGTAGGAATGCTTTCAACAAAAGCCATGCAACTCTTCCCACTAACTACATTGTTTAAAGTGGTTTGCCTGGTACAGAAGTCAGATTGTTCCTCTGTTTCTTTCTAGACCCTTTAAAAAAAGAAGTGGCATTCTTGTTTACCACCTCCACGTCCTCAGATGAAGTGGTTTTCATGCAAGATTGGCAGGTAAGCCATCACATTTCCTGAGTCACTCAGGAATTACTGAGTAAATATTATCCAGTTTTAGCAATTTATTGTTCATTTCATCTACTCCTTAACCTGCAAAAACGGGTGCAGTGTCAACATCCCCTATTTCTCCCACAGTACAAGGACATGAAGAAGCCAGTTAGGTTCATTACTGCTATCGTCTCAGCACGGGTACTTGTTTTAATACTGGCCTACTGACTCTCTGGCAGTTTCTGCTCATGATGTATCGGATTTATTGTGAGTTTTAAAGCTTTCTGCTATAAGCATTCATCAGATTCCTTTTTACAAGCCTTCTCGTGTTTTTCCATTTATCCTCCAGAGATTGCAATCGTTCCTGGTTTCTCAGTTCACAAATGACTTCAGCGTTTTGCAGGTTACCTTCTTGCATCCATGAATCCACCTTTCCTTACTCTAAAATTGAGCCATACCTTTTCTCGAGCCTGTCTCAGCACTTTCTCTTGGGTTGCTGCTATAGGGATATAACCACGACGTTTAGGTGCCCAGACAGACCCCGAGGCATCCGAAAAGCTGCTCCTCCCGTGGGATACCCTGGGGCAGTTACAGCTTCCCGCGGCTGCCGGGTGGGTTCCGGCACTTCCCAGTCCCCCAACGCCACCTCAGGCACCGCAGCCCCGGCCGGGCCGCGCCTGCCCCGGGCAGGGCCCCCCCCACCAGAGGCGACGCTGCCCCGCGCACCCGGCCGTTCCGCTCCAGGCAGATGAGGATGGCAGCGGCCACCTCAGCACGGCGGTGGAGGTACGCGCCGCACGCGCAGGGGCAGCGGCCGAGGGGAGCGGGGCAGGGCGGTGCTAGCCGCGCGCAGGTCGCTCCGCGAGGCCTCACCTCTGGAAAACGCTCCACAGGAAGCTCGGATCGGCCATCCCGGCCCCGCCGCCGTTGGGCCTATACTGGTACCCAGCCGCCATGTCCCGGCCCCAGCACAGCACCCGAGACTGCGGAACCCTCCGCGGACGAGGAGCTCAGACTCAATTCCGTGCAGTTCCGCGACGCGCTCGCTGACGCAGCGCGGTCCGTGACGTCATGAACGGGGCAGGCGCACAGCCACTGCGGGAGGTGGAGGGCGTCCTCCCGGGGGAATCCCACGGGAAGCCGCGGCGGTGCCTGCTCTTTCTCGGAGGGGGGGTGGGGGCAGCTGGCGTCGCGGTCGCCTGGGCAGCGGCAGGCAGGGATCCTACAGGCCCGAGGCGGCCGTCGCCGGGCGGGCCGAGCCGGGCCCTTCTGCCCGTGACTTCTGGGAGCAGCGGGGCTGGCCCGGCCTTCCACTGGGCCGGGGTGCGGCTCCCGCCTTACGGAGCGAGGGGGCGTCCCCCCATGTGGCAGCGCCAGGGGGCAGAGACACTGCTATTTGGGGTGAGAAGCCAGGAAGATGGTCCCGAACTCGGGTTACTTTCAGTAATTCTGACCAGGCCTGCGCAAAAACTCTCTGCTCTTTCTCGGGAGAACCATTGGGGGCGGGGGGGGGGGGGGGGGGGGGAGAGGGAGATTGCCTGCTTACTGCACAGCCACTGTCTGTGCAACCTCTCTCCTGAATTTTGAAACGAGCATCTGCTTTTCCTCACGAATAGGAGGCTGAAGTGAGCCATGCTCCAAGGTCTCCAGCAGTCCAGCTTTTTGAAGATGCTGTATGTTAATTAAATATATCAGCATCCCTGCTCTGGAATGATCTTAACCTTGAAGAAAACGATAAATAAGCAGGCCAGCCCCTCATTATGTAGGATGCAGCTATGATATGGTGCATGTTCTCCTAGTAAAAGAAGTTACTGTCTGTACAGGAGCATGCTTAAGAAATAAATGTGCCATTGATACCATACGTAAACTGGCAGCTTCATAGACTGTGCCAAGGAAAGTGCCATTTAATTTTTCCAAAAGGAGCAGCATTCTGGGAAAGCTAAAAAGTAATTTGTTCACGCTGTGCTGAATGGCGAATACTAATCTTTACAAGAAAGAATAGGACATTATGTATCTAAAGGACAATTTAATGTGTTTAACTTGAAGTAATACCAGGTTTGGAAATACTGGTTATTTTAAAAAATGTAGTGAACTCGGGGGTCAGTTCCACAGCAGCAAGACAAGTCAAACAATACCTTCAAAAATGTACTTTAGCTCAGTGAAACCCTCACTACAAGTGGTAAGAAAGTGAGGAGCATGACCTGGCCAGCTGCATACAGGAATTGTCCTGTTTTTTTCCCATCACCTACTGCTGGGATACAGATTTATAACTCCTGTGCAGGCTAGCGAAGAGACAAGCTGGAAAAAGTACATTTACGTATTTGTCATGTAGAGCTCAGGAAGCATGAAGTAAAAAATTAGGCTTTGACAGAATGGGCTAGTAACCAGGTCTACCTTTTGCTAGCAAATTTGCCAAAGCAAAATTTTGAAGATTAGCTTGCTTTCTGCCCACTTTTTCTGGTACTCTTATGTGATCATGGTAGAACCAAATCCTTCTGTGAAAAGTCGTAAGGAGAAAAATGCACAAAACTTTCCTTCTGTGTTAACAGATATAGTTAGTAGCTCTCTCTGTTTTCCTGATTAAATCTTCAGAGGGCTTAGGCAGGAAAGTTTTCCTGTCTTCTACACCCAGCACAGTCAGAGTTATCTAACTCAGTGGACCCAGGAAAACTAAAAATTGAAAAGACAGGTTTGTGTTCCTAAAGATACAGCATACCAAAAAAAAAAAAAAAAAAAAAAAGGTACAACGAGAATATTTGCATTTTGAGGGGGAAGGAAAAGAGAAATGGTTGCAAGTGTGCAAGAAATCTGTAAGGATCTTAAGGATGGAACAGGTTAATAAACTCTGTCCTTTGAATGACTGCCTCAAAGTACTTTCACACTACAGGTGATTGCATGTAGTACTCTGCTGAGAGCCTCTGACAAAGGGACCTCAGAGACTCTAATTGAGCAGATACTGAAGGACAGCCTTGCCAAATGCAGCATTGCTCCTTCAGAAAGCTGTATCAAGAGCATAACACTTAATGAAGATATGGAGGTCGGGGTAGCAGTACTCTGCAGACCATGTTGGAACTGCTGCACAAAGGCACCTGTTGCTTGGGCTTTAGTTGAGCAGGCACTGGCAGGATGCAGTAGGTCTACGTTCACAATTTAATAGCATTCCTTAACACAATATGCATCATGAGACTTTGAGTCTCTGAGGGCATTAGCAGTCCCTTTGATCTTTCTATTCTAGACAGGGAGAAACTAAGCGGTCTCCACTCAAGGGAATTGGTCTTTGGGGAAAAATAGCACTATTCTAACATTCAAGCTGTACAGGGTTACTTCTGCAGAAGCAGCATGCAGTTTATGGAGAAAAAAAGAACAGGCTAATTGAGTCCCTTGAACATACTGAAGATCAAAGTCACAAAGGACAAGAATTTCAGGTACATCCCAAAAGTCATGGGATTGACACTGAAAATGCAAGCAAAGTTAGTCAATATTACCTTGATAGTTCTTAACGCACTAGGCCAAAGACTGACCATCCAAAAATCCATTCCCCTGCCAGTACCTGCAATTTCTAGGTACAGTGTTAGGATTCACAGTGCCTGGAGTACTTCCAGGCCTTACAGGATATACGCTGTGACATGACAGGCTACTGAACCATCCTGGCCCTCTGGGACACATTCAGTGGAAAAGTCAATAGAGAGGAGAGGGGAAAAAAAAAAAAAAAAAAGAAAAGAATCTTTGTTTTACCCTCTGTCCCAGCTGAAGACAGTGCATCTGTCTTTTCTGGGTAGTGAGAAGGGTCAAATAGCACAAGGTCTGTGTTCACAGGCTAAGTCCAAGTTAATATGTGAACTCCAGAACATTAATTAGTACAAAGTAGGCTTGTGCTCTCCTTGTACTTGTCTCTGACAACTATGTTCAGGTATTCATAGGCAATGCCTTCATTCTGTCCTTCATCAAAAACATTTTAATTTAGCAATTTTCTAGTCATATTTTATAATCAGACAGATAATACTAAAAATTAACTTTAAGCATTAATCTGAAAATACTGTGGAGAAAATATCTTGAGTTTCCAGAAAACTAGCAAATCCAAGCAGTATTCACACATTTCATCTAAGCTGCTCTACACTTCAAACAACTGGAGAAAAAAAATGACTGAGAGCTGTTGTAATTCTATAAGAATGTAAAGAATACACTGCTGAAGGTAGCAATGGTTTTAACATTTTATTGAACTGGTGGTGCTTTATGTGCTGTTTTTAGTGAATCAATGAAAAATTATTTTTGTACCTCAAGTATCTTTTTTAATTATTTGTTTATTCACTCTATAATCAAATTGCATGCTAGCAATTTTGTTCAGTCCCTTAGGAAACTGATTTTATAATTATGTTTTCTGAAACTATTTTACATCAGAGTAAATACATACACAAAGTACAATGTGAAAGTGAATTGAGGATGTTAATATATGCCTAGTGCAGTGCCATATAAAGATAGTCCTTAATAGAGTCAGCTTAGGTATTGTAACCAATGTATGTTAGTATTTCCAGGTCTATTTACTCTGCATTAAGCACTAATTCAGCTCTGTTATTTTCCGTATAAATATCTTTATACAGCATTGCACTGTACAGTGCAGACATGTTCCATAAGAAAAATATATTTGCTAATGGCAAATATGGCTCTAAAAGATGGATCAATAAAAAGCACTCTGGCCATCAGAACCTTCATTCTTCAATCAATAATTTGACTGATCTTCAACTCCATTTTCTTTCAGAAATCTGATTATGTCTCCCCACATGAAAAAATCCTTAGAAACATACCTCGCAAATATCAGTATTGAATTTTACTTGAAAAAGCATTGCCAAACTTGCCCTCAAATATTTCAAACTTGTTGATCCCAGACTAGTGATGACACAAAACCACAGAATTGTCAATTACTTGAGAAGTTTTGACACAGTTAGAGTGGGAACTGTAATTTCTTTAAAAATTGGCATGTAGTTTGGATTTGGTTGGCTTGGACCTTGGTCCAAAGTCTCAATGATAGTCTGCTTCATATCTCTGCTGGCATCTCCTCTCACTGTGAGCAAAGCTGCAATATGGTCATCCCTGCCAAAGGAGAATGGTAAAACTCGCTTTAGTAAGAAACTTTGTAGCAGTAATATTTTGTCAGAAACATCACTTTTAGTTCACAATCCTTCCACTCAGTTTCAGTGTGTACTTCTAATGCTTCTAGTATTCCAATACTTCTAGTATTAGAGTACTTTTAATACCTCGAGTACTTATCTCTGGTCACTCAGAACTAGCTTTTCCAGCTCAATATAAAACACCATTGTGACTGCTCTTAGGACTCATATATTTTATACTTCCAGAACACAAGAGTAGAAGTATTTTTATTATTCCTTTGCTGTGCCACAGAGTACTTAAGTACATGCACATGCTAGTTCAGAACAGATATATTTTCTATTAGCATCACATATCATAAGAAAATGATTACATTCTAAAATATGAATAATATGAAAATATTTACATATAGCTACTTTGTAGTCTCAGGCTAATTTTAAAACAAATATATATATGTATTTAACTTTGAGAAGAGAATTACCTGATATCTGGGTATTTACTGACTAAAGTTGAAACTTCCAGATAGAGTAGTGAAGGATCAGTTAGTTTGATAACTTCTGCAATGGCTTCAATAATGCCACAGAGTCCTTCAGTGTCTTCTCCAGATCCCTGCAAGATGAAAAGTAAAAAAACAAACAAATGAACAAAAAAAACCCCCAAACAACCCCAAAAGCAGCCCCTGCCCAAATCTATAAACAATCCTTTAATTAGTGTTTTGTCTTACAGTGCCATTTAATTCCCAAAACAGCTTAATTTTCTGACATTAAGAAAACAAAATAGTTGTGAGTTGTCACCATTAAGCCTCTTCCCTCTTCTGCTTCAAATTATTTACCCAGTTTGGCCCGCATTTTTATTTCAGCTAAGTTGGATCTTCAATAAAGACATTATTTATTTAACTGACAATTACAACTTTAGTTGAACAGACCTGACCAATATATTCTCTTTTCTTAGGTACATGCATAGTATAGCTTTTGTTTACTCTGTAAGAGCTGTAACAGGTCAGATGAAAGATCTGCCTAGCCCAGTACACATATGACTGACAGTATCAGTATATGATGACTAACAGCAAATGCCTAGAAAGAGAACATAAAAACAGAGCAGAAATGTAGGAATACTTCTTCAAAAGACTCTTGCAGCTTCCACCGATTTGCAGCCTGGAAAATCCATGAGCTAGAGGTGTAATCGTTTGTAGTTTATAGGCTGCAGTGGACTTCTCTTCCCTGAATTTGTCCAATTGCTTTTTGAACCCTTGTAAATTTCTGGCATCTATAATCCTCTCTAGTTCAAACTCCCAGTTACACATTGTGGAAAGAACCATATATTTTTTTTTGAATTGCCACTGGCTAATTTCATTTGATGCCTATTTGGTCACCATCTCTCTGATAAAAGAACTCAATCATCATTCACTGTCTCCATGCTGCTCATGCCATATGAGATCTCTGCCACATTTCCTTCTCTCACAGTCACCTTTATCTGACTGAAGGATTTTAATGTACTTATCTGTTCCTCACGCGAGCTTTTAATCATTGTCACCTTACTGCACACAAGATGCATATGTATTACAGATTTCTATAGGGGCATAATGTTTACTATTTTGGTTTTTATTCCTTTCTTGACATTGTCTGCTTTTTTGAGTGGTGTGAGGCATTAGGCTGACATTTTTGAATTCTATGATCTTATTCTTGAGTGGTAACAGTCAACTCAGACCTCATCATTTCTGTGAAGTTAGAACTGTAATTTGATGCATGTTCATCTGCTGTTTCACTGCTGCTTCATTAGACCTTCTTAAGTTTTTCATCTCGCTCTTGTACCCTGCCAGCTCAGGAACCATGCAACTTAGATAACTTATGAGCATCACAGGATCCATCAAAAAATCCTTTTCAGACTTCACTGGTGATCTCCCTCCAATGTGAAACTGATCCTTCTACCCTTCACTTTCAATCTTTCAATCAGTTACACATGTGAGGATATTCCCTCTGATTCCACAGCTATGTAAATTCTTTTGTAAAGATTTTGGTGCAGTAACCTGTTAAAAGCCTCAAAGAACTCCATGTAGACAATCAGCTGGTTCTTCCTTATCTGCAGACTTACCCTCACAATATCAGTAAGAAAAGTTGCATCTTACAAACAACATGTCATATTTATCCACATGTCCATGCATTCTAGCCTTTATTTTAGCTTTTACTAATTTGCCAGCATAAACATTAGGGCTTACTGATGTTCCTGAAACTTTATGTAAAAGCTAGCCCTGCATTAGCTTCCTTCCAGTCATATGGCTACCAAGGCAGCTTTCAACAACAGATCAGCTAAACTGTAATGTCTAAATAAATATTCTGGATATTCTCTGAACTATTTTAGCACTCCCAGTTCCACATCACCTGGTCCTGGCAATCTGATACTGTACATTTTGTCTATTTATTCCATAATCTCTTCTATCAATGCCTTAATCTGAAACAGTTCTTACGAAGAATCTTGCATAATGAAGGATTCGGATATGGGAGCTGCCCCAACATCTTCCACAGGGAACAGACATGAAAACCCCCCACCCCAGTTTTTCTGGCTCTGTCTTTCTCTGCACTCTTCCTTTTTTTGATTCATACTGGCTTCCCTGCTCCTTATGTAGTTTAAAAAAAAAAAAAAAAAAGAAAAAGAAAAACAAAAGAAAAACAAAACCAGATTTATTATAATTTTAAGCATATTTTGTAAGTTGCTTCTCAACCCCCTTTTTTGTGTCTGCCTTTTCATATTTCTGTTTTGCTTTAAATGAGGTCAACGTACTTGTTTTATGAATCTAAATGATACATACTACCTGATATTTAGCTAATAAATGTGTGTAATGTAATATCCCCCTCTCCTCCAGCCAGGAAAAAACAAACAAACAAAAAAACCAATTATTTTTCCCCCCACCAAATAATTGCTTTTTTCTTTCACTTATTGCTAAGCATTCAGGGTGCCTCTCTATGAGGCCACTAGAGGGAACTGCAGACAGTTGTATGAACACATAGCAGTAGAAACACAGGTGCTTAGAAACTTCAACAATGGGTATCTGTGTGTTCAGAAACTGTATCCATATTTCCATGCCCTCAGCTGGGCGCCCTTGGTATTCACAAATCACCCAACATGTTGGAGACCTCTAACTCTACCAGCTTTCCCCGAGCAATAAACACTTGTGTTTTAATCTAAATTATCAGGTTAATCAGCATTACCTGAAGCAAATACTTACAGCTGCAAGTTTCTTAAACAGAAATCTAAACTGTTCTGCTTCTTTGATCATTCTTTCTGCACCCTCTTTTCTTTCTTCTGCATTCTTGAAAGATATACGTTTTAGCATGATTGCTCTGATGTATTCTACAACCACTCTCCGATGGGCCTCAACAGTCATTGTCTGAAAGAAAAAAAAAGAAAAAAAATGGTAGTGGATTATGCCAGCGATGCTTACAAATGTAACCATTATATTTAGTCTTTGAGGAATTAGTAGGCTTTGAAATGTGTCATTTATACTTCATCATCAGTACACAGTTTTTGTTACAATACCAGTGAATGATTTTAGTTTTCTAAGAAAAGCTATACTTCCTCCTAGAGGACATTGTAAGCAATACATTTCAAAGATCAGCATAACTCCAAGATAATGCTATAGAATTTATGGGTGGCTTTTTCATTTCCATTAGCATCATGAAAATCTAATCTGTCCTTCCTTAATGAAAAGAATGTGCCAAGTACCAGAAAGAGATAAACAACAAAAACAAGATATTTCTGATAACATATCTGAATTATTTTGGAAGAGCACAAGCATATCTAAAGACTACTATAAAAGAACGATTGTGAAATAATTAAGATGATCTGGCTTTGCTTGGCCTTGAAGCCTTGCTTTTCATATCTAGTCAAGGAATGACCAGCCATCACAAAGGCCTTTACTGGAGGACTCCAGTTCATTGCATAAAGCATTCCGACTTGGCCTGCACTATCTGTGCTCTGGGTCAAGTCTGGCTGAGAAACCTGGAGAGTGTGGACTGACAGAACTTGCAGAGCCAGTAGCACTCACTTTCTCAGATTTTCCATTTGACTGCTTTGCTGTTCTCAGCTTCTCTTTTTATAGGGAATAGCTACTGGTGTCTAAGCATCTGGCATTGGTGCAAAACTAATGCTGAGGTTTGAAAAAACTATTAGGTGCTTCTTCAACTCTAATGTGAGGGGAGTCCCTAAATCCCCCAAGACTTCAGTTATTTTTTCCTAAGCATGGTGGCAAAGTTACGCACAATTAAGAGAAAGCCTACAAAATAGGCTGTCACAAACCTTTTATAGTATTTTTAATAGTATATGACAAGCTTTATTTTCAATCAACATATGCTTCCAGCTTCAGTCAAAATTTTGGTGGGGAGTGAGGGAGGAGTAAGAGAAAACAACAAATTATGAAGTACTGCAAGTCACAGCCCTCAGCCAGAACGTAGAAAATGTGAATTTAAGTCCTGCTCTCACGATAGAGCAGAAACACAACTTACTTCAGTTTATAGGTTGTTCAGGGCTGCTTTCTCAACCTTTTCAGTGAAGCTCTTGCATTTTAAAAACTGGATTTTCAAAACAGGAATATTTTCAGGAATATTTTAAAATAAATTAAAGAAAGACCCACAACAACCAAAATCAGGAAAGTGTGTCCCATCCAGGTCAGAAACATGTTATCTTGTGTTAGAAGTTTTTTTGTGCTGGGCGAAAATGCAATAAAAGTTATGACGAATGCCAAAAAATGTGTTCATCATCTTCCTCCTGATAAGATGGCAGTAAGCACTAAATGAAACACATATGATCTTAGAGATTTATATTAATGATAGAAAAAAACCTGTGCCAAGCACTTTTACCTCACAGGAACAAAACTGTCCTGGGAAAGAAAGGTGTTCCATACCATAGTTATGGACTATTCTGGGACTGACTTAACTTTTTTGGTATACTTTTTTTGGACCGAATATACCTGTAATTCACATACATACTAAGACCTCTAGGATTTGCAAATACTGAAGAGGTTAAGAGTTCATCAGAAGAACTTGGAGTAGTCCCTTCTAGCTCTTTCAAAGTTAAGGTAAGAAAGAAGGAATAAATGTATGATTTTCAGAGCATGTCTTTCAGATGCTTCTGACTTGATAAGAGTTTGTTCAGAGACCGCCCCCAAATCCTGATCATCTTAAATTCAGGTATTTCATAAGTCTTAGGAAATCATTTAAGACAGCTTTTAGCTATCTTAACTATACAAAACTGAATTTAATTCAACAAAGGATAAAAACAACCATAATAATAATAAAAGATTAACAGATCATAGAAATCCAGAAATCGTTTGACAGAACAAAGGAAAAAATTAAAAAGACCAAACCTGTCATATTATGCTGCTGTAATGGCTCTTTAAACATGAGTATGCATTTACCAAACCTTATGGTGCCAGTTTAACTATGCCTTATTGTACATATGACAATTAGAAATTGCAAAATGTGCATTAAAAAAATATAATAATAATTACAGGCCAGCAGTACTAGTTTCAGAAGAGCAAATTTTATCTATCTGCAAACTTCTGAGGAGAAGCAGAAAAATACAAGTTGGTAAGAATACAATCTAATAATATACCAATACATTTTCTTGACTAAATCCTGCAACTCTGATCTTTCTTTGAAAATTTTATATGTAGCTGATCAAAACAGATGAGGAATGCAAGTTTTAGACTTTTGCAGTATGCTCAATATGAACATTTTTTCATTTCCAGCAAATGAATCGATTCAAAATTCTGATTTCTATATTCCAATTCTGAATTCTGTAAAATATTCAGAGATTCCAAAATAACATGATATTCAGAATACATTTTCCAAGTAGCATAAAATGTTTTCCACCTACCTTTTTATAGGGTGCTTTTATTTTTGCAAAGTCATTGAAATAATCCTCTACAGTGACACAAATAGTTCCCACAGCATTAGATCCCATCAGCCACTTCTTTGTCATCAGCTCATTGAGATGTGGCTGAGAAGATAACAATGAAAATTGATCAGGACACTTTTTTTTTTTTTTTTGGACACTTCATCCTATCTTAGCGCAACTACAAAAAAAATAGCAGACAATTTTAAATGCCATACATTTCTGAACTACACTCCTTCAAAAGAAATACACAGTTAGTGTAGAAAAATCTTATTACACATTCCAACAGATCTGATTGGTTGTCAGAATGACAGCTGCCATAGAGTACTGCGCTAATACACACACTGACTGTATATACAGAGCAGCTGCACTAATCTGAGAGTTTGTTTTATATGAGCTCTCAAAAATACTTTAGTTCTCTATTTAAATATCTCATGCTAAATAAAAATTTAAGGTTCAAGGACAAAAATTAGCATAAGGTCTGATGTGTACTGGTTTAAACACAAGGCACCTTTAAACCATTGAAATACTGAAACTTCATGCTCTCTCTCTTGAGCTGCTACTAGCTATTCAGTTTTTCCTCTTTGGGATGATCCCAGAAACTTCCTATGCCTATACTTGGTGGCCTCTACTCTGATTCCCTTTTCAGAACTTCATAATGCACAATTCCAGCATTCTCAACATCTACTTACCCATCTTGCTTTATTACTTAGTAGTCAAATTTTATCTCTCCATACTGGGGAGAGATAAAGTGCTACTGGTCTGTATTATATGCCGATAGTGACATGAAGCTTGAGGTTAATGCATTTCAAAGGACAGTTATTAAAGTAGATGGGCCATCTCCCCATAATCAGTGAATATAGTTAATGACAAATAAAGGTCTTGTTGAAGAGTTTTCCAAAAGTCTTAAGATAAACAATGCCCCCACATCTTTCTTGCTGTGCATCATCCAAGTTCTTTAGGTGTATGTTAAGTTCAAAACGCTATTACAAATCTAAGAAGTCCTGGAGCATCTTTCTCCCTCCCCCATTTCTCTAATTTCCCTCCCTCCCTCCCCCCCCCACACTCCCAATTTATTTTAACCATTTTTTACTTGGGCAATTCTATACAACTCTATTCTTAAATATGGAAAAAAAAATCCAACCTCTAAATCCATGAAGACTTCATCTAGCAGGCTAGAGCATCCTTCTTTGGCAATGATGTCTAAAATTGCATCCATGTTTGTATGACTGCTGGACGATGCATCTTCCATTTCAATTTTCAAGTATTTTCTTTTCAGACTGATTATAGATTCTCTGTAACAAATAACAAGGCTTCATCATGCACTGAAGCAGATGCACAATTTCATTGCTACTAAATTGCCTGAGTGTGTGCACAGAAAGAGACATATAGATAGCCTTATTTTTGCAAAGGGGAATAACTTTTATTGCTTGCTTTGGAAGCTTTAATTCACTCTCTACCATGATCTTCCAGTAATCACATTAAGCCACTGTTATGTTGGTAAAAAACTAACAACTGCAGAGAAATAGTTGAATGTGGGGTTGGATTGTTGAACTCCAGCATTAGTAATGAGGATTTCTTTTTCTCCAGTTCTGTCCATCTTAATCACCCTGTTTTAAAGGACAACTGTGAGAGATCAAATGCAAGACAAATGGCAGGCCCCAGACAAACTAACTGAAAGGACTAAAATTCTTCTGAAAGTTTAAGTTAAGTTTCTCCTTGGCCATGAAATTCTCAGAATAACAGTAAGTGGATTTGGGTCAGGTGATGAGTAACAGTTTGGCTTGGCAAAAGCAGTGACAATCACAGTATCTGTCTCCTAAAAGATTAATTTATTTAAACCTGCCTTCTTCGTTTAGTCAGCTAACCCTCTTTGGATAGGAAAGAAGAGAAGGTTCTCAGAAGGTGTAGTATTATGAATTATATAAGAGTACTGATTTTTTTCCACAATTCTGAAAAAACCTGCAGACTTACTTAAAGGTTTGACAGTTGTTGATGACTGCAATCATGTATTGAACATAGCATTGAGGATACTGACGATTTTTAAGATGCTCTTCTTTATATAACTGTGCTTCGTCTTTGTACCTGTAACATATCCAAGGAATAGCACTAAATAGACAGCAGTCTATAAAAACCAACTACACACTGCAGGACCAAAAGCTCCATAATGCTCTGGTCTGAAAGGTATTTAAAAGTATTTTATAATGGGCTTGTTAATCATGTGGTATTTAGTCTCTTTGCTCTGAGTACAATCCCTTTATTTAAAACATTTTAAAAGGCAGCTGAGCCCAAGGAGGTGCTTTCTGTCTAGCCTTCCTTATTAGAAAGGATTATGAATTGGAGATATAAAAGAAAGAACTGATTCCAAGAACTAGAGCCATTTATGGGGTAGAACTGAGACTGCCAGTCACCGGCACAAGAACAGTTGGTGAAACTGAGGAAGGGAGGAAAAAGGGAGAAGAAGGGAAACAGAAAAGGAAGAGCAAGAAAAGCTTGGTTGGCATGCACATTAGAGAAGGGAGACCAAGCAATAAAGAAGCATGCATAGGAAAACCAAGCATGGAAATGTAGGAACAGAGGCAGGATAAAGCATTCACATTTAATAAAATATTTTACCTTGTTAGAAATGAATTCATTTGTTGAAGACATAGAAGGAGTACCTTTGTTTTCAAATCTTCACTTATCTGAGCAGCTACCTGAAGATTCTGCTCAAACATCTAAGTTAAAAATAGTTTAGTTATAAAGACAGGCCTATACCAGTTGTTAACCAAACAAGACAGAATTCTTACTTGGATTTTCTATTTAGAGACCGTCACTAGAACCAACTCTACATATACACTTTTTTTTTAAACAAGCCCAGTTTCTGCTGACTGAGACACCCTCCAACCCTGGTATCTTCACAGATGTAATTAATAAATTCTTGACAGTCATTAATGTGTATTGCAGTTTTTTCTGATACACAAAACAGTTACTTTTTTGCAGAAGAAAGAATCCAAGTTCTTCCTATTTCTAATTCAATAGAAATCTGTTGTTTTACAGTGGATCAAGGTTCTTGGGTCATCTCCTACAGCAGTAACAAATAACTGTAACTGGAATTCCACTACTTGCCCCTAAATGTAAAAGTAGTGAGTTTGCATTAGTGAAGTATGAGAGATGTTGAAATTCTATGAAATACTCATGACTAGGCACCAGCTCTAAGTGACCTGCAGAGAAATGTGTACGAGAAGAGGAGGACTGGAGAGGAAGGGCACAAAAACAGGTGAAAACATATGACCTGCTTTTACCCCAAGATGACTTTGGAAGTTTCACTGTTACATGAATCTCAATATTGCAGCCTTTGACAGTACTGATAAGTAACACTAGAGCTAATCAGCCACTAATTTTTTTGCCATCACGCACTTTCTGAAGAAGGTTAGTCAACCTTTGTGCTAATATAAATGTGAAAGAATGTAGCAAAAAACTTTGTATAAAGACAAGTAAAAGAAAGAAAATGGGAAACAGATGCAAGAAGAGGAAAGAGGCCATCTTTCTTTCTGTGAAGGTATCTAATATAACATCTGTAAGGAAAAATTAGAAAATGAGTATAAAAGGCTTACATTTTATTTCTCTGCTTGATAAAGATTATTTAAAAAAATTCCCATTTCTATCACTAGTAGGGTGGTGCAGTTTTTTATTTATTTATTTTTAAGATCTTAGAAATAGCTGCATCTTTCCTGTTTTTAAGATCTTTCATAATTCAGATAGGCACAAAGGGAGCTGTTAAGTGAAGTAGTGTTTAAACAGCAGTGTTTTTTGATCTTTAACAGAAAACTTTTTTTTCAGTATTTTAAGGTGTTTGTGTAACTAATGAATAATTTTCAGAAACAAATGCATGCCTTACTATCTCAGTGCCATATTAACACGTGGTATTCCAATAGCTTACAAACATCTTAATCTGGTAGTTTTACATTACAAATTTACATAAAGATAGCTAACTAAGAGTAGTTAACTAAGTACAAGTATCTCAATTAAACAGACTAGGAAAAACATGTTCCTAATCTACATTCAAGAAGAGATAAGTCTAAGTGTTAAAACCAAAAAAGCAAAGCAAATCTCAAAACAAAACCCCCCTCCAACTAACTACTCCGTAGGAAAAACAAACTGCACTTCAATACATACAAGAACAATGGCATTCCAAACTGTTTGTTTTTTTTCCCTTTTTGTTTTAATCCATGCTCTGCTTCTGTATATTTTCTAGAATGACTGAGTTATCTTATACCTGAAAAACAATTGCTGGGAGTGTAGTCTGATAGTACCCATCCTGATCTGCTTCTGGTTCAGTTTCTTTTACCCAGTCTTTTTTATCCGTCTCCAGTGCTTTTCGTAGCCAGCCAATAATGTTAGACTGCATTAAACAAAACAATCAAGAAAAAGCAAAGAATTATGGATCTAAAAAATTAAAATAAGAAGAAAGTATTTGGAACGGCAGTCATTCCCATAATGAAGAGTGGCATGATAACAAATAATGTCGACCACTACAGTGATTCCTGCAGGATGTAGGTAACATAAGTTAAGATTTACATTGATTAAACAGAAAAAGAGTACTGATAAACAGAAATAGCTTACAACATAGCCCGAATCGAGCTTAACCACGATTTGGAATGGGAACACTTCAAACACAAAAAGCAAATGGGTTTTGCTAACTTTGGAAGCATTTATTAAGCCTTGGGCTTTAGATTCTAAAGCAAATTTTTCAGCAACTGAAAGAATTAGGGTAATACCTATTTTAGGAAAGTTATCTCACATTTGCCTGTAGTGTCGTTTACCTACATTTGAGGAAAGCGATGCTTGTTACTGTCAGGGACAAAAAACAGAATTAGACATAATGAGCTGTGTTTCTTGGAACTTAAGTGCTGCAGAAAATAGTGATGGAAATGCAAGAGCTGGCTCTCTCCCCATGAAGCAAATGCATTATACTGCAAACAGTTATCAAGAACAACTGTTTTTAAAACTACACTAAACCAGTTTTCTAATCACTTGCATGACAGATATGATGGACATCTTCACAAGAGCAGATAGTGAATACCAGAATCTTTACTAAATGTGTAATTGGAGTCTTTGAATTCATATATATATATAAGTTCATGTTCCCACTAATGTATAACATGCATATTACTGTGTCCTGCTATGTAACATGACCAGTAAGCATATACAGAGAGGGGAAAAAAAAAGGTACAAAGTCTAAAATGGGTATTTTTTTTCTTAATGCTTTAAGGCTGTTTCTTTTGGTCAGAACTCCTAGCAACCTATAGGATAAAGGAAGAAATTGAAAGCTTTATAATTTTCCTGAACAAGAAAGGTGGTTGACTCAACACAGACTGAAAAAAAGCAAAAAAAAAGATGACTACTGACTACAGTAAGTGCTGTCTGTAAAGATGTCTCTGTATGGCCTTAGCTATTATGTGAAATGATGTACAAGAACATCTGTGAGCATGGGACTGCTCTGATGAAGCATGATATGCAAAGAAAAAGTTAATCTGTTAAACAATCAGCCCATTGGACATCAACATTTTTCACATTAAGATCATCATTTGCCACACTTTTTCCAAATTGAGGTGTTCCACAAAAATCTATTAGTGTTTTATTCCTTAAGAAAATGAGATATTTTAATTGATATTTTTGATTTAGGTGGTATATATTTAATATTATTTTCAGTAAGCAGGCAAAAACATTTCTAAAAACCACCATAGATATCTTTTTTCATCTTGAGAGAGGGCAAAATGAATTCAAAGGCATTTCCTGAGGCAAGCAGAGTAGCTTGAAGAAACAAACCAACCCTTTTTTATCCTAAAGGTAAGTGCAGAAAAATAAACTTGAATAAAAGTCCTAGTAAAACTAATGTGAAGCAGAGTCTCTACTAGCAACTCTCCTGAACTTTGAAAGACTGTTGACTTCCGCGAGAGAAACATCAGGAGTGCTTCATACTACTGGGATGGATATAAATTCCAAGAGGCTGCTATTTTTTAATAGCTAACACATTCAAAGAAGCCCCAAATCTTCCTATACAGTGGAACTCCTATAATTAGGAGGGGCAGGAGCGCAACAGACCTATGCAAGAAGAGCAGGTCCAAAGTTCCATCTAGCACAATATCCAGTCTTAAAGGCAATCAACAGTGGATCTTTCAGGACCAAAAAAAAAAAATCATACACTGATTCCTTTGCTATACAGTCAACCACTTTTCAGGGTCATCTGAATTTCAAGCAGTCATCTGTCCCAAGCAAGATGCACTATCTTTGTATTTAAGATGCACTTGAAATGGCATCCACGAAAGGAAATTACATTCATGCAGCGGACAGGCATGAAAGGAAAAACATTGTTAAAAGAATCAGTCTGGCAAACATGCTGCATGAACATCCTGAATGCCTTGAAGAGATCACATCAGAAAAGACTGTATCAAAGGTTGACAGTCGACTGTATATAGATCAAACAGCATTCAATAGCTTATAAATCTGATAATACTTTAATTAATAACACTGTGCATTTGAAAGAATATATGTATAAACACTGGAATTCTTTCCTTTCTAATAAAATATAGTTAATATCATCTGTAAAACATAATTAGTCTTTGACATTTCATGATTTACATCTATAAAATCTTCCGATTATAATTGTCTATAAACAAACCAGCATGCATATGAGGTTTTATAAAAGTGATTATATCAAGTTCACATTTATCAAAATAGTTTCCTTTGATGCAAAAGCAATACTTCAAGAACTAAGGCACTAATGCAGCTATAGTTTCATTTGAAGGTATCTTTGAATTATTACTACTCACAGTAAGTGTTGACATGTACTTGCTGAGAAGCTGGTCTACCACATTTTGTGAAATTAGAAGATTCAGACCATTTACATCCACTTCAGGAGACAGTTCTGAATTTCCCATCATCTCTGTACTGAGTTTAAAAAAGACATTGCAAATTAATAAAGAGATGAAACTGTTACAAACTATGCAGCTTTTTTTGGTATGATGACCATAAATTGCAATTTTCCGTTATCTATACATGTCAGAAAATCCTTAATACAAGCAGCTACAATTAAGCATGTTTACAAAATGTAAATAAAACCATATAAAAGAAAAAAGCATAATGTAAAAGCTATAGTCAAGAATATTTAAAGAAAAAAATGTTACAGACATATTTTAAAGAAATCCAACCCTTTCATAAATTTCTAACTTACTTTTATCTAGAAGATTTAGGCAATTGCTTAAGATTAAGTAAGAGCCAGCTTGTTGTTTGGTCTGCAGGCTCTTAATTGTAGACATTTTGATTTGTCTTTGAAATTTCAGAGATAATGACAGACACAGAACTTACACATTTTCAACTTTAGAATGGCAAATTTAGTGAAAAGTATTAAATATGAGCAGAGTTTCTCAAAGCAGCTTTTGGTGTGCTACTTCTATTACATCTATATCAAAGCTAAAACTATATTCACAGAAAGTCTATCTATGCTTCCTGCAGGCAGACAATATATTTAATGTAAGAAGAGGAGACATATACATGACAAATCATAAATGCAGACCATAGGTACAGAGTTACAACAGCACTATTATTTGTACTTGCTTGAAAAGGAAAATTCTTGTTTTTATGGGAGTAGAAAGAAACTACAGCAACCTTGAAGCATACTTTGGCAAGAATTATATAAAATTATTACTTTGCAGTGATATTTTGCATCTGACTATTATTATATAATCATATAATAAGTTGCTTGTGTAACTAAAATCAAAGCTATACCAAAGCATAAAACAGAAAGAACTCTGATATTTCATGCCCCCCAAAATCAATAATACATTCTTCCTAGTGCTTTATTAACTGTCAGTGCAAATATACCTTCAGTCGTAACAGTATCCGTTTAATACAATTCTATATAAATTCTTTTACATTTTATTTCTAGTGTGTTTTTCAGAAGAAAGCCACAAATTCAGTTCTGTTCTTGCAATCCTATAATTGCAGTGGCAACTATAAATACCATCCACCAAAGATAGAATGTTTTTGCAAATAAGTGCTTAATTTGTAAATTTCTGCAAATTAAAGCTCTTCTCTGGATATAGGCACTGACTCAGCACAGTGGTGCTTCCATATCAGGAAAAAAACTCCAAGTGGTAATAAAAGGTACTATGGCTAACTACTTAAAAGAAAAAAACCACAAAACATTCTTATCTTTGAAGCCATAAAAGCCAACATAACTGAACACTTTGTATCTGTAATGTCTTCCTGAGCCTGCAGAAAATGAGACTGAAGATATTTGAAAGGACCCAAGCTACTTGGAAACGTTAATTCCATTGTGTTGCTGTTTACATAAAGAATTCAAGTAATAGCAGGACCTGTTCTAGGATTATTCAGGGGAAAAGTGAAGTCAAAAATTGAGAAGCCAGATTTAATTCAACTTCAGGTTCTTCTATGGCACTATGCCATATTAGAAAGTATTTCTAGCCTCATTATGCCAACATTCTCCTGACTTTACAGGGCCACAGAGGCATTAAATCTGGCTCTTAGCACGGCAACTGAAGCCCAAAAACAAAGACCACAAATTCCTACCTCTAGTTCCCAAGATGAAAATTCTTCTTCCTATACACAAATGTGGCTGTAACGTGCAAATACAAATACGAGTTTAAACTATATGTCCCCTCTAATATTCAATTACATTTAACAAAACTACAGAAAGGTTAGAAAGGACAAAACTATCTTCTATAATACAGTGCTCCACGGAAGTGAACAAGAAATAGAACAGCAATTGAGAAACTATTTTCATACAAGGAGAAGAGGGTGCAATAGAATTCACAGAGGCATAGGTTTCATAATATCATATATGCCATCCTCCTTTCCAGTTTATTTTATACATATATAGATATATTTATTTTTATAGAAATAAAATATATAAATTTATATAAATATTTAATTATATATATTATATATGTATTTTTATATATATATAAATCATTTCCTTATGGAGAATTAACTTATTCTTAAAAGAATTCCAGTGACTAAGATTCTGTAAGCTCTCCAGATAGCCTTCTTTCCCCCCACCTCCAAGCCTGACCTGATTTCTTATGCCACTCCCCATGCAAATGTACAGAACGGCTAATGGTCATCTTTATAACAGTCTGTGATAACATATAAGAATACAATTCTTGTGCTACCCTTTCAGGCTTCTCTTTAGAAACCTAAGGCTCTACATTTTTCCTAAGGTATCTTCGCTAATTTCCACCACATTTGTTACATGGACCTGCAGGGGAGAAGTGTGTTCTCAGGTATCTTAAACCAGATTTACTCCACTCACTATCTCACTTTCTTTCCCAGATTCTACAGTCAGGTGGTACCTGCTACATAACCTGCTTTGGCAGGAATGATCCTGTTTTGATTTGCTTGCTTGGTAAATAAGTGTGCCTCTGTGGTTTTGCTCCCTCACTTTTGCCTTCCTACCATGGAATATGTGGATGGAGAGATTTTAAATAGCTTTGAATTGTCTAACTCAGCAGCCATCTGTTCTACTTTCTGGTGGGAGGGCAGGAGGGTAATTTCATGAGCAAAGATTGTCTGACTGGAAAACTAGGCCTAGAACATAAATGAAGAACCTGGGAGCAGGACTTCTGTCTGAGCCACGCCCCTATAAGTAGGAGGAACTGACATTCTGTCGTTGACATATTTCTGATTTTCATTCATTGTCAGGTCATTCCTCTGGCCTTCTAATAACATAAGAAGAAAAGGTGAATGAACTCAAGCTCCTTCATCTCATAGCTGCCTTGTGCTCATTAGCCACGTCTCTTATATAGCCTAAACATGCATGTAAGCATGCCCAAGGGGGTGTGACTGGTTGTTTCTTGCAGGGAAGAAGAGCAGGAGAATGTTGCAGTGTGGAGTAAAGCATCAAGTTCTAAACACAAAATGAATCTTAAAGCTGGTTACAAAAATTCTACAGAATGGTTATATCTCCTACTGATTTGTATATTATAGTCTAACCTGTCAAGAGTTTAATTTGTTGAAACAGTGAGGTTGAACAATTGGAAAGGTAGACAGCAGAAGCGTACACAGCTCAGACCCTGGGTCAATGCCAGCTATTGTGAACAGGATTATAGCCATAAACCACAAGAAAGCTAGTATTACTTCTTCCCAAATAATTTGGTAGCCCTAGTAACTACATTCCAGCAAAAATTAAACATGTGCAATCTGGAGGAAAAAGAAAAAAAAAATCAGAATGTATAAGTTGTCTTAACAAATCACAACATCTAAAAGAAAAGCAGTTTCACAGTACTATAGGAGACAACCTATAGGCAGAAGTTCTTCTAAATAAACAAATCAATACATTGATCTGAGAGAAAACCTAAAGGAAAAGTTATTACATTCTTTCCATTTAGCAATAATAAAGCAACATGCAAACAGTCCCAATCCCTGCCAAAAAGAACAGAAAGTTAACAACTGCACAAATATACAAGATTCCAGTCTGTTCAGCTCTTGTCAATACTTCACTAAATCTGCAAACAAATATGAATATTCTTATTTAGTGTGACAGTAGCTTCAGACGGTTGTATAACAGCATTAAACTTTAAGCCTACAAAGCAACAAAAGATTACATATTAGAAAATCCAAAGAAATATTAAGGAGCAATTCCCAAGAACCACAATACATAAATATCAACATAGCAAGTTCTTTACCACTACTCACTTTTTTTGGATAGATTTATCTTCTTATATGTTAATAGACAATTATTAGTAATATAATTTATTAGAATATCAACTATGTTTTGTATGCTACTTACTCACAACTACTCCTAACAAAAAAACAGGATTTTTGAAAAGATAAGGGGATCTTACCTTTTGTATGTATTTAAAACCCAAGTCAGAAGGCTAACAATCTCATTTGCTTCCAGATCTTCTGAAGCCAGCTCTTGCATGCGGATGGACAAAGCCTGATGGTACATACTTAGTAATTTTTTGAAAATATCATAGTGCAGGGGAAAACACTGATCCAGTAGGGTTTTAGCCACTAACAGATCATCAAGGACATATTTACGTATGATTTCTAGATGGCGCACAAGCCACATTTTGTCAGATTCTCTAGTATCTGCTTGAGTGCCTTCAATTCGAGTGCTTACAGTTCTTCCCAAAATGTTGAACATCTTTTCTTTCCACTTCTTTGGTCTGCCAGGAGGTATGAACCCAGTTTGTTTTTTCCGATCTAACATGCGCCTGTCAATTTTCTCCTCCCTCTCAATTATCCTAACAACAGAAACAAGTAAAGTTGGATCTCGACGGACTGTAACGAGAGATCTTTGAACCACCATCCAAAGTTGTTTTGCCAACTCCTCAGAAAGTTTCTGCATATCCCCGAAGTACGTATGGATGAGGTTCATGTCATGTGTGTTCCTGCTGTCCATACGATACTGCTCATACATTAGGTTATCACGAGAACACTCTAAATCCATCAGTTTTCGATGAGCTTGCAGAAGTTCCCCTTGTTCAATCAAATCTTGTGCCTCCCTGACTATCTCTGGAACTGAAACATAAAGGCAAAACAGAAAAAAACAAAATAATGATGCAATCAGAGTACAAAAATGAACACAAGATACTAAAAGTATCAGGAAACAAACTGGAGAATAGCTGTAGCAATTCTTTTGAAATCATTTAAAGGAAATCATTCCAATGTATTCAATGAATTGCTAGTAAATGCTATATGCCTTTAAAAGCACTTTCAAATCTTTAATTCTAATGCTTCCACATCTTTCATTATAATCATAATGACCAATGGCTAAACATACTAAGATCATAATGTCAACAGAAGACAGTTTCCTTTCTCTCTACCCTTAAAAATCCATGAAACTCTACCATAAAACTTACTGCAATACTAGCTTTCTTAAACCTGATGCATAAGGGTTTTAACTTGCCCGACTTAAAAAAACAAAAACAAAACAAAACAAAAAAAACACCAACCACTCCCCCCCAACCCACTAACCCTGTTGAAGCTGAGGCTGCACATACACAATGAACACTGAATTTTAGCTCCTTCTGGAAGGAACAGTTTGCCTGCCTAGGGCAGGAGGGAAAAACAGGCAAAACTACCTATATGGCTAAATTATTTAGAAGATTTTTTTTTAATTCATTATTTGAGGAATTCTGTAGAAGACAACGATCCTGCAGAGAAAAGAACTGAAAATCTCTGTGGAGAAAGCAGTCACTTTATAAAGGTAGCTTGTGATAAAACTGACAACCCAAAGAAAAGGTATGTGAAGATACACAGTCATTAATTATGGTGAAAACCAGCCTATAATAAAAACATTTGTTTTGCTCTGAAGGAACTTATAATCAACTATGCTGCATAACAATCTTGGTTGGAGACACTTCACACTCAAAGCCTCTTAGCATACAAGAAAAGAAAAGGCTTATATTTTCAATTCCATTTATCAGTATAAGAGAAAACAATGCCCTCACAATAACTCAGTATTGGAATATACAGAATTTTTCTACATCTTTGATCTCTACTGCTAGATGTAGCATGTAAACAGAGATAGAGGTCTTTCTGATTAAATTGCACGCAGCATCCCAGTTTTTTACTGCACCAGCTAGACACATTCTTACGGAGATTAACCAAGCCAATCTAGCACGGGTGAGAAACAGTTGTTCTTCATATGTATATTTTATGAGAGAGTATCCAAATAAAAGAGGATGGGAAAGACTATTTAAATTAAAATACTGATATAAAATCAAAGGGGTATGAAGCCTATTAATTTCCACTCTGTTCAATCAGAAGGATAAAATTCTGAAAATGACTTCTAAGCAGAGAAGTCCTGCAAGGAACTCATGATGATTCAAAATAGAACTGCAAATGTTCACCAAAAAGTCTACATAAAAGGACAAATATAATCCGATTTTCTTTCAAAGTCTTTACAATATCCGTTTTACCACACTAATCATTTCATTTTCTAGACCTTTTCTAGCTGTGCAGTGGTGCAAGGAAGCAGTGTCTCCTATGCATAATTTCTTTATGCACGAATTGGTTTCTGCAGTTGTGCTGCCCAATTCTGAAGCAAACACTCTGTGCAGTTGAAACTGAACTTCAGGTAGCTTACACTTGTGCTTGTAACACTAACGAAGAGTCCTTAAGATCCCTAACTGTTGTGTGAGCAAGGTGCACTTAGGAGTCCACACTGGGGAAGTCTGGATTCAAGAAAGAGTATTATGAGGTCAGATTGCTAGGGAATCCTTGACTGGAGATTTTGCTGTTTGATATTTTGCATTTCTTTGCAAAATTATTTGCTTCCTAAAATCATTTGGGACTTTTTACCCAACAGTATTATTGTAGGTACCAATCCACTGGCAATATTTTGGATCTTTTCACATTTTGCTTATGAATGTGGTGCTTGAATATTTTAGTCTTCTATAGTAAGTATGTTATTCTTGCTACTGATTGCTAACAAGCAGCATTTTTTGTGACTTGTATGTGTATGATGAGATAGGCCAGACTGGAAGTTCTCACAGAGCAATTCAGACTCAACAGCTATTAAATGGTTGCTAGCTACTTTTCTGAACCTGATGTCCAGGTGATTTTTCCTTAACTCCTCATTCCTAGGCAGTTTCAAAGTTCACCACGTTACCTGATAATACAGCTGTTAGTACCATTTTGAAGTGCTTTCAACTTGTGATGAATTATATGAAGAACTTTAAATTACCTGAAAAGATGTTTTTGAGATTTTCTACAGCAGCTGCCAGCTGGCTATGTTGCACCACAGCATCCTTAACGTCCTTGAGGTTTTCTATGGTGTTGATGCTCTGTCTCCAGTCTTTATTGACATCAATCAAAGACTGCTGAATGTCCTTTACATCATTCAGTGCATTGTGTAGTTGACTTAAACCTGTTCGTACTCCATCTAACTGTGACTGGATTGCTGCCTTAAATACAAACAAAAGACAAAGAAATCATTATATATTATAAGATCAGTAATAAACATACATCAGTAAAATTTTCAGAGAAAAATAATTGAGAAGGTGATATTATAGCTTACTAGAAATGTGCAATTTATGAGGGTGTGTGTGTTTTAAACAGAAGAGAATTTTTGAAGGACATAGACGGAACTGCTTCAAACATAAAGCTAACGCAGGAGCTCAGAAATGCAGATATACCATCATCTTTATAAGTCTATTTTAAACTGGGATCGTGGGAAAGTAGAATGGGGTTTCTCTGCATTTCCTTCATGAGTTCATTTCAAAGGGGGATATCAGAAGAAAGATGATCCAGATGTCTCACCAGAATGCAGAAGGTACAGATGGACAAAGTTTTTTGCTAAAGCAATTACAATTTTTGATCGACAATAGAAGATGTTCTCTTAAAAATAAACTGTGGTGCCAGAATACAAGGAAACCAAAACAAATTCAGCCAAAACCAAAAACAAAAACAAAACTGAATAGTATTTCTTCACTGTAGAATGTTAACAACCAGATGGACAATCCAACTGCTGGATTATGATGGCATAAAGAGACATTACTGATGTAGATATCTCGAGTCATTATTTCATGAGTGTTACCTGTCGCTTCCAATAGGCTACCAGTCTTGAATGTCATTTCAGAGTCCAGACATTACAGAACATGCATTATAGTGCATATTCAAGTGAAAGAAATCAAAACATCCACAGCATGTTTTATATACATGTATTAAAAAAAAGTGACTAATATGAAATTAAATTAGTGGAAAACGACACTGGAAATCACAAACTTTGAAAGATAAGCCAAAAACAGACATCAACGAAAGCTCAGATGTCGATCTCAATAAGAATTTGAAGTAACCTGGTAACTATGAACAACACTTACTATGTTTTAAATATACTGGAGGAGTCCCAGAAAAATGCAGTGATTCTTAAATCACTGCTATTTATACACTTCTAAAATATGCAATGCTGATTTTACTGATAATTTTTTTTTCCTGTTAGATTCAATATAATTAAACACTGGTAAGGCATTTTTATACGGTATCAATTTGCAGAACTGCCCCCTTAATATATCTTTTGCCTACAGTAACTGAGGGAACTGGGGCACTAAAATATAATATGATATTAAAATATTGTAGAAAGACACAGTTTTCTGAAGCTGACCAGAAAGTTTTTTAAAAATCACTTGACCATTAAGCACTCAATTCGTCTGATTCAATTTTTCAATTTTTTCCGGTGCAGGTCTTTCAAGTGCTACATATTCAAATGTTGAATATTCAACTTTTGCAGAAACTTGATCATGTTAAACAGAAACCATCACTAATCTTGATCACTGATAGGAACGGCCAAGGAAACTCATAACAGACACCCATCCAAATGTTCAATTTGTCTTAAAATAGTCAGTCGGGGCAGGGGGCATGTCCTAGAATTCTAGACTTTGTTTCACAGAATGCATATTCTCTTTAAATTGGACCAACCATCGCTGTATTAAAAAACAAACAAAAAAACAAAACAAACTACAACAAAAAACCCATCAACAGGACTCTAAACTTCAGTTTTACCTCTTTCCAAGTGACAGTCCTATAATATTAAGCTACAGAACCAGGATCCTGCCTGCCTGCCTAGTCTCTTTAGAGCCCTATGGTTCAAATTCATGGTTGCACAGCAGCTAAGAATCGAAAGGAAAAAGATTCAGCTATGTAACCCACGATCTAGGGACTCTCCTAGAACTTGTATACAGTATTTCTTCATGGTGAGAGGAACACAGAACCTAAGACCTAAGATTATTTATTGAACAAGTGCTTAAGCAAAGATAGCTGTCAATATACGCATGACTGCTCACGCTCTGGAAAAAAGTCAAAGCAGCTCTTTGCCTACATTTGGATTGCAGAGCCCAAAGGTACGAGACTACAGGGTTAGCTGGTGCTTCTCCATCCACTGTTTCAGAGTTCTACTACCAATTGTTTAACACTCTGCTCCACTAACTGCCATCAGTCTGAAGCACATGAAGCAGCCGAGTTTGACAGATTTCAAAGCAGTTTTTCCCTGTTACAATTTATGTAATGCAGGAAGTAATGCAGGGAGGGATATAAGAAATACACATAATAAATATCAGGGAGAGGATGGAGAGAAATAGCAGGATCACCAACTGGAGGAGGTGCTGGTTTTTTTGAGCAGAACACCATTCCAGAAGATGTCAGCTGCTTCATCTGTCTCTGAAACTGACACACATTATCCTGGTTTTCTATTCTTTACCCACAATTGACTTGATTATCTTGATGCATCTGAGGAAAATGATGACAAGGATGAAAGTATATCCAGTCACAAAGAAGCAGCGAAACGTTCATACTAAAAGGTTTACAACACATTCATTTGCACAGATGAAGCACCTGAAATCTTTAAACAGTGATCCAACATGAAAAGCCAGCAGCTCCAGCTGATGATCCTGATGACCTGTTCTCCACACCATACATACTCTCCCCGTGTATCTAAGTTGTATGTATTTCTTAAAATCTCCCCACATTCCTCCTATATTACATTAATGCTTATGGGAAAAACTGCTTTGCTATCCATTGAATCACTAACCACCCCATGTTAGTGCATGTTTCAGGAGGGCATTCTCAATGGTAAAGGATTATTGTACTTCTTTCTGGAAGAAGTGTTTCTGGCCATCTATAAATGACTGAAGTTAAGGCAACTTAACGTAAGTGACAAGGGAACTTTCTGGCTATAAAGTGCGATACCTCCTGTATTTAGATGTCTATAAAGTTGTATTTACACATTTAATGTTTGCAGAAACAGCCAGTAGGCAAATGACTGTGCTCATGTGGTATCAATAGTTCATAGTATGTAAATATCACTGAAAGAAGACACAGAACTCAGCAATATACAGTCGTTAAACACAGGATACTTTACTCATATACCAGGCTAAGTATGTGAAGAGCATACATGTGTATGCGCAAACATGCATGGGGTGGGGGGAAGAAATCAACAAGAAACAAAAATCTGAGTAAGGTGACTTATTAATATGCACCTAACTGAGAGGACTTCACTTAAACTGGATTCTTAAAAATTCAAGTATTTACGTTGGACCTGCCCTCCTCCCTTGGTCACTGGGATACAAGCTCCTCAAGAAAAGAGAGCAAAAGTCTTCAATTCCTCTCATGCTCCCTTGATAAAGTTTTTCTTTTAATCTTTATGAGAATACAGAGAGAATATTTCTTACTATTCTTCACCCTAAAAACCCTGTTGTAACCTGGATTTAGCTGCTTATATCAAACCTTACATTTGTTTTTTCTTTATTAAATATAGCTGCTGCTACTGCGTCAGAAAGGGAATACAGGCTATTTTCACAACTGCACCGTGGGCAGAAACATTCAGAAAAAAAAAAAAAAAGAGAAAAAAACCTGAGGATTTTTTGACCTTCAGTAAGGACTTAAGGACCATTTTCTCCCTCAATCATATTATCATGCACTATTTAAAAGATCTGGGTATCCTCTGTAAACTCAAGTACAGGTCAGAGACCAAATGCATTTTCAGTGTTGACCCTTTTTCAGAGGCAATCCTCAATTTTTATTATAAGTTCACTATTCAGTCATTACAACAAAACAATTTGTTGGCTGACAGGTTGTACAGAATGAGGGCAGTTGTCTATTAATAAACTGTAGAAGATAAAGGAAATGAGAATGCTTGATACTTGATAAATTACAAGACACAGAGCATTAGCTTGCATTAGATTCAGAATGCAGAGTGTTTGGGGGGACAAAGAGCAAAAAAGTCCATGGTTTAAAGCTACCTGGATGAAAATGTACAGGTGAAAAATAAATAAAAGAAATACTCCTTCTGCACCGTGGACACTCAGGTTTATCAAAGTTTGTACCTTGAGTCGAGCTTCTACTGAAGCCTTCTTACGAGCTTCCCTCCTGCGATACTGCTCCACTTTATCTAACTGATCAGGACGCTGAAGCATTCCAGCTACTCTTTGAACAGCTGTTGCAACTGCTTCTCTATCCGTTTCTTCCATTGCTGATTAGGACCTCAAAATGCCTTCATAACTTAACAGTACTGGAAAGAAAATATAAAAAGTTTAGAAAACATTTGCACTTGATACAACTTTTCAAAGCTAACAACTGGAGAACTAACCTTGGCCATAAAAATTGAGCAACTCTGCAGAAGAATCATTACAAAGCATCATAAACAGCAGTAATTGGAAATATACAAAATCACATTTTTAATCAATTATTTCATTACTTTACATGAAATGTTCCCAATTAGAGTTTTTGCATTTATCTTGCTCTCTGTTAAGTTTGTATCAATAACCACATTTGCAAAAAGAAAACAACAAATCTTCATTTTAAAACTAGAGTCTACCTAATTCTAAAATACACTTGCCTATTAGAAGGGGAATGAGACATGCACAAAAGAATCTTGTGGCAACTCCAGACAAAAATGGTAACTCATACTGAATCTGAATTTGGTGGAGCTGTGAAAATCACAGACCCTCTTCAGTAGCTCAAACTTGATACTAAGAGTGGAAAGAAACATAGTTGTGGGAGCTCTAAACCTGCAGACTTAATTTAAGAGCAGTTTCATTTATATTTTTGATGGAAAAATATTTGTATATTCTACTCTTGCTTTCCCTTCTTCTCACAGTATCAGTCCATCAGAGGTGCAGGTATGCAGGGAAAAATTAATCAAGTTTTTCACTTCGATCTCCAGTGGAATTTCCAATGAAGTCAAGACACAAACTAATATTAGACACAAAATGCTGAACAGGCAAAATCTTCTGGCAACAAAACCAGACCTGTCCTTTCAAGCTTTGCTAGCTACTAATGGAAGACAGGAAAGATCCCAATCACTGAAAATGCAAGAGCATTATATGCACAGAACTCCACAAGACAGGAACACATCTGGAGTTCCTGGTTCCTTCCAGGTGGTAAGAAACATTTTGTATCTTGAGTCTTGGAATCAAAGAGGATGCTTCCAAGTTTTACTCTACTACTGTAGTTACTACTACATATCCTATTCCCTCTGATTGATATTCTTCCTTGAAAGTAACAACTACTTTCAAGTCAGAGTGCATTAGTATATCCAGTAGATCATTTAATCTCTAAATCTATAATCTCCTGACTCCACATGGAAGGCAGGAAACACTATATCACATTCTCCAATATCAGCACAATCTAGACGAGACAACAGATACAATGAGTGCATGTGCGGAAAATATTTAAGAAACTTTTTTTTCAATTTTTCCCCTTCAATTCCAGATGGTCTTAATTGAAATGCCTATCCTATTTTAATACCTTTCCTGGTTAATATCCGGTGATCGCACACAGGCTATATTCAAGGATTTAAAAAAGACAGGTTATGTGTTAAATTAACACATTAATGTGTTAAATTAACACACAACTTTTGTATAGTATTTTTAACCCACTAATCAAGTTGCTTTTACCTTTATGTTTCATAAGTACAACTTTTCATGCCAGCACCCTTAAACAGAAAAGGTTTAGCTTCCATTGGGAAATTCTGGAAGAATAAGCTATGTTAAAGGTGAAAGTGAACTATCAGCTTTATTCCATGTAAGACAGTTCAAAGAAACCTATCAATTTTCTGTGAGGAAGACTCACTAATTTGATTCCCTCTTCACTGCTTTCAGCAAATGTAAGTTATTGATTTGTAACGTTGCCTTAAGATCTTCTGCATCAGTGACAGCTTACCGGCTTAATTTGTGATCTGATGAAGAACTGTACAGGGTGCACAGAACTGTGGAACTAATGAAAGTCTTAATGCTAGCAGTCACATTCCTCCTCTACCACTGCACGGCATGGGGCCTTCTGATCATTATATGCCTAGGCATTGATATTACACAACCTGACAAATAAGGTCTAATTCATCAGGCTACAGAAAGTAGAGAGGTCTGCAGGCAATGGCAAACATTTTGAATAAGTACTGCTGTTGAATTTTTCAAGGACTCAGAGAGGAGAAGGAAGGAAATCTAGAAACATCAGTTTGATCCACAATTAATTTCATTTTCAGTACAGAATAAAGACCATGTTACTGTAAAGATATTATGTGTTAGAGAACTAAAACTGTTTGAGAGTCTTGCTTACATTTCACATCAACCTGTATAGACTTCTGTTTGAATTTAATGTTTACTGTCCTGGTTTTACAGCATTTATTTTCGGATAACATAACATCTCAGCAACAAGAAGTTTTCACACTAATATGGAGGGTAAGTATCCTCTATTTTTCCTGCATTATAATAGTTTCAGCTTTATTAGAATTAGTTATTTTAGAACTTCACAGGACTAAGAAAGATTCCAGGCAAAGCTAACCCAAAAGCTAGTCTCTAAGATCCTACATCTCTATCTCAGGTTTGACTTTTTAATGACAAACCTTCAAAAATTAAATGTCTAAAGAGTATGTGTTTATATCACAATTACTTCTGCAGTGTAAACTCATATACCTTACCTCCTCAGCTTTGCAAACATACCCATCACTTCTCTGCTAATAGCCCCTTTATATTAAATTAAGTTTGATTTCTTACTCTACATTTCGAAGTACAGGATCTATTCCTACCGCTCACACTTTGGAATGAATACCCTATTTCTGTTTCACTCAATCCACTTCTAAGCTGTCAGGAACATATCTACAATCAAAAAAACCTGTTAGATATTTTTAAATACGAATTTGCTATAGAAATAGTATCTACAGTAGATGGTTTTATACTAAATTACTTCCTTTGTTAACAAATCTGGATACATTCAACAGAATCATGATAACTTTAAAACACAGAGCCACTACCCAGGCCCATTAAGTATGTCCCACAAAGAAAGTTGACAGCCAGTATGCCATCCTAACCGACTACATACCAGCTTGCTGAGGTAGACAGGTTGTTGCACAACTGCTACCCATTCACACAGGAAGAGCAAACTTTAAAATACCACGCCAACCTTTACACAGTTGCTATGAGCCAGAACCACAAACATCCTCAGAGCTACGTGCTGGAACACGAACAAAAAAAAAAATTTAAACAAAGCAATCTTGGAAAGGCTTCAGCAGCTAGCTTCTGGGCGAGAGGAGCACAGTGACACTCCAGCGCGGGGCTCCACACCGCCCAACTTCCCCTCCTAACAGAGCACCCGGGAAACGGCAGCGACCCCCAGCCCAGCACCGCTCCCTATCGGGGCCGCGCAATTCGATTCATCTGCATCGACGCACGTCCCCATCGCTGCCCAGGCAAACGCCGGAGGCCTGCCCCGAGCGCGCAGGCGAGGCTGCGGACCCGCCAGGTCGCGCCCCTTCCGCCCCAGCGGAGGCCCGAGGACAGTGGCCAGGCCGGGATGGGGCTCCTGCGCCACAGCGCGCCAGAGGAGCCCTCGGCCCCACGACCCCGAGGGGCTCCCCGGATCGCCCGGCCCGGCCCCACTCTGCTTCCCGTTCCAGATTCGAGCAAAAGATCGGGTAACTACAAACGACGACAGCCTAGCAGGAGTCGGCACCACAGTGCTCACCGGTTAGGGCTTTGGCCCAGGGCCAGAGACGGGAGAGAAGCCGCAACTACTACTTACGGGCTCCAGCCCGGCGCCCAGGAGGGCAGTGACAGTCACGCAGTGCGCAAGCGCCAAGGGCACTCAGGAACACGAGACCCGGCGCGCGAGCGCAGAAGAGAGCCATAGCTGCTGGCTAGTACGCATGCGGGCTAGACAGCGCTTTACCTGTTAGGGCAGCGGGCTGCGCCTGCGCGGAAATGGGGCGGGAGGGGTCACTCACGCTCCTAAAAGACCTGCCCTGGGAGGGAGGTACTGCTTCTGGCGCAAGCGCCAAGGGCACTCAGGCACACAAGACCTGGCGCGCGAGCGCACAAGAGAGCCATGGCTGCTGGCTAGTACGCATGCGGGCTAGACAGAGCTTTACCTGTCAGGGCAGCGGGCTGCGCCTGCGCGGAAATGGGGCGAAAGGGGTCGCTCATGCTCTCAAAAAACCTGCCTTAGGAGGGAGGTAGTGCTTTTGGCGCTGTAGTGATTGTGGAGCACCTTGGCTTGTTCTCACCAAGCAGTCTCGGTACGGAGGCAGCTGTGTAAACACGTATTGGCAGAGTATTACGGGATGTAACGGAGCTGGCGGGAGTGAGGGGACGGACGCCAGCGGCTCCCCTGGAGGGGAGGGGGGTTTCGTTAGCCTGCGGAGCTGCAAGGTGGCACCTCCTCCTCTTCCTCAAGCTTTGGTTGTTTTTACAGCTCCTCAGTTTTGAGGTTGCTGTTAATATTTTGGGGCCTTGAATCAAGGTTTTGGGAGTCAGTAAAAAAAAAGAATGTAGAAGCTCTGTGAAGTATTTAACCTTTGGGTTAAAATGGTAATATACTGCAGTGAAGGCTTGATCTTTGGTATTATTTTGAAAAAAGGCACACTAAGTAAAAGTGTAACAGCTACCTAAGAACTGTGAACCACACAATATCTTTCAGGCTTATCTCTAAATGGCTTTGCCCAACAGAGAAAAAGAGAAAGTCATCTCTCAATCATTTTTCTTAGCTATGTGTTTTCATGTTTTACCCAGAGCCCAGATGGTTGTTATTTTGCCAAGGAGGGCTGTGTTTAGGAAGAGCTACTTCATTGCTGGGATGCAGCTAACTGTGCCCTCCTGTGGCTTTTTGTACAGTTCTACTGTGTACATGCTTCCTAGCAACAGTGCATTTAAGAGGCTCATGGAAGCTATTTGCTTAGAGATTTAATGCCTGCTAAGACAAAAGTATGTTGTTTTAAAAAAACAAAACAACCCCCTCCCCCAAACTTAAGAGCAGTTATGAAATCAGAACTTCATTGGTTGGTATGGTGAGAGATGGGGACAAATGAAGGGCCTCTGGGTGCTGGGTTGTTAACTGGGTTTGTGTAGGGGTTGCCATAGCAGCTGAGCAGGTCACGTGCCCAGGAAGACATCTCATCTAGGGGTAGGCAAGTGCCTCACCTAGCACTCTGTGCCCAAAACTTTGCCTGGGACCTGCAGCACTCATAAGAAGAACTTCAGCCTCTCCCTCAAAGGGTGAGTTCCCACCTCCAGAAAAATGATAGTTGTGGAATTAAAAATAAAGGTTTGTTAATGGGCAGCCTTGGAGGGGGCGTTATTATTTTGTAGATTGCCAGCTACTTCTTCTTTTAAATTACCAAAAGTATTTTCTTCCTTGCTAGTCTATCATATTGGGTGCTACAGTGAGCATAAAAATACTGAAGGTGGGATTGGCCTTTGCAGAGTTACATTGTCCAGTTGTTTTCTGTACTGTTAATTTAGGTTATTTCGTGTGGTGCTGGAGATGGAGAAGCCAGTGGGAGGTAAGACTGAACTAGGGGGAAGAGTTAAGCCTAGATCTTCTCCCTATCACTCTGCACAGCAGGAATCAGAACAAGATCTGAAAGAAACACAACTTTCTTCCAAACCTGACATTGACCTCTGTCCACCTCTCATTGCTATAAAAAAAGGTAAGGGAGAAAATAATAGCAAACACTTCCTGTTGGCTTTATAGGGAAATAACTTTTTCAGGGACAAAATGAGAAATGAATTACTAAGTAGAATGTTTGAATTCTTAACAGATGCCCATGTATGCTAGGCATATATATCTTGCATAGAGCCATTTTTCTGGAATTACATTCAATAGTACTCTAAGAAAAGAATAATGGAGACTTCCTTAGCAAAAAATTAGCTTATTCCTGAGTTTGTTGCATTTGTCATAAAAGCTAGAACAATGTTAGTGGATTAGCATTCAAAGAAAACTAGTTCTGTGGTATTTAGTATGGCATCTCTTTTTTGGGATATATTAACAATGATAGTGGTTTGAATGATATACTCAGGGGAGACTTTGTTTCAGAACTGACACTATCTACAAGAGAATTTATAAGGAGATAAATATTATTAGAATATGAATTTTAGTCATGGCCTCATTATTTATATATTAGAATAGATTAAGCAATAATTCCAGAATTAGTGAGCCACTAATTAATACTACTGCATGCTCAACTGAGGATATTATTTGCTTACAGGGGTGGGACCTAAATATCATCTGAGAAATAAATTGCTTGCTTTTCTTGGAAAAGACCAAGCTGTAGCAACTAAAGATTGTTGGTGCCTTTCAATAAAATATTTTTAAAGACAACAAATACAATGTTTATGTTAAGGACAGATAAATATTTAGGAATGATTTGGTAATTACAAGTAAATTAAAAGAGAAAGCTGGACAAAAAATAAGGTGGCAGGCTGGAGAATAGTGCTCGTATTTGTATCAGGACAACATTAATAGGTTTATATGTTACTGAAACCACTTTAAAATATACAAATCATAATTTCTAGAAGAAATAAAGGCATGCAATAAATTGTTGATTAAATAACTCAAAGGGCTTCAAAAGCCCTTAAGGAGATTTAAATGATCAACAATAGATAGTTACACACACTAATGGTATGTGTACTGTTTTCATGGCAAATATTAGCAGTCTGTATAAATTCTGGTTATCAATCTTATGCAACTCTGGCAAACTTGCTACTTGCAGACACTTTTTAACAACTTGAGTACATGGAATATCTGAAGAATGAAGTGTAACAGCTGAGGAATAACTGAGAGACAATAGCCAGAATGCAAAGTGGAAATATTTCAGTGTCTGTGATTTTTCCAGAACTGATTTCATCAAGCTGGTCCTTTAAATTGCTTTTTCTTACCTCAGCTAATATCAGTGAGGATTCCTTGCAAATTAAAATTGAGGTAAAAACCATCATGAGACATCTTTTTCCCTGAAAGGCTTCTAAGGGTTTCTACTGAGGCATAGTTTTTCTAGTTGTCCTTTCATGTCTCACTTTCCCTAGACTGAGAAAAGGTTAGCCAGCAGAGGTTAAGACAGAATATGGTAACTTTTCCATCATCATTGCAGGTCTTGTAAATATTGCACATATACCTGAATAATAATAATTATAACTGTTCACTTCTTTGTCCTCGACGCAGAAAGTAAGCACCATAGACGTAGAGGCGTCTTGAAAACAAGGAGCACCGAGCTAGGATCTGCTGTCACAGGATCTTCTCTGACTGCTGCTCTTCCGGCAAGTGTTTTCATTCTAAAATAGGTGGTTACTCAGCTGCCTTGGTCTGTTAAATTTTCTTCTTTACAGATTATTCATGAAGTCGTCTTTGGCTGGCAGAGTTTGGCTCAATACTGGAGGGTGCTGAGTTCGTTTAATCTGTGTTAATTACAAGGAACAAGAGCAATGAACCACTCGAAAGTGCATACAATGTTAGGCCCTTTACTTTTTGTGCTTTCACTAAATAATTTAGATGGTGAAAATGCATGCTCTTTCTGAATCTATTCATGATCTGTGCACAGATGTTAGTTTATTTTATACCATGTCGATACCACAATTTTCCTGTAAAATACAATTTTTAAATTCCATATGTGACTCAGTAGTGAGATGATATCTGAGGTCTAATATGCATAGGTCGTGAATACAGTAAAGTGTATTTAAAACAATAAAAGCTTTTCTGCAACACTATCACTATTATATTGTACTTTTTTTTTTTTTAGGTTATATTAAATTATGTTTGGTCATCTAGTACTGTGACAGTGAGTGTCAGTGCTATAGTGAGACAGTACAGAAGAAATGAGAGGCAAGATTTGACATCTAGCATCCTTATTAAGACATATAGAAGAAAAAAATTGCCATTAAAGAGACAGTAAAAGCTGTATTTCTGTAATATCTTTTAGAGACCTAACAGCTGTAAGCATATATATTTTATAAGTACATGTTTTCTGTAATAATAATGTATTCCTTAATGTGGGAGGTTTTTGGCTTTTGTTGAATGACATCTGGACTGAAGGATAGAGAAACTAAACACTGCGTGAGGGAAGGCATACGCAAAACAAGAGACTCAGCTGTTAGCATGGAAGCCAGAGCTGATTGGGACCTGCGTGAGAGAATAATGAAGCATAATGAATCAAAAAACATGTGGCTTTTAGAAATGTGAGAATGATACTGACCAATAACTACAGTTATTCAGGCATTCTCAAAGAGGTATCTTGGTCTAGGCAGAGACAGGAGTGTTACAGAACATCCATTCAGAGCCTGTAGTAAGACCTCAGGGTAGGAGGTAAAGGTGGATGTTGGCAACCTTTTTGTTTCTTAATCCAGGGGTAAATCATGATCAATTATAATTCTTAATTTAGAGTACTGGGAAAATGATGTAATTTATTATTGGTTTTCTCCAATAAAAATTGTGAGTTACAGAGACACCCAGACTTATCCCAGATACTCATGTCAGTTGGAGGTGTATGCAGAGGGGAATGCTCAGGGTGGTGGTAAGGATAGCTCTATGGAGGCTTTGTGTTATATGAGCTTATAGGCAAGATGACTTGAACTGAAGAAATGCCACTCTGACTCAAATTTTTACTTTTCCATACAGCTTCTGAAGATTTTTTTTTTTCCTCAAAAAAGTTATTCACCATATCTGTATTCGTTGTTGTTTATGATGTTACAAAGACTTTAAAAAAAAAAATCTGCTTGAATTTCCTTCTTTACCACTGCGCTATCATCTTCATATGACCTGCATATTAAACATCGTTTGCACATTTGTTCCAGTGGTGATTGTGACTTTTATAGTGGATTTGTTTTATTTATTTCTATTGAGATAATAACTTGTATTGATGTGTTAAAATGATGAAAATATAGAGATAGACCTGGTCCAAAACTTGGAATATAGACATTTAGAAATTTGGATGCTGGATTCCTAAAGCTGAGATTTAATTAGAGCCATTATAGAGGTAAATTTGTATTGTGAACTTAGGCCTGGATCCACATCTGTTTCGGAGGCCCTGATCTGAAGTTACTGTTGTAGTGGCTTTATACTGAGAAGTAATTTTGGCCTTACTCATTAGTTATCAATGATGATTTCCTCTGCATTGCTTAGATGTAATTTTTTGTTCCCCATTTAAGTAACTTATGAAACCAGATTAAAGATCAGCAACATAAAATACAATCCTTACATGTAATATAAAATAGCTATGGCAAAAAAGTCTCTCTTTAACAAACTTTTATTTTCTAGACAACCAGCAAGAAAAGTGTCGTGCTTTCCAGTGAAACTAGGAAAGAACTAGCCAAGAAAGCCAAAGTCACCAAAGAGGAGAGAAGAACTCAGTTAGATGAAAGACACAAGTATTTGATATCAAGATTAGCAGATGGCATAGGCTTAAATGAGCAGCAAGTGGAGGAGGCTGTTGTTTCTGATGACAAGGTAATCTATAATTGCCATTTATTAAATATCTTTCCAAAATTCCCAGTCTTTTGAAGCTACTTTACAATTAACTACCATTGTAATTTTGTTTTTAGTTTCAACTTATAGAAAAATTCTTTGCCGCTAGTGGACTTAAAAAGTTGCTATTCTTTTACCAAGATGTATTGCAGGTATGTTTTTGTTATTACTTCTGCATAAACAAAGTTGCGTATCTTTTTTAATTAGATGACTGCTGCAAAATTCAGAGAATCTAAATTGAGTTTTTTTGCTATGATTAAAGATATAGGTATAAAACTAAGTTTCTTTGCCTTGTTGGCAGGATCTACATTGCAGATTTCCTGTGAGTCCAGTTCACAAATCTGTTACGAGTTTGTTTCCATGGAGGAAGTTGCTCTAGGAAACATTTCAGATTTCATTTTCTTAGAGTTTTCTGAAATTTTTTCCTTCATTGTTCTTCTGAAAGAACAGAGCTATGAAACTGTTTATGGGGCACTGTGGGAGTCGTACAAAGTTTGTTCTGCAGATAAAGCTAAACTCACAATTCCTACGTGGAGATTACTAGCTGATTTGAATTCACATAGGGTGAGGTATCTATGCAATTTTATTAACCTCTTATTCATAACTTTAATTGCTAGCAAAAGTCGAATACTTCACTGAGGTCAGATGGGTCAACCAGCAGTTTCCCTCAGAAGAAGTTATTTGTTACCATGGGTTCTACTGAGGTATGATGGAAAATTCATTAGATGACACTTGTAAATTAAAATATCGAAAAACCCTAACAGTTTTGCAATGTTAAAGTAGCTTTTTATAGTTCTTGGATGTATATTTAAGTATGTAGTCCATGTTCTCACAATGCAAGCTTTCCCAACGTTTCTCGCACTGAGGGTGGCATTTGCCAGTAAATGTTGCATGTCCCAATGGTTTTGTTAGCATTAAATGGTTAAATGTTTTCCAGCGCTTGTGCATTTCTAGTTTAAAAGTGGAGCTGTTCAGTATTTCTTTTCACAGTGCACATTACTCCAAAAATACTTTTAATAATTCCTCTATTCTATTCTAGTTCTTAAACCAGCCTTCTTATTGTATTATTCATCGGTGTATTCAGAGCAGTCATGAAGATTTCTGATTCCTTTTTTTTCTTAACATCTCTTTTTGGGGGCAATTGTGCATACCATATAGTATTTCTTTTGAATAAGGCACAAAGGTGTCTTTTTTTAAATATGCTTATATTAACACATTTTTATATTCGAGAAAAGACATGGCTGAAGAACTCTTTCTTGTTTTCAGAGAAGAGTTAGGTTTGCTCCACTGTCTCAGACTTCCTTCTCCTAAGAAAGCTGTCTCTTGCACAGACGAGCTTTCACTCAGAATAAAAGTTTCTATTTGCTAGAAGAGTATGATGCTAGAGTGAGACCATCAGCCAGGCTCATCCTAGTGTTTTAAGCAATCGTTTCTGGGAGCATACTGTAGAGTATAGTAAGCAAGAAATCCCAGACCTTGAACTTTTTTTTTTTTTTTTTTTTTTAAATGGGAAACGAGTACAAAACCAAAAACAGGCTTGATGCACCTTTAATAATGCCATTACTGAGGAGATACGCTACAGCATTCTGTGTTGGAGCTTTTAAAAGAGTTAACAGCTTCTCACACTTACTTTATTTGCAATGAATTGCAGCAGGTCAGACAGTACTTGGTAAAATGATACAAGTCATATTATGTTATTTGTCAAGACAGAAGGGAATTGTCTGAAGAACTGGAGAGTGTGATAACATTACTGTTCAGTATTGCCGTTACTTAGCATGAGTGGAAAAATTCAGTAGTTGTAAAATATAGATGAAATTTTCCATTTGTAAAGCATACTTTCAACAGTGGGGACTATTTCAGTCTGCAATCCTAACAGCCTAAAAATTTTCAGTCTGATTGTGACAATGAGAGTAAAAAGCAAGAAAAATGAAAAGCAAAAAGCTGAAAATGGAAAAACTACTTATTTCTTTTTGATTTCTAACTAGCTTGAAGAAAATTAGATTTTAAATTTCAGTAGCATCAAATTTCTATTTGAGCCTTCTGACTAAAAAGAAAGAATGTTTTTTCAAAATTGGTACTTTTTTTAGAGAATCAAATATTTTCTATTGGAAAATGAGACTTTATACTGTTCTACCTGCATGTGCCCACAGTATCTAGCACAATGCTATCATATGAATCAATTAAATAAAAAGCATAATAAAGAACACAAAATACAGATTAAATTATACAATTGAGTTGTATGCAGCACTGTAAACTGTACTATTTGTTCCTTTGTACAATTTGTAAATTGGGTCAATTGGATTTAGTTTTCAAATAAATTTGAGTTATAAATAGATTTAATAGCTTAAAAATAAGTATTGTTTGCAGTGCTGGTTTTTAAAGTTTTTCATTGCTTCACTTCATCAAAAAGATGAAAATACATGTTAAGCACTTGAAGCATTTGGATTAGAAGTTTTGAGTTATCTTTCAGTTCCTTTTTTAAAAATAAAAGGAAGAAATCATTCTAAGATGATCCTTTTGGTTTGAATATATATGAAAAGAGTGGTTTAAATGCTTGAAAGCTGAATAATTCTTCATTTTTCTTTAGTGAATTAATGTCAACAGATTCAGAAAGGGATTAGACAAGTTCATGGATGACAGGTCTGTAGATAGCTACTAAAATGGCTAGACAGGGATGTATCATCTAACAGCTCTCATACAACTATTACAGGTGGTGGAGGAATACCAGAGGAATGGAGCATAGAAAGTAGCCAAGGTCACAAGCTCTCCCTAAATTGCAACTTCTTTTTCAGTTAGAGTTGGGGTACTGGGCTGGATAGACCATTGGTCTGTCCCAGAAAGGCATTTCTGCTGTTCTCGTGTCAGCTGGACATGGATGTTTGATTTTAGAGAGACAAATATTTGAATATCATACAAACAGCTTGCTACTTTCTGAATAATTATTTTTTTCAATTACTACTTCAGCACTTTAGCAAATTGCTACATAAATTGCTTTTGCTGTAAATGTGTATTCTTTTTAACTGTAAGTATTTTGTCCTTTTTACAGAACTTGACAGGAACTTGTGCATTCTTCCTAAGGGCATCAGATAAAATGATAACTACATCAAATGTCTCCCAGGTAAGGCAAAAATCATGTAGTGTTTACAGTGTACTTACTATTTGCTTCGACCATTGTTCACACAACTAATTCCACTGGAGTCAGAAAACGTGGGGAATGTTTTCATTAAAATGTCTAGCTGTGTGTTTAATGAAAGTTTTTTTTCATCTGGATAAATATTTATCGTAAAGTTGTGTTCTAATAATTATGAAAGTAGTTATCTGCAATATTACTAAAACAAAATTTAAACTAATAAAATCTATTACTAATTCCATAGGAAAAAATGTAAATTTTAATGGAAATAGGGAATAAAGACCTAAACCAGGAGATTTTCTTGTAATAAATGAACCCAAATTATGGAAATATAACATTTATATAACTATACCCATTAAACATTTTTAAATAAAGATCATCCTTGAAACTGAAGTAAGGTTTTTCTCACCCCTAATAACCTTAGTTGTGTATAAGAAAAAGTACCATAACAGCCTTTTTTGTCTTTCAGAGATACATTTTTGGGAATACTTGCAATAGTTTTTCACAAAGAGCGTCCAAATCTTAACATCTAAGAATAGACATCAAAGAAAAAATATAATGAGCCTGAAATCATATTCTCCAAAATATTGATGTACTTTTTATGCTATACATACTTTCTCCATATTCATCACTAAAGGTTAATGTGTTTTATTTAAAAAGGCCAAAGCTGAAGTTATCTCTGTATTCCACCTACGACTGTCGAAGTTACTGCTTCAGTTTCTATCAGGCATTTTCTTTATAACAACATTTTTATCGTTACCTGGTCCAGGAGTGCAAAAGTGATTTGTAGGCTTCCTCTTCTTACTTCCTGTCAGTCCTGCTGCACAGCTTCAATTGGGTATCTGTCCAAGTGTTTGTTCGATGCTTCCAGTTAACTGCCTTCGTGCCTTCTCTCTGTGGTTCTCCTTCCCTCCTTCTTAGCCCTTCGTTTGGTAGGACTGTCATGGAAATGACATCAAACTTCATTCGTTTTGTGGGGCAATATTTATAGATGCTGTAGAAGATAAAACAGGCCCTACTGTTCACAATCAGCCAGTCTTGACACTGATGAGGCTTGGAGCTCTGAGTCAGACTGGTTTGGTGTATTTTGTTTAGTCCTGAACAGCTGTGTTGGAGCATTTGGAAAGATACTCTGAGAACAGATGCTTATCTGTTGCTTATAACCCCCGAAAGTATATGGATTTGTCCCCTATTTCTCAAGAGAATTAGCTGAATCTTCAGTTCCTGGTAGAAAAAAATGGAACAACTGGCATATTGACCTTGTCCTAGAGATTCTCATGAACAGAGAGAAGTCTTGAAAAAGACTTAGTCCTTAAATAAGTGCAAACATCTTTGTCATATGGGAGTGATTGACATTGTTAATAAGCATCTGAAGAGACAAAATAGAGGTCACTTCCTTTTGTCTTTCCCTTTTTGTCCTTTCGCTGTCATATTTTGCTTGCCTACCTTTTTGCAGAAGGAGGTCATTTTGGGGGGAGGGGGAGTTCCTTGTAACAACCATGTGGGAGTTGCCTCCCTGGGGAATGTGTTCAGACGTGCAAAGCAACTTGTCCTTGCTCGGAAGCATTTCTTCAAGCATTGTTTAATATGGACTGTATATCTCTGGACTGTCAGTCCAGGGCGTCTTGCTCTTTCATGAAAAGGTTCTCAAACTTCAGGCAGTACAGATTAAGATTGTGCCTTGATTGTCATCTGTAATTCTTCTGTCTTTCAAGAAAGGGCTTTCTATCCTCTTGTACTCTAGTGGGATTATAATACTCTAGTATTGTTAGTAAAGAGCATTACACCCATGTATAACAATTTGCTTAAACACTTTCCGCATCCAAGTGGGAAACTAACTAGAATTAATTCGTGAATAATTAGTGAAATTAATAATCAAGATAGCCAAGAATTTCAGTGTCTACAAAAATCCATATGTAGTTGCCATTCCTAAAATACTGTGAAACTGCTGTCTTCGCACAGGAAAAAGTTTGGAGTGGAAACTTCCAAGGACAGAACCCAGCACATTTTCTTCCAGATCAGGTCTCATTATGTTGAAGGAAAAATGAGCGTATATTTATGTAGTTCACAAGTTCTGAATGAGATCCCCCTTTGCTTGTTACACCCAGAGCCTTACTGGCTAGCCAGCATGGGTCATAGAAAGCACATGTCCTGTATTCTGGACCTATACATTCATATACAAAATGCCAGTAACAGAACAGCCAACCTATTCATAATTGAATAGCAGTGGGAAAGGATTCAGTCCCTCAATCTCTTTTTCTTATTTATGCTTACAATTCTGCAGTAAAATTCCACCTACCAGTACCATCTCTCCCAAACACCACCTTGTACAATTCACTGCTTGTTGCTTCACATTAGCAGTGCACTGGAGGGAACTGTGCTATTGAATGAGACATGTCATTTTTTTAGACACTTATGATAGATGGAAACTGTTTCAGTAAAACAAGTGTAAACATGTAATCGTTTTAAGATTAATGTATTGAAGTGAAGCAGTTAATATTAATTGGTTGTTGGAATAATGCTACAATATGGGACAGACTCTTCTGGTGGCTCAAACAGAAAGGCAAATCTTACCTCACAATTTTCAGTCCAACATTAGTCTATATTCAAATTCAATAGATGGGGGAAATAACCGGTAAGATGTTTCTTCCCAAGGAACATAGGTAGTTATGGACTATGTATTCTTGTCTCCATGTATCTGAATTTCCCTCAAAAGTAATAACATTGCAAAAGTTTACATGCACTCTGCTAATGTTTGTTTCTTCCCCCAGGAAGTGAATTTTGGCATATTTGACTGTACTGGTGGAAATATCCTTCAGGGCCTGGAATTTTTCTTGTCTCAAGTCATGATACCAGCACTTAAATCCCAGCAGGTAATCAATTAAGTAGTCTTTTTTCACAAGAACAAGGCAAGTGGCTGCTGTAGTCCCCTTTGTGAATCAGATGAACATAAAACAGAGGATAAAAGATACAAGTCTAATGTAGGCATTTAAGAGTCATGCAATTTGTATTTAAGTGTTTGAAATTTGTGTATTTATTGTTGATTTTCAAGGAATTGAACAAATCACAGTGCTCATGACAAAGCAAGAAAATACCATAGCAGCCATACTAAGGCAAAACTGTAATAATTTAACTAAAACTAGGTTAAGCCTGGATTGAAAAAAGTGCCAAATCATTTTGGCTATACAAAAGCTCAGTCTATGATTCAGTTCTTCACAACATACAATAGGTGTGGGCAGCAAGCACTGTGCCACAGCCATTATGGCACTTGCGAAGCATCATAGTTGGTTCTGTTGACTCTAGAAATACACACAGAGTTAGGAAATTTAATGAAGCTCAGTGTCTGATAAGAATGGTGGTGTCATATGCTACCATTTTCTCTGACGCAGGAGTGGGAAGGGAGATCAAAATCTGTTCCCTCTGTTCAGAGGGAGGCAAGTCAGACTGAAAAGAAAGGACAACAATTCAGTGTAAGGACAATGAAAGCGAGCAGAGAAACAATTTTGCTTCTCGAGAGCCTCATGCTTATTTGTCTCTTCTCATCTAAAAGAATAATTATATCAATTCCATCTAACAAGTATTTGCGCTATAGTACTGAAGAGTATATTTGCAGGGGTGTACTGATAAATCCTGCCACGAGTGAGAAGTACTTTTCTAATGAAAGAATAATATAAGTTCTGTATGTTAAAAAAAAAAAAAAAAAAAAAAAAAAAAAGGCATGACCTTCCTTTAACATTTTTTTTTGCATAAATCATAAAATAATCAGCACTGGGGAGCTGTGGAAGAAGGCTTGAAGAACAAACAGATACAAGAGTTTCTCTATTCTGTGGATAAATTTGTGGGTACTTTGTCATCATCAAGACAGAATTTAGAAGATAAAATTCAGCTCACAAAAGTGGATATTGACGTTTATGTCAGCAACTTACAGAACCCATCTGACTACATAACTGCAGGTGAGTAATTCCTACAGCAAAACAAACATAGATGATGCTGTTTATAGGTAAATGGATATTGTGTCATTAGAAAAGATTTGCATGGAAGAATTTATTTATCTTCCTTGAGCTATATATATTTTTTTCTTATGCTTGGAAGGAGAGTGTAATGCTAGGTTTATGACTATGTAATCATAGTCATCAGTGATTTGCCTATCGTTTAATTCATATATCTTAAAGTCTTACGTAGTTCCTTACCACATCGTGTATGCACCAGTCTGTGCTGCTCCTAGTTGGCTGAGATCGCCTACTAGCAGGTATACTCGTTGCTTTCCCTGGTACTGGGGAAGTTTTATCCAAGCTTAAGTCTGGCTTTGAGGGCCGTGAGTTGAAAGAAGGTATGTGCACGAGTGGGCATTAGCTGGTTATGCCTCTTTGGACAATAGCTTTCCACCCGTTGCTATCACCACTGGGTATTTCAGAGTGAAATAACGCCAAACCAGTCAATCCTTCTGCAGTTCCTCTCAGCCCTTCATGAGCCTATGGCAGGACAACTTCCAGAAAAGAACTCTTAGCATGAGGCAATAATGTTATATCGCTAAACAAGTTCTTTAGACTCCATTTGGCAGTACAAGGTCCACAGGACTCCTAAATATAATGCAGCAAGTGAACTAGACTCTTTGATCTACTAGGGCAATCTAAAAGACATACTGATTTAAAAATTAGAGGGTTTTTGTGATTCCTAATAATGCTGTCCTGTGTATGATGCTTTTAATGTCAAATAGGCCGCAATGACAGAGAGGGAGAAATGTGAGGAAGTAAGCCTGTACTTGCCAACTGCAAACAGAAAAATATACATATCATAGTTAATGAATTCGTTGGACCTCTGAAACATTATTGTCCCAAAACCACATCATTGTACTTTTTCCCTTATGAACTCATTGCATTTTTAACTGTTTGTTGTAATTTTCTATTTACAATAGTAACAGAGTAGGTAGGTGTAGAAGTACATGTGTGCATCTTGTTAGTCTTAATCTTTTCCTGTCATAGGTCAGTGATTTGAATATACTCAGCTTGCATGGGATCTCAGCCTATGTTTACCAAATACATTTCGCTTTAGTGTTTTAGAACACTAAAGTTTAAAATCTGTATTTATTTCTTGGTGCTTATGAGACTGCCCTGTTTTACAATTTTGAAGGCGGTAATACAGAGGTCATTGAGAAACTTGAAGAAGTGTTAATGGTTTGGATCAAACAGATTGGACAAGTTTTAGTGGAAAGTGAACAAATGAGAAAAGAAGCTGATGACATTGGTCCATCTGCAGAGCTGGAACACTGGAAGTCAAGAATGGCATCATTTAACAGGTTAAATCCCTGCATTATTTCTCACAGTCTAAAGAAAGCTTTCTTTCATAAATGCAAACTTTCATATCAAAGGGGGATTCAAATCTGTTTCTTTCTTCAAAGCCTTTTAGAAGAGATCAAGAGTCCAAGAGTAAAGAAAGTTCTAAGTATTCTTCAGGCAGCAAGATCAAAGACGTTGAAACAGTGGAAAGAGCTGGTAATTACTGTGTTTTATTAAAAAATGTTTGAAATGAATAAAATATGGTACTGTATTTGTCACATACATGGAAGTGAACACACAATGCTAAAATCAGTTTGAGTGTGCTGTTTACATACTGTGATTTATTCTCCCTTTGTTGAAGCATGTCACACCAATGATCTTGATTTGAAGTTAAACACAACTTGCAAGGAAGAGACTGCGTCTATAACTTGCCTCTTAAACATAGTGGGTGAAATGTTTGTGTAAAAGTAAAGCAGTGCATCAATAAAACATTATTCTACCTGTCTCCAGCTGTACCCTATACAGGTCAACTGTACAGATATCAGAAAGCTTGTCATATTGCTTGTGGAATTATTGACAGCTGGCTTTTTGTAGTACAACAGCTACTTCAGACATAGATATCTGTAATCTAAGCTCAGCAGAGAAAATTGTAGGCAGGCTGAAAAAGGTTGTAAGCCACATATAGGCCATCTGACCCTCAAAACCACCAGAACATAGATCCTCTAGCACTTATAAAGAGATTCTGCCCTTTTGAAAACTAGGAAAATAGTGTCATCTTACTAAGTTTTTGACTTTGTGCTTAACCTATTTATGGACTTTTACCATGAATGAGGTTTAGCTGATACTGTCTGTACAGACTCAGTATAAGACAGGGAAGATGAACTAGATTCCTTTCTTCATATGGAATTGCCTGCTAAGTACTGGATAGTTTCACTTCTTACAGATGAAAAGATGTGCAGGCATCACTAGGGGACTGATTTGCCCTAATGAATATTTATTAAGAAATGACATCCGAGTTGGAAACACCCTGATATATTTCAGGGATCTTATCGAAGTTCTACAGGACTGGTAAGTGAAAAACAGTCATATGTATACAGTCATGTAACAAGAATTGTAACTGGAACTATTCTACAGTTGGAAGTCAGATTAGCAAAACCATGCTACAGTGCTTCCATCAGGAAGGGAAAATTTGGGGGCGTGCTGAGTGAGGACTTGCTCTAAATCACAAACAAAATCTCCTGATTGCTGGGAAGATCTTACCAATTTTTGCACATAAAAGCAGTTCTTTTGTAAAGAAGAAATGGCTTATTTGAGAAAACTTCTATGAGGAAAATGTTTTCCAGAGGGAATCATAGTCTTGTATTAGCATACTTTGGAAAAGTGCAGGAAACCTGTTTAATATGCTTTTTTTCCCCTCCAGGATGGTAATATAACAGTTGCTGCCAATGAAGCTAAAGACAATGTAAGATATTTATATACGTTGGAAAAGTTCTTTGATTCACTTGGCAAAGCTTCACCTGTAAGTAATATCTTTAATAAAATTACTTAATATGAAATTCAGAAAAGAAAAAATAAAAAAAGGCTTTTTCTACCAAAAAGAAAGACACTTCTCCTTTTGGTATTTGACTCCAATGATTAATGATTAATGAATAGTTTAACTCCTATGGTGTTAGTGGATTAAGCATGCAGATTTTGTGTAAGCCAGAGGTGATATTATTTTTTGTGTAGGAGACGGCTGTCATTCCAGATGATAATTGAAGGGCATGGGAAGAATATGCAAAAGGTGTTTTCCCAGTCCTCTGCCAAACCAGATGACAGGCTGAATTGTCTTTGTGAGGTCCTCTCTTACATGTGGTATCTCTTCCTATATATGTGCTTCAGTTAGCAGTTACCTGTGATTATTTTAATGCAAGCTTCATAGAATTATTTTAAGCTTTCAGAGTCCATATCTAGTTAACCTGAATTTGGGAAGCTTGCTCTTCTTTTATAGATGCAACTGTTTTCCTTGCAGGTAGCACATTTTTGCTTTTATCCTGGTTCAAATTATAATATTTATTTTCATAACCATTTGGGTTTTGGGATTTCATTTTTTAAGTGAGAGCATGAATTTTGAAGATGGCAGACTGGCAAAACTGTCCAAGCTTATGTGGTTCAGAGGCTTTTTACATAATCCAGCTCCTTGCCCATTTTCTGAATATTTGGTCAAAGCTCAACTCTGTTGAGTGTGCTGTTCTCTGCTGCTTTTCTTCTCCAAATATTCACCATTCTGCTATAGTGGGCTTGACTTTTAGATAACATACATTTTTACCCAGTTCTAGGGCGGGCACTGTATCTTGTTCTGGATTCTCAGTATATCTGGTTTGCATGCATTTTTCTGGCATCTTTCTTTGGGACATAGAGCTCTACAGTCCAAATGTCCTCTGTAGGATAGAGATCATTGTTGCTTTCCTCCCACTTCTAGGCTTTTCTTCCATACAGCTCTAGGCAAAATGAGAAAAGGGCAACTTGCATCTTCTTGTCCTTCCTCCAATGGACCTCCTTTTTTTAGCAGTGCATGACGACTTTTCTTCAGATAGCATATTCCTTTGCAAAGCAGAATATAGCACCTATACATACTGGAGGCAATGGCCAAAAGGGAGCCCAGCCTCTGCTTTTCCCCTGAAAAATTCCAGTCCAGAAGAAGACCTGTTCATTCATTCATTGTCCATTCACCAGTTTTTCTGTTGGACCTAGTTCGTTAGGTCCTCACAAGTAAATTGCATGATCCAATTCATAATAAGATGTCTACAAGAACAGGGTGTTACAACTAAAAAGATGTTTATCCATTGACAAATGTGTTTCCAGACCTGTCACATTTGACATTGTGTTAGTTTTTAGGAAATTTGAATTGCTAACTTTCTTATGTTTTCTGTGGTAGGTAACAATGATGGAGCACATACCCAGTTTAATGAACACTGCCTGTATGATTTACTGTACATCACCATATTACAACACATCAGAGTGTATGACATCTCTTCTTCTTAAAATCACTAATCAACTGATTAAAACATGCAAGGCATATTTAAGTGAAGGTGTTTCAGAAATCTGGGACCTGGACAGGTGATGGCATTTTACAATTTCAGCTTCTTTTGTTAATACTAGAAATGAAATCATAGGTTAGTCATTAAGGCAGCTACAAAGCTAAATTTAAGTAACCCCTGATCCTATCAGATACAAATTCCAATTTTAATTTTAAGCTTGTGAATACTCATGGTATGTTATGTAAAATTAAGCATTCTGCAGAACCAAACTTACTATGTATTGTGAAAAAATGGTTTTTGAAATGCTTCCCCCCCCCCGTGACCAGAACACACTTGGGAACTGGGAGCTGAGGTGCTTCAGAAAGAAACCTCAAAGACAGACTGAAGCAACTCTATCTGAGAGTTTTGCTGTCCTGCATATTTTGCTGTCAGTGGATAGTAAAGTCATTTTGAGGAAGGTGATAATATGCCAGGAACATAATTACAGTTTGATTGAAGTCTCTTTTGAGGGAGGTATGTGGGTTGGTGGAATGGGGCTTAGACTTGTTTACTTAGTATTCTGTGGAGAAAGCTGTGTTGGCACAGGGTGTAATTCCATTCTGGGTTATGCTGTGAAAGTTTTTAGTTTGAAGATAATAAAACCTAAACTTAATAATTTCCAATCTATATAACAAACTTAAAACAAAAACTTTCAATGCAGTGTTCATATTTTGAATGCTTTTGATGTGAGTACAATTCCATGTTCTTATTTTGCAAAGTTACCCATCTGACTGAAATGTACTATTTTTATTTATATTTTTTCTACAGTTAGGATGTTTTTTCATCTTCTGTGCATTTTTCCTCAGGCAAGAATTGCTAAAGAGGATAAAACAATGCATTTTCCTCAATGAACAGTATCAAGCATCCTTTCAGAGAATCAGGGAGAATCTGAAAGAAAATCCAAGTGACAGGCAATTTGATTTCAGGTAAATAATTCATGCTAATATTGAATCATATTCATTTATGCAATTTATAAATAAGATATCATCATATCTGCTGGCTACCTGAAAAGTTAAATACTCAGTTAAAATGTAACATTTATGATAATCAGAATATGCTCTTGCAGAGGTTTTTTGTCAGGAAGAAACCAGGGACAGTTTTTTGTCAGAATGTGTCATTTGTTGATTTAGCAGATGCCCAAGGGGATTTCAGGGGAATTTGTGCATTGCTACATATATTTAAGTATGCAATCCCAACAAATCTAGGAGTCACCAATGTAAGTGAAAAGACTCCAGACGAAATTAGTTTGAACTGGGTTTTTAATCACAATGCCAATTAGAGTTTCACCTATACTGACACTTAAAGCATGGGGCATGTCTTAGCATTGTGCATTGTCATTTTATCTCCTTTCAAATGGCTTATTTGAAAGAATAACTCCTATGAAACACAGTGAAGGCCTGAAACTGACATATATAAGAATTAAGCATTACTTGCATGGTATTCACTATTTTAAAGGGGCTTTTACTTGATTTATAATTATTACAGCATAGTATTTTTTTTTTTTAATGTGAAACTTTGTAGCAGTTCTGGTAGAATATATGTGGGTCATAAAGAAAAAAATTGTTAAAAATATTTCTATTTGTGTAATAATACCTCTGTTCCTTTATCATTAGTGAAAACTATATTTTTGGAAAATTTGATACATTCTGTAAACGTTTGGAGAAGATTTCAGATATGAGCAATATTATGGAAAGCCTTTTAGAGTTCCAGCATATAAAAATAGAAGGTATTGAAGAGATCAGCGCACATTACCATAGCATTGCTGCAAACACCAAATCAAAAAAATATGATGTTCTGGATCACAGAAAACAAGAGGTACATACATTCAACACTTTCCTGAAAATCAGTCCCTTAAACCTATGCTTTGCACTGGAGATATGCAAGAAGAATTAAATTTAATAACAATGCATATAGTATTCTGTTGTAATTCTAATACATTAATATCTTTCAATACAACTTGAATTTTTTTGGCTAAATTAGGCTTTTTATTTCATTTTAATTTATTATTGTTAGTTTTTGATAAATAGTTTTTTGATAAACCAGATTTTGTGTGATAGGTAATGATACAAACAATTTTTCTTAAACTTGTTTGTTTTGAAATGCATACATTTTGAACTGCAGAGAGAGAACTAATTCAGAGAGGTCGAGGCATTAAATTCAGTTGATCTGCTTTCAAGAGTTATGCAATGTTTCTCAATGTAATAGTAGAGGCAGTCTTAGCACCTAGATGACTGTTTTAGAGGGAGAAACGAATGATACCACTTCCAGTGCTGAGTAGGGTGGTCAGAACTAAAGTGACTTCTCAGGTGCTTCAGGCTCATTGTTAAGTACCTCCTGTACATCCTGGAATTGAGCTGCTTTTTTGATCTGTAGCCTGCTTGCTTTACTAGATTGATATCCTAACAATAAAAGTGTAAGGAATGTTGTTGTCCCCTGCCTTCCTGAACTCTGTAGCTTGCAATTGTCAGGAACTTCCCTTTAATCATTTAGGCCTGGAGCACCTTTGGCTTTCTTCTAACTGGATATTGGTTTACATATCTGTAATACTTGCTGTGTGGTTGTTTTCTGAAAGAGAACGTTTTACTGTTAACTGGAATTTGGAAATGTTTAAAAGTTGCTTGGCTTTTCTACATATGATGGTTGAAGCAAGATGTTTTTATGGACTGTCTGCCCAGGTTTGTAGAGTGCTTTCTGAGCAAGGAGGTTTGCATTCAACTGTTGTGGGTCCTCAGCATTTTGGACTTTGAGTATTTATCTGTAATAATTTTCTTAAAAGTAATTCTTGTTAGGAGTTCCCAGATGTGGCGCAGTAGCCCAATAGAGATGAGGCTGCACCAGCTCCATGTCCCCAGGTCCAGTCAGTAGCAAGGCTGAGCATGTATTCCCAATAGGCACATGCATATGTACATATAATACATATATGCATATGCAGCTACACAGATCAATATAGAAAGCATAGCACTCGTGCAATTGCAAACAGCATCAATGGCCTCATCCTGCTCCCCTCTCTGGCTGATCAGGATAAAAGCCTGTTGCGGGGGGAGGGACAAAAAGAGAAAAATACACACACTTGCACACTCACCCACTCACTATGGATTCCTCCAGTAGCTGGTCTTAGACAGTTAGTCTGTCCAGTAACTGGCCCCTGGTCTCCTCCTCAGTGAGTTGTTGGCACTTGGACACAGGAGCCCCTGAGGCTTGCAGCCCCACTGCAGTTGCTGGTACTCAGGCACACACCCTCACCCTCCCCCACCCCTCCCTGCCCTTTGGTAACTGACCTTAGACAATCAGTCTACCCCACAGCTGGTCTCTGGATCCCTTGCTCATTGCCTTATGCAGAGACATGCACATGGAAACAGGTCTCCCTTGTATTTAGTCCAGATCTGTGGCCTTACCAATTGCAGATCCCCAACCTCCAGTGTCTCTTCAGTAGCTGGCTTGGCCCTCCTGGTCCCTCCAGTAGCCAACTCTCAGACCATTCTGGTCTCTTCAGTATCTGAACCGGATTTACACCTCTCCAGTACTTGGCTTCCAGGCCTACTCAGTGGTTTGTCCAGCTTGATGTGCTCTAGCCATTTCACACTGATATATGCACTCACACAGTATGCATGCGCTCCAGTCTCTCTGGTTGCTGGCAGCGCAGACACATGGGCCCCTATGGCCCCTAATTTCTACTCCATTTACAGGGACTTAGACCTCTGTACACTCTGGTCTCTCCAGTTGCTGGCATCACAGGTGCACAGGCCCCTATGACTCATGGTCCCCACTGCAGTTGCTGGTACTTAGACCTCCATACACACACATGCACATGCAATAGAGAGCCCTATCACCCAAGCAAATAGTTAGAAATGGAGAGTAATAAGAAAACAGGACAGACTGTGCTGATCAGGTCCAGGGCATGGCCAAATAAGCATACTGACCAGCAACATGTTTACATGGGACAGCCTCCTTTTATCCCCTTATCCGTTTGTTTTCCCATGCATGTTCTTCCCCAAACCACCTTGGTCCTAACTTTTGTTTCTTTCCCTAACAATCTCATAATAAGTCTTGTACAATCCCAAGATGCCCTTCCCCTGCAACCTGTAAGGAGTCCCATACCCCAGTAGGTAGTAACCCACTTCAGTCCTAGAAGGTCGTCTAGAGAGCCTCTCCCATTGACTCTGCTGGATGGATTTCACACCCAGACAATGGACTGATCCTCCTCCTGTGATGCCCTGGGAGCTGCTGAATCAGAGTGCTCTGTTCTCTCTAATTAAGTTATTAGATTTCTTCTGCTTGTCTTTATTCCCCTGTACCCTTTTGTGTCTGCGGAGATGAGCTTTTAATCGCACAACCTAACACTTATTTTTTGTTTGCTTTGATTATAGTGTAAATGCCTTTGTTAGTGGTGTTTTCCCTGTTCTCTTTATTCAGTGCTGAACAAATTTACTGGGCAGATAAAGGAAATTCCCCAAAAGCTTTAGAGGAAGAATTTTGCATGACGTGAATGGAACAGCATAGACGTTGGTTTGTTTTTTGGTTTTTTTTTCCCTTTTCTAGTTTGAAAAAGATTACCTTGAATTTAAGAACCAAATTGCAGCATTGTACCAGTCCATACAAGAATTTGTAGATTCCTGGTTTGAGAAGACTGTAACTGTAAGTATTCTGCAAATGAAAACCCCTTGTTGAAGTATTCAGAAATGCTGAGTATCCACAACAACTATTGAAAATTTTCTGTTACTGCCAGTGTTCTGTACTGTGCAGGTCGCTGTCTGAGATAATGTAAGAGGATGTCAGGCCTATTATGGGCCTAGAGGTAGCCTGAAAAATGCTGGAAGCTTATAGTTGCTTATTTGATGCCAGTTTCATGTTGTGTCTTTCCTTACCAGTTTTATAGCCCTATCATTTTTTTCAGTTTATTTCCTTTCTTCATCCCAGTGTTCCCCATACCTCTCCACCGAGGCTGCTGATATGCTAGGATAGTCCTTCTCTCTGTCTCTAACTCTGCTATTTCCATGGCCCAGTTTTTCGTCACTCTCTTCTGACCAACTTGCTGTTTTCCTCTTACTCTGCTGCTTTCTTTCAGTGTTTCCTTTCCTTTGTTCTGTACACTCACTTACAGTGCATGAGTAATGTTCACTACTGTGGCCTTAATTCTGATTGCTGTTCCCTAACTCCCCCCTTAAAAATTAGGGATTGAAGCTTTTATTTAAAAAGCAAAACAAAAGTAAAAACAAATTAGAGGTTTTGAGGCATACAACATCATTTTCTTGAGCCCAGTGAAAGGAAACAAATCATGTGTTGACACAGATTCCAAGTTCTGGAGTAGTACTGCTGCAAATAATTAAACTGTGCTTCCAGTCTGAGGGGAGAGTTCAACAGTTCTTACACTGTAGCCCAATATCCCATTACTGGGAGGATCAAGGTGATAAAGCCTTTGTCTTCATACCTTAGTGCAGAAGTGGAAAAGGAGTTGAAAGTGCAGGGGGAAGCTTTCAGTTCATTGCCTCATGAAACATAAGACTTCAGCATGGTAGGGCTTCTACATGTTGCCCATGTTATGTATGCAGTATATAATAATAATAATAATATATGTAACGCTAATAAGAGCAGCTGAGCTTGATGCAGAGTTTCCATTTCTTCAAATCTTTCTTGTTCACCTCTCAATGCTGCAGGACAGAACAGATTCATCAGGTAGTTGGCTTTTTTCTTTTACACTGAAAAGAATGACGATTATGTAATTCCTGGTAGAAACAAAAAAACAAAAGAAAAACCCATGGAAAGATGTTAGTCTGAATAATGTCTAGAACCATCTATTACAAAAAATGAATCCAAATAACTTTTTTTCAAGTGTTTCTACATTATAGGATGAATGGTATAAGCATTAATGACGACTTTAAAGAACTACTATTAGATTTAATTATTGGGGGGGGGGAGTAGGGGTGGAAGGGGAGCTGTACTCAGAGTTCAAACTGTGTTGTCCAGGAGCTCATTCATATATTCTTCCTGTTGCTTTTCGTAAGTTATTCCTATCAGACTGGAAGGAGTAATGAAATCAGTTCTGCTAGCTGTTACCTTGATGTCAGCAGAGTTCATTGGTTCAGGCTCTGATTGTGAAATCAGGTGTAAATGAAGTAGGAGTAAAGGTGTAGGTGTTCTGCCACATCTGTTTACAGAAAAAAGAGTGATGATTTGAGAATCCTAAAGAAGCTAACTGTTGTTCCAGTATACTGTGATGGTGGCACTTTGGTTAATTCAAGCTATGTTGAGGTAAATACACGGTATGTGACACAAAATACTAAAGCTAAATAAATTCACTGACTTATCTGGATGGGTTTTTCTTTGTTTCTTAGAAAATAACTTCGTATAAATAAATTAAAAAAAAGAATAATGACTGTCTGAACCATTAGCATCTTCTGCGGTAAATGTTCCATCCTTCTCTTTAGACTGAACAGATGCTGGGACTTCTGGTGAAGCTTGAAGAAATAGGGGGAAATCGTATTGATCTTAGTGAGAAGTATACTATTGTCCTTCAGCAATACAGCCGAGACTTAGACTTTGTTCGAAAACTCTACGAGAAGCAAAAAGAAAATCCACCTGTACCACGTAATGTACCACCAGTAAGAATGAAATAAGGGAGAGAGAAGAAAATACTTTGCTGTTTGTCTGTTTTTAAGTTCATGGAAATGTAATCTTGTATCTTTTCTGTTTTAGGTAACAGGGAAGATTATGTGGGCTCAGCAGTTATACAGAAAAATTGACCATCCAATGAAATTCCTTAAAAAGAAAAGCACACTTGTGAAGGTTGGAAATTAGCAGACGATGATTTATGCTAAGCTCTAAAGCATATTATTAACAGGCATATGATTTATTTTTATACTCTTAAGTTTGCTTTTCTGATGACTTGTATTCAAGCTATCCAACACAGGATAGGTGTTAATATTTGACCGCTCCAGGGTTTTATTTTTTTTATTATTTTTATTTATTTTTGGGGGGGGGCAGCATTATTATTCTGGGGCTCAAGACAGCTGTTTTTCTCGAGACCTTAAACTGGTGACTTAGGCCAATTCTTTCTTGATCAGAGGTTCTGACCATGTACCTAACTGCAGAGCCTTCTATCTGCTACACCCTATAATGAGGAGGACTCATTTAACCTCAACTGCTAGGATTTAATGGAAGAATATCCTTTTAATAGCTTCCTCAATGAGAAAACAGTCCCTCGTATAGGTCACAGCATAGACTTTCTTTTATAGACAAGATTGGCTTTACATTCTTTAGAGTAGTTTTTTTTAATAAAAACAGAGTAGTAATAGAGTAGTATTTTTAATAACTGAATTCTTAAATATCTTTCTATGTTTCTTTGTTTTATTTCCAAAATAGTATAGGTGAAAGATCTGTATTTGTGGTGTCTTCCTGATGGTGGTGAGGAAAGTCCTAATGGATGCCATTTTTACTATGTTAGGCTATGTTAGAACTGATTACAGGTTTTTTGCGTGTGTGTGATTCGCAGACACTGGAAATGAAAAAGGTTGTTAAGAGCTACAACAAAATGGCTGCAGTTCTATTGGAATTTGAACTTCTTTATCACAGAGCCTGGTGCAGGTTTGCTGACCAAGCTAGAAATGCTCTGTGTGCTTCCTTACTATTCAGACACCCAGAAACCAAGGTAAATAGGATTTATTCTTTGTGCTACTGTTGCATTGTTTATTATTACCTGTGATACTTTAGTTGTATTGTGGATAGACAAGCACAACCTTAGAATAATCTTTTTTAAGGTTTGAAAAATGAAGTACTTTAATCTGTGTAAATGTATTATTTTCTTTTTGTTTATATGTTAGGATACAGATTTAATCATGTCTTTTCTTCACAAGTTTCCAGCCTTATTCGGAGTACATAAGAGGCAGTACTCAGCAGATATAAATCTGACTTATCTTTTTGCATATTGTTCCTTGTTTTATTTTCTGTTACCCAAAACTTTAGTCAAGAAAAGGAATTTTTAATTAGATCATGATCTTTTCTGTAGTGGTCACCATCACTGTGTTGAGTATATTGCAGTCATTCATTAATTCAATTTTGTAAATGCTCTCCAAGACAAATTCTTACCATTCTTAGAAGTGTTCTACAGATCTTTTCTCTGCTGTAGTGCAGAGAAGTAATAATTAAAGTGTAGCATTTTTTTGAATTAATGATTTCATAATGGACAGCTAGAACCTACTTTATATGTTTATTTAGCATCTTGATAGCATTTTATGTCCCAGGAAATGAACAGAGACTAATCCTCACAACCTTCCTCCCCAGTCTGCAGATGGAGAAACTGAGATGAGAAGGAAACTTACTCCCAAAGAGGGTCATCTGTAAAACTAGAATTAGACTTGGGAAGTCATAGGCACCAAATGATGAGGGTATACTAAGTCACAGGAAATTGAAATCAGTTGGAGCTATTGATTATCTATTACATTGGAAAAGCCAGCTATTTGTACAAGAGCCTGAATATCTGTGTAGGAATCTAAACATGGGTATAGACTCTTGTCTAGTCTTCTGTATCTTGCTATGTCTTCCAGATGTGTCACACTGCATGTAACCACCAAGCTACTGCCTTATTTTCTTTTTGTTTTTTTTCCCCCCTGTACTGTTACATGAAGGAATTATTTGTAAACTTGGATCCAGTGGTCCTGGAAGTACTTTATGAAGCAAAATACCTGAAAAAAATGCATTTTGAAGTTCCAGATGTGGTCCTTTGCTTGTGTGCAGATGAAGAACGGATTAAAAGACATCAAATGGAGTGAGTGAACACTTTTTGGATTTGATTCTCATGCGCAAATTTTCCTAGCTTTTTGTCCCTGTTGTATGTACGTATTTGTTATAATTTTTTCTCTTTGATGGAATTTAATTGAAACTTAATTGCTTTCCCCTTTACTTCCCTAGTAATATTGTTCACATGCAGTTCTTCCCATCTCCACAAACATCTTGTTACCAGAAAATGTCAGCATGCTTTTCTTCTGCAACTATGACAGCTGCTCAATAAGTGGTACTGCTAACACATCTATGCACTATAACACCAGGATTGCACTCTAAATTATTACAGTTAACCTCAAAAAGCAGTTAGGAAAACAAGCTGGAATTTACCATTTGATTAAAGCACAACCCAAATGTTTGTATATGTAGTGAAACAATAGGTTGTAATATGTACTCTTTTTTGTTGTTGTTGTTGAAAATCTGAAATCATTTTTGCTAACTTCAAAGAATTCTTTTCTGCTTCTTGAAACACTACGAGATATCAGGGATATCTAACTCTGTGCTGGAACAGTTCTTTTGAGTTCTCTCCAGACATGTTTTCTACTGTGAAAAAGGCTTCAGTCTAACTCCCTAAGCAAAAAAGCAGTGTCAAAGATTGTAGATTTTTGCTTAAGCAACAGGGGGAAAAAACACTTCCAGAATATTGCCTTAAGAATGGATTATTGCCATACACTGTTTGTAATGATGTTTAAAAGCACTGTTTTAATCTGGCACAGAACACTGCTGTCACCGTTTTGCAGCAGTTCTTGTAAGTTACCTATTATGTATCTTTGACTTCTGAGTTGCATTGGCTTTCAGTTCATGTTTATACAGCTCTGTCATTTTCACTGAGCTACATAGGTAAATCTAGGTTAAGAATTCGGCCTCTTTTTTCATTCCAGTTTGGTGTCCTAAGCAGTTTTGGATCTAGCGCTTCATATTAGCTGTGTCATTTCATACCATGTCTGGTGAAATAGAAGGGAACAAAAATACTGTGTTCTCAATTTGCTGTTTTAGACTGTAACTCATTTTCCTTGAAAGAAAGTTGTTCTAAACTGATCACAGTCACTTTACTGGAGCTACTTATTTCCCCAATCAGTTTCTCGTGTGAGTGGAAAATAGGAGGCTTAGTTTGAGATGGGAAGAGCTAAGAAGAGTTTCTGATTTTCATATGAGTTCAGAGCTTGCAGATTTTATTAACCAAAAATGTGTCCAAAGTCTTGTGTGTTTCAAATATCTGAAATAAGTACATTCTAAACGTGACCATGTCTTGCAGACTTCAGCATCTATTGATCAATTACAAAGAATGTCTGAATAGAATTCCTGTTATGCTGGAACCACTGATGAAACCATTTATAGGACAAGTTGAGGATGCCCTTACTCTGGGCCTGATACAGTTGTCATGGACTTCTTCAAACATCAATAAATGTATGTATTAAGTGAGGAAAAGGTGAGGTGATGTTGTTAGGTAGTACCCTCTCAGTATTTCCTTGACAATTTTAGGAAGAGCAGTCCAAGTATTCTCTTATCAGTGCCAGGGGAAAAAAACATGCCAGATCCCTCCTGACTATGGAAGTAAATCAGACGGTGGAAATCAGTATCAATATGGTGGAAATGATGGATTTACATCCCACTCTAAACTGGTGATCAAGCTGGAGCTGCTTGACAGCCACCTTTGAACAGTCCTGGTTACATCATTTGCTTTATCCTATGTATACTTCTTTCCCTCTCAGTTCAGGCCCCTTTACCACCCTCATGTCCTCACAAATAAACAACCCACCCCTGTTTATTTTCTCTCGCCCTAGTGAGCCCTGATTTTGGCACTTCTTTTGGTATTCATGATGTGGTTGCCTTACTGATCTGTACCGCGGTCAGTAATTTTGTTAAGCTTTTACTCCCATTTTGTTATATATAAATAATGTTACTCAGTTCTGGTTTTTTGTCACGTTGGCATCTTGTTGGTGTAGCCTCTGTTTAGGGTTGGCCGACTGCATACATACTACTCCATCTTTACTGTCCATAATGTCTTGTAGTTCCTTACATTTCTATCTCAGTGTAGCTACAGATTGAGGCAGGCAGTTTGTCTGCATACCTCAACAGTATGAACCTTTTCTCTGTATGTTTCTTAGAATTGTAATTAGAGGTGGAAAAGTTCTACTAGGTTCTCCTTCTGCAACGGAAATGTTTAAATGTTGTGAGTGATGGAAATTGTGTATATATAAAATATTTTATGTTGATATATGTGAGTGTTGGAAGAGCTATAATACAGCTCTGAAGAGTGTCTGATTCAGCTGAATCACTAGGATTATTTCACAAACACTGCTACTGGCAGAAGGAGGTGAGTGGGATGCTTGATCCACCTTTTGGTGGCTGCTCACATAAAGTGGAAACAAAATGACTGTAGGAATCAGTCTCTGCTTCTTGAAATTGTTCAGGATCCCTTAATCCTACCAAACTTTGTTGGTCACTGTATTGGAGTGACTTGCAATGAGGAGTAAGGGCTCTGCTGTTAAAAAATGTACTAAATACTACAATAGTATCTCTTTTCTTAAGAAAGAGGCTTTCTGGCTCCTCACTTTTGGGAATATGGTGTTGTAAAAGGATTGTTTTTGCCCCATCCTCCCCCCCATCTTTCTCTCTCCTCCTCATCTCTCCTTTCTAACAAAGAATTTGGTTCTCAGCTGAGGCATTATAAATTCAGTTCTGTTGGGAGTTCAGTGAAGTCATTTAGTTAGTTTACAGTTGTGTAAATGAGTAAATTGCTTGTCATGTTTGACTGCTTTTCAAGGTTGAAAAGATAATATATACAGTGTTTGGAGCTTTCTGCCCAAATACTCTATTTTTTTTGAAGAAAGCTTTTTTTTTTTTAATCCACAATTATGCCTAAGCATTTTCCACACTGCCAAAAAGATACAAACCTACCCCTATCGATTACAACATGAAGTTGGTTAACTCTTACTAAAGTGTCTTTGAAATGAGCATATATAAAACCATCAGGAAGACTTCTGTGTTGCAGTTCTGTGAGAAACCAGTAGGTCATGCTTGTAAATCAGTTTTCAGTTGAGACAGGTTAATGTTAGGCTTTTACTTTTCTTCAAAATGTAAAGCAACAAAATAAGCAGAGACAGATGCAGCCTAAATCTCAAAGTGGACCATGTGTTTGCGCAGCTGTTCATTTGTGACTGTGCCATGTGGTGCTAGAGCATGGGGTGCTAACCAGTGCTTTAGGCAGGTCTGGCTGCCTTTTAGCCCTCACAGAACACAATGGCAAACTTCTTGTTTTATAGCTCTGTCTAAAAGGAATTTTTGTGTTTGGTTTATGTAGGTTAGTAACACATCATAAGGAAGGTCGCTATTATTTATTTATTCATTTGGCTAGTCTCTACACTATGTTAAGATAGTATTTGCTATATCAGTATCAAAGTCTGAATAGCTACAGCTCAGGTTTTACCGGGTCTTTGGATCAGCGTTTGCTTTGGTGGAAACTGGCCTTGTTTGGCAAGGTAGGGATTATGTAGCAAGACCACCTGGGCTACTGCTTCAGCTGCTACAGCTGGAATGGATGGAGGAATGAGCTGGAATCTCCCCTAGAGAGGAATACTCCTCTTATGTGAATGTATCTTTTTGAGAGTGTGCAATGTCTAGCATGTGCAGAATATGTGTTGGACATGCAAGCCATTTGTTCAGTACATACAAAGTAAGTCTGACCTGCCACAGATGTGCTGAACTCACTATGCATGAGCTTAATGTCTCAAGTGCCTTATTTCAATCTCATATTTGGAAGTAGGGGAGCTCTATTTGTGTCTCCTAGAATAAAATTCCAAAAAGAAAGGAAAAATGGATTTTGGACTGCCTAATCTATTAAAAAAAAAGTCCAAGGAATGGGTCAGATTATTTGTCCATTTTAGTCAATAACAAGACAAGTCCCAGTCATTAACTTCCTAGTTGGAATGAATGATACTTTCCACTTAAAGCATCAACAGTTGCACACTGCTGTGTCTTAGATAGCATAGGGATTTATTTTCTCATGGAATGAGAGAATCAGGGTGATTCAAATTATATGTCTGCTAATAACAGATACACAGCTAGAAGGAGTCAGGTGACATTCCTTTTTCTACAAGGAAAGTATTAAAGATAAAGAGAGAATTTAGCCACCCTGTTCAGAGATGGTCTTTTTTTACCTAGTTTGGTAAAAACATATATCTTGTAAAGGGCTCAATTTATCTCTATCCAGAATAAACATATATCTTGTAAAGGGCTCAATTTATCTCTATCCAGAATAAATTGGATCATATAGTTGAAAAGAAATCTGGTGGTTCAGCCAGTGTATAATCTTGGCTTGAGGAATTTCAGACATTGACTTTATAAATAGGTTACAAAGATAAAATACTGGATTTCACTGTGTATCTGTGTAGGAGGCCTAAAATAATTTTGGGGTAGTTGCATTCTTTTTGTTTTCCACTGTATTTTGTTGATACTTTTCATTACGATATTAATACAGGAAAGTGATATTTTGAGTACTGTTGTACTATTTACTGTAAAATGGGTTTCATTTAAAGACTCCAAAGTACAGCAAGCCCATCACATTTTTGGTTTCAGGCCTTAATTCCATATTTAATCATGATTAAATCCTCATATCATTGTAATACATAGGGAAAAAAAAAAGATTTAAGAGGGCTTGCATAATTTGTTTTCACTTTGTTTTCCTTGCTTAGTTATTGAGAATGCTTATGATACCCTGAGGGAATTGGATTATACAATCACAGAAGCAGCTGAGACTCTGGAATGCAGAATTGAAAGAATTCTGCAGGATATGTCGAATACTGCTCTAATAACTTTGCCAGAAGATGAACCTATAGATGTGCTTGCTTTCCTGGAATGGACAGAAAAACTTGCCATGTCTGCTGCTGACACACTGTCTCAGTAGGTTTATTCATTGCATAGATTTGAAGGCCATGTTTGGGAGGGATTATTTATATATTACATTTTTATACATAGGTAGTGTGCTTTTAAAATTCTATTGTAACAGAGTGGTAGTCTAAAGCAAAGTCTCAGGACTGCAGGGAAAAACTCGCAAGTAGCTTAAATGCAGCAGATGTAAAATTGCATCTATTTTCTAGCGTTTCATGTTTTTCTTCTTATTATGTTATAATCAGTAGCAAGAAAAATGAAGATGTATAAGAGTTAAAATCTCATCCCAATGTTAATCACTTGATTTTTAATGCTAGCTAGTGAGTATAAGACTTCCCATTCTGTTAGTGTTGCAAATTGTTTGCTTTATGCTTATTTTCCAGGATATAGTGGAATAGTTGTTTAGTTCTTTTCCAGAAATATGCCTGTGTCCACTTTGCCAAATCAAATACTTGCCTTCTATTTATTTTTAATTGTCTTTATTAATTATTTTATTAATTCTGATTTCACACATTATCAGATTGTATTGTCCTGATACAATCAGATACAAATGCCTGCTTTCTTACTATAACTGGCAAATAAATTTTTTATTTATTATGGAATACAGTTGAGTTGTATATAACAGGGTCTGACAAAGAGGTTTTATGATAGTCTACACATCTTCTTGTCTCACACTTTCTGTATGCCCAAGCAATTGGAGAAAAATGAAAAGTATGAGGTTATTTCCCTGCACATACAGCTCTTCACATTGAGGTGGGGCCGGGGGGAGGATATGCCTGGAAAATAGCAAAGAATATTTCTTATGTTTGATTCCCTGTGCATGATTGTAAGGTTGTTTTTTGTAGACAAAGCCAGCAAGTGGAATGCTCTATGTATGAACTAGTAGATATTCTTAAGCACAGGCTGAAAGGAGATGTAAGAAGCACGCTGGAGGTAAGATCTCTACAATGTAAAAAGTAACCTTTTATAACCTAGTTAGATACTTGATATTTCACTTACATGCTGGATAATACAGATGCTTTCCCTTTAACTCTTCAGGATTCATATGCCTGTGCACATCTTGACACAAAACAGAAAATACGCTGCCAAGAATGCCTGTCCTGTAGTTACTATAATCTGATGGGGCAGCTTTATCAGAAGAATACTGACTCTTTAGTCAGATGTGAGTCTTTGATTTTCAGATATGCTTAGTTTTTTAATATTATTTAAAGATTTTTCAAAGCTTATTGTGGTAAATGTAATCTCACTTAAATATTATATTTATCTAGGCACAAGGATTTCCTTAGAGTCCTTAAGACATCGCTTGCGTGTTGTTGACTCTAGATATCAGATGACCAAGACTGTAGAGACACAGAGGCTTCCTCTGTTCAAAGCTGAAATTCAACTGGCTATTCCAAATGTTGTCTTGAGACCAAGTCTTGAAGATATTCAGGTAACAAAGAAATTGCGTGTCTCAGTCATTCTTGGTAAAACATTTATGAACACATTGGTTTAAAACAAGATATGCAAGTTTAGTATTAAAATTAATAACGAGGAAGCTCAGGAACTCCTATACATAACCCTCTACTTAAATGCAAACATTTCAGAGTAAATGCAAAAATAAAAATTACTGCCATTGATATGGCCTGGTTCTCTTTAAACTCTTTCAGAATATCCAAAGACTGTATCAGTTTGAAATATCATTCATAAATCAGCATTCTGCTGTAGTGAGTGTAATGAATGTAATGAAAAATTCTACCCGCCTGATGCTGTAAACTATGGAAGAAACACCTGTGTAGATTTATGCTAATTCAGCAGAATTCTTGCATGTGTACTTAAAATCTTCTATGGTGTCTCGAGTTATTCACAAAGTATCAATTGGTTATGATGCTAACTTGTAGACTTCTCATTTGTCACTGTCAAAATCAATGGTTGAATTCTTTTTCAGATTTCATTTACAGTCTTTGTGGTGTTGTCAGTAAGAAATCAAACAAAGTGTGATTGTAAAATACAGTAAATAGAAAAAGTTATATAATAATTTATACAGCTGCCTGTATAGTTATAGACTCCCATCACAAATTCAGACAAATTTATTTAGGCATTCTAATGTGGCTGTATTTTTATTGTATTGTATTTTTATTTATTTGTATTTGTATTTTTGGCAATCCCACTTAATGCTTATTAGAATATTTCCTGTAAATATTCTGTGGTATGATTTTTCTATTTTGGAATTACCTGGATAATTTTTTTTTTTGCCTTTGTTAGGCATAATCTCTCTGTTGAATGTTTTATTGTTTTCAGAGTGCTGTAAACAAAGCAGTAAATATGATGTTAGCAGTAGCCAAAGATATTCCCCTGTGGAAATTCGCTTACTTGCATCATGAGCAGCAGCAGGTGGAGTATTTTTATTTCAGTTATTTTAAAATTTCAATATTTGATCTAACATTTCTTAATTTTCTAAGAATACGTTCTATATTAATACTTTGACTTGTAATCTGGGGGATCTTCCTGTTAAGTGAAAACTAGGTTTTAATATAATCTCTATACTAAGTAATTATTTCAATAGTAACAATTCATTAAAGTTGCTTTTTTTTAATATTAAAGTCAAAAGTAGCTTTCATAAAAATCTTTTGAAAATACTATTCAGATATGATGATGATGGTGAGTGAAAACTAACGTTATGCATGTGCACTACCAGCTAAGTATAAATTACTATTACTCTTCCCAAGCAAAAACTATTTTAAGTGCTAATCTTCCAGGCTGCGACTGTAGCATCTGCAATGCTACAATAAATACATTATAAAGATTTTTTTTAGCTGTCAAAAATGAGTACAAAAGCCTTGGGAAGGTCTGAAGGCTAGATAGGAAGTCAAACTTGTTGAAATATAGACATGCACTGTTACAATATTCAGATAACCTTAATTCTGTCCTGTGGCAATGAAATAAACATAAAATTATCTCTGTGGGACACAATCAGATTCAATTAACAGAATATTTCACTCCCCCCTGCCCTCGCCCTCCCCCCCCCCCCAATGTTTTTTCTGCCTTGTTGGGGATGTGAGAGAAACTCATACATGTGACTTAAGGCTGCCTAATGGGGAACAGCAGTGATTTTAAAATGGCAATAGTCTTGACTTAAAGGAAAAGGATATTCTATTTGTTGTTCTCAGATGAAGGGCATGAAATGATTAGATCACACTGTAAGGGCACTATGTGGATCAGAGGCAACCACACACATTCCAGAGGAAAAGAATAGCTTGTGAACTGATTCATGCACAAACATGAGGAAAGCAGATTTTGGATAAATAGATCATGAATAAGAAAAAAAAATCTTTTTTAGATGGACACTCAGATTTGTCCAAAATAGGACTGAATACCTGGGGGGAAAAAAAGAGATATTTCCTATTTATCTAATCGCTACATACTAGTGGAAACTATCAATTTTTAGCCACCGTTAATACAATATTGCAGACTGTGGCTTATCTTTTTGAATCTAGTTTTGTTTTTGAAAAAAGAGCTGACTGTTAGGCAAGCTATATCTGAACTGCTGCAGGAAAAGACTCTTCTGTGTTCAGAATTCAGAATCATAGAACAGTTGAGGCTGGAAGGGGCCTTTAAAGATCATCTAGTTTGATTTTCCAGGTAGATCTCTCACGTTCATCACCTTCATCTTGAGAAAGGAGATAATTCCAGTTCTGAGGAGGAGGAGAAAGTTTCTTGTTTCCCAGTTTGTTCAAAATGTGAATATTTTAAATATTTCAAATTGTAATTTGTATCTCCTGTGCCTGCAGCTATTGTCTTAGTCTTGAAAGATGCAGATCTGTGCTGAAATAGATGTATGTAAAAATATCTTCCTGTTTGGTCAGTCTGATGTTTAAAAAAAAAAAAAAAAAGAAAAAGAAAAAAAAGAAAAAGAAAAAAAAGACCTTTCTAAAAGACCATCTAAAAAGACCATTCAAGTCCTGCAGACCAAACCAACCAGGGGACAGTGAAATGGATTCAGTTTCCTCTGCCACATCAAGCAGAATTGCTTGTTTATTTCCAAGCAGCCAGTTCTCTACTGCCTGCAGCCCTGTTTTTTTGGCCAAGAATGGGACTAGAGTTTATACTAGAGGGAGTAGGAAGGTCTGAACAGTTTTGTAGGAGCAAGAAACAGCACAGTTTTACTTGTATCTGAAGCATATTTTACAGAAATAATTCAGATACCATTATCATAGAGCTCCACATTGCAATTTTTTATAAAATCATCTTTGACACTAGAACTCTAGTTCTGTAAAATGATCCAAGCTAGAATAGGGAGTTCATTTGTGGGTTCTTTCTTTGCATTTTTTAACTGTTCTTAGAAGTGTTTTACCATGTGTGCTATATTACTTAGTTCTTCACATTCTGGATGTATGTTGTATTAATTCTTCACATTCTGGAATGCTCAGTAAAACTACTGGACATATGTTTATTCTTGTTTAATTTATGCCAGATTGAACAAGCTGTTGCTACAGACCTGGGAGATGAGAGCAAACTCGCCAGGATGGTGGCACTGAAACCTTTAGACAAGCAGATCATCGAGCATAAGGATATAAACAAAGTTATGATCCATCTAAGCACAATTATTTTATCTCTTAAAACCGAATCAGTGGATATTCTAAACAGCTTTTCTAAATTTTCAGGCATCTGGAACCAGGTTAAATACATGTTTAATAAAATTTGTTGCTATATTGTGAAATGTACTAAATAACCTATTTGGGGTTGTACAACTAGACTGTATGCTCGGTAGAAAGCATGATTCCTGCTTTCCATCTTACATCCCCTGCTGTCCTGAACATTTTCTAGCTTTCTTTTACATATAGGAGGATCTTTGGATGTTCTGGTGTCATGGTAGAATCCATATACCCTTAATACCTCTTCTCTCCTCTTCTATTGATCAGAACTTGCCATTCCTATCAATTAAACCATCTGAGAAGAAAACAGAAGAACAACAAAAAGAATGTTGCAAGCATGAAGAAACTTACCATCTTTCTTACAGTAGGACAAGGAGTAGCTTCAGAAGGCATCTTGTCTGTATAGGTTATAAAAGGAATCATTTAGCAGAATCTTTGAAAAGCAGACTATAAAATTGCCCCTGAACTTTAAACTGGCTAGTTCTCCTTCAGCAACCATTGCTGAAAGCAGCTTTTCTGTTTCTTCACAAAAATGATAAATTCAATCAAGGAAAACTTTCCAGTAATAAGGATTCTAAAGCAGAATAGAATCTGGGCTGGTGGAATTGACTTCATTAGCAACTGGGTCCGATCACATAGGTGGTAAAGCTCTGAGGAGTTTTTCTGGCAAGAGATATTTCATGCAATATAGCCTTATGTAGGTGCTGACTAGTGAAATTCAAGCTTGTGGGTAAGGGGAACTGCTGGTCTTATCTACCAAAGGTGCAATAGATAGGCTAAAACACAATCAGGATAGGAGTAACCTTATCTGTAACTGCTGGCTATTCCCAGCTTCCCCTTCCTAAATCAAATCATAGACTATATTGTTAACAACCACAATGTCTGGCGTTTCCTTTCGTGTTGATACCTTTGCAGTTAGAGTTCAGGCCAATTTAGGGTATTTTTACCTCTGACATTGAGCAGTTTCTTCATGGCATGTGGGAGTTCAAATCTCAGTGCTTAGTTACTTCAGTTATTGAAGCTATTGATTGAGCTAACTACACATCCTTTCACCCAAACCAGGCATAATCAGATTGGAGGATGCAGAAGCATGATACTGTTTCTTTTTCAGTAAAATCTCTAAAATTGTCAATGAAGCTCCTGCTCAACCTCTGAATTCTTTCAGAGTTGGCAATGTTTCCCCTCCTCTTTATCATTTCTGCAAGACCATTGGTCTTGCACTGTCACTGGTCATGTTGCCAGTGAGGTAGTAACAGCCTCTCAGGAATATCACTGTGCAGATGTAGATGGAGGTCACTGAGCTGGATAAAGATCATTTGTCTGTAATTGAACCCACAATCTACGACATTTGTTGGGCCCAAGGTGCTGGTGACACTGAAGATTTTGCCTGAGCATTGAATAACCTGCCTTATTTAAAGAAGAGGTGTCACACTCAGCGCTCTATCCCCTTGCAACAGGCTTCAACAAGCTAAAGTTTCTCTGTTCTCTAAGATCCATCCTTCCCTGTCAAACTACGCCTGCACCAAATGACCTGGCTTTGCATGCCCCTTAGTCCTATGTTTGTACAGGAGTTCAATATGCTGTTTCAAGAAGAGGAAGGATGGCTGAGCTGATCAGCCACTAATAGTACAATTGCTGTAATATTTGAGTTGCTTCTGGGGGTTGACAGAAAGAAAGACTGAGAAGAAAATATTTCAAGATAACTTTTAGCAGCTATGTTGTAAATTTTATAGTAATATTTGGAGGGAAAAGGGATATCCTAATCTGTGTTGATTTTTGAATTACAGATAGATTTAAAATGCTTTAGAGAGTACTATATAAAGGACAAGAACTGGAAAATCACATCAAGCAAAATAATTTGATCTTAATGCTTAGATCTTAAGCTTTTAGACAGGGATCATTTGTGACTGCACAGTACATCAAGCAGCTGATTCCCATGTAGGCTATTGTAATACCAGTGCTAAATAATTAAAACAAACTTCTTTTATCTAGGATCCAGAGGAAAAAGTGAAGGAATTTTTAGAGACCAACCCAACAATGGCAGAATTCCAAACTCAAATTAGTTATTTTTCAGTAAGTATTATATGTATTTTTTTAAAAAAACTGTACTGTTCAGAGAAATTGTAGTGAAATTAAAAGATTGATCACTTGTGTTTTTCTCAGCAATTGGAAATCCAAATCAGAGAACTGCCAAAGCACTGTATACTGGAATCAGTGGATATTACAACAGAGATGTTGCAAATAGCCTTAATTCAGGAATGCCGTTTAAGACAAAGACTATTTGGATTAGCTTTGAATAAAAAGTCTGCCACAGACATGGATGAAATTTGTTCATTCATTGACAGTCTTAGCAAGAGATTAAGCAGGCCTATCCATGACTTTGATGATGTACAGGGAGCAATGGAAGCACTGAAGGAAATTCGGGAGAATGAGATTAAAATTGAAATGGCAATTGGACCAGTAGAAGAATCTTATTCTGTGCTTCAGAAATACAATCTACTCATTCAAGATGGAAACACAGAAAGAGTTGATGGATTGGCTTATGCCTGGAAAAACCTAAACACACAGGTATCATAGCTATGCTGTACTGTTTCGCAGACTTTCCCTCCTTCCAACTTCAACTATGCTGTGATTCTGTGAAATACATATAGCAAAGTTTTTGTCAGCTTTTTAATGTCTAGAGCAATACTATTTAAGTATTTTCTTACTTAAAATACTCTGGATTTGTTTCTCTTTTATGCATATTTTTCTTCTTTTTTCTGCATTTAGGCACTACAGACTGAGGATCTGCTCCTAAAGGTACAGCCAGCTATGAAAACAGATTTACTGAGTGGTGTACAAAAATTCCAGATTGATACTGCAAAATTTTACAAAGACTATGATGAAAAGTAGGTAGATTGCAGTGCAATACCATTATACTTCATTAGTGTTTGTTTAAAAATCATGTATCTGAAAGGCTGCAAGAAAATTTCAAAATAATACAAGATGGGCAGATACTCTTATTGTCAGAGATTCTTTCCTGTAATTTCAGTGCTGGAGTCTGGGGTGAAAATGCAGAAGAGTTAATAGGTTGAGGGAAAAAAAATCAGACTCTCAATCCAGATCCAAAATTAAAACTTTTTGAGGATTCTAAACTCAACAAGGCACTTAAGGACATATTTAATATTAAGTGTAGATGTAATGCCTTGTAAGTGAGTGGAGGTTCAGGTTCTAGATGTTACTAAGTTCAGAGTTTTCCTTAAAAGCATGCTTACATTGGCTTTCTTTAAATTGTGAGCCATGTGTGCTTCATGGGACACATCTACGTTGGCAACTTGGTGTGACACAAAGAAGGAGGGACGAGAGTCTGGTTTGCCATGATCTGTTACGGTTCTAGGATAATACATCCACAGTGTGTTTATTGGCAACGGAGTTCATGTCAGCTGCTGCCCTTAGGCATGTCCTACACAGCTGTAGGCCGTAGGCAATGTGAAGCAGCTTTCTGTACAGTTGTCACAGGCTGCCTTGCTGTTACTAACCATGCCTGTGCATAGAGCGCAAACTGCTGAAGGGTCTTGGAGAAGATACGTTCCATACTTTACATTCCTCTTACAAGCAGGGTGCTCCAAGTGGTAACCTAGCATTTGGCTTCAAACTTGTCTTCACCAGGAGTGAAACTTCTTGAAGCTGCACCAGTACTGCATTTGAGTGCATGCCTCAAGACTCCAACTATAGACAGAAGGTGAATTTGTACCTAAAAGGAACTTGTCTAGAGCACTGAGTTGCTAATGCAGATGCGTGTGTTGTACTGTTTGCAGTCCTGGTTCTCAAGCTGTCCACATGAAGAATTCGTGGAATCATACTGGTGCTGCTGCTTTGCTCATTGTAAGAACCTGAGAGCATTCTCCTTCCTGGAAGTTTGGCTTCCTAGGCTCAGGACCAACTTAGAGATAGTATATCTGGGGGCTCTCCACTTCATTTGGTGAGCTTGGAGAGAGTGCTCACAGACAGCTCTGAGGGGAGGCCTCAGCCAGGGCTCCTTCCCATGGTAGCTGCTTTTAAGTTGAGGTTCTAGTGCTTGGCCTCACCTGAGCTACAGCTCCTGCTACAGTGCAGCCCTGCCTGTGCCTGGCCATGGGCCCCACTGATCCGGACCTGGACCCCAACCCACAGACTTATTTCCTGGTCTGACCTCAGAGCTGCCTTGTCACTGGGGACTTGCCTGGTGATCACTGGACTGTGTCTAATCCTGGTCACCATCACTGGACCTGCTCCTCTCCCTGACTTGCTGACTTTCCTTTCCGGCTTGACCTTGAATGTGACATCGACTTGTCTGGAGATCCGAACTCTCAATTGAACCTGACTACCATCCCCTAGCCTGCCCAGCTCACCTCGCTCGGGTACTGTGGAACTGGGCCCTGACTGCTGAAGCCACTACCTCTGCCAGCTGTGTTATCACACTTGGCTCCTGGCTCAGATTCTCTTGGAGAGCAGCCAGCCCTGTGTACTCCCTGACACCCTTGTCCCTCTATTTTGGTCTAGAGGTAACATGGCACAGCAGGATGGTGTACTTGTGGCTATCATCCCAAAATATTGTTAAGATGCAGCCAAGAAATGGTCTCAGACCTGAGAGCTGGGAATTACACTCAGTCCACCAGCTGAGATGTACTCATTAGGGCAAAATCTTCCTCTTATTTTTCTGATTGCTTAATTATGGCTAAGTATCAGCTACCACAGTTTTCACCCCTGAATTATACTTGCTGTCTTTCCATTTTTATTAAGAATATAAAGGAAAATCATCATTAGTATATATTTTTACGGAAGAAAAGAAATAGGAAATAACAGAGAGAAAACACTTACAGATCTTTTTAGCTGTTTGTAATATTATGTGTTGGTAACCCTGATGAATTGTATTATTAGAAGAATACTCAATATGTTATTTCTGGGATGCGAAATTATACTCCGGATTCTTGTATCTTTTGTGAAAATTTGTGGGAAAAAATGTTTAAAATGTTGAATACTTTTCAGTAAGTCAGGTTTGTGTTTTAAACTTCTGTTGTAGTTTTTGTGAAACCTGTATCGTTGATACTTGCATTGAATTTGTTTTGGTTTCTACAGGGGCCCCAGTGGGGAAGATATTCCTCCCCATGAAGCAAGTGACAGATTACAGGTCTTTCAAGCCAAATTTGATGAACTGTGGAGGAAGTATATCTGTTTTTCTGGTGGAGAAGAGTTATTTGGTCTTCCTGTCACAGGTAGTTTCTCAGGGAACATGGACACCTGATCCTAGGCTACTAAATTTTTCTGGTGGGCCCTGCTAAGTGCATTCAATGCTGGATTAATTGTAGGAAAATTCTTTGCGGTCCGTTATAATTGTCTTTCATCTGAAAAGTATTCACGTGAAACAGTGGCTCTCCATCTGTCCTTACCTAAACATCCATTGGAAAAAAAAAATGCACAGTTCCCTACATCCCAGGGTCAAACTGCATGATTCACTTGCTTTTTTGGTTCAGAGCTAAACACGTTTCTTCATTGTATTCCTCTGTGTCCCAGCATGAGGAACACGTTGACGAACTGCCCATGCACAGGTATAGAATGAATTCACTTGGGCTGTACAACTGACCTGTAATATCCTCATGCTTCCCTAGTCAGACCCACTTCAAGTTTTGGAAACCATGGCGTGAGTTAAATTTTAGTTAATTTAGCTGGTTAGTTAGTTGAGTTTCTGCTTTAGTTAAAGCAGAAAGTTTAATAAGCACTTTAATTCATAAATACTAGCTTTAGCACTTTTCGTGTCTGAAGACATTTGCGATAACCATGATATGTTTACTAGGAAGTGCCAAGGAAATAAGAGAAATCTAATAAAAGGTTTCAGTTAGGGAAGTGCATTTTAAATGCTTTCAATGCATAACGTATTCTACAGGTTTATCTTGAATGCAAAAAAAAAAAATAAAAATCCAGCCTTTCTCCCTCTTAAGTAAATAGTGAAAACTTAGTTGGGGAATATTTTAGTTTTCCTATAAAACTACAGTATACTCCTTTGTAGCCACTTCAGCTACTTTTTCAACCTTACTTCACTTCTAGAGATAAGTGCAGCAGCTCTCTAATAAGAATACATCTGCCATTTATAGAAAAACTTATACAAACCCAGCAATTTAAGTAATTATTGTGCATCAAAATCTGACGTCCTTACCTAATGTAATTGGAAAAGTTTGTCTTATTAGACACTATCTAAACGAATGCAAATCTGATGTCATACATTTATTAAATATTAATTTTAGAAATACATTTACTTCTATGAATACAGTTATGCCTAATACTCACAAATTTCTTCTTTTAAAATTTGCAACAGAGTATCCTGAACTGCACAAAATGAAATGTGAACTTTCATTGCTTCAGAAACTTTACAGTCTTTATAATACAGTCATTGCTACTATCAACGGATACAATGAAATACTTTGGAATGATTTAAATATTGAAAAAGTTAACAATGAACTTCTAGATTTTCAAAACAAGTAAGTTATTAATTATTTGTTGAAATGCATACAATTTTTGTTTCTGACATTTTTGTGTTCATTAATTTTCGAAGGCTGCCCTGAGGGGCAAAAATGTATTAATTTATTTCAGACTCAGGCTTCCTTACGTGCTCAGCACAACTGCGAAAGTTTCAAACTGTTGTGCAGTCAGTATCTAATATATGGTCTTAGGTAAGTCTGCAAGTCTCTCCAGGCTTACTGAGTTATAGTGACATAATCTGGTTGTTGTAGCTTAATTAACTAGTATGCTTAAACTGAAGGTGAATGAACGTGTGGCAAGATAATTATAAGTATAAATTACCATCATAGCTGAACTTCATAGCTCACCTTCTCAGTAACTTGATTTATGCCTAATGAATTAGTCTGTGATGTTAGGCAGAATTTTGACATGACTATCTGCTTCTGCACATTTGTATGGAATGAAATTGTTATTTCAACAAGGGTAGGTAGCCACACTAAATTCTGAGGGATTATTTATGAGGACAGAGAGGAATGATGTTTTCCACATCACATACAGACATGTAAGTTGAAACCATACTTCCTGCTTTCTGCTATGTTGGTAGAGAGACAGCTTCAGTTGTTGAACAGCCATGGTGAAGTCTGCAAGACTTCCATGACCCAGCTTGTTACTTCTCTCTTCTTTCAGAGGCAGGGGCTCATGAACCAACAGGATTTAGCTCTGTTTCCTCTATGTCCAGCTTTCTTTGATGTCTGAATCCTGGTGCTAGAGCATGGACAGAGTTGCTAGAAAAAGGGACGTTTGCTACATGGAGGAGTGGAGATTCTATATGCAGGCCTTAATAGTCTGTGCATCTATTCCTTGAGAGTAGTTGTCTGTACCAGTCTATGTTTTGTTCTTTGTGAGAATTATAAAATATGCATCAGATCCAAATTACATGCAAAAGTCTCAAAACAAATGTGTAATATTTTTATCTTATCTTCTAGTGGAAAAAAATGTCATGAGCGGTCTCTGTTTTCTTTCTTCTTTTATTATATTTGTATGAGCATTTTCTTTACCTCGTTACACAATGGCTCTGATTGCTTTCTCAGTGAGTTCTGTCAAGGGAAGTTCATACTCCACATGAAGAGTGTCCTCTTCTGCAGATCCTCTCTTCTGGAGCAGCCAGTGTGTGTCTCTTTGCTTTACCAATAGTTCTGATCAGCTTTTGATTTTGGATTTACTAATTTGACCTAAGAGAGACTTCAATTACATGTTGTTACCATTCAAGAGTATGAAATCAAATCTGTGCTCTTCCTCTCAACCCAAATCTTTGAAAAGCATAAGAAAGCTTTCCTGTGCTCAGGCTTTTTAGGGTTATGGTATTTTGAGCATGTCACTCTTTTGGCAAGGGCCATTTTTGTACACAATGATGGGGTAGGATGGAGATTTTCTTCCTTTTTTGGAAAAGCTGAGATAGTTGGCCTTTAATCATTACTTTGAAAAGAAGCTCATGGAGTTTTATTTAGAATAATAGTAAAAATGAACGTATGTAAAAGATGTATGAATTTGTGCATTTGTACAACATCTGTAAGTCTTGATATTTCACCAGGAAACAGTATTTTGCATCATTATTTTTCTACAGTTAATAATTTTTTACAGGTTGCTAGAACTGTCCTTATGCTTCCATTTCCTGGAACTCTAAAGGAAGCCAGTGTGTGACAACAGTTTTTGAGAGTTGCGTGTTTGTCTTTTTACTTCACATGTGACCTTTTTTATTTTTCCCTCTCAAGTGCTGAGCTATGTTCGGAGCTGGGTGGCCATTGATAGGCAGTAAATATTTTTTGTAATAAAGGCCTAACCCAGTACTATCCTTTCTTTGGCAGACTTGACAGTAAAACTGCATCAGGCTACTTTTGTTAATTCTAGAGAACTTGTATGGGGTGATACCTGCAAAAATGACTAAGATGCTATCTTGTGTTAGGAAAGGCGCAGGAATACTGGAAATCCAGTTAGTGTTTTAGCATAATTGTAAAGAGATGCACAGTTCTTTAGTGTATTGTTCTTTTTTGCTTTTGCTCCCTTTTGGAATAATAAGATAACAGAAAAGTTAGAATCAGAAAAAAGAAGAATGATAAAGATGAGTGTAAGATGCAAATAAAGTCATGTAAAGAGAGAGAAAAGAGAAATATTTATTTAGAGAAAAGACATGCGGTAAGGAACATTATAGAATTTTATAGTCACAACTAGAAGGATGTTTCCCTTTATGTTTTACTGTAATAAAATGTAAAGAGAATGCCCAGTAAATTTAAGGAGTAAATTTAAACCTGATTAATGGAATAGGTTTTTTTACATAGTACATAACTCATAGGACTTGTTAGAAATTATCACTGAGCACCAGACAAAAAAAATCTATTAAAAAATAGTAAGTTTCATTACCAGTCTAAGAAATCCAATTTCCAACATCCAACATAAGACAAAATTTGTAAGAATGTTAGCTGTTGTGCCTTAGCATAGAAATAGCCAGAAACTGCCTGTTAAAGCCTCATGACACATGACAGAGGATAATACTCCATTCTGCAATGCCTTTTTCTAGTGCATTTGATACTATCTATTGTTGGATTCAAAATGACAGACTACATAGATTGTTGCAGTGCTATGACAGTATGCATATGTTTGTCTACCTCATGTTCCAGTGTTGTGTGAGAGATCTGCCTTATTTTGAAATGTGAAAAATGGACAGTTCCTATGAAGGAATTTTTCATGATCTGTTGGTTTTATGCCATTTTTCCTTCTTGCCGTTGAGCTGCACAAGAATTGTTATCAGTCTTTGGTCCATACCTCTGGCAGATGAAAACTGGCATAACTTATTAGAAGTAAGTGGAGCTGTGACAATTCACAGTAGCTGAGATTTTTCATTTTCATTTTTTGTTCATCTTGAAATTGTGCATAAAGATTGATTTTTCTTTAAATGTCTTTCAACAAACTAGGGATAAAATAAAACTTTTCTGACTGAAACTGAAGTATTTTTCTGCTGGCAAACAGGTCAGTTTTATTTTAGGATGTACCTCATTTTGCTTGAAAAAATACATGTTATTTAGTTTATTTCCCGCCTTACAAAATTGGTTGTATTTTCAGCTTTATAGTAATATAATGATACTACAGAGGCTTAAGTTCAGACATGGGTTTGTGTGTAAACTTAACCTCATTGAATTCAAACTGAAATAGAAACCAAACCATTCTAATGTGATTTTTACTATCTTCGGCAGTGTTTCATGCCTGGTGTCTGATCAAAGAAACAACCAGCTAGATTTTATGTTGCTAGTTACAAACTGGGTTTTCATTTAGAGTCCACTGGTCAACTGGTTAAAAAATGAGAATATATTGCCCTATTAAATGGTGAACTGTGAGTATTTAGAATCTAATATTTCTTCTTTTTTTGCTTTTTAAAGAATCCAAAAGTTACCTAAAGCACTGAAGAAATGGCAAGCTTTTCAAGACCTAAAAAAGAAAATTGATGACTTCACAGAGAGCTGTCCTTTGCTTGAAATGTTGGCAAACAAAGTATATTCAGCATAATAACTTACAGATAAGATTCACTTGAGAAACTGTATTTAAGATTATGTTGTAGGACTATAAGATGCTTACCACAATTTTTTTTTATAGATCAAAGAAGTTTTATTTATGGCAAAAGTCAGTTATAGAAAAGTAAAACAAAAGACTTAATGTGATTAGAAGAATTATTAATGCTTTAAATGGAATGGAGATGAAGACTGTTCTGAATTTGTTTAACAGTTGCAATAGAAAACTATGTGATCATTTCAGTTCTAAAAGTAACAGCTTTTAAAAATCTTCCCTAATTCCTATGAATTTTTCTAGGCAGTGGACTCACGACACTGGGAAAGAATTGCACAAGTAACTGGCCATCACTTTGATGTTCACTCTGAAAATTTCTCTTTGAAGAATGTAATGGATGCCTCTTTATTAAAATATAAAGAAGATATTGAGGTATATGTACTCTTCTGTTTGCATTTAATGATTGACTTGTGATCTGGGATTCTGCATTTTTGGAATCCTGTGTTTCTGGTCAGCTTTCTAGTGTAAACAAATTTGACTTTAGTTGGAGAATTTCTTTGAGGAATGGAGTTTGGTAGCTGATACTAGCAATGATGGTTAGTTTATTTCCTTTTATCCTGGAGAAGGATTAAATAGATAGCTAGTATCATGCTAATCTTTCCATAGAAGGAATTCTGCTGTTTTAAGAGTAATGTGCTTCTGTTGTGCTTCTGTTTTAGAGTCTGCCTATTTATAATTTTTTCATCCTTTTAAATGCCTCACCAGAGGGGAAAAAATAGTTGATGTAAGTCTGATCTTGTTAACTGCTCAAAATCCTTAGTTTCTTTGGAACACAATAGGATGTAGCAGGATATAGGATGAAAGGAGAACAGGGTTCTTTTGTTTTTCAAAACAGACTCTTTTTACAAGAGCAGAGAGAGAAATGAGGAGGCTTGTATAATGTACTCAGGGTACAAAGCTATTGCCTTCTCCATTTTGGGGACAATTGTTTTCTAGTAAGTATGTTAGCTTTATGCTATTGGTACCTTTTGCAAGAATAAAATATGTGTGATTGTCTTGCATTCATGGTAAGACTTTAAACCTGTGATGGCATTCATTATACTCTTGAACCTCAATTTAGAGTAGTCCAGTCTGAGTATCTGCTGCATTGATGCAATAGGCAATTTTATGACAGTCCTATCCTTGCTGTCTTGAAGAATCAGCTGAAGGCCATATTGCCCATGTACCCTCTGTTCTTGGACAGTTTCCTGGTTTTGATTGGTAATGTGTATTTTTCCTAATCCCCTCAGTGTGGCAGAGAATTTAGAGGTATATTTGCCTTCGACTTCTAATACTTAGAGAGGCAAATTCTGCCTCCAGTTTCACTGCATCAGTAAATTTTCAAAAGTATAAAATGACTAAGTGTCAGTGAAGATGGAGTATATCCCTTAAAATAGTAAGGGAGTATATCCCTTAAAATAGTCCAGTTAAAAATAGTGCTGTAACATAATCTAGTGTTGTAGTATAATAATTTTGAGATGTTTTAATGTATATTTTCATTAGCTGCAAATCACACTGAAGTCTGGATCTGGCTGATGAATTTTAATTGCCTTTATGAGTGTGGGTATGTGTAGTAGCTCTAGAGGCGTATCACTTAATAGTTTAATTTTACATAGGATGTCTGCATCGGTGCCCTTAAAGAAAAGGATATTGAAGCAAAATTGAAGCATGTCATTAGTGAATGGAGTACTCAGGCTTTTACTTTCAGCCAATTCAAAACTCGAGGAGAACTCCTTCTAAAAGGGTCAGATATATTGGAGAAAATAGCTTTGGTGGAAGACAGCCTCATGATATTGGGCTCACTCATGAGCAACAGGTACAAAAATTAATAAATACATATACTGTCTAAATCTAACCAAAACCAATAGTAAACAACTTTCATGTTAGTTTTTTTTCCCCCCTTTTAACTCATGTTCATGCAGGTATAACACACCATTTAAGTCCACTATACAACTGTGGGTCCAGAAGTTGACCAGTACTGCAGAAATAATTGAAAACTGGATTTCTGTACAAAACCTCTGGATTTACCTTGAAGCTGTTTTTGTTGGTGGAGACATTGCAAAACAACTGCCTCAGGTGTGGTGATTTATGATAACAATATGTTAATAGCAATATGTTATATCAAGACATTAGCCACATCACAGAATTTACTTGCAAGTACATCTAATGATATTAAAGTTGGGGGCTGTGCACAGGCAGTTCAGAGGCAGTTTTGCCATACTGAAGTCTGTCTGGTAAAACCACTTTAGACCTTAGTCAAACCTACAGAAACAGCATTGCTTGTAATTCAGGCTGAAATGTCTTTGTTAGCTTGCCTTACTAGTGAGTCATATGATAACGTGGGGCTCAGTATTACCTAATGGGACAGGACAGATTTATCACTTCTCCCATATTTGTAAAACTCTCTCTCTCCTTATGCACACATGTCTATAGGCTGTAAGTTATGTAATAATGCAATGACAAATTTCCTTTATCAATTCTATCCTTGATAGGATTCAGCATAAAGTCCAACAAAGGGATTCTGTGAGACTTGGGTAGCCACAGGTGCAGTAATGTGTGCGCACCATTATAATATCTTCTTAAGGCAGTTATGCCCTTTCATGATGGCAGTTGCAAAAACTTTAAGGAATGATCTGACTTTCTGCAGGAGAGAAATAGCAGAACAGCAGTGATCCCTGTTACCTGTCTCCTAATGCCAGGCTTTTATATGGGTTTAATACAGCAGAATTTAGTACGCCGCATACTGGATTTAGTTCACTGCATAGTACACTGCATCAACCAGTTCTATAATTTATCAAAACGAAGACCATTCTCAAATTATTAAATACAATTATTTTCAGGCCACATATTTTCTAATTAAAGGTTTACAGTTTCCAAAACTAACATTAATTTTTGTAATTTAAATAAAGTCTGCTTAACTATTATTTAAAATAATACATCTTTTAGTTTGTGAGTTATATTTATGTTGTTAATGTTTATCAGAGAGTCAATAAGCAGTTTTTGAAGATGAACAAATAGCAGAGCACAGCTGAAGCATTTGGTAAATGCTAAAGCAGTTATCTTGTTAGGATGATACCTGAAGCAATAGTCTGGAAAAAAGCAATTGTAGTGACTGCTTTTAAAGAGGGAGGAGATGGAAGAGCTTGGTGGTGGAATAATCATAGACTAGTCAGTTTAATTGCAGCTCCTGGATGAATACTGCAACAAATAATCAAGGAGTTTTTAAGCATCTAGAAGTTAACAGGGCGATGAGTACCAGTCAACATGGATTTGTCAGGAACAAACATGTCAGACAAATCTAACTTATTTTTAGAATGGGCAACAAGCTTTGTGGATAGAGGAGAAACAGTAGTTGTCGTATATTTTGATAGGCTTTTGACACTGTCTCTCAAGATGTCCTCATAATCTTATCAGGAAATGAGTTTTAGATGAAACTACCTGAGCAGTTGCAGATCTTGCTGGAAAATTAGAGAGCTTTACTGTTGTTTACTAAAATGTTTACTAAATTATCAAAAAGAAATAATGTATTTATTCATGGGGATACAAAGGTCCATTCTGGGTTCTGTACTGTTCAGAATTTTTATTAATGATCTAGATGATGGAAATAGAGATGATGCTTATTGAATGTGAAGCTGGGAAGGACAGTGAGTAAGTTGGAGGAAAAGATCAGGGTTCAAAATGATCTTGCAAGGTTAGAGATATGACCTTAAAAATATGATTTTAGTACAATATAGGCAAATGAAAAATATTACACAGAGGCAGAAATCATTAATTGTACAAGTACATAATAGGAAAAGTTGGCTAAGGAGCAGCTCTTTAGAAGAGGAGCCAGGAGTTACAAGGGATGTGAATGAGCCAGTCATGCTGGTATATAAAATGCAGACACAAAAGTGGAATGTATTAAGAGAAGTAAACAATAACTAGATTATTGTACCCAATTTTGGCTAAAGAAACACATAGACAAATTTGAGAGAGTATAAAGAGGGTGATAAGAATGAGGAGTTATCTGTGAAGCATGACACATAGGAAAAGATTCAACAAACTGGGCTTGTTTGGCTTGAAGGAGAAAAAAACTGAGGGGAAGACCTGTTAAGTTTTCAGATGTATAAACACTCATCTCAGCAGGAAGAGAGCAGTATGTTCTCTCTGTCCTTGAATATGATGAGAAGTAATTGGCATACACACAAGAAAGATTTATATTAGATAGAACAGAGTTCTGAGTAGCAAGGATTGCCTGGAGAGGCTTCTGAATTTCCAGTTTTGAAGGTCTTTAAACACGAGACAGACAGATGTTTGTCGAGAATGACATGGATATGATCGTGTCTTGTGACAGGGAAATAGACTTGGATGATCTCTTGAGATGTCTTCTAGTCCTCTGATTCCTTAGAACCCCATTAACATTTCTTCTGTTATTTGGGAAGAAAGCTTTGAAAGTCAGTATATCCAACTTAGAAAAATACTTCTTCAGTTCTTTCAGTATTTGAGAATTTGTCTCCCTTCACTTAAAATACTTCATAAGTGGCAGTTTCAGAGTATTTATACTGTTTTTGTTTGTCAAGTATTACCACTAACAAGGTACTCCTTATAACCTGTGTAGAGTAGCCATTACCTGACATTCAGTTTGTCACTGTTAGGAAAACTATAATTTGTGAGAAAGCTGATGTTTGAGTTTTCTGATGTGTAATATGTTGGAATCCTTTTATAAGGGCAATTTTGGTGCCCAACATTAATCAAAGACATTTCCAGAGCTGCCCCCTTGGACGCTGTTTCTTGCAGTTTGAACTTTGTTCATTGTAATCATGTCTATAAGTATTCACACATTGCTCCAACAGAAGAAAATCTGCAAAAAAGACTTGAGAGACAAAGGGGATGTTGAATGGTACCTTGTGTTATGGAATTTTTTAATTTTTATAATTTGATAAATATGACCTAATGCGTTTTTCGTGTACTTCAGGAAGCCAGAAGATTTCAGAACATTGATAAATCGTGGCAGAAAATTATGCAGAAAGCCCATGAGACATCAAATATCGTGCAGTGCTGTGTTGGAGATGAGACGCTGGCACAGCTCTTACCACATTTGCTGGAGCAACTGGAAATCTGTCAGAAATCACTAACTGGATATTTGGAAAAAAAACGGTTAATATTTCCAAGATTTTTTTTTGTATCTGACCCGGCTCTTCTGGAAATCCTTGGTCAAGCATCAGATTCCCATACTATTCAGGTACAAGTAATAAAGCAATATAATGTTCTTACAGTCTTGCTGAAGTGAGGACTGTAGAGGGTTTCCTGTTACATAGTTGAGTGAACTTTCACTTGTGGAAAGATCTATAGAGTTTTCTAAAAATTTCTAAATATTTAGAATAACTTCTAAAATCTTTTTAACGGCAGACTAAGAATGACATATCATATCAGCTTATGGAGCTTATTTTATTTTTCTGATTTTATTGTAGGCACATTTATTAAGTTTGTTTGACAATGTTAACCGAGTGAGATTTCATGAGAAGAACTACGACCAGATTTTATTGTTTGAATCTCAAGAAGGAGAACAGGTCAATATTATTGAACCAGTTTTAGCTCAGGTAAAGGAAGTATATTATACTTTTTCATGACTGATTTAAAGCAGATTTATGTTGTAGAGACTGACAGTGTTGCCTCATGCTATTATTTGAGTAGCTGAGTGAAAGCCTTCAGATGTGAACAGCGAGAGCAAATTGCAGAAAGGATGGGACACTTATGTAGTTATGTAACGATTACTTTAGCTATTTTTTCAGCCGTACTGAAATGAAGTGCCAAATCCATCATATACCTCTAGAAGACCAGTTGAGCGCAAGAAGAAGAAGAATCTTTTAAAGATTAGAGAATAACGAAGAGGGAAATGGGAGCACGAAGACTAAGGGCTGGAGAAAGAAGTCACATAGGGCTTTTATCTGTGTGAATTATTCAAAAACTAATTCTTTAAAATGCTTTCTTGTTTATTTCAGGGAAATGTGGAACTCTGGTTAGGTCAGTTGCTGAATGGAATTAGGAAAACAATCCACACCATCATTAGACAGGCATCTATAGCCATTGGCGACTCAGGATTTAAGATGTATGACTTTCAGGCAATGTTTCCTGCACAAATAGGACTTCTGGGAATTCAAATGATCTGGACCAGAGATGCAGAGAATGCACTGAACAGTACCAAAACAGACAAAAAGGTAGTACTTAATGAGTCTTTGGGGGTTAATTAAAAGCATTGTTTAGATCAATGAATAATGTGAAAAGCTAATAATAAAGTGTAGGAAGAAGCACAAAATGCTAATGAAATAACCAGAATGACAAACTAACAGGAGAACAGAATGATAAAAAGTCTTAAGAGGTCACAACTCCCTCCCCACCTCCCACCATGAGTTTTTAAATAGTTCCTTATCCCATGTTTTTTTCCTATGTTCTGTCAGCACAGCCATCTTGGGAAGGGACAAGCTGTCAGTCTGGGAATATAGGTAATCTCATCCTATTATTTCCCAAAATGGGGTTTGGAAAAAATTAGCAGCCCTCTTTATCTGGGGAAATAAATGTGCTTCATTGGCACTGGTCTACTGTAACACAGAGTATTAGATTCTTCAGTTGTTGAGGTTTTTCTTCAGGGGAGGGAAACAATAGGAGCCATTTAGGGAGATGCTGGTTCAATCGCAAATGCTTGCTAACACCAGGGTGTTTTTAATAACACTAAATCTATGAAGGAAGAAGGAGAGGACGTGAACTAGAGAGTTTCAAATTACCATTAATTAACAATATACAGTGAGACTGGGCTAAGAACTAGTAACACCATCCTACCATAAAAGTAAACGCAGGGGAAAGGTAATATGCTGTACTGTGATACTTAATTAAAAGAAAAGCTCTAGTCTGGGGAGACTGTTTAGTGCTATATGTTCTACATTGTACAAAAATTTAAATGGGCATAGACCTCTGTCTGTTCCATTCAAGTTCATATTGTGACTAGGCTCGAAGATGCTTTTGCATGACCTAATAACATTTGTTCACTTGGGTCGAAGTGTGTGTGTTTTGGGGGATGTTATTTCTGCGTTAGTTCTGGAGTTCTTTTTAACAGTTGTTTCTCGACATATGACAGGAGCTTTAGATTTGTGTGTATTCACAGAACAATAATATGATCATTCCCTCACATATTTGGAACAGGAATTTATATGAGCTGTCCTTTCTGAGACCTCAGCCCTCTGTGCTTTATTGTTTACCAGGAAAGTCACTGACAGAGGCTGATGCTGTTTACCTAAGTTAGTATTGTTTTCCATGGAATCTTGGAATAGAAACTGGTCCCCAAAGGAATTGATTATTTCAGGCATTGATATTTAAACTTATAGTAGACTTTCTTCCTGCTTTGGTTAGGGGATGAGCTAGGTCATCTTCATGTTTCCCCTAAAGAGATGATACTGCTTGGGCTGATGTGCACTACCCAAAAGCAAAGGTTGCTAGTTCTGAAAATATACAGGGATGCCATCAGCTAAAGATACAATGTATAGTATAGGGGACAGCAGTCCTACAATAAAATCTTCTCATGTGACCTGTTCACCTCGGTGTAACCTTATTGTTACAGAATGCATGTAGTGGGGGCAGTCTGTGGATCTCAATTGAGGCCTGCAGACCTAATAAAAACAAAGCAAACTGTCAGGGGTCCTGGGTCTACATATTTGCAAAAATTTTTTATTTTTTTATTCTAAACACTGTAAGAACAAAGGTCTTTGTATTAATATGACTGTTCTTGCTGTGTGGAAAAGGTAATGCACACAACAAATCAGAAGTTTTTGGGACTTTTAAATGATTTGATTGACATGACAACACACAATCTGACAAGAATAGAGCGCACAAAATATGAAACTTTAATCACTATTCATGTACACCAGAAGGATATCTTCAATGATTTGGTAAGTTTTTGAAAATCTTTAAGAAACTTCCTATGTGGAAGTTTTTGTACATATAAAATAATTTATAAACAAATCTCACAATGTGTTCTCTTTGAGTAGCTTTGACATCAGTAGTGTTTTATAGTGTATCTATTATATTTAGTTTGATTTCATATAGCTGTCATGCAGATATAAGGGTGAAGTGTATATTGTTGATACTCAGCATGCACAAATTCCCTGTGAGCAAAAGGGTTTAATATTTTAAATTAAAATATTCTAACTGAAAATTTAATACATTATATAATTGAAATGTAAAAGGGAAAAAAGTTCCTTTAGTATTGCTATTGGTCTTATGATTTCCAGCATGACCTCTGTGTTGATTTAAGGTAATAGTTGTTGAAAGATTTAAGTGGTGAGGCTCCATATATTTGAAAGGGCAACAATGGTAGCCAAATGGATATTTTTAAATTGACTTTTTATAATTGAATTTCATCAGGTTCCTTTTAGATAAGTATTTTGAATACATGAAACTATAATTAGAAAAATGGAAGTAAAATAACTTTTAAAAAACTTTGAATCATGCAAAAGTCAGTAATTCAATACAGTATTGTTTAATTTATGCATATATGTTACATAAATATTAAATGCCTGTGTAAAGAAAGATAGACAATAATAAAGAAAAATACTGGAAGTTAGGAAGAAAACTGCTGCCTTCTAAGTTAAGCATGGGGCTATATCCTCTGCCTGTAATTTTTAAATTTAGGATAATTTAAATAATTTAAAATTATTTTTTGAATTGGACATTTCAACATCAATTCATTTAATGCCATATTACTGTAAAATTAAATCACAGAAGCAAATTTGTTAATTTTGAAGGGCCTTATGTGAAATAAAAACATCAGATATGAAAAATCAGGGACAAATCCAAAACTGGGGAAAGTATCCTCGATTGGTACATCTAGTATTACTCCCTTTTCTCAAAGCATTCTTTCACCAGCTAAATATGTCTTTCTGTGTTTGAGAACAAGTACAGAGAAGTGGGTGAGAATCCAGCAAAGACCTGAATAGATTCATATGGTGAGGAGATTTTTTGCAGAGATCAGGCAAGCAGAGAACACATGGCACAAATGTACCTCTCCTTCAGCTTAAATAGACCATGTCTGCAATGTCAAACAGCAGGATTACATGCTGGTAGATTTGAGATCATGTGTATCAAAAATCAGGAATCACGGTGTATTAATACACAAATATGAACATCTGTGTGGCAACTCCAACTGAAAAATACATGCAAAATAAACAAAAATATAGATGTGTATACAATAAATTTGAGCTTTGTCCAGTATTTAATATTTCTGTGAATAATGGCATCAGATACTATGCTGTGTAACCAATATTAATAGTTTTGGGTTTTTTTATGGAACTTTCCATCATTGTTTTTCAACATTCCTGTAATACACAATTCACAACCTCTGTATACAGTTTGGAGGAAAATCAAAGTGATTTTCACAACAGGATGAGAGTATAGCATAAGTCCCAAAAGAGAATTCTGGGTGTCTTGACTTCTGTCTGATTCTGTGCTCATTCTTGTAGTTCTTGCTATTTGAATTATGCATATTAGACGTTTCTTCTGTACGGAGAACAGAAGATGGATTGCTATACTGTTTTTTTTTTTCCGTATTAATGATTTTTCTCTTCCATTATAGGTCTGTATGAACATTAAATCTCCATCTGATTTTGAATGGCAAAAACAGTCTCGATTTTACTTTCTTGAAGACCTGGACAGATGCATTATCCAAATTACTGATGTAGAGTTCACCTACTGCAATGAATACTTAGGGTGTACAGACAGACTTGTTATAACTCCTTTAACTGACAGGTAATAATAAAAGGATTGCAGTATATATCCCTGGGGCTAAGACTTAATTCCATTAAGTTTCATGAGAGTCAGAGTTCTCACTTTGATATGTGCTTTATAGTGTTGCAGTATCAATGCTGAACAGCAGAAGCTAGTGCTGATGTATTCAGTTAGGGAAAATAGGCACCTGTAAAAGGGGCCCTGACTTGTCTTTGAATGTTTGGAATAGATGTGTTGTGGCAGACATTGAACAACTTGTGCTCAGGGTATATATAGTTGAATGCTATACACTTCAGCAGCCTAAACAGAGTGGATCTACAGAACAGTATGCTGCTGCATTCAGTGAACTGATGATTGCATCTGAATTTTGAATTATGGCAAATGAAATAATTTAAGTCACCTGAGAGGAAAAAGCAGGAAGTCAGGTCATAGCATAAAATAACTAGTATAAATATGGTTTAAGCCAAGGCCTGTGGAAAATTACAGGACTGCAAACAGAAACACAAGCTGTGTGAGCAAAATATAATGAGAACTTTCTACTGTTGGAGAGTTGTACAGAACACTGCAGACTGTATTAGATGGATATTTTCCTGAAGTACTTGATAGTGCTTTAACTAAGCAAAAGGTAGATGAATTTGTTGTGCCAGAGCTTGTTGTTTTGTGGATAGAAGTAGTGTCAAAATAATGTGCTGCAGGCTATTGAATTAATGTTGGAATTGTCTTTGCAGTCTCTGTACTACTAGATTTTATTTAATAGTGAAATTTCAGACTTTTGCAACTTACTGAACCAATATTTTTGCCCAGTGAGCTATTTAGACAGCCAAATCTCTTTGCTTGGCTACCTACATAAAGTGTGAATTTTAATACATAACATACACATGCCAAATTCTATATTATGTACCCAGAATTCTTGTGCTATATAGAGATCTGTTTGTAGGAGTAAGCATGCAGGTGGTTAGTGGGCACTGCATCACTACTATGCAGACAATTTTTGTGCCTGCTAAGAGAGGCAGCAAAAACACTGTCATTCAAAATTTATTCAGAGAATTAAAATCCATTCTAATTGGTTAGGGATTGTTCCAGGTGCTATGTCACAAGAGACTGAAAACTGTCACAGGATGACATCATTGAAGAAAGTAAGTCTTCTGAATGAGTTTAAACAAAACAAAAAGAACAGAGGTATTTGTCTTTGGGCACACCTACAAGAGCCAAACACAAGGTGCATGATTGGTGCTATCCACTGCCATATACAGGAAGAGCTTTTGTGGAACTCCATGAAGCAAGGATGTTTTCTAGTGTTGGCATAGGCAACTTATATCTATAAGTAATGTTGCATAATACCAGAATTTATTACATATAGTGGGCTTTTTCTATTTCAGTGTTTGCCAAATGGACTTGTATCACCATCTGACAATTTTCAGGAAATAACATCTGTGCTTTTCACTAATCAACTTGAAGTCAAGTGCTGTTTGGCTAATGATTTTGTGTTCAGAAAGATTCCTGCAGCACATGATAAATAAGCACTGACTGTACTACAATACATTAACATAATGGAACTGATACTGAGTGCTCCTAAACATTGTGTGAGACACAAAATTGTGTTTTCTTGAACATTAAGTTTCTGCAATATACTAAACCTGATGCAGACCATGTCATGGCAGTTAAAAAAATTAAAACATGTTATTTTTCTTCTTAGGATTTGCAGCATGTATGCAGTTTATCCTTGCCTGAGTTTCAGTAGCAGAATTGTTAGGAACATTATTTTTTCATAGTTAACTGAGTGCCTATTAACTGGTTACTGAGTATTGAAGTGATAAAACATTATTACTGCTACTATGTTAAAATGAGGACTGTATTATTTTATAGGAAATGATACTAGCTGGTATCATCTGTTCCTTTTTCAGTGCTGATTTCCTCCCCCCTGCCAGATATATCATAAAGCCATCGAGGATCACAGTGTTACAAGACTTGGACATGGCCTTACTGAGATTTTGGAGGGTTGTAGGTTGGAACAGCTCTCTTCCTACAACCCTCATTAGTCTCCACTCTCTCTGGGAAGGCTGAGACCCAAGCCTGAGGATGTTAACTCAGGGTGGTGGCTGAAGCACAGGATGTCCAAAGGAATTCTGGATCCCTCCTCTTTTTTCTCCATTGCCCATTACAGCCTTCTCTCATCCATTGTCCTCCTGGAACTCAGACACCTCACACATCTGGCAGTATTGCTCTGGTTTGGCATGCTAGTAGAGAAAGGGCAAGGACAAGAGCTGCTCCTAGCCTCCATACCTTCCTACTGGCAGATCAATCAGAGAGGCCATCTTGTGTACTCTGGGGAGACGGTTGATGGGCAAAAAGGTGAAAACAAAGCAGATCTAGGTGGTACAGAATGAGGCTGGGTCATAGAAGTAAGGCATAGGATTAGGGTGAGAATACCACAGTACTCTGGTTTGTGGCTTTGGTATAATTTACCATTTTGAATTTCTCTGGACTTTTCCTGAATTGTTGCAGTCATCACTGTGCTACATGCATGCTTGTCTGCTGATGGAGTAAGGCGGGTATCTGTTAACCCAGCTTCACAACATACAAAGGCAGTGACTGAGGGCTTGCCACAAGGAAACGCACTCATTTCTGCTCCTCTCCTCAGCTTTTTATAATACAGCTCCTGTGGTTACATGAATGGACTTCAACTAGTTAACAGTGGAAGGAGATTAGCAGAGCTCTCTGTTCTGTCTCTAGGTGTTTCATCACTCTGGCACAGGCCCTGGGCATGAGTATGGGTGGTGCACCAGCAGGACCTGCAGGGACAGGGAAAACAGAGACAACTAAAGATATGGGCAAATGCCTGGGAAAGTATGTTGTTATTTTCAATTGTTCAGACCAAATGGATTACAGAGGTTTGGGCCGTATCTATAAAGGTAAGAAATAATTTGGTTTGTTCATTTTAGAGTCACAAGTTTTTATCTCATCACTAGTGAGTTAGCACATGATTTACCAATGTATGTTTGTTTCTCTGTTTTCTCTTGAAGTAGAGACAGTTCTGGTGGTTGGGAGGAACTCAGCCCAAAGCAGAATGATTTTTGCATTCTACTTAATCTCTATTTTCAATTTTTTTCCTTTTTTATCTTTACCTTTCTTTTCTGTGGCATCTGCTCTTCCCTCCCCCTTTCCAGTTCTGTTTTATCCCCTCCTTCCAACCCCTACCTTCCTCCTTTCCTCTGCATGTCACATTTGCTTTTCACACTCATCCTGTCTTTAAGTACTTTGATTGTTCCTCTTTTCTTTTCCTTCCTGCATGCTTTCCAGTCTTTTTTATGTCCTTGGAGGTGTTTCCTATTTCTGTGTCAAGCAAGACAAACAAATCCAGAGCTCAATGATTTTGTATAAAAGAGGGAAAAATACCAAATGATGTACTGTCTTATTTCAAACTCTAGAACGTTTTTGAAACATGGAAAATGGGATATTGGTCAAACTCTGATAACTTTTGATTATAAACAGAGCTCTGAAGGCAGTTCTGCAAGCAGACATGATGATTAGATATCTGTGGACTTTGTTATGTCTCTTTTTGCTTTTAGCGGATATGTTGGTTATGTGTGCTGGTAGACAATAGAACGCCACTATTTTCTGAAGGTTAAAATATAGCAATTCCTGAAAGTTAAAATATAACCTGGATATCATTCCTATTTTTAATTAAGCAGCCAGGAACGCTGGCCAAGATTTTAATAGAAATAACTTTTGCAGCTACTTTTGTCTTTGACTTTTTATTTAAAAGCTTAATTGAAAGACTAAGAGTATCCAATTAAGCTTTTCAAACAGAGATAGAAAGACTGAAAGTTATGCCAGGTGTGGATTACAAGGATTTTATATTTTAACTGTGAAAAGATTTTCCATCTTTTCTCTCTTGACTCCTCTGTAATCTTACTGGGTCTATGTGTGGCTGAGTTAGGTCAAGAAGACTAATAGTATGTATTTGGGAAGAACTGAATTAAAAGCAGTGCTTGTATTGACTTCACTGGACTGTCTTTCTTCCTCCTAATCCTTTTGTTCTTTTGTAGACACTTTTGAGGCTTCATTGACTTGCTAATTAGCTTTAATGGCCCTACCAAAAAGAGGAAACATGGATAGGAGTAGAAAACAGAGAAGGAAGAAAAAAAGGAAAAAAAAGTAAACCATTTATAATGTTTTTCCAGTCATGGCTCTGAAGTTTGTGGGTGTCTGTGAATTCTGCAGAAGGCCCTGCTTCTCGCTCATTGAACACCCAAAAGATTAACACCATTTATAAGAACATGAACACAAGATACAAACATTTCCATGCTTGCATTGTTTGCCTCAGCCAGCTATTTTCCCCCATTTCTCTGAACTGTGAGCCATGACAGAAATTTGAGCTTTGAAAAGGCACTCATATCTCTTAGTTTATCTATTTATATTTATTTATTTTGGTGGGGAAGACATGCCTTTGCCTGTTGCCTTCCCTTCCACTGAGGATTTCACAGTTGGAGTTGCAGTAAGGGGCCAGCTTGGAGCAGGCAGGACAGCTGAAGAAGACAGTAAAGTAGACACTGGTATAGAAAGAGATGATAAAATGCTTTCTGCCAAAGCAACCCTATCATTTCTATGCCATGAATTTGAGGAAATGCAGCTCTTACTTGGAAGTAGCAGGTGGCAGAGCTAGCAGCCATCCTTAGCTCTTTTGAGAGTTCATTCCCCAGTCCTGAACTGGTCCCAGATGAAAAGCCCACTATTCTAGTTAGAAGTTCTGCTATGCCACAAGAATAGAGACTTTTATCACAGTCTTCATTTAAAGTGTTAGGTAGTCTTTCAGCTAATCTTTCAGCTTTAGCTTTAGTCTTTATAGCTGAATGCAGGCATTCACTGCCTTGGAGATGGCAGAATCTGGCTCAAAGCTCCTATGATCAGTGAGAGCAGAAGACAGGTTTCACAATATCCCATTAAATCACACTGCAATGTGGGTTAAAGTTTCCTAGAAGCTGATCACTTTTGTGCTGAATATATTTCATTATTGTAGTCCTTACCTGAAGTAAATACTGTGTATATCACCCAGGACAGATCATCACCTGTTAAGAGAAAACAGTCAAGCTAGGGAAAGCTCCTCTTATGTCTGGTTTTATATAATATCAAATAAACTGAATAACAGTTCTGAGCTAGAAACTGAACTAGATGTGTGTGTGTGCACACCTTCAGTCAAGGTCACAAGTTTCTCAAAGTGCCTCTTGTAGCTGCCAGATCTTTGAGACAACTCTTAGTTGGGTATCTTTTATTGTGCATGAGGACTTGAAAGTATAGTTACATACAGCTTTTTGTTTTCCAAGATTATCTTATGGATAATAAACACAAGTTGGCAGGGACCATTTTGCTGTATGAATAAGCATTAGCATGCTTGTAACCCCAAGTGCAGTCACCCAGTGGGTGTCCACCGTGCATGTGGTCATCAGTCGGAGGGGAAATGCCAACCTCCATTTCTGCTTGGAATGGATTTGTCTTTGATCTAACAGAGCCGTTGTCTTTTTCCTGTATGCTTCTTCTGTTAGAGTGTATCTTTTTATGTTAGCACCTTTTTTCCTACCCCCTTGATTATTTCACTTCTTTGTGTTAAACTGTTACTGATTCACATCAACTCAGCAATCTCACCTGTATATCCTTTCTTCGATTCTGCTTTCTTATCTTGAGCAGTTTAGTAGCTTACATCCTCTCTCATTTCAGATTAAGGTGGCAGTAATAGCTGCAGCCTGTCATTGGCTTCCATTAGTAAAACGAGGCACAATTTCTATGTCTGAGAACGTCAGCTCAGTTTTAGGGCTGAGCTTCCCTTGTCTGCTGTTTCTCTATAAGTTGATCATTTTTGGTGTAGTATTGTAATCATATGTAACAAAAGCTAAGTTATGCTGTGCAAAGTGTCCTTGTTACCTGGTTGGATCACTTAATGGCATGCTGATGTTTGATACGAGTTAGAGAAGACACCAACAGAATTCAACAAATTGAATGGTCAGATGACCGTGATGCCTATGACTGCTTACTGAGAATTTGCTGCTGGGCTTGCTTCTCTGTGAATTTGCCTGGAAGGAAATAACAGATCCAGCTCCATGAAGCCTGAATAGGATGATTTTTTTTTTTTAGCATTCATTGGACTGTTTTGTGTTTGGAATGAGAAGCAAGATGCTGTTCCTAAATGACTCAGTCATTGGTGCTTTCATTTGTGCCAGTTGCTTTGGACTTATTTTCACTACTCAAGTAGGGCCTGGCTTGGAATTACAGGTTTTATGTTGAAACCTCTTTAAGATATCTGGTTTTTCTTGAAGAGTGGCTGTATTAAATTCTGGGAAGGAAATCATCTGGATTTTGGTCTAATTGGAGGGAAGAACAAAGTGTGTTTAGGGAAAGATTCCTTAATGGAAAAGAAGATAGTTCTTCACAGCTGTAGAAGTGCTTTCATGCAGAGTGATAGGAAGGTTCTCATGAAATATATTACATTTTTTAGTGTACATACTGAGAAATTCTTCAGTCAACATACTGTGTTGGCCTTTCTCCTCTATCACTAGTGTTTCCACTTTCAAACTTTTCACTTTATCTGGTGCTCTGAGTCAGGTTACCAGATATTAGCAAATTGAGCAGTGAGGAGAAAAAGAGGGTTTGGAAGTGATGTTGTCATGCATGCACTCATGTTTCCAGATTTTTCTCTTTAAGGACAGTAAATTTGATCTTCAGAGTAGCATTGATACCCTTTAAAATATAATTTAAATTTCTTGTTGATTCAGAACTGAGGTTCTCTGTCTGTCTGTCTGTCTGTCTTGTTCCTCTGTGGCTCCAGCCATTCACAGGGAGATGGTCTAGGTAAGACATCCAAAGTCTGGATTTTCATCTGTGATAGCTTTGATTTTGAAATTTGAACTGAGAAGTAGGTTCAGATGTAACTGGCCATCTAGGTTTGACAGAGAGAACCCATGAAAGTACCCAAGTTTTCTGTCACTGATTATGTTAAGTTCAGTGTTAAATTTGCCCAGGAATGGCAAGTCAGGGATATTTTATCACTTTCACTGAAAAGTGTTGCTGAATACCCTTTAGGAAACCTTTCATCTCTTCTTGTCTGTAAACGAATATGAAGATTTGATACGAAGATTTGATATTTATCTTAATTCAGAAGGTGAATAAAAAAGTTCTGAGCTCTGTAAATTCTTTCAGGAACACTGACTACCTTGTAGCTTACTGTTTCTGGGCTGCACTTTGGCTAGCCAAAGTTCTGTTTTAGTGAAATTTGCTTTATATTATGATACCAATGTATTTGTACCCGTGTGTAAACTTAAAGTCACTGATTTGGAAAGGGACATGGCACTGCATTGCAGATACACATTTTTTAAGGCTCTCTTGGTGGGGATATGCATAGGATAACGTAAATTCATAAGCTCATTGTGTGAGGACCAGGTTGTAAGCTATTTGTACTGATTTTGTTGGGGTTTTCACATTACTTAGACATAGGTAAAGATCTCTGTAGTCTCATTCTTTGTTTTCTGCTGTTATTCTGTTTCTGTGTTCCATTAACATACTGCTGTCATATTCTGTGTGTGAACAGAAATTAATGCACAATGGGATAATTAGTGCACAACAAAATTAAAATATCTCTAAGCTCTTGTGCGGTTGACAGTTTGCTTGGTGTGCCTCTGTGTGTGTGTTGAACACCACAGGAAAGTAATTATTTTGGAAGAACTGAATTCACTCAAAGCTGTAGGATATTGGCCTTCCTTGAGAGTCAGGTTTCCCAATTCCACCCAGCAGGTGGCATTACAAAACAAGTGATTTTTATTTTTTTCCCCAAGGAAATATTGTTTGGCTAGAACTGAATCTCACTATTCTATAGCAAGAATAATTTTAAAAATGTTTAATTTACAGATTATAAGTGACAATATTATATGTAACAAAGTGTTCGTAATAGAATGCCAAGTTTTAGGGCTTTTCCTTGTTGTATTCTAAAGAGTAGATATTGCTGTTTAATAAATAATGTTTGAAAAAATGCTTTATTTTTAGAACGGATCCTAATAGTCATGTAACATGTGCAACAAAGAGGGACAAATGCCCAGGCACTGCTAGTGACAGCTAGTTCCATGGGTTCCAGTGATCATCTGACAAGGCAAAGCAGCAAGCCAGGTCCAGGGTCTGTCTAGGAAGTCCAGTTAAGAATAGCAGTAGACAAGGCTTGGAGGTAAGACTACATGTAGGTCTGGGGTCTTGCAGGATGTCCAGTCAGCAAGTCAGGATAACCTGAGATAGAAGGGGCACAGGCCTACTTACAACATAGCTCGAGCAGGGACTGAAGGCCCTGGACTGAGCTGAAATGGAGGTCCTGGACCCACAGACAGGAAGTGGGTGAAGGCCCCAGAGAAGGCTCGTCTGGTCCCTCACATTCTTCATACAAAAGGGAAAACATCAGTAACAGGGCTTACTGCTATACCACCGGAGTCGGAGAACATTTTTCTGTTGTTTTAAAGACAGTAGGATCGAGTCTTTTATGCTTTAAATTTGGTACCTCTCTAGTAGTAGCATTATTTTAATATTGCTTTATTGTGGTATTTGTAAATGTTCCATTTGCTTTTAAGTTTCAGAATTAAGTACATGTGACTTTTTATTGTCCTCAAATTCTCCTGATTCAGAGAATGAATTTTTATACTATGACAGATGTTAGTTATAAGCAGTTTAGGAAAAGATTATTGTACATATGGAATTGCAGTGAATTTCATAAAAGAATGATAGTATTGCCCTGACTGGATTAAGTGTTAAGGTAGCCAGTTTTGGCTCTACTACCACTGGTGTTAATGTGGTGTAACTCCATTAATTTTTCTGAAGAGTTCTTCCAAAGTTGCACAGGCAGCAAAGACCAATCAATATAACATTGTTAAAAGAAGTGGTTGATGGGCATGAAAAGAGGGAAAAATTGAATATAAGAATTATTTCAATATTTTTTTCTTTTTTTTTTTGCATCTGTGAAAATTGACAAGTATTGATTTGGCTATGATAGTTGATCATGCACAATGTGAGAGGGGACAGAGGAGAAACATAAGACAGGCCCTCAAAGGGATATGGAGAAAGATGAGAGTTCCTAGAGGAACATTGCAAAGGGCAAGAGAAGATCAGACAGGGAACAGCAGAGGGAAGGGAAGAAGATTAATAGAGCAGAACACAAGAGAGCAAGACAGGCGAAAGGAAAGCAGGAAGAGGGGAAAAAACAAAGGAGAGTGCAAAAAGGAGTGAGAAAAAATATCTATTAATAGTATAGTTATTGATTTTGAGTACTTACTTATCCATAAGCTTAAATACTTTAAGGAATTAACATTACATATAAACCAGACCTTTATTTATTTTACCAGTTCTATATGCATTGCCATGTAAAGGCTGAGAGGATTTGGGGGAGCTCTGGACATTAAATAGCTCAACATTGCAAAACATAAATACCTCTTCTTGGACATGTACTTTATTTCTCTTTCACTTCATCTGGGCCATATGTAAAATCTTAATGTTTATTTTACTTGCATTCTGTGTGAAGAACCAGTGGAAATAAATTCTTCATTAATAAGATAAAATAATTCCTGTGAAAGCCACTGTTATCATAATTCATAATATTATATTTAGCTAATTATATGTGCAGTACCTGTGATTTCTAGGCCTCATAAAATCTGCAACAACTTAGTTGGAATTCCATGATGGGGCCCTGCATTTTTCATTAGTACAGTGCAACAGATAAGAAATTCTGTAGTAGGTTCACTTCAATTAAAATGAAATTTTGAAAAATGAAATCGAGCAGTCGGCCTAGTAAGACAGCTCTTACTCAGTACCTCTGCATTCTAGGGCTGTCTTCAAATGGCCTAAGTCAAACTAAGCTCCACTAGCACAGTGGGATGAACTATGTACTTCTGAATTTTATTTGTACTTCTGAATTTTATTTGTAGCACCTACTTAAGGTGCTGACCTTGCTGGATCCAGGCAACAGGAAATGCTAAGCTAGTGTGGGCTTGGAGAAGGGAGGAAGTGGCATCAGTGAAATTCCTGCATAGATTTACTGGCCTTTAGCTCTTCAGGAATGGATGTGGAACAGCAGGGGATTACACAGCTTTCTCACTGGAAACCTAGGAAATAGTTCCTTCTGCCACTGTAGACTCTCCTATTTTAGTCCTGCTAATGTGATACAGAAGAGGGAGGATTTGACCATCCCAAAAAACATTCATTTCATGAGGTTTATTGCTATTAATGTCTGTATAAAACTCCTGCTCCAAAGTTAGCTGTAAATATGACATCAGATTCATATCCCTTGAACAGCAGAATACCATTTGCCAGTGAATTTTGACCTGTGAGTTAATTATTATAAAATGCTACTATGCTGCCTATTGCAAATGTAGTGATTTCTGAATATGATCCCATGCTTTTAATTTAGGTAGGTATCTCTCAAACTCATCTTTGACAATTTGACACACTGCATAGGTGAGTTTCTATGCTATGTGTGTGTTTACACTTCTAGATGCTGTATATAATATTGGTGAATGCCTCTGTCATTGTTGATGGTTGCTGTAGAAATGTAGGATTCTTTGCAAAGATGTTTGTATATCTTTTCTAATACGGATTTTTTTTTTCTGGATATCACTAATGCACAGCAGCCCAATTTATTCTGAGTTTTTATTTCTTGTTATGCTGTGTTCATACCATTTGTTTTTGCTATGTTACCTTATGTTATATATAATGTGCTGTATTTTACATACAAATTCTTGTTTGGCCTGATACACTGAGTTAACAGAATATTTTGTTTTTCCTTAGGTTTAGCCCAGTCAGGTTCCTGGGGTTGCTTTGATGAGTTTAACCGCATTGAACTTCCAGTTTTATCAGTAGCTGCTCAGCAGATATATATTATACTTCAGTGTAAGAAAAATAAGAAACCTCAGTTCATTTTCACTGATGGTGATGTTGTTGACATTGACAGAGAATTTGGCATATTTCTGACTATGGTATGTGTGTGAATCATAGTGTCATGGTAGAAAATCTTTCCCATTTCCTTACCCATAGAAATGCTTCTGTTCAAATCATTGGTACTGTCTGTTAGAGAACAGTGAACAGGATTTGACCAATAATTTGGTCAAATAATAATGGTGATATTTTCTCTTCCCCTTATTTCTAGCAGGAGCATAGGAATGACAAATGCAGTCATTAACTACAAAATTTAAGGGTTTTTTTGCTGAATACTTGTAAAGTTGAGACTGAAACCAACCATCTCATATTTTTAGTCAAAGACTGTCAAAATAAAACAGAAGTAGTTCACCACTGTGAGGACTACAGTAATTTGTTCGGTCAGTATTTCCCAACCTGTGAAGAACATTTAACCACAATTCTTCTGTATGACAGAATGAAGGAGGCAATCCTTACTGTAGTTCACTGGCCTCCTGAAGATTTGTCTTTGGTGCCTGTGCACTGCTTTTTTCAGTGCAGGAGGCAAAGAAGCAGGAAAGCATAAGAATACCTTAAAAGCGTCTTTGTGCCTCCCCCTCTTTAGCTGTAGGCTCCACATACAAAACTAAAAAGTTGAAGCATTTGTCTTTATTTTAAGATTGCCTGTCTTGGAAAAGTTGTTAATGTTAGCACTTTAATTTACAAAAAAGGACAGATTAACTAGGAGCAAAACAAGGCAAGGAAGGGCAGTTTGGAAATAGTTGGAAGAGTTTAAGAAGTTATCACTGCATAGCCAGACTACTATCCTCACAGCTGAGCCATGCTATAGTGAATATGTGAATGACTTAGACTTCCTCAGTGAAAGGTCAGATGGGTTAATTTAAATTATATCAGTCATGGCTTCCACTGCCTGACTGATTTTTGCACTGAAATGGACTGGAAAGGCTCACAGTGGACAATAATATTCTTTTGCACTAGAACAGTATCAAGACCTTGAGGTACTAACCTTTTAAAATAGCTCCAGTGAGGTATGTAAGGGCTGTCTGACTATATCTTGGGGATCTCCAAATATCATTTGTGGTATCACATATTTCATGATCTGCAATATTTAGACAACTGAGTAGTGTCGTATAACTGTCACATATTATAATTATCCTCTGTAATCTGGCATGTACTCCTGTGTTTACCATATAATTATCAAAAATAAACCTTCCTATCCTGCTGTCATTAAATAATAGTTTACTTTATATTTTGCATGTTTCAGAACCCAGGCTATGCAGGACGACAGGAACTTCCAGAAAATCTGAAGATTCAGTTTCGCACTGTTGCTATGATGGTGCCTGACCGTGGCATTATTATGCGAGTCAAGCTGGCAAGTGCTGGTTTCCGAGACAACCAAATTCTTAGTCGAAAATTCTATACACTCTACAAGCTCTGTGAAGAGCAGTTATCTAAACAGGTAAAATAAATATTTGTCCAACAGTAAGCTGCCACTGGAAGCTGGTCTTTTTAGAGTTTTCAGTTCTAGCAACTGAGTCTGAAATTATCATTTCATTTTTATTTCTTATGGAGAAATGGAAAAAATGTGAGGAACGCACTGTAGAACTCTACAGAGCTTTGTAGAGGCCAAATTTCCCATTCTCCTCACTTATAAAGACTAGACCTAATGGAGAGGCAGTGTAAGAATTATAAATAACTAAACAGTGCCTAGAAGATGCTGTTTTGCTGAGTACTATTAGAAATGTGCCATTCTGTTTGGATGAGGTATGCAAGTAGAAACAAAGGCTAAAGCAGCTTTTAAGAACAGACATAGCTGTTAACTTCTGAATGCCCTGCTCTGAGTGTCCACTAGCAGATATCAAAAACAAGTTATATTAATGGTAGGGTAAGCAGCAGCTCAAATTGGGATCCTGCTCCAGTTGGATCCTAATGAACTTAGAAATATTGACTACATTCTCCGTAATGTTACTTTAGTTTAATACCATGTATTTATTAGTGTCTTTGTTGGCTTTTATGTAGAAATCCTAGACTATACCAGAGTCAGATGGTGGTAGGGTATCATGTCGCCCACATTATTTCAGAGTTAAAACAAAAAAAGTACAGATTTGGATTTTTTCTTTTCCTTCTACATATCTCAGTAATTTCACTGTCTCAGCATATATAAACTGGATTCAATTTTCATTTCCCTCAGGCTTCTTTTACTAAAGAGTTTAGCTCACCAGCTTTCTGTTGTAGACTTGCTTCTGAAGAGTCAGGTTTACTAACTTGCATGTAATATTGCCCAGGGTGTCTCCTTTAGCCTTCAAATTAAATTTTAAGCAATCTGAAGCCCCTTGTGTTGATCTAGCATCACTGGTGATATATCATCCGCTTGTTGCTGTCCATCCTGCTCCCTCAGTCCTGTCATCTGCCTGTGTTTTGCAGTTACCTGCATTGTAAATGCATTTGTAAATGCAGTTTATAGGCTGCATTTGTTAGAGGATCGTTTTCTGAGACTGGTCTCTGCAGTGAAATGTGTGGACGTTGTTTAGGAACATTTGTGTATGCACACACTTTCACAAGTTAGCAACATAGCTTGTCTCCAGAGTATTGAATATGGATCTTTTTTTTTTTTCCCTCAGGCTTGGTCTCAGTATGATTTGTGTTAAATTTTCTCATTGTCTAAATTGTTTGTGTGAATCATTTTTGTTGTGGACATGATGCTTTCCTTCACTGTGGCCAGAGTAATTTATGTGGGCATCAGAAACTCTGCCATCTACCTGTGTAGTGGTGCTTTGCCTGTTTTGTGTTGTTGCAGGTACTAGAATTATTACACAGGCACTCCGGGACAGTGTTTAAAAACAAAAAACAACCTAATTTATTATGATCTCTATGTAGAGTAAAGTGCACTGGGTGTGCACACAGGCACAGCCCTGAGACTCTGCTACATCACAATTATAAACAAAGGACAAATTTGAATTTCATCTTTATATCTCCCTTATAACTTAAATTCCATAGTTCTTGCCATATGAGTCATGATGTCTCTAGGACACAGTGTACTATGTGTATTTATAATTTCCTCATGACCCTTTATCATTTCTTTAGTAGCCATCAGAGAAGACTGCCATGCTGATCTTTGTTCCTAGCAGTTTACTTCATGGGTCATGATTCTATACCCTCTAAAATGAGCCAGGAGGCATAGCTTTCTGCAGACCCATTGTATTATGCTACTTTGTCCTTCTTGTGCCTCTCAGTATCCCTTTGGACTGTCCTGGTCTTGTGGAACTCCAGCTATGTGGGATCATAAAATCACAGAAGAGCTGAGTTTGGAAGGGACCTCTGGAAGTCATCTAGTCCTACAGCTGCATTCAAAGCAGGGTCTACTAGAGCAGGTCACTCAGCACCTTGTCCAGGCAGATTTTCAATATCTCCAAGGATGGAGACTCCACAAACTCTCTGGAACCTGTTCCAGTATCTGACTACATTCACAGTAAAAAAGATTTTCTGATGTTGAAGTGGAATTTCCTGGATTTCCATTTGTGCCCGTTGCCTCTCATCCTGTCACTAGGTACCACTGAGAAAAGTCTGGCTCTGTTTTCTTTACTCCTTCCCATCATGTATTTGAACATATTGATAAGATGCACCCTGAGCCTTCCCTTCTTGAGAACAGGCTCAGCCTCTACTTATATGTCAGATGCTGCAATCCCTTAATCATCTTTGTGGCCCTTCACTGGATTTGCTTCAGTATGCCTATGTCTGTCTTGTACTGGGGTGGTCAGACATGGGCACATCACTGCAGATGTGGCCTCACCAATCCCGATTAGAGGAGAAAAAACACTTCCCTTGATCTGCTGGCAACACTCTTAATGTACCCGAGGGTTCTGCTGGCTGCCTTTGCCACAAAGGCACAATGCTGACTCATGTTCCGCTTGCTGTCTGTCAGAACTCACAGGGCATTTTCTGCAAGGCTGCTTCACAAGTGGTCAGCTCCCTGCCTGTATGGGTGGGTGCCTGACGTTCTTCCTCCTAAGGGGCAGGCCTTGGCATTTCCATTTGTTGATGCTTGTTGGCTCAGTTTTCCAGCGTGTCAAAGTCACACTGAATGGCAGCACAACCTTCTGGTGTACCCAGCCACTCTTCTTTGTTTTGTATCGTCTGTAAACTTGCTGAGGGTGTATTCTGACCCATTGTCCAGGTCATTAATGAAGATGTTAAATGCCACTGATGCCAGGGTCAGCCCCTGGCCTCCAGCTGGACTTTGTGTGACTGACCACAACGCTTTGAGCCTGGCCGTTCAGACAGTTTTCAATCCACCTCACAGTTCACTTACCTATTCCCTACTTAATCTGTTTGTCTAAGAGGATGTTATGGGAGATGGTGTCAAAATCTGGATCGCTTGTGCCCAGCTGTGTTGCCCTTCCAGCCGAGAGACCAGGGCTTGCAAATGCAAAGCTAATTTGAGTTGTCTGAAGAAAGCCTCATCTACTTCTTCATGATCAGGTGGTCTGTAGCAGATACCCACCACAATGTCACACATATTGGTCAGCCCTCTAATTGTAACCTAAAAGCTCTCAGCTGGTTCATCACTGATCCCAAGGCAAAGCTCCATGTATTACCTCTCTCTTTCACATTAAAGGGCAGCTCCCTCTCCTTGCCTTCCCAGCCTGTCCTTCCTAAAGAGCCTATATCAATCTATTGCCGCACTCCAGTCTTGTGAGGTATCCCACTATGTGTCTCGTCTCCATGAGATAGTAATCCTGCAACTGCATACAGAGCTCTAATTCCTCCTGTTTGTTCCCAGTGCTGCATGCATTAGTGAACAGGCCTTTCAGATTAGCACCCACTCATGCTGATTTCCCAGGAAAAGCATGAGAGAGCTTCTCCCATAATGGTGTCCTCTCAGCCCTTCTATCTTTGCAGGCATGCCCTTGAGGTGGGCTCCTTTCCACCATATTTCATCATTCTCAAGGTCTCTTTTGTCCATCTCGGCCTCTACCTTTTGCTCTTCAGTGAGGTCCACCACTTCCTCGCTTGACTGTGGGTTGTCATCTCCCTCCCCTGTCATTCCTAGTTAGTAGTAGTGGTAATGGGATATTTTGAAAGACTTGCTGCAGTTCCTCATGAAGTTTGTTGTAGGCTGGGGAGTAATATCTGATGCGAAGTCATTATGTAATGAGTAAATCTGGTTACGTATGGGAGACTCATGAACTGAAGGGGTGATATTTCTAATGTTCAGTGGAACACAAATTGTTTCTGTCTAGCTTGAGAATGCCTAGAACTATAAAGTACAGGCAAGCTTTCTTGGAGGCATATTAATCTCTCTTTCCCTGTGGGTCTTATTTATTTAACTTTTTAATCATAAATTTTTAGTTAGAAGTAAATACTGCTTGGTAACCAGCAGCTAACTGGAAGGAACAAGGCTGCATAAAGAATCAATGCAATATGCAATGGCTGAATAGTGCCTGTTTCAGCAAAGGCAATGTACATCAGTAGAAGAAAACAAAAACGAAGAGTCATTCAGCAGCCGAAGTCAACTCTTACAAAATCTACAACGATTTTGCCCAGAGGAAAACATGAATTCCTCCAGGCGTTTTACACAAAACAGGTGCAGACTCTGTAGAAACAGGAACTCTGATTCACAGATAGCCAAAGGCTATCTGTGCCAGGACTTCCTTTTCTTTTTATGTTTGTGTAGCAACTAACACCACAGGGCCTGGCCCATGCCCAGGGAGGGTGCACATCATTTTAAGTGAAATGGTACTACTACTGTGTCCATTTTACAGCAATGAATTTGAGGGAGAGAGGATGGCAGTGATTTGTTTCCAAAGTCTGCTGGAAAGGCAGGGAGTGAACATGGAGAGCTCAAGCCTGAATCTAACACCCTCATTGCAGTGATTGGTGTTGCATTGGGTGACTTTCAGTAATGAAAAACATCTGAAAGTAAAAGAACAGTCCTTAGCAAATAGAGGAAGCCAAAGATGCCCACAAACCTGTGAAGCATGCTGAAACCTGTGAAATCTCTGACAGCACCAAAAACCAAATTATTTGCCTTTTAATGTTATAGGACTTCTAGCCAAAGTTCCATACTGCCTCCTCCCATAGCCTTACTCAGACTGGGGAAAAGCATATCCTTTCCCTGCATCAACAAAGTATGCTCCTACTGTTCAGACTTTTATTTGTGGGTTTTCTAGTCTTCCTTACAAGAGCATCAGCTCTGCCACTGTGCAGTCCATTTTCCCCAAGGGCAATCTATTGCCTACTGTTACAAAATGCCGCGAAGAAGCAGGTTATGGTCCAGATCTGCTGATAAGTTCTAGCTATTCTGTTTTAGCCATTCCTGAAATGCAAAGCAGTTGAAAAACTGGCAGACTGATTAAGGTAAATAAATGATGTCTGCTTTGAACCATCAGTCATGCAGATCATTTGAAATGCACCAGAAAACCTGGCTTTAAGTTTGTTTTTATTTATTTTAAATTTTTTAAAAAGTATGACAGTATTTCTTCAAATTTACCAAAGGTTTTCTGTAGAAATTGTCATTTCTATGAATCATAGACTTATGTAGGTTGGAAGGGAGTTACAGAAGTCATCTTGCTCAGCATAGGTTCATTTAGAGTAGGTTGCTAAGGAACTCGTCCTTGCTGAGTTTTGAATATCTCCAGTGATGGAGATTCCACAGCCTCTCTGGGCATCTTTTCCTGTGTTTGACCATAGTGAAGAATTTTTTACTCACATCCAACTGTAATTTCCCCTGTTGCAAATTTTGACCATTGCCTTTGTCTCATCACTTGGTGGTCATCTGCTGGACTCACTGTGGTATGTCAGTGATGGTCACCTAACATGGACAGTAACAGAAATATCAGCCCTTCTCATGATTCTGGACTCTTCACTAGGACAAATTTACAAAATGATAGCAACCTTCATCATCAAGATGCAATTCTCCTTTCAGAATTCACAAGAAGTTATTAATCTTTTTGTCTTAACGTTGCCATCTGCAAATGAGTTTTTTTGCCAGTATCTGGCTGAACATTCATATCTATGTCAAGTGTTAACAACTTGGCCCCTGCTGAAATCATAGAAAATGAGGCTAGAATGAACATTCAAAGGTTGTACATTTACCTGTCTGGAGGAAAAATCAGTCATAACTAAATCATTTGCTACTAATGTATGTGACTCTCCTTAAAATTTTCCATTGACATATATCCTGAAGCTTCCTCAGGCAGTCAGTTCCAGTTTCATTTTCCTCAGGGTCACAAAGTTTTCTCTAAAGTCTAACCTGAATCTTACTTCTGGTAGTTAAGTCCATTACTTCTTTTCCTTTCTATTCACTCTGCCTTCCTCTTTGCAGCAGCTGTTTGCATTTCAAAGACTTTTATCGTAACTCATAACTCATGCTATATATTCAGTCTCCTTTCCTCTCAGCAGAATTTGTTTACTTTTTCCTGATATATCATGTTTTCTACTTAGCCAATCACTTCTATTTCTCTTCTCTAGATTCTTTTCAATAGGGTTCATCTTTATTCAAGAATGGAATCCAACTGTTGGGCACAGCACAGAAGTGCCACCTGCAATGGAAGGATCTTTTCAACTGTTCTAAAAAGGACAGTCCTATTTATACTGCCCAGTGTAATTGTAGATATATGTCGCTGGAGAGTTAATTTCAGTTGTGGTTCCAGTCCAGCACCACGTATTTTTCTGCAGAGCTTTCTGCAGCTCATTTGTTTATCAACTAGTTGTCCCCTGCCTTTATTTGTGCAGTTGATTATTTCCATTTCTGTATAGTATTTGGCACTTGTCTTTATTACATGCATCTTACATGGATTATTCATTGAATTTCTCTGTGTCATTTTAAATTCTAGTTGCGCCCTCCACCTTTCACCAGTGTGGTATCATCTGCAAGCCTAATCAATATGCTATTTATTACTGAAAATTTTGACTAGTGCTCAATATAACATTCCAGTTTTAGTGATACCAGTTGTGTATCCATCATTAGAAATAGTTTTATGTAGACTATGAGATAGCTTGGTTGTGAGAATGTTTTGTGAGATAGCATAAGAAATATCTATGCACTGGGTCTCAAAAACATTTCAGATCAAACTGAGGGAGAGAGGAAGTAGATACTATCCTAATGAATGAATCCATTATTTCCTTCCTTGTATGTCTTTATTGCTTAGGCTTTCCCAGCAGCCAGGAATAGTGGAGAGGGTACAACTGTTTCCCTGATAGTTCTCCTTCTAGGATTTGCATCAAAAGGCACAGAGGATACACATTATAGAAAATTTGCTTGTATTTTTGAATCTGTGCTAACTGAAGGCAGAATTGTATGTGTAGGTAAAAGTGCTAAAATTAATTGAATATGTCTGTATGGCTCTGCAAATAGGAAGCTGTGCCCATAGGGAAGGGGGGTTATTCAGATTCTAACCCTTCCCTGCCAAAACCCATAGGTGGGTAGATTCATGTCTAGGATGCACATTGCTTTTGGAAGTAAATCCTTCATGTCTGAATGAAGCTGGTATGGAACTGTCCACTAAGCACAGTATAGTCTAGGGTTACATATAATGAAGTGTTGTCATCTGTGTAATTTCAGTATGGTTCTTCATATCAGCAAGAGATTGACCCTTTTAATCATGGCTCTCAATACCGTGTATCAATATAACAACCGTACTTGTGTGGGCAGGAAACAGAGGGTAGTCTGAAGATGTGTGGTTTGCTGTTTGTGCCACCCTATCTGGCAAATCATAAGCTTAGCAAAATGGTAGAAGAAGCAGCTCTGTTGCAGATGACTTTAAAAGTGGTAGTCTGCAAGCAGATGGGAGACTTGACAAATATGGACATACAACACTGGAAAATATTTTCAGGATCAGAGAGCAATGGAACTGGAACTCCAGTTGAAAGGATGAAGAGCTGTGAAATTCATCACATTTAAAAGTTCAATAGCCTAGTTATTTCTTTAATTAATTTAGTTTTCAGCCCTCACTTGATTTTAAAGTGGTTAATCTTTGTGGTACCAATTGTTTTTATGCATTGTTTCAAGGTTCACTATGACTTTGGGCTAAGAAATATCCTGTCTGTTTTAAGAACACTTGGAACAGTGAAAAGATCTAATCCCAACGAGCCAGAGAAAACAGTAGTGATGAGAGTTCTGCGGGACATGAACCTCTCCAAACTGGTATTGTAACCAGTGACTTTCACAGAATGAGTACTTCTGCATTTTTAAGCAAATTTGTTATGCACTTTGAAAAGCTCTTTTTCTTCAGCAGTAGGATACGTTATTTTGCAGTGGTTTTTGAGTGAGAATCATAGTACAGCTTTGGTGTGAGCTCTATATTTGTTTTTTAAAGAGAGAAAAACACATCATAAACCTCAGCTGAAGAACACATCAGATCCTAGAGGAAAATCTAACCTGGTCCTCTGGTTGCCTTTTGCTTTTTCTTCTATCTATCCCATCTGAAGAGAGGAAGGGAGAATACATTGTATTAATGTCATTTAAGATCCTTCTTAATCCATATTTTCAATTTCTACATTTCTTGGCAGTCTTGCCTCTTGAGAACATTGTAAGAATAGCAATGAATGAGCTGATTTAAAGCAGTTAATGCATACTTGTATAGTTTAATCTCTTTCAATATTATTATTTAAAGCATTCATCTTTCTATTGCTGTAATTAAAAGGTTACAGCTTATTTAGACTCCATGTGTGTACATTGGGAGCCAGTTTTGTGATGGAAGCAATTACTATGTTTCAGATGTTAATCTATTCAGCCTGTTTGTGCATGCATTCTAGCATATAAGCATGCTTTAATGAATTATAGAAGGAAAAAAAAATCATAAAAAATCCAAGGAAAAATAAGATTTGAATAAATTTTGCTGGCTTGTATAGCAAATGGAGAAGTGTGTGTGTGTGTGTGTGTATATTTACATATGTATGTATATAAAAACTGTATTAAAATTTTACAAGCTTTTAAGTGTTTAATTTAGAAATTACTCCTTGTGATCACATTGTTTGAAATTCCCTTAATAAAATTAATCACTTGACTCATAATTACAGTACTTGCTTTGAAATGATAGTTTTCTGCTGCCATCTTTAAATGGCATATTCTTGAAGATTGTTTACAGTTGTAATAATAATTTCAATTAATAAATAATGTATTTTCCCCCTACTTTTTTTGTGACAGGTGGATGAAGATGAACCTTTGTTTATGAGTCTCATTAATGACCTATTCCCTGGAATTACTCTAGATAAAACTGGCTATCCTGAACTACTGTCAGCCATTCAGACACAGGCAGAGAAAGCAGGGCTTATTCATCATCCACCATGGATTCTGAAACTCATTCAGCTGTATGAAACTCAGCAAGTCCGACATGGTTAGCATGCTAAATGAGGTTTTGAGACTGCATAAAAGCAATAAAGTCTTTTACATTTATCTGCTGCGGAGTGCATATTTTCACGAAAAATGTATCTTGAAACTGAGCAGATGTCATTTTTAAAGCCTGTGTGGATATTTTGGTAGGAAACTGTTATGACTTCTTTTTTTTTCTTTTTCGCGATACACACAATAGTGAAATTTTAGCTTTGCTGTATTACATTTTTATGGGAAAGTGAGAGCGGCCTTCAGAGAGATTTAAATTTCTATGGAGCAAGTTAAAATGGAGAGTATACATTCAGATTCAGAAACAGCTGATTTTGTTCAATGTTCTGAAAACAACTGTTGCCTTCAGAGTTCAGTCACAAAGCTCATGTTTAATATTATTGTGAGACTGATGATGAGATTATTATAAATAATAATCTCTCAAATCTTTACCGTGATAGATTCTACCAAGCATGCACTGTAATTCCAAGTATTGTTATTTGTGCTGAATTCTGACCGTTTCAGCTGAGGAGAAATAAAATAATTTCTTATAGGCCAGAAAAGGCTAATGAATAAAGTTGACCCTGTCCTAGGAAGGGTAAGAAAGACAGTAATACAACTAGGTTTACAATTGATAGCTGAGTGAAAAAAGGGCCCTGGAATGTGCCCCCCAAGCCTCCAAAACCCAAGGATTTTTTAGTATAGGAAGGAGAAAAATAAAGGAAGTTTAAATAAAATAGCTGAGCTTTTTGAAGAAGCCATCTTTTTTATTCTCTCTCTTGATATAATAATTAAAGAATAGTAAGCTTAAACTAATGGAACAAATAAAAGGAAATATTCATTATCACAGCAGTCCAAGAGCTTATTTCCTCAAAGGTTTAGTTCAGTTTATTGGTGAGACCGAAGAACTGGATAATGGTGTGTTGAGTTAATAACTTACATCCAGATTGCTGAATTCAGTGTCCCATATCAAATTACACCAATATAGGAACCATGAAAGTTTTAATGTTTTCAGTCCTGATTAAATATGCCTTTTGTTAGAACAAACTGTTTGGTGTGTGAAGACACCGCAGATCACCGTTCCCAACAGATCTCCAGAATCCAGTGTCGTTCTGTTTAGATGCCTTTTCTCTCCACTCGTCTCTGCTACTCTCTTTGGTGGTGCAACTCCAGTTGGCCTAACATTTGGTTGCCCAGGGCCTTTCTGTGATGCATCTTATTGCATGGAACGGAAAAGGTCTCTGTTTTCCTGACTTCCATTTGTCCTACTCATGGATCCTTGGATTTATGGAGAGGTTACTGTGGTGTTTCAAGGAATGAGGATTGGAAAGAAGAATCTTTCTTGATTGGAAAAGAGTCAGTATGTGCAAGCAAGGTGCTCATGCACACACGTGTGTGTATGTGTGTAGGGATTTAGTGCCCAGATCCTGGAAATACATTTTGCACAATGGCTTTCATCCAAATGCTGTTAGAACGAGCAGAAAGGGTTATTCCATTAACGTCAGTGGGCTTGGATTACATTTTCAGTATCTAACATATGGCATGAGCAAGTGGATATCTGAGAGCTCAAAATGTTTTGGGGAACATTCAACTCTTTAGTTTAGAGCAAACATCAGACAATCTGTATATTACTGGATAAGCTTTGTAACCTTGATCTGCGAGTGTATGGTCTGTAACTTTGTGGATGAGGTTTTCAAAGACGACTAAGTACCACGTAGTCCAGGTACTACTAGGGTTAATAGGAATTAGTTATCTACCTCCCTTTGATGACTTTGGAAGTCTCAGTTTGAATGTCCCATCTGCTTTTGGGCAGACTCTGGGTCTCTTGCATGGTTGATTTAGTAAAATTTAACTAAATAGGATCAACTGTAGACTCAACTTATTGTTGAAGGCATAGTTTCTTTTCCGTAGGCAATATGCATATAAACTGATGAAATTAAAAGTGTGGTTGCTGCTAAATTTTTTTATAAAAGAAAAATGTATTAAAATGTCAGCATGATGAATGCAGGTACATATTTTTGTTACTTTTGCTTTGGAAAGATATGCTAGGTTTTTTGTATCATTGGGAACAACTCTTTCTTGTTAAATACATTTAGAAATTATTGTTTTTATTTACCACCAGTCAAATCAATGTCATCACATATGAACATCAAAAGGCAGCTGTGTTTTCCAATTACAAGAAGGAATAAAACTGCCTGAGGGAGGATACAGACCCGCACTGGCTTGCCTACCAGAATAAAGCAGGCAGTTATAGAGGCCTTTTAATAATATTTTTAAAATTTCATTTCAGTCAACAGTGAGTAAGTGGAGTGAGAAACATCTTTTTGTATTTGGTTTTGATTAAAAAGGATGAGTGATGCAAAGTATCACTAAATAGTAGCATGACATTTTGATGTTTTATTTTAAACCAGTTTGTATTGTCTTAAGGTATGATGACTCTAGGTCCAACTGGCGCAGGAAAGACAAAATGCATTCATATTTTGATGAAAGCAATGACAGATTGTGGTGCCCCTCATAAAGAGATGAGAATGAACCCAAAGGCAATCACAGCTTCCCAGATGTTTGGTACGCTTGATGTTGCTACAAATGACTGGACAGATGGCATTTTCTCTACTTTATGGAGAAAAACTTTAAAATCAAAGAAGGTAATGGATATTGTATCATGCTGGTCAATAAGAACATTTTAATACTATTTCCGTAAGGTCTCATTACCTGAGTAATTTATTTGAAAGGTCTTCAGTTATAAAATCAAATTGGAAAATACAGTATTTCGTTTTGCTTTGTGTGAGTGGCTTAGTGTACCCAAGAGTCTGAATTATGTGTACATGTCAGACAGCACAGAGGTTTCACAAGGTTAGGCACTTGAGTTTCCAGAATTGGGTCAGAAAAGCTTTTAAGAGTTTTACTTCCTTCTGTAAGCAGGTAGTCCTACCATTCAACCACAAAAACAAGTGGTTGTTAATGTTTTAATAGGAAGACAGGAAGGAGAAATTCTTCCTCTCTGGTTTTATGTCACTGCCACTCCATATCAGTAATTGTACCAGAAGACTTTAAGAAACTCTGTTAGGAGATCAGTATGAGCATTTCCAAATTCTCCTATCAAACCTACAGATGATGTTTCACTGAATCATAATTACACTCAAATGTTATGAAGCTTGCACTGTGTTTCATTCAGCTCTCACTTAGAAAATGAGAAGCCTTAGATGAAATACTTGGGTAATATTCTGCAAGGACACTGTGTGCCTGTGTCTGTGACTGTATTTAATAGGAAATGTTTTCATCCACCTTGGTGTAGAAGAAAGGGACAGCTCTGTGCTTAGAACAGTCCAAATTAATTTTTGTCACTATTCTTTGATACACTTTTTGGTATGATACAGGATAACAAAAGAAGGATTAAATTCACTAGTCAAATTAAAAAGACTACAATTGATGCTGAGCCAGTCAGCATCAAATTATGCCTTGGTATTTGTATGCAAGAACACGTCCTCTCAGCTGTTAAGGAAATCTGTATTTTTGATCAACATACTTAAGCTTGCATGCGTCTCTCTCTATATATATATGTTGATGTAATTTTTTTTAGGGTGAACATATTTGGATAGTTTTGGATGGACCTGTCGATGCAGTATGGATTGAAAATCTGAACTCTGTTCTGGATGATAATAAGACCCTTACGTTGGCTAATGGAGATCGTATTCCAATGTCCCCCACCTGCAAAATTATTTTTGAACCTCACAATGTTGACAATGCTTCTCCTGCAACAGTTTCTCGTAATGGGATGGTCTTCATGAGCTCTTCAGTGTTAGATTGGAGGCCTATTTTAAGGGCTTGGCTGCAAACATTACCTGTTACATACTCTGATGTCTTATGGAATTGCTTTATTACTGTATTTCAGGTACTTAGATCAACTATTTCAGAAAGAAAATGCATTCCTTATTTATTTAACATAGCATTGTTTCCTCCTAATTGCTATTTCAGTTATTTATTTCCATTTGTTTACTTGATAAAATAGAAAATAAAGGTGAAGGATTTAAGAAAAAAAGAGAAAATAATCGTTAGTGAATTAATGAAACTATATCAGGTGACTAATTTGGATGATGGGATGACTTTTTGTTTTGTATGCATAGGTTAGTTGGCAGTGAAACGTGTAATTATTTTATTTTGGCAAAACATACCTATTCTCTTTGGCTGTAATTGTTATTGCAATTTTAATTCTTGTTAGGATACACGAAGGGAGTAAAGTAAACTTGCTTGTTCATTTTAAATGTAAAGAAGTAAATTAGGAAAAAAGTTAGATTCACTCTTGTTGCATCTTTATTAATTTTAGTTGCAACAGAAATGCATTTGGTCAATTATTTATTTCTAAAAGACATGCTGTAGTTCAAATTAATTCAGGACAGTTCTGTGCTCTGTGTGGTTGAGAAGCTCGACATAGCTGATCCTTCAAATTTATGTGTATTCGTCATGGCCCAACTAATTTTTCCAGTTCCCCTGTCCAAACAAAATACCCTAGTAAGTAGTTAACCCATTTTAATTGTCATCTTGAATTTCTGGGGATCCTTCTTTCTGCCATGTACTGGAAACAGTTTTAAACATAGCAGTAATAAAGATTAAGCAGATTTGCAGATAGGAACCTGAATTTTTTTTTTTTTTTTTTTTTTTTTTTTTTTTGCATAAACTCAAAAGAATTACACAAATGATTCGTCATTGGAATCATAAGTAGTATAAAACTAGTTCTGGGGAAAATTGGGCTCTTGAAAGTACAAGAATACTTTACACTCAGGAAGTACCTTTATTCTAAGGTGTCTCAAACCAATTATTAAATAATTTGCAGTGCCCTGTGAGACATCTGCCCTATTTTACAGGTGAAGAAATTGAATCACAGAGAGATTTAAGTCCAAATTTTAAAGGTCTTCAGACGTGAATCTCCCCCACTGCTCTCAGTACCTTACTTCTACCACATCCTTGTGGAACCCGCAAGCCTGATATTAGTCACTTGAGCACCCTACACACTGCTGGCAGTGAAACAGGTGTATCTGAGGCAAAGCCACAAAAAGCAACACACAGAAGTGGAAGCACTTCTGATCAGAAGTGTGATCTTCTAAGCCTCCCTCCTCCTATGTGTGCCCACGTTCAGGCTGCCTTTGTTCTCAGAGTGTGTAGCCATGAACCCCATTCTGCTTTAAAATGCTTAAGTCAGTTCTTTCTCTCATAATATTTATCTTTGTTGTGTGTGTTACCCACTATTCTAGTGAGCAGGAACTCAGAAGGGTGGATGAAAATCTTAGTTCAGTCCCTGTGCCAATGAATACTCAGCATAAGGTATTGCTTTATTGGCAAAAAAGTAAGCAAAAACTGAGTAAGTAGCAAGGTTACTTACCACACAAGCAAGGCTTGTGAGTGTGTGGGTAGGCAGCTCACTGTTTTCTCAGAAATATCTAGGTGATTGTTCACATCTTTGGGTGTTTGAATGTCTTCATTGTCTTAGCTTTATGACTGCCTGAACGTGGGGGGCATACATGGAAAACCAAAAAAGTCAGTGTGTCCCATGGTGCTCCTCTTGCACTTTATCTTCTCAGGTTGTGTGTGCAGTGTTGATTTTCAAAGATTACAAAGGCGAAGGAGACCTGTAGGGAAGGAATTGTAGTAAAATTGTTAAATGAAAGTGAAATTGGGTAATACTTTACATTAGTCTGAACTATAGATGGCAACTAGTATTTGAAAATAATTCTGCACAGCAAATCTCATAATGGACTTAACATCAATTTGCAACTTTGCTAAAGATTTTACAGAATACAATCACTATGGAATAATATTCTGAAAAAAATCCTCCTCCCATTAAAATCAATTGCATAATTCCCTTTGGATTCTATCAGGGTTCTAAAGAAAACAGAATATCACTTTCGAGAGGGATACTTTATGGTGTAGTCAGAACAGATCAGACAGAAAATGATGCACTTGAGGTTGTGCACTATAAATGTATCATTACAGCAATTCTAGTGCTTTTATCTTCTCACTACAGAAATGGCAATGGTAAGTTAAAATTCCCAATGGAGAGCACAGTGGCAGATCCCTGATGCAACTGAGGAACAAGTCTTCAAATTACTCTTGAAGATTGCTGTATGCAGCTTGTAAGAATAATTTTGCTGACTGTGGTACATCAATGTTCATTTTTTAAAAATGTTTACTGTTAGTGAATTTTTGTGGTCAAAATCTGAATATTTGTAATCTCATAAATGGGGAAAAATATAGTTCAGAATGAAGCTGGGAATATAGTTGAAGTAAAGTAATTGGACCTATCTAAGAATAAATTATACTGTTGATTTATGAGTTTTGGGAAACATTCTTTAAATTATGTTTTTCTTTGCAGGATATGATTGATTTTGTTTTCTCTGCTGTGACACCAAAAATACCAATGTTAGAATGCATGTACATCAAACAAGCTATTGACCTTCTACAGGTAGATATGACATCAGTTTTTCTATCTGTCATTCTATTATTTGTATCTCAGTGTTGTTCTAGGAAGCCAGTAGTCATATACTGCATCTGCTTTGCAGGGTTTATTGTCAGACCGAGATGAGAAGCAGCCTACCAAGGAACATATTGCTCGCTTGTTTATTTTTGCTGTAATGTGGTCAGTTGGAGCTCTTTTGGAACCAGATGACAGGCTGAAAATGGAGCTGTTCCTGCGGAAACATTCTGCAGTGAATGAACTTCCAGCTGTGAATGGAGAAGAGACCATGTTTGACTTTGTTATCAGTGGCTGTGGCCAGTGGGAGCACTGGTCAAAGAAGGTTCGTATGCTGTATAGTGTGCTAAGACAGAGGTGTTTGGTAAGAGGCATATTTTTATTAAATAATAAAGACCTGCATAATTTAGGAAGATTAACCCTACCAACTGCTTGAGAGTTTCTTTTCTGGAAGAATTTCTTTTCTCCACAAATATTTTGTCAGAGAATGGGAACACACATTTGAAACAGGTTCAGAAGTGAAACACAAAATTTACCTTACCTTTTGTCTATTTAGTACTTAAGATCTCCCAGCACAGAAAAGCTGTCTCCACCTATGGAGAATAGTCAGATGAAAATACCATGTAGGTCTAACATCCTTTTAAGAAGTTTGGCAAGGTACTGATAAATGGATTCTTTGCTTTTAGGAAGAAAGTGTTTGCTAATATGCAGTGCATTTGTACTGGTGTTCCAATGAACAATACATATATGGTCACGTAGAAAGTCTCAAACTTTATGTGTATCTATCTTATGCAGGTCCCAGAATATTTTTACCCTAAAGATTCAGTACCAGAATATACTTCCATTCTAGTTCCAAATGTAGACAGTGTCCGAACAGACTTCCTAATGCACACCATCATGAAGCAAGGAAAAGCTGTTTTGCTGATTGGAGAACAGGGAACAGCAAAAACAGTTATGATTAAGGTAGGTAGAATGGAAGAACATCTAGTATCTTTGTAAGATAACATTGCAGTAAATATAATTGTCATTGGCACAAGTGTTAAATTGAAGTGAGCAAGTAATTTGATTTTTCCTTGTACTACATAATAGCACTATTCCCACTGAGGCATTTTGCCAGTACTTCCAATGCCTATACATAAAACAATATGTTATAAATATCTATGGTGGTTCTTTTAAACTTTTTGCTAAGAAAGAAAATGCTGTTTGTTGGAGGATTTCTTATTTCCCCATGCTCTGTCGGTGGTGGCTTATGCGAACTGATCTTTTGGCCCTGTACACCTTTGTTGCATAGACTTTATTCACAAGCCAAACTGAACAGAAATAAAGAACTTCCTTCTTTACTGCAGGTAATTTTTCAGAGGGTAAATTTAGTATCTATTATGTGCTGCCTTGATTCCATCACTGAGAATGATACGTTGTTCCTTCTGTAGAAGAAAATAGTATCAGTATTGCTATGAAATTAACAGATATATTTTCTCTGTATTATAAAATGGGTCCAGTTAATCTTACAATACATGTATAAAAATTGATAACTTACTACAGAAGAGTCAAAAACCAAAAGGCTGAACTAACCCAAATATGCTATGCTTGGCATCCCTTGTTTGACAAATGCTTGTGTAGTGGACTTCAACATGGTGTCCATAACTTCCAGAGGAATCTGTAGGCTTTGTTCTGTGAAAGATAGCTGAGTAATAATTTACCGTTGGGAGAGCTGAATTTTCCATATAGGCCTTAGTACGTCCGCTGGAGGATTTGTAGAGGTCTAGAAATTGAAAATGGTTGAAAGCTACTGGCCTCAATTGACCTTTGGCTTTTTTAAAATCTGGAGCTATTTTGTGTCCCCCAGGGATGTGCTTTTTGAGCCCTGAAATGAAGTGAATTGCATCAATGCCAGCAGCAATTAATACCAGCTTTTCAGCTCAGCTGTTGATGCCAACATGCATGCCAGTGTAATGTCAACTTCTGTTCCTGACACCAGCTGGAGAACTATTTTAGCATAGTGAAGAGGTGGGGTCTGGATAGTGGTCTTGATATTCTGCATACTGGATTTTGGCCAGATACAGGCAACCTCCAGCTTTCAGGTGCTATTCCTGTCCCTAGAAATAATTGGAGCTGAATCTCAGGAGCTGCTTACCCTACATCTATGCTATAGAGCAGAATGTGTTCCTTACACAGGGGACCATAGTTTCAAAAAGTGCCAGTAGCTATTTGATCTCATCTAAGGTTAAGAGTGAAAGTTAACTGCCTCTACAACTGTTCTTCTGCTTTCAACTTGTGTAGAATATTGCTTTACTATGGAAAAGAAATTTCCAGATGTATGCAGCTGCTTTCATGCAAAAGTAAAAAGGCTGTGATATAGAATACTTTAGGTTTGAGTAAAGTATGAGTATATATCAGAGAATTTATAACAGAGTGTTATTTAGGATCTTTAGTTTGCTCTTCGTAGTACGCTGTTCATGAACAGCAAAAAACAGTATTTAATGTGAAACTGGTGTGATAGAGTGGAAAATTGCATCTAGAATCTGACGTTTAACTAACAAAAAATAACCCCAATCAAGTAACCTCTTCTGCTTCAAAGGTATTTCACATTTATATACGGAGTATTACTGTCACCATGTAATGATTCAGAAATACTGTAATTAATAAAATGCAAGTCTATTTTTTGAATGTTTGTGTTTTCATAGTTTTATACAAACTGTTAGAACTTTAAGAGGGCTGATCAGGGAAATATCAATGAACCAGCTGTCAAGAGTGTGCAGCGAACATCATAACTGTTGTGTATACGTTGCAGGCATAGACTGTCATTTTTGTTATGCTTCAGAAAAAATGTATTTCTAAAGGGCAGCTTTTCTTAAACTGAGATCATAGCATTGATATATAGTCAGCAAAATCAACAGTTTAACGCTATTCATCAAAATATTCACCTTTCATCATTGCAGGTGAACTGAATATTTAAAGAGAATAAATGTTGGAAACCTGGAATTTTTAATACTATTTTTATATCTCAGGATCCTTTCTAAACAAAATATTTCCCATACTTTATATATATGCTTTGGCATGACTCCAGGGTTCCATTTTTTTTCCTGTGGGTGCTATTATAAACACCTTACTAAGTACAAAAACTGGAACTCCCTTTCTTGTTTTAGGGCATCAGCAGCAGCTGTGGGAATTTTATGAGCTTTTGAAACCTAACAAAGATTCCTTTCAATATTAAGAAAAGATGAATACCAGTACATTTGATGTATCTGGTTTTAATTTTACACAAATGTTCCTTTACGCTACTCGTGTTTAAGGTATGGTGCTGTAGTGTAAATGTGAAGAAGGATCTGGATTTTTACTTGTTCCTTGAGGACTGCTGTAACAGATCATCATTAACAGCTTGCCTTCAGGAAAATAACAATTACTGACACAAAGCTTATTTGCATCCTGAGTCATCATATATCTACTTATTGTAACACTTAGTGAAGTCTGTTGAAAGCTTATATATTTTAATACTTTGAAACTATGCAAAACATTAATTAAGAGTTTGTCTGAATTTCAGGTTGAAGGCTTAGAATATTTAAACTGCTGCTTGATATTTTAAAGTTAATAGTAGGGCTGAGATTTTGTAGATGTCTAAGTTTTGCAGGGATCCTGAGCACCTATTTTGGTTGAATTCATCTGGAGTTACTTACTGGTGCACTTCCCTTGAAATTGGTTTGTCTTACAGGGTTACACAACCAAGTATGATCCTGATGTTCATTTGACAAAATGTCTAAACTTCTCTTCTGCAACTCTGCCAAATATGGTCCAAAGGAGCATAGAAAGTTACATAGATAAAAGAATGGGCACCACATATGGTCCTCCAGCAGGGAAGAAAATGACTGTCTTTATTGATGACATCAACATGCCCGTGATTAATCAATGGGGTGACCAGGTAAAAGGGAAGTGCTATCATTAGGGAGTTGGTGGTCTTACCATTGTTGGTGATGGAAATGCTGACCTGTGGTTTGCAAAAATAGGAAAGTTTAGGGGAAAAAAAAGCATAATATGGACTAGTTCTTGGATGTCTACTAAAGGCAATTTTCCCAAGACAGTTTTTTCGTAAGTGATAAGCCGTGGGCCCCAAATGATCACAGTTAGCCTCATGCCATTTGGTGCAATCATTGTAGCTTTTAAACCTTTCATTTTGGTGACATGCAGAGCTTGCAGAATTTGTGAACTCACTGTATTAAGAACCAGCCTAGGAAAAGAAGCATGCAACTCCAGGAAGCAATCAGATTTTTTTTTTTTCGCTTTACTTTCTACTCTGGACTTTAAAATACAGTTGTTGTTAAGTAGAATCTAACATCACAGTTCAGACATCCAAGACCAACGGGCTGCCTGATGTTGAGGTGTTGATAAATGAACACTTTATAGACCTAAGTTCTTTGAAAGTCTAACTTAAATTTAAAAAAAATTACTGTTGAGAAAAGGTCATTTTTCTCCTCCCATCTAACTCTGTAATCCTGTTCTCTCACTGCCTCTAGGTAAGTGAATATGTGACTATACTTTGTGCTAAACTAACCATTCTTTGTCACTCATCTAAGTGCCTGTGTCAGTTTGAATGTACAGCCTGACTAGGTCTAATTTTAAAGTGCTGATTTTTCTTAGATTCATATAGTGGAAACCCAGTTGAATGCCTGGCCCCACGTTGATAACTGATTAGCACATAAAGCTTAGATGCAGCCAATCCAGTGCATCAGAGCTGTTGGTGCCAGGTGGCATGGCTTTATAAATTGCTGAAATGTCCAGAAGAATACTCAACATAAAGAAAGATAGGAGGTGTCTTTCTTGTTTTCTACTATTTATTATACTGGTGTTTACTAATTTGTTATACTGGAGATTTCTTTTATTCTTTCTTCTTTTTTTTTTAAGTTGAAAACCACCACCACCACCCCCCCAATACCTAACTGTTCTGTTTTTTGGATAACTAGATCACCAATGAGATTGTAAGGCAGCTGATGGAACAGAAAGGTTTCTATAGTTTGGAGAAACCAGGAGAATTTATGAATGTGGTTGACATTCAGTTCGTAGCTGCTATGATTCACCCTGGTGGGGGTCGGAATGATATCCCACAGCGCCTGAAACGACAGTTCACCATCTATAACTGCACATTGCCTTCCAGTTCCTCTATTGACAAAGTATTTCGAACAGTAGCAGAAGGCTATTTCTGTGAACAGCGAGGTTTCTCTGAAGAAATATGTAAAATGGCATCAGCATTAGTACCTACAGCTCGAAAGATTTGGCAAACAACAAAAGCAAAGGTAAAATTTTCTCTCTTAAGTAGTTTCTGAAGCATTTGCAAGAAGACCCAGGCCTTTTGTGCTGTCATATATATACAAGCTTCAGACTGTGAAGCTGTGACCTGTGTGTAACTGCTGGCTGATGCCTCTGTCCAGGATTTGTTGCTACCAGCACCTGAGTGGGTTAGCTGACCGAAAGTATAGTCGTACTTGGAGTCTTCTATAGCTAGTAAGTGTAGCTACTAAAAACGTCTCAAAGACTTCTGGTTTAGAAAATGACAAAGACACAAGGAACCATAAATTAAAAACCAGATAGGAATCTTCTATAAAGATGTTTGGGATTGGGAGAAAACTTAAAAATCCAAAATATGGCAAAGAAATAAAATCAGGTGTGTGTGGGGGGGATCAGTTCGGAACAAATGAAATATTGCATTTAGTAAATTCTACATATTATCTCTTCTATTTAAACAGGTTATAAAAACATATTTAATTGTAATTCATAGGCAGAAATTTCTTTGAAATAGAAAATCAGATTTGTTTTTGATTACAAAATGGTAGAATGAAACATTCTGACAATTTGAAACATTAAAAGTAAAAAAAACAGCATAAGGATGTGTGCCAAACGTGATCTGTTAATGAAAAAAGTGGGGGCAGGTGGTAGAAAGATAGGGATAGATAAAGAGTAAATAGGATTTGATAAATGATGTTTTCTAGCAGAAAAAGGGTTGGTCAGAATTTCCCAAACAGCTCAACTGTAGACATAAGCCTTGCTTATACAGAGAAATAAAGAGAATGCTAGTTAAACTATTCAACTACTGACCAGTATATTCAGCAAAATGGCTTTTATTACTGATAACTAGCTGCCTTTAGGGAAACTGTAGCTTTTGCTAAATCATTCAGTGTTTCAAATCCTCTTACCTCATTTTTCTCTTCTCCTTTCTTTGCTTTTCCTCATCTACTTTTCCCTCTGCTCTTGAATGACACAGGTGTTCTTGGAAAAGAAAAAAAAGAGTGACAGAAATGAATTGGAAGAAAGGGTAGGAGAGAAGCAGTAGGTTAAGCACTGCTGGCATTTTTAGTGCATGCTTTAACGCCATTGTAACTGGCCTGTCTTGGCCACCCTTCACTCCATGTTCCGGGGACTTCAAATATTCAAAGAAACTTGAGTGAAATCTATGCGAAATTAAAGAGCTGGTTGTTGCTGCCGTCATTTATTCATTTTCACCTTTGCCTTTTAAATGTCAAGCATGTATTTCTGCTTTAATGCAATACTCATTTTGAAGTTCATGAAAAAATACAGTATTCATTTAATACTAGATAGGCAATATTTTTATTTAGCAGTTATTTGAATATAGATTATGACATTCTTTTGTAGATGTTACCAATTCCAGCTAAATTTCATTACATCTTCAACTTACGAGACCTCAGTCGTATTTGGCAAGGAGTACTGGCAGTTAATTCTGAAATCTGCCAGAACACTAGTGTTCTGGTAGCCTTGTTCCAGCATGAATGCAGACGTGTTATTGCAGATAGGTTCATCAGCCAAAGTGATAAAGACTGGTTTGAAGATACGATGAATAAGGTAAGCAGATAGTGTTCAATGATCACACAGAAAAAGGTCAATGAAATGTTTCACTGTTAAAACCAATCTTTCATGTGTTTTTGCAGATTGCTGCAGCAGAACATGGTCAAAATTTATTCAAGGATAGTTCTACAGAACTATACTTTGTGGATTTTTTGCGTGGTGTCCCAGAAGCTACTGGAGATGAACCTGATGATGTAGAGTTGAAGGCTCCTAAAATTTATGAGCCTGTCCCATCTTTGGATTATTTAGCTGAAAGATTACAGATGTTCATGCAGCAGTACAATGAAACCATTAGAGGATCGAAGATGGATTTAGTATTTTTCAAGGTATTAATGTCCATAATTATGTCAATACGAAAAGTGCCTGCTCTCTTTGCATTTAATGCTACATGGATCTTTCTGTTTTTCTGTAAGATTATCTTTGGAGTTAGCTTAAAAGGCTGGCCCTGTATCCAGAGTGGACTTGCCTCACAATAAGCTGTTTAAAGCAATTCTTTTGTCTCCGGGCTGTCTTTGCTCCCCAAATTATTCTATTTCTTTACAGTTCCCCATCTTTTCTTTCTTCTGCCTTGCCTAACTCAAAGCACAACTCATTTGTTTTCATACAACACACTGTGAATGTCATCTGGCATCTGTGGAAGTTACTTACTTTTCAGAAGTCTCTTGATGCTTGATGTTTTCTTCGGCTTTAGATGGGGTGCTTTGGTAGATTTTTAGGGCATTTCAGACTATTTGTTGCTGTAACATAAATACTATGGTTGAGTAAGAAACATCTATAGTGTACTTGTATTTTACTTTAGGCAGCCTGCTATTTAGAGATTGTAAATAGCTCAGCTAAAAAGTTGGGGAAGGATGTTAATCCACTTCCTTTCTACTTTTTCTCAGATCCCCTAAGAGGCATGCTCATAGGAAGCAATGTCATATGCAGTGTTTATACTCAGAAGAGCTGAAGGCGTGCCTCTCAGGGTATCTGAGAAAAAGTAGAATGGAAGTGGATTAACACCCTTCTGGGCTAGCTTTGCTGAAGTCGGGGAAAAACATTTGTTGATTTTGATGAGTACGGGTCTGAGCCTTTGGCATAAGCTCCAGAGATGGCAGTTCTCTGTAATGTGCTTCTGGATAAAGATATGTGTCGCGGCCTGAAGGGAGTCGTTCAGGACGACCTCCCTCCCCTTTGGACCAAACGACCAAGTTCGTGATGCCCTTGGACTGAATTAAGGTGAAACGACACCAGCCAACCAGTTTTAAGATTTATTAACACAAAGATAAGGCATGTGGTCAAATAGGATAACCAACTAGCTAGACAAGTCCCGTGCCACACGTTTCAAACAGATTCAACAAAGGAGAGGGAAGAAGAGAGGAGAGAGAGAGAGAGGGAGAGAGAGAAAGAGAAAAGATATCACCAGCCGTGGATCCAGCGTTGTCCCGTTGGTCCTCTTCCTTTGGGAGTCTCGGCGGTGGGGGGGGACCTTCTGTCTGGTGGTAGGTGGGTCCTCTTCACACAGCTCACGTTGGGTACCTCCGAAGGGACCCCGAACAAAGAAATCCCTGGACAATTATACCTTCCAATCTAAGCTCTCCACCCCTCAGGCGGTAGTTTGGGCCAGTAGTAATTTTCTGGGTCTGGGATCTCCTGCTCCTTATTGGATCTCATCGTTGTTCCTAGGCAGGCTGTTTTCTGCTGCAGTTTCTTCCACAGGTGTGTCTCCATTCCTCAGGTTCTGCTATTGTCTCTCAAGGTCCTGACAAAGAGTTGGTAACTCCAGCAATTAGCGCTGTTTCAGATGCAAATTGCTGGTAACTCCCATATCATTCCCGCCTGCACCAGCTCTGGGGCCCTTTCTCACCGAACTAGGGAGTGCGGCCTAAGGCTTCAGCAAATTTAGCCACTCATGCCAAGCAGGTTTTATAGAAGTTGTGCTAAAAACGGACAATAATTTACAGTCCAGATCCCAAAGTCTCTGCCCGATTGTGGTCTCGTTCAGTGCAGGCTCGGTGTGTCCTGGGTGGTTGCAGGGAGACCATCTCAGGGGTCGCAGCAGCCCAGTCCTGTTTCTGTCAGGGACGGATGGCTTGTTCGGAGTTATGGCCTGCCTGCACCCCATGCACCAAGAAATGTTTAAGGCAAAAAGATTCATTCGTCGGTCTGCCACAATATGTTATATTACTTTTACGTCTTCTCATCCTTTTTTTTTTTCCTCAATACACAGGATGCAATCGTCCATTTGGTTAAAATATCACGGATTATTCGTACTCCACAAGGAAATGCATTGTTGGTGGGTGTAGGTGGGTCTGGAAAACAGAGTCTGACCAGACTAGCGTCATATATTGCTGGATATGAAAGCTTTCAGATTACTTTAACAAGGTAATACAATACATTGTACCCTTACTTTGCCACAGAAATGAACAGCTCACAACTTAAAGAAATGCAAACCTGTCAGACATTGTATCCCTCATTCAAAACTACATTTTTCAATGGAAAGGACATGTGCAAATTCAGAGTTTGTAGATGGCAGATTCTGTGTCTTTAGTACATATTTTAATATGTTTAATACATATGTTTTAATACATATTATAATACATATTCAGTAAATGCTACTGACAAGAAACCTTTTTTCCTTCAGCATTTAAGTCTGCAATGCGTACTTGTGAGATTTCACTAAAATATCATGCTGCATTAAAGATAACATGGAGTAATCTACTGGTGGATTCTATATAGTGAGCAATTATTGATGGGCAAAGAGAAACAGTAGCTATTGTTGTAGATGCTCATGCATCCAGACTATAGTATTACAATTGCTACCAGTGACTTAATGGGTAGTGCTGGAATTGTAGAAGTTTGGGGGAGGGAGCACTTTTCTTTTTTTCTTAACTTAGAACCCTATATTTTAAATTACATTCACTCAGTTTCTTTTCAGAGGGAGGGTAGGCGAGAAGAGGGGTAGAGGAGAAGTAGCAAGCTATAGTGCTTGTTTTCTGCATCTTTATTTCTGGATGTTGTTTTGAACCTGTCCATGACATTCCTGACAAGAGGACTGGAAGAGATCTGTCAAAGGCCTCATCAGCATGGCCACCTAATTGTTTGGAAGGAGTTATGTATAAACCTTCCTGATTTGACTGGGAGTGACTACTGCCTTTCACCTCTTTGTCTTTTGGCATAAAGTTTTCCAGGGTAAGCATTGAGGGTTAGCAGTGTGTATTTCTCTGCAAACAACTCAATACGCTGAGAAATCTTCTTTAGGAAGATGCACCAGATCTTTTAGCAAGGTAATGAAGTTTTTGCTGAAGGTAAAGGGAAAGAAAGACAAATCAAGGCCTCTCCCTGTGCCCTGAATGCAGAAGGAAGGAACAGTAAGAATAGAAAAGGGAGGGAAAGGAAAAAAGATCAGAGGAACAGAACAGAGCCACTATACCTGCAGGATTCAAAATGCATTAATGAGGCAAAGACATATTTCAGCCATTTAGGAAATGTTCACTTACTGAAACTAACTAGAGGTAAGCTGAAAACAAATAAATGGAAATATTTATTTACCAAGTGAGTTATCATCTGTAACTTGCCATAGAAGGCTGTAGAAGAAGACAGTATCAGCAGGTTGGTAAATGGATATTGAAAGGACAAAAGGGATATACGTTCTAGCATTCTTAATACAAAAGCTATGAAAATGAGAGGAGGGGGAAAGGAATGGGCAGTGAAGAGTGATGCTGGCTCATGTATTCTCCTTAAGGAGCATTTCCCATTGCTGGTGTTAGAGTATTGAGCTAGATGGACCACTGACCTGACTCAGTAGAGCCCTTATGTTCTTATCAGTATACCACAAATTACTGTAATAACAGTAGTTGACACATGCAGACTGAACAGTTAGATTATTTTATGAGCTCTGCAGTGGTTGTATTAGGGTGTTGTAGAGCAGTGTTGGAGCTGCAAGAGAACTGGGAGACACTTTCTGTATGGCACATGTAATTTTGAAACAGTATTTTTGAACACTGAAGAGTGGGTTGTGTATATTGCAAGTATTTGTTATTTCTTTGAAGAGACTCTTAGAGAAAAGAAGCTGGTTTTAAAGAAAAGAAGATCCTAATTTCAGCTTTCATTGGTTAAGGACATAATGGGCAAATCTGCCGTTTTATTTACTTTACTTCATTAGATATTGCATAACCTAAAATCTGTAGTAGAATTTGCATGGACTTTGTCTAAACTGTACTTGTATGCATCAGGTATAAGTGGTGGAATGAATGAACCAGCTGTGACCTCCATTCTCAAAAGTGTTTATAAGCCCAAGTGATAATGTTCAAACATATCCTTTCTGGGGCTTGAATGCAGTTAAACCAAATAGCACGATATAAACCGCGAACTTTGGTTATTCTTGTCTATCTCATAATAATTTCCTTCACCCTACTCTCAATATCCCCAAAAGATAATCCATTTGTCCTTATGTAACGGTTACAGGCAATAGAACCTACTTGCCAGTGTAAGTCAGCTATACTAACCTTCAGTTTTAATAAAGAGCTTAAGTACATGAACTGTAGTGAGGCAAATCACTACTACAGCATCACTTCCCTTAGACATAGTATTACTCTTACCAGCTTTTTGCAGCATCATAGTCTGTTGATTTTAGCTCACTTCCCATAATATATGGCACTGATTATTCACTTTGGCACAATGTTTAAGAAAAAAAAACACTTCAAAATGAAGCCAGGAGATAGTGTGGATTAATTTCATATGTAGGTTTTTTTCTTGCCTAAATGAAACTGAGCCAGATGATAGATATTTCCTAAAATGATCCGTACTTTTTCTTCTCGCTAATGCTTTTCTCTCCTAGGACATATGCCACCAGTAACCTTTTGAATGACCTGAAAATTTTGTATCGCACTGCTGGGCAGGAAGGAAAGGGCATTGCCTTTATATTCACAGACAATGAAATCAGAGATGAGTCTTTTCTTGAGTACATGAACAATGTTTTGGCTTCAGGTGAGGTTTCAAATCTTTTTGCACGAGATGAAATAGGCGAAATCATGGAAGACCTGATACCGGCAATGAAAAAGGAGTACCCAAGGCGTACTCCCACTGGCGAAAACCTTTATGATTACTTTCTTACTCGAGTTCGCAATAACCTGCATGTGATTCTTTGTTTTTCTCCTGTTGGGGAAAAATTCAGAACTCGTGCACTAAAATTTCCAGGTTTGATTTCAGGCTGTACCATGGACTGGTTCCAGCGCTGGCCTAAAGATGCTCTTGTAGCAGTTGCACAGCATTTTTTAGTTTCCTACAGTATTGAATGCACAGATGAAGTGAAACTAAGTGTTGTTAACACTATGGGAACATTTCAAGATATTGTAGCTGAAAAATGTATTGAATACTTTGAAAGATACAGACGCCAAACATTTGTGACTCCAAAATCTTACCTGTCCTTCATTGGAGGCTACAAAACCATCTACAAAGAGAAATTTGCCAACGTTGGAAGTTTGTCTGAACGCATGAGAACAGGTAATGTAAATTCTTTTTTTTCTTAAAAAAAAGTGAGAAAAATCCAAGTATAAGAATGTAAAAATACAGATTCTTATGTTCATAGAGATTTAAGGCATTTAAATTGTGAGCTCACTTTCGCTTGAAAATAGGTTGTCATATGTTTTCAGCTATATAGAGTGTATGTAATAAATATGTAGAGGTTTTGTTTTAACTAACTTTGTAAATGTTGCAGATTGCAGGTGTGTTTTTTATTTAGTATTAATTAGTAATTAAAATACCTAAAGTTCCTTCTTCTACACGTATGCATGCCAAGGAACTACTGAGAACCTAGTTTCCCCATTCGAACATACTGAAATTAAAGCTGAGGGAAAGTAAGTAAATGTTCAGATTCAGTCACTCTGAAGATTTTTTTTAAAGAAACAGTTATATGCCAAATATAAAATTCCTAAAATAGTCTTTATATTGCAGAAGATCATATGCAGTCACCAATTAAACAGTTTCTGAAACTGGATAGTGTTGTGGTGACTGTACCCTTAAAATGTTTCCTGTCTTGCTATAGCCAGTTGCAGGACTGTGCTATGTACACATATCTTCATAGGTAGAGGGTGGCTGGCTGCCTGGAAGGAACATTCATGATTGCTTCGGGAGTTAGAAAGATTTACTTGATCTACATGCATAGATTTTTTTTATAAGGATTTTTATACTTATATCTTTTCTATATGACTTTCTCATTGTTTGATAAAAATATTAGAGCATTTTATTGCTCAAGAATCTTCAGTTCCTCTTCCTCCCGTTTCATCTGAATCTTCATGTAATGTTGAATTTAGAAAGTTCAGCATAGTCTCCTTTTCATTTCTTCTGCATTGCTCAGGATGCCAGTTTCCTCTTCTGTGTTCTGTGGAGTTTAGGAACAGTCTAGTACTTCTTATGATCTCATGGATTTCTAATGTTACTCACAGACTTAAGAATGCCATTCACAATACTAATGCTTTCCAATATGTGTGTGTGTGCATGTGTATGCATTACTTAGTATCCTTCCCTTTACATAAAAATATAAGCAAGTGATCTAAGAACAGATTCTGAAGTTTCTTACCCATAAAAAAAACAGTAATAACACTAAATAGGAAATGAATGTTACCTGTCCTTTATTTTCATGTTCAACAAATCAGATCACTCACTGGGATTCCTAAATATGAATTTGAGTGACTTGTTTTAAGTATCCAGCTTACTATACTGAGGTTTCTCTCTCATGTCTTCCTATTGCTAAAATGGAATTTGTTCTACACAGGTCTCACAAAACTGATGGAAGCTGAGATTTCAGTAAATCAGCTCTCCAAAGAGCTAGTGATGAAGGAGAAAGATTTGGCTGTAGCTTCAAAAAAAGCTGATGAGGTATTACTGGAAGTGACTATGAAAGCCCAAGCTGCCGAAAAGGTGAAAATGCAGGTGCAAAAGGTGAAAGACAAAGCTCAGGCAATTGTAGATGACATTGCCATTGATAAAGCAGCAGCAGAGGAGAAGCTTGAAGCTGCAAGACCTGCAATGGAAGAAGCTGAGGCAGCCCTGCAGGTCAGAATTGAACATGCATATAATTAACAGTTGTTATTTGTGGAATATAGCGCTTACACTTCTGACTTGCAAAAATATTGAAAGGACTAGGATTGATCTATTAATCGTCACAGAGGAAGGCTGAAGAGGCAGGCACTGGAGAGCTAAGATGGGCAGTACCTCCTCTACTGTAAGGTAATAAAGCAGTTAGTGGTACTACCTTTAAGGGCTTTCTGCAGTACTGCTTCTGGGTGGCCTGCAGCAATTGTACATATGTAGTCCCTAAACAAAACAGTTTTGTCTATCATCAAGCGATAGCTTAAATAAGTGGATGATTTTGTTCTCTAACTTTTTAGACAATAAAACCTTCTGACATTGCAACTGTTCGCAAACTGGGTAAACCTCCTCACTTGATAATGCGGATTATGGATTGTGTGCTACTTTTATTCCAAAGAAAAATAGACTCAGTAACACCTGACCAAGAACGCCCATGTGTGAAGCCATCATGGACTGAGGCTCTGAAGCTAATGAATAATTCAGGATTTCTTAGCATGTTGCTTACTTTCCAGAAGGTAAGCAGTTAATAGTGGTATTATTACTTCTATAACCATTTTTACAGAGCATGTGAAAGTGTCCTCATATTTTGTGTGCTGTATCATCCATAGGAATTGAAGTGCACAGGTACTTTAAAAGAGATTATTTTTTGTACCTGTAGTTGCATGTACGTACATGACTGTATTCCTCTCCATTTTCATGGTTCATTATTTCAGTATTCTTTCTCCTGGGCCACTCAGTTTGGATGGCAAACACAAGCATTCCAAGGACTAGATCAAATCTTGAGAAGCTTAATCCTATTTTTATCCAGGCAGTTCTTGCTCCTCAGTAGAGATTTGCCTTAAAAGGACTCACTATTGATTTTTTAAATGGCTCACAAAATCCTGCTCACCATCTCCAATGCTACCAAGCCTGTTTGCATATAAGTTGCTCCAGAACTCTACCTCCAGAACTGCTTGATCAGAAGCCAGGAAGAAATACAGAAGGAACTGAGCATCTGTAACAGAAATACACTGAAATGTTTGAGTAACTTTTTGGGTTTACTATAAACTAGAGAAGTAGTGGAAGGGGAATGAACTGAGAACCTCAGTCTCAACTGTAGGAGAAATAAAAACAAATACAGATTTGATTTCCGTCAAGGCAGAAACCTGTCACATTTACAACAAAATTAACTGGACTGTCAGACAAGGGGAATTTCTCTGCTGGGAAGAGACAGAAGATGTCACAGGTAGCTAGACAAGAGGAGGTGCCAGGCTGGGCCCTGGGATGGCAGAATCATGGCTCAACTTTGAAATCCAGAAAACCAAGCAGGGTTCAGCAAAGCCCTTGTTTTCCACAGTGTTGCAGAACATACTCTGTTCATATTTACACTGATGATTGAATCTTCTTCAGCTGCACATTTTGCCATTGCCTATTTTAATGGGATGTTTTTGTTGTGTAGAGGAGACTTGGGACCATAATCCTCATTGTTCCCAGAAGCCAGTTCTCCCTGTGAAGCCGATTGACAAGACAGCATGAGGAAACTTGCACTGCCTCTGTAGACCTTTCTGGGGCTGTCAATCTGGCCATTTTTCCAAGCACTATCTTAACTAAACAGAAAGAAGAAATTAGATTAATGGTAATGGAGACTAATTATGCGCTCCTTACTCAAGTATATCTCTAATGAGGTTTCCAGTTTTGCCATCTATTAATACTGTATGCATTCCTACTGGTGGTTTGAAACACATTTAACAGAGAAGTCAGAACAACCTCTGTGGGATTGACTGAGTTCTTACAGTAAGTGATACTGATAAATGTGATGAAAAACACTAGAATACTTCTATCACTGATGAAGTACTTCACATGCTTTCGTTCTGTCTCATTTCTTGTTTCTAGAGTAGGGTATATAAGAGAAGAAAGTTCATCTCGTCTCAAATTCTGAATAGACTACACTGCTCCCTTTTTTGTGAGATTTATGGTATTTCCTAATTTTGTTAGGCAAGGAGGGTCAGGGGATGGAGTAGCTCCTTGTGTTTAAAATTCATTATTTAAAAGGAAAAATGTGAACTGGAGTTTTTCAAGCTCTTGAACAAAGGTTTAGGCCATTGCTGATTGGTCTTTGCTTCATCCTTGCCATCTTGCTAGCTCATAATTCTGAGTAGGAGAATAAAAAATCAAAATGTTTATCCATAACTACTTGATATTTTATCAAATGCTCATAGTGAAAGTATCATTTTATCTAATTTTAGGAATAATATAATCACTGTCTTTATTATTATTATAGTAGCTAGGGATCGGACAGATATAAGATAGCCCTTTCTGCTATGTACCTCCACTAAAAGGGTATATTGCTTAACACTGTGAAATGGAGGGTGATTTTTAGTTCTATTAAAAGAAAGGCATTAGTACATTGCCAATAAAGGGAAGGTTCTTAATTTCTCTACCATTGTTACTGTGTATAAGCTCTTCCAGTCTTTACATTGCTTAAGGAGATGAATTCCATTTTCTTCTGGCACTTATATCATTATAGATTAACCACCATTGTCAAAGACTTGGCTTTTCATGTTCTCAAAAGATTGTTAAGGGGGAAAACATCCAAGATTAGCATAATGAAGTGAGCAGCTGAAAGAAATCCTTTTTACCTTTCACATAAAAAGGTAGTTTCAAAAAAGTGAGGTCAGTTCCTTGCAATCTCACCCATTCCCTTCCCCTAGCTGCATGTTTGACACCCTCTTTCGTGATCACACTGATACTTGTCTGATGCTACAGTGAGCTAGTTCAGGGAGCTAGCCTAGAGGAAAACTAATCACTAGTTTGCTGGCTTAGGTTTCTGCAACGTTAGCTCCCAGACCAGCTTACTGAATGTTGGTGAAGGCTTTAAAGATGTAACAAGAACCTCTGGTTGAGGAGAAGAGGAAAGAAGGTACAGCGCTGTAGCAGCAATAATTTAGAGCAGCTTGAGTTGTCATGGAGCCACAAGTGTGAGCAGTATCTGTAAATCCTATAAGTCAAATAGGGATATTGAATGCAAAATGAAGTCAACATGTTGCAATGGAAATAGGAACTATTTTCTGCTTGACTGTAAATAAGAAATTCACACAAAACTCATTTTCTGCTCTTTACAAGAGTGAAAGGAAATAGCTTGCTCTTTCCTTCATAGCTAATAGTTGTGAGAGTAGGTGGGAAGAGATGTGGTTGTATCTCAGCCTTAGCTCATTCTCTGGCTTTTTGGCTAGAATCAAAGCGGAGTAGTGCCTGGCAGAGCATCTGATGAACCTGTGGCAGAATCAAAGTTTGGCCTGTATATTGCTACTTTTTGTTAGTAAACTGCATCATTGCTGCCAACCATGCCAGCTTTCCAAATGCAGTAATTTGAACTTCACCCCACATCTGCACTGCCATTCTTCGCTATAGAGACATGTGCGCTTCCATATCTCTGTCTTGTGAACACCTCTGGTGTTGATTTATAGAGAGAGGGAACAGCTATTAGCTCCTGTTTTACAGTCCCCCATCTAGTCAATCACCAGTTGTCTCCAGCCTCTCAGCCCCACCTGGCAGATATAAGGAACTGTGGAGAAGTTGTAGCACTGACCTCAGAATGAGTGATGCCTTGCCTCTGCCAGGGAAGTAGAAACAATACACTAGATTTTGCCTGATCAGACCCCAAAATGATTGTTATATTTTTCAGCACAAACAATTTCAAAGTGGTTCACAGTTACAGAACTAATTAACTGACAATTCGTGGTCTGAATTGGAACAGAATAGCTTCAATACCAGCTGAATTTAGGATTAGGAAAATTGTGCTGTGTTTACCGCTGGGTCCTGCCCTTCTCAGACACGTTTTAGCTAGCTAGCTTTCAAGTGCACAAGTAGAGCTTTTTGCATCATTCTGTCTTCCTTGTGGCTTCACTACTTTTCTTTAACTGTTTGTGCTTTGCTTCCAAGCACAAATGTGCGCTGTGCAATTTTACATTTCAGTCCACTTTTTGTCCATGTTCTGAGCAGTCCAGGGAATCCTAGGGAAAGTTTTATGAAAATGAATGAAAACCAGAACTATAACACTGTAAAATTATTCTTAAATTAATACCTATGTAATTTCAGAAATTTTCAATTGTCCTTCTGCAATAAATTCCTTTCAGAAATCCTCTTGAAAACTGCAAACTTTTATGTATGACAGGTATACAAAATTCTGGAGTATTTTATTCTGTTCCAAAAGAAAAAGAAATGCAGAACCAAATACAAGACTATGGTTGCTGTTGTACTAGAAAATGATTAATAATCAAAAAGTAGAAAGAATGTTTATTATGGAGTGGGGTGAAGATGCTCCATATGCCAGCATTTTGAGATGAATGTGTCTACACCTTTTTCTTAAAGTTTACATGTGGAAGAGGCCCTAGACTATATAGCTAGACTTGGATGGACCACAAGCTAAAACAAGATAATTTTTATAAGAGAGAAAACAGAGGGAAGTATGTTAAAATAAACGCATGTAAAACTGATCCTTCACCCTTCTGCAGAGGGTTCGTTGCAGGGTGGGAATTCCGTGCAAATTTCATCTCAATACAGCCTTTGTAAATTATTTCCAGGATTGCAATAAACTACATAATGGTTTCAGGGTGCACAGGTTCAGGAGCAATCACAAAGTAAATAACAGCCTTCTTCCCTGCTGTGCAACAAATGAAAAAGAAGACACAAAGAAAAAAGAAACTGAACACAGTAAATTGTGAATAAACAATTGAATGCATAAATTCTGTAAGAAGTGGTAGCATCATGTTTTTGAAAAGGAAAATGTTTTTGTGGACTTTACTCTAAAATCCAATTTTGAAAATAAATTTTCCTTTCTATTAACTAGGACTCAATTACAGGTGAAATTGTGGAGCTTTTAGAGCCTTATTTGGATATGGAGGATTATAATTTGGAGACTGCTAAAAAAGTGTGTGGAAATGTAGCAGGTCTTTGCTCGTGGACACAAGCAATGGTTTACTTCTATGGTATTAATAAAGAAGTCCTTCCTCTTAAGGTACTTCATATTGTTCATGTTATTTTTCTGAGGGATGACCATAGTTGAATGGAAAAAAGTAGTATTATTTTGTCTAAAAATGATATTGAACAGCATGAAATTCTTGTTTCAAGAAATTGGTTCTATCCCCCCGTGGTGAAGTGAAGCACTTCAAGGTTAAAGATGTCCCTGCAATGTCTTCCCCCTTGGGCAGCTACACTGTGATCAGTTGTTAATTGTGTGAACACAATCAGTTGACCATGAGAGCCCTTAGTGCACAGGTTCTTTTCGCAACCTGACTATCTGCTAGCAGGAGTTACTGATACTATCTCTGCTCTCAGCCTTGGTGCCAGGCACCCTAATTTCAAGTAGTATCTGGAAGAGGACAGACCATGCTCGACACAGAAGTTTTTGAATTTGAATTTGAATGAAGTAAGAATTTAATGAATTTAGCTGGAATTCAGCTCTTCTAAGGAAACTTTTGAGTGCCAAGCAAGAGTCAAGTTGGTACAGTTTGTATCTATAATAAACTAAGCAGTCACTGGCATAGAAAATTTCTGTCTGAACAGTGAAATTTTCATAAAACTATTATAGAAAGAGATCAAATGTCATTAACTGTATTCCTAAAGATAGTTTTATTGTCTTGGAAGTGTTTCATTTATGGGCATATGAAAAAAGAAAAACTTTGAATATTTGTATAGTGTTTTATAAACATTGCTTCTATAGGGGAATGTTATTGCTCTTTTTTGAAGAAATACATATCAATTGGTCACTGTACTTATATTCAGTCTCCTACTATATAAGTAGTATACTAATTGTAGTATACTAATTGTATGTTTGAAACTCTTGGCTTATTCTTACAGTATATCTGGTCAAATCTAATTTCATTCCCTTAAAAGCATGATATTTTTGATTCAGGTAATTAATAGAGAAGACTATATTTCTGTGATACATAAATAGCAATTCCCTTTTCAAATAATGAGACATTCAGTAATGAAAATAGAATTTGAAATGCAGCTATTGGGAGATGTAAAAGAACAATACTTAGCGGAAGTAGTGGATTTATACTCAGATACAACTCTTTGAAAGCTGCAACAATATTTTTGCAGTTTTCAGTTGTATACGTATGGTTTAAGATTATGTATAAATTTAACTTTGTATTCAAGTATTTACATTTTTGACACACTGGAGCCGAGAAAACCTAAGCATGCACTTCTTGGCGAAGTATAATTAGTAGTAATAGTAGTTACAAATATTTAAAAAGTGAACATGACAGAGGGAAGAAATGTTCAAAGTATGCAGGGGATATTACAGGAAGCAGTGGAATGATGCTAAGAAAATAATTGAAAATAAGTTGTGCAATTAGACTGCATAAGGTACTGGTATAGGGAATCATCCTGTGCTGAAAAGCAGGTGGACTGAATGATTTAATAGAACTGCTTTATCCTAACCTCTGTTCTGGGAGACAAACTCCCTTCAACACTTGGAAGAACCTTCCAATGTATGCTTAAATTGCATCTTAACTGAGACTCAGTGTCTTGTTAATGTTAAATGTGACAACCTGTGAAAACTAATTAATAGACTAATGCTCCTTATTTTAGTAAATACAGTGTGCAAAAATTAATTCATCCCTAGAAATGTATACATACATTCTTTAGATACAGCCTGCAGCCATCAGCTGGGTCATCAGCTAGAACCATACAGTTAAATAACACAAAAAATGTAACCAAATGTTGCCAACAATGCAGTGTAGTTTATCCTACAGCAGTCATCATGTGTGTATACTCCTTTCCTATAAACCTTCAGTATGACCATGAGCTGTTCCTCTCCAGTTTGTCATCTAGTAAACAGGCCTGCTGGATTAACCTGATAATTCTGACACACTACCAGCTATTTGTCCAGTAGTTGAAGAATATAACTGAAGAATCAGAGAGTCCTGGTTTTAGCTATTAATCTGTTAGCCTCCAATTAAACAGCATGTATAAGTGTATAATTTCCCTTAGAGAGGTCTCCAGTGATTTTGATTAAGTTCTCCTTAGGCTGGAATGATTATTAAGGGAAAAAGTTCATCTACAGCTTATGAATTCTGTTTAATATTGAGGATTCTCTGTGTAAAATGCTGTTTTAAGTGCAAGTCTTTTTTGCCTTTTCTGCTTTTGCTTGTCTCCATACTGAACTAAAACGCCTAGGGTTTTAAGATCTTTTAGAAGAAAGATCTTTTTTTATGTGAAAGATCAACAGTGGTCTAGGTCAGTGAGCAGTGTGAGACTGCATTTCCATGAGGAGACATCAGTCAGACACCATGTGCCCAGGAAAGGACTGAATAAAAAAGCAAAGTTGATCACCCAGCATATCCACCAAGGCTCATGAGCAGAGAGATACAATGTGTAAGGTCTGAGTACAAGCCCTCTGGTGGCCTGGTCAGCATCCCCATGGACTGTAAGAATCCCTGAACTTGGAAAGCTAAGATTACTGAAACAAAAAAGGCACCAGGAAAGCTTAATTCTTCCTTACCTGTGGCGATGATCCAGTTGCCTTTTTCTTATGGCTTCTCCTATGTCTAGTAGCATTTTCTGAATTAACTGAGAAACAGCTGCTCTTTTCAATGATTTGGGTTTGGTCCTGTGAGGTGCTGGGATTCTGTTCATGAACTGGGACAGCATTTAAGAATGTGAACTTTTTTTTTTTTTTTTTTTTTTTTTTTTTTTTAAGAGAAACATGTATTTAAATGCCTGTGCTCTGCAGAACTGAGCTTGCAATGAATTGATGAGGAATGTATGGCTACGTCAGTGCTGGTAAATTAAACACTGCTAGGGAATTTTACTAGCCACTAGTAAGTGATCATCTGCAGTGTTAGATTGTTAGAGTGGTCTGTAGTATGAATTTGTTCTTGGCCAAGCAGCACTTTCTCAAGAATCTGTGGGCAACTTTTAGGAGCTAGCCTGGTTCAAGGACCATTTCCATGAGGCTATTTGCAAGAAACTGTACTGTTTTAGAGGCTCGGAAAGTTAAATGTTTTATGCCAGTAAACCTCAGTGCCAAAGAAAGGTCCTGGACATGTTTAATTTAATATTATAGCTGTAGCCTGTAACACTGCTTATTTTTCCTGTTTTATATGGAATGTAAAAAGATTAAAAGGTACAAGATCGTCTCACCACCTGCTACAGCCTTCTCCAAGGGCATCTCAGAAAGCGGCAAAATAACTGGCTGACTGTTTTATCTGTGCCTCTTGTGGACAGAGGGACCGTCTCCATACCTGGCCTGTGCAGATGGATGCAGAGATCAGGTAGAGGAGCTGGCTGGAGCAGACATAGAGAGGGTTGTTTATGTGGATCCACACAATGCCAGTTGCAAAGAATGGCTGGAGCTGCTGCTCTGATGCAAGCCAAGGCAAATATAGGCCCCCTAACTGGATGCTCAGATAAGAATGTGGATTTCGTGTCTTGAATCCTCATGATTCATTCACATAAAGTCCATTTATTCAGGCTCTTCCATTACATTCAACTGGAATAAATTTTGAATCATTTCTTTGCTGTGTGACTCAGAGGGATGAAATGAAGGGTATGAAGCTTGTCTGCATAGCAGTGTCACTAAAGTTAGAAAGGCCACAGTGGTTTTTTGTGATTGGGAAACATTTCATTCCCTCCTATAATTCGCTGGAAGTCTTTGTAAGAAGCTTTTTGCAACAGTAATAGCCTTCTTACACAGCTAAACTTGCCTCCTGCTCTCATGGCAAAACTCTGAGCAGGAAGCTGTCAGCCAACCTGCTAGCGATGTCAATATGAAAGTGGTATTTGTAGCTGTGTAATTTTGAAAAAGGGAGTTGGAAAAAAAAGGCAGGAAGAAAATAAATAGTGATGATTTGATAGGGTAATCTAAAACAAGTAGTCTCTCTGCCTTGGGGAATCACATATATTGGTCAGCTTGGTACATTAGTGCTCATTCTTGTGCAAACAACCATTGTTCATCACATATGATTAAGTAACCTCCAAATCAAACTAATACCAAAATGTATTACTACCTTTGTTGTGATTACCCTCAAATTTGCTAAAAACTCTGACTGAATTATCCATGAAATCATTTCTTATCTTAAGTCATTTTCTAAAGATCCATATAAAGTCTTGAGTAACTAATTTGGGGATTTTTTGTGTTAGAATACAGTATATTTTTCCCTTGTACTCATCTGATATATTTTTTCATTGTGCCCAGATCTTCAAAGCTGGTAGCCTTTTAAGAGCTAAAAAGTCAGTTTTATCAGTCTTTTGCACCTTTCTGAGTAGTTTATTGCTGCAGGGAGGTCTGTTTTTTATATATATATATATATTTACAATGCATCACTGCTCATAGGTATTGGGAATTCTCGTGGCCATTCTTTTCCACTGAAGTTCGTGTACTGCTGTAGTAAACATTAAGGTGAAATATGAGTCCACACAGCCAGATGCAAGTTTCTTGTTGTTCCAGCTGTTCTACCTAGGCTGTTCTTCCCAACTCTGCAAAGATCTTGCTCTCTGTGTTACCTCACTATTTGTCACCTGTGGCTGAAACAATCTGTCGTAACTTTGCCTTAAGCTCCCATTTTCTGCCTTCACAAAGTTTAAGGATAAAAGGAACCATTAAATAATCTACCCTGAACCCTTGCAGCATTTAAACTTTTCCTGGTAGTCCAAAATTCACTAAAAAATAATATCAGGGGTTCTGAAATCTGCTTGGCCAGGTCCTAACAAGACTGGTCTACTGATTTAACAGTGTTTATCTAGGAGGTGCTGTTTAATGTGCTCTTTGATAATAGCGGAATAAAGATATTTCAGCATCCTTATGTGATGGAAATTTTATGAGTGACCATTCTGCTGGCTATCTCCGTTATAATGTATTTGTCTATATCTAGGACCTGTCAGCAAACGCAGTGGCTACAGTAATTGAATTATTTTTTTGCTGACAGGGCTATTCTCTGGAAATTGGACTCCTAGAGCAGTACTGTTTTGTTGATTAGTACAGATACTTTTCTCTAACTCCCAGCTGACAGACCTGTCCATTGGAATCCACCAGACTTCATGCTACTTTTTTTTTCATCATGCCTAGGTCTCAAAATCATTCAAATTTATACAGAGAGGTGAGAAATGTCTGTAGAGTTTTAGCTTCCAGAGGAGCAAAAAATGCAAGTATGTTGTGTACAAGTATGCAAGTAAGCAAAAAATGCAAGTATGTATGTACGTTTGTTTTTGTTGTTTATTTTGTTATGTATTGTAGAAGTAATTGGTGGGAAAAGAAGGGAGAAGAGTAGTTTCCATTATCATCATTTTATAATCTGTGAGGCACGATCTTAATTTTCTTTTGCACTGAGAGGAGATTACAGGTAACATTGTATGGATTACCACGTATCTCTAGTATACAGCTATTTCAAATGTATTGTTGATTTCAAATCATTCATCTTTATGTGATTAATGGATCATTCTGAAAATATTATTTGAAAACATTTTAAGATTGCAATGAATAATTTTAATGTTTTGCTTGCATTCCAGCTTTAGGTTGAAAAGTAAATAAAGCAAAAACTGCTGTTATTTTTAAAAAGTATTATTTTTAAAAGTACCAGTACAGTAGGATATGTGCCTTTACAGCAGTGTTGTTTGCACTTGCCAAATAATAGGTATTAACCACTCTACTTTAAAATGTTTATAGGCAAATCTAGTCTTGCAAGAAGCAAGGCTTGCAGCTGCTCAAACTGAACTGAATAATGCACAAAATCAGCTGGATGAGAAACAGATGGAACTGGATCAAGTACAAGCCATGTATGATAGTGCTGTGGAAGAGAAGCAGGCCTTACTAGATGATGCGGAGGCATGCAGAAGGAAGATGAACAATGCCACAGCTCTGATTGAAGGATTAGGTGGCGAAAAGGTACTAGCACATATGAGTAGGTTTCCAGCACAAAGTAGGTGCTGAATAAAGTGATGTCTTGGTATTATAGGTCACTGTACTTTAGTTGTGTGTGTGTTTTTGGCTTCAACTCAGCGTATCTAATGAGGTAAAACAATTTATTGAGTTGTCTAACTCTTCTGTATGAACCTTTATGTCATATCATATGACTTGTATTGGGATAAAGTTTAGATTTAAAGCCAGGGAGTCAAATTACTTTAAGCTTTAGAAAGAAGAGGAATTAGACTTAACCTAAATAATTGCCCTAAAATATTCATAAGTAGCATTACTCTCTTCTCAGCAAGGATACAAGAATAGTAATTTGAAGCTTGACTAATTTTATGAATTATAATTTAAGTTCAGATTGCTACTGGAACCTTTGACAGAATTATGAGCTAATCATTATCCTTGGCACTAAGCTTGACGTTTTCCTTTCCTACTCCTTTTCCTATGTTGATTTTGCTGGTTTCGGTGACTAATGGAACCTGAAGGTTTCCAAAGGGAGCTTTGATGATTCCTTCCTTGAAATCCTACTAGCCTTGAACCCTGTGAGGCCCGGACTTCAGTGTTTGTTTGCATTGCTGTATTTCAAATATATCAGTCTGAAATCTTAGGTGCTTTGGCATGTTTTTCTTATGAATTTATAATTTCAAAGAGTGTTACTGGTAGTAACTGATACTTGAAATAAACAGGAGTAGAAGACACCACTCTGGAGTAAGGTTGTTAGATGTTTATTACCTTGAAATCCCCAAACCACAAGGGGAACCCCAGGAGCCTTGCGGGGAAGCAACTGGGCTGTTTCAGGCACTGCAAAGCATTGGCCCATGGCGAGGTTCAGGAGGATGTGAGTTTAAGGTGAATTAATAGATTACAATATACGGTACTGTGCATGTGCTACAGATAACAAGGGAAGTGATAATTCTTTAGGTATACAGATAACAAGGGAAGCAGTAATTCTCTAGGAGTACACAAGTCCAGACTGATGCCTATGTGGCGCAAGTCTAAGGGTTGCGACCTGCCATTCCTTATGGTTTCTGCACACCAAGTGTTTTGGCAGCTGGAATAATTGATTGGTTAATGTGCACCTGTCTCCTTGCCAATCTTCCACTGTTTACCTACTACAAAGAGTAACACCAAATTAGGACTTACAGTGCCTTAACATGGGTTTTCTGAAGCCTTGTGTGATAAGGTCTTTTAAGAACTATGAGTCCATTCTACTTTTGAAAATTCAGACAAAACTACAAGAGCCTATATTTGGAACCTTGGACAAAACTGACACTGTGTATTTTGTCAATTTAAAGTGTGTAGGTCCTGACCAAGGTTGCATGTAGCTGACTGGAAGGGAATAAGAATCTGTAGAGAGAGGAAGAAATAGTATTCCGAAAACTTCTTATACTTCTGAAAGGAATGGTTTAAAGCCAAAAATACTCCTGGTTCAAAGAGCAATTATTTACCAGAAAGAAGGAAAAAGAAAAGATATGTAGGTTTGATCTTCGTGTTAGTTTCATGTCTGTTTAATACGACCTCTTTATAATATTTCATATACAGCTTCGTTGGACAGCAAGCAGCAAAAACCTTCAGAATCAAATTATTTGTTTAGTGGGGAATGTTCTTCTGGCCACTGGATTTCTCTCTTACTCTGGACCTTTCAATCAGGAGTACAGGAACTTACTGCTGCAGTTGTGGAAGAAAGAAATGAACAACAGTAAGATTCCGTACAGTAATGTAAGTGTTCCTGAACTATCCTGGCCTTACTCTTTTCCTTGCAGAGATATAATGTTTCAAGCACTTAATTCCAGAAAAATACTTCACTGGAAGATTATTTGTAGGCTGTCACATTCCATCAGATTTTTAGTAATAAAAAATAAGACAGTTAATAACAGAGTTTATAAAAATAATGTTTTAAACTCTTCTTTAAACTTCAGTGCATCAGTGCAGGCCAGGGATCTGGCAAATCCAACACAGAGATACTGCATGAGGTCAGGTACCCTGGGAGGAAATTGCATTATATGGGAAATGAGGTAAATTTACCAGATCAGAGCAGATTTATCTTAACATAAGGGTATCCATCAGGTAGTCTCATTTTTCCTCGATAGTTGGTGTATTCGACAGATATCATATTGTGCCCATAATTTCAGTCATAAAGTCAAGCAAATCAGGGACATCTAGTACTCAGCAAAAGCAGAAAATACGTATATTGAAGGAAGCACTAGCTGTAACTGTCTCTCTCAACATTGCTATTGCCTTATACAGGTAACTTGTGAATGTACGTTTGAGAATCCCACCCCACAACTGGTTTTGTTCTACCTTCTAGAGCTTCCCAGACAGTCTTTGAGGCAGCAGCTCCCAAGTTAGGCCCACAGGATGGTACAGAGAGGGAGGATTGGTCTGTGGCTTCTGGGCTAGGTGACATTCCCCAGACATCTTCCAGGGGCCAAACAAAATTTACCCCATTTCCACTCTTACATATAGGCTCATGTGCTGCCATTAGAAATCTGCTCTCTCTGTGGATATGCACCTTTCACTCTGAACTATAAATGTAGACAATGAAGGAAGAATTTGCATTAAAGCTTTTTTCATATATTTCAGAGTTCTGACAGATTGCATCATAAATTCTTTAACCTACTATTCTTAATATTAAATTGTGAAATCAACAAAGTAGTCCAATAATATAAAGTTCCATGGTTTTCATTTAGAATTACGTAAGTACATTTGAATAATCCATATTTGCTAGAAAATGTCTGCAAAATGGAGCTAAACAATTTTTCCTTCTTCAAGCTTCACACTTCATTTTTAATCTTAGTGTAGCTTGATTAATTCTCAGTTGGCATAAAAATACACTTACACCCAATTATTGAACACACCATTATATATTTTTAATCAGGAAGTACCACCTCTGCACTCTGCTGCTTTTACTGCTTTATCAGCAGTCAAAAAATTATTTACACCCTCCTCTCATACCCTCTGCTTGTGTACCCACACCATTTAATTTAGTTTAGTTTAAGTGTCTTGCTGAAATGATTAAGTTAAGTCAAACTTGGATTTTTTAAAACTTGCTTTAAATCAATTTAGCTTGCTCCAGTTGAAAAACTTAAATCCAGGTAGATTTTTCACCAATAAGGCTGTTCTCAGTGTACCTCACATCACAGCTTCTTCTCAAATGGCCTAACTCTGTGTTAGGAGAGGAGGCCTAAAATGCAGCTGAGCTACTGTGATCCCATCTGCTGCTTCAGTTCCCTACCACGTCATATAGTACTTTTATTGAAGTGAGCAGCTTCCATATTGGGACTATGATACAGTGCAGACTATGTAAGGTCTAGATGGATTTATTAACATTGTACCAATATCACTGCAATGTCAGGCAAGATTCTTTACCAGTGTGGTATGGGAGTTCTCCTACTTCATTCATCCCAGGGAGGCTTTTTCCCAAATTCAATGTACAAAATGTTCTTATCAGTTACTTACCTTGAGGAACGTCTGTCAAGATTCTTATCATTTATGGTGAGAACTTAGATGTATAATGTCCTTAGGAAACAAGAAATAAGGAACTACAGTCTGCCTCTCTGAAGATATTCTGACCACATTGCTATTCAGCTGCATCCTTCAAAATTTGAGGAATACTTTTTGATTGCTTCTGTGTTACTAATTTATCTTTTTTTCAAATGTACAGGCTAGACACAGAATGTCACCATTAACTTGAGTTTCAAGCGACAATTATCGTTCTGTTTAGATAGTTCCCCTAATGAGAAGACTATGGTTTTAATGAGTGTGTATGGAAGGGAAGAGAGTTTTAGGATTTTTTTCAGTGAATTGAGAACTCACAAAAAGGCGGCAGATGGGTACTTCACACCACAGGAAAGAAGGCAGCTTTGTAGTATAAGCAAAAGGCTTGACATCTGCCTTACTTTGTCACAGACTAACTGGGTATGGGTGTATGAGTCATTTAGGTGTAACGTTTCAGAGAGCGCTGTTTAAAATTAGTCATTTAGCTCTGTAGTTAGGCACTTAAATAAACCAAATTTCAGATTTGCAGGGTGACTGAAACTTTACTTTCAGTAAAAAAAAGTCAAAGCTTTTTTCAAAGCTGGATTCTACAAATAGAAAATTGTCTACTTAAGGAACTAAATATGGGTTTAGCTTCATATTGCTGAAAATTTTAGCTTTTTAAATTTTTTGCTTCCCTTTTCATAACTGGAAACTTGATTATTAAAATTTCTCTGTCTTCTGAGGGTGCTTTGTGTTGCTTTATTCTGATTCTTCAATAATCAGAGTACAGGAAATCAAAGAGGGGAAAAAAGCTTTTAAGCCTTGCAGCCACTGGTATGAGTAACTCTCATGATTTTATCACAAGTCTCACAGTATCTGTAATTTTGCCTCAGGACCCAGCTGCTGAATTATGTGACTTTTCTGAGGTTCTCAGGCTTTTTCTTTCTTTTTTGACATGTTGCATGTAGAAAAAGCCTAAAAATAGGAATTCTAGAGGTGAAAAATGTGAGACACAAATAAAAAAAAACTCTTCAATTTTATTTTTTTTAAATCACATTGTTATTAAGCTACTTTTCTTATTTTGGAGAGCTTAATTTGTGATTTTAATCACTGTTTTCCTCACATACATGTTCTTGAGAGGACAGTCACTGTTCATAGTGAATAAAATACAGTGTATTAGTCGATCTATACAAATCAAACTGTAAGAGAGTATATGAGCTGGGGACAGCTCTGATTATAGCAATAATATGTTTCCATGATAGTCCATGATTATTGGTTCATAGGAATGAACCAATCTTTCATACAGTAGGAGCCATCTTTTCTCTGAGTCTCCCACAAGGCATCCTGTACACATACACACACTTGGAGGGCATTCTAAGACATGTAACTTTACAGCAAGAGAAAGTGCTTCTGTACAAGACAACCCCTCCTCTTGAGCTAGCAAAAAGAAAAGATTTTGCCAATATCAAAATCAGCTTGTCATTAGATATGCAACTGGCTACAGTGTTTCTCTGACACTTCTGCTGTCTTTCTTTGGTGCCATTTATGTCACTTAGAGTCAGTGGAAGTTCAAAGCTTGAACAGGATTCACTTTCATTGTTCCTCCACTTTCAGGATTTAGGCACTGGACTTTAAAGAAAGGAAAGATAAACAATTACTACCAAATATATTCTTTTACCCATTGTGATCAGAATAGGAAGAGCAACTTCATTAAACATTTTAATAAAACCCTTCAAACTGGTACTAATTTTGTAATTTTTATTAGGATCTGAACCTTACTGGTTTGCTTGTTGACAATGCTACAATTGGTGAATGGAACCTCCAGGGTCTTCCAAGTGATGACCTCTCAATTCAGAATGGCATCATTGTCACAAAAGCATCTAGATATCCTTTGTTGATTGATCCACAAGGTCAAGGAAAGATCTGGATTAAAAGTAAGGAAAAGGATAATGAACTCCAGGTAAATTATTCACTTAAATTTTGTCTGTGTGCGTGCGTGTGATGTCAGATCACAGTTAGCAATACAACTATTTTCCTATGACCATACTTTGGCCATGTGTTATGGTAATTTGAATCTGATGTTCATGGTATACTGTTGGGCTCACAGAAATTCAAATAAGACTGAGGCAGAATCTGTGACCTGTATCTGTCAGGGTGAAATAACTTGTACGACTTTGTTTTCTCTTAGAGACAGTTTCAGGAGCAAACTAGGATTATATATTATGCCATAAGTATTTGAAAGATGAATTTTTTTAATTGTTTGCCATAGAGAAAGAGACAATTACTAGTAGAGAAAAGTAAATGACTTGCAAAACTAAGACCAGACAGTATCAAGCAGTTATATCAAGCAGCCATGTTGCATAGGAATAACATTTTAGGATCATCCATTTAAGAGGAAAATAAAAAAAGGAAAAAGGGAGGAACTGGAAGGAAATAATGGTGGCCTGAGGTAGAGTGGAAATCTAGCCATCTTTTGAGGCACACCAAACACAGAACGCAAATTTAGTATACATCTTCATGATTAAGGGCATGTGATAAATATATTTTTTGTTTACTTTATCTACCCTTCCTGCTTTTCATCTAGCAGTGCATGCTGTTTGGCATCTGGGTCTTGTATTTTATTTAAAACCATTTTTCCCCCTTCTAGTCAGTCTACCCTCCATGCTGCATTACACTAATATGGCTAAAATGGGTTATAATAAAAATCTGAGCACTTGATGTATTTTCAGGCCGGATTAATCGTGACACCAAAGAGTTAGTTGTTAATGATTCAGATCTATCCTACAACTTTAGATTATCACATGAATACCACTCAAAATGGGAGTGTGGATAAGAAAAGAAAATGAAAAAGAAGCTAAAGATGGTGGTATCTCAAGAGCTGATGACATCATGGAGATATTGTTAAGTAAATGCTTGCCCTTCTGGAGCTTGTCCTATCCCTGTATTTCCTAGCTCCCATGAGAAAGGCCCAGTGTTCAACCCCACATCAGATCCAGTTTCTGGATTTTTGTGGTGCATGGCCACAAAAATGGTACAGAAACACAACTAGCAGCAGGAAGTATTAACTGAGCAGAAAGAGAAAAATATAAGACAATATTCAAAGATCTTTGAAGAAAAAAATGAATGTTTTTATTAAAAATATGAATAAAAAGTCCTCCTAAAACATATGAATTATTGTCATAGGAGAGCTGATGTATTTTGTGACTGTATGAAATCAGTAGATTTCATACACAAAATCTACTGATTTCCAACAGAGTAGATAACATGGTTTCCTCTAAATTACATCAGACTTTTCTTTGTCCTCCCAAAATTGGATCAAGAAAGGCTCTTTTGATAAACTAACAGAAAAGAATAAATAGAAGGATGTATCTCATATCCCACCCTTTTTGAGACTTGCATCTCCTACTTAGGATTTCAGAAAGGTGCCAAGCTCAGCTCTGGAGTGACAATGTTAAGCTCCTTCAGTTAGGGACCCATGCTGACTCTTTCTGCCATGTTGTATAGCCTTTTCTCCAATACCTTAAAAGATTAAGTATTCTCCAAGCTCCTGCTTCAGTTCCCTCCCCTGCATGGAAGTGACTGTGTATTGCCTGCCTTCCATGTGGCTGCTTTAGTCCCTTGCCTGAGCACATTCTATGTGAAGGAACTATGAACACAGGCCTTTAATTCTTTGATCCAGTATTTATTTTAGAATTTTATATTGCATACTCACCAAAGCAGGGACTAGGAGATGTATATTCAATACCATTTCCTCTTTCCCCACTATTTATACGTTATAGGTTACCACATTTAACTGATGAGCCAGAGAAAAATGTCCACCAGGCTTACCTTGTGGTCAGTGTGTGTGAATATACAGCCTATGAAATTTGTAAATCTTGATGTGGCTTAACTGCTGAGCTGCTCAGTATTCTCAGCACTTCTGCAGCTTTGGATACAGATGCAACCTGTAGGTACACAGGAAAACTTTTTTGATGAAAACTGAGACAACTATGGACTTTCAGACATCCTGGCTCAGGTGTCAGCTGACATCTGAGTTCTCCCCCTGTAAAATCAAGGAGGAACAGGGTTATGTCAAGACTCTAAATACCCAAGTGTTTAGATTATGCCTTTAACCTGGGATATTTTCATTGGCAATGGTCTTGTCAGAGTTACGTTATCGATCAGTGAGACACCAGCTTCCTCCATCAGTTTCATTCAGACTGAAAATGTAGGCATTATAATATTTTGATGAATACAGATATACCTAAGTTTTAAAAAAGCTAAAAGTGAGGAGTGCTGGAACATAGTATTAATTATTAAATAATATATTGTTTTAAGCCTGTGTAATATATTTCTAGATATCTTAATTATACATTTTTCAGAGTGGTGTCTGTAAGACAAGGACTTTCGTTATTTAAAAAACCGTGGCTATCCTATATTCCTCTAGTCAGAACAGACTCCAAAACTATGGCATAACAGGCTTCTGGGAAGATGGTTCAATTTTCATCTCAAAGGCTTATCGTAAATGCACTAAATCTAAATAGATGAAAAGTAGTCATTGTAATACTTAGCAAGTTTAAGACTTGATCTTGGGAATGGAAACTGAAGTGGAAATTCAATAACTGATATGAGACAAGGTGTCCTATGTAAGATTGATTCCCTGACTGAATCCTATAAATATTTCCTTACCTCTTATTAGTGTTTTGAGCATAAAGACATTAATATTGAAGAGGTATTAAGATACTACAGTGATTGCACAGATAGACAGATAGCTAAGTAAATAGGTAGGTAGATAACTAAAGAAAAACAAAATGTGTGGTCCCCTTTTCTATTGAATTTAAAGCAAAACATTAAAAGCATTCATTAACTTTTTAATTAATTCTTATTCTTAATGTATTAATTTTAGCATAGGCAGGTTTTGGTCCCTAAATTGTAATAATTTGTGTAGGTATCTCAGGATGAGTACAATTTTTGAAAGTTATAATAGATTTTATACTGTTTTCTGTGTGCTGCAAGTATGTGCTGCAAATATGTGTGAACCAATCTTTCTAGGTTACAGCCATGAACCACAGGTTCTTCAGAAGTCACATAGAAGACTGCCTGTCTCTTGGCCGACCTTTGTTAATAGAAGATGTTGGAGAAGAACTTGATCCTGCTCTAGATAACATTTTGGAAAAAAATTTCATAAAATCTGGTTCAGCGCACAAAGTAAGATGAATTGTGAACACGAAAGTAGAAAGACAGTAGGACAGATGCGGGGTGAACAGATAGTGTGGATACTGCAGAGATTTACACCTTTGCAGCACTTAGGAAGATGAGTAGTAAACCCATGGGTTTTGTTTTTTTCCTTTTTTACCCGTTAGGCAGAAAGTTTAAAAAGTGTAAATGAAAAAGTAAAAAGAAAGGGTTTATCCATTTTTCACTGGAAAAAAAATAACTGATTTTTTGCATTCAGCTTTAGAAAAATAAATAATACATTTTATTTTCAGGTGAAAGTTGGTGACAAGGAGGTAGATCTGATGAAGGGGTTTACCCTTTATATGACAACAAAATTGGCCAATCCTGCCTATACTCCAGAAATCAGCGCAAGAACAACAGTGATCGACTTTACAGTTACTATGAAAGGGCTGGAAGACCAGCTCCTTGGCCGTGTCATCCTCACAGAAAAGCAGGTATCTAGATCTAGTAGTTTGCAATATTTGTACAGAAGGAAGGCTTGTTCAGTATTTGCACTATAAGTGTATATACTTTGTTTTGTCCAAAATCAAATGCAAAAGCAAAATTGTGAATGAAAGTTAAGTTCTCGTGCATTCTTGAAGAAAAACATGGAGCTATTTTTTAATGGGATGGAGGCGCTTAAACATTTTTTTAAGATCTGGCCTTTGAAAGAGAAGAAATGAAACTATTCATTAAAAATACATCTCAGGCATATACAAGATATAAATAAAGCATCTTTATTCCTTCATATATAGCAAAGTCTCCTAGTTCAGTCAGAAAACTCTTTTATTTCTGATTTTTTTTAAACTTAATTTGAATTTCCTGAAAAAATTATTAGGAACTTGAACTACTTTTGCCAACTAGGCTGTAATATGCAAGGAGATATGGTATTTTTAAGTAGCCCTCCACTCTTACTTGAGCCTGCACCTGCTAAAATTTCCATTGATTATCTGGAAGCAAAGTTAAGGAAGAAAATCCTCTCCCAGTTTGTTTTTTCAGAATTTTTACTTCTTAATTCAAAATCTGAGAAGTCCTCCAAATTAACTTTATTCCTAGATCGATCCTATTTCTTTTTGTCTGATATCTAATTTAACAGCCTGGTGATCCAAAAACTTAGGAGTCAATCCATCATGGGCATTGGGGACACATTTGTTTTTTAATGTGGCAGTCATACCAATAAATAAGTGAATATCATGGTCCAGTCACACTAAAATAAAGTGTTTGTTTCCTTTCTCATTAAAATGAAAGCATAGAGGTTATAGTTCTTATAAAATGGGATGACTTTCTTATTTAAAATGGAACATTTCACAGTTGCATGTTTGTGAGAAAAGTAACAAAGATTAAAGAACTGCTGCTTTCAATAATCATAGGTCGACGTCTCGTGTGAGAGCAGTTCCCCACATGATGAAATGTTTTCCTCCTCCTTCCACTTCCCAAGAGCACATTCTAACCACTGAGCTTTAGTGGTGCTCAGTCTCTCCTGCTGATGTCTTTCAACTTTGCTCAAATAAGCATTTACTGAAATAAGAACTGGAATCTAAGTGCCTTTCTTTAAGTCTGAGAATCACAGTTAGAGACTAGAAAGTCATTGTTATGCCCAAACTTCCTGGCTTAGTGAATTGTTCCATGAAAACCGGAAAAGGAGGTACTGAGGAAAAGCTATCCACTTAGCAGAGCATTTGGGACAAGCACTAGGGATGTGAGACTCAAGAATTTTAAACTTTACTCTAGTACATATTTATATAAGCAAAATGGAAAAGCATCAGCAGGAGTGGCTGGGAATATCCTGAGCAAGTAACAAGTAGCATTGTGACTCTGGACCTCTGATGGGAGACAGAGGTTTAAATCCCTTTTGCCAAGATGTAAGTGAAGTTGGTTTCTCACAAGCCTGTATACAAGCTTGCACTTTTGAACTCTCAGATGAAAAGTGATACTAGTACCTATTAGGCTTCACAAACACAAATACCTCACTGTGTTTTTTTCTGGACAAAAGTTTTAGAGAATTCATGTTGAACATATATAGCAATACCTAGACTGCAATTTGGGGCAAAAACATGCTCACTGAAAAATATTAATCCAGTGCTGTGTATCAGCTGAACCAAACTGCAAGGGTAACTGCTCAGTATTAGTGCTTCTTGCTGCACTGGGTTGTAAGTGATCAACATTTATTAAACTTCTTTCTTTTATCATATATGAAGAAATCATGATTATTCTGTCTCTTCTGTCCCAATACGAGACAAATGTCCTGCCATAGATAGCCAGAACCAATGGAGCTCTGATAAATTTTGCTCAAAGAAAAGACAAAGCATAAACAGAGAATCTGAAAAACAAGTTTGCTCTTACAAATAAGAGGACAACTTCATGATTACTGAGCTACAGTAATAGATTAAAGGAGTCCAGACATTCTCAAAGACTTCTATAGTGATGAATGAAATATATGATCAAAGAAGTGTTTATTTATCTCAGCTTTAAATGTTACTCCTGTAATTAAAAAAAAATTATCAGCATCTTGTACTTTGATAGTGAAGCTGTTGCCACTATTTGTGTTCAAAGCAGCTAGTTTTTATGTTACAAATGTGGTCGTGAAATCCTCTTGCAAACAGAAGTCTGGCATCTGGTATGTTTGCTCTTTTTCTGAAAGATATATTTTAAAGAATTACAAATAGAATGGATGGGGTGCCTGTTTTAAGCTAAGCATGTCCTTAAAGACATGTCTGAGTGTTCTGTAGAACTGATCCTACTATATAATTTTTTTTTTAATGGTAAAGAAAGAGGAGAAAATGCAGCAAATTTGAAGCTGAATCCTCTTTTAGGATGCAGTTACTTCCAGCTTTCACACGGCTACATTCTATAGCCCCAGAATACACTACCAAAAGTCTTCAAACCAAGTTTGTGAGAGTGAAGGAATTTGTGACTTCTCATTCTTTGAAATATAGAAGAAACACTTCTGTGCTCTATAACTCTGTACCCTTTCTCTCTAACTTAACATGTTGACATGAGTGAGAAGAAGCTGAGGAAAATATAGGTGTAGGTAGACTGATGCTATTAACTACCTTTTTCTTGCCAGAAGGTTGACTCGATTAAATAGAGGTATCCAGCAAGGGTATCTCTGAGCTGTGTTGGACAGTGTCATAGAGATGTCTCGTTGCACTTGGCATTGTGTTGACTTGTCTGTCATCTTCTGTTCACTTGTCATTGTCAGTCTTGCAGAAATAGCATAAAAATTCTACATCACATAGATAATTATTGTAGCATTTTCTATTTTAAAATCAGTAGAGGAGTGTAGCTTGCTAAGTCACAGACTAATAGAAATTAGAAATGGAAAAGGTCATCCAGTTAATTTCCCTAACAATGGAAAATTAGTCATTACCATTGTAGGTATCATTTTTTCAGCCCTTTGTCTGATTTAATTTAAGTATTCAAAGTAATGTGCCTTTTATCACTGCCCATTGGAAACTAGTTTACGTGCTTTGTGCATCTTACCAGGAGGAAGTTTTTTTCTGGTAATTTTAATTCCTCAGTATGCTGCATTAATCAAATAAATGCGGTATACATATAAATCACTTCAGTATATAACACGTCTGTGTTTTATAGAAATAGCAGGAAAATTCCCAATCTGTCTGTCATGCATGAAATCACAATTTCTGAGTCATCACAAGGAAATTTCCTTTGAATAAATCTTAAATATTCTAATGAAAATTTCTGACTACAGGAACTGGAGGCAGAAAGAGTCAAACTGATGGAAGAAGTAAAATCTAACAAAAGGAAAATGGAGGAACTTGAAGATAATCTACTCTTCCTTCTAACCAGTACAGAAGGCTCTTTGGTTGAAGATGATTCTCTGATAGAAGTCTTAAGAATCACTAAAACAACAGCAGAAGAGGTGAATTTTGAATACATTGCAGATATATTTTGTATTTGTAATTTAAAGATTATCTGTAGGCAAAATTTTTTTGTTTTTCCATTCAGAGTTACTCTGTAATGTCTGATCTCATAAATAAATAATAGAAATATTATCATTTTCCATCATAAAATTTTACAAAATTAATCTATTACCTGGATACTGTTGAATATTCCAGGCATACCTTGCAGATAGATGCAAGTTCAAATCCATCCTTTTGTGCTTGGTGTTTGAACACATGAAGACACAATGACTGTGCTGAAACACTGACAGGGTGAAGCAAAACTTGACTAAAAATATTATGATCTTAATCGAGACCTTTTCTTTTTGCCTGTGCAGTATGAATCAGAAGTGACATAGCTTAATCTGCATGGTCTTTTCAATTGATTTTAAGGTCAGTGAAAAATTAAACATAGCAGCGGAGACAGAGGTACAAATCAATACTGCACGTGAAGAGTTTCGGCCTGTTGCTAGTCGTGGTAGCATCCTTTATTTCCTAATTGTGGAAATGAGCTTGGTTAACATCATGTACCAAACATCCTTACGACAGTTCCTTGGCATTTTTGACCTATCAGTGGAAAGAGCTCTGAAATCTCAAATCACAGCCAGAAGGGTAGCCTATATAATTGAGCACCTCACTTATGAAGTCTTCAGATATACTGTTCGAGGGCTGTATGAAAATCACAGATTCCTGTTTACATTGCTTCTGGCACTGAAGATTGACTTGCAGGCTAAGAAGATTTCACACAGTGAGTTTGAGACACTCATCAAAGGTAATTTCTCTTAAAATCTTCCTGTTTATGTATATTCCTGAACTGCCAAATGCAGATTTTGCAGTGCTTGCTCTACTGATATGTTCAGTGATCTTAATGTTTTTTAACTGGCAGATGCCTGCATGTAGTGCACAACAGAGGTTTAAGAGACAAAAGTTTACAAAAGAAGAACAATTAAGTTATTCGTTGTCAAAATAATGCTAAAAAGATGAAGATATTTATCTGTTTTATATTGGAAAACACAAAAAAATGGCCATTACTTTGTAAAAGACCATGTAATTTTCTCTGGGGCACATGTTGCCACATGCCTATCTTTATAAGCTTGGGCATAATCAGCAAAATCTCTTTTGATGGCTAGTGAGCCATCAGGTACTGGTGAACACCAGAATGCATGAAAATAACACGTTTAAATGTTACTATTAAAAAAACATGGAAACTTGCTACATTTAAAAGGTTGTTGCATGTAGCCTCCTTGGCTTTGTAACACCACTGTATGCCACTGTTAAGACACAATGACAATGAAAGTTTTAGCAAAGTTTATAAAGTTCTGATGGAGGTGAACCCCACTGTCCCCAAGTTAAGAGCTGCCCCTCATTGTACTTGGTATCCAAAGATCTCAGTTTGCTTTGCAAATACTTGTTTAAAGTTCAGCTATGATTTGGCTGTGTTGGAGGTGCAAATGGGCATGATGCTGGAGTGGTGGGTGAGCAAAGAGCCCCTTGAAGTTACACAGTGCTGGAAAGGAATGCACACCATGTGCTTTCCCTTTTTTAGTCTATGTGAAGGGAGACTGGACTATCCATAGGTCCTTCCTACATCTGGACTGAAGACTTGGTTTGATCACCTTCTTAAATAGGCAAATATTATTCCAACTCTACAGGTGAACACAGAGAAGTACAAAAACAACCGTATGCAACTTTGGGAGGCTCTGAGGTCATTTCCCCAATCTATTTTTGTTAAATAATTCTTCCATGCAGATTCTAGGTCCCCACATCCTGGTTTGCAAAGATTTTTACCCCCTAAACTGTAGAAACCAATATTTATGATTGCCTGTCATTTTTCTGTGTTAACAATGATGGTTTCCTTTATAAAATTTTTCACCTTGCAGGAGGTGCCAATTTAGATCTGAATTCTGTGGAACCAAAACCAAAAAAGTGGATCCTTGATATGACATGGCTCAATCTTGTGCAATTATCTAGCTTGCACCCTTTTAATCAACTTCTGGTGCAGGTTGTGAGGAATGAGAAGTCTTGGAAAGCTTGGTTTGATGAAGAAGCACCTGAAAGAGCTGTTATTCCTGATGGGTATGACAGCTCACTGGACCAATTTCGTAAACTACTCCTTGTCCGTAGCTGGTGCCCTGCTCATACGATGGCCCAAGTAAGATACACTTTCATGCAAGTTTTATACCATGTGGCATCTCATGTAGAACTATAGTGCCAAACTTGTCTGACTTTGCTTTTATCATAATGTTTGTTGAAGAGTAAGCTGTTCTGAAAAATCACAAAGATTTTTGAGGTCTTTTTAATGACTCTGTATGACAACTGTATAATTGTAATGATTTAGAAAGGGCATTACAAAACATGAGACATTGTACTGTAGTTGTAAGGATACCAGTCTTTTTACTGTATGTGGCATTTCTGCAGTGGAGTTCTGAAACTTGTAAAGCACTTGCATTCTTCCAGAGAATTAAAAGATCCATCCCAGTTTCTTCCTGTAAGAAGTGGAAAGCAACGAGATCATTTTGATCACAGACATATTAAAATAGCATATGAACTGTTCATTTACTTACTTGTTCCTCCATGCTGAGCAAAGAATAATTAAGAGTGTCTCATGGCAAATATTGTAAGAGAAACTCCAATAGACTAGTAGTTTCTCCACACTCTGTGATATTTGGATTTTTTTAATATAGATTTATAAGAAATGTATGAGACTATGAACACCCTCTTTTCAATTTTTTTAATGTCTTTAGTTGCATGGAAAAGCAGCATTTCTGATTTCCTTCCACCTTGACATGTTACATGTTCTGATAGCATCCATGTTGTATTGAGGGGGCACCATTTTCTCAAGGAGCTTTTCTTGAATAAGACCCCCTCTGTCCTCTTTCCTTTTCCAGTCTTCAGCTGGCAAATAGGAGAGGAGGATGGGAGCTCCATCTGCCACAATTTTCACAGATCGAAATAATAAAGTTGCTACTGGATCATCCACCAACACTTGCGTTGTTCTGCAGGACCATCTTTGAAGATGAATGTCTCTGAATAGTGGTTTTAACAAATGTAGTTATTTTAATTTTTGAGGAAAGAGAGCTTTGTTTTTGCCATTATCTTCCTTATCTCTTCTTCCTCTGCTGTGCTTCTCTAATGGTCACAAAATTTTACCTATCTTTACTAGGGCAGGGGTCACACTTAACGGTGGAAAACTTACTGACTGATACATTTTTTCTGGAACTGGCCTCTTCCTCAGACCACTATCTTCTTGGGTGCTTCAATCTATAATGCACTCTTCAGAATCTGTGCTAGCAGTTTACATAGCTCTAAAATCATGGCTGCCAAAAAACTGTTTCATATACCAGGATGGCTCCAGAAGTCCTTTTATGAAATGTCTGTGAAAAGGAAACATTAGAGGGATAGGCAAGGCCCAGACTTTTAAGGATAAAGTCTGAGCTATGTTTAGGTTTTGCAGAAACAAACAGCCTAAGAGACTTGAATTGGGTAACCACTGAACAAGAGAATTTGTGTTTGAAGTTCCATCAATTATGTAAAAGACTGCAAGTGAGTCAGGTTAAAGATCTGTCTAAGCTGGTATACTGTAAAGACAGTGTCAACAGTATGTGCTAGGAGAGATAAGAAAGGGGCTGGTATAGAGCCCCTTTATCTTGGGTATCTACCAAGCTTTAGCAATCAGTAATTTAGGGGCAACATCTGGGCCATCAGCACAACCAACAATGGGTCTATTCTGCATGGATTTCTGTAGTTCTTTTTAAAAACTGTTCAGCAGCCTATAGCAACAGCTTTCACAGGATAGCTTTTGTGTGAACAGAGTTCTTCCTTTTGTTTGTTTTAAATTTACTGTCTGAGAATTTCAGTGGTTGACTCCTGTGAACTGTAACTTTTGTTACATCCAAGTTGAAAATGGAAGTTTAAAAAGTTTTTCCTTCCAGTGAAGGTAAATGTTGGTAAATTCCATATCAGTGATTGCTACTTAAAAAAAAAAAAGTATGTATTTACGGATTTTTTTTTTTTTTTTTAGGCTCGACACTACATTGCAGAATCCCTTGGTGTGAAGTATGCAGAAGGTTTTATTCTTGAAATGGAAGCACTGTGGACAGAAAGTGACTGCCGAACACCTTTGATATGTTTTTTATCAATGGGATCTGATCCCACTGAAAATATAGAACGTCTTGCAAAATCAAAGGTATCCTGAAGCTAATGTTGCTAGAGCTAGGGAAAAAGCTAATTTAAAGATGTAAAACTATTCCATTGAATTAGAAATGGTACTTTCACATTTTATATATGTTCTAGTGATGGTATTTGTATTCATACCAGTGTTGTCTGGAAGTTAATTTTGGACTAGTAGCCAAAATACATGTTCTGAGGAAATGGAAATGTTACATTCCTACTTTCCCCAGTTGTTTTATTCCAGTGAGCTCTGTTTTTATGTAGCAGATTACAGTAGTCCATCACTTAGCAAAAGTATTTAGCTATAAAAATAAAGCAATGCTTGTAATTTATGTTGTATCTCCTTCACTGTAGGAGCTTACAATCAGTAATGACAATTACATGCAGATAAAGAAAAATAAATTACACAACCGTTCAGTGGCAGTCTTACCAAAAGCCTTGCAGGTGGGCATTCTGGGGATCTGGTCTTGCCTTTTGGAAGTAGAGAGTGTATGTGTACACGTATGAAGACTTCTAATTCTGTAATTACTGTCATCTTTGTAGCAAAGATTGCAGTGAATGGTGACAAGACAAATTACTTTAAAGCATCGCTTTAAGGCACTGTGTGCTTTATGTTTTATGGTTCACAGTGTGGAGACAAATAAAATTTTCCCAATGAAAAGTTAGTCACAGTAAATCTCCATAACTTTTCCTCCCTCTTCGAATACATTGTCCATTAGAGATGCAGGCTTCTGTGCACACTAAATAAGACTTATTTTCAAGAGTGGGAAACTCTCTTCAGCTGAATTAGAAAGTTCAGATGCTTATTCTCTTTGAAAATCAGACCTCTTTATTTGTCTGACTGTGATACAGAATGTTTAAATTTAGGAACCCTCATCTGAGTGTTTAACTTAGGAATCTTAAGTCCGAAATTCTTGACATGATCTTTGTCCCAAAGATTGTGCAGCCAAATAGCCAGCCAGCATACAGATATTGGGAAGAAGGAAGGTACTTGGGTGAGAATATTTATAGGCTAGAAATGTGCAATTTTTTGAGTTCCTTTTCAGGTCCAGATATACACATAAGCTGGTTGTAGTTGTATCCTGTCCACATGGCCTATGTTATGTATACACATTTGAGTGTCTGCTTTGTGATGGTGTCTTCACTCACCTATTTGGCACTTAAATGTGTCTGTTGAGTGAAGACCTCCTAGAAAGGTACTTAACACTGTCTCCAGTAGGAATTACAGGTCTGTAATCAATAAAGAAAAAGAATGGCTCCTTTAAGAGTAATTCAGAGGTCCAGATTGAAGCTTCAACTTTGACTTGCCTTCAGAAGCTGCATATTTCTATCCCATTGGTCATGCAGGCAGGTAAGGGAAGCTGACCTCCTTGTAGTTGCTTGAAGTCAGCCAGTCACTTTGAGTCACTCCTACAAGGGGGGCGAAGAATGCTCTCCCATTCTGTCAAATCCTAAAAAGGCCCTTAGCCAAACTGGGGAAAGTGCTGCTAGGTGGAAGGTGTGCTGTAATTGTGGTTGCTGAAAAACAACAGTTTTTTGCTGTTATTTTGAAAGTATATTGCAGTGGGCAGTTTTTAAATGCCTTTGAGATTTAAGGAAGTGTGCAGAATAGTAGAAAGTGGGGCTGAAAAAGAAATTAGGAGATTACCTTGTTTATTCCCACGTGGTTTATGACCAAGGCAAGGTCAGCTAGGCTAAGTCATTACCTAAAGTAGAATGTTCTGCATGTAGAATGTAAAGTTCTTCACTGCCTTCTTGAATTAGGCTCTTATTCTACAGCATATACAAAATTTTCAAATTTACAAAAGCCATCCAAATTGTGGAAATCAAACTACAAACACAGGCATTTTTTAAAGTAAAAATGTATATTAACATTAATTGCGGGAGCTGTGGACATCTTGAGTCGTTCTTTGGCTTTGGAAAAAGGTATCTAAAAATGATTTACAGAGGATTTTGTTTTTTATTTTGCTAGTTTGCCAACAAATTGTACTTATTTGGTTCCCGGCTTTCTCTGGAAATGGCTACATTTGCTTTTTTCCAGAAGTCTTTGGCTTGACAAAGGTTAGCTGTACCAAGGATCTGATCTTAGAATTTATGTGATTCTGTACCTCCAAAATAGCTTATTTCTTAGAAGACTTCCAAAAGACATGCTGGGCCTATTTTTCAAAATATGATTCCCTTTTACAAGTATGATCTGTAGTTTTAAACCAGATTGTCAGTACTGATGGCACTTCTAAGTATGGTATTAACAATGTAAATCAATTATCTGCAGTTGGAAGTGTTCACACTTGTGACCATAAATACTTTTGCAGTGTCAATCTTCATTATTTTATTTTATTGCTTTTTTGCAAAATTTATTGTTAAATTTTATTAGTCTCCCCCCCAAAGAGTAAAAACATAGAAATGGAAGCAATATCTGTGACTGCTGCACTATATAACCTTCCTTGTAAAACAACCAAATTCTGTCATAAAACTAGTTGGATTTTTGCCCTGTCTACTTTCACTCAAAGCGTGAGTGAAAATTAACCTTCTGAGTCAAAATGAAATACAATATGCCTAGTATCCTGACTTCATTAAAACCATAATTTTTTATTATCATGTAGTCTGTTTTTCCTTTCATGGAATGATGTACAAAATCTTCAACACAACTCTTGGTGACACTGGAGTGACTAAAATTATAGTATTTTCATCTGCATAGAGGTGCATTAAGATGGTACAGCTATATTGGTGTAACTCACGACTGAGAGAAACATTCCATAGGCAAGCAGTTTTGATACAATTCTTTTAGGAGGAGTAAAATGAGGTCAATCCATGGTGAAAAATTATTTTTCCATGTTGTGTTGATGTTTTCAGTAACGTTTAGTGGTTGTACGTTTGAGAGATAACATTCCTGAGAAGAGCAAATTATGAACAGATGCTTTGTTGGGGAATACTGAACCAACTGAATGTTTATCTACTCTGAAGGGGGAGTCACAGTCTCTGACTGTAGGAGTCTTAGCTGGACTCAGATATTTCTCCTTAGAAGAGGTACAGTTTTTATTCCCCCAGTACCTGACCAACTTCACAGGTTTTTTTTAGCTTTCCTTCTTTAACCTGCATTTCCAGGTTTTAGTGGTCTGAGTGCAAGACTTAACTGCTTTCTGATCCTTGGTGTTTTCTTTTCCTTGAACTTTTTGCCAGGTTGTGGAGCAGCTGCATTTATACCATTCAATAAAATCAGGTCAGGGCCTGTTCTCTGAGGCCAAATGACCAACTACAGCTTGTGCCCATATACTTAAGCTCTCTCTCCCCCCAAAGTAGGATAGCCTCATCCACACTTTTTGGAACTGGGTAACTTTCTTCTTCCTTTTTGGCCTTCCAGCAACCGAGAGTGTCAGCAGTGGGAGAATTAAAGATTAACTTTTTTAGCTCTCAACCAGCTGAAGCTAGGCCCAGGCTGACAAGTCTTTATGCAACTCATGGCTCACAGCATGAGGGTACTCAGCTGTAACTCTTGAGCACAAAACTTTCTGTGAAAGTCTTTTCATCAGTTCTCTTGCCCTCAACTTCGTGAGTATCTACAACGTACATGGAATAGTATACTCAAATGAGTTTGACAATTCTGGTTTTCCCTGTAGGATTCAGGCAGCCACCCTAAGCCCAGGAACTGCTTATGTAACAGGAAGAACAATGGTAGTAAAGAATGATAAGCCACAAGAAGTCTGCCTGTACATTACTTACATATTTTTTATGGTCCTGATAGCAATCTGGTCAGCTTGGCTTTTGCAGATTCACCTGTGGGACTTGCATCTTCTGATTTTCTGAACTACAGTCTTTCTTCTCCCATGGCCTTCTGGAGGGGAGACTCCATAAATTTCCAGAGTTTTTGTGTCTGCATTTGTGAGCTTTGTCTTTTCTGGATCCAGAAAGCTTTTTGTAATGTAGAGATAGTAAAAATACACCCAAATTAACTTTATTTTATGCATGAATTATTACATGGAGCCTTCATATCTGTCCATCTCAAGACAGTCCACAGTATAGGAGAAAGAACAGTCAGGCAGCCATGCTGCTGTGTGTAGGTACTACTTTATCTGGGGAAGTGGGAAAGGGGAGGGGAAGCTGGAGTGGGAATCCAGCAAAGAGTTTGTATTTTAGTTGTTGCATGCCATCAAGTTTGGTAGACCCACAAAAAGAAAATTTTGTCCATTAGGTGTAGTTTTCTTTGACCTGGTGAAGATAACAGCATTGCATCTTTTGCTTACCCTCAGATTTCACATAGTCAGTCTCCACTGATGTTAGAGGTTTTCTTTCTGGTGCTGTGTCACTACACATGGGCGTACAGAAGTAGCAAATCGTGTGGCTAGTCATTCAAAAGAAATACAAGAAAACTCTTTAATTTTTCCTTCCAGAACATTCCCTGTCATGCCATTTCAATGGGTCAGGGCCAAGAACTCCATGCAAGACGCTTATTAAATCAGTGCATGCAAGATGGAGGATGGCTCCTTCTACAGAACTGCCACCTTGGCTTGGAGTTTCTTAATGAATTAATGGACACAGTCACAGCAACGGAATCTATGAGTGAAGGTTTTCGGACCTGGATCACTACAGAGGCTGACCCAGAATTTCCTATTCACCTTTTACAGTCATCTATGAAATTTACTAATGAACCACCTCAAGGTAGAAGACCATACTTTTTTGGTTTGGGGGGCTTTGTTTTTTTCCTCCTGTATCACTGTACTCTGTGGAGTATTTTAATCTTTATTCTCTCTGTTGTTTCGTTAGCAAAACACATCACTGTGTAAATCAGTCTTGCAGTGCATAAAGTATGATGCTTTTGGGGAGAAAATGGACATGCTTCATTTTGCAATAAAAATTGATAATGGTTTTGTTTGGGTAGACCCTGTGGAGAATACCATGTCAGTGGTCGTTTCTTAAGCTTAGTACACTCCGTCACTCTCTTCTTTCCATCCTGTTGACCTCACCAAAGGATGCAGAGTGGGACTGATCCTGTGCTCTGTTGGGTAAGGAAAAGGAAAGATTCTTCTGAATATCCAACCTCAACCTCCCAAACTGCAGTATGTAGCTGAGGTTGTTGCTTCCTCTTATGTCACTTGGTGCTCCTGAGAAGAGTCTGGCTCTTTGTAGTTGTCCTTCAAGTAGCTGTAGGCTGCTACTGAATCACTCCTTAGCCACTGTCATGGGCAGGACAGAATAAATGACAACCCATAATGGATCTGGGTAATAAGGTTTATTTAAGAACCAATAAGATTAGCTCTTTTATCCTACATGGTTTTTTTACACACTGATTCTTTCATACTTCATACCCCCGCCCCCAACATTACATTCACTCCCTTCCCATCAAGGAGATTGCTGCTGGTCTGGGAAGGTCAGGCAAAAAGTCGTTTGAGTTTTATTCTGGGCTGCTGTGTGCAGTTACCAGTCTCAGGCACCACTGGCCTAGGTCCTTGGGCATCCCCTGGCATCTGTCTCCATGGCTCTCCACCATCCCTAGGATCTTTTCTCACTTCCAGGGTATTCCCTCCAACCAGGAAGGTCATCTTTTTTTGGTTTCCCTAAACCCCTGGCTTTCCCCACATAAGTAGTGTATGTGCAGAAGCACAACATGTGATCAGACTCCTGTCTTATGCCTCTATATTAACTGGAGGATTCAGGACATGTCACTTTTTCCACCCTATACTGGATTCAGCTAGCAACTAGCAGGCTTGTGCCTGAGAGTTCAAAAGTTCAGTTTCAGACATTCACCCTCCCCACATACATAGTGTTCACAATTTCACCTGTTTTTCCCCTGTCTGTCTTTGCCAGACTGAACAAGCTCAGCCTTGACCTAGCCCCATAAGTCACCTGCTCTCAGTACCTGACCACCTTGATAGCCCTCCACTGAACCCTGTCCAATTTCTCCTCACCTCCCCGTGAACCAAAACATTGTATTGACATTGTATGTTGACACTGTATTTGAGGGGAAGGCACATCAGTACTAAGTAAAAAGGGTAAGAACTTCCCTTGGTCTGCTGGCTAAATTCCTTCTAAGGTAGCCTACTATCTGGTTTGCCTTATTTGAAGTGAGAGGGTAATTTTGGCTTATGATCAACCTGGCATCGGCCATAACTCCGAGGTTCTTTCCAGTAGGGCTGCAGCTTAGGCAGTCAGATCCCAGCTTGCAACAATGCATTGCATTACTTGCCTCAGGTGCAGAACTTAGCACTTGTTGAAAATTAGTCTGTAACCTGCTACTCTGTTGACTGCCTCTCTCTTACTCTAACTGTGCTGCAGACATCATTTATAGAAGTACATTTATAAAAGCAGCTTGGGATCCTGCCTTACGTCTACTTGTTGTGTATGATGAGGAAAGGCTACTTTTTATTTTGGACTCTGTCAGGAAGAAATCCTCAAGCCTGACACTTGTTCTGTCTTGCAACTCTCTCATCTTTAACTAGCTGTGTAATGCATTAACTTGCCCTTCATTATGTGTATGTGTTGCCACTGATTTCTGTTAATGAAGTCAGTAGGAGCTGACAATGTGTATCCAAGGTCAGATTTAATCTGTTGATCATTTAACCCTCTTTCTTCAGTATTCTTCTTCCCTTGCACATTAGTAAACTTTCTAAGCGTAGTTTGATCTGTGTGAAAGACATTCTGTTTTAGTGTATAGACTTATGCCAGATATATTCACTCTCCAGAGCAATTCATTAATCTCCTATTTTAAATTTCTTAATTGTTTCTCTTCTCCCCCACCCTTTTTTCTTCAGTGCTCAGCATCTGTTTGATTGCTACTGTAACCCCCTCTTTAGCACTCAAATGATAGCTGTCTGTACTTCATCAAGGGTGTTTTATAAGTCAGGCTGTAGCCCGTTTACAACTTGATTCTAATAATAAATATGTGGTTGGGGTAATGATTTAAATCAGGATGAAATACAAGCAGTTTCAGTGTTCTGATGCTGTCTCACCCACATTGTTAGCAAACTGGTGGGCAAGACACTCTTTGATTACTTCCTCTTGTTTTTGAAGGTTTCTTAAGATACCTGTATAATATTTTGAAAAGCTGTTTGTTTGAAAATCTGATTGTTCTATAGGACCTTTGTGAATTAGGAAAAAAGCAAAAGTGTTTTTATTATGTCATAGAAAGTAATTTAGTACTTGTGACTTGGGCATTCTATTCATTTCTGCATTAATGCATTTCAGATGCATTCTGTGCATTTGAAATCTGTCTTTTTAGACTTGTGTCAAGCTGGTTAGATGGAGGATATTGTAAGTGGGGCCTGGTATGAGTAACTTACACTCTGTATTCTTAGCAAAGGAGAGACTATACTTCAGTAGTGCTGCCAGAAAGCATCTGGGAGCAGAGGGGCTTGTGTAATCCACAGAAGCTGGGACTATGTCAGTCATATCTGCTTAAAGCCATTCCTGGGATGTGGAACTTCAGTGCTCAAAAATATTTCCAACAGTATAACATCACCATGAGTTTAGGCTCTCATCTCATCAACTTCGTGCCTGTATGCCATCTGAGAAGCCGTATGTAATTCTGAGATGCTAGTAAGCTATAGGAACAAAGTCTAAATTATGTTCAACAGAACCAAAATCTCATTTTATATGTAAATATTGAAACAAAGAGTCTTGGATAATCAATGATATATTTCACGTGACATATTAAGTGTCTTTTTAATCATCATATAGTTGCTGAATAGTTATGTTTAATTTCAGTTGTTATGGGTAACATTTAGAATATGATTAACTAAGTGTAATTCCATCAGGATTCCTGAACTATCAAGATTCCTGAATAGTCTGATGTGTCATCTGCTACCTGAAACAAAATGTAATTGACCTTTGCTTGGTATGATCAGCTGAACAGATGTGGATTCAAAGGGATTATTTGTGTCTGTAGATAAGGTGATAATGTAAATTTGAATAGCAAATTAAAATACAGAGTTCAGTTTGCTAAAACAGAAGTTGAAATTATGTATTCCATACACTTTTTGCTCTTTTATTACTTTTTTATACTTATTTTCTAGGTGTGAAAGCTGGCTTAAAACGGACATACTCCGCTATCACTCAGGATCACCTAGAAGTGAGCAACATGCCACAGTGGAAACCCTTGCTATATGCCATAGCATTTCTTCACACAACTGTTCAGGTTTCAAATTATGTGTCTTACTCTTCTGTCATAAAGCCATGTTTCATTTATTAACACACAGAGTTAGTAAATAAAAGCTATGTTTCATGTAAAGCCTGCATTGGGCAAAATTGGAACAGATAAAATATGAACGAATAAATTACTGCACCTGTTTTCTTGTGTTGATCTTGTTCCTCCAACAGGGGTGGTATTTCAGAGGAAAAGAGAATAGTCAGCTAATGATCAGTTAGGGTACTCTTCTGTTAAAGTCTTTCAGTATGGCAGTGTGATCTGTCCTTCAGTTAATTGGATTGTACTATATTTTAAATCATGAAAGGATGTTAAGAAAATTTACAGCTTAGTTGGGAAAACCCTATTCTTAAAACTGCTACTTTCACAATGAAGAAGGGTAAGAGGCTGCATATAAATCTTCATGCACTGAAATCTGTAGGAGGAAATTAAGGTAGAAGATGATTTTGGGGCTTGCCTTTCAAGAGTTCCATTAAAGAAAGTGCTTTATGGATTAACCACGACTTTTCATCATTCTCTTGATAGATTTTGCTGTATCCTTAGTTTATATTTGGTGCCTACTTAATTTAACTCTGTGATTTCTATGTCCCAATACATTGTGGACCAAATGGCAGCCTGTGGTATGCTTGTGTTTGGCCCAGCACTTTTTTCCTGGTGAAAATTAAGAATGTTAATAGCAGACACTGCCCTAAAATCCACATACTGCTTGCTGCATCTGTAAATAGTTCAGTAAGAAGCAGCTTTTGCTACTTGCACCCACACCATATAAGGACATTAGAGACATGAATGTACACAAGTCCATAGGAGGGCCACAAACTGTGATCACGGCTGATGAGTGTGGACATCCTTTCCTATCATAGTGCCTTCATTTTTGAAATTCAGAAACTGCGATTCTAGATACACAGACAGTGCATTTAGAAAAGAGGGTTTTTTCCAATTAACTACTAAATAATTAATCATGAGTTTGACTTTGTTCATGTTAAGTGAGGAACCATTTTTTTTAAAGTTGGTGGAACACAGCCCAACTGCACTAGTGTTTTTAGCGTATTTCATGCATTCTTCTGCACTTGATATTTTTTTCACAATTATTACTAGTGCTTCACCTTTAAATCTATCTATGTTACAGGAAAGACGAAAGTTTGGCCCGTTGGGCTGGAATATTCCTTATGAATTTAATCAAGCAGACTTTGCAGCCAGCATGCAATTTGTTCAGAATCATTTGGATGACATGGACATTAAGCGTGGAGTGAACTGGAGCTGTGTTCGCTACATGCTTGGAGAAGTACAGTATGGTGGCCGTGTAACTGATGACCTTGACAAAGCACTACTGAATACATTTGCAAGAGTGTGGTTTGGAGAGCATATGTTTAGTGAGAAATTTTGCTTCTACAGTGGTTATGTTATTCCAAAAGGAAAAACAGTTGAAGACTATCTCCAGTACATAGAACAGTTGCCAATGGTTGATACGCCTGAGGTAAAAATATTGCAAAGTATTAAAGGGAGTTTTTGTCCAAGAAATCATTTTGATCAGGTATATTTTCAGAGCCATGCACGTATGGGATTGAGCAGATATGAGAACTGAGAAATACTGAAAATAAAAAAGCCATATGGTCTCCTTTTGAAAGTTATAACTAGCAGATTATTCCATTTTGAGGACAGGAACAGAGCTGGATGCTGCCATGAACTGATAGAGTGGGGTGCTGGGCATCTCATGGCTGCCACCACTTTTACATGATGCAGTCCATGTATACTGCAGCAATCATATTAATTGGAGGATTGCAACTTCCTGCTCCCTCTAGTACAACCACACTTGATGAAATTAGTTAAAACTGAAACAGAAATGAATGCTCTGCGTTTCAGTTTCATTGCTACTAAGTTGATACCTTTGGGGGTAAGTTCTACTGAAATTAAGTAGGAATAAATAGAAAAACCTGATTTTCTATTGCTGATAACATCTGCTGTTTAAGATGGTAAGAAGACTCCGTGCTCATAAATCAAACTTGTAAGGTTTTGAATCTCTGAAGGTAGTAGAAGCAGAATGCAAGGGTATGCATGCTGGCAAATGTGCATCTTTCCTGAGTGAGGGTAAATGCAGGCCTGGTAGTGCACCACTGGGATCCATTTGAGCCCAACTCATGAAGAGGTTTCTATCTGTGTATGACCCATGGCTTTTTATCAGATTTCAGGTGCTGCTTTCATGGATCTACTTTTCCAAGCACTTTGGAACCTATCTCATAGTGCTGTAATGTATTTTCTAAGTATTTTGATGCCAGAAGAAAATCTATACGTATGGTTTGATGTAGGGGAGTTTTACCTTTGACTTTTATGTAAATAGGATCAAGCCCTAAGAATGCAAAGATCTTCAAATTCTCACAGGTTAGGTAGAAAGTAACAACTTTGTTCTGCCATTCTAAAATCTCTCAGAATTGCTCTTGGAAACCCCCGACCTTTTAAGCTTCCAGTCTTTTTTGTTCTGCAAAGGATATTGTGCTAGTCAAAACAGTGTGTCTTTGTTTCCTCCCCTTTCCATTTTTGGTTAAGAAAGACAGACTGAATAAGTCTGATTGCTGTATCAGTGTTCCTTTCATGAAATTTCAACTTCCGATCAGAATAAACACTGACTGTTAAAGAGGGCTATTGAACTCAGCAATCCCTTTGAAAATGGTTTTGATTTCAGAGGTGTATAGAGCTTTAGCATTTGGTTTTGAGGATTCCTCAGGCTAAAAGAAATGTAAAAGACGGAATCCATCATCCCTTTTTTAATCAAAATTCACAGAGAAGTTGAAGCATAAGGAATGAGAAATTGGGCTCCTTGATTAATTTACAGGGCAGCTGGGGCACTGGTGCACCCATTGCTTTACTACCCTGCTTTGTTTGTTCTTATTCCTTCATATATCACTTGCATAAGCACATAGGACCTGAGTTGTTTCCAATGTACCTGTCTTCATCAATGTTACTCCAGTTATGAAATTAGTCCTTGGTCTAGTGTTATAATTTACATTCACAGTAGCAAATATTTTTCTTGTTTCTAACTTGGATTACAGCATTGCCACCAAATCTACTAGAGAAAAAACAAGCAAACAAACAAAAATACCATGACTCTGCAAAAGCAGTAAATAGCGTATCTTCAAATGCTTATTTCATTCTGTGATGATTGAATATGAGTGTAATAAGGTGCATTGATACTTTCACTTTTTACAGCTCTAAATATTCAGGTTGAGTTAACTGTACACATGCTATCTGTAAGACGTGTATTAAATCCTACTTGGAATCTAATTCCTTGTGAATTATCATCACCCTTTCTCTCACAGACAGAATTAAATCTGTAATGTGTTGTGTTGTTATCAGGGTCAGATCCATAGATAGTGTAAATCAGTGCAGCTTTTCCAGCTTTGAAGCAGGTGTCTTTGAGTTTTTAGATTTGCAATCATAACAGAGTTACAGGTGACCTTTTTCGTTCTTTCCTCAGAGTTTGTAAATATTGGCTATTAGAACTATCTTCTTAGCATATACCAATTCTAATGTAGGATGTGAAAACAGAAAACATGAGAAACAGAAGATAGCTTGGCTTAGGAGTTCAGTTCTGGGGCAAGCCCTCTTCATTGTTGGATCAGTGGTTCAAAGGTCATTAGAGATAATTAATAGTTATTATTTAGTGAGGGCTGGTGAAATAAGTCACAGTCCAGTTCCTCCTGGAGAGGAGTTGCCATTGACCTGATAGTTATAGACTTACTGATATTTCAGCAAGAGATTTCTGAAATAGCTATTATCATTCAAACAAAGGGCAGCTTTACTGTAATACCGTGCAAGTTGTATCTTAAGTAAAATAATTGCATTTCAGAGGAAGGGAAGGGAAGGAGGGAGAGACTTAAACTGAAAACAGCTAAAACAAAATATACCAAATGTGTCTCCTGTCATAAAATCTCTAGGTACTTTGTATACGGACAGCACTAGTTTTATTCGTTGTGCTCCATGCCTTAGAAGCCTGAGAGATTGCGTAAAACAAAACCTATTAGAAATGGCAGTTGGTCTGATTGTTAGGGGTATCTATGTGGGCTGGTGCAAATAGTACTAGATCTATAAACAGAAAAAGCTGGTGGTGAGGGGTCAGTGTCCTCATTCAACATGTCTCAGACAAACTGTAGTCTGATTGAGTGGAACAGAATCTGTGTACTCTGATACCACTCCACAGTATGGACCAAAGCCTGGTAAGTGAAGATAATCAGAAGAGCACTTCAAAAATACACTCCTCTGAATGAAAATGCTGATGTAGATGCAGCCTACGTTAATGTTTTTGTATAACTTGAGCTTGGTACTTGGCCAGTGAAATGGGTGTACTTCCACTGACCTATTCACATCTGTTATTTCATAAACTGAGGGTTTTCTTCTCATGTATTTTCATGGGTTCTTTCACTGATTTATTTTTAGGAGGAAAACTGCATTTTTTTTCTAATTTTTTCCTTTCTACTTTAAGGTATTTGGACTTCACCCTAATGCAGATATAACTTACCAAACTAACATGGCTAACAAGACATTAAGTACAATAGTGAGCATCCAGCCCAAAGACGGCAGCACTGGAGGAGGGGAAACCCGAGAAGCAATGGTGCAGCATCTTGCTGAGGAGATGCTGGAGAAGTTACCTCCAGATTACATCCCACATGAGGTATATGCTGCTATAGAGATACAAATGTTTTATGTAGATAAACAGGAATGTTTTATTGTGCTTTATTTAATATAAGTGGTGTGTGTTTTAAAAAGCTCTTAAAATGATGCATAGTGTTTCAGAAATCTGTTTTGGTTTGTCATCTAAAATATCCTACATCAGAAATACATATTGCAAAAGCAATAGTCTGCTTAATGAGTCACCTCACTTCAGGAGGACATCAGTGCTTCTTTTTGAAGGATCAGTGATCTTATAACAGGTGCAGATTTTTTGGAATTTGAGCTGTAACTGATATATTTGCTGGTCTTTTCTTGCATTTTCAATTAACAGTGTCATTACATGGAAAAATCCAGAAAAAAGTGCTCTTTTTATAAGTGTGGATCTGGCGTCTTGCCATATGTTTCATGAACAGTAGTTGTTGAAAATATCTCATAGTATTTCCACACTTTCATTATTTACAACTTTTTTTGTGTTGATAATGCTTTTTTTCTTGTTTGCAGTCCATGCTTCTTGAGTGTCAGTATTACAGTTTGTCATGTTGTACTTCATTTTCTTCTCTGGCCAACTTAGAATGTCCACTTAGGATGTGACCAGTAATCTTGGGGCCTTGGCAATACTTCGTGAATTCTGGTATATTATTCATCTTAGTTTTAATATGTCTTGTATAAATAGCCTCTTCTATACAGTCAAAAGTCATCTCAAAACAACTCTTTTCAGTTCTCTCTTGGAAAGCCACTTTACAATTTGCAACTTTTCTTTTATGAGATTTCCTAAAGAGCCTTCTCCATGTTGTTATTTTTCCATCCATTCCTGCCTGTATCTCTCTCTTAGCCATCCGCCTATTGACTTGCTCCCAGTGAGAGCATATTAATCATTTGTTTGTAGAACTTGGTTTGGGATGCAGTCAGTTTTCTACTTTTCCCATTATTATTAAATTATAATAAATATTATTTTAAATAGTACATAAAATAATAAACAGTAATAGAATAATAATAATTTTAATAAAGTTCCTGTTTTTCTACACCTTGGATTGTTCTCAGTCCTTTTCCCTTATCCTCCCTATCAGAGTAAAGCTTTCTTATTGCCCTGTACAAAACTAATTTCTTCTAGTTTTATTGAGTTCCTTAGATAAATTTTTCAGCTTACAATAGTGATTAAATACTGAACGCCTGGATGGCATATATGGTTTTGCCACATTTGTAGTATGGGTATTGAGCTAATTTTTTCAAGAAATTTGCTAAATCCTCCAAAAGACTGTTTATTAATTCCTTTGTTAAATTCTTTATTGACAACTTTTTTCTTCCTAAAGAATTACTAATACTTAGAAAACATCAATAGTATTGGACCTTATATTGTGACCGGAGGATATTTTTGTCCTCTGTTTTTACCCTTTGGGTGTTTGTGCAGTGCCTTTTAGTCTGTGTAAAGATGCACACATATTTGTTTAATCCTAATTTAACTCCTCAATTATTTGAACAAATTACTCGTTTTCTCTGGCATTTCTTCTGGATAATCTTGGTTTCATTCACTCTCATTCACTGAGGTTATCTGTAAAAAACACATGTGGAATAGGCCTCCCCTTTTCAGTCACTTCCTTGAATGTCTTAGCTTTACAAACAACCAGGTATGGATCCAGGGACTGTAGTAAACAGCAGAGGTCTGGTGGGTTTCTTTTGAAAGTTCCAGCCTGCACTCTAAACGTGTGTCTATTTTTCTATTATATTTGGGTATAATACATACTTTTCCATGTGACTGTAAAAAAGCCACCACCAATTATTTTCATCGCTGCTTCGCTCTCATCACCCAGCTGTATGGCAAGCTATCTTATCGCTTCTCGTGATCTGCCAATCATACATGGCAGTTTTTTATTTTCTCAAAACAATCATGTATATGGTGATGTTCACAATTGGATGGTTCTTTGCTCCTGTGCGACGTCTCTGACATCTTCCCTGCACTGCAGGAAATCTCTTTTGCTTCAGTTTGCTTGACAGCTCTTCTCTAATGATTCCAGTAAGGAGATTCACATTTTGCAGGACAAACCAGTATTAAGTATTAGTACTTTAGCATCAGCTTTCTTCCCATTCACATTTCTTCTAACAGGTACAGTCATTCTGTTGCATGAACTTTTCCCCAGTGTATTTCTTGTAAATGAATTCTGAACTCAGGATATAAGTTTGTTTCATTGCCTTATCAATAACTGCAGATACTACTTCTTCCCGGTTTACAGTTAGACAGTTTTCTCAGACTGTCTACATCTTGATCAGTGATCTGCGCTTCTCTTTGATGAATCATACCACTCCATTTACATTCAGTTTCTTCTTGTATCACGGTAGTCATGCCTTTGCTCTGAGTGTCTAAAGAACATTATCTGCTTATTTTCTAACCGCTTTGGCAGTAATGTGTTCCTCTGTACATCTCTCTGGTTGTGTCAGCTGCTTCAGATTGTAGTTCTGCAGTGTTACGAGATTTGGCATTATTTCCAGCAGTTCATTCATCTGATTCTTCAATGTCATTTTCTTCATTTTGCCCAGTGGATTTACCTTTTCTCTCATTCTCTGGATCTTAGAACTAATTTGGATCTTTAACAGTGCTGCTTTTGGCAGAGGGGAATTCTCATTCTCTCCACTCAGTGCCCAGTTCTGCCTCTTTGCTAGATTTTTTTGTAGTGCCAAGAGTGTGGCTATCTCTTTACACAATAAGCAAAAAATCTGTATCAGATATGCTTCTCATCTAAGTTGAAGCTGTATTATTCTGCAACCTACTAGAAAGGGTGGAGAGAACGGGAGTAAGCTGGAAAGAAACTGGGTTTGGTAATGGAGTTTGCATAAACTGACAAAAAGAGAATTTCTAAAATACTAAAAGAAAAAAAAGATTGTGTTGACTGAGGTATGACTAGGAATTTCATTTGTCAGAGCAGAACAGAAGAAACAGATTTCAGACGTTCTCTGAGGGAAAAAGCAACAGAATTTAGCAGCAGACTGAATATAATAAGCGAAAGAGCGAAGTGAAATTAAGTTTGAAGCATAAGGAGTGAATAGGATTAAATAATTGCTTTTGTGATGTCTAAAAAAGGGGAATGAGATGGGTTCTGTTGCTTGTCAATTTAAGTCAACATTTGGACATTCAGGACATTATTACTTACTAGGTTGGTTTAACAACCGTGAAACAAATAAGTCTAATCTACTAAATTGTAAGAGTCTGACAGAATGTGGTGAAAAGAGTTTTCTGCATGACTCACTGCAAAAGAAGAGTAAAAAGGGAAATCTTCAGTAGTCCTGGCAGTGCAGCTTGGGGGTGCTTTTAAACAGAATATTGTCCTCCAGTAAGCACACTACATGGTAGTCTTTGGAAATTCAGTTATAGAGATACTATCCGGGGAGAAAAGGAACAAGAAATTCAATTGAAAGTAATAAGAAAGCAAATGGTCTTTAGGGAAAATGGCAGGCACCTCTGTTAACTTTGTCCACCTCTTGTAGCTCCCTTTAGAAAGTGTGGAGTGAATTCGATCAGAGTGAAAGCCCCAACAGACTAGGTAAGGGAAGATGGTGCTGAAACAAATTGTCTGATGACATTCAGAGCTCTGGACTGTACTTTCAAACACTGTGAAGCCAGAGAAAACCCAGACATAGAAGCCTTGATTTCTCCTTTATTAGTCTTTGGCAATGACTTTGAAACCAGCAACTTTCAGAACGTGGCAGCCATTTTACTCCATCATATATGCTAATTTTTTTAACATGTTCTTGTAACCCTTCCTCTAACCAGTCAAATAACTGACCTAATGTCTATCCAAAGGACTCTAAACGAAAGCCCTTTACATGCTTTATCAGGCCTCAGTCTGACACAGGTGATACAAAAGCAAAACAGACCCTCCTCCTGACCTAAAACTATCCTCAGTTTTCTCATTTCACAGGCAGAGGCAGCATGAGAGGTCTGCTCTTCATAAGCCCTTTTGCTTTTGGGTCTTGCCACAGGTAACAGAGAGATCAACAGTAAAATGATTAGGTTGAGCCAATCCGTGTGAATGAGGATAGATGCAAGGATAAATGTCAGCCTGTCACCCACATAGGTTTATAATGAAAAACAGTTTCCTTGAAGCTTTAAAATCAGCTTGCTACAGAATAGACATGGAAAGATTCCAAAGATACTGTACTCTATTGGAGGTTGGCTTTTAACCTTAGCAGAAATGTGTGTGGGTTTTTTTTGCTTTTGTTTTTTTTTGCTACAGTAGTTTTGTAGTATAGATTTCCTCTAATTCTCCATTAAGCCTGCGACTCCATTAGCGAGTATTTTAAGGAGTCCATCTGAGGACCGCAGGCCTGCATTAGATGTGTTTTGGGAGAATTTACTTTGGTGTAATTCTAGTCTGGGTTTGTGGATAGAACAGCCATTAGTGGCTGGAGTACATTAAGCACCCTGAAGCATACCATTTGGGTCAGTTTCATTTGAAAAGAATCTGGTTTGTATGCCTTGAGTCAGGAGATTTGCTTCAAAAACACATTCCTGGTCTGAACTGAAACACTAATGTAGATGATTTCTAAGGTGTCATTAGTTTGCTTACCAACCTTGTCAGATATGGTGCTCATCCAGTGCTAGAGCTTCAGGTGTTTCTAATTGAAATGATAGGCAACTGTTCATGTACCTTGCAGTTTGAAAGGGGAAGTGATTCAGTTCCTTGAATGACTATAGTAACTTGATCACTGATCAGTGTCCTATACAGCATGCAGTGGTAAAGGTGGTAGTGACCTGAGGACAGATAGCTAAGAAATGTGCATTGAGGAATCTCACACAGTAGAAGTAGGCACTGCAAAATCATGCAGACAAAGCTATTAAGGTCATGGTTTTATTTTCTTCTTTCTTAAATCATCTAATTTTATGTTAGCTGACAACCGTTTGCATAATGAGAAGGAGGTGCTATATGTGCGCTTTATGGAATTAATATTTTAATCTCAGGAATGCTATTTTTGTTAGTGAGTTCTGTCTTTGAGTTTCATTTCTGTCAGTCAGGATCCATCTCTTTATATCATAATAAATACAGATCTGGAAATCCGATTGCCTGATAAGAATTCTAATAAAAACAATCAAAACAATCAGTCATACCTCGGAGATGATATTTAAAACTAATCTTAACAAGACATCCAAGAGAGGCACTATTTTATATCCAGTACATCTCACTGCAGATCAGGATTGATTTGTATACAACGAGATAAGATGTGTCATTTTTTGCAGTCTTCATATGCTTGATGCTCCAGGCTGACCGCCATGAATTCATCTAGGATGGATTAACAAATTCCTACATTGTGGCTTCATTCCATAATTTATACGTACATGAAAACAAGTCATAAGAATTCATAAAATCTGAGAATTCAGTAGTTAAGCAAACTGTGCAATTATCAGTACAGTAATATTTTAGATTTTTTTATTTCATCTTCCCTTTGTAGACTCATAAACAGCAACATTTTGGAAAATAGTGGTTTCAACAAAAGTGTCAGTACGACGTTTCCTGAAAAGGGAGAAGTTCTTAGTCTAAGTTATACAAAAAAGGAACAAATACTTTGCAGACTAGAAAAAAATTGTATTTTTTATTTAAAGGACAAAATATATGGGCTGTATTCTGTTTCATTCCCTTATTATTAATGCCACACACTAGACTTCTCCTTTTCAGTATTCTGGGAAAACATGCATGGGAAAAGAGACAAAAAAAACCCAAAGTTTTTCTTGTGGCTATTTTGGCAAAGAAAGGATTATCATTTCCTCTGAAATTTTCAGAAATCAGAGGCTTTCCCTGGATCTTGTATGAACAAAAAATTAGCATACTTCATCATGTAAGTTATCCAAAATGAATTTGTTTTCTCACCTCTAACCTTGTGCTAGCTGATTTTAGTAGTTTTTTCTTTTAAAGGAAGAAATACATTAATTCACCCTGTAAAATGAACTGTCAGACTGCAAAACATTAGCATAATTGGCTGGCACCTATTTCTTGGACATTGTCTGACAAATTTATGTGTCCTTGTGATTAAAATATAATGAGTAAGCTTGCTAATAGCTGTCTCCCAAGAAGAACAGCATATGAAATTTTTAAAAAAAGTATTTTTCTGGGCTTGAAGTTGAAACCTGAAAAATGTAAATTGTCAAAGCATTCACTCATTTATGCTAACAAGTATAACTACTCAACTGCTACACTTGTAATCATCTTGTAGAAACCTGCTCTTCAATAAAATACTTTTCAGTAATGTTTATTCTGCATATATCTGGAAAAACAAAAGCAAATCGAATGGATTTCTAGTCCTGATGAAATAGCACTGATTTTACTAGATCTTGTGGCTACTGTTAGGCTGCACTGGAATTCTAATGATATTCTGCTATTTGAAAGTAATTTAAAGACTTTCTAACCCTGTTACTTCATCATCTTTTGGAAGTGACAACTCAAAATAAGCTCTTATTTGAGCCAACTAATCCAATGGGTCTTTTTGGATAAATTCATGACCACATAGGTATGTAGATTTAATACTTTATTTTCCTGTTTGAGATCTCATTTTGGTTCCAGAGTCCCTTTGCAGAATTTCTCCTGCAGAGGAGATGTGAAGACGATACATGAGGTTGAGTGGCAGAGAGTACAGTGTGAAGGCATTTGGCTTCCTCAAAGCTGAAATGTAGCGGGGAAAAACACTTGAAAATCTTACAGTCAAGAATTCTGTCAAAAACAGTATACTTCATGAGGCACCATGAGTTCTGCAGGTGCCACTGAATCCTCTCCTGTGCACTGTGTGTACAGTGCAGTTTGATATGCATGAAGCATACTGTATATGCATCATATGTTAAAGTGAGACAGGGGAGGATTTTGCTACTGTTGCTGCCGCATGTGCAACTAGGCAGGTGTGTAACATAGGCAACTAAGTTGCATTTTGAAAATTTTCTCTGCAGTGTGTGTGAAGCTGTTACCCTTAAAAGTTAAAAACACCAAAAGCTTTTATCGGCAAAATGGTGCATATAGTTGTCCAATAGAATTCTGTGGCATTTGCATTATTCCTGGCAATCTTGCCTCTCTACTAATGCATCCATAAGCACCTTGTTTCATAAGTGAGCCACATGCTACTGGAAGTAGCAGTTCTACATATCCTAGTCTTTATAGATCCTTCTGCTTGTTAAGTCAAACTCCATTTGTAGTGTTATTTCAACTCAGTAGGGCAAGAGGAGGTCAGGAAATTCACCTAGCACAGTTTAGAAGTCTAAAGAAGTTACCATCAAATGTGCTTTTGTGTAGCATGTGATCTTTTTTTTTTTAAAGATCTAAGACCTTGTGGGGTAACAAGGACAGAAGCAACTGCTGTGTCTCTTCCAAAAGAGGGAATTTTTCTTTCTTAGCATGATGGAGCAGCTCCCTTTGGTAAGCTGATGAGTCACAATGTGCTAAATCTTACAGTTGGCACAGGACTTTTATTGGCCATCTGTTACATAAAAGTTTATTTTCTCAGGAATTATTGGGAAACAATTGAAAAAACAACTTTTTGCTTTCAGAAAATTACTACATGGTAAAATGAGATAAATTTTATAATAGTTATTATAATAGCTATTCTTGTTTAGGTGAAAGCCCAGCTGTGGAAGATGGGAGATATTCAACCGATGAATATATTTCTGCGTCAAGAAATTGACCACATGCAACGTGTTATATCAAGAGTTCGAGCTACACTGATCAATCTCAAACTGGCTATAGATGGTAAGTTACAGTATGAAGTATGATACTAATTAAGATGCAATATTTTTTGCAAAAGGCAATAATATATTACTGAATAAATATTTTCCTTCCCTCCCTCCCTGTCTTCCTCTTGCTCCTTCCATCCTCCTTCTTCTCTTTCTCTCCCCATTTTTTTCTATCATATTGCCACTTACTCTAGCTCTTAAAGCTTCCTGATGGCATCTCTAAAGACACTCCACTTTTATTTATTCCATATGTATGTGCTCCAGTATTGCAGTTCAGTATGTCCAGCAGCACTGCTACACTTCTGTTAGTCTCTCTAGGATTTTGCAGAGCTAAGAGGAGATGAATTGCTTGGTTAGTTCCACAGGTCACATGCCACAGTCATATACCAAATTAAATTGAGACATAATGATATAGAACAAGGGGGGAAGTGTTGCTACTAGGCAACTGAGAGACAGAGTATTCAGAAGGCCAGGTGGTAAAGACTCTAATTTCAGATGAGTTTTGCAAGGTTTATGAAACTGGTTGTACCAAATAGGATGGCTCTGAATGGAATCTCAAGTCAGTAGGGGAGGCAGTCAAAAGACAATGAGAGGGATATGCTTTTAGCCATCATGGGAGGTAGGCAGCAGCACGCTGTCTCTTGGAGGCAGAAGTGTTTGGCTGAAAGTAAGCAATGGTGAATGCAGTTAATATAAATTCACTGTACAGGAGGTCAGAGGCAGGTGGGAAATTTGATCAGAAATGGAGTGAGCGAAAAGAAGGGATGATGATGTTACCATCTGCTTTTCTATTTTTACTTCCCATTTTGCTCATCTGTAAGAGCTGAAATAGCCATGAAGAAGAATATAATGTTGTTCAGCCAAGCTTCTTCTTAAGTTGAAAGAAGATTTGGCAATAAATGAAAATGTAGCAGGAAGTGTTCAGTTCCATGGGTTAAGATATCACCCAAGTCTGCTGTTCTCCAGATTAAGAGAGGTACGAAACATCTGACAGATGCAAGCTATACCCTGTAGGGAGAAGGTAAGAGTGCCTCAAAAGCAGTTCCATCTGATACGGGTAACGGCAGTACTGTGATCTCTCTTACTGCTCTTTTCCAGTTTCTTGACAGTAAGTCAAGTCTGAAGGAAGATTTTTTTAATTTGTATTTTTGTTACATAAGAATCAAAAGGGATTTTCCTATCATTTGTATGATTCCCGGAAGCAACAATGCACACTTCAGAAATACCATGCCTATAATCTGCATCTAGGAAAGAGGTTTATAAATGTACCCAAGGCTAATTAGACCCTGTATCCTGTAATAACCTATGCAAAGACCAAGCTAAAAGAAGCAATTGTCCTCTCTTTCAGAATCAAGCTGAAAGTTCGCTTGTGTATGTGCATAGAGTTCCTCTGCAAGTTAACTGAAATAATTCTTTCTGTGTGAAAAAGAATTAGTCTTTCCTTGATCATGACAAATATGTTTAAAGTCTCAAAATGTACAATTGTCTGCACAGGGTGAATGAATAACGTAATTTATTTGCACTTAGTTCCACAGTGGGCATAGTCCTGTACCAGATGTTTAATCAAGTTAATGCTGTAACTTTTGTATAATCTTCTTAAACATTATAATTTTCTAAGGGACAGGCAAGTTAAGGGACAAGCACAGTGAAAAATCACTCTGAAAACAAAATTGGATGTGTAGTTAACAATAGTGATTAATGGCTCCTGGCAGATTCATGATATATCAAGTGTATGTGGTAATGCTTTAAGTAGGGGGTGGAAAGAAAGTTTAGGCACTCTGTCTTGGCTCAACAAGGGGGAAAACCCCAAGCTGTCTTATGGTTGATTCTCCCGCAAAGCTTTCTAAGTGAGTCAGGTAGAATCTCAAGTCAGTTGATGTGCTCATTTTTCTTTACAGTAAGATAAACTGATCTGCCTGCTCAAACAGGTCTTGGGAATTTGGACATCTGCCCTGATGATGCATCTGGCTCTGGCTTCATGAGCCCATTAAGGCCTGAGCAGCTGCTTATAGCATATCAAACTTTCAAACAAATATTATATTTAAGAATATAGGGTATCTTAATGTTGTGTCATGTACCTTTGTGAAAGGAGGTCTAAATATTTGATTCTGTAGGTTGGATATGAGTAGATGGACTTCGTCATTTTTGCTTATTGCTTGCTGAGTATGTTTGAAACTAATTTGATGCCCTCCTCAGTGAGAGCCCGTGTGCAGCTGAACAGGAGTGATGCTGAGGGAATTAGCAGAGGTAGTTTTGTTCCTCTGTCCAGAGGGCAGATTAAGCAGTGCTCAGCTTTGGGAAAGGTTGAGGATGCTCAGGATGTCTCCAATGTATTTATTGGCAAGCACGTCCCACAAGCCTGCATCTCCACCAATAGATTTTGCTGTCCAGATGGATACTTTTTTGGATCAAATTGTAATAATTAGACTGTAGTTTTGCTTTATATGTTATGTCTCAACTATTAGTTCTCTGTTATGTCACAACTATTAGTTCTGTTTTAATTACTTACCAATTGCCTAGAATTTATTTCACAGTTGGAGTAATACAGAGCTTCACATAAATCAGGTAGCAGCAATGATGACTGTCTTCTGAAGTGACCTAAGTAGAGGCTTTATTCCAAATGGAACAATCAGTTTAGAGACAAGGAAGGAGCTGTGTTCTGATCTTTTCATTTGGGAGTAGTAAGACATGGGGCCTGAAGCAGAACTTTGGATCCTAATGGGATATAAACAGCAAGTCTTGGATCCATGCTAGATTGTGACCATATTCTCTGTAAAAACAGCAATACCAGCTGTAGAGTTCCTGTAGATGTACCTTACCTTGCTCCAGTGGAAGGGTAGATGTTTCTAGCACCAGAGTACTAATACTATAGCCGTTTGCTGTGGAATAGGCACTTCAGATTACCTCTCCCACTAATGAAGATATTGTCTTTAGATGCAATAAAATGTAATGGCCCTTCCAATCATTCCTAGTCCCTGTTAGAGTTTGTCTGAGTAGAGTGGAACCAAGTATGACCTGTCTGTGAGATAGAGGAGTCTCTTAATTCCTCCATGCACTGAAACAGGTGTGTTAAGTGTTTAGAGGGCACCCAAATGTGCCCTCTGTCAGTGAACAGAGTGAGAAGACAGATTTTTGTGGGAGTTCTCCTTAGTCCCCCTTGAGCAGCTTCCATGAATCTCAGTAGTGGAGCATGCTGGTGGCCGTGGAAGTTGATATTGAACCTTTGGCAATGGAAATACACACAGCTTTTAATATGGATTTATTTTATGCTTTTTTCAACCTATGCTTTTTTAAACCTACTTAGTATTCTGTTTAAGGGCCTGTCATGTAAATATATGGGAAAGAAACAAATGCTTTACTCATTTATTTATGAGTATGTCCTATATTCTACTTTTGTCATAACACTACATCCACTTGGCATTTGTTTCTGGTAACTTACAATTTTGTGTTTTCAAACTAAACTTTTGGAACTGCCTCCTTCGAGACAAATTAAAGCCATGCAGGAAACCTTAGATTTATTACACTTTCATGTTATATATGTGTCACATGATCATAGAACTCCCACTGTTACTTATACAGTCCTTACAGAGTTAGGAGAAAGAAGTCCTTTTCCTGTTAATATATTTCCTGAGAATACAGCAATCCCACTGAAAGCTTTTACATGACCTGTAATATGATAAGATTTGTTTCCACAGCTTGCTGGCCCACAGTTTTTGTTCCTTACAAGACACATTGTACAAATACCTATGGCAGACATAGAACCAACATAGAAGGCAAAAGGAATGAAATCAATAGAAATGGTAACTTCAGAAGTCACCATGGTATTCATTATGGAAAAACTCTACCAGACTTAAGCAAACTTTCCACTGCAACTACAATTTAGCACCTATAATGTTACAAGGCTAGCATATTTTCATGCATATAATGTACATGGTATATAACTCACACACCAGTATTTGAAAAAGTTCACAAATAACTACATCTACACAGATAATTACATCCTACACTAAAAGCGAAGGGAATCAGAGCTTTTGGTAAAAAGGTGAGGAACAAGGATATTATTAAGGGGAGAGAGGACTTTGCTGTTTGCCCTCTTTTTTTACCCAAACAGGCATATACCGTGTGCCTCTCCCATAAATAATGCATGGGTTATACTCATGGAAACTCATGAATATTAGTATACTAGCATGTTTCAAGCATATGTTTATGCCAGCTTGAAAAGTGTGAGATAATGTAAATGAGACTATTGAGAGAGAAGGTATTGGAGAATAAAGTCATGCATTTTCATGTGTGTTTCTAATATCTTTGGAACATTGTAATTCAGACAAATCTAGAAGTCCCATAGTATTAATAACCAGATCTTCAGGAATACTGGTGCATTTCACTAGTGTCCCTGTATCTCACTCATGGATTTGGCATATTATTAAAAACTTATTAATCACTTGCTTTGAGCTCATTACCATGTTTATACTGCATTTCTAGCCAGTGTGTTGGCTTTAGGTGTTTCCTTATGGTTATTCGTAAGAGAATACGTTGAAACTCAGAACTTCATGCAGACGTGAAGTGGCATGTATTTCTGTGTGCATAACAGCTATCACTTAGAATTCGTAGGTCATCTGCACAAACTTATGTTCAGCCTCTGAAAGAATAAGATAAAGATTCCTTATTTTTTTTTACTCAGAATACTATGATCTTGGCAGTAGAATTTACATCTTGTTCCTGCAAGTGAATTCACATCATTGTATGTATTACCTTGCAAGGGGGAATATAACTGAACTTCAGAAGAGCCTGAAGAACTAGGCACTAATTTACTCTATTCTGTGTGGGGAGAAACTGAAGCTCAGCAAACTAGTCTTGCCAAAGCACACATGAAAGAGTTTCCCAGAAATGGGGAGAGTATTGACTTCTTCAAATTGTCTGCAAAACTGAGGACACTAAAACTGCTAAGTTCTGCCCAGAATAATAATGATTTGATTCTGCTAAGACTAATAAAATTTTAGTTTGGCCTACTGATTATGGTCATAGACTTTTAGACTGAAAGATCTTGGGCTTTTCCCTTACTGATTCTTACAGGGTGTCTGTGGAAGGCCTGTAGGGATCATCTGTGTATTCCACTTTAGGGTGAATACTTCATTTGAAGATGATTAAATACACTCAGTGAAGGTATTAGTGGAACGTAACAATGAGGAATTCAGCTGAGGAATGGAGGAGATGAGTCTAGTGTGTCTTATGGCGTACTTACTCTTGGCTCAACAATTCTAATCCATAATTTACCTACCATTCTGATAAGGATGCTAGGATGCCTCCTGTTATCTTTTATGAAGTATAACATTATTTCTGGACTTCTTAATAAATGTTACTTACGTTTGCCATGATGCTGTCTAGGAAAACTGCTTAGATGCACACTATACAAATTTAGGACAAACTACAGAAAACAGTTTGTCTGTCCATTGAATTACTCTAGCTTCGGGTAGTGATTTGTATTGCTTTTTGCTTTTGGGGTGCATGTGCATGGATTTTCATTTTCAAATTATTGCTTTAAAAATGTTATTTTCAGTCCTTATGGTGGGCGTAGGCAAGTGCATTTGGTACTAGAGCTGGTAAGTTTTCAGAACAGTTTGCAAGGCTAGACTGTATGTGGTTTCTTTGAAATTGCCTTCTTACTGGCTGGAGGAATAAGCTGTTGCAGCAAATGTCAGATTTATGTGCTTTTGTATGTAAAAAAAATCACATGCAGCTCAGGTTGCTCAATTCATTTTCTCTCTCCTGACTTGAATAGTTAATTCAGAGGATTCTCCAAGAATCTTCAGAGAAGAAAGGTGGGGAAGAAACAGAAAACAGAACAGGAGTACAGGTTAGGTGCAGCTGAAGAGACTACCACAGTCTACAAATTAAAAATAGGGAGTGTTGTGAATTGTAGAGCTCTGTTGCCTGATTTGCTCTTCCTGTTCTGGAGACCAGGGAGAAAAGAAGGTCCTAAATTGTTGAGGATCTGGCCATTAAAACAGCAAGGTGGATTAAATGGGTTTCTGAGAGTTTCCCAGGAGCATCTCCAAATGCTGAAGTGCTCAAGTACTGCAAGTGAAGATAAAAGGAAATACACCAAAAGCTGGCTGAAGCAGATAAGTTGATTTCTTTCAGCACAGCAGTGGTGTTCACTGAGCTAAAAGGAACAAACTGAAAAGTGCAAAGAAAAGATTAAGGTTTAGGTATGGGAAACACATATATTGGGTTTTATACATAGTAAGAGATAAAAACAATGTCTTGTACCTTTGGATGCAGTGATTAATGCTTTCTTTGGGGAAAGCACATACAAGCTAGCCATTGGCATAAGGCAGAGAGGGAGGAAAGCTTATGAAGTGACATGCAAGTTGGGCTTGTCTGGTCAACATTTCCAACAAAGAAGAGTGAGTTGCAGCTAGGTGGTAGAGGCAACGAGTGACAGGACCATGTAGAATGGTCTGATGATGCCCTGTTGCTTGGAAGGTAAACTTGAGTGGGGATTAAAGACTGGAAAGATCAGCTTGCTCTGGTTGTAACTGTGACAGTCAAAATGGATTGATGCTTTCACTTAGATCCATCCTCCATGTATGATTAAGGCTGGCTATGCAGAGGACAATATTCTGCCCGGACTCATTATCTGGGAAACCTTGTCTTCAAGGGATGGTCTCCAATTCCACTATAATTATGTCAGCTCTTGACTAACTGCACTTGATGGAGAAATTAGCTTCTTCTCATCTCATTTATATCCTATATAATTATTCTGGTTTTTCTTGATTCACACCTGTGCCCGTGGGTAGTGAATCAGACTGTGACATGGTTTTTTTTCTGTTTAAGAATGTTCCTTCATTTCTAACTTGATCTGCTCATCTAGATGTGATATTTTTGTTTTCTAACTCACGTGCAGGCTTTCCCAAATGTAAACTTCAAAATGTAGATCCAAATTCAGATTTTACAAATTTCACAATCTTCAGATCCCAATCAAGGTAGGTGTGATAGTGAAAAGGGGCTACTGCATGAAATAATACAAATTCTGATGCAGTCCATACAAAGCTTTACATCTATTGAATGAGTAACCCTAAAAACAGACCAACAGACAGTTTAAACTTACTGATACATGGTTTTGACATAATTACTTTAATTAGCAATAAAAACTAGTTATTGTAATTATCCTAAAACCACTAGTTAAAAATTAGTAGCTTTATTAGCCTTATTATCTACACAGCAATCGGATAGATTTACCTGTGGTTTGGAAGCAAGAGAGCAAAAATTCAGGGCAATGAAAAGTGGAATTATAATTTTAAAGCTGTATATACTGTGCAAGCAGTATGGTTACAGTACGCATTATTTTGGAAGCAACAAAATGCCCCAAAGTGTTTAACTGAACTAACTTTTTATCTGTTATTTCATATGGGCTTTATTCCATTTTGGAAAAGGAATACTGCAAAGTAAGTCCCCAGATAACCAAGTTATAAACAGCTGGCCTGTCTGATTCATTTAGCATTCAAGCCTGTCATGTTAAGTTCGTAGGACATTCAGTCTCTTGATATGGTAACCAATGCTTTGATTTTCTCAGAAGTTAAATGTGAGAAATGCATGGTGTTGCACTATTCATTCAACATACCAAATGTATTTTTCAAAAGCATTTATCACCTTTCTCCAGAATGATACCATTATTTGTCTCATGTGATAATAGTTTAATTTCTGACCATGTTTTTATTTTTGTCAAAGTATTTTAGCTGCAGAAATGCATCTCAACACCCCCAGATGTCATTTAGTGTGCTGTAGTACTGAAATTCAGCACTATATCCTTATTGCCAGAGCTGATGCCCACTCACTAGGAATATTTATGCAGCTATGTGGCCAAGGCCAGAAATGTGAACATACCTCATCCTCAAGAACAGTCTGGCTTAGGAACCTCAACAACTCCTCTGAGTCATCACGGGCAGACATCCTGAGAGGTTGTGTTACGCCAATAGAGGGGCGTCTGGGATTCTTTCAGATTCTGGGATTAGTCGCGCTGAACTTGAGAGATCATTTGTCAAGTATAAGAAGATAAGAGGTAGCAAAGCTAAAAGTATAGGAAAGCTAGAAATGTAACAGAACTGAGAAAAAAAAATATCAGAGCTGTACGGTTAAACCACAGATGCACAATGCATAGTATGATGACTGTTCTTGCCCTTTCCTTGTCCTTATTGAGCCACCCCTCCAGTATAGTTTTCCCTGAATTGTTCTCACCACACTCAAGCGGTACCAGGATGATTCATGTTCTTTCTCCCTGGCAGTTGGCATCAGGGGTGTCCCCACTGATGGGTGGGTTGTCAGGTCCGTAGGATAGCTGACAGGGGTCTGAGTCCACACAAAGCTATGTGGCTTACTGTCTTTTCTATCCAATCAAAAAATGCCATATCAAGGTTACACAACAGCTGTATGGCCTTGGTCAATAACAGTACTCATATCAACAGATAACCAGTGTTCAAGAGGTGCATATAAATGAGAGCAGGTCATTATCAACTAGGAGAAAATGAAACCTATTTGCCATTGAGATAGGGTGGAAAGTACCAGATTTGCAGATGCTGTTGTACAAGTGTTTAGGGTAGCCACCACATTCTTCTAAATTAAAAGCTGATGTTTGATTTCTGGGTATTCTTCTCCTTCCCCCAACTTGGGGACCAGCCAACCACAATGGAAGGAAGAGATCTGAAATACTTATTGCAGGCCACGTTTCCATACAGGTATGTTTGGATGGGCCATGGCAGCTCTTGTTTACAGTCACACAGACCACTACTCTTTCCTTTACATGTACTGTGGTGGGAGCCACCATTTGCTATCACATATTGTCTTTGTGGCAAGTACAGCAGTTGTGTGTACAGTGATGCACTGGACATTTGTATTAGATGAACATTTAATCAGAATGGGGACTATCAGACCAGTTTCCTTAAATTAAAACATCTTAGCTGGAATATAGAAGATATCATAGGGCATGGGCAATGTGCCTCTCTGTACTATTGACAAACTGGTAAGATGTGAGAACTTCTGGCTCATAGAATGGTGAGTGTCACAGAAAAAATCGCTGGCTTGGAAGAAGTAAATGCCAATATTTAAATGGAGACAATAGCGCTACACATGGAATATGTGCGTATGCACTGCCAAGAGCAAAATTCTTGCCTCTAGCTTTATTCTACATACTAGTTTCCTACTGGGAGATCTAGGTAATGGAAATGTACAAAGTTCTTGTTAATAACAGTGAATTTCATTAATGTATTCTCTATCAGGACATGCTTAGGCTATAGATGAGTTGCACAATGTATTTTATCGTTGATCACGTATGGGGGAACCATTAAAACATATAAAAATGTTTTAAATGATTAATCACATTTGAAATACAGTGTCAATATAGTGCATATAGATAGGGTGTGAGGGAGAAGGAGTTGTTTTCAAAAATAACTTTATTTCTGATCAAAATAACAGAAGAAATGTCTTTTATCTTGTTACGCCTAGCTTTGAATCAAGTCTTACATGTTTGTACAAATTAATTGTAAACTGATAAGACTTCAGTTCAACAGGTGTGCAATTAAGGCACAACAAAAGAGGGTTTATTAGATTCAGAATGTCATTTGGAAGTTTTAATTGCCTTTGCAAGCTTTGGAAAAGTTCATTATGAATGTTTTACTTATCTTCCAGGAACCATAATTATGTCAGAAGAATTGCAAGATGCTTTAGATAATATGTATGATGCTCAAATTCCAAAACTATGGTTCAGGATTTCGTGGGAGTCTGCTACTTTAGGATTTTGGTTTACTGAGCTTATTGAAAGGAACCAACAGTTCAGCAGTTGGTTGCTGGATGGCCGACCAAATCAGTTCTGGATGACAGGATTCTTTAATCCACAGGTAAGACTGCCAGATTGATCTTTATGCATTCGAAGTCCTACATTATAGCTAAATGACACCTTGCAGGAATTTCAAGCTAACTCAACCATGATTATACTAAGTGTAATCTAAATACAATTTTTAGCATAAATCCAGGATACATGTACTTCAAAACCTACAAAGAGATATTTACTAGACCAGAATACTATTACAGAAATAGTGGAATGCATCTTCTAGTTATGATTATGGTATGGAAGTGGGTTGAATACATATTTGCACATTTCAACTTTTTTCTCCTTTTTTCCCCTCCTCCATTACAATGATCTGTTTTTCACGCATTTGTGAAAACTCCTTTGAGTAAAAAAAAAGTATGAAAACTTTGACATAGGAAGAAGGGATTTGGACTTACCTCTCAATCTTTGTAAATAAGTTCCTTGAAATGAAAGGTTCATTATTTATTCCACCCCAGAATTGTGCCAGACCTGATTTGCAGGGAGATATAAAAAAACGCAGTCTCTAGGCTGCACCATCTAAAATAAAAGGTTGGCACAAAATGAAACACAAAAAATGGAACAGCTGAAAACAGAGTTGAAAGAAGTATGCATACCTAGATGATGCATAGTTGCTGTGTACAGCTGTTCACATTCTTTAAAGGTTTTTATGATTCACAGAAGTTTATGGGAAGGCTGAATTGTGGAAGTGAGTCATTTTGAGAGTATCCAGCCAACAGGTTTCTCCAGAGCCTTAGCAGAGAGCTATTTTATAGACGTATTTAAGTATTTAATTAAGTATTTAATCTCAATACTTGTTAGCAATGCAAATGTTAGCTGAAACAGCTGGCTAGGAGAGAAAAGGCAACAGTGACAAATACTCTCTAGCACTACTGGTGGGCAATATTCATCTATTCTGTCCGAATCAGTTGTCTACTCATACAACTTTGTAGTGTGGAAGTGTGTTCACAGAATCCCTGGATAATGGTTTACCAAGCAAAAGTAGTAGTTTTAGTAAAATGATTATGCTTCCATACTTGATTTGTTAACAACACATTCATTGTGGCAGTATTCTTAAGAAACTGTTGCAATGATCAGGCTAGACACAACCCTAGTAGACTTTTGGTTTTGTTGGTGTTTGCTTTTGCAGTACAAATTAGGAAGAGCTGACAGTTTTCGGCCATTTTAGTTGGCTTTGCTTGTGCTTTGGGGTTGTGTCAGTTCTGAAATTCAGCCAGCCCAGATTGGGTGTCTTACATTTTTTTTGATCCATACATCTGGATTCTTCAAAAAAGCTGCCAAATGATTAAAGTAAAATGTCCCCAAACAAGTTGTGATTTAATAAACCATAGTAAGTGAGAAAGCGTTCAGAAATGTGGAAATTAGGCACTTCATAACACACAGTTCTAAAGCCCCTAAATACGTAACATGCAGAGAAGAATCCCAGAATGACACATATTTACACGATTAAACATTCGTTTGGGCTGACAGTCACAAACTTAAGAATCAGAAGGTTATGGTTATAGTCTCCATTTTCAGTGGCCCTGGCTGTGGGAGTGGCTCATTGTACAAGAAATTAATCTGAACAAAGACAAATTTTCTATTTTCTACTTTTGGTTAATAATCGTATTGATAAGCATTTAAAATCAATGTTTCATACATTAAGAAAACTGATTTTCATCTACTCAAGCAAGCTGAGGGAGATGAAGTGTTACTTTTCCTGGTCTAATGGCTTGTTTATAATAGCTGAGAAATTGTCAGAAAAGTACTCATTTGTGAGACAAAAATGCAGCTCCTAAGTAATTTGTAATTTGCCTACTTGCATAGATCTCACTCTGCTTTATAGTCAATGGATAAATGCCAAGAATAGCACAAGACAAGGAAGTAGATTTATAGCATTGGGAGAAAGAGGCACTCCAGCAATAAAAAAAATATATAGGGCCTAACTCTGCCTTCTCTTGGACTGGTTCTACACTGGGATAAATTCAGTGATTTCACAGAAGTTAATCTTTATTTATAGTGGTACAAATAAGAGCAGGCTTAGGCTTATATGTAAAGGAAACCTGATTCCCACTGTCCCAAGATAGCGGGGGTGAGCAAACCAAGAACTGCTTTGAATTTTCCCTCCTGCAAGTTAATCTGATGTTAGTGTATTTTGTTCTCAAAAAGTCAAAACTATTCATACGTCACTTCTACCTTCCAGGTTTCCTATTGTGGCAATACTGTTTTATTATTTCCTTTTTTGCATCTCTGCATTTACTTGCTGTCACTTGTCCTACATGTAGATTTGAAGCCCTGTGAGGCAGAGCTTTCTGATTTGTTTCAGGTAGTGCTTAGCATAATGGACCTCCAACCTATTACTAAGACCCTTAGATGCCACAGCAATGCAAATACTGGTAAGAATATGAAGTGCAATGCCTGCATTCCTCAGTGTCCACTTAATTCCATAGTAATGCTGCAATATTTTGCTCACTGTAAAAAATGCAAAATAAGTGACAAACAAGAAGCCTTTAAGAAAGGTGAAGAAGAGAATGTGGTTGTGGAAGCAATAGACTAGACTTATTTGCACATTTCTTGTCCTTGCTTCCATGGATGTCTGATTCTTCCTCACAGGATTTAGTGGTATTTTTAATGGGTTATTAGAGGCAAAGGAACAAAGCTTTAGGCTAGCTCAGCAGCCTGCAGTGAGCAGGCCAGAGAGAGAATGGGGGAAAGGGAGGTAAGTGAAGAAGAAATTATTTTCCTAGATTTTGAAATCTCTAAATAAATAAATGAATAAATAAACAAAGGTAAAGACTACCGGAAATTGAAGCAAATGTCATGGCAAGTGGTCAGTTATGTCCTCCACAGCAGAGGTCTGGAGAGAACCAGACTCTCACCCCCATAGCAGCACCTCAAGCCACTTGATTTTTTTTCTGCTATTTATTGTGCTATTCACCTTCTCTGGGATACCCAGCTCTGCCTCCAGCTCACAGCTGTAATCTTTAAACACTGTCTAGGATTCATTTTAATGAACAGATGAGCTTTACAAGTCCCACTGCAGAGAGTGAATAGGTCCTGCCACCTCTGTAGTAATAGTCTGCTGTCTAAATCTTGTTCCTGAAGACAGTGCACAGCTTTGAGCTTACTTTGATTCCAGTGTTTGCACAACACCTTTGAACTGATTCCCTTCATACAGTCATTGCTCTGTCCTGTCCTGTTCAGGCTTTTCTTTTCTTTAATATTTTAGTTTATCTGGGGTCTCATAACACTCTGGGGCCTCGTAACACTCTGGGGCCTTCTGGCAGCGAATGCTTTTTGTATTTTAAACTATTGGTATGTTTGTACAAATTAAAATTCCACAAATTAACCACATGGATTCTCTTTCATTTAATGGCATTTCTGATAGAAGAACTTGGCCTTTAATTCTATCTCGCTTAGCTAGAGTTCTCAACTACTTCAAATACAGTTATAATTATCTTTGCTATCACAAAACCTCTTTAAAATACTTGTCCTGGTGTCTCTGGGATATTAGCAAGAAGCAACCAATGTCAATTAACTGAACCATTTAAGCACCCGTACATCATCTCATGTTCTTATAATTTGAAGGATATATAGTAGAAATATTTAGCACCTGCAATCAATCCCAGCAGGCAGAAGCTTACCCCTGCATTCAGTTAAACCAAGGTGCTGATGTTTCAGCATGTGACTTTTTTCCCTCTATTTGGCACTGAACTGTACGCAGCTCAGCACTGCCTCCCGTGCTGTGAATACTGAAGAGAAATAAAAAAGCCTGTTCATTTCACAGGTTCCAATATTCAACTTTAAATTCCCTCATTTCTCCTGATTGATTACTGCCAAGGTACACTACTGGATCTCTAATCTCCTCCTTTGTGTTTTCCCCAAGTAGGAAAGTGTGTATTCTCTGTCGCCAGATACTCTTATTCTCTGTTCTGAAATCTGTCCTGAGACTTTTTCCTTTCTGGTTCTCCTTCCCAGTAAGTCCATCCTGCACATGCATCTTCAAATTTTGTGTTTTATTCATTCATCTCATGGCTAAGCAAACAGGCGTAAGGCAAAATAGAGTGTACATCCACAGCACATCCAGTGGAACTGCAAAGTCTATCCTCCTGTCTCTTATGACTAAAGTACTTCTCATATACTATAGCATGCATGCATATGGACAGTTATATGAGAGAAGCTAAACAGCAACCTAGTTTGTCTTGTGATAGCTTGTAACAATATCCTGAGACTGTACATAACTCTGTAGAACAAAGTGGATTTTAGTCTGTGTTGCTGAAGTGCTTTGAGCTTAACTTGCTGGTGTCTGCAATTATACAAAAATCTATTTTACAAGTACTACATTATTCTACTATGTTAAAGCTTTGCACCGAGCAGCAGCTATGTTGCACCCTAATGACAGAGGCATTTCAGTACTTAATTATGATTCCAGTTTGTACTTTGTGTTCTGTAAAATGCTTTGGGATTTGTTGGCTGAAAATTATTTGTACAACGTTGATATAAGAAAAGGTGAGCAAAGTAGCACGTGAAATACCAGAGCTATTTGTGGCTTAGCAATTACCTGTTTTTGGAACTTTACAAACCACATTAATCTGGCAGCCTTGTAAAACTCTCTGCATGTGGCTTGCTGTTGTAAAGTAGGTGTGTGAAGTGAGTTACACATGCAACTTCCAATATGTTAACGTGCTACTTTTAGTGACTTCTGGCACCCACACACATATAGCAAGTACATAAGAAGGTATGTTATTTTGGACAGTGCAGGAAAGCACTACTGGATTTAGTTTTATAAGCAGAGGGAATTCTGTGGGATGAGGTTTTTATGTTGCTGATGTCACAATTATATAGGAAATAAAAGTTGGAAATGGATAAGTTCAAGGTTTTATTAAACCCTTCTATGTAATATTTGATCTTCTTAGGGTTTCCTAACTGCTATGAGGCAAGAGACAACTCGCATGAATTTAGCAAAAGGGTGGGCACTTGACAGTGTTGTTTTACACAATGATGTGACCAAAATGATGAAAGAAGATGTAGCTGGACCTCCTCCTGCTGACATTGGTGGAGTTTATATATATGGCCTTTTCCTTGAAGGAGCAGGCTGGGACCGCAGAAACAGTAAGCTGGTTGAGTCAGCACCGAAGGTAAGGATCAAATGAGCATCACTGAGTGTAGCACAATATGGTCATCAGGAAATATTCTGAGTACCTGTTTGCCTCAGGGGTTTCACAGAATGTTCTTAGAGGCTGAAATACTGACAGGGCTGGGAAGAGGAATATGTATCCGCCAGAACAGAACAAAAAGCTTCCATGGGAAAAGGAATTTAGGATGTGCTGCAAGTGAGCCACCATCACAGCTTCTAAAGCCTAGGACTGGATTTGATGGCAGCTGCTGCAGAGGTCAGCATTTGAATGACTAGAAATCCCTGGCTTTTTTTTTTTTTAAATAGGAGAAAAAATATTAGTTCTGTACTTATGCTCAGTTATCCATGTGTGGAGTTACATTTTGCTCATGTGACTAAACAGGTTTAAAACCTAGCTGTGGAGTACTGATTAAGTGCCATGGTCATCACCCAGGCAAAGCTGCCATCATGTGTACTGTTAAACTTTTGCCAAGTGCTAACTGTCCTAGAATTGGGATTGAGGTCACTCCTCTCTGTAGGTTACACACTGACTGATCACTAACTCATCTGAGAATCATCTGAATCTTGCCAGCTGTAGCTTCTGCTAAGAACTATTCCCTGGTTTATCAAAGGACACCTTCAAACATGGTTATCAAGTGCTCCAGTGTGTTCAGCAAACCTCTGTGTTGCTGTTGGGTTTGAGTCCTTTCCCTCCCACCCCCGCTACAAGTGAATACTTTATTTTGAAAGATGAACTGAAGAGATTTAGTTTGGATAAACACCCAGGAGACGCCTGTTGGGTTTTTGAAGCTCTGCTGCCACTGGAGCAGATGTTAACAGGGAAGCTTGCTGGAAGCAGCTTGGCCTTTGTAGCTCCAATCCTGCCATTCAGCAAAGAAGGAGAGGTGGGGAAAGAATGCGGAATTCTAGCTGATGAGGCAAAGGACAAGAAAAAAGACAGAGGTCTCTCCCCCTCTCAGAACCCTGCTGTGGTTTTTCCATCCACCTTCATCTTTATAGGTTTCTCCTGCTTTCTCTTTCTGTCCAGGCCTCCTGACATCTTTCATCCTTGAGCTGCCACTGGCTTAAAAATATGTTGGGATCAATATAGAAGTGAGCATCATGCTGGTGTTTTTGCTGGGAGCGATCTCAGAATCTAGTTGCAGCATGTTTGGAGTTTAGGCACCCTATCCTAGTTCTCTAATGCTCAGCCCTTTGTCTCTTTTAATGTTCTCAGGTGCTGTTCACAAGTCTTCCTGTAGTCCATGTGTATGCTGTTAGCATGACAGTGCTACCTGACCCAAAGAAACAACAAGCAAGCGTGTACTCCTGCCCTGTGTACAAAAAGCCTCGAAGAACAGATTTGACATATATTTTCTCTTTGAACCTGAAAACAGTGAAGAATCCTGACCACTGGACTTTACGGGGGGTTGCACTGCTTTGCAATTCAAAATAGGGACCAACAATAGCTGTTAAAAAAGAATCACCTAGGAAGACAGGTCTGCAGTTTATAGAACTCTTGTCATTATTGTCAAAGTGGTGGGTATGGAAATTAGCAAGTGACACACAGAGATTGTTTTAATTGCACATAGATCAGTTTACTCTGTTCACAGTAGAAATACTAAATATATTTGACCTGGGAATATCAGGAAACAAAACCAGTTACAGGTGTAAAATTTAGCAACTGTTATAAAGCAAGTGAGAATATATTCAGTTAGTTGACTCATAATAGAATCACTTTAGAAAAAACATGCTTATGATAATGATAACTTCTCTAACATTTATGGTGGTTCTTTTGTCGATGCTATTTTTTCTTCCTAATATAAGCCTTCTTCATAACATAATATAATTCTTTTTAAATTCAACTTTGTAGTTACAAATCTGTATTAGTTACAAATTTATCATCCATAGCATTAGTAAAGCTGTGATGACAAGTTAAATGCATGGTAAAACTTTGTGTCTGTCTGCATGTATGGTAATGCACAGTGCCTTTGATTTTGCATTTGTAAACTTGTGGAGTGGTTTTACAAATGAATGTTACCACTTCATTGAATAGCCACTTGTTTATGCAGATGATCATTGGGACTGTATAAACAGGCAAGTTTATCTTTGCACAGATGATGGCCTTTGCACATATTAACTCATTTCTAAACCTCCATTCTTTCATAAGGAAGATGTGCACATGTCCAATTATTAATGAGAAAAAAGTTTTGAAACTCTTCTCTGAGGGGAGGTGAGTACATCTGAACATTGATTTGCCTTTGTTGATATTAGTACCATTTGCCTTATTGCCTGACTCTTACAACCTCAAACCACTTAAGTGCTTTTTATTCTGTATTTTGCATCAGTATTGGCGAGAAAAGTAAAAGAAACATACACCAGTTTTGGGATGTGGATTTACCTGAAAGTGGTTGAAGTGATTCTTGTATATTACCACCACCCTATAACTGAAGGGTGATTGCTACTTGTCTTTTATAATACAGAATATTATAACACAGCTATTGGCAGAAAAATGACTTGGCTTTTTACACTAGGACAAATTCAAAGCAACAGAATTGCAGTTGGATGTTGTGAAAGAAGGACTTACAGTGAGTGCTTTGTTAATAACTTTTTTCTCCTTGTAAACATAATTTTTTTGTTCATCTAGACTGGCTTCTAAGAAAGTAGTTCATCTTTTCCCATAACCCTCCTGCAGTTAGCAACTGCACTTGCAGTTTTCCCATACGCTGCAGTTAGCAACTGCAGGGCTCTTACTATGAGGAGGTTTGAAATTCACACTCCCTCCCACAACTGAGCATAAAGTGGCAGATTTGTTCTTGGAAGACAGAACAGGCAGTGCAGGATCCCTTTCTGCCATTGAGCTGGGAGCAGAACTTGCTCCACACACAGCTCAGGAGAGAGTATCTTACCAAGAGGAACCACCTGTTCAGAAAGTATACACCAGGCCTCTGGGCAGTACAGCTGCACATCTACTGATTTCATTGAGAATTTTGTTTATGAGAAAGGTGCAGGATTGGGCTTCAGGATCACTACTCCTTGAAATTATGAAAAAGATGAGGGAGACTTCAAGTAGGAAAAGGCTGTGCCACTGTATAGAAAATGAGGTTTAAACCGAAGGTGTTTTCCCCCTCCCTCACATGTATGGAGTAAGATAACTTTGATCTCTTAGTACATGTAGGATTCAGCTCAGTAACATTGATAATAGCTGAAACAGTTGAAATGCTCTGCTACACCTGAAGAACTCACTATTTGCTGTGAAAACAGGTCATCCTCTGATTGAAAATAGATATAATCATTAAAAAATATGTATTTGATAGAGTTTGTATGTGGTGCTAAATGACAAACTCCATGAAAACTGCATGACTTCTTTTCTTTGTCTAGTAAAATGAGAAAAATAAATACTATTAAAAAAAAAATCTACAGGCAATTACATTGTATCATTTAGTGTCCTGTGGTATACAAATGTAAAGAAATAACTTCTTTGAAAAGCTTCTAACATGTATTCACAAAGGAAAGTAATTATTGATCAGATCTTTTTACTTCAGTAGCGAATTCTTGTTTATTAGTTCAGGAAAACCTCAAATATTGCAGAATAGAATACAGACTATATTAAAAGAGAACCAGACAAATCTTTCACTGTTTCAGCTAAGGTAACTACAGTGCTGTAAAGAACAGGAAGAATACACAAAGTCACCTGGCTTCCAGAAAGCATCTTCTGTAAGTGGTAACCCCTTCCCTCCCAACTATCCCATAAACAAAACCCTTTTTTCTTCTTGCCTGTAATTACAGTAGAACAGGGATGTACAATTTACTATTGAAACAAATATTTTCCTCTCCTTCCCTCCCTCCCTTGCCCTGTCCTGTCCTTCCATTCGATGGAGTCGCTCCTTCCAATCTGCCAACATTAATTTAACTGGTAATGTCATTGACATAGTGTAACATTAACCTTTTCCAACCAGTGTTCCATAGTTAGTATTGCTAAAGCTATTTCCACCTCAAATGCCAAGTACACCAGACCAAGTGAAAGAATTGGCAGGCAGAATATTTGAAATCAAACTAATTGTATTTAAATTATAGATTAACAATTAGCTGGGATTCATCAAACAATGTATATAGGTGATCAAGTTTCGCTTTGTTGTTTAATGAATCTGAGATATTAAATACAATTATACACCTTTTGGCAATATTGTACAAGTTTCTCACAGATAGTAATGCCTAACTTTGCCTTAGGTATGTGCTTTGAAGACAAGTCCATTTAAGAATGAAGGTGGCAGTGCAGTCCTGCTTCTCATGTCAGCATAGTGGCTGTGTTTACAAACATATCTGATTTCAGGGCACTGGCTCCTTGGTGTTGCAAATAAACAGCATTCCATACTCCAAAAGGTGTCTGTCTTATGATCCTTGTGGCTGTGCCTGCTTGATAATAATGATGATAATGAAATAAAGAACTGGGTTATGGATTGGCCTTATACTTCAACAATTTGTAAAATAGATTTTAATTGCAGTGAAGCTCAGAAAAAACACAGAGAATGTTCTCATCTTGCCAGTTACATTCATGAACCCTTTTATTCTCTGTATAGGGTAACAATTAATTCTTACAAAGATATCAAGAAAATGAATCAAACTTCAGTTGCAATATTCTTGTATTTTTCTCTCTCTGCTCATCCACAACCCATATGTTCATCTTATTCCCTTTTACTTCTTTATATCCCTGCCTTTCTCACAATCATGTTCTGGTCTTTCCAAAACATGAACACGATGCTTAATTCTCTTTTTCTCCTGCTATTCCGTATGTAGCTTGTCTTCTGCTTGTTTCATCTTGTTCCATAAGAGCAGAAAATGCACTGCTAAACTCCATCATTCCTTCCGCTTTCACATCTCTGGAAATAATCTTTATTCAGTTCAGGCACTTCTCTTTTCCACTGAGAAAAAACACTATTTCCCCAAAAATCTATTGTTCCTGCTGCATTTTGTCACACCCTGGATAAAGCAGAAATTTCTTTCTACTGCTGTTTTGGTGAGGGCCATGAAAGAAAAGATTTTTATAGCTGCATGGACACCCTTTGTGTTTCTCCGCTCTGCTAATATGAAGTAATACCTTGGTTATTGTTTGTTTTCTGTTTAGAGGGTTTGGTATAAGATAATGGAAAATGTTTTTATACTGTTGCACATAAAACTATAGAAAATAATTAGGCTGTTAAGTGAATACTAAATCTTAAAAATAAACCAGGTTTCCATCTCCCTTTGATGTGCAATCCTAACTTCCATTTGGGATAATGATAGCTATTGGTACACTTCAAGAGAGAGGGAGCCCCTTTCTTAAATTTGGATGACTTCTTGTCTTTTTGTCAGGAAGAGAACACTACAGACACAGATGTAAATGATAGAACAACACTCATACATATTTTCTGATATAACAAAATTTCACACATTTTTCTAAAACTGAGTGAATCTGTACTGTGTTTTGTCTTGTTCAGTACAGATAGTGTGGTACATGTTAATTGATTTCTTATGCTGATTGCTTTAAGTCTAGTAGGGGGACATTATCACCTCCTCCTCCTCCTCCTCCTTCTTTTCCTTCCTGTTTAAAACTGATTTCTGGGATTGCTTCTCCTTTTCCAGCTGACTCGGAAGCACCTTTTGATCCACTGCTCTTGTCTTTCTTTATCTTAGTAGTCACTTCTGTGTAAGAGATCTCTTCAGTGAAGGGCTCGGCTGCTGCAGTCTCAGAAGCTATGTGCGCACCACCTTCCTGAATTCCCTCCTGACCTTCAGCTACCGTTCGTTCTTTATTTTTTTTATGGATCTTGAATGTCTCCCTCATTGGGGCAGCTTGTGAAATGGTTTTCTTGAACCTTATCCCAGATTGCTTCAGTCTCTCTCCTGACTGCCTGATCCTCTCTCTCCTTTCAGGGGTCACTATTCTAGTTTGAAGCCTGTTTACTTTCTTTCCAAAATTTTGTCTTGTTTTTTGGATATTTTCCCTTGAAAATGCCTTTTTGATATCATCTATGCGCCTCATGCCTGATTTCTTGAAATGGGTTGCTTTGCTTTCTTCAATATAATATTCTTCATCAGAAGACAGATCATCAGGTGGAAAGAAATCATCCTCTAGATTTTCACCTCTTGTCCTCTCTTTGATAACAGAGAGAGATGAAGGACACTCGGTTTCCTCCTGTGAATGAAAGCACAGAGTCATCTTCCTGCAAATGTATTTTAAAAAGATTCAAGAATTTTGTTTGTTGGCTTGTAGTTAATTAATACTGACAACTGAAGTATAATATTGCAACAAAGCAAAGTAGGCCTATACATACATGATCTATACTGAATACAAACAGCTGGAAGAAACCTTTGAAAAATCTTATAAAAACATTATACCTAAATAAAGATTTATCTTCAGTATATTTCTACCTGAAAATAATGAATGCCATGGTCCAATGTTTACTGTCCCCTAATGGTTTTCAGAGTAGGTATGTCCAGTGTGTGTTTTTCTGAAGCTGATCTGCTACTCTGAGATTGGATCTAGATCCCTTATTTCACATAGTAAGTAATAGTAAACATCATAATAATAATAGTAAACATCCTGTAGGACAAAATAGGTTTTTATGCTTGTATCAGCAGTACACTCTACAAATGAGTGCCTTTGTCATACCTGTGGCTTCTTCCCTTTACTGTCAATTACAGTATTAATACAATTAAGAGAATTGCACATTTTTGACTAACTGGAACTTAGCAAACATTTCTGTTGTTTCCCAAAAGGGGACAGACCCCAACATATTAACTTATATTTGTTGGCTCAACAGGGGGTCAAAGTCAATAAAGGAATGAAATGTCACTCAGTAAACCTAATACCATACAGTTTACTCTGCAACTGAACTGGTGCCTGAGGTGAACTTTACTTGTTCCGTTTGGAAATATATGCATGACCTAGACCAAGTACCCCTTTCTTTGGTCAGTTTGTTGGTGGCCTATATGAGTAAGCAGTATTATATATTTATAAATTAAAAAAAAGGAAGAAAGCTTGTGATAATGAAAGGATTCAATATTATGATCTATCTGAACAGAGAGGATCTCTTAAGAGAATTGATCCCCTGATCTGGACTGCTGTCTGCATAGACATTGTAAGTTTGTGGTTAGAGTCAGTGAATCAGCCCTTTCTTTCCTACTAGTTATTTCCATGCTCCTGCACATGCTCCTCTGCCCAGAGGACCAGCTGTTCAGGTGCAAATGTATACAGTGCATAAAACTTTTTATGAGTTGTTTCCCATTAGTCAAAACTGCTTCAGCTGATTTCTGGGACCTGTCAGTGCTTGAGCTCTACCCTTAATGTTAATCACTTAATACAGAGAATAGGAGAGATATTAGAAGTTGTGAACCCAGGAAGAATGTATTGGTCTTACTGTATCTTTTATTGTGAACTGATTTCCATACAGGAAGGCATCTGTCATTTTTCATGATGACTCATCAGTAGCAGGTCATGTTTAATTTTATTTTATAGAATACAAGTAATATGTAAAATAAAATGCATTAAGCCATTTGGCAGCTAAAGCCCACTTAAGAGTCTATCATCATGTTTTGCCTTCATTAAAAACCCGCTGGTAAAATAGTTGTTAATGCTTAGAAAAATTAGGGGCAAATTAGTTGCATTGATTACAGCAGAATGTTATTCAACTCCTCTGTCAAAATCAGCAGGAAAAAACAACAATACTTTGTTAATAATCATCATTAACATGTGCAAATTAACATTAATTATATAAAGGCTTCTATATATAAACACAATCCCTTCTTTTCTGCAAATGAACCAAAACACAGCTGGATAATAATTCCTCAAAGTTTGTAAATTATAGCCCACTCCTTCACTGTAAATTGTAACAAAAATGTTTCCAAAATAACTATTCTGAAATTTCAGTATATACAGAAATGAATACAATATGGTGAATAAAGTGTGCTGTATATATGAAGAGTACTTTCAAAACAGAGAGGAAGCAGAGAGATTGTTTTCTAGGCAATATTTACGTTGTGTCTGTCTTTGGAAGAAAAGAGCATATTTGTCTGTACTTTTTGTTTGATTGCCAGCTCTTTTATGTATTTAGCTTTACAGTCTATTAGCTGAAGAAGGGAGAGTTTTAACTTTCATATGCTTATATTGGAATAAAGACTTATGAACTAGCACATATGAGATGAAGGTCTTCTAGACAACACTCAGAAATTAGAGCTGGAGGTCTTGAGGAACATTTTTCATTCTGCTACAGACTCTATGATCTTTGCTAAATCTCTGATTTTCTCTTTTCCCTTGGTTTCTGCACACATCTTGCAGAAACAAATGCAGTAAGGCTAAAAATTAGCTTAAAAGTTTGTATCTCCGCTCAAGATTCCTGGATGGAAGATGTTACCAAAGTGGAAAATATTAGTGAACCTGGCTAGTACGCTGTAATAAAAATACAGTGAGTAGTCTTAGTAGGAGACCTTCCTCATGTACTTCCTTTCTGCCCCCTCCATCTCCCCCAAACATTTTCTTCCTGTCAGTAGATACCAGTGGGTTGGCGAGAATATAGAAGCTCATCCTTCCTAAAGCCAGGGCAATACTTGTTAGCACTAGGTGGGGAATTCATGGAGTTGAAGCATATAGCTACCAGCTTGTTTATAGTCTTACTAAAACCAAAGACAAGCCACCTTCTGATTTCAGTTGCACAGGAGAAAGCCCTAAACCAGGTGACATCATTCCTCTTAGCTTGAAAGCAGGTGGGAGTGGAAATAGGAGGACTGGTCAGCCCCAGCTGGTGGGAGGGTTAGAAATAGAGTAATGGGTGGCACTGCTTGTAAACTTTTACTTAAAATTCTACATGAGCATTTTGCCAGAAAAGGCTCATATCTGCCACTACTACCTCACTGGAGGGAAGGGAGGATCTCTTAGCTGAATTTGTCAGTGTTCAAATAAAATGAGGTCAGGAAATTATTTCACAGTAAAAAGTCATGCCAAACAGATTGTTTTAATCCCGATTTCCTGAGGAAAGAAGGCTATGCAGTCATGTGGTCTGTATGTTGGTTAATACAATGGTTATTTACTCTACCTGCAAAAACAAAGGCATGCACCTGCCAGAACCAAAAACATAGAAACAAAACTGTGGCAGCTGAATGTTCCCCTTCCCTTTCATGATTTCTCCTGGATGGAGCATCCTGAAGAGGGTGCTCATGCTGTTCCTGTTATGCTGATATGGCCATAATCTCCTGAAAACTTAGTCCAGCAGACAACAAACTCAAAATAGGCTCAAACCTTTCAAGGCAAAGGAATTGCATTTTTTTTCTTCTCCTTCAGAAAAAGGTCAGGAAATGAGTGAGATAACTGGCTGGTCTGGGGGGTTGTGTTGTTTTTTTTGTACAAAAAGATGTAGCATACATGCTCACATTATCCAGCTTCTTGAGTCTTACTACTGCTCAACCTCTACTAAAATACTTGAATGCTTTTTCTACCAATTTGAGAACGGAGCTGGAGATCTTAGACACAAACAAACTCACTCTCTGCTGAGGAACTAGGTGTGTTATGACTCATCCATTTGCCTTCCCACTTGACATTATGCATAACAAATATGCTAGCAGATCTTGTAATTCGCTTGGAGAGCTGGACTGTATAGCATGTTTTCTCCCAGTGATAGGACTTCTGCAAAGAGGGTGAGGTTATTATGAAGGGGAAGGGGACAGGGGCTCGGGAAGAAGTAAATTAGGTGTTATGTTGCTGAAGCTGCAAATATTTTGGAAGAAGGCATGTGTGTGGAAAGAAATGAGGTCTGGAAGGAGAAAGACTTCAGGTTATGCAGTACCAGGGGAAGGACTGAAGGGATTAAAATAGTAAGGGAAATCTGGACACTGGACTCTAGGGTAAGAAAAAAAAGGAGATGGAGAACATGAGCATGTATGCTACACTTTTTTTTTTTTTTTTTTTTTTTCCCCCAGGGGTACAAAACCACCACCACCTCCAAACTAACCATTTGCATCACTCATTTCCTGACTTATTTTGGAGGAGGAGAAACAAAAGTTGTTTTGCTTTGAAAAGTTTGGGTCTGTTTTGAGTTCAGATGGTCAGAAAGAGAAATAAAGAGAACACAGAGCTGTAAGGAATTTGGTTAGTTAGAGCTGTTGCTTAAGAAACAACTTTAACAAACAAAACCAGTGGTAGAATGTCGTAATACAGCAGTCATACAATTCAGGACTGCTTGGTACTGCTGTTGGCACGGTAAATATGCTAAGAATGCATTTTAAAACCAAACTTTGGCTTTTCCTAATTTTTGAGTATTAAACTTTTAAAGTATGCCTAGCTGGCATATTTTAAGGGCCTGGCTGAAAAATACAAAGTAAACACATGACTAAACCTCAGCTTTGAGGAGGAAGGCCACCACTGCATTGATTTAAACTGAGGGCTTTAGGGACAATGAATATTCAAACTCAAATATTTCTAACACTAGGGTCATTTTCCCTAAAAAATGTGACTGCATCATTGTGATTTGCTCCTTCTGCTCCCATTTCAATTTAATTTACAATTAAAAATTCTTCAAAGGACTGTAGTCTGTGTCCTTCACATGAGCCTTTTTCAGTGCAAGCTTTTCATTGGCTGCCAAAATTCTGGCTGTTCTACATCCACATGTGATGGTGCTGACAAGATTATGGGCACTATTGTCATTTTCCTGGGCTCAAGGAAGGAGCCACAGCAGTAGAATTTTTCTCATGAAAAGATGTTTATAGAAGGAGGCTAATGCACCAGATAAATTGGACAAAGCACAAGATACAGACTGTTCTTCAACTCACAAAAGAAAAATAAAAATAGATAAATAATTTTAAAAGTGAGAATACCCATAATCAACATTGTGAGAATCTTGAGATGTCAGTGCTCAGATAATTGAAAACTGCAGGGGGAAAAAATACTGTAAAAATACATGATAACTGTGCCTTCACAGTCATTCTCTTCTCATCTTTGAGATGAGAACTGAATTTGTAGAGTAGGCAGGGAGAAGAAAATAGAAGATATTGTCTTATGTGTAAAGTAAATATATGCTAGAAATTCTATAAAGTAGTTTCTCATTCTCTTTGCAAATAGCTTCAAAGTATAATTCTGAAACCCTTTAATAAAGATTAATATCAACTCCCAATTATTATCTAATTTCAATTAAAACTTTAAAAGAATACAAATTTTTTAAATATAGAAAACCATGGCAGAGAAAATTAAACAAAACATCCAAATAAATAATTATTATGGCACCTTCAAGTGTAAAATTTACTTGAAAAATACATATACATACATAAACACATATACATATATATTAGCAAAGAATCAAAATGCTGCTAAAGAAACTGCTTACACCAAAAGTAGAGATGAGAGACAGATGTCATTGTGTTGCACTGTTCAAAGGTCATGGCAGATGATCTTTCAGCCTTGGGATATGTGAGGGGAATATGCAGGTGATGATTATCATGACCACAGATGGGATTCATAAACACTTGATAATTCTTAGACAGTGTGCAAAACAGCAAACTGGTAGTAGGCCACCCAGTGTTTGATTTGCTGATGCTGTGGTGTCTATGACAACTGTGATGCAAATGACTGGTAGTGTGTAAGCAGGAAACTGTATCAAAGTGGTGTTAAGAAAAAAATCCTAGAAATTTGCATATTAAATGAATAATCTGTTATGGAAACCAGCATCCAAGATAAATCAGTAAAACATCTCCCTGTAATCACTTTCTAAATCAATCCCAAACAGCTGATGAATTACAAATCATTCAGTACTTTTACTCCTGTTCTAACAGTTAAGGGTGAAGCTTTGTAAATCTGAAGTGTTCCCTTCGTTTTTCTCTAAATATGTCACTTCAAAATCTCTTCCATCAAGCCAAAATCTGCTCAAATAGGAGAGAAATAGGATTATTTTAAAAGGGCACCTAAGGGATTTTTATCAAGTAAAGTAGGTAGTGAATAAACACTTCAGCATGTAAGAGCTTATGGCCAAGTGCAACAGCTTGTGTTTGCAATCATTTTTACATAATGAAAAAGCAGGGTGGCCAGAACAGTCAGTCCCTCTCATTTCACTCTTGTGAAGCCCAACAGAACATCCCTTTTCCTTAAATTCTGACAGGAATTCCTAAATTTAACCAAGAGTACGCAATGACCATAAAGAAATCCATCTCATTCTCATTAACTGACTGCAGCAAGCTACAGATAATGAGCAAGCATTATCCAGCTATACCACAACATTTGGAGAAGCCCTTGGCTACAGTGCACGGCATGCTGAATAAAAAGGATTACTTGCAGCTCCAGAGCAAAACTGAATCACAGAGAATGGCTGCAGTTGGAAGGGACCCTTAGAGATCACCTAGTCCAATGCCCCTGCTCAAGCAGGGCCAGCTCGAGCACATTGCCCAGGATCATGTCCAGACAGTTTTTGAATATCGCCAAAGAAGGAGACTCCACAATCTCTCTGGGCAACCTGTTCCAGTGCTCAGTCATCCTCACAGTAAAGAAGTTTTTCCTCATGTTCAGACAGAATTTTCTGTGTTTCAGTTTGTGCCCCTTGCCTCTCATCCTATTACTGGGCATCGCTGAGATGAGTCTGCCCCCATCCTCTTGACACTCTCCCTTCAGATACTTATACGCATTGATAAGATTCTCCATCTTCTCCAGGCTGAAGAGTCCCAGCTCTCTCAGCCTTTCCTCAGATGAGACATGCTCCAGGCCCTTCAGCATCTTAGTAGCCCCTTTGCTGGGCTCGCTCCAGTAGCTCCATGTCTCTCCTGTATTGGGGAGCCCAGACCTGGACATAGTACTCCAGAGGTGGCCTCACCAGGGCTGAGCAGCGGGGGAGGATCACCTCCCTCCACCTGCTGGCAGTGCTCTTCCTAATGCAACCACTGGCCTTCTTGGCCACAAGGGCACATTGCTGGATCACGGTCAACTTGTTGTCCAGAAGGACTCCCAGGTCCTTCTCCGCAGAGTTGCTTTCCAGCAGGTTAGGCTCTAGCCTGTACTGGTGCAGAGGGTTATTTCTCCCTAGGTGCATGACTCTGCACTTCCCTTTATCGAACATCAGGAGGTTACCCTCTCCCCATCTCTCCAGCCTGCCAAGGTGCCTCTGAATGGCAGCTCTGGTGTATCAGGCACTTCTCCCAGTTTTGTATCATCAGCAAACTTGCTGGGGGTGCACTGTGTCCCTTCATCCAGGTCACTGATGAATAAGTTGAATGGGACTGGACCCAGTATTGACCCTTGGGGGACACCACTAACTACAGACCTCCAGCTAGGCTTTGCACTACTGATCATAACCCTCTGAGCTCTGCCTTTCAGTCAGTTCTCAGTCCACCTCACTGTCTGCTCATTTATCCCGCACTTCCTGAGCTTGCCTATGAGGCTCTTACGGGAGACTGTCAAAAGCCTTACTGAAGTCAAGGTAGCCAACATCCACTGCTCTCCCCTCACCTACCCAGCTAGTCATCCCATCATAGAAGGATATCAGATTGGTTAACCATGATTTCCCCTTGGTGAATCCATGCTGACTACTCCTGATCACCTTCTTATCCTTCACATGATTAGAGATGGCATCCATGAGCTGCTCCATCACTTTTCCATAGATGAAGGTGAGGCTGACTGGTCTGTATTTCCCTGGGTCCTCCTTCTTGCCCTTTTTGAAGACTGGAATGACATTAGCCTTCTTCCAGTCCTAAGGCACCACTCCTGTTCTCCATGTCCTTTCAAAGATGAAAGCTTCACACTTACTTTACTTTGTTACTATTTTACAGAGTTAGCCTAGAAAATAGTTCTGCACTATGGTCCATCTGCAGGTTTGCAATGAAACCAGTGAAATTTGTCACTTCAAATTTATCTGTAGATACTAAACCTTTGTGAGTGGGCGAGAAAGAGTAATCACAAGATGTGCTAAAACAGAAAAAGTTGTTTTGATTCATTCATTCGTTCATCATGTCTGCTCTTGCAAGCTAGCTAGAACAGGGCAGTGCTATGAAGTACACCAGAAGCCCAAACATTTGTCACAAGTTGCTGAACTCATCTGCCCAAATCACCATGTTTCCACACGAACTAACTTCCAGACTCCCTTTCAACACAATGGAGAGAAGTGGGTACTTACAACATAGGCGTCATATCCAAAAGTAGAGGTCTACAATAGGTCAGGTGAATCAGGATCCATAAGGTTCTCTCTGCTCACTTAAAGGCAACCTACAGGCCAGCTTACGTACAAACATCTACGATAGTGGTATCTGTTGCTTGGCAAAATGTCTCCCACCCCAAATTCTGAAACTGCTATTAATGATTTCAGATGTTTCTCACTTCTGCATCTGTGCTGTTTTGATCAGCTGGATTCCTGTAATGCCTGGTGCAAGAAAGCAATTTCAGGTATCTGCAGTAGTGCTGAGAATTTAAAGCCTAACTGCATATTATCAAAGTCAAGCTCAATTATTCTTGACTCTGGGGCTCAGGCATAAAGAATATCACTGAAGATATATGTGTTCTCATAGTGACCAGCCACAGCTTCTGTAGATAAGTCATTCCAAGCTGCCTCTAAGAACATGGGAAAGAGGTATGAAAAATGGGGACTCATTATGTAGATATACTATTCCAATGGCTTGCAGGCCAAACACAAGCAAAGCCCCCAACAATTGTATCCAATACTTTTCACCAGTTTCTGTTAACAGGTGAAGAAAAATCAGTGGCAGCCCTGAGAGGATGACTGCCTGTCCCTTGTTCGCATCATCACAAAAGACTAGGTCTGGGGAGTCTGGTTATAGTGTATCAAAAGGCATAGAATCAAGTTTACAATCTGGTATGAACACAGTCCTGTGAAATAAACAACCTATTTCTTTTTAGGAATACAAAAATGGTTGAACAGCTGCTTTTTCCCCCCCTTTTCTCCTCTACTACAAGCATCTTGCCTTGTGAACACATCCCTGGAATTATAGTTCTTCTCTTGCTGGTTGAATGCATTTGTTTTTTTCCTAAAAAAAAAAAAAAATCACAGATAATTTATGAGCTTCTTGGCTGCCTCCAGTTTTAAGAGCTGGCTTTGCCAGTCAGCCAGTCTGTCTGTTAGCTGCCCAGCATGGGATCAACTCAATCGTTTGAACTTAAAGGCTAAGTTTGACACTAGAAACAAAAAACTCTGGCTACACTCTTTTATGCAACTGTTGGGTTTTCTTATTCTTTGTAATTTCAGCTAAGTCAATTAACCTTCTCATCTGTAAAGATCTTATAATGTTTACACCATGAGAGTTCAAAGGCCCTGTGTCATTGCACTGTGGAGGCCCATGTGTCTGAGCCCAGTGCTCTGCTGTCATAGGTAGTCATGCTATGCCATCTTTTTTTCATTAAGTTCTCAAACTCCATTTTAATAGCAATTTAGGTTTATCTCTGCTCATGTGTTCTAGCAGAAGGCTTTATCCAGACCTGCATATCTCTAGGATCTGAATTAATTCATGGACAGTTTATACTCATTTCGTCTTTTGCCAATGTTCTTTATGGTTCTCTTCATCTGTGTGTATTTACAAATGCTAACCGCAACCCCTTTCAGTTCCTTTTGCTGGACTAACTCAGACTAAGCCCTCCTGGTTTCCTCTCATTTGACAGGGTTTCCAATTCCTCTGATAATCTTGGTAGTCCTTTTCCAAACCTATTCAGTTTAAATTCACCTTACTTGAACATGGATGATAAGAGCAGTACATCATATTTCAGCTGGATTCCAAAAAGTGTTTTGTACAAGGTTACTGGATACCTCTCTGTCACTTCTGGCAATATCTTTGCAAGACTGTGTTTCACATATTTAAGAGCCACACCAAGTGGACTCTCAGTCAGCATATGAGCAATTAATATACCATTTTTTTGTGCTTTACACACCATGAGCCATCAGAAGATATACTAACAAAAAGAGTTTCTGCTAAGTACAGGATCTGCCAAAGTGTATACTTAAATTTTCATTACTCCAGCTTTAAAAATGATTCACTTTCTTGTCTATATTTCTTTCTCTGGACTGACAGCTCTTCATTTTGAGCATATTTTATTAACATCCATCTTTTTCTGTGCCGACATCATTAATGAAAATATTATGGTTGACGAAGCTGGTCTTAAAAGCAGTCCCTTTTAGAAACCGGCCATGAATCTCTCACTTCCCATTTCAGCATAGCCTATTGTCGTTTGCTCTTTATCCAGAATATTTGTTATGAAGTAAGCTGTCAGATACATAAAATTCAAAAAAAGTAAGATCTATCATGTTTTCTGTGCTACAGAAAAAAATAATAAAAAATGAGTTACCTAGTAAAACTTGTTCTTGGTAAACTATTTGACTCCATGGCACTAATGATTCTGTTCTTCAGAACATTGCTATAACCCATTCTAAGCCTATCATTCTTATGTACTAATGATATCAGATGAATGGTAATTGTTCAGATAAATTCCTCTGTCTTTTTAAAATAGAATGCATTGTATTTGCTGTCTTTCAGCTCACAGTTACTCTCACAGTTTTTTCTCAGAACAGCTATAATTAAAACTCATTGCCAAAGGATGGTGTGTTCTTATGTCAGGTCTTTTTGAATTCATTTTTGGAACCTTATATCTTAAGCTCATTAAGTCCTGATTTTACTTTCACTTCAAATGTGGCTGTTTTCAGATTATTTTCCCAGTCTCAATCTCAGCATTTTTACAGTATACATCTTCAAGCTGCAGAAAGGCAGTGGTCAGGATATACCACAGCGCACTTTTATTTTTATTTCTTTATACTTAATATGAGTCACAAATGCAAGACTTCTTCTATTAGTGCCTCACCATGCATGTGGTGGAACAGGGGGGAAAAAGAAAACTGTGCTGTAGACTATAGTCAAGCCCTAACCTTACTCAGTTTCTGACATGTCCGCTGTGACTGTCTGCTAGTTTTAAATGTCTAACAGTAATGCAATAAATGCATGTGTCCCTTCATAAGTATTTTTTACTAGTTTATGATGCATATATATATAGTAACACTACAAAAAAAAAAAAAAAAATCCCAGTAACCTAACAGGGACTTCCTGATGACTGTACACTCACATTCAAAAAGGGGCTTGCAAAACATGCTGAAAAACAAAGGAAACAAGTTCTTTCAGGATTAAAAGAAAAATCTCCTTTAATTTCTGAATAATTTAGTCAGAAAGAGTTAAACTGCTCTTTGACTGCAGAGAAATGACAGTTCCCACAGCTGGCTATTCAGAATAACCTGAATAGAGCTGAACAGTGACCTGTACAACCTATAAAGTACTTTGTGTTCCCTGCTATGCTCTTAGGGCACATAGCACTTCAGGGTCAATGACCTCTCTAGAAAGTCTGAAGTAACCTGGCATTTTTAATCATGCAATCAGCCTGGGGAGGAAAGCAGCCTGCGTCCAAATCTTATCCTCAACTACATGGCCTTTTAGAAATGAATGATCTCGATTTCCCTAATCATTATGGTCAAGGATGATCATTTTACCTCCATTGAATGGGAGGATATTGTCAACTCCTTTCATTATGGCTGAGGTCTCCTGGGACAAACTCCTCTAGCCAACAATCCTTTTTAATCTGCCTACTCCCTCTATCACTGATATCCACTTTAAAACAATCATTAGGATTTAACTGGTGTTCCCTTTCTCCTTGTATGCTGATGTTCTGGCAAAAGGTTCAAAACTAAAACTCACATGCAATGACCCACATAAGTATTCTGCATTGACTCCACACAGGTCATTGGCTCTATCATAATATCCCACCTGGTTCATCAGAAAAATCTTGCAGCAGATGAGCTCTTACTCACAACCACCAAGTAAACAATTTGGTTATAGTGAATTGTAAAATCTAGTGAAGAGCACAGGTGCACAACATTGGTTCAGTAGTTGTTAACAGACTTCTCATTGCAGCCAAGCCTCAGTCATGCAGGTATTGGCACTCCAACAATATGTTTAAGCTGGTGTAAGTCAATAGTGTAGAAATTACTACACTCATATGAAAGAGACTTGCCTGAGTACCTGTACATGCTCCAGTTCTAATGGAGCAGTGTGATTATTATCCACCATTATTATCCACCAGAAATATATTAAATGTTGTTTTCTAAGGGGAGCAGCAGATTGCTCTTCCTCTGTGTTTCCCCCTTGAAAATGAGATAAGGGAGAAGGTTCTCCAATCTCCTATGTGAAAGGGATGAAAGTTAAAGCGGATGCCATTCTTTCTCTCATGTGGTTCTCAACTATCATAGAAGGGGAAGCTAGGAAGAGAGAAATCCTAAATGCTGCTTCCATTTCTGAAAAGTACTACCTAAGAATTAAATGTATGGAACAGGATGCAGGTCATTCTTGTCTGGCAAAACCAGCACAGAGTTCAGAAACTCCTGCTGAAGGTAATTATTAGAGAAAGTATGCATCATGAAAGCCACCTTTTGTAAGGAATAACTACAAGTAGCAATAGTCATTCTTTATAGTTTGTAAATCCATTTCCACAATATTTTGCTACATTTTAAAAAGAGTGATAACACAGGTCTTGCTAGGAGAAAAACTGACATTATGTTATGAATACTTTCTTAAGAACAAACATTTTTCAAAGCACTGACTCTACTGCAAGCATTATGGAAGAGACAAAACAATGAAATGGCATTATGCTAATAACCAGGGAAGTCAGAAATATTTATTTCCTTTAGCTGGGAAATGATTTACAAGAAAAAAGCAAAAGCACCTGTTTTCCATTCTATCAGGATGGTGCAGCTTGCAAAACTTGTAATAACGGGCCAAATTCTACCCGTACTTTCTCCTGAACATCCCTAATAAGTCATTCAGAAAAGCTGGGAGGCAGAATTTGACTACATATGTTACTAACATAATGTCAAAGAGGTAACATTTTTACCTTCAGCTTTTACTCTCTTTTTTTAGTTATTTCCTCCCAGTACCAGCAAATGAAGTAGTTAAGAAAGCTAAGTTATGCCTAAGAACTTGTCAGCTAAATAGACTGGCAAACATTCTCAGTGAAAAAACACAGATCTATTCATGCAAGTAATGTTATATATGTACAAACAGTTGCAATATTAGGGTCTAAGACTAGACAATGAGGGCATATTGCATTGCTCAGAAGGGCTGATAATTCCAAGAATATTTAATGATGAACAGCATTCATTTGAATGAAGCCTTGGGGACTCACTGGTTTGAAGGAGAAACTATGATTCCAGAAAAGGGTTAAACACTCACTTTCTATTGACTTCTTGGAGAACTACAAAGCAAACGCAGGATCAGATCATTAAACAAATGAATTTTGCAGCACTAGCATGCAAAAAATCCCATGATCCCACGATAGTCACACAGATAACTGTCTATTTGTATGGATGTAGGCAAGATAATGTCATTTCATGAAACTTCTCTTCAAATACAAACATTTATAAAAATAAAGGACATCCTAGAATAAAGCTAATGAAATAAAATATGTTTTGCTTGCCAAATTTGATTGGGAGACTAATGCTGTGTTAAGTCATTTCCAAAGTACAACATGCATAAGGACTATTGGTGTTGTGAAGGGCTTGTGGCTCTGAGCTTTAGTTTGTACATTTACTGCTGTAGACTGAGATAATGAAAAAAAAAAAGTTGTCAGCATTAAAAAGAGCCTGGGTAATACTGCAAATAAAATAAACTATACATTTTAAAATTAGTGTTAAAGGAAAGTCTGTGTTCCAGGGAGCCTACAAACACTTTTGCTGTTTAGACTTCTACCTAATATGGTGAAAAAAATAACAGAGACGAATGTCAGGCATGGTTTGTATGACAAGATTTACAGTGCCTGCCTCATATTACCTTTCAGAGAGGCAACAAATAGTCCTTGCTGATCTGCAGCTAATCTTACACTACTGGCTGAGAAACCTACCAACACTAATAATAGACTGTGGGTACTGCCACCAGTAGCTCTATGCTGCAAGACACTGAGAAACAGAAATCAATGTTAAAGAATCAAAAATCTCCTGTGTTGGGCAGACTGTATCATTTGATTCATTAATTCACCTTTACCAGCAGCTATCAAGGAGGTGACAAAATTACATTGTTAAAATAAATAAGATTCATCATTACCTGGTAGATTACAACACGAAATTTGTTCTTTCTCAGCATCTCCTCTTGTTTTGCTTCAACCTTCCGTACATTCACACTCTGCCTTTCCACGCGTGCCCTTACTTCTTTAACAGTGGAACTAACTTTACGGGTTTTCTCAAGCAACTTGTTAACTGTATAACCTGTATTGCCATGAGCTTGAGCAAGCTTTAAAATATCAATCTGTATGGTCTTGATTGCATTTTCCATCTCTCTGTGTCGCTCTTCTATTCTTTTCTGGCTTGCCTGCACACTGTCCACAATGTTGGCCACTTTATCCAGGACTGTCACAATTGTATATGCTGCATCTTGTTCTTCTTCATCCTCTGTGACACTTGACAGACGATTTTGGTGGATTTTGTCAGCCCCCAACGTAATTTCATGGTGATCCATTTTGCCTCCCTTCAGTCAGGTCTTCAGGAGCTGAAGTTTAAATGTTCCCCGCAACAGCCGGTCAAATCCTATCAGAACAATTCTGGCACTTGCTGCAAGAAGCTGGCGTGACAGCTGGCTTCAGCGGTGCTCAAAGTAGGGTGTGCAGCTCCACTCCTGGAGGTTGGTCAAACTTTTATGACTACGAAATATCCACACATGATTGTTCAGATACTTTCAGCAATATGAAACCTCTAAAATTAGGAAGCAGTGTCTGGAAAGGAACACATATTTAAAGGGTCATGCTTCTGTACTGATGAAGTTATTAGTGTTAATCCAGGAACGTTAAGTAACTTACCAATTAATCAGGAAAGCAAACTGGCATCTCTTAAAAGATCTACTTCTGTTTTCATGCTACTGAAGTGCTTTCCTCTGGGGGAATTCAGACAGCACCCAGGAAAGTAAACATAGCTGTTTTTCAATCAAATTGAATCAATTTCAGATCTTCAGATTGTTACAATTACCACATTAGGTAACAAATAAACACACTAAAACAGAGGCAATATAGTGAAAACATTGTATTGTGACATGCTTTTCCAGTTCAAAATGTTGAAAGCATTTTTTATTGAACAAGTTATTAAATCCTACATGCAGAATTTTGAAAGCCTAAACTACATGTTAAACATCTGAACACATCCTATTCACATTTTATCTCTGGATCTTTCAAACAACAACTAACAGTCTATTAATATAGCTATGACCAGCAGACTAATCTGGATGGACATTTTTAGCTCTTGAAAATATACAAGAGCACTAGTAAAACACTATATAATCTGTATTGTAGGTGTTAAAACATGTATTCTCTTTAAAAAAGTTTAAGAAGTATTAAAACAGCTTCAACAGTGATAAAGTAGGCTTTATTCCAATTATTTGAATTCAGTTATTCAACACCAATTTTTACAATAGCTAAAGCTACGAAGACCTACTGCTTTTGGACCTGTGCCATCTGCTATACCAGGTAATTTCCCAAATTATGAAATTTATAATTTTCCTCTTTAAAAATAAATTGTTGGAATTATTTATGAAGATGGTAGTGCTTAGACCCAGCCCATACATTTTATAAATATGTTACAACTACGCACAGCACACAGCTTCACAGTTCATGCGATAGGCAGTGTCTAAAAAAATCAGTAACTAACTTCCAAAAACATTTAAATATCTACGGTATTTAAACACAGTGTTTTCTAGTTTCTCATAAGAAAAGTAAGCTGTAAACATTTTTACCTTTAGTTCATGCCTTGTTTGCTAGGTAATGTGGACATTTTGTTGTTTTGCTTTTTAATCTACAACCATTGGTGAAATAAGTCTGTGTTCCCAAAAATATTACATTCCACGAGTAAAGCACACGTCTATTGTATAACCATGTGATACAGATACAGAAAATGAACTACTGTATTCAAAAACATAAAAGTAAAGTTACTAAAACAGTCCATAGCTGTTAGAGCTGATGCTTTCAGAATATAGAGCAACATTGTTACACTAAAAATGTTCAAAAATAAGGCCTCTGAAATAAATATTTCCATTCTTTAAAAAAAGATATAATAAAAATGTACATCACATGGTCAATGTAGGTATAAAAAATCACTAAGTTAAACCATTCTAGATGATGTATCTGAAGTAAAATGGCCTAGATTTTGCTTCTGCCGACGTCCTCTGTTGTTTTTGGGGCATTTTCTGTTCAAAAAAAAAGAGAAAGAAAAAGAAGGGATATTTTTACATATGCCATATAAAATTCAAATGAGCAATAGTAAATTGACTTTATTTTCTGTACTCGACATAAGAAAGACTATTTCAGTTGTGCTGACTGGGGGAATGCTCCTGCTGTTTGGTACCAGACTGACACCTGGGTCACTTGTGGGAACCAAGATCACCCTGAAGGGAGGGCTACCTGAATTTGAGACTGAAAGGAGCAAGGTGCTAGGTACTTCAGCCTCGAGCTGGCAAAACATGTACTGCTTGAGTGCACTGGCTTTACTTTTCACACCTAAAATTCAGTGCATGCTAGCACTGTTGCTGGATCAAGCCCAGGGGGCCTTCTTTCATTCAGCCTTTGCAGTACATGACCTTCAGGTGCCTTGCTACTTACTGGCACTTACAATGCAGAGTCCACCTTGCAGACTTTCTATGGGAGACTCAGACTTCCCCTTTCTTGGGGATGGTTACATGACTAAGAAAGGACTTATGAAAGCCAGCAATTTTGAGTGGAAATGGACGTACTCAGTACTTCAGAGAGTAGGCAATGCAAGACGGAGCAGAGTTGAGGAGGAAGAGGTAAAGTGTGGCATGGATGCTCAAATGTAGGACGGAAATGCTTCATGCACCTATAAAGTTTTCCTTTTGAGAACAGCAACTTGACAAGTCTCTAGTTTCAATGGGAGGGAGGGGGGGAATCATATCTTCTATAAGATATCATTAATGCTGAAATTTCTCCAGTGAAGTTCTAAAATATTAGCTGACCTTTTAGATATGCTACAAGACTGATCTGTTCTGCTAGGTATTTGGTTTGGTGATTCAGAGTGATCACTAATGATCTGTGAATTTAAATGAATGTATGTTGTGTTACATAAACTGGCAATATGATGTTGCATAATCATTCTACCCAGCCATTAGGTACATTTGATTTGGGTATTTCTAAATGTATGTTAAAGCACAAAAAACTTCAGGAAGGTCAAATACTTAAGCACATAAAAGATATATATACATACCATGTGTAATTTTACGCCGGTTTTGTATTTACCCACCTTGTTATGCACATGACAATTGCAACTATAATGGCAATCTGTACAGCTCCAATTATTGCTGCAATAAGGACATGCGTAAGCTTTTGTCTACTTGGGACAACATAAAGAATGCTAAAGTCTGTCTTCTCACAGTGCTGTCCAGTATATCCTGATTCACACCTGAAAAGAAAAGGAATATTTCATGGAATATATATTTTGACAACAGTCTAGTCATTTTTCAGATAACTAATGAGTCCAAGATGTGGGATAAAGAGCTCAGGTATCAATGAAAATGTGAAAGGTCAAGACACAAAGGTAAGGCCTGGAAAATATTACAATGACAGCAGGAGAGAAACACATTCATCAGTGACATCACTGCTATTTCAGCAATTCAGAAGGCACTACTTTCTGAAGTCTAAAATGAAACTTAAAGAGCATAACTGTACAAAAGAGCTTCTCTGAGATCCTGCCTGTTCTGTGAAAGAGTGAAGCAGTGTGGATTGTAGCTGAGAAACAGCTGGTGGGAAGGCGGAGGTGTGGTAGTGCCTGGATTCAAAAATGGCTTGGATTCCTGTGGCAAGAGAAGAAACAGGATGGATATTCTCCACTTTCCTGGATAAGGTATTAGTGGCCCTCTCTGAAACTACCTGCATCATAAAGGCCCTGATTTGGCACAAGAAGTACGTGGGGCAGTTTTTAGGAAGAATAAAGAAACTAGATGAAACAAGCAGACAGACTAAAAGAAACAATAAAATATGTTCATAGAACTCAACTGGAATATTGATAAAAGTGAGGAATGAAAAGGAGGAAAAGAAACCTTGGAAAGTGAGAAAAAAGAACATGCTTTTTCAAGCTGCAGCCTAGAGAAACGGAATCCTGTGAAACATATTGGACAAGACTAACATCAAAACCCCTGTCCCCAAAACCAAGTCTTTTCTATCTTTCTCTTTGCTAAGCAGCTATTACCCAAAGTCAATGAGAATTTCAGGCTAAATGTGCTTCACAGAGATCAGGTTATTGCCCTTGCCAGCTGCATAGAAAAATCATGGAGACTCAAAACTGGCCAGCTCACTCAAATGAATCTCAGTCCCTTCAGGGAAAACAGAGCTACCTTGCAGGACACTAATGGGAGGGAACCCAATAGCCCACGACTGCTTAAGTGAGAGTTCATGGAAGAATCCATAGAAATTTGCTAGGGGTGGTGGAAAAATGGTAGAAGGCAGAACAGAAGCAGTTGTTCTAATTAGTATCTTGCTTGAGCAAACCAGCAGTTATATCAGTGGGAAACTCAACAGAGGCTCTTCCTGATCAGTGACATACATTTTCAGTGAATGCAAGATGTGCCAGTGGTGAAAGTGGCAATGAAGACGTGCTTTGGAGCAATTTTCCAAGGAAAAAGAGAGGCTGCAGCACAATAAGGAAAAGCAAGAGCAACCCAAGTCACTGAACTGGAGTCTGCACAATCAAAGGCCACAATTTACAATCCTCCATATTGCCTGAGCTTTTAATCTCTTCTCTTGCTGGTTTGAGCAGAGAGAAGAAAAACTTCAGCTTTTATTTTGAAGTATGAACCTGTGACTGTTTTAAAGGATAGCTGTAGAAGTAAAAGAGTAACAAGTTTGTTGTACAGCTATCCTTTAAAACAGATTGATGCAAATTTATCATTAAGGATGACTGAATCATACAATTGGCTGCCAGTTCTGGATTAGAAAGCTGGAGATGAATTAAGGAGACATAGGCACAGAAACAATGTATTTTAAACTGGATCACATAAGCCTGAATGCAACATAGAATCAGTCTCATCCATCCATAAGCTTGGTAAAGCAAGACAGAAATGAATTCTGTTTGTAGAAACAAAATAATTACTCCACAGACCTCCCTACAACTGCTAATGCGACTCCTAGTCGCCATTTGCATGCAGGGAAAAAGTGTTGGGGTTTACATGTTCACAGTCTTGTGACTATTTTCACCAGCCATGGGCTGATGCATAGGATGTTTTGGGTTCAGATATGAAACAAGTTCCAGTAAGAGTAGAGTTATTAAAGAAAAGCCCAAATTTACTGTAAGTAAGCTTGGTAATCACTATGAAAGGAATGAAGAGAAAGATGTACTAGCAAGAAGGAAGAGGACAAAGAACACTGCTCATCACACAAGAAGGAATGATAAGAAAGAGGACATATTGCTAGCAAAGAGGACTGAATTCTTGGTACTTTGCTTTTATTTTCATTAAAGAAGATAACAACAGTCAAGTGTCATCAATGTGAGAATTGCTTTAAAGCACAGGAGGCAAAACAAACCAGAGGAAGCACAAATAATTCAAAACATTTCCTCAGAAACACTGATGTGACAGGAAATTATTTCTGAGAAATACTGAGGGGAGATTCAGGAGTATGGAATTCCTGCAAAGAAGAAGTGTTTGTGTTAAGCGGTGGTGGGATGGAAATACTAGGCACCAGTTTAAGTTACCTGCTAAACTAGCAGAACAATTTTTAAAGCATTCTTCTGCATAAATACAGAGCATGATAAATAGAGGACAGCATGGATGTACCAAAATATGCTGTTCAGTCAATTAATTGACTTAGCATAGTGAAGCTATAGATTCATTTGCAAGGAGATAAACTGTGCCTTCTTGATGCAGCCTGCTGTAAAGACAGGGCAGAACTGTACTGCACAAGGGAAGCAGCAAGCAACAGCCCAGATCCCAGCTGTACAAAGGCTGCTAAGCTAAATATTGCACAATTTACTGCAAAACCTTACTCCCTCCCATCTGCTGGCAGTTCTGCTGGTTGCTGGGCAGTGTGTGAGGAGCTTCACTCTCCTCAGTGTCCAGCTGCTGGTGAAAGTCAGAATTTGCACTGTGCACATACTTTCTGCAGTTCTGGCAGTCATTTGATATATCGCATACATCACTACCAGGAAAGGAGGACCAAAATAAAAAAATGTACATGCTAGATGGGCTGAGAACACAAAGCACTTAAAAATAATAATCTGCCATTGGCATTTATTCATTATGTTTTCCTTGTCAGAGAAAGAGAAATCTTTTCTTTAGTAGAAGTATTTGATTACTATGGCTGATTGCTGTCTGATATAAATCATTTTGATTCCTAAATAACTCTGTGCTATAGTATGAAACATATGCCTACTGGTATGAGACTATGAGTATTTAAATGGCCAAAAAAAAAAAAAAAAAAAAAAAGAAAATCCAAAGGAGATTTAACACTTATGGGTCAAGAACAGGCAGTCAGAAAGTCTTGACTAGAACCAAATGAGATTTATTGTGATAGGTCCAGTGCTGAGATACTGTTCAGGCTTAAATAACCAAATGTTTAAATAAATAATTGAAGGTCATAATAGTAAATATAATTATAAAATACATTATAAAGTGGCGTATTAATATATTAATTTAATAATAAATATGTAAGTGTTTGAAAAATAATTGAATCATAAATGACTATTTATGATTAATGCCATCCAGAAAAAAATCTGAGAAATCAAAAATATCATTCATTCAGCTGGGAATATTTTCTTTGAAATTCCTCTGTTTTGATTATTTTATGAACAAATCTATCAGAAATTGTTAAATGCAGTTCCAGATTAAAAGAATACTGCAATCAAGTACTGCTGCCTAATACCCACCAAAATAACAATAGGGATGTACTCAGTTTTCCAAGAGAAGCAAGAGCATGTCAGGCTCTCTTGGTTCTAGCCAAAGAAAGACAAAGACAAGTACAGTCCTAAAGGGAAGCTGAAAATAAAAAAGAAAGTGTCTCAGATGGGAAAAGGAAAAATGAAGGTTTACGTATGTTTAAGTCTTCAATCACAGTGGTTCTTCTTTCTGGGTTTCCTGCTCTCTGCTCAGACTGGAAACACTTAAATCTTGCAAGTAGGAAAAGCCCTAAATACACTCACTTGTTAAAGATCAAGGGTAAAAAATCATAATGGAATCTAACAGATTTATAGCTAAAGGTTCCAAAGTATAGAAAAGCAAGGAGTTATAGTATCATCAGCTACATTAATCTGAAAGTAAAAGTTTGCAAGATAAAAGTTCTGCAGTGAAAACTATTACTAACAAGTGGGAAACAATGTTATTAAGAAGCATCCTTTTTCTATGAGTAGTCTTTTAAATGATTTTTTTGAAAGAAAATAGAAGTAGAATTTACTTGGTGAAACTTATATAAAAACCTATTTGGGAGCTAAGGAAATAAAATGGAAAATTCAGATTTCTTGGGAAAAATTTAAAGGCTTAATACTGATTTTACTGAGCTGCTAGATTATATTTAGCAGACAAAAGATGTAGCCTAAAGAATATTTTGCAATTCTATTCTGTCTATATAAAATAAAGCATATTGTTTTGAAAAATAGTAATAAAATGTTAAAAATTGATTGATATTGAGACAGAATTTGTGAACAGAGCAATAAAAGGCCCAGACAGCATGAGAACAGACTGAAAGAGGTCAATGGGAAACGTATGCTAATACAGAAAAGCCATGCAAGTAAAAAGCAGCATTTTATTTTCTCTAGATAGGATTTAGCAGATGAAAATAAGGATACAATATTAAGGCCACAGTTCTTGAAGGGATTCAGAACTATCTAATAGCTGAGCTGAAATAAAGCAAGAAACCACTTCTGTGAGCCCACTTTTGTGCTGTGCAAGGATTCAGCATTTTGGGTGCAAAACATATATATGCCACATTCCCATTCAGCTTGACTCCTTGCAGCAGTCCTAGCATTCTCCTGTTCCTCCCTTTTCCCAGGGTCTAAATGATATTTTACTGCCTTTCACCATTCACCCATGTACTAAGATTTGTGAGCCATCAGGTTTTATGTTATTCTAATGGATAGTGCCTGGGAGACTGAGCCCTTCCTCCAAGCACTACCAGCCTCATGACTGGTGTAGCTATGAACTGCCTGCAACATAGGATATCGTTTCTGTGCCTCTGCTTAGCTATCTGCAAACCGATACATTCTGTGACTATGTTTAGAGAGCATTTTATTACGTAAGTTTTACAGTAATTTCAGGAATATTTTGTAGGCATTCAGGACTTACCGGCAGGAAGCCTTCTGAGTGGAATAAATGAATTCGCATTTTCCATGTATACAATAGCCATTGAAACTTTCTGAACAAGGTATGTGGTTTCCAATGTAAATGTCCTCTCTTTGATCACTGGCATCTTAAAAAGAAATATACATAAATAATTATAAATAGCTTTAAGATATTTATAAAAAAACCCTCAAGCACGATTAGCATATCTTTAAAAACTTGTAGTGGAAAAGGGAATACAGACTAATAAAGCAAAGGCACAACGAAGAAGCTTCAGAGATGCCTAATGTATTGCACTGAAAACATTCCCTTGAGATATCTAAATAGGCTTTTTTGTCAGCTTCGTTGAAAAAAGAAAAGTCTCCATGACACAGAACCAACCTGATGCAGGAAGATGAGCAGAAATTTCGTCAGTGGCATTGTGGCAAAGGGCTAATAGATAGATACATAAAGCTCCCTCCAGCATTTTAGCAGAGGAAAAATACCTGAAGGGTCAAGAAGGAGATAAACTACATTTTATGATTACTGGATAGAGAACAATGTGATAAAGCCCTGATCTGACTGATCTTACCAGTCACTATAACTGAAATCAAACACATTAAAACAGCTACCTTGGAGAAACATTTTGATGGAGAGGAAAGTTTCAAGTATTGAAGTGAGCCTAAGATATTAATTCCTTTGGCAGGCAGTCCCCCCTGCCCCAATATCTTTTGTATATCTGTCACATTACTAGAACTAACAAAAGTTGTGTACATTTTCAACCATTCTTTCCCCTAAATTATTCTGTAATAAAGTCATAAACACAGGAGTTTGTATGTGGTTCTGAACTTCTCTAAAGTGCAGGGATCTAGAAATGTGAATGCTACGCTGAATTTTTGGAATTATGTTCATTTCCATGGCAAGAGACTGCGGCGTCACAAATACAAGATGATAACGAACTGCAGGTGCAAAGGAAAAGGTAACTGTGGAGAAGAAACCTCTTGTACAATTGCGGATATTCAAAATAACACCAGAAAGGAAAGAGAATGTCTTTATACAACAAAAAAAAGCTTGCTGCTGTTCTAGGTTTCCCTGAACATTTTCTGTTATATTTCCTAATTTGTTCCAAGAAAAATATATATTCTAAATGTTAGACATTTTAGACATCAGGAAGCCTGTTGGTTCAAGCTATGCTTCAAAGATATAAAAGACTTGCTATATTGGAAGAACATTGCCCAATACTGACACATACATTAGAAACTGGCCTAATGGAATAAACTATGTTATGGTAAGTTTAAGAGGAGAAAACTGGAGACTGGTCACCCCAAAACTGTAACCTCCCTTCTCCTCCAAGCAATTAACTACCATCATATCCAGTCTCAATCCAAAGCTACATACAATTATATTAGTCTGTTTAGATAGGTGCATCATCTATGCTTTTAATATACATACTAATACAGAATGTGAGGCCTAATGAAAGACACAAGCCCTGCAAAGAGGGCCGCATAGCCATAGCCACCCAAAGCAGAGTCAAAACTTTATATTAAACAAAGAATGGGTGTTAAACACAGAAGATTCCTAGTGCAAAATAGACATTTACTCATTTATTCATGAGAATCAATTTTTAATCTGAGAGACTGGCCAGACTGCTTCAGAGCTTCAAAGTAAAAGATTTTACTGGTATAGGAGACTTGAAAGAGTAATGGAATAAAAAAGTACAGATACTTCTCCAAAAAGAAGAGGCAGGAACAGAATGTGAGACCCTGATGCCCAACAAGATGAAGCAAAAACAGCAAGTCAGCTGAATAAGGGAAGACAGGCCTTTCTGGTGCAACTTTAAGTAGATACTGACACTGCAAGGTGAAGGAGACTGCCACAGTTACGGGTCTAAAGACCAAAAGGTTTTATACATTCAGTGAACAGGGTTTAACACAGAGTAATGCACAGGACTTTAAAGCAAAAGCAAACAGAGAAAAGTGTGAACTGCTTTTCATCCTGCAAGAAGGAGTCATTTAAATTAGTTCACTGTAGACTCTCACTATCTAAAAAGACCTGACTAATGATAAACAAACAAGCAAACAAACAAATCTAAACTCTTTTTACATAGGACATACTGCCTTAATTTATAGTATTTGCCTAAATTGAGACTGCATGCCCCTCTGAGTGCACAAGCAATACACATTAATAATAATAATAATAATAATAATAATATACACTGCTTTTTCCACTAACTAGATTTCGAGGGCAATTTCTATGCAATAAAATAAAGGCTGTAACTTCTTTGGAATAGGAACCAGAAGTGGTGCTTCATTACATGACATAATAAGGTGTAAATTCCACTTGGTGCCTCTTATGTCTTCCTCATATAAATGAAAGTTGACATTAAATAATTCCAATTGATACCTTTTAAATAATGAAAATAAGAGAACCTGTGAAAGGGAAAAATATACGGAGCCTTTTGGCAAGAGTTTGGGTTTGGGTTTTCAAGAAGCATACAAGGAATATCTGAAACCATGGCTGGACAGCTTTACACTGGGAGGCCATGGGAGTATATGGGCCAAACAGTATAATGACAGAAAAAAAAAGACCAGAGCTAACCGAGAAGATGCTCCTCTTTGTGAGGGAAGAGCAGGAAAGGTTAACAGCTATGGAGATGTGCTCTTTGTCTTGAGTTTTTTCCTTCTTCTTTAAGAAAGATAGAAGTGTTTTGTCCCGGACAGCTTCGAATGACAGCAATAAAATGCAGAAAGGTGTGTGTTCTGAGAATGCACTTAACACACATAAGGTACTAACAAGTAAAATAACTAAGCAGAAATTGAAGCTCTCTCTCATTTCATTTATGCTAAGTATTCAGTTCATATAGCTAAAACATTTCAACCAATGTGATTCAGCATGTTCATTTCTATAGAGCATTTTAAAACCATCTAACAGAGTCTACCAGTTTTTCATAAGTGGTCAGAAAAGACTGGTCACAGGGGACTTGTGTCGTTTCAGCAGGAACATGGTGGCTTGGTGACAGTAAAGGCATTGTCTCAGCCACTGGGCAGATTCCACTCCTGTGACAAATGAGTAGAGGGGTGAGCAGCTGAGCAGCATAAAGGAATACAGCAGGCAAAACACAAAACATTCGTATCTCCTTTTTGCCAGCCTTGCAAGCAGAGTGGTATAAGAATGAACCTGTTCCTTCTGTCTGCCTTGGTTACAGAAATCAAAGTTCTAGGGCAGACGAGAAGGCACCTATGTGCTCTATTTTGTCATCTTGTAAAACTGTAACCTAATAGCATAATGTCTTTACAATACCTTTCACATCTGGCCGATATTGCATTCCATCGTCTTTCTTTCCAACTGCATTTGTGTCATCTGTTTCTGGATGATAAATACATGCATGGATAACTATCAGGAAAGGCTTATTTCCAGAGCACTACATATATGTTATTGAAATGTCAGGGAAGAAAGTATTTAAAAGAATTATTTTAATTACAGTATAACTGGTCACATTCCCACATTGTTCCTTCTGTAGAAACAAGTCTGTAGAGGCAGTAACACCAGCATCTAGAGCAGTAAGGGGCACACTCCAAGGTGTAGGTTTCGAACAGAAATGTCTTTTGTGGTATGGGCCTAGATTATTTCAGTGACAGTCTCTGTTTTGTTTTTGGAACAGTCAAGGTTGCAGCTTCTAGATGTAACTGGCAAAGAGATGTTGGAAGGATATTATTCCTATGAGAAGGTCCTAAATTCAATTCACCTTGGCTTGGCTGAATTCGAGACCCCAAAATGGAACAGTTGTGCACATAATTAACAATATATATGGAAGTAATCAAACTATTTCAGTGAACCATTCCAAAGCTGGAAAAGGAATCGTATAAATACTTGCACTATTGAGCTCCAAGTTTACTTACCTTGGAAGTATATTGTATGGCCCACATCAGCAATAGTGAATATTTTCCACATACTATATATGTATACTAGTATTGCTTTTTCTCTCCTACTTCTCACTACCCCCTCATATAAGACCTGGTGTGCTATTGCTTATATTCTCCTAAAACTTTTTGCTTTTTTTCCAGGTAACAACAGCCAGAAAAAGCTAATGTAAGCAGGCCACATCTGAATTATTCTGTGGGATTCAGGAACTCAGAAGTCTCCCTAAGTGGGAAAACAAAATATAGACAGGGAATTCACTGATAACTAGATCAGTGAGTTCTAACTAAAAATGGAAAAGAAAAGGCTCTGTTGAGCGTTTTATGTCAGAATTTACATTTATATGAAAAATTAAATCAAACCTACCCGAGCAGTGTCCAAGATGTCTTATGTCAATCTGTTCTTGTCTCAGACATGATGCTTCTCTAACAAAGCATGGATTGTTATAGGAACTTCCATCAGAAGCACACACAGGATTAAAACTGTATCCACTGCAATCTATATTACATACACACCTGTTAATTAAAGCACACAACACGACAAACTTGACATCCAACAAAAGCTGGGTAATGTTGAGTCCTGAGTAAACACAGTGTCATATACTAACTCCAGCTTCCTTTATACTAGAGAAAAGCCTGTTGCATGTAGATACCGAAGAATTCACTGACATCTCACATTTCCAAGCAGAATTTACAGAATTATAATAGGTGCTTTGGTGTGCTTTTTGATAATTTACTGATGTTTCTTATAGTTTTATTATGATATGAGTCTCTTTGATTAACACCTGAAATTGATAACATATTACTAGGAAGATGTATTACATTAATAAAACAGTTTAACATGTTGTCTATTCTCAAGTGTGAACGAAACCATATATTCTACCTTTTGTGGGGGTCAGGATCCCTGAGATTTTTTTTTAAAAAGGAGCTCTCATTTCCGTTAAGTAGTACAAAGTCTTTTTTTATTCCTAGAGGCTGAACAGAATCAATATGCTTGGTCAACTGTGTTGTTATAACAAGCCTTTCATTCATGCCTTTGAAAGTTAACAGTGGGTTTATTGTGTTGTATTGAAAACAGAGTTATGCAATCTGAATTATTTCATATTGCATCCAATTTAACACTTCTGTCATTTCAGACACAGTGTTTTCCATATGATTTGCAACTAGGGACCATAAAATGAAAAGGGCGGCAAAAAGAAGACCTATCATGTAGGTGACTCCTAACAACCCAGAGGTAGGTCAGCCAAAGACTCAGATAAGACACACACATCACCCTTTGGTTAGATAATTCTGTTACCCCAGCAAAAAGCCCTGAAATTTGACATGTGTGAAGGGCATAGGAGCACTTTCTAGTTCAGAAGCTTGTTTATTTCAGTCAATATTCTAATTTTTAACTGAACTTGTTTTTTTAGAGGAAAGTTTCTCTGTGCATTTCACAGTACTCTGCAAGCAATGCTCTGCCTCTGATGGGGAGAAGTAAGGAGTTCTGGCTGGAGAATGGGAATGAGGGCACCTGGTGGAGCTCTCCACCTGGCCCTTTCTGCATGCTGTGAGAGCAGGAGGGGTTGCACTGCGTCTTCTCAAGAAGTGGAGTGAGCACATAGCTCTTACCTCAAGAAGCTGCTTTCTTCTCCATGCCAGGAAGCCCACACAGAGGACACATGATATGACTGTTAGGAACTGCCACTAGCTTAATCTTGAATATTTCTAATAAGACATGAGATGAAAAAACCCAAACTACTAACTTGCAGGATGTTTATGTTCTTTCCAGATGTTTCAGATACAAGTAAATGAATTAGGTTGATATATGTGTGCCTCAAGTCAGTAACAATAGATCCAAATTCCATGCTGCAAAAACACTGAAGATAGACAGAGTGCACTGAAATCAGCACACTTTGCTCCACACAGTTGCGGATGGATCACTGCCTCTGATTTCATCTGCCTAGTAATTAGAGGCCTGGCTGATGCCTGACTTCTGGGACAACCTAGGTAATAAAAAACAATTTGACCTCTAACTTTGCTAGGTGAAATTAAGGCAGATGATACTCACCTCATGTAACAAAGTTCTTAAATCTTCCTGTGAACCTTGTGCTGAAAAACCTCAATGCCTTCTAAGTTTCTTAAATAAGAGTAAATATTTGGGGGTTTACTCTGAACCTTTTTTCTTATTTCTCCTGCCATTTTCTCTCCCTCTCTTTCCCTGAGCATCTTTTGTTATCTAATTAACAAATTACTTGTGGCTTTGAAGATACTGCTTTTCCCAGTAGTGTTTCATGCCCATGAACTTCAGAATACTGCTAGACTAAAGAATATCTCCAGCAAACTGATCTTTAAGTGCACCTGCTGACAGTTAAAAACTGCTCCATTAAAGAGTCTCTACACATCTTAGGGACCTATCTCAAAGTATTCCTTAAGTCACTAAATATCAATCTACAACAATTTTTCTTACTAGAAAGGTGAACCATAAACCAGGGAAAGGAAGTACTTTGTTTACATACTACCACATAATTTTAAACCTAATAAGGGGCTTATTAGGATTAAACCTAATACATGCTACCACATAATTTTAAACCTAATAAGGGGCTTATTAGGATTAAACCTAATACATGCAAATAGGCATCTAAAAGGCCTACAGTGCAGCAGTTTTGCACACACATTGACACAAGCTGCTAAGAGCGCTATACTTCTCATTGTATGACACTGGCTATTTGCTTACTAATACCTTTACCTGGTCTTAGCACAAAGCAATCATTGCTGCATGTGCATGCCCATGGCTGTCAAATTGGAGCACATTTATTTCTATTTTCAGACAGTTTCCATGCTGAGACAACTCTAATTCTGTCTGTCATCATCCAAGGTCCACAGTATCATAATTAATGTTGTTTTTTTGTCATTCCAGTGACTTTTGAAAATACTTCTTTCTTTCTCGTGGTATCAGTACAGTCAGAGTTGAAACTGCTTGGAGGATTTTTTTTTTACATTGCCATGCTTTGTCATGTTCAGATTTAATAACTAATGTCAAATGCTTACTTCCTTAGGATTGCAAAATGCCTGTTTTGAGGCAGTTGCAAATTTCTGACTATGCTTACACTTAGATTACTGTTTCCTTAACTCTAACCATTTAGCTTATGTACACAAATTTCTCTTTATTACTTTACATTTTGCATATAAATGTATGAAAAGAAAAAAAGCAGGATGAAATCTTGTGACATTTCCATGATGACTAAGACAGTTTGAAGCAACTGAAGCACACTTACCAACTACAATGGTTTACGGTAGCTTTGTCTTGTTCAAGCAGAACAGAGCTGGTGTTTGTCACAGGTGAGACAGATAAATGATAGCCTGTAGTGGACCTGAATACTGGTATTTACTGGATGGTTACCAGCACATCAAATCTCCAGCTGGTTCGACAGACCCTGACTACCTGGTAGACTTAGGTGTTTCTGCACACAGGTGTAAGGGTTATAGGCACACTAATCTCCAGTGAGGCTCTCGCTGGCAAGACAGACCCCAACCAGCTGGCAGGCCATGTGCCTGCTGCCCACGAGCCTAATGGTTATCACTATTATAATGCAGCACACTGACACAACACACTCCTGCTGGAGGGCCCTCCTTAATACAGAATCACAGGATAGCTGAGGTTGGAGGGTACCTTTAGAGATCATCCAGCCTAACCGCTCCTGTTCAAGCAGGGTCACCTACAGCACATTGCTCAGGACCATGTCCCATCAGGTTTTGAATATCTCCAAGGATGGAGACTCCACAGCCTCTCTGGGCAAACCTGTTTCAGTGCTCAGTCAACCTCACAGTAAAGAAGTTTTTCCTCATGTTCAGATGGAACTTCCTGTGTTTCAATTTGTGCCTGTTGTTTCTCGTCCTGTCATTGGCACTGCTGAAAAGAATCTGGTCCTGTCCTCTTGACACCCTCCCTTCAGATATTTAAACACATTGGTATGATTCTCCCTCCCTCTTCTCTTCTCCAGCCTGAAGAGTCCCAGCTCTCTCAGCCTTTCTTCAGATGAGACATGCTCCAGTCTCTTTATCATCTTAGTAGCCCTCTGTTGGACTTGCTTCAGGAGCTCCATGTCTCTTTTGTATTGGGGAGCCCAGACCTGGACACAGTACTCCAGAGGTGACCTCACCAGCGCCGAGTAGAGGGGGAGGATCACCTCCCTCCACCTGCTGGCAGTGCTCTTCCTAATGCAACCACTGGCCTTCTTGGCCACAAGGGCACATTGCTGGATCATGGTCAACTTGTTGTCCAGAAGGACTCCCAGGTCCTTCTCCGCAGAGTTGCTTTCCAGCAGGTCAGCCTCCTGCCTGTACTGGCTCCAGTCCCTTATTCATCTTAGTAGCCCTTCACTGGACTTGCTCCCATAGCTCTGTATCTCTCTCATACTTCACCCCAATAGGCTGTGATCTCAGGGTTCAATAAAGAGTATCGGTATTCTACTTTTGACACCATTTTCTGTCATGGGCGTGACAGTAACACCCTCCTCCCCCCCCCAGGGTGTTATCAAAATTTATAACCAGCCCATATCATATGCAGCTAGCAAGCAGCAGACTTCTTCCCAAGAGCTCAAAAGTTTGATTTTGGACATTGACCTACATACACCTACACCCATTTATCTGCTTGCTGCCTGTTATTTTTCACAATTCTTTGCCTATGACAGTGATGCAAAATAGTAAGACTGGTCTTCACATGGCAATTTAGTTACTGATGTAAATGTTTTGACAGAGTTGTTTGGTTTGTAAAAAAAAGTGGTTTAACTATACTGCAGGATGTTGAACTTACGCGCTTAAGAAAATTGAGATTATTATTCTTCATTATTCTAATATAAAAGCTTGAAGCCTTTCAGAGGACTGAAAGGTAAGTTGAGAATATGGCTGTTGGTGAGCAAGATGATGTGAGGGTAAGAGGATCTCTGCGGATTCAGTAGGGTGGGAGAGAGAATGCCAGGAACATATGCATTCAGGAGAGCCCTGGCCTAGGGAAAACAGGTCTGGGAATCAGGCAGAGATCTGGAGTTGTGAGTCTGCTCATTACATGCCTCTTTGTCTCAGCTCCAGTAAGTACTGGAGCAACACAGATGAGGTGGAAGTGAATGGGAAAAGGAGGAGGTAGAAGCCTAATGTCAAAATTTTAAAACATTTGATACTGACTTTCATAGCCTAAACTCTTCCCCACCTCCATGATACTGCCTTTTGCATATGAGCAGCCTCCTCTGCTATACTTCTCCCCTTTGCTACTATGCCTTATATATATATATACATTTATACACACACACACTACACCTGTATATATACTACGAGCGTAGTAGCCCAAGCCCACATCCACATGGGGTCCTATCCTGGGGGCTCAGCTTCAGGGACTGAAATTTCTGTTCAAACAGCCTGAATGGTGTGAAGTTGTTCTTACTCATAGCTAATTAGCACTAAACGCAAAATAAAGTCAACTTTCCTGGAAGTGCTGAACAATCCCTGGACACTAAGTGGTAGGGGGAATAAAAGGAAAGTATCCAGTGCGAAGCAATCACCTGTTTCCTCAGAGCTAAGACTTTCTGGAATTTTTGAAGTTGAGTGAGGGAGGTTTACACCATGATTCACTTGTTGTGCCTAAGTGACAGGAGTCAGTAAAAAGAAATTCTGAAGGCAGCCCTATCTCTGCAGGAGCCAGTGCTGAAGCAGCTGATATATTTTTGGCTACCTGGACAGGAAAGGCTAATTATAAGACAGGAGCAATGAGATGTGGGTAGTACTGCTCTCAGTAGAAAATGTGAAACAAAAATTGTTTTTACATGTTCAATGTGTGTGAAGGAAGGTAGAACCTTGCGAAAGTGAATTGCTGCTGTGGTGCTGCACATCAAAAAATTAAAACTGGCATTTGACTTCCTGAAAGACGACAGGCTCACGGCCACAAACTGAAACCAAAAAAGAGCTCAAGAAAGTGTTGGAAGATCCCCAAGTGAACGACTATTAAATACTGAAAATAAGCTACACCCCGAAGTCAGAGAGCTACAGAGGATAGATAGGAGTTTGATACTGCAAAGATGGCAGAAAAAGCAACCTTCTGAGGGGAACCCTCTAAATCTGTGATAAAGTCATAGTGAAGTCAAAGCCCAAGTCTAGTAAGTACAGCCCATGGAACTGCACGCATGCTGCAGACAACAGAAGCCAAGGCAGCACACCAAGTATGGGATAAGACACTGCAGAAATGTTAATGAGCTAAAAGTTGGGGTTCAGAGAGAAGAAATCTTAATGGGGGCTGTGTTTTCCAGGCAAATGAATTTGTGTGAGGCATCACAAGGTGTGAGCTTTTTTTCTGTACAGTTGCCTGACATTGGACACAGAATAAAATTCCCATATTGTCATTTGTTCCCTGACAAACACTGCTTAGACTGGGGAGAGAGCATGTAGACAGACAAGGACAAAACATTGAGCTATTCAGGGAAAGAGGGGAGGAAAAGAGCAAGATCAGGATGGTGCAAAGGGGAGCAGGGATATGCAGAAGGGATACAAGATGGGAATTTTAAAGGAAAGAGAGTAGAGCCCATTCATAAAGTTCCTAATAACCACTTTTTAAGCATTTCTTTGCACTCCTGCCTGAGCTCCCACCAGTGCTCTGTCCAGGTAGAGTCATCTGAGAGAGACATGCCAAGTGGAGCTTTTCAAGCTCTGACATGCAGCTATAGGATCTTTAGCAATACTTCCTATCCCTCTATCTCTCAAGGGACTAGTAAAGTCATGCTGTTCTAATGAGGAACAAAATTCTCTATCTACCCAGGACCACACACTTTCACCTGAAATTTTTAAAAATACAAGGCCACATGAGCACATATCTGGCATGAAAATATTGGCTAATACACTTAAAATGTAGGGAGATCTGATGCAACAGAACACAATCTCATAAAATAGGAAGCACTGGAAAACATTATCTGTCACATATGAACAAAAGTTAGGTAAAGATTTGAATTCATACAAAAAAGGTATTTTGAATAGAATTTACCACTTTAGTTCTTCTCATATTTAATACATTTTAAAACACCATTCTGCATTTGTTGAGACAACATTGCAGTTTTGATTCTAACTGATTTTTATATAGAATTTTCTTTATATTCCTTATATAAAAGAATGAGATACATTTCCATCCCTGATCATCAGTAGAAATAAAAATGAGGTGTGCTGTATCAGTGAGTTGCCTGATGTAAACAGGTAAGTGCACACTGGAATTACAATGTACCAAAATGACTGTCCTGTAATAAGAAAGTAATAGAACTGTATGTATCATGCAACAATATTTGTAATAATAGGAAATGTCTCAGATATAAAAACTCAATTCTCATGTGAGGAATTAACTCCCTATAATCTCTTAAAAACTGCTGTTTTGACCCCTCAGTATATTTTTAAAAATGTTGACGACTGGTTTGGATGGCTGGCACAATCCAAGGAGATGATAGCATATGATGATGTTAGTCAAATATAACTGCAGAACCAGGTTCAAACCTAGGTCTAATTTGCTTCCTTGCTGTAAGCAGACCAGGAATGAGAATATGGGACAACCACAGCTGAAGTGATCATCCACCCTGCAGAGCACTCGGTAACACTGCTTGAATAGCATGTGAGAAATCTCATAGACAGGCAGCACGGAAGCCTGAACTCTGTTTCTCAGGCAAATGACATTCTGATTAGTATGTTTATTGCTTATGACTCTCCCCACAAGGGAATCAATAAGAATCTTGGGAATGGGGAAGGATTTAGGGGAATTCTGCAAATTTTCGCAGAGATAAGCAACCATTCTGAAAGCTTCCAAAACAAAAATTGTAGAGCATTTTTAAACTTTATTGTATTTTTCTCCCCAGCTCTCAAATATTTTTGCTTTTTGGACTAATTTCAAGCAAAAATTGTCTAAAGTCCAGCAGTGGTCCAAGCATAAATTGCTAAGTGAGGCTGACCTGGAGCTGACGAAAAGTAAACATAAGCACAGCAAAGTCTGCATCAGAAATAAAAAAACTACAATAAAAAGCTCCTCTGCCTCCCCGATGCTCTTTGAAGGTGCCAGTCTTGCCTCAGGCTTGCCAAAGCCAAGCTTTGTTGGGTACATCAATCACCGCATCCCAATACAAGTAAAAAATCTTGGAAAATCTAGAATAAGGTCTCCAGAGCTTGTGCTCTCCCAGCTGCTCTGCTGTTGGCTTTTGTACATATGTGACAGACATGAACCTGCCTGGTGCCCCACAAAAAGAAAGAAAAATCTACCAACTAACCTTCTGGCTGATACGTGGCTGTCCAAAGCACTCCTCAGAAGGAAGAGGGTTAGTCACCTCAGTCACTTAAGAGAAACTTGTATTAAGGACTTGTTGGTCTTGTTGGTGCTTGATGCTTATCACCAAAAAGAAATGAATGAGTGCTTCAAGTTTTTGCCTTAACAGCTTGGTTGATATAGAAGTTACACTGGGATAAAGGGAGCCAGAGCACCACAAAAATTTTCTCATTATAACCTTCCTATTGGTTTTAACCAAAAGGCTTGAAACAGCTAGTTAATTCTCCAAGTTGCTGTCTTGTTAGAGAGGGTTGCTGCTTAATGTTCTCAATACATCTCTTCTCCCTCTTAGTCCTGCAAAGTCAATAGGACTTATTCAGATGTTTTAGGATGTACTAGGGTGTATAGAAAGAAACTTCATTCTATCACTTACGTCTTCAGAGTATTGGTTCCCTGAGAAAGAAGGCACCGATTTGCTTTTCAGAATCAAACAGAAGTTTAGATTTCCTGTGACAAATGCTTTTAGAAGTTGCATACATAGCGTTCATTAACAACATTACTTAAATACAAAAAGCATTTGAATTTTGGGTAAATACAAAGTGATATAATTAGACCAAAGATCAATTTTAGGTGTTTTTAAATAAGAACAGAGTGTACCAATCATTTAAAAAGAGCTGCTAGGTGCAGCAAAGAAAACCTGTTTAGTAAAATGATGTGACACATCCAAAATCAGCTCAGGCTGTAAGAACACTTGCTGTTATCAGTAAATTAATTAGATGACCAGAGGTCAGAACGCCTTTCAAGGCTCCTTTTTGTTTTCAGGCCTCAAGGTGTACATGATGTGTTGGAAGTTCTGTGTGCTTAAGAAACATGGCAGGTTGCAAGAAAAGAGAAAAGAAAGGAAAGGACAAGCATTAGATATTTGTGGAACAGGTTTGGCTTTTGAGAGAGGCCGATCTTTCCAACCAACAGATTGGGCTGCTGTATTTGTGTCCATCTGGGATTTGCTCAAGAAAGTACTTTTTCTGGACTGGCACCCCAGAGACTACTGCTTGCTACATATTTCTAGTAGCAACAGTAAGCTTTCTCAGCTACTCAGCTATTTATTGGTACACCTGTTTACAAATTTAAAAAACGATTACCTTCATTTGATGTTTTGTCCGTTGTGTGCAATTCTTCCCAGATGAAACCTGAACTAAGAACCTTTGGATTTCAAAGTGATTTCTCTATCTATTCAGCTAGAGCTGAATCTTCATTAGTCTTATTGGAATTTGTTTTAAAACCCCTTTCTAGAACAGAGAAGATAAGGACAAGAGAACTAGATTTCAATCCCACTAGTTTCTCTGCATCCTGCTTGAACATGCTCTCAATCTTTACTTCTGCTCAGCAATACAGAATATCCTTTAAATATAATAAGCTCCAACTAGCTTTCAGCCATGGCCTTGGCGAGTCAGTGCCCCCTCCCTTCCCCCTCTATTCTGATTTCACGGCATCACTTTCTTTGACCACTGCAGAAATTGAGTCCCTAGTTTTAGCTGGCTTCCAGCAGCATACATTTGTTCTCACAAGACTGACCTAACCTACTCCCACCCTCAAATAACATAAACCTTCAAAGACTTCGCACACACTCCTCCAAAGTTTTTTAAATGTATATATAAATAAACAGGCCTGTATTATTATCCACCTAGAATATATTAAATTTCTTAATAGTCAGTATAATGAGGAGACTATTGTACTATTCCTTTCATATCATGATTTACAGTAGCCCAGTTTTACATAATTCAGTAATCCCCAAACATAATCAGAAAATCCCCTATTTCATTTGTTGTGTTATTTTACAGACTCTCAGGATTTTTTTTGTTGCTGGACAAGAAAACTGAATTGCATTCACATAAGATTAAGAAGTCCTTTCTTGTGAATACCTATATATATATTCGTGCATGTGTGTGTATGTATATATATATATATATATATATATACACTCTCTCTCACACACACACTATAGCATATCCTAAGAAGGTCAAAACTTGTTCCCTATGGTAAGTGAGTGAACAAGTGGTCAAAAGAGGCTAGTATGAACCAGTATGCTATGAGTCAAAAGATCAAAATTTTCCCTGGAAAACAAGTAATACAGGCAAAGCAAAGGGCTACTAAGGCAGACCTGCCTAAAGGTCTACTTGGGGATCAGTTGTCAATCTTTCTTGAAAATCTACATTGGGAGTCAAAACAGATCTTTGACAGCATAGTGCGCTTTGCTAAAAGAGACTGAACGTGCTCAGAATCTCATTTCAATATTTCATCTGTTAAAAAACAAAATATAGGTAAAACTGAGAATGTTAGTTAAATTTCATAACACAACATTAAAATGACATATTTGAACTTCTACAGTGAAGCTATTTTTGAGTTAACATGATTATCTCATCAGAGAACAAAAAAGAGAAATGACATTTTTAATTAAAATTAAAGAAATATATTGCTGCCACTTGGGGACTGAAGGAAAGGAAGATTGTCACGAACGCTTAATAAACTGTAGGGCAAGGCTACCATTCAAATGGGGCCTTGACAAGCTGGAGGAATAGGCCAGCAAGAACCTCCTGAAGTCCAACAAATGGAAAGTCCTGCACCAGAAGTGGAATAGCTCCACACTACAGGACAGGCTGGGGATGGACTGGCTGGGGAGCAGTTCTGCAAAAAAAGGGCCTGGGGATCCTGGAGGACAATGAGTTCACATGAGCCAGCAATGGGCCCCTGCAGTGAAGAAGGCCAACTGCATCCTGGGCTGCATCAGCCAGCAGATTCTAGCCAGCAGAGCAGGGAAAACAACTACTCCCCTCCACTACTACTCATGAAGACACATCTGGAACACTTTGTCCAGTTTTGGAACCCCCAATACAACAAATATTTGATAAACTGGAGAAGGTCCAGTGGAGAGCCACTAAGATGGTTAGAGGGCTGGAGCGTGTGATACATCAGGAATGGTGGGGGAGCTGGGCTTGTTTAGCGCAGAGAAGAGAAGGCTGAAGAGGCATGTAATTGTTGTCATCAGCTACCTAAAGATGAGTTATCAGGAAGATAGTGTGAGGCTCTTCTTAGAGATGCACAGCAAAAGGACGAGAGACATGAGTTGCAGCAAAAGAAATTTTGATTAAGGAAAAACATTCCTCAGAGTGAGAGCAGTTTAGCACTTGAACAGATGCCCAGGGAGCTTGTCAGCTCTTCTTCTGTTGCCCCGAGCAACCTGAATGGACTAGAGGTGCTTTGAATGCAGGGAGGGAGGTTGGACCAGATTACCCCCTATAGATCCCTTCCAACCTAAATTTTTCTACAGTTCTATGATTTCATTCTGGATATTATTTTTCTGAAGTTACCACATGCTTTAAAATTAACATTCTTTCAGACTAGATTACTAGATGTTTGCATGTTGTTTTATTTAGGTTATATAGCAGTCCTTTGGCATGCAAGAGCAGAGTGCAAGAGCAGTAGATTTAGCTCCTCATAAGCATATGCTACTTTTTGTTTTGGAAAGATACTTCACATGTGAAGAAATAAAATGTGAGATCAGAGATGAAACCCCTACTTTTCATTTCATTCAGTCTACTTTAAAACATGAATATTGATGGGCAGGAGTGGAAAGTGAGGTATTGACCAGTCTCAGATGGCAGCTTCTCCCATGATGTATACAATGTATATATACAATGTATATATCAGGTTTGTTGCTGAAGGAATAAAAAGTCCTGGCCAAACCATGTGAAACCTGTCATCTGCTCCTGCTACTGCAGACCTACAGAAAACCACTGTACAAACAATATGTCATATTATGCCTTTATGCAACTTAAGACTAATGCATCCACTGAGGATTTTGCATGCTATTTAAAAGTCTTCCTATAAAGTAACAATTCTTTAAAATACTTATAAGTTATAAAGAAAGAAAAAAAGAGAACAATATTTCTGTGGTTTCCTTGACCTGACTCCTTTTTCCATTCATATAAAGAAATATTACATAATGTACTAATTTGCATATGCTTGAACATTAATTTTATAAGTATGGCATGCTGTTTATAACAGCCATCTGCTCAGACTTCACTTCTTTCTATCAATCCACTTTAAATTAAAATCAAGATTGACAATTTTTGCAGAGGCCATGGAAATAATAAAGTTGTTTATATTTTTGCATTCATTTTACCATGCATTGTTACCACTTAAGTTTTTAATAGATAATGTTTCCAAGGAACAAAACAAAATGAAGATACAAATCTAAAACTTGGTGCAAAGCCTGATTTCTTCAGACTACTTATAATGTTGTGTGTAATGAAATAATGCTTTGCAACTTTCATCAGAAACAGCCATAATGCTGTAACTCTAAATTTGAAAACTAAAAATTGATAACTCCTTCAAAGAGGACAGTACAGTTTAAGAGCAACAAAAGATTAAAATTATTAACTTGTACCATGGGGTGTATTTCAGCTGCATCCAACTAAACTTGTGTGTATTTCCTTTTACAAAGCACCAAGATTTTGTAACTACAGAAAATTGTAGAATAATAATTTAGGCTTTCAGGGATGTTTAGAGGTCATCTAGTCCAATCTGCTCAGAGCTGGCCTAGCCACATCAGGTTGCTCAGGGCTGTGTCCAGTCAAGTTCTGAACATATCCACTGACAGAGACTCCCCAGCCTCACCAGACACATTGCTGCACTGTTTGACCAGCCTTAGGATAAAAACATTTTCCCTTATGTCTAATCAGAATTTCCTGTGTTCTGATTTGTGCCTGTTGCCCCTCACACTATTGCTGCACCTTTGAGAAGGAAGGATTTGTTTAGAAATCATCAAGTTCGACTCTAAAAATCAAGAAATGCCAAGTGGTTGCTGCTACTGTCTTGCTCCTGTGCCTTTCTTGTATGAATTATCTTATAATTTTCACTGAAACTAGCAAGTGTCATTTTTTGCATAGGACTCCCACATCTTCAAGGCTCAGAAGAGGAACCACTGTAAGATATGCAATAAAACTGTTTTTAGTAGCATCTTTCCTTTATTTGGGGAAAATCTGCCTATCCTGCCCTCCAGGCTGCTGTGGCTGGCCTGCTGGCAGGACCCAAACTTTCTGATTAATGATAGCTCATTTACGTCAAACTGTTCAGGGCTCTGTGGCATGGATGAGTCTCCTTCCACTAATTCTGTGTCTGTTCGCAGGCTAATCGTTTTATCTGTAACTTAGTTTCTCTATTCATAAAAGATGGCTAGAGACATCTTGCTTCTCAAGAACAATCGGAACAGAAAGGAATTGATGTTTGTAGGGTTTTGGATTCCACAGCTTGGAAAAGATGATGAAAACATGCATAATTCTTTGTTTACCATAAGTATTGGATGGCATCTTATGAATATGGCTTGAGATTATCTAATGAACAGTAAGAGACAATACAGCTGGCTGACTGTTGTTATCATGAAGCAGAGTCCACTTAAAATGCACTATGTGAACAAATCAATCACTTTAAGTGCTTTAACATCACAGAAAGCCAAGCAAGGATTATCCAGGCTTAAAAAGTTTACTTGACATGAACTAAATGTATTTTGTGTTTGTGGTTATGTAGGCATTAGGCTAATATCCAAAAAAAGCTGCAGTGACCTTTCTCATGGTCTAAAAAAGAAAATCAAGATAGAGTATCTTTATGAAATTAGATTGTTTGTATTGCTTGCTAGAGTTGGGGGTGGTAGTGGTAGTAATATTGTGCAAAGTTAAAATAAATAACAATATGAACCCGGTAGTGTTTATGCAAGTCTGATGAAAGTGAGTTGCCAATAACTTTATATATAAAGATATAGTTCCATGGGATTTAAAAATGCCTTGAAACCACACAGGTAAAGGAGTCAAAATAAGAAGTCTTAAGGGGTGCTCTAATAGAGTTTCCCAAATAGATGTTTTTGATCCCCCCTCATTTCTGTCAGAAAAACAATTGCTTTGATTTTAGCAAAAAAGGCACTAACTCTCACTTCTAACTTCTGCTTAAGTAAGTCTGTGGCTTTCCATGTGACTTGTCAAAAATGATCATTGCAAAAGCAATCTATGTTAACAGGGTCCTATTTAATCTGAATCTAAACTGACTTTGAATATCACTAAAGCCTGTTACAGTGATTAAAGGCACTGAGAGCAGATTAAGAATTCATGGGCAAAAAATGAAGTTAAAGTTGTTTAGCTTGGAAAATTGATAGAACTGAGAAAATGACCTGATACGTTGTAAGCAACCTGTCAGTGAGCAAGAATATTTTCTTGCTTTTGAGTATTTTCTTCTGCAGCCCAAACACTTTCATTTCCACATAATATTTTTAAAGGAGGACTAATTAAAGTAATCTCAAAGAGGCAAAAGAGCTTTCCCTCCTCTTGTCAAGAAGGGGAATATGGCTTCATTTTATGCAAGTAGGATGTAAAGGATGATTCTTCCACTTTCTCACCATAAGAAAAAAGAGAGCATCAACTCCCTTTCCACTCTCTTTACCACAACTTTTATATAGACACTATGTTGCCACAGGAATGCAAATTCTACAAGTATAGAATGAAGAGATAAGCTTTTACAGAAGTTGAAGACTTAAGTATTTATTTTCCAAAGCCAAGAGCACATCTCAGTGCATGTAACAAACAAATATATACCCAACTTACCTGCCATAAGCAAAACAGACCGAGGCAATATTGTAGAAAATTATTATTACTATAAATACTGAATACAGCTTATATGTCTGTCCAGCAAAGAGCAAGTTCACTTCAGTAGTATGACATTTTATGAAATGTGAAGTATCATGCCAGTAATCATGTGTACTATTATGATTTTGTTTTCCCTTGTACACTGTAGTTTAGTAAGTATTTTTACATCTCGAATATTAGTGCTAAGCCTCTTTACTGCCTGAGAAGTCTTCACACTGATATCCCATAATAAAATCTCATGTAATTATGACATATTTCACAAGAAATGGATTCCAGCTAGAAGACAGGGAAAGGTAGAGCTATGCTCCCCCAGATTAGAGATTTTCAACTGCTTTTATTCTTAAATGCTCTTTCCTCCACTGACACAAGCATGCTCCATTCACACTCCTCTCATAATTCTCTCCAGCACCCTTGCACACTGTTTTGGTGGCTGCAATGCCAATACTTGTCCATACAGCCAAGAACCAAGTTAAGTTTCTTCCATGCTGCAGGCCATTGCCAGAACAATGGCCTTGGGAAAACAAAACTTGATAAATTATTGGTGACTTCCTTCCCCTCCCACCAAACCTGAATACCTCCCAGGTCTGTCTGAAGGGGTCCCTCCCTCTGTTATGTCCCTGCTCATTCTGACAGACAGCAACCTTACAAATAGTCCACATATACACTGCGATCATCATGCACCTTGGCAGGGAAATTTGGTACATCTGCTTATGTATTACAGATTGTCTTTAAAATCCTCTTGTTTCTTGGTCATTTGTTTTGAGCTCTGACAACCGACTGATATTCTTCATCAGAGATATTTCCCAAAAGCAAATGTTAAGAGGTCTACTGTGAGTTCAATTGCCACAGTGAGTTCAGAAAAAGTGACCGACTCAGGTCCCCAGTTCAACTTAATGTTTAGATCCATGCAGAAGCAAGAGAACTTGGAGGGAAGAAAAAATCTCAGTAATGTGGTTCTTTTATTTTGTATTTTGATTTCTTTTGTTGCCAGAGTAAAACAGAAGTCATTAATTTGAAAAATATTTGACAGAGATTCATCAATATTCCTTTTTGTTGTTTTCTTCTTATACCTCACATAACTGAAGAGTGTTTGCTCTTTACTGACACATATCAAATACAATACTATTGGACAGCATTGAAACTTCAATTAGGAAGAGCAAACATTACCGTCACGCAGATGATCATGTACTTTTCTTGCTTTCCCCTTTTGTTCACTAGTATTTTTAAGCGAAGCTTACTACTTACCCAACATTTTCTGCATCTTCATCACACTCAGCTCTGTATTTGCAAACTCCACATTTTGAATGCTTCCTCTGAACTTCTGTCCCAGATCCTTCATACTCTAAACAGTACAAGGCATTGTTAACAGAAAGCATGACTTTTATGTGAGGCTCTGTTTTTGCTTACCTAAACCTATTTGCCTTGCTATTGGCAACTTGAAGTTATCCTTACACTGAAGCTATTATATTCACTTGTGCTCTGTCTTTCAAAATTGGACAATTAGAGCTTGTCAGAACAGTGAAAATTACAAGAGGGTACCCCAAAAAGCAAGACTGCATCACCAGTTGACTGTTCCTTTATCATTATTTTAGTGATTTTCATTTTTCCTGGCCACCCCAGACACACAATTTGCACTGGCAAGTATGCCAGCCACATTTAAATTTAATTGACACTGATAACATATAAACTCTGTGCCTTTCAATATCCTTGACCATTAAGTAGAAGGGATTTGAATGCTATTTTAGTTGATAGTCTTTAATAACAGACATACTTATATAACATTACCTTTTACACTTTTTCCCTCTCTGTTTCTGATGATTGGATTAGATTGTGCTCCTTTCTTATACATGCTGTTGCATATTTTCCAGATTGTTCTAACTAGTTGTACAGGACTAAAAAAAGGCCTAGAGAGTCATCTTAACAAGAAACTACATAGAAATACTATGTCCTCTAAAAGGTAGAATGAATATCTCAAATATATGGTCACAAAAACATCTGCATCATTCTCATTGTTGACTTCAAACTTGACGACCAAAACTCTTCATTGTGTAAAAGAGAAATATAAACTTAATAAAGTTTAATGTAGGCCAATCAAAAATTGAGAAATGAATACTGAACAGCTAGGAAATATATTGCAGAACATGGCAGTACTCTGATAACAACATTAGTTTCCCCCCGTCAGGCTTACTTATTACTCAAGAATATCAAGCAAATCAAGAAAAAAGGTTTTTTTTCCTTACATTTTTGCCTCAGATTCACAATAAAAAGCAATGTATCTATAAACAAAGATGTTAATATTTTTCAGGCTCACAAGTATCATGTTATTAGTAGGATGCAAAGTACTTATAGTGAATTATGACATTAAATATAATTTATTGCATTGCTTGAAGCTGCTGTACACCACTTCATCTCTTACCTAAGATTCTTCTCACCGAGAATTAAAATCTCAGTAGCAAAGCTATATACAAAAATAAATTTCAAACAATAAAGCTCATGTTCCTTCTAAGTAAACTTCATAGTTTATGTTTAATTTTCGTAGGACTGGTAATGGCTGGCAAAATTTCCTTGAATTGAAAAAAACTCACACTTTAAAATCAAACATTTTGTAATATTAAATAGGAAGCATTAGAGAGAAAAATTATGTGCAGCTATGATTTACACTACAGACAAGACTCAATAAGCAACTTTATATTTTTAGAGGAGATAAATCAAACTAAATGATTTAAGGTTTAGCTTCACTAGAATTAGTCTCTTGTATTTTTGATTTTAACAAAGCAATAATGGTGATAAAGACATTTGAAAAGAAGGAAGAGACCCACAGAAATTTGCAATGGGAGTCAGGAATAGTTTAACATATTACAGTTACTACACAAAGCATATTACAGTATCATTTTAGTGTAAAGCTGTTACTCAAGGCTGTCAAATGCACACAACACTAAATAAAGCAGTTCTGTGTGCTATAGCAACAGGAGGTCAAACACCACCAAGCAAAAAGAGTTGGTGTTCCTTAAATGTAAATAGGAAGAAAGGAATCCACAACAGTCCTTCCTAATTTTCCCATATCTTGGCTGAAGGGAATCTCTCCCTCCTACATGTGGCTGGGATTACATGGAGAATAATGTAGGTGATCCTTTATCAAATTAACTTCTATATGAAACATGGCATGCATTTTTTAAAGATTAACACATATACAAACTTCATTACAGAATTTCCAATGCAGAAATTCCTTCACTACCTTTATTAAGGTGCAGAACTCGTCACTTTCACTTATCTTTACAAATGCATGTCTTCTTTCTCGTTTGATTTTTTTCTTCATTTGACATAACACATACTTATGCCTGTGCTTGCCATGCTAGAGTGTCCTTTATTATCAGAGTTCACTTTTCCATGTCAATCTTCACATGCCAGTAAGTGACCTCTTAAGGTTTGGTAAAGGTAAACAAATGGCACTGCTTGTCTTTTCTCTGTGGTATTTCCATATCTCTAACTGTTCTCATGACCTTCTAATCCCTTCCCCAATATATTAAGAGCCTCCTGGAGTTATGGATATGAGAGCTGAACACACTATTCCATAACTGGCCTCTCACCAAGGCCAAAAATAGTCTATGATATTCTTCAGTTTAAACATCCAATAACCTTCTTATTTTTGACCATCCTTCTGCACTTAAAGCTCACATGCACTTTATTATCCACCTTATTTCCCAACAAGGTCTTTTCAGAACTGTCAATTTGTAGGAGAGAGGCTGACATCCAGCAAGAATGGTCTATATTTGGGGCTTTCCACATGTAACTATACTCTTAGACATTAAAATCCTGATTGCTTGTGTATATCATTAGCTCAGTGATCTGTCCTCTAGCTTCCCATGTGCAAACTTGATCACTACTGATTTGCTCCCAGGTCACCAATGAAAGTGGGCAGGAGGCCATGAACAGTTCCTAGAAACACACTCATTTTCTAATGGTTCCTTCACATTTCATGACCCATTGTTTGGCAAATTTTTTCACACATTATAGGTGCACCATGTGGATTTTGTGTCCTCTAGCTATTTAGACATATATGAGACATTGACTTTGACTGAGAAAAGTAATGTTTTTGTGGTAGTACACTTAAATAAAATGTTTTGTTGTACAAACTTCTTTGTTGGAAAAATAAGTAAAAAAAAAAAAAATCTTCTCAATACAGATTTTCCATAAGCCCATGATGAATGGCATTAAACAATTTCTCCTCCTTTAGTTCTGTATTCAACTGATTCCTTCATCTTCTATTCCACTGTTTTGCTTCTGACAGATATTGAGGTTGAAAGGCTATAGCTCTTCAGGTCACCGCATTTATCTTTTTTAAAAAAATATTTATGCATCACTTCTCATTGTTCCAAGACTTATATTGAGGGGGGAAAAAAAGTCAACATTAGGAGTTCAAAGAATTCTTTGCCCCTCATTTTTAAAGCTTTCAGATGCAAATTATCCAGACCTGCTGGTATCCAGACCTGGTTACAAAACAGCTGACTTCAACATTTGGTGCTTAATATCCTTCTGACGTACCACTAGAATGAAAAATATTTCATCATATCCTATATATATTATCTGACTTGACTCCAGATACAATCAGATTGCTTTATAGAGCACTTCTCCTGCTCTACTAGTATTTTGATTTGGTAATAGAGTCAAGGAAGCTTTAGGAAGCTTTTTTTTTGGTAATCTCTCCTCCCTCACAATGCTCATATACACACATACACCCCTCCTGATTGGCTTTGGTTGTACTCACTAGTAACTATCTCTGATATCTTCTTGTTTTCATAAACAGTAGCCTCCAAGTCCTAGCTCAGTGCTCAGGCTTTTTTCCCCTAAAATTGCCTTTTCTATCTTTTAAAATTAGATTTGTTTGGTTTTTAAGAAAGTGTGGCCTTTTTTCTTCATTATGACTTGCTAAGCCCTGTTTACATGTAATTATTTATTTGCGCTTCATTCTGCTTGCATATAATAAATATGATCAAGTCAAGATCACCTGCACCTCAGGTACTACCAGTGCACATCTATCAGGATGAAGTGCAATACAGATGAATGTGTATTGGTGCAACATTTCCAAGTTATACAATAGTCATCTATAATTTGTAGAAGCTTCCTTCATTTCTAGCTGCATGGTGTTTTAGCACTAGCAGCATGGGAGAGCATATAATTTAGATTGAAGACCTCCAAGAAAATGCAGCTTTTTCCACCAATATAGAATAGATAAATATTGTTTTTCAGCCTGAATTGGTAGCAGGCTTTCTCAGTACCCCATTTTCAAGCTGTTAAAATAAGTTAACCCACTAACATTTGAGACCATTAGTTGCTCTTTTTCAAATGTCTCTGAATAGGTAATGCATCTTTTGACAGACTGCCCCTCCCTCCTCCTTTTTTTCCATTTGATTGTTCCTAAATAGGCTATAGCCATTCATTTTAATATTCCAATCAATCAACTCTTCCCAGCAGGTTTCAGGAATACAAGTTAGGTCAAAATATATTCCTAAATGAGTAATTCAGATTCCTCATTTATTATGCAGGCTTCTAAGGTTGACATACAGATGATTACAGAGTTTCTTTTGCTCACTTTCTATGGTATCTTGATTAATTCTATTCTTGACATCTTAATTTCTTGCTGAGTGAAAGCTTATTTTCCCTCTCTTTTCAGCTTTCTTTCCTGTTTCAGGGCAGCGCCTCATTAATTCTCTGTCCAAGAGAAACGAGGCACAAGGATGGGATCTGTGACACTCAGTTGTCTCTCTGCACTGTGCTGTTCCCCAGCATTTCTCCTCAAGTCATTATTCTTCTGCAGAAGATGGCAACATTAGTTGCCCTAAACATGCTAGTTAAGATAGAGTTCATTTCTGTAATTTAAAATAACACTGCAAACTTGCTCTTGTGTCTGTAGGTATATATTTAAAGCAAGTACAAAAACTACTTTTATCTATCAAAAATTTTTGGCAAGCCATCTCTTGATAAATCTTGACCACGTTGCTGGATCTTATGCAAAAGCAACATCTACCACCATGGAGGACCCTGTTGTCTATCAAACCACCCAGCTGGCTTGGGAGCAAAGCCTAGCTCGGTAGCCCACAGATCTATGCCTTGCTGAAAGAAGCTTTCCCTGTGCAGATACGCAACAGCTGTAAGCATGCGCTAGTAAGGATACCAGCCTTTCGAGTTTGATTTGGCAAGAACTTGCATTACAGGTTGGATACAAGGATGCCTGCTCTGTTTAGGACTGGGGTGTGTGGAAAAGGGGAGTTCAAACTTTGGTATCCCAATTGGAACACAGGTCAAGCAATGATATAGTATGTGTAGCACAGTGGTTATTTAAATAATAGCGTGTGCTATTTTAAGCAAAAGAGTTGAGGACATGCAGTGCACCACTACCATTGTTAGGTGTTAGTTATCTTACACTTGTGACAACTAAAACTTGTATTTTGCTTCTCTGCATAATGACACCGTTGATCATTGCACAGAAAGTTAACATATTGGAACAGCTGGATCAACTTTTACACTGCTGTGATGCACTACTAGAGGGGCATCTGGGATTCTTTCGGATTCTGAGGTTCTAAACTCAAGACAGCATCATTTGTCAAGTGTGAGATTTTATTAGAGCCAAGAGGTTATAACAAAGGTAACAGTATAGCAAAGCTAGAAATATAACAGAACTGAAATATATATACACACACACACACACACACACACAAATACATACATCGCCCCCCCGCCCCCGATGTCTACAGTTCAATTGTGGGTGCGCGGTACAATGACCGCTCTCACCTTTTCCTTGAGGGCCACCCTGCCGGTGTAGTTTGCCCTGCTTTCTCTAATAACAGATGCGGGGTACAGCAACTGCTCTCACCCATCATGGGCCTCATCTCCAGTCTAAAGTTCCCCGGTTTCTCCTCAACACATTGTTGATATCAGCTGCTGACAGCTGGGTCCTCAGGTCTGCAGGCCAGCTGACTGTGGGTCTGAGTGCACAAATGTATGACTTACTCTCTTTTTATACCCAGTCAGAACAATGGCAGCCCACAGCTATACCAAGGCCGCACGGCTCTAGTCAATAGCGGAGCCCACATAAGCAAATGACCTCGTGCTCAGCCCCCAGCGCCACTCAGAGGGTAACAACGCGCCCATTAGCAGGCCGTTCTCTGGGGAATGTCTCCACAGCGCCGAGATGTCTATGGCGTGGGTCTGAGGTGTCACTTCTCCTTTGCCTGGACTTGTCAATCATGGGGTCGTTCGAGGGCATGCCCCTAGGCTACGACAACCCCACAGTGTGGTGGTGCCGACCGTGGTGCACCCGGGTTTTGTTAACTCTTGGGGAGCACCCTGAGCAAACCCTTCTTCTATGGGCTGCACCATTCTGAGTCCCATGCTTGCCTGTGTGGCACCTGTCAAATGCAAGACTGTGGCTGGAGAACATTAACACCCACTCACTCCACTGTTCTGCTTCAAATACAGCTAACACCTCTTTCTCCACAGGAAGACTAAATAGCTTCAGAATAACCATTAGGGAAATTACACCTGACTAGATGATGGTGGAAAAGGGAAAGGACAGGAAAGTCACCACACACCAAGGGAGCTGTTCCACAATTTCAAGAATGCAGAGAATGTGTTTATGCAAGCCCTGTTATTGGCCACACAAGGAACTTCACCATTTCCACCTCATTTCCCCATCTATCAGCTTACACACGAGGCAAGAAGAAACTTTCTGTGCCCCTGACTCCAGCATCCTTGTGAGCAAGCACTAGCACCCCTGAAAATACTGCGTAGAGAAAGTTTTCATCAACAGAAGGCCTGAACATTCAGGCCCTTCGTCTCTCTTTCCCTGAACCTTAGGTAAAAATGTAGTACTTCTTGTAAGATTTAGTTTGGTGTTATTTTTACTTTCAAGGAGCAGGATCTTAACAGAAGTAAATAGGACTATTTGAAGTTCAAATGATACTCAGTGACAAAAAAATGTGATGGAATCACCACTTAAATCATTCTAAATCAGTCAGCATTATAGAAACATGCTAAAAGACATGATGTTACCTCCTATCTGAGGTGTTAATCACCATCCAGCTTCTATAGTCATTTTAAAATATATTAAAATAAACCAGTAGCATTATCACAAATTAAAATAAAAAAATTACACAAGGTTGTAAACTGTATTTGTATCACCCTGACTGTGTGACAGTTATGGATAAGTGTTGTCCCCAGTGAGGGGAAGTAACAGATGGCACCCTGCTAAAAAGCACATACTGTAGATCAATTTATTAATTACTAAATGCAATCTGCTAGACCTTCATCACAAGATACTTTAGCTATTAAATTTCAGAGGGATTAGAAATTCAGAAGGATTAGAAATTCAAAACAAATCATTTTAATAATAATTAACTTAGCCATATGTATTACAAGCATGTTATTTCCTCAGCTTGAAAGCCTGAAGTGACTGGGTGCCATCTGTCTAACTACCAGTGCTTCTTTTTTGATGTCACAAGTGCATTTTGCTTAGGTAAGCAGACACACTATAAACAAAGAAATAAAAAAATTAATTTCATGAACAAGTAGGACATGTAGAAATCTTACCCTTTGCTTGGCTGGGATACCAAATCTTACCCTGCTACTAGACCACAGAATCTCTCTTTTCTGCATCACTGATTTATCTCTGAGGAGGTGGCTTGGAAAGCTGTTACTATTTATTAACTGTTTGTTGGCATACGGAACATGTGATGATGGTTTTCAACATATCCAACTGAGGTCTTCTAAATATCAAGGCAACTTCGGCTTAATGATAAGGCTTCTATTTAGCTAGGAGAGTTGGGTGCCAGCTTTTTGCATAACAAAAGAGCAAAAAGATCAGTAAGATGACTGCTTCTTATTGGACCTTCTCTGCTAGTATAAAAGTTGTAAACTTGAGAAACAAAAAAACCTGTTTTCACATAGAAAGCACCTTGAATAAAAGCACCTTGAATAAAAAATGGTAAAAGCACATCCTTAGTCACATTCACATAAACATACTGAAGCTAATCTTCCTGAGGCTACCTTACTGGGTCGACATAGATTTTTTTTTTTTTTTTTTTTAAATAGAGGGAACATAGCAGGTTCCCCCAGAAATAGGAATTTTAAAGGGAAAATGCATATTAGAACAATAAGTGTGACATGCAAGCTGGCAATCCACCTCGTTTATGTACATGTGACAACCTGAGTATCATTTTTCATACCCTGACCTACCAGATGTGGAGCTACATCCAGCCAGTCAAGTAGTGTTACAATTTACAACTGACAAAGATGAAAGTGAATTTGAGACTGTGACTTCTCTTTCACTAGTTCTACCTCAAACAATAACAAATCACAGTTTAAATAAAGTGGAACAGGAACGATTTTTATGGTTGCTTTCTTCAGCCCAGGGAAATTGCAGAATCATTTATATAAGATTACACAGAGAAGGCCATGTCTTAAATGCAAGCCTAAAAGAACCCACAGTTATCAGCTGTGGTCTCAGTTATGCAACTTTTTAGGGCTGAGTCCCACTCTTTAACACTGCTTTTTGTAAAGGTTAAATATAATGGTAGAGTAATGGGGTCTTTGAAACTTCTCTAATTTCTGAATTAACAATCCATAATCTTATTAGAAGTAGCGTCAGGATGCCCATCACCACAAGTGACCAAAAGCTTGGTTTCATAAGTGTAACTTTTCTTGTGGTAATTGAAGCTTCAGACTTCTGGAATGAGCAAAATGAGTGATTTTATTGCAACTTTTTATAAATACTATGCTGTCAGAGCACAGAAAATGGAAATTGCTTACCCAGAATGCCAAAGAGCAACTAGATATTTGTGTCACCCTTAAAAATGATATTCCTGTCATTTCATTCAGGCATACTGAAAAAATGCTCCCACTCTTACTTCTTTGCCTAAGTTATAATATTTTTGTAACAGTAAATGTGATTCAGCAGAGAATCTGGATCAGTAGTTCCATGACCTTTAGTGTTTTTGCAGCACATGACAATTTCTAAGGTAAGACATTGTCTGAAATAATCCTTGAGGAACAGGAATTTTTTGTTTCTTTTTAATCAGCTCTAAGTCTGTTCTTTTTCGTCATAAAAATAAATGCATGTAACATCATACAATTCTGGAGTAGGAGGGAAATTCTGCATCAAGTCAAGTTTCAGAATAATTAATGAGCTTGTTCTGCATCCAGAAAATGGAACAGAACAACGTGCACCAATAGCACAAATCTAAGATGCATGTAAAGCAAACAAGCCAATTTAAGCAGCTGAAACTGTCACAGGCAGATCTATAGCAACTGAAGAGCAGAATTTAGACACTTCCCCAGTTCTTTCTTCAGATTAAAAAAAACAAAAAAAACCAAAAAAACAAAACACTACCAGCACACAGTGCATCTCCGGCACAGCAGTAGCAATGCTTCCTGAACATGTACAAGCAGCTGCACTCATCCCTTTCATGTGTGCAAGCATCACTGGTGCATACACAATCACACCAATTGTGCATACGAGGAATAGCAAACACTAATTCTGTGATTAACATCTGGAAACATAAAACCTAACAAGAAAACATAGGCATTTCTAAGCAAGCATGTTTGCTCACTTGCTGGCTCTCTCTCACTTGCACTTGCGTTTTTCCACTTCCATATCATATATTTTGCACTTATAAGCCGTAGCTATATCTAACCTGTACGGCACATAAGCTCCTCATGCAACCTTGGTTCCTATTTCTGCATCCTCAGCCAAGAGTATGAAGGCCTGGGTGATTATTTTATCTCTGCATGCCCTGGTTTCCTTGGGCAGCAAGCTGAGAAGGCTGGGCCAGGAAGGAGCTATGCTGTGCTCTCATCAGCCCCCTGGCTGGGCTATCAGGGATGCATGGTGGTGTGCACTGGTGAGTGCACCTACTGTGCAAGTGACCTGCTGTCTGTGTTCCTCCTCCTTTCTTTTTATCTGGGTCCCGAGCAATGTACTTTTGTCCTCAATAGGTTCTGCATCCTTTTAAAAGCTTATTTTTAATTCTGAATTTTCTTAGCCTGTAATAGGCCTCTGATCTTGTTAATGCCTTCTTGTAAAGCTTTTACACTTGAATAATGGAACAACATTAACTCTAAACACAAATATATCCTGAGTCTTGAGTTTTTGGCCAGAAAAAAATCTCAATAATCTAAGCAACAATGGAGTCCATGGCTCAATATACTGAAGACTAGCCTGCTTTCGGGGGGGAAGTACTATACAATACCCAACTAAGTGACAAAGGTGGACTGGAATAGTACTAGTTCACTTTGTCACAAATAGGTCTAGATATATAGAAAATAAATTAAAAAAGAAAGAAAGGGCAGGGGGGAGGAAAGGTGCCAAGCAGGAATTTCAGTTTCTTGTTGTTTAAAACAATTTCTCTATCTAAAATAAAGAACTAAAACCAATTGAACAAAAATGGGAACACTACAGTTGGCCCAAAGGCACTTGGAAGAAAGCCAAACAAATGAAGGGCTAATGTCACAAAAATGCCAGAGGAGGCAGTGATAGTTGTCACGGTGTCCCATTTTTACTCAGTACCTCAGCAGTTCAGATACTCATCTGCGGTCAAGGGACCCTAAGATGTAGCCTAACAGAGAAAACACAGCATGTTCTGTCATACTTTTCCTTCAAACTGTTCATAAAAATATCCAAACAATCCCCATGCCTGTCAATCAACTACCAACCTCTTCCAGACCAGCACAGTTAAATTTACAAGGGACTTGAACAAATTTTTTTGTATCTGATTGGGAAATTGGAGAAAATTCCCAACAGCATTCAAATATTTCTAAAACTGCAGCAAAAATAGAAGTTGGAGACAGGCTAAATTACTGTCATCTGTCTGTCTCCTATAAGAAATGTATGATAATACTGAGGCAAGCAACTCTGAGTAAAAAGCAGAAAAGGGAGCAGCTGTAGTGGAATAACAAGCTGGATGAGGAAGAGAGAAGGATAAGCAAAAGGAGCTAGGGAAAGAACGTGATGCAATCTCAGGCAGAAAAGCATCAGAAAAAAAGTCACCAGCAGAGGTGACAGGTGACAGTAGTTGAACAGAAAATTGTTCTTTCAAATACTGTTCTGAAAAATGAAGGCAAGTAAAAGGAAACAAAGGCAAGAATGAACATATACTAGTAGTAGCTTAGGAATTTACTGATAATCAGCTATTAAAGAGGAGCAGAATGCCTCCCCTTTGCTTGATATATGAAAAAAGAGGGAGCTAGTTCCTGATTTCTGGAAAGTTAAATGTTGTGTTTAAGCATGCAGTGATATCAGCGATCATTTTGCACAAAAGCATATTTTCATGTAGCTATACACATATTACTTTTAATATTTCAACATGTGGTAGATAACCCTGTGTCAGCAAAAATTAAGACCTCATATGAACTGATGGAGCAACTTTTTAGATAGTCTTAACAAACAAGGTTTACTGTACACTTTTAATGGAAGTGCACCAGAGATTTGTATGAGGCAGGAACCAATTGCCCATTTTTTTTTCCCGTAGGCAGCACAGAATTAAATAAATCACAGAATGGAAGGGATACTGGGACCAGGCATAAGTAGACATGCAGGCTCTTCGAGTTCATACAATGCATTGTGTAATGGTTATGAAAATGAAGGATCCTTCAGAAGTTTGAGGGAACAATTTGTTCAGATAATGTGTACTTAAAATAAGATGTCAAACACAGCAGCCCAAATAAATTCAGTCTCATCAGTACAAACTGCAACAGTTTCTTAGTACAAGCAAAGCCTAAAAGTAAAATGAACTGCCTTGCCTGTATATCTATATCTCACATTTTTCATTCTATATGTATTCTTGCTAGCAGTACCAAAGAATTAAAATTACTTTTTGTTTCAAATCTTAGAAGAAAGTTAAGATGTGGTCAAAGACAGGGAAGCTTCTATTAGTACCAGTTGTGCTACATTCTGATTGTGAATATACACCTTTGAACAGAAATACTTCTATTTGTTACAGAAATACAGTATTTGTTAAAAACAGATATCAGACTAATATTCATCCTTTTCTACATGACATGTTTGACAAAGGAACATGTGATAACTAGACATTGCAGATGCTAAAGAAATGAATGCAAGAAAAAAAAAGAAAATTTATTGTGAATAGACGTTCCTAGGCATTACTGCAAGTGAAATACAGTGGTTTAGTAGGGATCTAAATATTACACTGTATCACTGGCAACACCTTTTTGCATGCAAGAAAAAAAAAGAGAAACGATGCCAGCCAAATCTGAAAGAACATTAGGCAAATGCACACTGCAAACTATTCCTGTACAAAAACTATTCTCAGATGCTCAGATCACACTACAACATTCAAACTGATTTTTAAGTTGTCATAATTTCTCATAATTCATGGTAGTACAGCAACCCTGTAGATAAAACAGACATAGATAGATGTATACTAAAAAAGAAACACCAAGAGTAAATGTAACTGAGGTTTGGTACTCACCTCCTTCTCCTGATCCAGAGCCATTATCTGAAATGAAGCAGAGGGGGAGAAAATAAAAAGAAAGCAAATGAAAATATTGCTCCAGGAACAACGATTTGTTCAGGAACTTGCCACTGTAAAACATTATACGGGTGTTACATTTCATGAGCCAGCTGTAAAAGCAAAACATCTTGCTAAGATTTGGCAACCTTCAACACAGTTGAAGTCCATGTTTATTGTATCTTATCCTCCCTTCCCTGTCAGGGTATTTTTACTCGTGGAACAGCAGCATTCACTGCTGAAAACAAAATTGCTATCTCAGCGTCTTTTAAATTGTTACAAATTCAAACTTGTTAAGCCTAAGCAGACAAAGAGTATACAGTTTGGTTTTTGGAATCCACTTACAAACACAAGTAGGTTGTTTTTGGTTTTTGTTTTTCCCCCCTCTGGCTCTAAGAATAATACTTGAACAAGTCACATATAAATCACCTGACTGCAGAAGCACTTTCTGAAGCAACTAGTGCTCCAAACAAAGTTGGCTTAAGTCAACTATAAACTAGCTCCTCTCAAGTGAGCTGATCACTTCATAAAAAATCACTTCACTAAATCCACGGTTATTTCATTGACATCACAAACTGATTGGATTAGTATCTGATGAGTGATGGCATGAAGTAGCATCCCCTTTGCATTAACAGTTCAAGCATCAGCAGGACTTCAGCTGCATCAGCACCCCAGATGAAATAGCTCAGCTTTGGACCAATAGGCTAGAGCTTTGGGCAGCATTGTGCTCAGGGTCTTCAGTTAGCACTATAATAAAGCCACCCTCTGAATTACAAATCTTCCTCTGTCTTTCTTGCTCACAGGAAGTAGAAAGGAGAGGACAGGATGGCAATTACTGTCAGGAAATTGCTTCCCATCCCAGTTAGCTCAGCCTCTCTGAAAGATGAGGAGAGGAGCAGAGCACCTACTCTGCCCAGCTCAGACCTCTTCTTTCACACCAGCTTTGGTGACAAAGAAGGTAGCTGAAATTATTTCCATAAGTCTGGAAAGAACAAGAAGAACAGACAGAGAGAAGTGGTATTCTTACTCTCATGTATGAGCTCATTGTTCACATCGGAGGAAAAACCAAACTGTCAGTTTGTTCAAGTCTCCCCCACTTTTTAAAATGGCTATATTTCTAAGATTAATTCCTTCTAGTGCATGGATAAAAGTGTGAAATTCCATGTTACTGGGTCACTTCGCACATTAGAAGTAATCTCTTGTCACATGGAGTGTCAGGAATACAGATTTTTCTTTTTGTTCTCCTAAATTTTCCTTTCTTTCATTCTATACCACAATTCTGTGCCTAATAGAAAAAGCTTATTACCTTACAGAAATGAATGCAAAAACAGAAGAAAGGGATCTATTCCATGGATAGTGACCCAGTTTACTGACAAAGTAGACAATCCCATATAACATTTCATTGTTGAATCACTGAAAAATGTGCTATGTGGTGTAGTATAGCTTCATTAATAGATTTGAAGGTGTATAATTTATATAAGGTAAGTCCATAGGCTTCTTCATAATGGTTGAAATCATGTGATAAGCTTTTGGTTGCTTTGAGTTTTTTGTTTTTGTTTTTGTTTTTGTTTTAACCTACAGATATAAGCAAGCTTAACATGTAGTTCATATAAAAACCAAAGGTTAAATGTCTCAGAGAACTGAGTTACTCCATGCTTTTAGTTCAAAATCTACCTCTCCAGATGCTTTCGCTGGCACATTCAACCTCAGGGCAAGAAACACTATTCAGTTCTAGTGCACAGCAGTCGCTGCGCTGTGGGGCTCCAGTTATACCATTAGGTGTATATAATGTGAGGCAGAAGAGCTAGACAGTACAAGCTGTAACAAGAGAGCCAAGTGACGCCCAGATCACCTCACTGGGTTGACAGAGATGAAGTCCACTGACAGCCCTGTCACCACTCAACAGAATGTCCTCGTAATGGGATAGAACCATGCCTGCCCTTTTTATGGTTTTTTGAGATCTGAACACCAAGAGTGGCATCCTGTATAACACTTTGTACCATTTCTGACTTTTCACTCAGATCTTTTGCTTCCTCTCTGAGTTGATGAGCTGTGCTAAAACTCTTGTCTCCAGGGTAATCATGCTAAACCAAGCCAGTGTTTTTGCTTTTTTTCCTGAGATTTTCCTAAGCAACTGCTGGTTACAAAGCAGCTTTTTTCTGCAAGCTTAGTTGTAGAAGCAGCCCTGCTCTTTTCAGTCCTCTAACCAATTCAGGATTTCCAAAAGTGTTCTCCACACAACAGGTACAGCAATGACACCCAGCAAAGAGCACACTCAAACAAGGAAGCAACCTGGAAAGAAAGAGCATCCCCCAGACACAAGTCAGTAATTAGAGAGTGACCGACTTCTCTATTTACTTATGCCACCATTTTCCAAATAGGTTCATAAAAATTGTGCTCGTACACAAATGTACACCCTCTCTGAGTGTGGGAGCTGTGCTAGAACTCTTGTTTCCAGGGTAATCATGCTAAAATTAGTCTGTAGTCAGAATCCCTCTTTTTTTGCTCTCTCAGGGCCTCAGCCATTTCTGTACTGTGCTTTGATGTAGAGAGTACCCTCCCCAATACCAACCAAGCTTGCAGCCTCTCTCATTCAGATCAGGCTGCTCTCCCAGGATGGGTGGCTTTTAACTCACTGAAACTAACACAAAAATTGAACCTGTCTCTCCACTACTGGGGACAAATGCTCCAAACTGCTTAGTATAAATAGGATGACAGATACACCACTGATGAAACTTAAGAAAGTAAACTCTTCTACTCAATTCAGTTGGGGTACGTGATCCAGTGGGCATCTCCAGAACAAACCTATCAGATCCTGCACACAGAGAGACAGGCAAAATAATGCCTGAATGCTGCATCATTTTTAGATCTAAGAAAGAAATAGGTCAGAAGCTACTCAGACAGAAGCAGAAAGAAACATCTGACACATCAGAAGTAAAACTGTAGGCCACTCTCAAGACACAAATTAAAAAGCTGATGTACTTGTGGAATTTAGTTATCGCAAGGATTAGCTGACAGCTGAGAAGGGTTTTTCAGCACCTGAACTTCGGCACCAAAGAGTCATTATACTCTATGCCAAAGTCCTGGATTTTCCCCTAAAACTTTTGGGATATAGCTGCAATACCTTTAATACAAAGACAGCGTGTGCCACTTCCTTGCGTTAAGCACAAATTGGCCTTCTCAAATCAGCATTCCAGAAAGTTCACTGAATAAGCCCTAGATAATGCTGACTGCTTTTATTTAATTGTCTTCCAAGTACTCTTCTCATCAAATAGAAACAGAAGAGAGAAAGGGCAGCTGCTGTCTTAAGTCGCAGTTCCTGTTAGTTGATTATAATCCCTCTGGATTTTCAGGTTAATGTAGAGCTAATTAAGTAGCCCTTTCCATGGTGGGACAGCGCAAGCTTTTTGCTGCCTAATTCTGAATACAGAAAAGTGCCTTTAGCTAAAGACTAGATAAGATTGTTGTTCACTTGCTATTAAAGAAGAACATCCTGATCTACAGTTGATGCTAGACAAGGCAATGAGGGTGCTGTTGTGAGACCTAGGTGGGAGTTTTTAAGTTTCACTCTTTCTGCAGCACTGTGCAATTCTTCACTGTCTCCTGCAGCAGCAGAACAGATTACTGAAATCTCAAAGCAGCAGTGCAAAGGCTAGAGTTTCAGAAGAGATCCAAAATTGGAACAGACCATTTCAAGCCCCCAGCCAGAGCAAAGACCAAATCAAAACAATGCAAACTCCAATTTCCTGCCGCTCGCAGGTAGGGGAGCACAGTTCACACTGCTGCCAGTGCACAAAAGACATTTGTTAAGAAGTATACCAACTCAGCTGCCACCACATCCAAGCCACCCTCCTCCTGATGGGTTTATATCCCCACCTTCCAAGAGCATGGCTGCCTGCTAGCAATTACCCTGAGTTTTGATAGGCCAGTAGGATCTTTGGGGAGAAGTGCTGACAAGCCTAATTGCTAGCAGCTGCAAGGCCTCTCACTGCTGGAGATGGGCTTTTAACCTCCACTGGGCCAGGCTATCCAGCAGGAATGCCCATTTTTCTCTACATCTCTGGAGAAAAAGCTTTTGCTGTTACTTGATCTAGCTAGTGATTTCCTGGTTAATTATATCCTACAAAAGAAGCACTAGATATTAAATTCTGGCATGTGTTGATGAGGTACATCTATGTAAGCCTTGCTATTTACTTCCAAAACATTTCCCTCCTAATGACAGAAGGGAGATGCTATGTTGTTGCAAGCCCTCATTGCAGTCTGGATAGGAAAACACAGCTGCTTTAGAAAGAGGGCTTTATTTATTTATTTATTTATTTTAAGTATTGTCTCCTGTACCACAACAAATCTAGAAATAAGTTTCCCAGTCAACTATCAAAATAAATGTATGATTTATATCAGGTTTGTGGGGGCTTTGTTGGGAGAGCATGAAGAGTTATTTTCACAGTTAATAAATCCAGAAGTGAGTTGCCTAGAGTTTCCTTAACTCCCACAAAAGGATTAAATTTAGCATATATTCCTTTCAGGACAATGTGTATATCTAATTATGCTTTGTTGTGAGTGTCCCACAGAAATAACCACTCACGGTAAAAACCTGTGCATTCCGATTCAGGGTAGCAGTTTGATTACTTCAGACTGAAGAACATTAAATTAAAGCCAGTCTTATAAGAATCATTCTTTTCTGCAGTGTGATGTATCACAAAGGGATAAAATAGAAAATGGGGGGCAGAGAAGAGAATGTAATAGAAGTATTATTTGTTTCTAGCAAATAACTTCTTTTTAAACTTTAGAAATCCCTACATAAAAAGCAATGAACTATGCCTTCCAAATATATGCAGTCCACTGAGAATGTCTAAGTACAGTATTTTCAAATATCAAGTACTATATTATTGTGTGGTTTCATTTTTACGTGCATATAATATAAATCTGGCAGCAGTCAAAATCCTGGCACTGCGTGTGGGCTAACAGGAGCATGCATTCTTAGGAATGAATCATAAAAGTCCATTTCTTATTTAATATACTTTTTTCTTCTAAATCCATAAAACACAATGAATTCACCAGCAGAAAGAGGCAGAAGAAATCTTTGTGACTTTGCAACCTTCCTTCTCAACACTGTGAGTACACTGACCACCCTCTCTCCCTAGTTTCTTATAGCCCTTTGGCAAGCCAGTTCAGGATAACCTTGGGTAGAGAATCCTCAGGTGACATAGCATGAATGAATTTCAGTTTAATGTCATCCTCTCTGAACTGACCAAGGCTTCAGGTCAGCACCTAGGCTGCTGATCCCATGAGTCTGGCAGCAGTCCTGGTTTGGGTATGGCCATCTCCTCATGACCTGCTGTACGTTCCCATCTCTGCATTTACGGGGCTGTACTGCAAATAGGAAATTGATAAGACCGGGAAATACAAGTCTATAAAAAGTTAAAAAAAAATGCTGGAGTAGTTCACTGATCTGATACACAACATAATCCCACAATCAGCTGCCCAATTCCAGCTGTTGGGGAAATGAACCACAGAGCAAGGAGGAAAAGTGGTGGAAGATAGGAAATATCGTTAGGTAGTACTACTGGGAGGGACTTTACTGTAGAGCAAGGGCCCTATTTACCTCCACTCGGCCATAGGCTGGATGACTCATTCCTTTGAGTACAAAAGGCCAAGTCAGTTGTAGGACAAAATTTTATGTAGCTTACTATCAATCACTTCTTAAATGTATACCTAGGTATTGGTCAAAGAGAACACTGAAGCTGCATTTCACTCATTTTCCTGTTTTTTCTGTACTCTGCAAATATGGGCCTACATGTACTGGTTGAAAATCACAGACCCTAGTCATCCACAGCTCCTGTCAATGGTTATTAAACACCTCTGTAAACCCACATATTTGAAAGAGCAATGTCCCTTCATACGAAAATTTTCTTTGAAAATGTTGAGACCCCTATATGTGAACTCCAGAGCTTCAGTTATACATTCTCTTACGTTTCTCTAAAAAAACATTTTAAATGAAAAAACTTGCATTTTATTAATTCCTAAAGCACCTAGGATTTACTTTCTTTAATGTTGCTTATTTTGGGATCCCTCATCTCTGACAGCACTTGGACAAAGGAATGAAATATATCAATATGCTGTTAAATAACCCATCATGACGTTAAAAATGTAATCAAAATGTTACCTGACAAGAAATAGGTAATAGGAAGCTGACTAAACCATTCTGTATAGCCTGTTCTACTACCATAGCTTCAGAAAGGAACAATCCCTAGCAAATGGGAAGTATGCTACTCTTGTATGAGATTCAGAATTCTGACGTACTTTCAAAACTACTTAGTCCTAATGTATCACACTACAGGTGGAATTTCATCCTATTGTCTCTTGTATATCCTGCCAGGATAGAACTGGCCTTTGTTTTGAAAAACTGAAATTAGGATAAGAAACTAGTGAATATCTACTTAGTTCTTAGAGGCATCTCAGAAAAAAGCATTTTCAGAGCAAATTCTGAGGCATTAGCTGAAAATTAATGTGATTGTATTAAGGATTTTTCAAATTTAGGTATTTGATTCTCACTGTATATGTTTTACAGATCACTAGTACAAATATCCTGACTTCACAATTACCTATTATCATAGATATAGAACGGATAGGTTCCAGAGAATGGCTTTTATGATCTAATATTCTAAAATTAATCATAGGATGTCAGATACTTAGGAAATAACAGTTAGAGTTTCAGTAGAAATCCACTGAAGCACTGTAAATTGTACAAGTGTAAATCCAATATGAAGCCTGAGTAACACCCTCAGCTTCAGAAATGTATTTTCAGTACTTTCTAGTCAACTGTGTCTCAGTACATTTCTTGATCTATTACACTGACTGCTAAAAATTATGCTGCATTTCCTGTTTTTTTGTAAGACTTAAAGAAAAGGAGAGGAAGGTTAAAAAAAAATCTCAAAGTGGAGTGACATAGTGATTAGCAGAGACTTGAAACTGAGAAGAATCAATTTTTCATTTCAGAATGTCTTTTTCTTAGTAGGATAAATCACATATAAAAAATAAACAATTCTTTTTGTTTTCCAAAACATTCTCCTACTGCTTTACTTTAGTGAGAGAAAAAAAACCTTTTACATTGACTCTTTTTTTTTAATTGTGCATGAAATTAAAAAAAAATATTTACACAGTCTCAGTTCAATCTACTTCTGGGGTATTGTTATTGGAATATGTGAGTTCTTCAAAATTATAATGGATTTTGTCCTATTCCTGTGGCTTTTGGAGTTAGTTCACAGATGGGAGACCGAAGAAGAAGGTGTATTCAGTCATCTGTCTGAAGTACGGTGGAATTATGCAGCTGAGCTGGGCACAGAACACAGGTTTCCTTAGTTCTAGTACTGGAGTCATAGGTCATTTTGGATGTCTGTAAACAGAACCGAAACTTGGGAGAGGTCTATGGTGCAGTCAGAGGTGTTTTGCAGCTTATGTAAATGTAGCCAAGCTTGATTTAAATTAGCTAGCTCTGGGACTGACAACAGAGCAGCAGCATGGAACTTTGCCTGGTTAAACTGCCAGATATTTACCCTGATTTCCAAATATAACATTACAGCTACCACTGAGTTCCAGCCTGCTGCCCCTAAGTTATCATCTATTACTAAACTAGCAAATGTAAAGCTAGCTAGGAATGTCTACTTGGTCTACAAAGTTACACTTTGGCTACTAGAGAGATCTATCTTACTTGGTCTAATAATAGCAAAGTATAACTTTTATGTATCAAAAGATATGGGATGTCCCAAAGCACACCTTGGATGTGATGACCCAAAGTGAAATTAGTCAAAAATGGTACCTTGGTTACAGGTAGAGTGGCAGTCAGGATGATGGATGTCACTTGCTGGGTGTCACACTAATTCTGTACATCCAAAAATGAGTCCTAAAGAAATGACTAACTGGAATTTGCATAATTCTGTTGTAAGCCCTGTGAATTAATATCAAAGCTCCCCTATAGCATTCACCAGCATTGTCTCAAATAAAGTATTTCTCCTTTCAGTGTTTTCATTTATTTACCTGTTAGCATAACAGAGATATATCAGATTTCTTCTGTATAACTATATTTCATCATTAAAGAGGACTTGTGCTTTCCACATTATTTCATTGTACAAAAAGCATGAAAATGAATCTCTCTAGAATTAAAAGCAAAACTAAAAATCAACCCTATAACCTCATTTATTAGTGACATGAAATGATGCCTTACATACCAGAATAACAAGGTCCTCTTGATACCACTGTTATCTCTTTCTGATGCTTGCATGAAGCTCTCCTAAGGAAGCACTCATTTTGGTAAGTGTCTCCATTTGATCCACAAACAGGAATATAATTTGTGTGACACTGAAAAAGAAATTATAAAGCAACTCAGTCCTACAAAGTCATGTGAATAATCTCAGCTGCATGTTAATATACAGGATGATAGTTGTATATATATGATGTCGCTAATAAATTAGCATTCTGTTCACTATAGGAAATTTTTTAAAAATGAGTTTCTTAATATCACTGTAGGTATTCATGTCAGACCACTGAAATAATAGTCCAACTCCATATGGACTGAATATATTAATTTAGTAAGAGAGATTAAAATAACTGAATAACTATAGTGGGTCTCAAAAATGACTGGAGAGAATATGATGAGCAACTACAAGGATCTGAAGGATAAAAACAATGAGGAAAGAGAAGACTTCTTCAAGATAATATAAGAATGTATGACTAGGCACTGAGGGATGAAACTGAGCAAAGGAGAATTTAAAGTGAACTTTGTTTAAGGGGGGATTTGCTGATCTTTTTGGTCATAGAACAGTCTCTCAAGGGAGATGGAAAACAATCACCATCCCCATTACATTCATGAGTATCATGAGTCCATTCTACTCAGTCAATAACTATAATAATACTTTTGTACGGAAAAATAGAGCTCAAAGTCATTTGGGTTGGTATAATTTAAGAAAAGGAAGAAGAGAAAATTTATCATTTGGACTGGTTTAGTCAGGGACAGCCTGTATTTTACCATTTTTTACATTCTAAGAAAGACAGACTATGTGCCTCTTATATGTATAATGTGTACAAAAATATTCTGGGAAACATACTGACATAGCCATTCCACCTGGCACCAGTGAGTGCCAGGTCACTTCCTACTGACCTGGATATCCAAACCCCACTTCCTTGAATGGAAAAATACACGTTGCCCTATTAGGGGCTTACATGATAATGGTAATTCTAGACGTCTTTTGCACCTTTAAAATCCCAAGGGGGGAAAAAAAAGAAACAATGAACAAAGATACAGTCTAGCCCTCAAATTTCCGTGTCTTAAACATGTAAAATGTATGATTAAACTGATACAGCTCACCCAGTGAAAGAGAACTGACACACAGAAAATGTTATTTAAGCTAAACTGTCCCAAAGAGTGGCAACAATTTCTTCTCCGAATTCTAAATGATATTCTCTGTGACTGAAAAATCTTTGATTTTGGCATACAAAAACCTCAAAATACTCAATTTTGAAGGAAATTATCCTTCCTCCTTTGTCATCCTTCCAAAGATTACCAACTGAGAATGAAATAAGCATGCACAAATGGAAATAAATCATGTTGCCAGCTCTGAAAAATATTTCTAACAGTTTTGTGATACTTTCATTTATTGAAGAGTTTGCAGACATTTTATCACAGCCTTCAGTCCTGTCATATTTCAGCATTAGTGAATAAATGAAAAGGAGACTTCTTTTTAGAGAACAATACTTTCCAACAGATAATTTTCAATTCAATCTAAAAGTTGCCGAGTGATGTTTAAAAGTTTCCAGTTTCTGTCTCAAGGGTAAAAAACTAGGAGGCAAAATGATTCCTTTTTTTTTTTTTACAGTTTGATAATTCTTTAGTGATTTGGGCTGTCTGGATATCCATCATTGGATGTTGATTATTACCTCTTTTTTTTAAATTTAAGTTTTGTAAAATATCATGCAAATTGCAGCAAAAGACCTTTTTAAAAGTTTGGTGAACACATTTTTTTTCCTCACCTCACAGTTATAATAAAAACAGAAGTATCCTTTATAATGGCTAGGGCTGCTGAAAGCCAGGATATCATTAAGGTCACTGCAAGCAGAGTGCAGAACCCTTAGAAGAAGCCTTTAGCACCTCTGCTAGATCTGATTTGCAAATTTAATTTTGGAGCCTCAAACTTCAGTATATCACTTAAGCAGAGTAGATGACATGGCAAGGCAGAGAAAGCCTGCAAGGTGTTCAGAGAGGTAGAGTCCCACAGAGCTTTTGCTGACATGGCATTATACATGTTTCACTGACAACACTGAAATCTGCCCGCCAGTCATTTCCAAAGGGGATCCTAAGAGGAAAACCTATGATTCATTGCTATTTAAAGTTTTAGAAGACTAAAAAGTTAAGAAATGATACTAGGCCAGGAATGACTACACAGTCAGATTCTCTTAGGCAAAGGGGCTTTTTTAGTACAAGAGGGATGGAGAAGGAGTGGTGATGGCTGAAAGGAAACTGAGATCTGTATGCGTTTTCTTGAATTTGAAGGACAGATTGTGCTAGCCTTTGCCCTAGATTAAAGCAGTTTAAGGGTGGCTCTGAAAAACAGTGCCCCTTTGTTCACCAAAACTTCCCATTAACAAGCAGCCAGGAAAGCCAGGTTCATTAGCCTTGCACCTGGTGACAGTTCTCCTTCAACAGGGAGAGTGTTTTAGTTAGGCAATTCTCTTTCCAGAATACATTTTTTTTAACTGCAATTGTAAAAACATAAGAAATGCCTTAATCAATCAGACCAACGGTTCATTTAGCCAAGTACTCTGTCTCCAGCTGTGGGGATAGGATATGCTATTTATGGAGAACAGCCTTATATCCCCACATTCTCCTTTCAGTGTATGTTTAATTGAACCGTTGTACACAAATCTGTCCAACTCCTTTACCAGACCTTCTAAGCCAACAAAAAAATCTAACTAGCTGTTAGATGGCTTTGCATGTAGAGAACGTAATGGTTTGGGCTGGGAATTTTTTTTGGGGGGGGATATTTTGGAGATGCTAGTTTCAGCTGTATAATAAAGGTGGAGAGCTCCAGGAGGAATTCAATCTGCTATGTCTGAAAAATACACTATATTCTCCTCATGCTTAGACTTCTTTCCTTAGAGTACAGGATAATTTTTTCAGGAAATACAAGGAAGCTTATTAATTAAGCTTATTAATTAGCTTAAAAATTCTATTTTGGAATCCTATGTTATTCTCAAGAAAAAGTATCAGTTTATCACATGGGTGGCCAGCTCCTGTTTTACTCCTCATGAACTCAATATAAGGGAGCCATCAGATTTACCACCTATATAAAATAAACAAAATCTTTGCTTAGCTTAGAATTGATTTTCTTTGCATTTTTATCATTACTGGGTTTTGATTCTATTATTCTTCGTAAATAAAAGTTACAGCTAGAGTGAAGGCTGATGAATTTGTTCTCATTTTAAGAGGCAATCAGATCCCACTGTTCTTATGGAATGTAAGTGAAAGCATGCCCTTACCATAGACACCCACCTAAACTTCACTACATCAAAAGCCAGCTCTGATACCCTAAAATCTAAAACCAGTGTAAGATCAAATGCACATGGTTGCTAGTCTGGTTCCTCTTGATTTATAATTTATTGTAAACAGAATACAAGAATCTTTTTAAAACTCTGAAGGACGGCTCACCCTAGAGCTGGTTAATAACACTGACAACTCTTGCAGTTTCACCAAGAGTCTCATAATATTTCATATTTCTATCCTGGATATAAATTATGAAAACAAAGAATCTCAGTATTCTCTTTTATCTAAAAAGTGGGCGGATGGGGGGATTGCCATGTTAGCTATAAAAAAGTATGAACTATGTATATTAAAGGTTCAAAAATCAATAAGCCAAATTATGAGAAATTGATATTTACTAATTTTTAAGAGCTCAGAGGATTTTTTAAAATTAAATCTCACTATTTTTTCTGAGTGGGGCTAATTTACCATTTTCAATCAAGAAATTTTATGATCACTGGTGATTCTGTTATTATCTGATTTTCACTTGCCCACACACAGTGCCAGAGTACATTTTTGTACTTTTGTACTTTGTTCCTCTTTGGGTCCAGTTTAAATGTAGTTGTTGTTATTATTGTTTTCAGCACACAGGAATTAAAACTATTATGGCCTATGTCTCAGAAGAATGACATGGAATTTGGGGAGTCTGACAAAATACACACCTTGCCCCTATGATTTGACTAGGAGATTCTGTGGTGCAGAGAGCCATGCCAAGCAAACTATCTAGGTAAGAAATATGACGAGAAAAATAATCACAATGACCTAAGATTTTCCATGGTAAAAAGTTCCATGTTTGGCCACCAGCAGAGTAGAGAAGAATCTTCCAAATACGAATATTAGTGCTAGTGTTCTATAAGAAATACTGGATTCAAATTATAAAACTTCATCTAGGTCACCTTCCTTCTCATTTCAGATCTCAGGGGCAGGATGAGATGAAGGGGGAAGGCAGAGAGAGCAGGTATCATCCAGTGCTCCCCATCTCCACCTATCCTGATGGAAAGGACCATGGGTGTCAGGCATATGGCAGCCTTCCTTTATTCTGGACATCGATCTGCGATGCAGACTGACTTAACAGAACTAAACAGGGAACTGACGTGAAGGTGTACTCACCAATTGCTCTCTGAGCACAACCATGTAAAGCTCAGTCACATATAATCCCAATAAATGTAATTAAAAACTGAAGAATTAGGATATGGCTGGATTACACAAGCATTTTGATGAGAGAAATTTTTGAAATGGCCTTTCTAGTAATACTTCAATACACCAGAAAAAGCAGGCAGGAAAAGCAGCCAGAAAAGGGGAAAAATCCTTACCTGAAACTGACATGCACATTTCAAGCCATCGCCCTCTTCTTTACACACTCCTCCATATTTACATGATGATTCATCACACACCCTTACATCAGGCTCTCTTACATTTAACTCTATGCAAAAAAAGGAAAAGAAGACAGAAAAGAAATTGTAACATAAGTAATTTTTGAGACTATAGGGTCTGTCTTGTTCTTAAACTCACTGAATTGTCCCATATGCTGTATGGAATTGGCCACATCCTATTCCCGAGAGGGAGAATCATTTCATTGGCACAGCAGGCATGGCTAAATTCTGCTTCACCACACAAGTAGCTTCAGAGTGGGTGCAAGTTTACACTGCCAAAATCATGTTTTGTGTCCTCCACTCCTAGTAGGAGTCAAAACCCTTACACAAGCAGTAGCCCATATTTCTCACCCACTATATATTTTTGCCTGATTTGTCACAGAGATTCTGAAAAGGAAGAAAGGCTGAAATTCTGAAGAAACTTCTTCAGAATTTTTCTGCCCTGTATTCCAGTCTACAGGTAATCCACACTATTGTCTTTCAGGCTAAAAATATATTTAAATGCACATAAAATATTATAATTTACTTGCACTGTAGGAGCCAGAGTAAAGGACCGGAGCTCTTTGTCTAAGATGCTACGTAAAAATATATAAAAATAAAACATTTCCTGCTTCAGTAAGCTTATAGGAGAGGTACAAAAGGCTAACTGACTTGAGGAGCACAAAGGAACAAAGAGACTGTATAAATCAATACCATAGACACAACAGCTGCTTAACTGGTGTCAAGCTTTTTGGGCATCACATCCAAGGGTAGTTTTGAAGGAGATTAAATATACTCTCCTGATTTTTGATTTGAACTGTATATAGGAGAAAGAACAACAGAAGGTACAGATGGGATAATGGAAGCAGTCAATTTTAGCCAAAATATGATCTTGCTAGATTCAGTTGAATAGTATTGTTATTATTGATTGCAATGAAAAAGTGAGAATAACACTGAGGGGTCTGGGAAAATCCACTGTCCCCATTTAAGAGTGCACTGAATGACATGCCTTGGAAAGATCTTCTGTGCTTTGACGCAAGTCAGAGATCTCCAGAACCCTATAGTAAAATCACCCACTAACAGATTCATTCACAGCTGTATGTTTTAAAATATTTTCTATAACTTTTAATAAGCAAACTCTATCCAGATGATTGGATTAAAGAAAACACCAAAAATTGCCATTCAGAAACTGTGAAATGGAGGTCAAAAGTAGAAGAAAATAATTCTTACATTCACTTGCAATCTTAAACAGGAAGTCACCCCCTTGCTCACAATAATGTCAAGACTTTGATGTAACAGTAACACTCTGAATCTGTTCTTGTAGGTTTATATAACATTATACACCCACCCACATAATTTATATAAACAAATTTAAAATTATGTAATAGTTCATATAATGTGTATAAATATTTACGTATATTATAAAATATGTTTATTATATTATAAAATTGTATTATACCTAATATATAAATCTATATTATATATATAAAATACATAATATATGCATATAATAGTTAATATATCATATATTGTTACAATATGTTATATATTTATATATTTCTTATAGCATAATTACATAATTTTTCATAGTATTAAAGTTACAGAAGTATAGCTCAACAGACCATCCAGTGATAAGTCCTGTATTTTCTTAGCCATGACAAAAAATTCTAAAAAATACAATTCTAAAAAATATATATTTTTCTATATCTCCATCATTCCTGAAGGTATAAATGAGCAGTGTGAGGTCTACGCCATTTGATAGTTAGATATCCTGGTTGCCATACCAACCATGTGCACGTGTTCTCTAATGTTATTCTTAATGTCGCCATTTATCAAATGTGATTGCTTAATTGTAGGACCTGAGTTAATGTGAAAGAACATTGCAGCTTTTCAGTTTTTTGTGTTCATAATTTGTTCCTGAAGGAAATGTACATTTCTTTCCCCTCATGAAGATCTACTCCATGAAGATGAACAAACTGTCAAGATTAATTAAGAGGAAATGATTGTCATACACAAAAGAAGAATGCACCTTTTGGTCATACTGCATTTCAGAGAACATAATTTATAAAAGGGAATAACCAGATGGACAAATTACAGTGCTAACAGCTTTCAAAAATCTTATTCTTCTGAGCCTAGCAAACTAAACACATATCGGCTCCAGTTCTGATTGCCTCCCTTCTCAAAATGGCTGTACTTGGGTGCTATGCACAGGGTTGCCTGATACCATATATCAGTGAAAGAAACCCCAGGGCAACTCTAATTCATGCTTCAAATCCTGTGGGACTACATGATTTCCACTGCCCCAGCTGTTCCATGCAGGCTTGCTTTCAACCTCTGTCTATTTTCCAGGCTAAAAGAGGGGCACCTGTGTTTGTCTCCACTCTGTCCACTCCTTGTCCTTGTTGCCCCACAGAGGTTTCCTTGACAGCTATCCACCTTCCTGGTTGCTAGATGGAGTCTCTTCTCTACAGGGCAGTGATCTAACTTTTTAGCATGGGAGGGGAGCAATCCGGGGTGAATCAAAAGCAGTCCCCAACTAGCAGTTCAGCAACAGGGTGAGAGGTACTTGTGCCTAACTTAGTTTGTGCTCTAACTGCAAAAGACAGTGAGAAAGTGAAAGGTGTCAGAGCAAAATTAGAAAGGAAAAGTGAAGATGGGGACAGGGAATCAGCCTTTGCCCCCCAACATAATGAACTGAGACTTTGTTTTAAAAAAATATCCTCAGGAGGAATTAAGGTGACAGAAAGGACAGTTAATTTCACCCCTTAATTTTAGGGGTGAATTATGTTTCTTTCAATATAAATTATAAACACTGATTATAAGCTTCTTTCCATAGGGAAAAACCCTCAACAAGAAAGTAATGAACTGCTACTGATTGTTCAAAGACCAGGAGCCAACATGATACTCCAAAACTGTATGAAAGACAAGATATCCTGGTGACTGGCACTTGAATGTGATAGATGAACTTTTTTATGATAGGATGTCATCTAATTCCTGTTTCCATTCAGTAGCAAATTCTAAGCAACAGTAAAACCAAAGCTCTGACATGTATACAATTATATTCGATAGCATCACAAGTACTGGGAAGTGTGGTAGCCATAATGACTTTCACATCTACTGCATTTTATTCAGAAATGAATAAATGAGCATGAATGTAAACAGAGTGATTTGAAAACTAACGGTAGATCATGTCTAATATATGCTCTCTCTTGAATAGAATCCCCATAGAAAAAGAATTAAGAAGGAGTTTCTGCAATTCTTTCCAGAAGAATGGAATCATTATCATTATATGTGAGAATGGACCTACAAAAGGAGTAAGAACATGTAGCAAATGGTTTAGGATTATTTCTTGTATGTTTCTTTAATGCCTATCACAACTTATTTCCAAGACAGGTGTTAATAAGAGAAAATCCTGATATGATTAATTGCATACAAGAGAAGAGGGTAAGTAGTAATTCATCAACTCCCAGAAGAAAATATAATTAGTGCAATTAAATCAAGCTTTCAAATTTATGATAAAATTAATCTCGAAAGACCTGAAATGAGGTATTACAAATGATTTGCTAGTATCTGCTTGTTCTGCCAATACAGTTCCTGATGGTGTGATGTCTGATTTGCACACAGCAGTTTGCAGGAATTTGGCTGCAAAGACCCACGTCAAGATCTTTTTGCTTTTTTTTTCTTTCTTTTGAAAGAAATTCACCTTGTGATAACATGAGACCACTAAAAATCAAGTAAAGCTTTTTCCATTTTGTCTCCACTCAAAGAATTGAAAGTATAGTCCAACAGAAATAACTGGAGACTGCCTTTTTGGCTGTGACCTCAATATGTATTATTTTGAGGCATGAACCTTTACCACCAAGGTAAACTACTCATGTTAAAATTATGAACCTGAAGACGAAATCACATTTGCAGTTCAAGCACATAGTGCATGCGCTGGATACCTAGAGAATAAAATAAAATTTAGAGTGGGCAAATCCAGTAATTTCATAAGCAATTTGTTTTTTAAAAACTCATTGTCTCCTGAGGTTGGCACTAGTACATAGTAAAGGTGAGTGGACAACGGGGAAAGAAACCACCTTTTCCATGTGGAAGTGAGCAGGCATGTTTACTAGAACTACTGCCAGCTTTGCCCCTCTTAAGTATTTCTGCTGTGGCTGGGAAAACCCCTCTCTGCCTGCCTGTCTTTGTTTTCTGCTTCCTATGGAAGAGAACTCCACTTGAGAAGCTGCCAGGACCACCCCCACTTCCTCATGACCTAAACATTTGCTAGTAGAGGGAAAGCAGTTTGCATCTTTCTCACCAGAGGGAAAGGGCAAGATAGTGTGAGGCACCTTACTACTGCTCTTCTGCCCTTCAAACTGTTTGTTCTTTATGAAGCCAGACATTAAAGAAGGGCATGTGTCCCCTGGAGGTCATATACACACACAAAGACAGACCTGGGAAAGTCCAGAAAGGGTCTGATACTATAGGGTTTGAAAGAACCCCTGAAATTGTGAGGAACACTAGGAGTGGGTCAGCATTTGCCTGGGAGAAGCTAGAAGTGTATGAATCCCTGGGCCAGGTTGGTCAGATGAGTAATTATGTTGTGGGACAGTGTGGTACAGTCCACAAAGTATACCCTGAGAAAGTAGTATGATGACTGGATGAGCAGTCAGGCTCACCAAAGAGAGTCAAAATCTGAACAGCAAAATCTGAACTACTCTTTCTGAGCAGTCAGTCTTGTGACTCTGGATTGGATTCTCTGGCTTGTGATTGTTCTCAGTTTAGAAAACTATTTCAGGTTGGTTGGAGAACTTAATGGGGAAAAAACAAAAAAGAAAATCCTTCCCATAAGGAAGCTATTGAATTGAGCTGCTCATGTGACAAAATAATAGCCCATGCCTTAGAGCAAACTTTTGAATAAAACTTCACCTGCTAGTCCCTCTCTTTTGTCCCAATGAAGATGACACCCAGAGATAAGCCTATGTCTCAACTGTTCCCAAGCACAACCTGTCAACTTAAACCATGAAGATGACATCACAGGCAAACAAAATTACCACAAAAAAGATTCTCCGGGGAAAATTTTGAATGCCCTTAGGATATCGGAGCTGGCCTCCAGCTGCCAATACAGAACAAAACAGGACAGCTCTCCTGTAGATCCTAGCAGTCCAGTGCAGACATATGAGCATCTCAACCGGTCCTAGTTAAGTCACTTTATATTTCCATTGACTACAGTGGCTTTGACACTGACCCAGACACTTAGATCACATGCGCACACGTACACAACATAAAGTTAGGTGTTGTAATCAGCAATCTCAGTCCCATCCTTTTGCTCTTTCAAAGAACACCTAATACAGCCACAGCTGCAGTAAATCATGTAAATGCTGACAGAACTATTGCACACACACTATGGACAAGAATCAAACTATAGGAGTCCCAATGTGTAAGCTATTTGTTCTGACACTGGCAAAGTGCTGGTATATGTTTGCAATGGGATTAAGTTATTCCTCATTTCAGCCACTGGGTACAAAGAGAATCTCACTGGTAAATGTATGTTACAGCCATGTACAACAGAACTTGTTCCTAATCATTTTATTGCAGGTCTTCAACTCCCCGTTGGTTCTTACCACATCTCTCTTTCACTTCCCTCCCTTAGCTAATCTTTACAGCTCAACCGCTACCCTTTCTCTGATCCCTTCAGAGCATCAGAGCAACATTCAGGGTGCTGTTCCCACTTTGCAAGTTGAAATAAGAAGTTTAAGGGGAAAAAAAATCTCCCAATCAACTGTGTCCATTTGCAGAGCCACTGAAAAAGCAAGGACCAAGCCTTAGTAGAGTTTGAAAAGCAGTATTACCTTTACTGGCATTATGTTAATAAGATCACCTAAGAAGAGCTTTTTCCTGGAGACTGTGTGGCTTCTTTTAAGATAGTGAAATGATGTGTTAAGAGTTCTAATTTCTGCAGCAGAAATGTGAAACAGCCCCCCCCCTCCTCTTCTCCCCCCCAGGAGACTAGAAATTAAGATTCTTCGCATACTGGATTTCTCTTCCATCGGCTTGGGTGTGCCACATTCATCAGCATTTTCCTGACAGTGCCACAACTTTTGTTTTCTGTTTCTGTAGCAAAATGCAAAACTAGGAGCCAAATTCGCCTAACACACCAAATGTTGAAGGTGAAGTGTTTTTCCATGCCTATTTGGAGAAGATGGTTTACTTTAAAACAATCCAGCACATATTGCTTCAGCCTTGTAAATTTCTGTCATTTGCCATCAATACCATGTTAAGGAAACATCTAGTGTTAACTTCTGGTTTTTTTCCAAATCTCATGTCTGTAAAATGTTTCACTTGCACATAATTCAACTCAGAATACAGTGTGTGAGCGGCTCCTGCTCTTACCATGATCTCCTTTTAAAACAGAGAAGAACGGAATGCGTATGTGCTGCTAAAGTAATTAGCATTCCTGCACACAATAGGGAACCATAGCAAATTTTAACAACTAGCACTCACACAGCAAGGTAACAAGATTGCCTTTGAACGTGAGAGTCGCCCACACCGCAATTATTCACATTACCAGTATACCTCAGACTAACTCTATTCAATGTGAAAAAGTAAGGAAAGTGTCATAGTGATGAGTGTACGGATGACAGTTCTGTCAAAATATTGAATTCAGCCCATGGTGCATTTCTGTTGCCATCATAAAAAAATGTATTTGTAGAGAAAATTGAGGCACTTTTTTGTTGTATTAAAAGCTTTGACAATATTTCAGAAATTATGTATATTCTGTAAGTGAATATTTCAGCAAATGGTTCAAATCAACTAGCTGTGCAATTAGTTGAAAACAGTAAAAAGATGCAATGAGTACTTCAAATGGTCTTCTCTCTCACAAACACCTTTGTATGTATCAAGGTTAGATAGTATGGTAATCTGGCCATGAGAACACGAATCTGGTGTGTTTTTCTGTCAGCAACTATTCAAGGCACTGGCTTCAAAACTTGCTTACAAACCAGAATCTGTCTTGCTAAAAAAATTGTTGAATATGATTACACAAGGCTGTTATAAAGAAGTCAGTATGTCATTGTATATTTTTGTGTAAAACAAAATATTCAAAAAGAAACATGCTTATATGGATAATTTACAAAGAAACTGATTACAACATTTATTACTAATCTTAAGTCTAGTTTCTAAGGAAACCAAGGCTGTACAAGAGCAATGACTTTCCAAATGCTTCTCTGACATTCTTTTCCAGTAACTTCTGCACTCACTGGGCAATTTCAGCCAAATCTGACAATGGTAGAGACCTCAGAGGTAATGAACTTCCTACAAGTTTATGAAAAATCAGTGGCTGCTTGGAGGAGAAGGGTCCAAATCTGGTAATCAGAAGAGTTGAGGGGGTGTATAAGGGGACAAAATGACGAACACATGCAAAATTAGGGGTAATTAGTTCTTCTTAACTCATAGAGCTACTTAATGTCCTTATACATTGTGACTTAGAAAACAGACTTTGCTCATGTAAACATTTATAAACACATGGACTTTTTAGGACTGCTCAGAGAGATTACACACTGCACAGGAGGTGGTAAAATCAGGAACCACTCTGCTAAGGAAAGCTGTAGCATTAACTTTTATGGGGGGCTGAATGCCCATAATAATATTACTCCTGCTTTTATTTCTGAAATTGCAAGATATCCTGATAAAATAGATCTTCTCCAATGTAGGAAAGTGTCAAATATCTAGCTAAGGGAACCTATTCTGTGCCATGGCTCTATCCCATATCAAATACAATTTCTCAGCTTCTTTTAAGACCTGAATTTGATTACTAAGGAAATATACTCGGATTTGATTGATAGTCAAATCAAATCAACTGATTTGATTACCAACTTCTTTGATTATCAAGGAAATATACTGAGATAACTGATGTATTACTTAGTTTCAGGAAGTGGCTGAATGCTAATGCCTATATAAAGGGATGCACTTTGGTAAAGTAACTTCAAATATAGTGCTCTTAGACTTTACCAAGTATGTTTCAGCTAGCTCTATTCCTATGAAATTTTTCATTTGCATATATTAGGCTGTTAATTCCTGACTGTTGTGGAGCATGTGCACGTACAGTCAGTGGGAACATATTATCTTGTTTGTTCTTTTTTCAGTGCCTGCTTGCTCTCTCTCTCTGTCTGATGCTCAAATGCCCATGTGGTAGATGCTCAAATACCCAAAACATTTCCAGCTAAGGTTGTATGTGTCTATGCCTCCTCTCTCCTGACTCCCATATTGCGATTTTTTTTTACCTGCTTTCTAGGATCATTACCAGTGTAAGAGTCAAACAGGCAAATATATTGCTCCTAAGGAAGTGATAGCTTTTGCTACCAAATCTTCTTTCTGAAGAAAGCTTTCTACGGCTAATTACAAATCAAAGTGAACTCTTTAGGCCTGTTCATAAAGAAAAATCTAACAATTATTTTCCTAAGCCTACAGTGGAATGAAAAAAAACGTTCCAAAACAGCAGAGCTCTCATTTTTACTAAGAGTGTAGTAGTATCACTCATTAAGAACTTGAAGGCCTGAGAAAAGTAAACGAATGGTAAAAACCAACACTGAGGTGACTAGTTAGCCTCCACAAACATTACAGGCAATTTTTTCTTAGATCTGTAAGTGATATATGAAACTCAAGTCGATTCAAAATTGCAAAACAGATTTGGACAAATTCTGATCCTATTTCTGGCACAAAACTTGAATACATTGCTCTGCAGATGGCCCTATTTGCCAGACCAAGAGCTGCAATAGAGGCCTCATGCCTTGTAGAGCCTTCACAATTAAAGTATTTGTTTACAGATGGGGGATGGATGCGGAATGGATCTAAACAGCTGTAGAGCTAAAAGCCCCGCTGCTCACTTCAATTTCTTTTGCAGCAGAACAGAAACAAGCCTTGATGTGAACAGTTCTTTGATGCAATGAAAACATCACCTTTCTATAAAGCTTTCAGTTATCTCCCCTTCCCAGTCCCTGCCTTCAGATCTCTATGCTGTTATGTCAGAAAAGGTAGCATTTAGCTCTGTGAGCAACAGCAAAGAAAGCAACGAAAGTGCCTGTTCATTACTTTTTTCTTGGTGAAACAAGAACTGAAGTCAATGGAAGCTTGAGCATGTCAGAAGTGTGTCCATTTACCACAAAGCTTACACATTTACTTCACACTCAAGGTCATGTTAACGTATGTTTGATTTCAATGTTCTTGAAGTCCCAACATAAAGCTGGAGTTGTTTCCATTCCAATTCCAGAGCACAAAAATTTAATAATTTTTAAAAGAAACCATAAAAATTCAATAATACCCCCTAAGAGTTAGAATGTTTCCTCTGGCAGCAAAAATAGCTGGGCCTTGAAAAAGGTTATTTATTTTTTCATCTGTGTGACCTCTGGATAACAAAATATTAATAAAATGGAAGTGTGAACCTTTCTGGAACAATGAAAGATGCATATAAGCTCTGGTTCTGTATATAGATTTACATTTTCCTCTAGGGAAAGTTGCTTGTGTTCTTTTTCTTGTTTGTTTTATTGTTTTAAAGACATTGAGGGGATTGGGAAATCAAAGCCAACTATAAACACTACATTAATCTCATCACCTTCCCTTTTCCTTACTCTTCATATGGTTTCAAAGTCAGAGAGATATCTAAAGAGCAGACGAACCTTGACCCTTCAGAGCACCATAGGCAATGTTGCCCACAGTTGTGGAACAGCCTCAGAGGTTGTTGTGTAATATACTTACATCTACTTTTCCTTCTGAGAGCCATTTTCTTGTGACTTATTTTCAAAGCTTTAAAATAAACTCAAAAGTGACTTTTTAAAATAAGAGATCAGATAAGGGTAATGAAAAACAGTGCAAAGGAAACAGATAAATTTTTCATGGACTTTGGAGATTAAACCAATATATGGTACTAAGATAGATTATGCAGCACAAATCAGATTATTACACACACTCTGCATACTGCTCGGATTAGAACTGATTGCGAAAAAAGGGTATGTTTCGTGGGAAAAACATAAAAAATAGAAATATTAAAACAGAAAAAAATTAAATATAAGTATGTGTGTGTGTATATACATATATATATATATGTATGTATATATTCCAAAACCCAGTCTTTTCAGTAACAGTATTTGCGGTGTTCTGTATTGTGTTCAGATCTGTATCTGTATAGTGTTCCCATGCTACTTTTCCTCTCTTCCACTTTTCCATTATTCCTACATTTTTCCTTTATTCTTAAAAAGACAGAACAGAGAGAAAATATCTAGAATGCAAAATCCTTTCCTTTCGCATTTATATAAAAAAAGAAAAACAGTTAAACTTTTGGTAAATTTTCCAGAAAAGTATTATTTTCTACACAGTGGTTTTGGATGAGGAACATCAATCAACCCTATTTGAAATTAAATTTTACTATTGAATATACATAATCTCAGGCTCCAATCCTATAAACACTTAGGCAGAAACCAAACCTTGAGCTTCTGTGTGATCTAAAACTAAGTGGAACTGATCATGTGAAAGATTAAAACTGTATTTAAGTGCTTGTAGGATCAGGGGCAGAAGAAATTTTTTGAGGACCTAATTTTTATGCAAATAATAATTAACGTGACTAGAGTTTTGGTCTATGGAAGACAAATGTGTAGAATTACAGTATGGAGAAATATTTTAAGATGCCATTTATTCCTCGTATTTGAAAGCTTTCATTAAAAGAGGCAGAAAATATCTGACAAAAAGTTGTCAGATAGTATATTAATCTACACTTAATTATTCACTCTCTAAGGAAAAATGCTGCTGTTTGAATGATGATTTGATAGCAGAAGTCTAAAATGTGTCCTCTAAATAGCTTAAATTTAAGCATTAGTCATCATTAACAACTGTGTGAAATATTGCAATACCTAGAGGCTGCAATGAACATCAGATCCCCATTCTGAATGACATGGATAAGAGCCAGTCCATGACTTACAGCATAAGCAGAGAAGTCATACAAACTGTGACAAAAATTAGATATTATCATATCCATTTCACTGGATGAGGAAGAAAGGTATACAGAGGTAAAATGATTCATCAAAGGTTGGTGATGGCTTCAACAGAAGGTCAGGCCAGGGTGTCACATCGAAACTTGTCCCTCTCCAATTGTTTTGCTGCAAAGTTATCTTTCCTCAGCTTGGTCACCTTTTCTTTAACAGAAATGTCTTCACTACTACATCTGGGAAATCATTATAATCACTAAAATGGAGCAGAAACAAAAGACTTACAGAGGATGTGGTTGTCAGTTTAAAAAGTAGAGAAGAATGAATATTAACTCACTAAGGCTACTAATGCTAATGGAAGAGGTATGTTGCTGTATTAATGCAGCTTGTACAATTCATCTGCTGTATTCCAATAGCAGATAATCACTGCTCAGAATTCAAACTGTGCAGCTCTCATAGAGCGTAATAAGGATAATGCCACACAAACCCAGAAATGTGTTTGATAGTTCTATTAGGAATAATGCTTTCCAAACATGCTAGCAAGTTAACTGTCTTCTGAAAACACTGAGTGTAACAATTTTTCCTCAGACATTTTTGAAAGCTTTGCGAGATTCTGGAAACTTTAAACCAATGCTAAATCTTATTTCTAAGTTTACAAAAAAAGGAAGAGACAGCCAAGGACTTGCACAAGGACTTCTTAAAGAAACTAAATCTCATGTATGGATAACCTCCCAGCTACTGCAGAACACGGAGAATACAAATGAGACTTGACAATTCAGGTTTTTGTCATAGGATAGCAAAATTTTCACCCTCAGATCAGAATTTCAAATCTAATTCAAGTTAGCAGTGACTGAAACCCATCTTCTGTCTGAAACAGTTTGACTTGCCGTCACTAAAGAAAATCAATGAAATATTTCCAATGTCACAAGTAGCTTCTCAGTGCTACTTCTGCAAACAATTTTGTCAGCTCTACAGAGATGGGCCACCAACTCCAATTTAATACGATAACAGATAGATCAGCAGATGGTTTTAAAACCTTTTGTGGCAAAGTACATAACATTACAACTGCCTGTTTGCACTAGAATTTCCAATGTATATAGAGACTAACATAGATGAGACAAAGAAAAATCTTACAGAAAACAGCTTTCTTACCATGGTAATAATTACAAACATTTTTAATAATCTCCATCATGTTCCTTGTGCATGATCTTATGTTGCGAGATCAATAATGTTGGTGATTTGTACACAGGATTATTGAAGGGACAGTGAAAAAAAGAACTGGAAACATCTTCCCTCCAACTCCCAAATGTTGTTCACATCAGTTTCACAAAAACAAAACCTTGCTTGTAACCAAGTCAGTAGACCTCAGGAGGGCTTGCTGTCCCTCTCTTATGTATGGTATTCTGCTCCCAGCAGCTGTAAATTCAACACTTTGCTAGGCATTAAATTCACTCTCAGGAAACATTGTCTAAGAGAAATGATAGAGTTATTGCACTGTTGTGGCTGTGGAGACAGATGGCAGTATGACAAAACTCCAAGAACAATTCTAGATTAGAAATCTGGCCATCTGCTATAGGTGGAAAAACACTTTTCATACCCAAGCTCCTCCCTTAGTTTTGTATTTTTCCTGGTACTGGAAAAATGTCATGTGTTGTGCAACAGATGTCATACACTTTCTGGCTATTTCTCATTTGCAAGTGATAAGCACTGAAATGTATTAAATGCAATTTAGGAACTCATTCTTAAATTGCATTATGCTATTGCATCACTTAGCCTACAATGAAGTACAGTGGTACTTTGCAAAAACTTCAAGTTACTTTGGGATACTCCCTATAAAAAAAACCTGCTTACCTTTACTTGTTACTCAAAATAGGCAAAGTTCAACAGGAAGAACATAACATTTTTTCATCTATAGCATTCTAACTAGCTCTGCAATTGGCATTTATACCTAATTTCTCTTTAAATCTTAAGGTAAATTGTTTAACAGCTTCTTTAAGAGGTATGGAGAGAAAACGAAGGGAGGGCTCATTTCAGAAAGGCAATATTTTTGGTATAAGAATATTACAAAATTCATAATAATATATATGTGGAAATTTATTATTAATGCTTACATGAATATTGTCAATATTGCTTTTGTATAATTCTAAATCACAACCTACAACTATGGCATAAAAGTGTAAGAAATGGACCTGACATATAACATCATGCATTCTTAGATGGCAAAACATACAATCCACTGGAACATGAATGAATCTTGCAGGTCCTTCCACTAGAATATGTAGTCCAGTAGCTCATTTAATTAATTGTAGAGATGGCTATATAAAAGAAGGGTTTTAATTAGGTGTATATATTAACACTAATTTTTAATTGTATACACTGTTATAATCTCCTGTGCATTATTCAAACAATCACTTTGTTTCTATTTTGGATATTCAAAGTGTGAGGACAAACAAAGCCTCTGAATACATTTAGAGCCATGTATTGATTCAGTAGCTAATTCAAAGGTCAGTTTTACTTGTCAATTTGAAAAATGAAAAAAAAAACAAAACATGAACTTTCACAGATTCTCACAGCAGGTAAAAGATCTTGCAGAAGGTTCGAAGAATGAGGCTTTCTGCGCACAGCCCATTGGCCACCCCTTTCTTTTTAAGTCTGTGTTTCTGTCTACACACTGGACTGTTAAAAAAGTTTGGGGCCTCTGGACCTATTAAATGCATATTTAAAGCAGACTGGCTCTAATGGCCCCATGAACAGACTGAAGAGAGCTCCCTTTGCCAATATGAAAGGAGTCCAGAGAGAGCCTAAAGGTGTTTGAAAACCCCAGCAGAAACTCAGCACTGTACCTTGGCCCCTTTCATACAGAAGAAAGAAGTTTGCAATGGTCCACTTGGTGGAATGCTGCTTTTCAGAATGATCCTTACAATCTAAAGAATTATTTGATATACTTTTAGGATACTAAAAGCTTCATAAGCTGTTATACACACAAGATTGTTTAGGGATAGAGAAGTCACATAGTAGTCATAATAGTGACCTTTTAAGATTACTGTACAGAAATGTCAAGGAAACTTGTCCAAGTCCTCTTAGCACACAGTTTTTATAAACAGATCCTACCTGATACGGCTTTCTGCTGTGTTATTATGCAATCACTTTATCAACTTTCTGCTCTTAAGAAGTTTTCCTCATCTCAGGCAGTTTCTCCACACAAACTGACTTGGAAGTAGTCTTTTAGTGATTTGGTGACTACGGAAAAATATTTTGTCTAAGTGAGGCCATCAGAGCTCTTGAAACAATAAGATATTAGACATATAAATCTGCTATTGTGCCACTGCACAATATTGTGCCACTGCACTGGACTTCAAGAATATTATTAATATATACACTGTAATACTTAAGACATCTGTGAGACTTTAAAACAAATGAACACAAATTCAAAAAGCAAGGTAAATAGTAATTCAATAAGATCAAAATACAAAAAAGAATAGATAATGAAAAGTAGTGGAAAGAGTCAGAAAAAGGATGACTGTCATTAATGATAAATAAGAGGAAAAAGTCTTTGGAGGAGGTCAGAAATTACACTTACCTCTGCCAAATAATATGTTTTCAGTATTGCTTAGTGGCCCTGTAGTCTTTTAAAATTTGATTTCAAAACATAGTTTAATATCTTTATTTTAACGTAAGACAAAAGGGCCCACAGCTTGGTGCTTTTAAAGTGGTTTGGGGAAAAAGAGAGGGCTAAAAACACTCACTGTTTAGAACAGCGTGAATATTTTATACTGTCTTTTGCTGGTCACACATAATTCTACATTTTTTCTTGCATTTAAAACTTCATACTCTTCCTCCCACTTCATGCACAGATTTTTAAAGCAGCCATTAACGAACACATTAATATGAAAACGTAGAATGACATCGTAAGACACTTATTAATATGCTCATGTAAAACCTTATCACTGATTACCAAGGCTGAGTCCCTGTACATGCCTGAGCTATGGTTTTGTAATGAGAACAATAAGAAGCTCCTATGCTGAGCACACGAACTAAAGGTGCTCGGGGGTCATTATTTCAGCATGCAGGGGCAAGGGAACATTGGACTGAGCTTTACCACTTTTATCTAGCTCAGAAAGCATGAAGTCCAGAAGAGGTCTAAAGAAATATGTTTTGATTCCTTATGCTATTCAGTTCTTCCTTCTCACCATAGAATATTAATTTCAGTCATCCTGCATTGCTGGACAGCATCCTTCTGTGAACAGAAAGGACCTTTAAGGTAATGCAGCTAGAAGACTTAGTGACTTGGTTCAGTGCTCACTCAATCTGCTCTATTTCCAATGGCATTGTAAGGCTATGTGCATCTTCCCTGTTTTGTTTATGTGGAAAAAACTAACTAGATAGAGTCACATTTTCATGGATAACAATGGAATGATTTTGTGTAACTAAGATGACTGAAAAGATCCATAATTCAAAGCTAGAATTAAAATATAAGATATAAATAAAATAGGCTGAAAACTTCATCTTTGAGAAGCATACTGTAGAAGTTTGTCAACAATTTAAAACTTGTCATGGTGGGAGGGGAAATATTATTCCATTTTGTTTTGTTTACCTGTGAGCAATCATCTCTGCTTTAATTTTTACTTCACCTACCTCTTGTAGGCTTGTCTTCTCCTCTTATTTTCATGTTAACTTAGCATCAACATTCAACATGGAACTTATATTTAGCTTTGAGCTCATAGGTAGTCTACCCTTTGGAGTAGATCAAATTTGATTTGTGTTGGTATTGCAGAAACCACCATGCACATTCAGAACATCTTAAAAGTAAAAATAACAATTTTTAAGGAAACAAATAAGAAGCTGGGTAAAAATGGATTCTAGTATTTTGTAGGATAATGTTATAATAGCTGCCCTATAGTTTTAAACCAACTAGGGGACCAAATCTCATTGTGAACAAAGGCAGAGAATAAAGATAGTAGCAAATCTGAAGCAAAAAAGCGATCATATGAAAATATAATTATGCAACATGATTCTACTTAACATAACATTAAATGCATAAGCAGTGTTTGGTCAGTAGATGTGTCTTTGGAAACACTACCTATAAAAAGAGAGTGTCTTATATTTTCTACATGAGTGGACAAAACTTATGATGGCATTGACAGGATTTGTTTGTATTTATAGAAATGAAAACAACTTCCCTTTCCTAGGTCCAGCGTATTAATTTATCTGAGTAGCAAGATGGTGGCATCCTCTGATTCTGCCTCATGCCTTCTATTATATATGATTCAAACAATTCTTTAAATGAGCTCTTAAAAATAAATATAACATTTCCCTTTCTCTCTTCCAGTATCTTCGTTTGAGATCTAATTCTTTAATAGGCTCTGTAAGCAAACTCCCATACCATACAGTACAAAACTCAAATATGAAAACATTGCTTCAGTTATTATGGGAGTATTTTCTATATTTCAGACTGCCTAGATTTTGTACTTTTTACACTACTTTCTCATCATTATGGCATTTATACTTCCTGTATCTGACACTTCAAATTTGTCTTAAAGCATCATGTATTGTGCTCTTATTTTCAGTGGCATTTGAAGAGGATTTCTTGAATAACACTTACTCAGTACTACAACTTTATTATTTATGTTAAAACTAGTCTATTAACATGTTGTGTTAGTATCTTTTTTGCAATATCTTTTTACCTTATAGCAATCAATATTTTCTATAATAATCATGAAAATGCACTTTTCTGATATATGAGTAGGATTTACACTTACTAAGTAGTGCCTTAGCTTTCCAAGTTCTGAATTTGGGCAAGCACCCCAGACATGTTTGAACTCCTTAAGAAGGAAATATGAGCATATGAGGCAAAAGGATGTCTCAGTACACTCTAACCAGCTCTCCAGATTGGATAACCAGGGGATCAGAACTGCAGAAGGTGTCATGAGTGTTTTTGCCCTGCTGTCTGGGTGTAGAGTTGTATAATTCATAGACTCCAAAAATCCCCAGGGACTTTTAGAAATCACAGAAAGAGAAGATGAAAATGGTTTTGTTACGCTTGGTTGTTACATTTTAGATTATCTTAGATCCAAATCCTTTATGCAAGGATTCTTCCTGTAGATTATACGTCACCCAGAACAGTGGACCTCTGACATGACAGAAGCAATGGGGCAAACCACACCTTAAAGATGTCTTTTAACATTATTTAATATTGCTACAACTGATATAATACGAAAGGACTACAGTCAGGTTGGTCTCTACAGTGGAAGGCAGTGTACACAAGTGGTTGTACATAATGGTTGTCAGCCCACACTCAAAGAGCAAGAAAGAGCCTTTAGAAAAGACAGAAATGTAACAAGAACTAAATGCTTTCTTTGCACCAGTATTTACTGTGAAGACATGGAGAGGTTCAAATTCCTTTCTTACACAGAAAAGCTTGGTACTAGAGGATTGGTAAGTTTTTAAATTCTTAATTTTTGAATGGGTTCCTAGAGAGCACTCCTAGGCAAATTAGCAGAAAAGCATTCAGAAGAACACAAGCAGAAAAACCAAAGATAAATACGATATGCTGTGAAAGAGTCAATATGACTTTGTAAAAGGAATTCATGCTTCATAAACCTGCTAGAGTTCTTTGAAGAGGTAAAGAAGCAGGTAGACAAGGGAGATCCTTGGATTTCCAAAAGCACACTCCATAAATGTCTTCAGCAAAAGTGCTAAATAAACTGATGCACCAAAGGATTGATTACATGTATAAATAATTGGCTGAAACCAAGGACACATGAGGGTAAGCACAGATAGTCAATTTTCATGTGGGAGGGACATTACCAGCTGAGTCCAGCAGGGATCTGTGTTCAGGTCTGTTCTTCAGCCTATCCATAAATAACTTAGAAAAGGATATGAACAGTAAAGTGAAAAAGCTTTCTGGTGGTATCAAGTTATTCAGGGTAATAAAAACGATGGCTAACAGAAATATTGCAGAGGAACCTTATGAGACTGTGTGACAGGGTATAAAATTGCAGATGTAATTTGATGTAGATAAATGTAAAGTAACATGTATGGAGAAAAATGCACCTATATATATGTGTGTGTGTGTGTTGATATATATATATTAATGATAGGTCATGAGACAATTATTGCCATTTGGGAATGAAATACTGGCATTATAATAGATGGTTTTACAAAAATGTCAGCTCTGTATTTAACAGTGATAAAAAATGCAAATTAAATGTTTTGAATTATTAAGAAGAGAGCAAAGAATAAACCAGAGAACATTATTATGCCACCATATAATCTAGAGTGTACCCTGTCTTTTTATTAATGTGTGCTGCCTGGTCCATTATTGCAGAAAGGATGCGGTAGGACAGAGAAAAGTTCAGAGAGGACAAAAGGAAGATGAAAAAATATGGAATATGGTCCTTCTGTAGCAAAAATGGAGTCCAAACACAGATTTTCCCTTCCCAAGGTATTGCTAAATGCCTGACAAGCTTTAACTGTTTTTCTGCAGTATTTTGCTGCTATACAATGAGACTCCTGATGTTTACAGCTGTAAAGTGATCACAGACATTTGGGTGAAAACCGTAATGTAGATAATAATGTTATCCACTATCCTTGAATGAGAAATGGGAAAAAAAATTGAGAAAATTACCTCACAATCTTAGAATGCTATGTTGCAAACTAAATTTAAAGGCACAGTTTTCTAAATTATCCTATGTAATTTTTGTTTCTGTTCACTAAGTCTCGTGTTCTCTAAAAAGACTATTTAGTGTCTCCTGAGATAAATAAAGAGCAAACCCAAACCCACCATCTGAATTCCTGTACCACTAAATATACTACTAGTTCCTAGCCATGACTATCCCCACCACTCAGCACAACTCTGAGAAAAGCATTTTCTTGCAATGGGATTTAAAACTGAAAAAAAATCCTTTCCAGACAAATAATCCATGTTGCTTTGCAGTCTCCTTCTGACAGAATTTGGTAGCATTTTTTCCACCTCCACTGGTTTCCCCTAACTTTGGTTAAGGTCCACATGCTATAACAACCAGACAAACACATGCAGTCTTCTTCCAATGCAGTGCCACTTGATAGGGCACTATAAAAGAGCAGACAGACCAACTTCCCCTTGCTATAATGACTGTGGCTTGTCAGTGTGACTTCCTGAACCTGCCACAGAGCAGTCATCCCACCTTTTCTATGAGAGGCAATGAAAAAAAGAGGAGGACTCAAAAAGGGAGAGAGATGAATTCTAAGAAAGTGGAAGCTGTAGCCTTGGATTCTCCAGCAGTTACATGATGCCTGAATCAGACTTGCAGATGCTGTGATCTTTGGCCATCTTATTTTCAATCACTGTTACTATAGAACAAAACTGAAACATGCTGCTCCTGATTTTAAGTGTTCAGTTTTTCCATGAGAAGCTAAAATAACCAGTCTTATGATGCATCTCTTTGAATAACTTTTAAAATAATACATTTAATTTTTACTGTAGTTCATTTCAGGAAGGGATGCTTTTTAGAAGTAAGTGAAGGAGCAGTTGAGGAAACCTCTGTGCATTTATACATGCAAGTCAAGTTTTCTCTGTATTTAATTTCTTCTAAGTGGAGACTGATTGACAAGAATAAGTGAAGTCTATTTACCCACAGATAAACACTGTGTGATCAAAGCATTTGTCTATTATCGTAAGAATGCCTGCTATAGTAAATAAGACATATCTTCCCCTTCTGAAGTGGGAAGGGAAGAATTCAGCTGGACTGTATTCTAGCTTTCCAGGTTCCCTCAGTGTTTACCATCTTCAGTGTCAATGACATATCTCAGTGCCATCTGTGACAGATGCAGGCTATATGTGGGCCACATTCTAAGCTGAATATGCTATCTAATGATTTTATATGGAATAAAACTAATGGGAAGGATTGAAAGAGGAGCAGGCAGCTATCATACAAAAATCTGAAAGGCAAAACTAGGTTGCAAATGTGGTCCAGTCTGTGTTTTCCTGAAATTCAAAGACTAGAGCTTTGTAGCTTAGAGTCCTTAACATTACAAATGCTCATGCTGAATTTCAGTATTTGCAGCACTACATAAAAAAGCTTCTATATATAAGAATCCATCCAAAAATGTCATCAGTATTCTGTTACAAATGATCAAACTTAAAACATTTCACATTAGCAGAAAGATACTTTCCTAGTGTTATTTTACCATGTAAGTTAGTACTGTGACTGCCGTATGATTTAAAACTCTAGGACAGAAGGGTCAAAGGATATCATACAGTAGGACAGGTGGTACTATGAGATCAAAAAAAAAAATACCCTAAATGAAGCCATTGGAGATCCTTGCTATAAACACATTGTAGCCCAGAGGTAAATTTTCTGAAGGGTTGTAAGCACCTGAAAGCAAAGGGAATATAATAAAAATGCCTCCTCAAACATAACTGTAACATTGACATAGAGATATTATAATAAAATTCCATGACATTTTGTCAGGAAAAAAATGCAACACTGTTCATCCCCCACATTTTTCAACTCCTTTTTCAATAGAGGGTCTTCCCTCATTGTGAGCATGGCAGTGGTTAACTTTCCTTGCTACCTCAAGAAGATGTACCACTACCTGCACTGTAGGCTAATGACAGATTATATGGAGAAAAAGAGAGAGTGACAGGTTGGTAGTTCATTGGGCCCCAGAGGAGCAAATGCTGAAGCCTATTTCAGAAGTTTGGAAAGAAAGGATGCAGGATGTTTTAAGGCTGAAGCAGGTGGGACCTGAACAGAAGAAACAAAAGAGACAGAGCAGAGAAAGTAATATGATGCAAGAGGTGTTCCTCTTCACAACCTCTGGGCCCTGAACTGCCCCCCCAGCCACCCCAAGCCCAGGGGCAAAGTTCCTTCCAATAGACAAGACTCCCAGAGGAACATTATTTTGATGCTACAAAGCAACTGCAAAATGGATGACAGGGGCTTTACAGGACCTTATGCTGTAAAGTCAGCATAGAGACAATAGGGTTTAATGAAAATTACAGAAATAAATGCTAGTTGTTGCATTTATATAAATAGTATTGCCTTTTTATTTGGACAAATTGTTAGAGAACTGTTCCATATGGCATAACTTGTTGTAGTGTCCTCTTACATTTTTCTTTTATTCTAAAGTTTTCTGTTGTTTTTGTTTTTATTGAAGAATTTGCCATTTTTATTTTCTTTCTATTAATCAGATTGATATTTGGAGAAGTTGCTTTCCTGTGGCACTGGGAATTCCGAAGATGGGAGAAGCAAGTGAAAAACAAAATAAACCAAACATATTTTCCTCCATAACGATAATGTTCACAATCAAACTGCTGTAATCAAAATGAAGTTGCATCTCTATAATCCTGATGTTAAAAAAGATCCCATTGTAGATACTTACATTCCTTGAAAATCATTTATCATACTTTTTTTATTCTGATGTGCTGGGGAACATTTTAAGCACCCAACAAAGAATTTGTTTTCATTTTTTCTGTTGGCACAGAACTTTAATATTAACCTATCTTTGGACTATAGTGGGATTTTCAAGAACTCTGCATGGGCGCTTAACTCCCATTGGCTTCAGGTAAGAATGGAGTTAGAAAATGATGAACATTTGAAGAAAATATTAAAATTGTACTTGACTGCAAGGATAAGTTATTGGACCAAATTTGAAAGCTGTGGTCCACTCACAGTAGGAGTATCTTTGTCATCCTGATAATATTTATTACTATATTTAACAGTGTTTGGGATGAGTGCTGAATGGAATTCTTTCTTTTTGTAAATATATGAGTGGATATCGCAGAGAGCATCTTGGATGCTTTGGTCTGAGAAAAAGAACCTAAAAGCATTCCAGTCCATCTCACACTTCATTAATACCCAGCCTGCTCTGCATGTATTGTTACATGTAAGTCAAGTAAAGTACAAACCCATAGCACCATTTTAAAGGCTTAGAAATGTTTGGCCTTGAATTCCAGTTTTTCTTTCTCCTGACTAAATGTGGAAACAAGAGCAAGCCTTCATATACAGGGATGAAAAGAAAGCATGTCTCTCTCATTTTCCCATCCCCCTCCAATTCCCCCTCCTCCTTAGAAGGAGAAAAAACTAGGATTCTACCTCTAAGGAAGCATTCTGCACTTATGTCCATGTCTACCATGGGACAGATGAGAAAAGAGAGGCAGAAAATGAGGAAAAAGCAAAAAGGAACAAGAACATATTTCATCTGAGTAGAACTCATGTTACCACATGGGTAACATTCAGGGGAAAAATATAAACAGCCTTTATCAAAAGCCCAGGAGTTTGAAAAAGCACAGGTTATCAATTTTAGGCTGAAGGGGATTGCACACTACTTCATAAGCTAAAGAAGTCTATTCAATTAAAAGCAAGAACTACAAATCACCGCAATACTTTATAACTTGACCCCATTTAAATAATTCAATATTCGCTGTGTCTGACGTAGGGCAATCTTCCATTGCAAATGTGTTAAATCAAAACTGATTAATGCTGAAACCTCTTCTCCAGTAAATTAATACAATTTCATTCAGCATTTTCTCCTCACTGAAAATATAAATGAACAGTTTATATTTTTCCTGTGAAATCTAGCTCTCTGTCACAAGATGCTGTGTCTGCGATGTATGCTTCCTGAAATCACAAAGCTAGCACATGTAAATGGCAGTATTCACTTAGGACTGGGATATATATTTGGCTGAAGAATGAGATGATTCGCTAAAGCTTTAAAGTTTTAAAAGGTTAATGATGGTTCTTCAGGAAGTCTTTGAGTCAAGATTTCTACCTAGTCCTAGTCATGGACTCAGACCCTATTCTAATAGCGAATATGCCATCAGAGTAATTGCCAAGTGGATGTTCCAGTAAGGTAACCTCTAGCTAACTGCTAGGTGTCCAGATGTTAAAAATGGATGTTAAGAATTCCATTCCTTTTTTCCGAGACATTACGATATGAGCATTAAGTATTCTATTAAGTATTGTTCAATCTCAGCAAAGCAAAGCAAGGTTTTCTCAGATAACTAGAAGCTACTCTGGCATTATCAATATTTAGCTTTGATTGGCCATGTTCACTAGGAGTAAAACTATGAGGTACTCTGGCCCATTGTAATTAATTCTTTTTTCTTCCAGCTTTAAAGATGAAAAAATATTAGCTATATTGGTATACACTAATTACAGAAAAAATAGTCTTGTGGCTATTACCATTATCACTAAGAATTATTCAACATTGCTGTTTATAGTGTTGCACAGAAGCCAACTGATTCAGAAATTCTTCATGCTAAGCACTGTTTCAACATACAGTAAGTCAGTTTTCCAAGGCCATAGAAGTTACAGACTAAAAGACAAAACACATTAGTGGATGAGACAAAAGAATGGCAAGGATCCCTGTATTTCCCATGAAGGAGAGAGGGCAAGCCCAGAGGCCATGGTAAAACCAAAACCATGGTAAAAAAAGAAAGGATTGAAGAGGACCACTGAAGGAGGCACTGACAGCAAGATGATGATACAGAATTTAAACATGAAAGCCAGGGAGCTGACATTAATTGCCATTTGCATGAAACGAGCTATGAGTCAGAGAACTAAAGAGGATTAAAGGAGTATATGCCTCACAGATTACTATCATGCTTCCTCCAAAAATATACAGGACAAAACAGGCAACATCTATATTATCTAATCCTGTGATTAAGAAGTTGTGTCAAACAAACTTTAAAAATGTTATTCTAACTGTTCTTTACAAGAGAAACTTTAATTTCAAATAAGAATACTCTGTTGGCTACATTTGATAGAGAGAAAGCTTGCCAGTTCTTCCATTGGCTGAGCATTATAAAGCATGTTCTGGAGAATTTCCAATGAGAATAGAACTAGGCCAGCCAAAAAAATGTAAATAAAATATGAAGGAAGATTAAAACCCCTACCACTTGAAGGACAAGACTTAACTTTTCTTCACTGTGATTGTGATATCAGGCTTCTAAAACAGCATTCTTATTTTGCTTAATTGTACAACGTAAGTTGTGCTAGGTGTGAGAAGAGAAAGGTGTGAAAATATGGGATTCCTTGTTTCTTAATCTAGACAAAGAGGTCTGTTCTTCACCAATGCAATTGAACAGGCCCCAGGGTCTGATCTGCTCTCTTTTCAAGCCAATGGGAATTTTGTTCTTTTCTCTGAAGGGAACAGGATCAGGCCAGTAACTATCAAAGCTATTAGAACTGAATCCACCATTAAAGCATAAAACAGATTCCTGAACTTGGTATTTCAGTGACAACAGTGGAACAAAACTGTAGCAACCCACAAAGCCTCAGAAAGAGATAAAGGACTACAGGGGAACTAAGGGAAAACTCTCTCTTCTCTTGACTCTCCAGGATGAAGATGTATCAAAGGCTGTAAACACTGCAGAATTCCACATTCTGCGTTTGTGAAGCAAGAAACCTAGAGCAAAGGTAACAGTTTCTCAGAAACATCAGTTCCGGGTAAAGCAATCCAAATCTCACATAAGGAAGTTTAAAAAATGTAGTGTTTATACTAATAATTAATCCTATGTTTGTGTGTGAGGTCAATGACTTTAGAAAGGGAAAACTCTATTCATTTGAACCCAGCCTACATTTCTTAGCTTACAAAATATTTGTGAGTATTGTTGATAGTGTTTTGCCACACGCAGAGATATTGGAAGCTGCTAAACTGACAAGGAAGATGGCGACTGCCTCTTTTGTTGCTTCTGGAAGAGAATAACTGAAGCCATGGAAAATCTATCTCCATACAACTTGCCTGGTCACAAGCGTGGGCTCTTCCTTGTATCAAAAAGCATAATTCACAATATGCTTTTAAATTTTAGCTTTTCATTTCCATTCACATTTAACTGACTCATCTGAAAGAACTGCCTTTGAATAACAATTTTTTTTTTAATGAATACAGAAAGGGCCAATATTTTGGCTTGGTTTTAGTTTGCTGTTCCCATGAAAATACAAAAGGAAGGGTTAAATTGAAACAGCTGTATGTTTGTAAAACCCCAGTGAAATTCATCAGAAATGCTCACCTTTATCTGCGACTAGAAAGACCCAAGGTCGGTAATGTATTTTTATATTAAAAACACACCATTAATGTATTATACTATTATATATTGTCCTTCCCCAGAAAAGAAAAGCTTTCTTAGAGTCCACCATTTTGTTTTAAAAACAAGTAAATGTTTCTGCCATAATCATAGCACTGGAAAACAAATCTCTGTATTTTATGGATTCCCTACAGCAATTACAGAAAACTGAAAGAGATACTTCTCTCTGATCTTTGGTGAATTACTGTAATCTGATTGAAAAGGCAATAGCTTTGCCAATATCCATTTTATCCAGCTCACCCAGACCACTACCAGAGTGTTAATTTGAAGTGTCATTCCCAAATCTCAATTTATTTATAAAACTAATCTTAATAGAAAAATATAGAGGATATCTTTTTTTGAACAGTCTTTGCAGTCTAAAAATGATTGAAAATATGGTTAGAATACAAACTATACCTATGTGTAATTTTCTATTATCATGTTAAATATCAGGCACTAACAAATGCAGCTAGAATTTTATTCGGCTCATGTCCTCATTGCTCAGGGCTGTACATCTGACATAGCATTTTTCCCATTTGTGTATAAGCTATTGAAATGTTTCTTGATATAAAATTGTCGTATATTTTTTCTCAGGATGGAAAAATGGAACATAAATTATCTGACATTTTCTATAATTACTATCAGATGGTTCATATTAATCAGATTATACTAAATAATCAAAGGCTCTGCAAATTTCATCACCGTGTCCATGAATAAGGATGGATCAGTAGACATCCTAAATTCAAAATATCAGTGGTACAGACACATACTTTGCCAGCTGGCCATTTTTGTCAATAGAGCACATTTGCATTCTGGCTGTGTGTCAGATTTTAAAATAGGGAACTGCCCAAACCATTCAGTCTCATTCTGGTCACAGTGATACTAGCTTATGTGGCTTGTAAGATACTAGCTTATGTGGATCTTCACCTAAGATCCCCTTTTCATTTATCTGCATGCCATGAAGCTGTGGGAAACTGGATGAGGAGCAAAGCAAGGAAGAGATACTGCTTTACTTTATCAAATAAGGGTAATACTGTCAATGCTTTTCAAATCTTGTATTTGTATGATGCATTTGGCAGTACTTGGGCCACTTCATGCCTGATGAGCAAAAAAGCAGGAAGCAATGAATGATGTTTGCTGGTCACCTTTATGGTCTGCAGGGGGAATTCCATGGTTTTGGGCCACAGTGGGGTCTGACTGGCCACCAGGAACATGTATGGATCTGCTCTGAACTCCCAGGCGTTACCAGGCAGTCTTGACACGTGGCTCTCCTGATCCACTTTCTGAACAAACCACCACAATTGAAAGTGATTGACTGAGAAGAGCATGTTGTCAGAATGGTTTCATCATGCCCCAGTCACAGGTGATGGAAAAGAAAGAGAGCTAGTGCCTTCCATGCATAGCTGCAAGGTTCATGTCCCTTGGGCTCTGCAGAGGAGGGTAGGAGCTGCTGTGCAAATCTCCTTCATCCTGAACAACTTTCTTCAGAGTTGGGCTGAATTGCAGTTGAAAGGTGGTAACAGCAGCCTGTGAGCTGCAGTCTCCTTGGGCCTGCCTCAGAGAATACCTGCTTATAGCTAGGAATAACAATAAAAGTTAGAAAAGTGAAAGCCATAAAGACTTTTTCTCTTTTTTCAGTATTTCTCTCTATTTTTTTTCAGATCATTCAAATTCCTTTGTCTGTATTAAGAGCAGTTTCAGCTTCTTGTAACTCAGAGTTCCAAAGTTCAGTCCTCATTCTGTTACCAGTTCAGCACATATGCATAAACATGTTTAGGGACTTCAGTGCAAAGTTAAAAAGCGAAGTTAAAAAAATTTAACTTTTAAAATTCCAGCTGCAATGATTTTCTGAATGGGGGCTAGACTGTTGAATTCATTTTAGAAATAAGTTTTAATTTATGGGTACATACAATCATGTAAATATACTTAAAACTGTAACATTTTCCCTTTCTGTTAAAAAAAAATTGAGAGAAGTTGTTGTTAACTTTGAACTATCCTAATTGTTTTGCTTTCTTTTTTTCCTTTTCACAGTCCACTAGTATTTTATGTGCTGGGCAAATTACTGGTGGTTTTTAGCTATTCTGATACGATGGCAAATAGCATTACTAATATCACTGTAGCAGTAAAATGTTTTCTTTCAGAAATATGTTATCATCACTTTGAGAAATGGTATTCACAAGAAGAACTCTGAAGAAAATTTAAGTAAATGCATGGCACTTCATCCTTATTTTAAGCTTTCTTTGATTTTTTTTTACCTGATCACAGCTGATCTTTGAGATAAGACACAAGAAAGCTTTTAAAGAGAGAAAATGCTTTACTGCTGAATTCTATTGAGAATGCAAGGTGAGAAAAGTATCATTGTCATTTGATCATGCTGTTAATAAGAGAACTTTAAATCTTGCATATTTTACAAGATCCAAATTAATAAAAAATAAAACTAATAACACATTTGTGAAAATCTAAATGAAGATACATATCTGCATAATTCCTTTCTTTAAATGTCCTTTTTGCTTACTTTCCTCTTCCTGTCCTTTCATTCTCTGCCAAACCTGCATGTGATTTTCTCATAAGCCCCAGAATTTTTTTCCCCCTCTTATTACTATGTAATTTGCCTCCTTATGCTTTGATACTGTGCCCTTATTAGCTGGTTTGTTCTGTCTCCTGCTTGTAATGCAAAAGGCATATTAGCTATGTCACTTCTTCCCAGTAGCTGATTAACTGGAAGCCACAATAAAATGGCTTTGTAGAGGGCAGAACTGGCTTTCACAAATACACACAGACAGAAACAGGGAGGAAAAAAAGAAGCACCTGGAGGCAGTAGGCTAATACTTAAAATGTTACTTGTAGTGCTAAATGCAAATTTTCTGCATTAAGGGAGGAATTCTCTTCCACGATATATGACTAATTTCATGGCTATGGTACTGTAGAAATACAGGGATATTAATTATGCCTTCTTTGGATCTGAGAAAGGTAGACAAATTTGAAAAGGACCACCAAAATAAGTGGCATAGAGAATCTCTCTCTCCTTCCCTTCCTCTCTCCCTTACTCTAAAGTGTCTGGGATCATGCTTTGCAATAATTCAAATCAACTTATATGGGCATTTAATTGCAAGGAAAACTGGGGAATTTTCTAGTGCAAATGTAGACCTCACCTCATTTGTAACAAAATTTCAACAAAAAACAATGGAATTCCACTAAAACCAAGCTACATGTTTTTTACTTTCCAGATAAAAATGTAGAAGATATGTACTGCAATAGAAATAATGAAAATCAGTACTTTCTGCAAGAAGTTAATTTTTTATTTTTCACTGACTTTCTTCCATTGTGAATGAAACTAACAGCTTCTGATTTTCAGCCACCTGAAAAAGAGTACATGAAGCTTATAAAGTCTTCACTATTTCTACTGGAACTAGAAGAAGCAATATTCAGGTACTTTTGAACAGGCATACTCTGCAATTTCAAACACATGTCCCATAAATGACCTGGCAAAGTATACGAGAATGCTATCATGAAACAGCTAGCTACACTGGAGCATGCCAAGAGCTTGCTTAGACACATGCTCCATCTGCTGACATCTTTAACATTTCCTCCCTCTGTAATAGTCCCAGAAAGAAAACTTTTTAATTCCTAGACTGAGCTCTGACCTCTCTATCAATTGGAATAGAGCAATGTTCTGTGGAGGTATGAGATGGAGAAGCAAAGGAAGCAGGTCTCCAGTGAAGCAATTACTCTGTTCCACTTGAGAAAGCACCATCTTCTACTTCTGCAAAGAAACGCTGTAGCATATTTGACGTCAGATGTTCTGAACTTCATTTCATTTAAAAGCTTGGGACACTGCATAGACTACAATACATTTAGGGGATATTATACCACTACCAAGTTACACATGATCCATTTGCTATGAATGACCAGCACTAGAAAGAAAATTAACTATGAAATGGCTTGAGTCTGGGGAATTCAGGGAGAAATAACATCACTTCCCTCATGATTTATGCAACACCTCTGTCAATTGTTCTGTCTAACATGGAACTGAATCTTAGAAAACTAATTCACTTTCCTTTCCTCCTATAATATGGCTACCTTAATACCCCTGCATTATTCTGGAACACCTCCCTTCCCCAGGCATCACTAAGAAACTCCTGAGGTGCTTTTCATCACCAATTCTCATGACAGCATGCCAGTCAAGTGGTTTAGCTGCCTAAACATCAGCTTATACTACCATTTTAGATGCTCTAGGCTATCTGGGAGATCTGAATGGGCCTGAAAGATACAGCATAGGATTCCCCATGCACCGTTTTGAAGCAGTAGCTGAAGTGCCGGCAGGCATCCTGAAATGGCACCAGACATTTAAATAGCAGGCATCCTCTGTAACAAGATGCCTAAACTTGCTGCCAAGCAGTAGGCAGGGATGTTATTACAACCACTACCAAAATAGGCACTCTTTGTGTGAGGTACCTGGTATAATCTTCAATATCTAATGGTACTCAGGTTTCAGCAGCTGATCGTGGAGAACTGCTTATTATCACTTACTGCCAACTGCTCAAGAGGCCCTGAAATATGTTAGAGCCCTCATACAGACAGTGAAAGCCAAGGAAAAACAATTGTTCTTAATAATGATGGAAATACTTCATGCTGAAAAATGAACTTATCTCACACAGAAGCGGTTACAGTCATCCTAGGTCTTAAAAAGCACTTGCTACTCAAATGCCCTGTTTGTCCTGTCAGAATCCCACTTCCCATTCCAGGGCAAAAATCACTGAGAAAGCACATGCTGTCCTCAGCCAAAATGTAATGATATTCCAAATCTGCAGCCTAGAGCTAGTCCAAATAGCATTAAAAGATATTGTCATATCTACATAAAGAAGTATTGTTTTTTAATCTGGGCTGTATGACCTTTCTGCAACTTTTATCACATTAAACTTGGTTGTCCAAAAACATGACTGCAAGACACAGCAAAAACAGATGGTGAAGCACATCAGCAACAAAATACTCTTTTACAAGTGCAAAAGTCTGGTTCCAGAAATCATGAGTGGGCTCCAGTTTCTTTTATTAGACAAGACTGTCTTAAATTTTGGTCTTTCAGAGTGGCACAGGACGATCTGCAAAGCAAAACACTTGGTCTTTCTTTCTCTCTCTGGATCTGTCCCACATCTCCAAACCGCTTTTCATAGAGACCTATATTCTATGGCCTCTTTCTGAACAAGTAAAAAGAATACTGCAGCTGGGATTCATCTAAGTGTAGCTGTTTACAATACAGGGAACAAACACAAAGTCCCTTAATACTCAGCGGAGTTCTAGTCAATGGAGTTTAGGGCATGATTTATCTGTCTGAAACTAGGTGTCTTAAGATACCACTGACTTCCACTGATTAGATCTCCACAAACAATGCAGTTGGAGATGACTAGCTCAGACAGAGATACCTTTGTTGTAAACGCCCACATTCAGTCAGATGAAACGTTACTTATCTGTCTTTACAATGCTGCATCATCAGCCCTTGCCATCTGGGGAACTGAAAGCATTCTTTAAAATGATGGCATGTTTCTAAAAAGTTTAAAATTCAATTAATCACCATTTTCTAGCTGAAACCTATGCTGTAAAGAAATACAGGATAGAAAGACAACAAACGCAAATCTTTTCAGGCTCTAGGGAGAACAAGAGGTTTACCTTTGCTTCTCTGAGGTTGCCAGCCAGTTTTATTCTATTTTAAGGTTTTCTCTTCAGAATGCCTGAAATAAAATTAGCATGGAAGAAGACATAGGATAAGGCCCTTCTGCTGCTCAGTGTCTCTGAAGGGCAGAGCAAATTAGGGAGGTAGCAATACACAGTGGATTGACTTGCTCCCAGAAAGTCTGCCATTTTATTGATATTCTTAGCTGTTTCTGCCTATGACAACTGATCAGAGAAACTGCACAGTTCTGAAAATTCTGAAAATACCTTCCTGTCTCAATGGAAGGTATTCATACTGAAGAAGATCTATTTGTGCACATTCATATCCTCATTCAAAAGCATTTTCTTCACATCTAAAAGAGCTTCTTGATAGAGATCATTAAAAATCAAATAATCAAAGTGGGAGACATTTATTCAAGCTTAATCAAAAACTATAGAATCAGGTAAATTATCTGAACATTTATCTTCATCTCATGTTGTTATTTGTAATTATTTCTGGCTCCAGAAGCAACTTTGAAACTGAGCTTTTAATGGACATCCTTTCCAAAAAGGAACTGTGTTTCTCTAAATTTTTGCACAACTGCTCATCCAGACCTCATATTAGAATTAGTTCTTACTTCTGGATTAAAGACACATCTGCCTGATAAAAAAAGCACTGAGGATAATATTCATGGGCTACTTTATCTCTTCACAGCAAGGAGAAGGACCACAGAATGCACAATATTTGATTTCAAGCAAGAAGATGCAAGGAATGCTTTGCTGTTAATTGATTAATTTTTACAGACAACTTTGAAGATGAAAATCACCTTTCAAACGTTAAGTGTTATTGTAAGTCCCTATGAGGCAATGAGTGTTGAAATCTATGAGTGTGGAAGAAGGCTGGAAAATTCTGAATGAAAGCCTGAGTTAAGGAGCAGAAAACAATAGTTTCAAAATAGAAGGGAAGTAACTAGTATAGCTTCAGTAGGATCTGCACACAGATCTGAGTGCAAAGCAGAAGCAGAGAAAGAAGGAAAAATGAAAGAAAACTACAGTCAGTTAAGCCTTGCAGAAAAAGATAAGGGCAGGAGAAAAGAAGAATGATTTGATGCTAGCTAAAGTGATTACAGAAAACAAAAGGGCTCTTATAAATATAATATGGCTGAGGAGGGGGAAGAAATACCAGTGAGAAATTATGACCATTAATAAATAATGAGGGAGACAATACAAAAGTAAAATCGCTGAGCATGACTGCTATTTTAAAAATCCAAGTCATTGATAGAAAAATATTTTTCTAAGACGACCAATTAGAAAATCAGTAGATCTCTGTAAACATAACTTCCAATAAATAAAAAAGTGTGTAGAAAACATAAGTAATAAGCTTTATCTAATATTTATGCCAGTGACTTACGATAATTTTATCAAGGAACTCTTTTTGAATGAGTGGCTTTTATTTAGCTGTACAAAACTGGACAGTATCTGTGGACTAATAATATTGTTTTTGTTTAAATCTTTTCACAAAGCTTAAAAGTATAAATATGTATATATAGAGAAAAATCAACAAAAAGAGTAGTTAATACTGAATAGGAATACTGAATGTCATCTTGTCTCAGACAAATTCCATTACCATTTTTAAATAAAATTTGTTTTTAACAGTGAGTTCTGTTGGAAGTGAAGAGCCCTGTAGAACATATCATTCAAATCTTTTAAATCAGGACAATACATATCAAAACTAAACCAAAGGAATAAATTTGCATTTGATAGCACTTGGACAAGATAATGTAATATTAGAAATGTAAAACACTATCAATTTCTAAGATTCTGTTTCCCTAGTGAACTCAACAAATGGTGTCCCCCTGACTACGAGCATAATGCTACATTTGAAACCCAAGAGTTGAGCAGCTGTTGTTTCTGCCACTTGGTTGCCAGACACTACAGCAGACTAAAACCTTTGGTGGGTTTCTCCATGCAGTGGCTAGACATGGTGTCTGTGCAGCTTGCACCAGTGCAGCCAGCTAGCTCTCCTACTGGAACTGTCAGCAGCAGCTCCACCAGGTACGCCAAAGAACAGGTCCCATTCTTGGCCTTGAAGCACCTCTGCTAAGCCTTGACCAGTGAAAGTCACACTGTAGGATTTGCAAATACCAGGCAGAAAAGACATTACAATACATTCTCACATGATGTGTCTCAGACAGCAACAAAATCCAAGTAGTTACCAGGAAAACATTTAAATTGCAGGTAACTACTACAGATTCTTAGTGAAGAGGAATAATAGGGAAGTTTCAAGAAAAACAGAAGTTTTTTCCCTGATTTTCACTCATTCATTCAAGAAAGACCAAAAGCAAGAGAAATTACTTGGAGCTGTTAAGATACTGAGTTCTCTCCACACAGAGAAAGATAATGTAACCTAAAAGCATATTAAAATAGAAGAATATAAAAATATGAATTTATTTTTGCTCACTATAATGATCATTTATAACTGAACCCTTATTTATAAACAGAACTAATCATAAAACACAAACTGCGATTAACGTATTTCAAAGCACACAGGAAGCCATTCATCACTCTGAAATGAAAGACTCCAACTCGAACTTAGATCTGGGGGTTTTTTTCTGCTTAAGAAATACTAATGACCAAGACAGACCCATGCCTGCCAGCAAGAGAAAACCAAGCTTGAATAGCTCTAGATGTGTGAGATATGACAGGTTGCTCACTAACGTTTCCAAGAGAAAACTGAAAGAAACCTTGCCACGATCCTTTGCTGTTCATGCATATACCCCATAAACATGTAATCCTTTCTGAATTTTCTTTATCTTTCAAAAACAATTTATATATTTCAGTCTATAACAGACTTTATAATATGCAAAAAACCCACATGTAGATAAATGTAATGATTTGAAAACCTAAACTGGGGTACTAAATTTCATCACAGAGGCTCTTACAGTTGTCTTGATAAAACTCAGTGAAGATCAGCTTTTCTACATTAAGCTTTGACAGTGTAATAACATAATACTTATGATGGGTAACAACTACTTAAAAGAAGAGAAGGTTATGATTTCTTTTTATAAGCCACAGATAAAAAATTACAACATCATTTGTGCATTTCTCCATATAGACTATGGGATAAAACTATGTCATTCAGTGATTGAATAAACAGTATTAATCAGAAATAAAAATTGTACACTGTTTCTTTGTCACAAATCTAGTTTTCTCAGTAGAAAGTTTCAAATGTACATGTAAACAAGAATGTAAAAATTAATCTTTACTTTCAAATAGAATCATTGCTAAATTAGTTTATAAACACCTGTAGTATCTAACTAATTCATTTTAAAATGGAACTCTTGGAATAAAATCAAAGTATGCCCAGAAAACCCTGACAATATAGTTTACTTCTTTTCAGCTAGACAGCACAACTAAATGTTTAAAGGAAAAAAATCAAAATTATTAATCAAATGTTTTGAGTGAATTATATATGAATGATGAAGATAAGATAATCTGTTCTGAAGAACAGATTGTGTATGTTCCAGATCTCTGATTCCAAGACAAGAGAAATACTTAGCAATTTTTACCTTAAAAACCTGATCTAGTGACTGCAGATTAGGTCCAGCAGCATATATATCTTGATTTAATTTTCAATTTGAATTTACTTGCTTTCTCCCCAAAAAGGAATAGATTTTCAAAGGTACCAACACATTAAGTAATTAACTTCAGCTTGTACTTTTGAAAATCTGGTGAATGATAAATCCATGTAATTTACTTTTGTATAAAGCTGTGAGAGTAGCTTAGGAATTGCATTTCTTTGAGATTTTTTAAGGTATTATTGCATTATTGATCTAATATCCAGACTTGTTAAATCTGAAACAGATTATTAAATCCTTCACTTCAATCTTCACTTTCAATATTTTAGACAGTTGAGCACTCTAGGTCTGATCTAACAACACAGTTAAGAACATAAGTGTATGACTTCAGAATTAAGCACATGCATATTTTCAGTCTTAATCCATCAGTTTTCCCAGTGGTCTATTAAACAGTGGAGCATGGCAAAAAAGATATTTAGCTTTCTAATTGGAAACTACAATAATGGATAAAAGGATTTAGATAAAGGCTTTGTTTTTCTGAGTTTTTGTTTTGTTTTAAGAAAGATAAATATAAGAAGAAAGAAATTAGATGTTGATTAATTGATTTCCCATCTCCTGCCTCCTAAATTAGGTTTCTCTCTGTAAAACACAATGTGTAAAAACGCATTGATCATTCCTCTTGATTTACTTTTTCTCCCTCTTATCCAGTTCCACAGGTAGATCCAATCCCAGTCCATTACTCTCTTCTCCCTCTTTCAACCTTTCTTCAGTTGCTTTTCCAACACTCTCATTGCTATCCATGATATCTCCCTATCATGCCCACATCACCACCCTCTCCTCTTATTGCATTCTCCCTCCCTGAGTACCTATTCTCTCTTGATCAGATTTTGCTCGCCAGTGGCTTCTTGCTCTGTGGGCTCCTTCTGCCTTGTCTTTTGAGTCGAACACAATTTTTTCACTTCTTTCCAAGCTGATGTCTCAAAAAACCCCCTATTTACTAGTCCTCCTATTCTGATATCTGCCTTTTCCTCTTCCTATTTCCTTAACTCTTACCTGGATCTCAAGCAATTTCAATCTTCACCTTAGCATTTTTGAACACCTTCCTTCTTACTTGTTTTAGCTTGTATCATCATCTTGACTCAGACTTAATATTATGAACCCTTCTTTCTGATCTTTTGATCTTCAAATTCCTCTTCTCTGGTGAATAACTTTTCTCATACCACAGACCTTACTTTGCCATCCTGCCACACCTTCCCTGACATCCAGCCAATTACTCTTTCTAATTTCTCTTATATACTGACCTTCAGCAGATTCTTGCTACATAATGACAGCTAAAGCTTCTCCAACTCCTCAGAAAGCTATTTGCTTTTGTTACTTTCCTGCTACCTGTCCACTTTTGACTCCACACAGTGATTCATGTACACCTATCTTAGTAGCAATGTGTCTGCAATAGTATGAAGTTTAGCATGAAATACAGAATTTACTAAAAGCAGGAAAAACAATCTGGCATCTCATCCATCTCACTCTGATCTCCTTCTAGTCAATGTCCTCATCCTGGACAAACAGGGACATCTCTATGCCTTGTTTTAAAGTCCTTGTCCTTATCAGCCTGAATCTCTCCTCTAGAAAAGTCAGTCACCTACTGTATTTTTTTCAGCTACACCCTTACATTGCTCTGACTATTCTCTGTTTTAAATTTACTTTTCTGGCTAAAAGAACATTCTTAATGAATAAAAAACACAAAAAGAGAGTACACAAGATGTAAATAAATACAGGCAGCAAAAGAGGAAAATAAAAGCATTTCTTGGGTACTTTTGCACAAAAAATCATGAAGGCCAAAGCCCAGCTGGATCTAAGGCTAGCAAGGGACATTAAGGATAAAAAGAGACAATTCTACGGGAATAGTATTTGCAAAAGTAATTTCAGGAAAAATGTGGGTCTGTTGACAGATGGAGAAGAGAACCAAGCAACAGACATAAAACCAGAGGCTAAAGTACTCAGGGTCTTTTTTTGTCTTAGTCTTCATAGATAAAACCTTTTTCCAGATCCCAGCAAGTACCAGCCTAGTTCGGGAAAGACAGGGACAGCCAACAACAGAGAAGTAACAGTTTAGAGACTACTTAGAAAAGCTAGATATGTTCAGATCCATGGGGCTAGATGGGTTTCACCTAAGGAGGCTGACAGATGTGATTGTGAGGCTGTTGTCTATCATCTGTGAAAAATCATTGTTATAGGGGGAGGTCCCTGATGGCTAGGAAAAAGCTAAAGTTATTCCCATCTTTAAGGCAGGCAAGGAAGAGGACAGAGGGAGCAGCCAGTCAGCCTCACTTCAGTCCCTGGAAAGTCCCCTGGATATTGTCCTCTTGGAATCCACCTCCACACACAGAAAGGACAAGAAGGTTAGCAAGAGTAGTTAGCATGGATTTATCAAGGGCAAATCATGCTTGACCCAAGTAACTTGCTTCTATGAAGAAATAACTGGCTATCTATATGAAGGAAGAGCGATAGAGGTAAAATACTCTATTTAGTCTTCTGGCACTGTCTCCCACAGCAGTCTCATTTTGAAGCTGAGGAAATACAGTCTGGACAGACAAGACTGTTAGGTGGGTTGCAAATTGGCTAGACCACCAGACTTAAAGAGTAATAGTCAATGGCTTTATGTCTTGGCATGTCTTGGCTTTATGTCTACTGGCAGCCAGTAAAAAGCAGAGCACATCACGAACAGATACTGTTACAAGACAACCGTGGGAAGCTCAGAAAGAATGTTTAAACTAGGTAGATTAGGATAACTTCTATCTCTATTTTCTGAAAAGAAGCATTCTTTAATCAAGGGCATCCTAGAACTGCTAACGCCCTAAAAGAAACATTAAATCAAAATGTTTTATTTCTAGGTATGTATTGCCAATTTGGCAAAAGAATTGGAGGTTCATGTATCCCTAACTGAAGACCTTGGGACTTGGACTGTAAATTATTGAACTGAAGCTGTCTAGAGGTAGCCTCTTAGCACAACTTCTATAAAACTTGCTTAGCATGAGTAGCTGAACTTGCTGGAGCTTTAGGCTGCACTCCTAGTTCAGTGAGAAAGGGTCCTGGAGCTGGTGGAGGCTGGAAAGTTAAGGGAGTTACAAGCAGTTTGCATTCCTGTGCCTCACACTCCAAAAGGGAGGATGTCAAGGCTTTGAAATAAGGCCTACTTGGGCGCTAGGACCTTGGGAGACAAAGCCTCCTCTCACTGCCGGAACAGTGTTAATTAGGGGGTCTGGACTATCTCCCCCTCATCAGAACCATGGGAGATAACACCTACTGTCACTGCTGGGGCAGTGTTAATTGCTGGAATTGCCATCTCCTCCTCAGGACCTTGAGAGACAGAGGCAGGACCCAGGGAATGAAGAAATCACTAACCAATCAGTGTAAAAGGGAAAGATGCAAACCTGGCAATTTGTTTGTATAAATGCTACTTGAAAAGTTGGAGGGGTATGCTTGATTTGTGGGAAACCACTGAGCACCCAGGCTTGTGCAACTCTGAAATAAATAAGTAAATGTCTCTCCTGAGTGTGTAATTACTGGCTTATTGCACACCGGGCAACGAATCCGCTTTTCGGACAACAATACCACCAAGTATCTTCACCTATGGCCTGTGATGAGACAGAACAGACCCTTGGCAAGCTTGCAGGTGATATCAGATTGCAGGGAGGGGCAGGAGTAGAGGAGTGGTACAGCCACCATGTCTACAGCTTTCCTCCTGTCCCGTACTTGTGAAGTGTGTTTCCATAAACAAAATGAAAAAGCTGTACACTTTATAGAGTGTTTCAGATCAACTCTCTTGCTAAAGTGGAGAGGGTTCACAGCTTTCTCAGAGATAGCCTGTTTTTCCTTAGGTTTTGTGCTCATGAGTCAAGTTGGCAGATGTAGCTCTTGTAAGTTCAGATGCTGAAGCAAACCACAAAGAGATGCTGAGTTTGAGCAGGTTATAAATCATCAATGTTTCTATTACTTGTTTGATGAAGTGATTAAAATCTTCCACCAAGCACATTTCCAGTGATTCTAATTCTGAAAAAAAGAATTCCTCTGAGATAAAAGGTTTATGTTTTGTTTTATTGGGGTTGTTTTGTTTTTGCCATTCGAGGTGAACTTGATTGTTCCTTTCTGTGAGCTAGCATGCGTTCTTGGTTTAGTCCTTTTTTTTCTTTTTCCTAGAGCTGTGTTTTGTTTTCTTTGTTTGTTTTTGCTCTTCATAGAAGATACATTAAATGTAATACCTCTGTGAGGCTTATATACATTACTACTGTTGTGACTGCATTATCACCAACATTTAATGACAATGGATTCTCAATAATCTGTTTGCCAAAGATGTAACTGTTTTTAAGTTACAGTAACTGCATAAGCTCATTAAGACCTGCTTCCCACTATGTTACCATATTACTTTACAGGTTTCAAGTTCTTCTGTGGAATAAGAAGTTTAACTACTTCTAGATTTCAGGAAAGATAGTGCTTAACATCTTGCATTAGATTCCCACCTGATGTTCTGCTGCTTATTCTATGTCTATAAAAGCTTTTCTGGAGCTTTATATTCCTTTCTTGTAGATAAGTTTTGCCATGTGGAATGGTACAAATGAAAGCACTGTGTATGATTCATTTTCTTGTTTAATTTGCCTTGTTTTCATGTTATACTTCACTAAATACATTTACTTTTATACTGGCTATGTACAAATGTAAAAAGAGAACAAACTTTTTATGTCTGAAAGACTTTAGTAACCTTCAAAATCTGTAGAAAACATCTCTGATAATCTGATTCCATACCCCCATACATGCCCCATTTTCAGAAAGATCCAGATCTTTACTCCAGAAGATTTCTGGTCATTATAGAGAAAGGTACTAATATTCATGGTTTCAGTGAAAAGATGAAAATCTATGGCAGAAGATGTATTTAAAGCTGTAGTGATTTCAAGAGTCTGTAACAGTCAGGGAGACATGCAAGTCTGAATCTGTGATGCTTGTTCATTAAGAAATATCAAAAACTCATCCAAAAGTCATTACATATGTAAAATACACATATGTCCTCACTAGGCAAGCAAAGAGGTAAAAAAATTTTCTTAAAGACCTTATCTTCTTATTTTATATAGTGATTGAGTTTACATTGCTTCTTCTCTGGGACAGAGAGGTTTGGACATGAGTTCCCCCGACAGAAACTCTTGTAGGTACAACGAGGATACGATTTAAAAGGCTGATGAACTGACACAAGAGCTCACTGGGACTGATGGAGATGAGGTCTCAGCTCTCCTCCTCAGCTCTGCCTGCTCTCCGCCTCATGGTCCTGCTGCATCCGGCACTTGCCAGAACATGCAGTAAGCCATGAATAACACTATGAAAGTAAAACATCCACTTTTCGCTGGGTTTGTTCTCTGCCATTTTTTAGTGAGTTGACTCAGTTCAGAAAGGGCTTAACTGAGTGTCAGAAGTGGGACAAGGCCTGTGATGTGACACAGCCAGGAGCAGGAAGGGGAAATCGTGGGTGGAGAGGGGCAAAGGGAGGGAGCTTTCTCTCTCTCCGCAATGAGGAACCAGTACTTGGACTCATAAAACCACACTTAAGTCAAGCTTTCTGTCACATAAAAAAGCAAACAAAACTAACTTTCTCTTCTTGCTCTATAAAAGTTTTTCCTATCCAATGTTATGATATTATTCAACTGATTTTTCTGTGAGGTAAACAGAATAAGTATTTGATACTTTTGTATTATTTTCCTTTCCATAGCAAGAAATATACAGGCTTTACTGAGTCTGCAAGAAAAAGCTGTACACTGTTTTTGCAGGCATATTTGTAAGGGAACCTCCGGAACAATAATGCATGAAGAAAACTGTCATTGGTGGGGATGATATTCATTTCATCCCCACAGAACAAATCTCTGTTAAGTATAAGAAATTTCATCATCCATTTGCATTTAGAGTATCTTTCTGGAAACAAATAAAATGTTGGCCTTTCTAACTTCTGAACACTTTCCTAACCAAATGCAGAGTTCTTTAATTGTAATGCAACTTGCTAACTGATAAGTTGCAGTTATACACAGAGCTGACAAGTATACTTTTAGTTAATGTTTTTGTAACACTTCACATCATAAGAACCTGTTTTAAGTTGTTTACGGAACTCAGACTCATTGTTTGAACAGAAAATTTCAGGAAAATCAGCTGTGTTGTTTCTAAGAATGAGACTGGGGCACAGATGGTGTTTTGTCTTTTTTTTTTTTTTTTTAAGTAATAATATTGCAACTTGTACCATTAATTTGTTTGAGTTTTCCCATGCTCTTACACAAGAGCATAACATAATAGGTGGAGTGCAGCAGGTATATTTTCCAGGGCTCAGAGCACTGCATTCTGCTGTGTGAAAATCAGCCTAATCTGTCTCAAGTTGTAAGCTGCTGGAACAGGTTTATCTGTTACATGCTACTAGCAAAATTATTCATAGGCTTTACCTTCTGTGCAGTCCTTCTGGGTATTCCAGGGGTGCTGTAATATAAGCGCCAAAACCAAGAGTGTGCAAACTGTGTCTTATGCATATGTTCTCAGTGCTCTCCTGGCTGGAGCATAGAAAACAGTCTGAGTACCAAGCTGAGAATTATCTATGAAGGAAAGAAATTAAGGCAGATACAACAGAAGCACAAGAGGAAAGTTAGAGGACAGGGACCACACAGTGGAAGAGGTAAATTTGTGAACAATAATACTAGAACACACTTGATTTCAGACCTTGACAGAGAGCCCAGGACTGCTAGGTCTTTCCTTTTTAGTAAATAGATATGAAAATTCTGTGACTTTTTTTCAGATGGCTGGTCCACATAGGAGAACTAATCTCAGTGGTACCCATAATGCCTTTAATTCAAGAGAGAGATCTCTGCTGGGGTCTGATGGTTTTAAACTTGTTCAAAGCCATTTGGAAACCAGTCTGTCCTATGAAATTTCTCTGTTTTTCACAGCCAGTGGTGGGGAGGGTTGTCCTTTAAAAAGGAACCTATGTTTAGCAAAGCCATAATAAAAGAGGAAATCAAGTACTCAGGGAAAAAAAAATCTTGAATTAATGCTGTTTGAGAAAATGTAATTCTTCTGCCCTTGTGCAAAGCTAGACAAGTTGTTCAAATCAGACTTTCCAGACATACTCACTAATTGGGCATTTCTCAATGTCTGAATGCTTTTTTTCTTAAGGCAATTCAAACAGGATGAAATAATTCAAAGTAGTGGATGCTGTCCACTGCATACATCATGTTCTATTAAAAAAAAAAAAAACTAAGTGCCCTAATCCATTATGTTCCAAACATCCAAGTTTTCATCCAAATGTAAACTCTAATTTATACAAAAAGGCATAAACAATGAACAAATCAGAGTTTTCAGGCTAGTCTGGTCCATGCAGGAGTTTTAGAGAACTCTGAAAATACATCAACTATGAAAAAAGTTACTGGTTATCTTCCTGAAATAAGGAATTCCTAAACATAGAAGTTATAAGAGCAAGATGTTCTTATAATGATGTCCTTAATGTTTATTCTCTTTATAATAAGGTTTTCTCTTCATTATAAAATTAAAAAAAAAAGTTGTGTGTTAAGCTTTTTAAACAAATTTTTAAATTCCATTGGCAAGAGAAGGATAAGTAAATAGTGTATGCTAGGTGAGTCAGAGAGGCTCAGGAGTTAAGAAAGAAAGAAATTGATAACTCTGAGGATTAGGCTTCAGTGTAGAAATAGTGACCAAGGAGACTCAGCATGGGAGATCCCTTCCAGCCACATGCAAGACAAACCAGTTGGCTTGACAGATTGTCAGGGCAGACTATATGACAAGATCTTTTATGTGAATATTACCTTTTTATTTAAAAGCACAGAAAGAAATACTTAATTTTTAAAAGAGTTGTGGAACTTAACCAGATACAGAAAAAGAAACGCTGACATATTTAAAAACATGCAAGTTATTTACGGAAAACATTAAAGCATGTTTCAGTATTTGTATTCTGAAAGATTTTAGTCATAGCATTGAACATTCTGAAGCTGGTATACACTTGAAAACTTTATCAGAGGGAATCATACCTCCAGGTCTCAATGGGCCCTGCCAGCCTACATCAAACTGAAGAATTTAAAGAAGTATCTTAAGTAATTACTAATTTCAAATGAAAGATGAAGTACCTCTATTTTCAGAATGTAATATTTAAGCTAATTCCAATCAAGAGAGTATTGTTTATGTAAGAGATTGAAACATAACAGTTAAATATGATGGTTTCAGAATTAATACAGAAAGCTCAGATTTTCCTCTTGCAGTTCAAAGACTTATTAGAATCCATGAAGAGATCTAAAATATTATAAAACTATTACAATGTATTATTATGATACACATACCTATGTAAAAACAGCTTTAGAATCCTGTTCTGTATGTAGAGACAGGAAATAAACTGACTCTTGTGCAATATCCCTGAAACATAAGCAATATGAACAGTGCTGGAGAATAATTAAATTTTCATAAACTCCTCCAAACCCTCATACACTAAGCTATTTACAGCTGGTTTTGAAAACCATAATTAAACTGTCAGAAAAACCCGGGAAAAAACAGCAAAATAACCAGCGACATAGAAGTCCTGGGGAGAAAACAAACAAACAAACAAACAAAACCCTAGTAGATCATTCAGATTGCTTAATGAATTCTAATAATTCCAGTAAGTCACAGACCAGGAAAGATCTGTGTTATAAGTTTTGTTTGTTTTAAACTTTAAGAACTGCATTACACTTTTAAAAAACAAACCTCCACTGAGAAGCTGTTCAGCTTACTGAAGCATGTTTTCCTCCTATACAGATTCTTGTCAGCAAAATCTATAGCTAATAATTCCATTTTACCTGCTTGTTTATCCTTACTGAAATACAAGGAGAAATAGGATTCCCAAAGCTTCTGCTAACCACCTTTGATAGTCTCAAAAGGATTTTCTAGGGATTTGTGAATTTATAGTCATGCTACAGCACAGAATCTATATCCTAATGTATGTTCATGTGCCTCATTATCTATTTTCAGCTGTGGCTAGTGCAGCACCTGGTAAAACCACCAGTTTTACAAATACAAAGAACCAAGGAACTCCAGCCCTCTCAGAGCTCATGATATCTCTGCAGACCACTAAATAGGCAACTTAGACAAAGTGAATAGTCCTGTGATACCCAACATTTTGGACTAAGAAAGACGCATTATTTAAAATGCAGACAAAAGGCCACCACTCCTTCAAATATATTCCTCACTCTGATATGTTCCCATTGTGCTACCCACTCATGCAGTACAAAGTAGATGAGAATTATTCACTGTTCCCTGTTGGGGATTCCCTCAGCAAATGTGATGCCAGATTAGCCAGCTCATTTGTTGTTTTCCCTGCAGTTCCTGGAGCTGAGGAGCCCAGTTACCATACATGATGCGAAATGTGCCTACTCAGCTCACAGCTCTTGAGGGAGACTTTCTAATTGTCATCAGTTAAGCACTATTACCTGGGTTATAGTAGAGAATCAAGGAACTTTGAGTCTAATCAGGCAACCCAGTCCCTCTCTTTGACATGGGCATTGCTGCAGCTCTTGTAAGTCTATGGAAAATTATTCAGTGTTTCTACAAGCTGAATTCGTAGTGCTTTATGCAGGTTCTTATTGCTTACTCTGTACATAGAAAAATCTGTTTTTCACAGGGACTGTGATCTGGGAGCTTCTGTTGATTTTCAACGCCGGTTAGCACTGAGAAGTCTTCTTGGATAGTGGATATCACTCAGACAGTCAACTCTTTTAACCTGTTTTTGTAGGAAGCTTTCTCCAGGAATCATTAAAAAAAAGTCCAGATAGGAAATTCTAAGTCAATGAAGAAAAAAAAAAAATTATCAGGAGTATTTAGCAATTACATTTATATCATTCACAGGGACACTCAAAATTTTTGTTGTATACTTCACTAGCTCTTCACCAGCCTACCAAAAAGAAAAACCTCACCAAATCCCAAACAAAACAAAAAACCGAGCAAAAATTGGAGTATAGTATAGTATTTAGGTTTCCTATCTCACTAGCTTTTTTCAGAAATAAAACTGGTTACCTGCTGAGGACACACAGCAGCAGTTCCATGTAGCTTTCTGCAAGTGGAAGATGCTTTCCAATTCATTCCTTTCAGCAACCTACTCCTTTCAGCTAATCACAGAAGTAACTTTGCTGCCTCAGGCTTTAGCTGGGATGCATAGCCATTTTTTTTCCACCTGTGCAGACACCACACAGCAGCACGGCTAGATTCTGCTGTTTGTTCTCTTTCCTCCCTGCAAAAGCAGCCCATATATGGCAGCGCTTCTCAAAGAACCTAACCTCCACCTAATCCTTATTTAAAAAAAAAAAAAAAAAAATATATATATATATAGTGAAAAATGAGCACAGAGGCCACTGTTTCTTAGTCTCATGGCTTCCCATGAAAAATCAGAAAAAAGTCATTAAGAGATTTTGGTTGTGGAACTATGGAGTGGAACTATGTTGATCTCTTGTAGCCTGAGAAACAGAAAGGGGCAAGGGACACATTTTAAAAGCCTTTTAATTATTGCATAAAGCTAATGTTAGTGTCTTATAATCCGTCTTTCATTAGGTAAATCTGAATGCACAGTACTGCGACTTTAAATAGTATAGAAATATGTGTATTAATATAGCATATTAATAAGTAATATAGAATATTAAGAATATAGGAATCACTTTTAATAATCTATATTCTAGGACACAACAGCCTATCTATTCAGGAAACAAATGAGAAGGCAATAAAAAACTTCTCTTATCTAAATTAACTATTTCGCTTTCAGATTTTGATACTGAACTATTTATTTCACTTTCAGATTTTGATATTGAACTATTTAATCATTTTGTTCAAACACTATTAGTTTTTTGATATCTAATGCACTGCTCTAGATTAGCTTTATCAAGTGTCTAATAAAGCATTATGTTCATCTCTTTTGTCTTCTGTGTGAGGACTATTTTATCACAGTGTAGTATCTTTTTTTCAGCAATGGTTTGCTAGCTCATTAATTTTTCTGCTATAACTCCCAAATCCCTTTCCCCACCAGCGTGCTGGATGATTGATTCCTTGCTCCCAGACTAATTTTTTACATTGGACTGCATTTACCATCTGCTAGATAGATCACCCAAAACACTCAAATGTCTGGTTCCACTATTCCTCTTTGCCCGGCCAGGAGCCTGAATATCACATGCAAATGTGGAGGTTGTGTTCTCTCATCTGGATAACTCTTCTATATTCTGGATAGAGGTTTTAACAAAGAGCATTCAGGTAATGATATATCTCTTCTCACTACAACCAAAATACCCCTCTGTAAATATTAGGCAGTTGTTCTTTGTGCTTTCTAGCCAAACCTTTATTTTATACTTAGCACAAGCACTACATTCTGACATGAAAAAGTACTCTCTTTCCAGCTCAGAAACAAATTTTGCACCTTTCAAACACATATAGCTAGTTTCACAAAGACGTTTATTTTAAACATAAATGTCTGGACAAACAAACAAAAGAACATCCATTGCACTTAACCAGAGAAGAAACACCATGAAAGAAACTGCCTTCCCAAACTATGTTTTGTATAAAAAAAGATTTCCATAACCTTAACATAAGCCTGCCTATTTTTGTTTAGCTTTTATAACTTTGAAATGGCACTTCTATGTAAAAAAAAAAAAAAAAAAAAAAAAAAAATTAAGACAGGAAAAAGAAACTCTGCCTTGAAGAATTCTCTAGGTAAACTTTCTGTGAGAAATGGAGGATAAAAGAAAATCTACTGGAGAACACAACACTTTAGGAAAGTAGCAGTCCATCTGCCGTCCACTACATGTGGAACTGTTGCTTAGGGGGATCTTTTTAACCTAAGGATTTTCTGATGCTTTCCTCTGCCCTGGAGAACACGTTTGGCACAATACACTGACCTCTGCCTCTCCCCCAGGGATCAGCTAAAGAAGGTACACAATCAGAGTGGATGCTAATCAGCAAAATGTAAACACTGAATTAGATCAGTGCTTCCCTAAGTTTTAAAGTAACAAACTGCTGTCAAGCCACAACATTTTAGGAAACTTTTTACTGAAATCTCTGTTTGGTATCAAGTTGCACTGTTTGATATGTCTCCATGAATCAGCTACAGACTTTATATCTTGATCTTGTGGCTTATGACACATTAAGAATTAAAACCTACATTTTCAAAAGCATCACATTTTGGATGCCCAGTCTATTCTGGGCATTTTCTGCATATTTACTGACACCTCCAGATGGCCCAGATCTCAAGCTTTTATGCTGCATTTGTTAAGTTTTTTGTTTGTATTAAAATTTTAAAGGAAGTTCAGCACCTCCTGCAAATGATGCCTACCTGATCTCTTATTTGTTGTAGTTACGTGTGAAACCATGCTGGCAGTGACAGTCTCTGAATAGGAGAGCAAGTAAAACACTTATAAAACAAACTCCTCTGTGAGCTTCAGGCTTAAGCAACAGAGCAACAGCTCAGACACTGCTGAAATGTGTGCATTTACATTTGGTTTTATATAGTCCAGTGCAGGTAGATGTGACAGCATGATTTCATTCTGTGCTGTCTGTTTCTTCTTACATCATCATATGCGGTGTTCACAAGAATTATCAGAGAACTCTTAAGAACTTCTAAAACAGCTTTTTTTGGCCAGCAGTAGGTAAGTGCTGAATATGTCAACCTGGTGAAACTGGGTTGGAAAATGTCAGTCTGGGAAGCAATCAGGGCTGCATCTAGGGTGAAGCAGGTGGAACTCCCAAAGTTAGGCATTTCATGTTCATCCTGAACACACTGCAGCACACCCGAGGGCAGACAAACCAGCCATTGCCCGGATCTAGATCTCTGGCTCACCCAACCATCTCCATTTAGCCCGTCTGCTTTCACATTGCTTTCCTGTGACTGGTATAAGGCAGAGGAGACATCCCAGGGTTTTTCCTTGAAGGACTCAGACTTCACCTGCCAAAAAGTCAGGTAGCTGAAATCAGGCTGCCTAGGAGGCTTTGCAGCTGCACGGAGTCAGATTTCAGGAGCACACTGGCCTCCAGACCACACTTGAGAAGAGCCATTTCACATACTGAACACAGCCCGTGTCCATCCTTCTTCTTCTGTCAGATATACTGCACCTATTCTTTTCTTCAGTTGTATCTGATGTTCTATGACGATCTATGAGTTCTATTAAGGCAAAGTGCATTTGCACCTTTTTAAACCATAGGTGCATACAGGTAACTAGCAAGGTCTCAGTCTGGTACAAACTTACTAAGGGATGATCTGGTAACCAGAGAAAGAAGCCAGGTCCCTTTGGAAAAAATACTGACAGTTCAGTCTTGCTCCTGATTTTCTTCTCATTTATTTTCAGGTTTTCCTGCTGGTCTTAGTTAGCACTATTTTTAAAGTGTGGATGAGAATCCTGCCAGCTTGAACATGGTTACATAATGTCTGTGTTTTAAGACTACAATTACAAATAAATTTATTTTTAATACCAAGCTAGGGGAGAGGTATTACAAGGATTTAATTTTATTTTGAACCAGCTCCTTTAAACATTGTTGCTGTAGTACAACGCATAATCTATTATTGGAAAAATGTTGACTTTTCAGTCCTTAGAAATTTCTTGTATAATTAACATTTAAATTATTCTAAAATAAATCCTGAAATCACTGGTTTAACACTGCCTCTTTATGAAACCACACTATGACCAGTGATGCAGTTTTACAGTAACCTACAAATTGAATGGTGATATCAGCATATCATTAAATTGCTATCTTAAACAGAGAAATTCACTTCAAAAAATATATGTGTAAATGCATCCAGAGTATATTCAGACTCACAACCCCTAGTCAGCCAGGTTTTTAGATGTAACTCAGTCAGCAAGAACAGAATTCTTCTAGCAACTATGCTAGGTTTCTCTGTATTTCTAAATTCTGTTAGAATTTTAACATGATCTAAGAATATACTACAGCAATAAGATTAGAGAGGATTATTTAGTTTACAGTAGATGATTTAATTATAATTTTCTTATTATCTAAAGCTATTCTTATGATAGAATGCTTTTTTAAAGAATATTTTACATAGAACTTCCTTGGTTTTCAGCTTGATTGAATTTTATAGACTGTTTACAAAAATAAAAGCTTTCACCTCAAAAATGTCAAAATGTCCTCCATCTTACTTCTCACCCTACAGTATCTGTAGGGATTGTTAAGGAGGACAAAGACAAGCCTAGAAACTTTTAGAGTCAGAAAAATATATCCTTTTTCAACATTCTTGGTGCTCAAATGTTTCTTCTTCCCAAATGCTGCAACTATCATTATCCTAGGAACTACTGCTACTACCTGCTTTGCAAACAGACTCCACAGGCTAGAAAAGTCAAAAGCACTTTTAGTTTACTGATCAATGGGGGAACGTGATAATCTCGTTAGAAGTAAAAAGTAAATCCAGCCTCTTGTCAACATCTATGGGATTCTCTGCTTTCATACTTCTTTACTCAAAGACCTTAAGCACCACTGGTTTTTTAGAATCCAAGTAAATATTAACTCTTCCCTTTACCCAGTCAACTGTCAGCTCTAGAAGAAAGCCATCAAGCTGCAAGTACAAAATACTTCTCTTTACATCAACAGCAATAAAAGGGCCATACTGTTCTTAATAAAGACACTTCTTATTTTCCCTTTAATGGGAATTACAAGAGAAGTCTTGGTACAGAAGGGACATTCTCTTGCCAATACTTTCCACAAACAAATATAACCCCACCCACCAACCCAAACCCTTAATCCTCACCAAAAAAAAAAAAAAAGAAAAAAAAAAAAAAGAAAAATCACAAAAGGTATGTCTGTTCCAGCAGTTAAGATGAAGAACAGTTAAGACCGAGTCTTGAGGCCACATCTGATTCTGGATCACACAGTCACCATGAGCTCAGGTACAGACCAGCTGCAAAGGGCCATGCCTCAGGATAATATTAGCCCAAATTCATGCTCATATGTACCAGATGGATTGGGCACAGGCAGGACTGAGTGAGCTACACATGCTCTTCTCTTCCCCATCACAGTGGAGACAGTCTGGACCCGCACTTCAGACAACATGGGAGCCAATAGTGAGGAAAGAGTGTATATGAAACTCTGTTTAGTCAAGCCTACTCTTAAACTTAAGCCTTCTCCTCACAGGTGTGACCAATTCTACACCTCTTTCTTCTTCTTTTTTTTTTTTTTTTTCCCTCATCCTAAGGAAAAAGGTGAAGTTTTCAACTACAGCTAGCACATATGGTAACGTGCTTTAAAACAGTGACATTTTATTCTGGTTTGAACCCTAAAACTGTAATTTACCAATAAATATAGATAGTATTTTTGAAAGTATGCCTTCTCTTCAATGCTGACATATCTTAGGTGCTTCTAAGAAACCCTCACAAAGGTAATTGAATAAGCTTCTCTGCGGAAAACTGTTCCCTTAGGCACTTAGAGCTTATGTCCCAGGCGTTGTACTTCTAACCCTAGCAAATTCTTGCTTGTTTAATTTTTAGCACTTACTTTTTGAAAAATTCTCAATGTTTTTTCTACCCAGATTATTCTACGAATGTTAAATCCTTTTGAAGGAAGCAGTGTTAGTATAGGCTGAGGAGAAAAGTGTAGTAAAGATGATTTCCTACTAAGGGAGTGTATTACTTTGATTTAGCCATTCTGACCTCAGTTTTGCCACTTCCTATGATTCCCACAAGCTGTCAAACACTGAGCAAGCGCACTGCTTTCCACAGACAAGGGAGCTCTCCACTTTGTCCACAGACAAAATGCAGAAGGTATGTTCTTAATTCCTAGTCATTAATTACATCAGGAGATTAGTGTGCAAGTGTGTTACACATACCACTAAAAGTGAAACACAGACAAGACCTGAATAGATAATTTTTTTATTGAAATGTGTATGCTATGCCCCTTCTACTGGCACTGGTGTCCAGTGACACTGAGTTTGGGGACCCTGGTCCAGGGTCTGCAGAGCAGACTTGCTGACATTTTACAAAAAGAGTCACTAATCTAACAGCCTCTGCTGCATGTCAGGCGTATGGGAGAACAGACAATGATCTCAGCAGGAGGTGCCAGGGAGAAAAAGACTTGGAAATTCTGAATGAGACTAGATTCATCTATGGTGGCAAGTAGACAGGAAGCAACGACCAGACAAGAAGAGGCATTCCTTCTCTATGGTATCTCATGCATCTCCGTAACAGTGACAGTAGCCACACTTTGAACTCACTGCTCCCTCTTCACTTGTGCACAGTAATCAGCAATTAATGTAATTTTTCTCTCCTGTTGAGAGAATAGTCAGACCAACCAACACTATATGTTCCTGCCTTATTCTCCCAGCTCTTGTTGATCTTCTCACTCCCTTCTGTACCCTTCCCAACTCTTCTTCCTCTAAAGCTCTGTTTACATGGGGAGAAAAAAAAGTTTGGAAAACAAAAACATATGATGTGGCTAGTTCTTGAATACATCTGTGTTTGTCCTTTGTCCCTTGCTCCCATTCCCAGCTTTGTATCTTTTCTCATACTGCTTCCGTAGTCCTTTCTTCTTATGTATCAGTCATGTTCCACTCACATCCCTCCTCAGAAACCACTGCTGTTGCCTAGTCTTAAGATACTTTTATTCCACTGCTGATGTATACCCTTCCCTTCTCACCCTATTACATTTTGAAACATCAAAATACATGTTTTTTTCTTGTGGTTGTTGTACTCCTGTTGGCTTACCACTTAAAACATTCCTGCTTTGCTTCACAGAATCACAGAACAGCTGAGGTTGGAAGGGACCTCTGGCGATCATCTAGTCTAAACCCCCTGCTCAAGCAGAATCACCTAGAGCACATTGTCCAGGCCCCTGTCCAGGCAGTTTTTGAGTATCTCCAAGGATGGAGACCCCACAATCTCTCTGGGCAACCAGTCCCAGTGCTTTGTAACCCTCGCTTCTCTTTTTTTTCTATTTTCACATTCTCTGTTTGTCTAATCTACTCTATGAATTTTTTCATGGCAGAAACCATTTCTCTAAAGCATATTTAAAGTTGAGTTAGTATATATATGGTTAAGGATTGTTCAAATATAACTTCCTCTGCTCTCCTGTCTAAAAATTTATGAGCTTTTTGACAGCCTATACTTCCAGGCTCAATAAACAGCACATCATACACACAGCCATCTCCATATCACAGAATGGATACTTTTCTTTTTCCATCCATTCCCTTCCTTCTGTGCTAATCAGTACTTTCCATATAGTTTTATCTACAGGCTATTAAGAGTTATTATGATTATGTTAACAAAAAAAAAAAAAAAAAAAGAAGAAGAAGAAAAAAAGAAAAAAGGCATTCACACTTATCAGAAGAGGAATTTTAGGAAAGGGAGAGTGCTGTTAATTTTTTTTGACCTCATTCAATCCTCAATAAACTAACTTTAAGCAATTTTATCTTTATCCACTTTACTCAACAAGAGTTTAAGAAACTGGGGATAGCATACCACCTATGAGACTCATAGGAGATGCATGGAATCATCATAAACAAGCATATAGTATTACATAAAGGAGCAGCAAACCGAAACACGAGCAGAAACATATCATTGTTAATTAAAATGCCAGGTACACAAATCCAAACCAATGCACTGAGCAATGACTAGTGTTAAGACCACGTACTTTCACTGAAATTCTCTGCACTTGCTCAGTTACAATCTCATCAAATTCTAACTACTGTGGCTGAAGTTGTGATTTGAGTGTATCTCACACTGGGGAGTCAACTGGACTAAAACTGAAGATTCCCGCATGCAGTGTGCCTCTGGGGAGTACCGATGGATTAGGAGCTCATGAACTAACTACATTTTGTGCTTACCTTTACACTCAGAATGCTTAATAATCCCCTGTAGTTCACAGTCTTTAATAAGGACAAGACTGTCTTGTAACCTGAGCAGAGAAGCAAGTGTCACTCCACCTTACTTACAGGCAGTCAGCGAATACCAGAAATGTTACGTAAGATGACTACAGCTAAGGCTGGGAATAAAATAACCTCTCTAAAGCACAAACCCTAGGATGTGTTAGCCGTTTTCTTTTTCAGACAGGAAACAACTTCTGTTTTTTTCCCCATTCTGTGTAAAATGGGGCTATTTCAGTATACCTAGTGTAAAAAAGTATGGATCTACCGATGAACAAATGCTTAGAACACCACATCATCAATTAACTATATATAGTCCTATATATAATATATACACACACACACATACATACTATAGTTAGCTGTATATAAGTCTCTGTCTCCTACTGTAATCACTTGATTAGATGTCCTTTCTAGGGCCAATGATGATGCAATCACATCATAATTTAACAAAACACGAGACTAATGCATATAGAAAGGGGAGAATTAGGGCTTAAAAAGCTACTTTAGCTTTCATGTTACCTGCCTGTATTTTCCACCCTGCAATGTTCTTTTATTAGAGCAGCTCTTTCTTAAGGAATATATTCTGAAGGAATCAAGAAGAACAGTTCAGAATTTCTTAACAATTTAATGAAAAATAAAGTAGTACTAGTAAAGTTTTTATAGGTAGCTATATGATCTAGCGATGATAAGACATTATAACCTCAAGAACTGTCCCAAAAAGTTTAAAAAAATGTTCCAGGACAGAAGATCAACCAGATGCAAACATTAAAATGAAAAAATAATAAACAAATTATGTTTTCTGCTTCTCTGAGTATGGAAGGTAATTTAGAGAGTCCAAATCTTTGAAGTACTGATAGTGTTCTTAAGTTTAACTTTCAGTATAAATAATAATCTATATGACAGTGCTCCACTGAGAAAGGTGCTAATGTCAATATATCTGGCCCCACGTGTAAATACAGGAAACTCATCTTTTGCTGGGAGTAGCTTAACCAGTAAAAGTTAATGAACCTATATGGAGGTAAGTGAGGGGAAAATCTGTCCCCAATGTTTCATGTTGATGTTAGTTCTTTTAAAATTAATGTTGAGAACTAAGACACAGCAGTTTTGCCCAAAACAGTTAACGCAGTAGAACCTGAGTATTCGATTTCTGAATTAAATTATTCTTTCATATTTTTACAGTTACACTAAAAACAGTGCTCGTCATATATAGGTACATAGCATACATACTTGCTTCTGCCTATTTTTACTAGAACAATCATTTTGAATGTCTTTGACACAGCATGCAGCTTTCTAATTCCATGTTGGAAAGTCCTCTATCAATGATGGCTTCTAAAGAATAACAGTATCCATGCATGCCACATTATCTCAGAAACTTCCTCATATATTTCATCAACCTTGTATATTTAATTTCATTGATTTATGCACTTGCTATGTTCTAATGACCCACATGTCTCTGATGGGTAAGCCACTAATGCCAGTGGCATATTAACCTATTAACCTCTCTTTAAAAATAAACGCAACATTCACACACATAGAATAAAAACACCAGGAAGCAATAAAACAATAGTATTGTGGTACCACAAACTATGATATTTGATGTCAAGACTGGCTAAAATTAAGAACAAATAAGCATATTGGGAATGAATAGCAGTGAGATTTATTATATTGCAAAATTATTTTGACATTGTTTGCTGGTTTATGAATTTGATAGCCTGCATTATCAGCATTATCCACATTATAAAAGGTAAATGGGAAAAACATCTCTGTACCAATCACTCATTTCTTAAGAGCTGTTTTACAGAATTATGACCCTCCCCTGGGAAGTCCTGATAGCTCCTTCCAAAGTGCAAATTGCCCTCCAAATCTCACTGAGGACAATGGGAGCAGGGGGCTCTGAGCACAGTGCAAGAAGCGTTCATCACCTTGGAGAAGGCACTTTATACAGCTTTCAGCAGCAATCGTTCTAGTGAAATAAATCTGTTATTTTACAAAGAGAAAGGAGGCATTCTCAGCAATTTTTCAGCCACAAATTAAATTAGTTTATCTGAATATATTAGTTTGCAGAGGAAAAACAAGTGTTCCTAGTGATTATAAACTTCATATTGCACATATTTACTCTGTTCTACTTCAGAAAAATTTCAGCCTACCATATCCCTCAAGATTTAAGAAAATGTGCTGCTGTCATACCAAACCAGTCTATCTGCATTGAAACTGTACTATATTAGCACATATTTATGCATAGCATTGGCAGAAATAATAAACTATGGAACCGAAACAGGAAAGAAATCCTTAAAAATGTTTTTAAAATGGAGTATTTGCTGTCTACATCTCATCCACAGTGAATCTACATAGCAACCAGAGAAGGATGGAGAGGCTACATTAAGTCTCAGGGTCTGTATACATGACCAGAGAGACGGGGAGACAGAACAAATATTCCGTGTAAACGCTGTGACGGGTTACGTTCACGTGGTACCTCCAGGCTATTTCCCCTCTTTCTCAGGCAGGAGGAAAAAGTGAGGAATGGCAGCCCCGTGGGGAGGGAGGCCGGGGGGTAGCCCCGAGAGTGCCTGGCGCGCACCTGCCCGTACGGAGAACAACGGAGAGAAAGAAAGAGAACAACAAAAGCTGAGGGACGGTGACAAACTCTCCCCTCGCTGGCGGGGGGCCCTCGTGCCCCCCGGCCCCGGAGAGGCCGATCCCCTGCCCGCCAGAACCCCCACCGCGGGTGCCGGGCCCGGGTGACAGCGCCGCTCCTTTGTCTTCGCACAGCGCCGCGCCGCGTCGCGCCGGGCCGAGGGGAAGCCGCAGCACGTCGGCTCAGGTTCAGCCTCCCCACGCGCACGCGTGGGCTGCTGTGCCGGCCGACCGCCGGGGCGGGGGCGGCCACGCTGCGCCTGTGCGGGGAGCCCCGCTGGGTGCCGCCGGGGGTATTACCTGAGCAGTTGATGCCTTTCCCCTTGCCGGTGCCGCCGCTTTGGCACTCGTTGCCAGGCAGGGGGTTGGACGCGCGGCTGGCGGGCAGCGCGGAGAGGGCAAGCACCAGGATGGCCGAGGTGCAGCACAGCGTCAGTGGCGGTCCCGCTCGCAGCAGCGGCCGGGCAGTGGCCGAGCTGTCTCCCACCATGGCGAGGGGGCGGCTGAGGAGCAGCGCCGGGGCAGCGGGATGGCGGCGGCAGGCCCACGGCATCAGCTGGAGCCCGGAGTGCCGCCCGAGCGAGACCGTTTTTTCTCCGCCGGCCCAGAGCAAGCCTTCAGCATCCCCGCCGCCGCGGCCAGAGAGACCCGGCGCCGCCGGCGCCCGCCGGCGCCTCGCCGCGGCAGGGCTGGCTCCGCGGTGCGGCGCGGCGCGGCTCCCGCAGCCCAGCCGTGCGGCGGCTGTCTCGGCGGCGCGCTGGCAGCGGGGCCGCTCCCCCCGGCCGCGCTCCTTTGTGTGCGACGCTCGGTAGCGCCGCCGCTCTGGCTACAACAAAGGGAGCGGGACTGAGGCGGCTGCTACTGCCGCCGCCGCCGCGGAGGGAGGAGGACGAGAAGGAGGAGGAGGAGGAAGAAGCACACGTGATGGTAGCCCCCTCCCCCGGGACCCGGACGGGAGATGAGGGGCTGCTCCGCGGGCAGGGCGAGTGGCAGAGAGGCGGGCGGCGTCCCGGGAGCGGCTGCCCGCACGGTAGGGGGTGGCGGCGCCGCTACCTCCCGCGTGCCGGGCTGGGCCAGGGGAGGCGGCGGCGGCGGTGGCGACGCGGGAGACTCCAGCAAGGCGCGGGCAGCCCCGCGGATGCGGGTGGCAGCGCGGCGGCGGCAGCCCCTGCCCATCGCTCGGGGCGGCCGGTGGTAGGTACCACCGAAACGCGTGAGGGAGTAATAATAAAGGGGGAATGAATGAAGAGTGGGTCTGTGTGTGTGAAGTCCCCCAAGGGCAGTGAGGAGGGGAGGGCCAGATGCATATCGTTTGTCATCCAGGAAGATGGCTTATTATTCCTTGATCAGCTAGCACAAGTGGGGATGAGGAAGAAAGCAGAGAGATCATTTTTACTACTGATTAATTGCAAGGCTTGTTTTATTTTTTAGCATACAGGACCCCAGCAGGAGTATTTCTACAAATCCAATAAATTCATTTGTTCACAGTAAATGTAGTGGCTTTTCTAACAGAGAGCTTGTATTATCTAGGGTTTTTTTTCGTGGACACCCTTCGGAGGGTCAGGAGATAGAGTGCCAGGCATGTCTTGAGTGCAGACTCTTCACATCTTACTGTGTGGCTTGAAGTATTGTGTAATTTGTCAGCACTGGGATCATTTTTACATAGGGGAAACATAGGAAGTATTTGTACATTCAACAAGAGATTTTCCTGACTCAGTCGTGGCTTATATTTGGTACTAGTTTTTCAACATACTGTAGAAAGCATTTGCTGTTCAGGACCAAGAGCTGCCCATTTCCTAGGTCAATCTGCTGCTGCATGCCACAGTCTGGCTCTGGAGTATGGCTTCTGTGTGAGGAGGGAGACCTTAGAGTAGTCTGCTAGCAGCAACAGTCAAGAATAAGGCCATAAATCCACTGAAAGGCTCTGGGTAGGCACAGTGGTCAGCCATGCAAAGTCAGGCTTTTTTATTTTATTATTATGTAGATGAAGAGCTAAGTTCTGTATTACTAAGACTGAAATAGCAATTTTCTTTCTGCATATAGCAGTCAGCACTGACTGTATCTGCCATGTAAACATTTTTCTGTAATAATTTTCTCCTTTTGTTAATAGGGATGGGGGGGGTATGGTGAGAGCTCAGAAGACCTCTGCTGCTTGGCAAGGTATGTTAACTTGCATGGAGCCTTGCTCTGCTGTAACTAGGCTGCCTTAGGTACACTGGCTATCTTATTTAAAGCTTGCTCAGGCATCTGCATTTTGCAATCTGGTCTGCTAAGCAGGTATGCCTTTTTAGGCTTTAGGACATGGGACTAGCACAGATCTTGTGTTCTGAAGCTAGTACTTTGCTCTTGTAGGAGTAAATACACCATATAGCCCTCCATAAACAGAGCAATATCCATCTTACATCAAGTATATTTGACCTCACTTCTTGCTGGGAGGCTGGACCAGAACTTCCCTCATGTCTTTGTTAGAAAGCTCCTTCCAACGTCCAGCTTAAACACGTTCAATACCCACTTGTTCTTGTAGTATACTGAGCTTTAGTGTAGACATTTCTCTCTCCCTTGTGTGTATGCTTGTAATGTATTTATAGGCAGCAGTCATACCCACTCTCAAGTCTAACTTTCTGTACCAAATGCAGTTTGAATTCAGTGTTCTTCAGCATAGTTGACAGGAAATGTGTAACAGATTTTTGCAAAGTATTGACACTGTCTTTTCCAATGGAGGAATCTCCTGATTTCTTCTGGATGACCTTTTCTCATACAGACAATTTGCTTTTTATATGACCAAAACACACTGCTGGTTTGGGGTCACATTGTAGTACAAGCAACACTTTCTATTGTCTGTCATTTACAGTCTATAATAAAAATGCTTTTTATGAATGTCTAAGTGCATGACCTTATCTTTACTATTATTGAATTTCATCTCATTTCTGTTATTCCAGTCCTCTAGATCATCTCTGTATGATATTCTGAACCTCTTTTCTATGGATAATCCTTCCCAGTTTTTTGTTACCAGCAGACTCCAACTTTTATGCTAATGAAAATACATAGAAATATTCATCACAGAGCTATAAGAAACAGTAATAGTAACTTCCCTCAGTTTAAGCATTCCCCTTTCATGTCACTCTGTTGTCATTTGTAGCAAGTTCCCAACTTAATTTACAGCTTTGTTACAGTTCCCCATCTCTTTCAGCTTACCTAGGCAGTTCCTATGTGGCATCATATCAAAGGTTTAAATGAGTCCAGATAGATAAGTAAATCTCATGGGATTTTGTTTGTTTGTTTGTTTTTTGACTCCTAGGATAGATATACACCATTTTTTTTAGATAGAAAAGTCATGTTTGAGTTGCGTTATCTGTCTGGGTGCATCTCTAGCTAGCCTTAAGTGATACAGTCATGCTTGACTGGGAAATTCACACAATGCCAGCTGTGTATTCACTCTTACTCTGTCTCTGATTTAAAAAATAAATAAAAATAAACACTTCTCTGCCAGCTAAAGAAGCAAAAGAGCTCTGAATGAATTTGAACAAGCTGTTTCTGTGATACAAACTGATGGAATGCCACACTGAGGATATGACAGCTCTGATATTTCTTTGAGATCATGTTAATTTCTCTTGCATTTGGTACCTTCCATCTTTGGTAGTAAATTTGACTTTAATTATACAATGATTACACTTCTGCTCACCTCCAACTGCTCTCTTGTGCCTACTTAGGAAGCTCTGCAGATTGTCCAAAATTGTCATCCTTTGTGAGCACTTGACCACAAACAGCAGTTTTTCGGAGTCTGCTGCTGGTGCACCCACAGTTTCTCCTTTCTCTTAATTTTCTCCAGTAATTGTAAAAAGGATGATACATACTGCTTCCTTACCTTTGGTTGTGTAAAAGCAGAGAAAAGTGGCTGAACTAGTAAGAGGGATTACATTTTCCAAAGATGTGGATATGCATTATCCACATCTAAATGCATTAGATGCATTTAATTGTGAAAGCACTGTTTTATTTCATCTTGGAGTACAAGAATGGAGAACAGAGATCTATAATTTAGTGAAATAATTAAACTATTGTTCAGAGCCCCGTGTGTCATATAACTGTGTGAGACAGTAGAATCCTGCCCTTGCTGGCTTTTTGCCAGAGAATTGTACTTTTAAGTCTCAACTTTGATTCTTAATCAAAAAATGTTTCTAATGCTTGAAGTTGTGAAAAAAATATTAACAGAGTATAAACTAGAGCAGTGTCATCAACTCAAATATACAGTCAGCATGAATAAATGCCTCAGGACAAAGGAATCCTTTCTTATAAACTGTTTCACTTCTGATCTTTTTATCAGTAATACTCAGTTTGTCCAACAACTGATCTCATTTCTCTGTCCCCAGTTGTTTCCTCCTCAGTGCCAAAAATCTCAGCTGATGCCTACCCAAAGCCACTACCTTCTGCATTTACAACCTTGCTAATACAAATAAGAATCTTTAGTATATAGTTCAGCAGCATGTTGATGATATAAAATATTAGTGCAATATCAAAACAGTGGAAAAAAGGACCAGCTGGTACTGGTTATGGTGTTTAGTTTCATGTATAGTTAATTTGTTTTTTAATTTCATAAATACTTGATTCACATTAAAATTATTTTTAGCACTATAGAATTTCTACTGTGTTATTCCTGAGTGCTGCAGAATTCAAGTATGTGACTCAGGATTCAGTGTTAGGTGACTGTGTAGTACATTGGATCCTATCCTACAGACCCCACACAGGTTGGTTTCACCACGCACACCCTCTGGCAACACAGACATCCTTTTTGAGCCTTCCTTGCCTGGAATACTCTTTGTTGAACAGGAAGGGGTTTCTTTCATAGTATTTAGCACAGCACTATCTTGGTCCTTTCACTCCAGGACTAAATATGCAGCATTAGTTCCAGATCAACACTTTTCCTTTGTTTTTGAAGTTTCACTAAGTCTAACTTTTCTACTAAGTCTAACTTTTATTCAAAAGGCTTGATCAAATGATTCATGATACTTAACACTTCTCAAAGCTAGGAAAAAGATTTCACAGGACTGTAGGCCAAACTGAATTTGCTGCCACAGTAATGAGGACAGAACAAGGACAAGACCTCAGGAAAGCTAGACTTGCTGCTGCTCCTAGAAAGTTGGAAAGATATGGCTGGCAACTGCTTCTGCCTCCCCTGTACAGCTTGGTCATGGCTCTGGGAAAAGCAACATAGTCAGTGGGACAGTGGCAGCAGTCTGCTGCCTTAATCAGCAGTGTCCTTGTCCAGTGCATAGAGCTGCCCCCAATGCCTCACCAGTTCTTGAGGCAGTGACACTTTTAGCATAGTTGTTCTGGGGCAGCTGAAATCTTTCCCTTGTGTTGCCATGTCACTCTATTTTGCATTTTTTTACTTCATTCCTGTGTTTCTCTTCTCTATTTCCCCCTGCTTCTTTAATTTCTGATTTTTCAGACATTTGCCTACATTTCTTTTTTTTTTCTTCCATAATTTCCTGTTTTCCCCTCCCTGTTCACCATGGTGCCTAGTCTGTGTTTCTTGTCTTGCAGTTATTTTCCCTCTCCTTTCCCAGAATATCTTTCTTCAGTTAAAAGACATGACCAAGAACCCATTTGGGTCAGCAGAATGATTCCTAAGAACCAGGCTAGAGATAGATTTCTTCTTGTGTCTTCGAATTGTCACTCCTAGTTCATTTCCCCACAAATGTAGAAATGAACTTATCATCACACTTATCCTACTGGCCCATATATATTGTTGAATGTGATTTCCAGATGTTGATAAATGCTTTTGTCTGTTATGGACTGGATTATTTCAATTCTTTGTTAACAAGGCATACAGTGCATTATATCTAGGCTGCAGCTAATTCATAACATTGTAACATGTATAATGCTACATGTACAAAGAAGGTTGTACAGTTCAGTTCAGTTGTTCAGTTCTAGGAATCTTTCACCGTATCTGTAAAAATCTTGCAGTTTTTTAATTCTGCTTTTACCTTTTGACATCCTAAAAGGCCAAAATATAGTATACTTCACTGAACTTGAGCTGTACTGCCCCAACAGTGCTCTGTATTCTGAATTAGATGGGTATTTGGTTTGTTTTAAGTATAATCTTCAGTTAATGAGTACTAGAGATTTTGCCAATTATGCCCCTTGCTTTGAGAATACACTTCATGTTGTTATCTGCAATTCTTAATCAAAATGTAAAAGCAGATTAAAGAATGACAGGTTTTATGCTCCATTTCATTGTCCCTAATGACTGGTTTTAGTAGTACATTATATTGTAAAATATTCTCAGACATTTTTGTCAAGGGGCTCTGTAATTTCAATTTTATTTTATTTTATTTTATCTTTTTCTTTTTTACAGAAGCACACAAGTGAATGCAGCATACTGCTTGTCAACGCACTAAAGATATACAGAAGGGTACTATTACTTCCCTGTACTGTGACAGTGTGCAATTCAAAATTACATAAGCTTTTTTTTATTGCTGTATTGCATTGCATTTCCCAGTCTAATTTTCTCCAGCCTTCTGCTATTCTACTGCTATAGTTTTGTATGTCTTTTCAAAGTTTATTAACCATTTCTGTGTCACTGTAAGTTGATTTATTTTATTACACATTTAGCCTTCTCAGGCATAGCCTTATGCTTTGTTATCAATAGCTATAAGTTTCATGCTTGTATTATTACCAAATTTTCCAAACCTCATTTTCTTACATATTTTTATGATGTTTTGCACAAAAAGGGGAAGACTATACTGTTCTTGATCCACATTATATATAATGCTTAAAAGCACAGAAGCAATTACATTATCATTATGTCAATATGTAACTATATACTTAGGAAAAAAAAGCAACTGTCAAGGAAAAGGAGGAACAAAAATTTTGCATATTTTTAACATGCACAGTGTTTGTGACATATAAAATAGGAACAGGGCAAGGTGCCAGTTCCAACTTAATGTGTGTTCAGGTTAATGAGAGATTAGGGTCCAGAATAATGACATTCTTAAATGTTAATATATTCTTATCTTGTTTCTCCATGAAAATTCAGAATGAATTTCCAGATCTTGTGGAAGCTCAGTATGTGTCCATTAATATGCTTTTTTCAGCACATCTGTAAGTGTTTGCAAGCCATGACTTATAAATGGGAGATTTACTGGATTTCCAGAACCTTGTGAAATTTCCTTTGGTGGATAATAAAGGCAAATGGATAAATTTCCATAAGAACTTGTCTAATAGGGTTACATTTGTGTCCAGAAACATGAGACTATTAGGTATTTAAACTGGCTGGACCATCAGCTACGGTGCTCCATGTGTTTCAGTCTGCTTTCCAGAAGTTTTCAGGATAAGAACAAGACCCATTATGTAAACCATTGTGCCATCTGACAAGTTACAGCTGGTGAACATTGGTGAGGGTTCACCTGGAAAGATGGCACTTTTGGGCAATGTGTGATAAAGGTTTTGTGAATTATGACGCTTTCATGATGACTTGCCTGTATATAAAAAAAAATGCTAGCTGAACCAAGCGTTTCCTACCATCCAATTACGCAACTATAATGAAGGTCTGAAGTCAGCTTCCATCTTCTTGGCAAACTGATTTAGCAAGTATTCCCTTAACACCAACAGTGAAATTTCTACTTAGAAAGATAGGAGATTAATACTTTTTTGCAGGTAGCACAGACCTCTCAACCTACTGTAAACACGTGATTGTTTTGTATGTACCATTGTCTCCTTTCCCAGTTACCCCTCAAGAATTTTTACATGTTTTCCCCTAGATGTACATACAGCTCTAAATAGGCCCTCTTCTGAGGAACTGAAAGTATTTTCTGTTTAGAGATAGAGTTCCATCTGAGGGATAGTCCCCAGGCTGCTATACTGGGTTTTGGTCACTGGGCTCTGCTCTCTTGGTTTGCATGATCACCAGTAGGCTGCAGGGCTTTCCTTGTTTTAGCTGCTCCGCCATTTTATTTGGGCACAGGCTTTGTGTCTGCTACTCTTTCGCAGGAGAGGAACCTCATAGCAAAGCTGCCTAAATATCTGGAGTCACTGTTGTCTCCAAACATATCCCAGTATCTCAAATGCATCCACTTTCGAAATTCCAGCTGCCTGGAGTATGGGGTCTTACCTTTTCCTTTTCAGAGGCATGTAATTGGCATAACACAAAAAAACCCATACAGCTTTTGTGCACATTAACAATACAGCAATGCTCTATATTTAATGGTTGGGGTTCTTTTGTAGAAAATACAGAGAGCATTAGAAAGCAGATTCAGTAGGTATTGGAGTATCGTATCAATTATGTGTCATTTTTAAATTTGGAACTTATGTCTGTATCACAGAATACTTCTAAAACCTGTAAGATTCAAAGAAGTACTCTCTGCCCCAGGATATGTGTATTGTGTCAGGAAGTGGCACTAATTGATTGTAACTGGGGAGCAGGCTAAATTGGCTGAAATACATCAATCAATATGAAAGCATTGACTAAAAAGAAATGCTGGTATTATATGACTATCATGCAGCCATAAGAGGTGCAATGAAATGTTATTTATATTTTATTATTTTGCCGCAAAAGACATGATTTTATGGATGCTGACATGAGTCATAGCTAACTTTCAGAATAGCATTAGCCCCTTTGTTCTTCATCAGGTCATTCATGGTATTGATGCTTGAGATGATGCAGGGGGTGTTACTTCACAAGACCCTGCTTGCTAGACTCCTTGCCTTTACAAAAAGAGAAATGGAATTGCATCTGAGCCACAAAAACTGCAGATTACTCTAAAATGCAGATTTTACCAAAGCGCTTTCTATGCCTAGTAGCATAATATGTAGTGGACTTGTCGACACAGCTCTGGATATTTCTATTCCTTCCAGAATAGCACAACAGGATTCTGAGTGTTGTATGGGGATTGATGATAGGATTGCTGCTGAAGGAAAGAGAACTGGTTCTGAAGTGTGTACTGAATTTCAATCTGGAAACAATGAGCTTTCTCATGAAGACTGAGGGGGAAAAAAAAAGCCTGCTTTTTTTGACTGAGTTGAATTCTATGGAGTATTTTCTAATCTCTCATTGATTATTGACCAATATCAGTGGGATAATAGAGTGCAGTTCACAGCTACTACTTACTTCATTCTGAGAATTCAAAATGCAAAAGGCAAATCTTTTATGATTTAAGTATGCTGAAGTTTCATTTTTAAAAATATGTTTAAATGCATTTGTAATAATGATGATAGGGTGTAATCTGCTTTTAGAATTCCATAATTTGAATACAAAATATTTTTATATTTATTCAGCATAACATTTTAAGTAGAACAAGAGGGTATCACAAAGCTTTTCAAATTCTGTTTTTATTGCTGTCACTTGGGGTGTTTGAAATATGCAACATCTATATTACTTTTATACATTACTTTGAAATATATTTTAGTATGCAGGAAAGCATGTTTTCCAGAGATATGCATTAGATGTATTGGTTCCAGCATCTCCAGAAGTGCATCCAGCCTGCACCAGCTGTGGATAAGAAAGCTGATGCTTTAAAGTTTCCACAGAAGATTCTTCATCTTTACTTCCCCTGCCCATTATCTTTTCACATAGATTCTAGCTGAAAGCAGGTATAATCTCCGGAAATCACTGGTAGAAGAGCTGTACAAGTATTAGCAGCTCCTCCAGCATAACTGCTATTGGTATGAGATCAGGGTTGAACGTCGTCAGTTTAACTGAGGAGAAAACATTTAACCTGTTCTTGTAATAAGAAACAAAGTGATTTCAATTTGACCTCCAGTGTGCATATGTACTCTTTAATAACCTCATCACACATGTGCTCCCTCCATATTCCCTCCCCTCCCAGGATATTTTTTTTATCCTGGTTTTGTGCATCAACATTCACAACACACTTGTGAATGTGAAGAGGACAGGCTTGCTACCAAGAGAAACAGAAAGAACAAATCCAGAATATGCCTTGGAAGTAGATCTGATGTCCTTTCACTATGCACCATTAGGTAGGATCAAAAACTGACTTTCATTTGCCTTCTGGGAACCTGCAGCACCCTGAGCTGCCAAAGCAAGTTCCTCCACTGCCTCACTTAAAATCCTCTCCGCAAGGCAGATGTTGGGCTAGGAAAGAGGAGGGAACCTCATCTGCCACACAGGGCTTTGTATTTGGAGCTGGCAGAATTTGAAAGTTCTTTGACGGATTGCTGGATGGACCTCACTGCTGCGAAGCATGGCAATATTTAGCCCGTAGTTGGTGCTTAGCAAAGCCTTCAGTTTCTGACAAATCAGGAGAGAAATGGATTTGTCACAGCTCTGATTTATTTCAGTTTAAGTTTGAAATGAAAGATGCTGAACTGTGAAGAGCATTGTTCGTAGTCATAGGGATGATGAACAGCAAAAGCGCCTATGAACAGGTATTATATTGCAAAACTATTGCTGTATATGTTTGCTATTTACAGACTGACTCCTTTAGGCAATAAACACTCAGAACATCACTATCTTGGTGGCAGGTCTTTTGTACAATATTTTAAAATAAAACCTTTTTAGTTTTCAGAGTTGGCATAGTTAGTGATTTGTGACAAGTATTAACTATCCCCCCCAACCAACATTTATATAGACTTTAAGTTTTTCGAAAAGATGATACAACTACCCACTTGAAAAAATTCCCATTTCTCTTAAGTATTTAGATGCCAAGTTGAAAAGCATATTACAAATACTTACGATACGTAACTAAAAATTCCATCTAATTATATCATATACACTAAGACGTCTAAGAAGAAAACAATAATGTTGATTTCCTTCCATTGTTATCAGAGATTATTGTGAGAGAAATAGGAAAAGTGTCTCGTTAATTTATGATGTCTGGGAAGAATGATGTGCAAGACATCTTGACAAGAAAAGATTAGAACTAAAATAAATTATTAAATGAAATAAATTTTATTTTGCTTCAAAAAGTTAGTGTTTTCATGACAAGACAAATGTACATAAATTACTAATATTACATATTTTCGCTAGGGAAGAGAAATAGTAAAGCACTACAATAGCATAATGGTGCTATTTCAAATGTCTTATTAACAGTTTGAGTTGTCTGATTAATGAGATACTGAGAGCTCTGCTAGGGAATAGATTATCTTTTTTATATTACAAATGTAATTTGTAAATAAAAGAAATTTAATGTAAAAGACATGTAACATGACAATATAAAAATAGGTGCTCATCATTTGTAGATTGTAAGATGTATTTATAAATTTGTTGACTTGTAAGATAGAAAAGGCCAGTCTCATCCAGAAAAAAAGCACCTGCATTTAGAGATATCATGCTAACTCCATCATACCCTGCTGGCAAGAGCCAGACCAGGATTTACTAACTGCTGTTGGTATATTTAACTGCTGTATACGGGGGGTCTACAAATACACAAAATACTTCAGAAAGCTGGTCATAGAAGAGTAGGTACAAGAACATTTAGATATGACATCTGGGAGTTTAATTAAGTCCTCAAACTAGAATTATGTTCGGCAACATTTTACTAATGCTTCCAAAAGCTCAGAAGCTCTGTGGACCCTCATGATCCAAAGAGCCAAGCGTCAGCAGCTTCCAGATCTGGGCTCTTTGGAAAACCTGGCCAACTATTTTGATGTGTAAATGGTAGGGATGGTATGCTGAACTCTTCTGAAAATCCAGTGCTTAGTATCTGCTTCATTTATCAGCCATCTAAAATAATAGCTTTGACAAAGACTGTTACAACTAACAGAGAAATGCAGCTTGTATTACAGCATCTTCCCACCACCTTTCAATTCTTCCAACTTTGATATATTAATTTATTTTGGGCAGTAATGTTCCAATTATGCTTGCAACACAGCAGCATTTTCTTTTGATGTGAATCAGCAAGCTCTGTTGTATTATTTTAAACTCTGCATGGTAAGGGAAGTAGTGGTGAGGCCTATATTTAAGATAACCAATATTTTCCATTACAGAATATCTTGCAGCAATATTTAAAGAAATGCCATTTCTCCATGGTTTGCCATTTGGTAAAGTCAGAAAGCCAGGATCCCTTTTGTTGGCCTTATAAAAAACAGAAAAGGGCAAGTTACCAACTTTCAAGTAATGGCATTTTTCACATATGATTTGTTTTGTCTAGCACAAAACACTGCGAAACCAAAACCTTTCATATCACGAGACTATTCCTGGACCACTGGGGAACATGCCCTGAACTTACAGTGCACAATGTACCTGCTCATTTCAAAGATCATCTGGCGGTGCTCACAAATTCTTAATGCCAGATCAGTAGCCCAGATCAAGGCAGATCACCATAAAGGCCGATTACATCAGCAGGTAATGCACACCAAGGGGAGCAGATTTGTACAGCAGTTGGTGCTGAGGACCAGGCACCCGTGCTCTAGTCTGGCCCGATGAACTGAACACCTATTAGTGTCTGGAGTACATCTTCCAGTTTAGTATCATGCAAAAAGAATCAAATTCATGTGTTCAGGGACCACTCTGTAACGTGGATCAAAGCAGGATCATCAGGATGACTGGTGAATTTACTTCAGGAGTGCTCTCCCAATGCAAACTAAAACAATAATGTAGAACAAGAGTAAGTACTCTCAGAGTACTCTCAGAAGACAATAAAGGTTCCCTATGGTTGTGTTTTCTGTATCTAAAAGGTGTTCCTTCTCTCCAGGGAGCTTTGCTGTGTTTTCTTCTGCAGGGAGCTGTGTTTCCAGGAAGAAGATGATGAAAATGTGATGCAGGGTAAAGAACTGTGACAGTGGTGCTTTGCTATTATTCTCTGGCTGAAGTGCCTGAGAGGTATAGAGGACAGAGGGGAACTGGGAAGAAGGCTTACCTACTGATACTCACAAGCCAGCATTAAATACTGAGTGATATCAGTCTGAACATTTGTTTTATTTATTTATTGTGTGTTTATTAGTAACATGGAACAGGGTATGAACCCACAATAAGTAAATGGCATAACTTCTAAAATTTGCACTTTGTTTCTAAGGCAATAGCAGGAAAGGAACAGTGCACTATTAGGAATTTTTAAAACACTCTTAGCTTATGCACCTTTATTAATCATCTTATAATGTAGAACCAGGTAGCATAGTTTTATTAATTTATCTTTGAAGAGTTGTTCTATTAGGTCTGATCATCATGATTCCATTCAAATCAGTGACTCCAAAAGTCCAGTTGATGCAAATGCAAATATGTGACAGCTGTAGCCAAATCATTTTTGAATTTGAACTAACTACCTTAACCTAAGCTCCAGCAAAAAGGAAACCACAAGGATTCAGTCCTTACAGAAATGAACATTTTCTAGTGGACTAGCATTTATCAGTCATGATGAAAAATATATCTGAAATGGAAGTTCTCTTTTACTTTAAGAAGGAAGTTTCACAGTTCAGCACAACACTTCTTTAATGACTCTTGCTAATAGAGTGAGATGCTAATTATGAAAATGCCTGTGTTGTATTCATAATTAATCAGATTGCAACAAATAAGTAGATATATTCTCAAAAGATCTGCTTGTGCAGGGCCTGGATTACACAAAACTAGCCGCATGCACTCTACATAGACATTTCCTTTTCCATTTGCCTGGATTGTTTCTTCCTGGGTTATTCTCTTCTTTCTTAAAGTTTTCCTCACTCACCCTTTAATTTCTTCAGTTGCTTCTGTTAGACTCAAATGCAGAAATATGTTTATTATCATATCTTTAAAGTCTTATCATGACACTTTGAGAGGGAGACAGAGAAGCACAGCCTTTCTTTTAAGCACTTGAAAAATGATATTAAAACTTTTCAAGCAGAACTTGATAGCTTGATTTTGGGGTGTTTTGCCCCTTCAGAGTTTTAGAAGAACATTTCCTGCAATTGCCACTATAGTTTAAAAAATCTCCCTTCATTATGACAATATCATAGTTGAGCCAGATTTTTCCTATGGTTAATTTTTCAGGTAGGACATTACTGTGCAGCCATAAAATCTGTTCTCAGTCTTCACAAAATACCTATAAGATTACAAAATCCTGCTGATGTACAGAAAATAATCTACTTTTGTCCACATATTAACTGTCTTTTCAAGAAAGACTATGACATAAATGTCAAGTTTTTTTTCTAATTGCTTCTGCAAAAGCTCTTGAAATTTGACTTTTCTGTGCACTTCTGAATTTTACTAAGATTCTATATAGGTGCTGTGCAAGTGATTTAATGCCTATATAAAGATAACAACCTATCTGAATGTTGATAATCAGCTTCAGATAATTTTGAATTTTACTTATCTGTCATACAATACTTGAGCTAAAATTTGCAATATAACCAGAGTATTTGCAAGAGCAAGCATCTCTGCCTGACTAGATGGGATAGCCAGGAAACTTCTGGAAGCTGAGAACTGGACTGTGTGTTATCTTGAGAGCTGACGATTTCTATGAATTAAAGGTTGATGCTGCCTTGAGCCTGTGATTGAAAATACAAACACTACCTACAATCCAAGAGAAGTCTGATAGCTGCAGAGCATCTGATATATTTTAAGGTGAAATAAAGAATATTTGAAAGTTTACCAGGAAGTTTGCTTGCACTTGAAGTGCAAGCAAAAGGTTTTCTGCTTATTATTGGTAACTCTTATTATTAACAAAGGCTAAATAAACATTTTTTAAATCTTAGAAAACTTAGGGAAAAAAGCTTGCAAAAGATTTTGGTGGGGTCAGTCAGTTTCCAGATTAAATGAACTTTAGATAGGCTACTTCCATATAGTTCTATATACAGGCTATTTCTATAACAGAAAGGCTCAGCTTGTGTTTCATGAGCTGTTTGTGACTATATGAAAAATTCAAGTGGAATTCCTATGCCAGGACTGCATGATGTGACTGGCAGCTGCACAGAGCTGGAATAGAGGTTGCAGAGTAAACCTCAGCAGCATGAGGAAGCAAGCCAGCAGAGCCATCACCAAACGCCTTTAGGATCCAGCTGCACCCTATTTCTCAACAGATTGGTGGGACAGTGGGAAGCCTTTGGTTGTTTTCTATTTGTGAACTGCATCTGGAATTTCCTCTTCTCATAATTCCCTAAGCAAACAGTGTATATCCTGTAATTGCTACCCTTGTTCCAAGGACTTGAAAAATTCAGACTCAGATTTTAGTTACTGCACAGATAAAATGTATTTGCATTTTTTTGCTTACTTTACATTTGATAGTGTTGCAGTTATGCTGGAAATCTAACTTTTACCTTGGTTAGATACTTCTGAAGCCTCATTGCTGAGTCTGAAGAATTAGAGTCCTTAAGTACGAGTATTCATTTGGTCATCTTAGATCAAAGAAAGCAAAAACATCTGGATTTTATGCCTTACATGACTTACAAAATTATAATAAATCTGCAGTCAGTTCCTGCATATCTTTAACAAAGTTATATAGGCTTCTGAGAGTTCCAGGTCATACAAGACGCAGTTTTCTTCAGCTATTTCCATCCTCATGTTTCAGAAATTGATACTTGTATATAATCCTACTTAGATTGCTATGCCTTTTTTACTGTATATATGGTAAGTCAGTTGTCTCTGCCCTCTCTGGAGACAGCTATGAAATTCACTACAGATTGGCATGTAAGACTTTATACGAGAGAGAACACAATCTCTTTTGTGTCTAAAACATGTCATTTATTCTGAAAAAAAATATAATATTTTTGTAAAGTGAGATATAACAACATAGAAGTATTTGATATTCAGGGATATAATTAAATACTCTTAGCCACATGGAAGTAGTACATTATTTTGAAGCTATTGCTTACAGAGTAAGACACTATTCATCTTAACTGAGCAAATGAGACTGTAGACTGCAATCAGCAAAAGATGTGAAAAGTTTTGTGATATTTGAGGCTAGATTTTGATAGTAGCCAATAGTTCCACAATAAGAATGGCCGTTTCACATACTTTCTAAACAAAATCTTGGCAAGATGGCAAGAACTAGTGAAGAATCTGAAAAGAATTCTTATTCTCCTGTTGAGATAAAGTGATCAGTATCAATAGTTGGCATCAAAATATAATGGTAGAATGGATTGTTCTCTAATGGAATTCATTGGCAAGAGAACTTTCAAAATGGTGGAGGTTTTTTTAGTTATCATGAAATCATGAATTTAAATGTGGAAAAAATGTTATTGCATAGTGCTAGATGTGGAAGTTGTCACTAACTGCCATTTCAGCTGCCTAAGTAAAAAAAAACCTAGTTCCTCAGAGCTAGGCTGCTAACTAGTACTGGAAGTACATTCAGTGTACAGCTACACTGATAATTTGGATCAATCCAGCAAACCATTTCACACTCCCTTAAGCCACTCCTTTTCCCTGTAGCTCCTTAATGACAATCTACATCATTCTTCTCACTGTTCCACCAGAATTGTTTTAGTTTCTGCAAATTGTTCTATTTTCTCCTTTCAATCCTGCCTCTGATAATGAGCAGAAGAGAGAAGAAGTGGCATGCTAAGATCAAGTGTGGTACCTGTTTTCACCAGTTTACATAATGGAAGTCAAGAAGGGGGAGTTGTCTGGTGAACTTTCTGCACTTACAGAGCTTCTGTGAGCTTTAAAGAAGCATGCAAGTTGGGGCTGGACTGTGAGATTAGTAGCAGTATATCTGCACTCTTTCCAACCTGGGCTGGGTCACAGCTCCTCAGGGAAGCTGGTGATGTCAGGCTACTGATACCAAATTTAGGGTGGACACCCAGTCAGTCTAGAACATTGCTGGAGCCCAGAGCTCTTGAGTTGAAGATACTCATTTTCAGGCTCCCAGCTGGCTGGGATTACAGACATGAACTACTGGAAATGACACAGGAGTTCAGCAGAGCTTCCTGGCTCAGACTGAGGCTGCTATCAGGGTCAAAACAGAATGAATTATACTGCAGAAAATCAATGCAGACTTGAGGGGGAGCTTAGTAACTGGTATAGAGAATGTCCTCAGTTTCTAACATTGTTCCCTGTATGCTGTGGAGTTTTCTTCAAAACAGCTCCTCAGTCTCAGTGTAGGACTTGAGTAGGCCAGCATCCAACCCTTGCCAAAGCCTCAGTGCTATTCACCAGTTGGATTTTCCATTATTACCATCAGGTAATAATGTGATCGGGGAAATTACCATGGAGCAGCATGGTAACTTGTTATCCTTCAGTAAGTTGTTCCTGGATCTGTAAGTTTCCCTCTCAAGTAGAGTAGCTACTGATTCCTACAAATATCAGCAAAATCCTGTGTAGCAACTGGGTCCATCCTTACACTTTCACTTCTTCATGGGGCTGTGGGACAGAAGGCTTGAGAGATAAAGAGCACAGTATCAGTAGAAAATGGGAGGAAGGTGGAAAGGGTGAAGAAACTTGGAGTCCTGGCTTGGTGAAGTAAGCCAAGAGGTTGTGTAAAATGGAAGAGGAGACTAAGTAAGTAGGAGCATGTAGTAGAGACGAATAAAGGACCACTGGGGTTTGGAAATGCTGAAGTGGTAGCATGCAGTTGGAAAGTAGGGTATGGAGGTTGAACAGCTGAGTGGTAAGGACTGGTATGGATTCCGGTAGCCAGAGGGATTGCAAAAGGGATAAGAGAACTTCAGAGGTTGTCATCAGAGCAAGTGGTATTACAGCAGGGTGTTGTCAGACACCTATGTAGGGGGACTAAACAGCTGGACATGAAAGTAATTAAAAAATTGGTTTTAGTGTTCCCCAGATACATTGCTTTCGGAAAGCAAATCCCCTATCTCTGGACAAAAATGAAGCAAAACAGATTTGTCCCAGTAGCAGTAGGAACACAGCTCTGGTTGTCAGGTTCTTTCACTAGCTCTCCCACTCAGTTTAGCTGTGCATCCTTGCTATAAACTATTCTGGGATGGTATCATCTTACTCCCTTTTGTCTATCTTTCTTGCTGTTTCACTTTGCAGAGAACAATTAAATACCTATTGGGCCAAAGAGAATGTTCTCTAGGTGAGTAGTTAAATCACCTTCGTGGGAAGTGAGAGAGATGAATTAAACCCTTACAGCCAGGGCAGGGAACTGAACTTCTGGTATTCCAGCTTTCTTGTAAGTACTATAAAAATCATTGTGATGAATGAGGTTTTGAATAAAAGAGAATGCACAACATAGTCCTTTTCCTGTCCTTTGAAAGAACGAGCTGTTTTTTTTGTTAAAGAAAGGGCTTAGGCACTTATAAAAGGTTAGAAGGTTTCAGGTCAATGAAATCTTCATCCTTGCAGCCCAGAGTTAGATGACTAGATGCTGAGAAGGGTGCTATTTAAAACACTTCTGTGTTTTCTCATGAAGTTCAACAAAGGCAAGTGCAGGGTCCTGCACCTAGGGAGGAAAAACCCCATGCAACAGTACAGGCTGGGAGCTGACCTGCTGGAAAGCAGCTCTATGGAAAAGGACCTGGGAGTCCTGGTGGACAAGAAGTTAACCATGCCCTTGTGGCCAAGAAGGCCAATGGTATCCTGGGGTGCATTAGGAAGAGCGTTGCCAGCAGGTGGAGGGAGGTGATCCTCCCCCTCTACTCAGCCCTGGTGAGGCCACCTCTGGAGTACTGTGTCCAGGTCTGGGCTCCTCAGTACAAGAGAGACATGGAACTACTGGATAGAGTCCAGTGGAGGGCTATTAAGATGCTGAAGGGCCTGGAGCATGTCTCATCTGAGGAAAGGCTGAGAGAGCTGGGACTCTTCAGCCTGGAGAAGAGAAGACTGTGAGGAGATCTTCTCAATGTGTACAAATATCTTAAGGGAGGGTGTCAAGAGGATGGGGCCAGACTATTTTCAGTGGTGCCCAGTGACAGGATGAAAGGCAATGTTACAGGAAACACAGGAAGTTCCATCTGAACCTGAGGAAAAACTTCTTTACTGTGAGGGTGACATAGCACTGGAACAGGTTACCCAGAGAGGTAGTGCAGTCTCCTTCTCTGGAGATACTCAAAACCTGCCTGAATGCTATTCTGTGCAACATGCTCTAAATGACCCTGTTTGAGCAGGGGGGGTTGGACTAGATGATCGCCAGAGGTCCCTTCCAACCTCAGCTATTCTGGGATTCTGGGATTCTTACTAGCTGGATTAAGTGACTCCCTGTTAGAGTGCAGGCTTCTGAGCATCTCGATCTCAGATACCTGTATCTCTTCAAGAAAAGAGAATGCAGTATGTGGAATTGAGGAGCTTTCAAATTTTTTCTAGCTGAGAGTTACGTAGGGTTACCTAACTAACATCAGCAAGTAATATTCAAGGTGTGGAAGCTTAAACTGATAGCCTATGTGGATGCATTATATTAGACACCGAGTTCTGGCTTCTAGTATGTTGAAGTCTTCCAGATAAGGTTCCAAATGCTCTCTAGCAGGCCGTGCAGCTTTCAGTTTCCAAAACCAGTGGTATATGAAAAATAGTATCAAATATTTCAGATTCATAGAAAAGTAATGTTAATAAAGAAGGGGGATCTTCATGATAAGAATGCTACAATTAACCTTTTAAAAGAAAAAGAATTATGCACTTGGGTGCACTGAGCAATCAGTTATAATGGTTGTATTAAAATTCACAGTATGGTGAAGTCACAGCTTAAGGAATAAGAGCCATGCTAGTGTTTGCAGACATCAGGGCATTTTTATGAAAATAAAGAATATTTTGTCTCCATACTAAATGATTAGAAAAAAAACAGGGCAGCTAGCTTAATGGAAATGCTAAAACAACTGTTTCTTACTCACAGATCTACTTAGAACATTCTTTTGTTTTTATAAGTATGGCCAAAACTTGGAATAATTTTCTTATTTCTCATTCATTACCTGCCCCAAAATATTCCATATGATGATTTAGAAGTCCTGAGTCTTGCTTTTCATTCCATATAATATGATAGTAAATGTAATAATCCTTTCTGAGGGCAATAGGAAGGTGCATGTCTGTACAGTGGTGCGAAAATTCTAAAAGCATTGTTGAGTTCTTGTTTGCCACTAGTTTTACACAACTTTAATTGCTCTAAGACTTATGTGCATAGCATAGCAGTAGAATAAATCTAATGTAGGCAAAGAAGAAAGCAAAATGTGTTTTCTCTTACTAACTATTAATCATTACACAGTGTATGTTACATTGACAACTGCAGCATAAAGTTTATTTCTTGAGTAAAATCTTTAGTATGCTAGGTCATTATCTTCATCACCAGCTAACATATTCTTAGAGGATTTTTTTTTTTTTGATAAACCTAGCATACTTACAGATTATATCTTCTAAAACAGGGCCAAGGACTGTCCTTTGGTCAGCTGATGTCGAATGGCACAGCACACTTCATTTCCAAATGGCTCTTTCTCTACTGTCAGAACAGAGTGGCTTTGTCCTCACTGCCTTAAGATAATTTCCCTTTGCACTTCCATCCATCAAACAGTGTCCAGGCATTACCTGGGAGAAAGCTAGTTGGGAGAGGTGCAGTATGGATAATCTCAGGCCAATGCTCAAGCATGTGCCCTCATATTGTTTCATTCACCTGTGTAGACATGGCTGTAGTGACTATTGGAAGGAAAATCCTTCCAATGATGAATATTTAAGTGAGTATTTAATCCTTCCAGTCCTGAATATTTAGCATATATTTAGGCAGTGTCTTTTCCCCTGATTTTTGAATGAGTTTCTATTGCTGTGAGAGAACTTGGATCAGAAATGGTGTATTTCAGTGTTTCTTTTGGTAGTTTTGTCATCCTACTATCCTACAATCCCCTCCTGTATGCAACTTCCTTATGGGAAGGAGGCTATAGCTGACTTGCCTATCTAACTTGATGACGATACTGGCTACTTGGTGAGGAATCTGAGCTGAATATATATGTCACACTTCATCTGTAATCCAGTCATACTCCAAGAATGCCTACAAGAAATCATACGTGAGTTTGAACTTTCCTAGAATGCTCTGCAGATTGCCCAATGCCTGAGCCTGGGCCCAAGTGCGTTTTCTAACAGTGTGGATATTAGCCAAGCAGGGGCTCAAATGCTGGCTCTGTGCCAGGTTTATGTCATTAGGAAGATATGTAAGGACACTGAAGATGAATCCATTCAAATGTGCTCAGCAATTGTGAGAACTGGTTCATAGGTACTTAAGGAGTAGCAAAGAGCTAACTACCTTTCATTCTTTCAGCAGTAATGCAAGGTTGTATCAGGGTTTGGGTAAACCCAGAACTGGTGATTTCAGTGTGCTGCATTCTGGTTACTATTGGTTACTATACCACCTCTAAGAGATCTTTGCAGCCAAATGTTAATTAGGCAAGCTGTTAGAGGCAAGAGTAGCATAAAGCCATTCCCTTATCTTTCCTGTATTAATTAACGCCAAGTCTACTGAAGTATATTACTTCACAAAGTCTGCTCACTTTACACTATTCAATGTATAGCACCTGCACAATGTTCCTGTTTTCTAATTCTTATTATAAACAAATTTCTCTCACACACACATATATTCTTAATTTTCATCACTGCTGTCAAGCCTGTCAAGAGAAATGATCAAAATCAGAACCAAGGATTCAGGCTGCAGATAAGCTGTCGCAGTAAAGCAGGTCACATTTTACACATATTTTCTTAGGCAGAGTCACACCTCCTATTTTTCGTTTAATATCAAAGGGATTTGGATCTGCCTACCCACTGTCAGGCATGACAATATGTATCATACTGCATGGTTATGGCAGAGTACTGCTATGTGCCACTGCCAGTGTAAGGTGGAATAAAGTTTACTGTTTAAAAGGTACCTATTCTAGGTGCCCTAAAATCCTCATACTTACTCGGATTGCTCACCAGCCTGCTAAAGGATGTGTAGGAGACCTCTTTCTTCCACTGCTTCCTCAGCTGAGAAGTCCTAAAATTCTCTCTTTCCTATGCTGCTGTTTTCAGCAGAAGAGAAAAAAATAGCAGATTGCCCGTTCATGTTGCCACTGCAGCTGCTTTTAGAGGGAAAAGGCTGTGCAAAGCAGTGCAGAAGATGTGGGTAGGAAATAAGACAGAGAATGCTGTGCTGTGAAATATGTAAGAGAGCTCCATCTTTGACTTAAAACTTTAACATCCTCTTCATGTCTGTTCCTGCTTCAAAGCATGTTGCAGCTGACCCCGTGGGAATTTCATTCCTGCACTGAATTTCTCCATTGCCCTCTGCTTAGTCCCTCACTGCATGGCATCCCTGAAGAAAGGGATTAGAATGGGAAGACATGGAAGGTGGGGCTATGCTGCATAGTTTAGTAAGGGGAAAGAAAAAGATGGACAAAGGAGTAGGAAGAATAAAATGCAACCACTGTTTCCTATAATCATTGCCAAAAGCTCCAGTGGCAGTGGGAGAAGACTGCTGAGTTATGGAACATGGAAATGACAAGAAATTAATCTGAAGGAGGAAATCATCTGTCTCGAAACTTCATGAACATACAATTAACAGTTATTCAGTGATGTACTAAATCCTTCCAGAATCTCAAATGCTGCTATGTTCCAACCTCTGTTAACAGAAAATAAAAGGTAGAACTACCTACACAATGCAACCATCTCTTGGCCCTCTGAGCAATGTTATAACAAACCAAAAGCAGGAATGGTCCTTTTTGCTTACATGTTAAACAGAATATGGTGAATGGAGAATGTTAAGTCTCAGCCTTCATTCACAAGTTGCAAGCTTCTACTCAGTGTTACTTGACTCAAGCACTGAATCTGCTCCTAATAAATGAGACTGTATTTCTAAAAGTTAACAATGTTAATACCTTCTCAAAACAGTTCATTAAAACTTCACCTTCATTAATCCTTTAGTGAACTCTTTAAACTATACTTGTTCATGCTAACGGATTGCTGAAAGTCTCCATCACAAAAAGATTCCAGAGGATGAATATTGGTACCCTGCAGAATGGAGCATCTAGGTGAAGTAATTTTGAAACTTCAGATTATGCATACATCTTTAGCATCTGCTCCCACTGCTGCAGTTTCCCATTCAGTACCAGTTCATCTGATATAGTGAATACATCAATAGTGCATACACACATCTTGACATCTGGAATTTAAAATCTGAAACATAACACAAACTGTAAAACCTACTTACAGATCTTCTTTACTTAACCTTAGTTTTTATGGCATTCTCCTTACTAAACCATTCCTTGTCACCATTGATATTATGTTAACTCTTCTTTTTCTACTTTTTTGTAGCTTGCTCTTTGCTGAGATTGACAGTCTAGAAAGCATCACAGGTTTAATGCATCCAGCAGACCTGAAAATTGAGTTAATGAAGTTTTGAGAGTGAGATTAATTTATCAATCATCTGGATTTCTGTGACAGTGTCATCTTCAATTCCTGAATAGTGATTAGGCTATATTTGTTTCTATCCAGTCATACTGTCCATTCACTTCCTATCAGTATATACCAATAATCTCCAAATACATAAAGGAACAAAATCCTGTGAACCTTTTCAAATAGAATATATATCTTCCTCTCTTTTAGGAAGTTATCTCTGATACAGCCCATGGTCAAGTCAGTTAGTATAATTCTGTTTTCTTCTGCCTGAAAAATGTTATGCTCCAGTGACTTTTCTTTTCTCAATCTCTTTATTCTGTTACATTCTGATCCCTTTTTTGATGTCTAGTTTTAGAGAACAGAGATAACAGCTGTGTAATTCAGATACTCTCAAATTACATTTGTTTATTAAGTTTATTCTTCTTTCAGTGCCACCTATTATTTTAGTAAGTTTAGGGTTAAATCTAAACTCTCCAAATTTTATTGTAAGTATTATATTGCAGAAAATATTACACAAGCATAAACTCTTATTTCTGTAAAATGACTTGGTTCAAGTTATTTTTCAGTTCACTTTTCCAAACTATCAGTGTTTTTTGCAGAGCTGTATTTGGAGGTATAATTAGATAAATAAATTTCCTTTTCTGCACTACAGGAAGTTGAGATTAGTCAATTTTTCCTCAACTACTTGAAATGCTAAGCCCTTTTCAGTGACTATGCAGAGATTAGACGGCACTTTTTTCCTACCCGGCCTGCATCTGCCATTCCTTACTTCAGATAATCTACCAGAACAGATGGGTAATATCAGCTGTTCTTCTCCAGCAATATTTTTCCTGCCTAGAAGCAGAGAACATGGATCTTTTGAGAGAGTAAAGTGAACTTGCAACTGTATTTTTTTCTGAGTAATCATGAACTATAAGGCCATGTGTTTAACACTTACCCACTATAACAGCTTATTATCTTATGCAGGGGTAATTATGTTTAACAATATTAATAGCTAAGCAATAATTAATCCAAAGGTCAATATAGAATGTATACATTATTAGCAATGCCAATTCTTAGCCTGTCAGACACAAAGCAATCCCCAAATCAAAAAAACTATAGCACCAGACTGCTGCCCTGAGAAGCAGAAGCCGTGAAAAATTACTCTGGGAGGAAAAAAAAGCAACCGAGCCTTAGATGAGCTCATGGACGGAAATCTAACCACTTACCTAGAAATGGAAACATCATTCTCTAAAGCATACGTCTTCCATGGGGACAGAAATAAAAGACCTGTTTTAAATGAGCCCTGGTCAAGTGTCCAAGTGTACTGGGAAAGCTTTCTGCTTATCCAGGGCCATCAGGCAATGTGTCTTAAGGTGAGAGGTTTATTAGCCTCATAGGGAAAGTATAAATGCCCATGTAAGGAGATAGCGAATATTTCTGTTTAAGATTTTTGAAAAGGAGTAAAATGTGCCATATTCTCATCTGTAAAGACACTTGCCAATTCTCAGAAACATTCTCTGTCATTCCCAGAAACATGGGCTTGTTCACGTGGATGTTGTGGATTATATAACTGCCGTTTTGTTCTGTATGGACATATATAAATGTGTGCATATATACACACACACACAGACACACATTATTTATATGGGCAACTTCCTGATTTAACGGTACTTTCTATAGAGCTACAGAGGGAGCAAAGATCCACTTGATATATTCTGTGATTTATTTGAAATGAGAGAGAGAAAGGGGAGATTTTGCCAGCAAACATTCCAAATGTTCAGGTTAAAAGGCTATTTATGAAGCAACTTGCCAAATATCTTATTAATGACATGTGTTAGGAGGCTTTATTATTATTACTATGACTTACACTTTTCAAAACATATCACAACTATGATAGGACTTAATAACTGCTGTTGTGATTGCTTTTCTAAGCAGAGTTTGTGAAGCCATGGTTGTCTTTGCATTTCTGTTATTTTAGCTTCCAAACTTTTTATAATATTAATTATACCCCAGAAAGCTTATATGATTTCAACAGATGTTTATATACTGAATGCCCAACATTATGCTAAACCACCAGTGGTTTGATGGATACATATGATTAACACATAACAGTTTTCAAAAAAAGTGATGCTGATTTGATTATGATTTGTGATTTTATGCTTAAACTTATCCTATTTAGTTCAGCAGTCACTGAAATATGACAAGTCCAAACTTAATCCAGTCCTTGTAAGAGAGTTCACTTGGAGTCTAAGGACATAAAGGATTATATTAAACGGAGTTTAGAAAAAGAAATAGGAGATGCTAAAGAAATCCTGTGAATCTTAATTTGCTTTCAGCAAATATTGAAAAATAGGTGGGAACACAGAAAATATTCAGTGGTATACTCGCACACAGAAAGACAGTGAAAGAGAGAGAGTTAGTTTGATTTAAATCCAATTTTATATAGATATATACAGCTAAGATACCAGACAGTAATAAAAAATATGGTATAAGGAGTACCCTCTACAGAGAGAGAATTTCTGTTTTCAATTCACATCTTTTTTAGCCCAGATAAATATTTGAAGCTTTCAGACACATCTTTTAGGGTTTATCTGGAGAGTAATCTGAAATGTATCATTTAGTTCGTATTTCACTTGGTCACACATTTCATGTCAAAGAATATTCATTCTTTCAGGAATACTATAATAATGATTTGCTTTATTCTCAGATATTTCACTAAAAACTTCATTTTTCTTAGAGTAGAAGTATAGATATTGAGTTTGCAGCAGAATTCAATCTGTTTACTGAGTTTATATGACCCATTATTAGGTAGTCAAGTCCTGAAAAATTCAGTATTTTAGAATAAAGTGATCTACATTGCAATGAAGAAAACATACAGCTAAATAATGTATTATTCTGGAGCAGAATCTGCTGTCAGGATGCAGGAATCTGCTAGGATGCATTTATAATTGATGCATGAAATTGCCTCATTTGAAAAATTTCCTAAGCTCTGGTGGTGAGTGTCTGTTCTGCATGATCATTTTACAGTTCCTGAATAACCATCACATTCCCAAATTTGTCTATCCTGATTGACAAATATTAAGTTTTATTATTATTACTATTACACTGCTCTAATTTATTTAATCATAGCATGGCTAACTTCCTATATTGATATGATTGACATGTCATTCTCTGTTAAATTTTCTCTCATTTCTACTTCTTTTTTTTTTTTGAGTATAGGTCTTGTAAGCCACCACTCAACCTGAAATCTGCTGACCTTGGAGGCCAGCGATGATCCCTGATGATGTTCTAAGCATTCATAGACATTCATTTACAGATCCCTTATAGTGAAAGTACTCAGGATTATTAATCATCAGTTCTTAAAAATAATGCAAAATTCCAATCAGCTTTCATCAGCAGAAGTTGCTTTGTCATGTCTATCAGCTGACCTAAAGCTAAATTATAGTGCTAATAGTTAGTCCTCTCTGCAAGGGACTAAGGTATCAGGAGGTCAGCCCTGAACTGTCAATAAGAAAAAAGGGCAAAATGGTTCCACAAAACAGAAGGTATAATGTTTTGAAGTTGGTTTTGAACTATGAAGTTCCTGTCAAAAACATGAATGCTGTAAGATAAAGCACTTAGGAGTTTTTGCTATCAGTGTCACTAATTTGGTCAAGCATCCCTTCTTTGCTGTTCTCAGAGCTCCATGATGGGATTCAAAAACTGAAGCCTGTGCTTCAGATGGTGAGGCTGAACACAGTTTGAATCCTCTTTCCTGGCTTTGGGTATTGTGACTGCCAGGCGGGCGAGAGAGGGTCAGATACCCGGCATAGAGAGACACTCAAAGTTCATGAAGGGTTAAACGGGATAGATTTATTAAAGGGCTTACACTGCAAGCTGCACGGGGAGCCCTGGGAACCACGAGGAGGTGCTGGAGGCATGGGACCAATGCCCAGGCAGGACTCAACTCATTGTATCCTAAGGGCACCTTAAATCTACTAGAACTATTTCCTTATCTCAGCTGTGCTAACTGTGACGCGTCACTAGAGGGGCGTGCGGGATTCTTTTGGACTCCAGGGAAACATCTACAAAACAGCCTTGCAAAGCACTACTTAAGACTTTGGTTTGCTCAAATAAATACTTACAGGGTTTCCTAGTGTGTTGATACACAGGTCCTACCCACCTGCAAGGTGTAATCATGCGCTTTTCTGAATACTTGGTGTTGTCTTGTTAAAAGCACTTTAAGACCTAATCTTGTCTCGAGTAAAAGCCAAGTGGTATTTCTATTTGAGTACCTGTCTTTCCCTTTCATTTACCAGAACCTCAGATACAGGTGTAGTTTCCTCTCCATTTTAACCTTCTGAGGATGTCAAAACAGAGAATAATTTTATACTTCTCCTTGAGATATACTTCAGAAGCTAGTTTTTGAAAACAGTTTGCTGAAGCAACAAGTCCTTTTGTTCCAGAGAGAAATAACACATCTTTGTCTATCATCTGGGAAATTCAGAGTCCAGTACTCTGAGGGCTCCCTTGGCATCTTATTTTTTCAGTCAAAGCTAAACAGAGAGGGTCAATAAAATCCCTGCTTAACTTTTATAATAAAGGCAAAAATAAAAGATAAAAGGCCCTGAGTACTTCAAGCTCTGGAAACTGAAGCAAGAAAAATACTGGGATAAAGTCAGACAGATTTTGAATTTGATGAATGAGATGAAGTTAAGCAAATTGTGATGAATGCTGAATATCAAGAAATATTTCCAAATAATAAGATCTAGTAAAAGCTGTTGGATTTTCTTACAGGCAGGAAGGAAAAGTTCCACCACTGTAGTTTTAACCTGGACTACATAACGTGCAGAGAATGACCCCCGTGTATGCAGAAGAATAATCTGAACAATTAGCATTCTATGTATTGTTCCAACAAGCTGTACCATTTCCTCAGTCTCCTGTGTTAGTTAATCTCTATGTTTTAAAGATGTTTTAGAAATAAAAGTACATACCTCCTGTAAAACTCATAAATTAAGATGTGTGAGAGCAAAAAGCATGAAGTCAGTCATGCTTTTTGATCGACTCAATCATAAATCCCTACTAATATTTGTCTGGCTGTATCTGAGTTTTAAAGTCTGTGCTGATACACTAACAATAGAGACAAATTGATGATTATTTAAGTGAAGCTGCTAGAAATAAACTTAATTATTGTAGTATTTTTTATAATTCTTTGAGAAGATGGGGTTGGTAAGGAACAAACCTTTTAAAATGTCCAAGGAAATTCTACTTCTTTTTAATATAGCCATTAAAAGCACCTTTGAGTAGCCACAAGAAAGATAATGAAAGTTCTAGAACTAACAGTAATGGCAATTTGTCCCTTAACAATTCTGTAGGCCATAGAGTACCTATTTTTAAATGAGAATTGTAATATTTAATATTTATGTAATAAATATTTTTATGTATGTATAATGTAATTAATTATGTAATATTTAATAAAATGCAAATAAGGATGAAAACAATTTGATGACCTGAAGTGGGACATTCCAGAAAAGAACACAATGCTAAATACCTCAAACAATAAAGGAACAGTGCAGAAGAGAGAATAGCCTAGTCATGTTCCGCATATGGCAATTTATATTTTTTCAGAATCCTGTGCCTTCATAAACAAACAACTTAATGGGTGTGACCATGGAAGGATTTCTCAATTAGTGATCTTTTGGCCAAGACTTAAGACTTTTTGTAATAGTCAACAAAAATCTGCTTTTAGCCCATTCATATTAGCTTCTAAAAAGCTCATGCAGTTTCCCTACCATGATGAATCTGCTTAAGTAAGGGTTTAGACTAATTTAAAATCACTTTAGTTGGAAAATACAATGTATTGCTTTAGGTATGAGCAATGTTCCAAACATTCAGGAACTGAATACATATTACAAACAATATAATCTGTGACAAAAGCTTTTCATCTGCTTAGATTTCACATAACTTTTTGTGATCATTTGCTGTTCTTTACAATACATGCTGCTGCTGAGTCTCAAGATGCTACACAAGTTCATCTTACATTTTAAATTAGCTTACTCACATTTTTAAACACTCCTGTCTCCCAGAACTAGATTTACTATATTTATTTTATTATTTTCCTTACTATATTAGTTCACAACTATTGGACTGGTTAACTAGTAACTAGACATTTGATTGTCTTGCTTTCACAGTCCAAATATTAATACTTTCTTCCTAAGATTCTTCCCAGGAATCACTGATCTAACATGTAAATATATGTAAAAGAAATCTGCATGCATCATGTATTGTTACGTAAAACAGTACAATGAACCACCAGTGAATCTGTTAGGTACTAAAGTGTTTTCCTGAAGAATGCTGTGCCCTCTCTATGATAGCAAATTGGGTGTGCGCACACTGAACACAGGAAACATGAGCTGCCTATGCTGAGACCTCATTCCCTGAAACAACTCTCGGCTGCTGTATTCATTTCAGTTATGAAGTCTTCAGAACATCCTTGCCTACTTCGTGTGAGTGAGCTTCAGTTATTCTACAGTGATCCTACGCGTTCTATGTATCAGTGCATGCCATAAACTCCTGCTGCAGTGGTAGCTCTACAGTTTCTTGACACCTTCATGACAATTATGAAAAATTATTTCTCTTCATTCAGAAAATGCACTTTGTATTCAAGTTATTGCTATTGCAATTTTCTTGACCAAAATTTTGTAATGTTACTAGACAAAATTTGTTCATTCTGATGTAGGCACTAATTAATGTTGCTCAGATTTGTCTAAGTGTGCAGATTGCTACCACCTCCTCAGTCTTTTTCTGAAATGTTCCCATCAGTAAACTTAGCATCTTTGTATTAGAAGAATAAATATTCAGGGAATAAAAGCTGGGAAATTTTCAGAGGTCTCCGATGCCATCAGTTTAGGACAGGAGACTAAATCATTATCAGTTCTGATGGAGTTTTGTAATGATTAGTTATTGTATTCACAAAGACAGAGAAGAGGCTTCCAGGCTATTTCAGATTTTACTTTTTTCCTTTTTGAATGGTTGTTTATACATGACAAATGCTGTTTTAGAGGGATAAATAATGAAAAATTTTAAGAATTTTTTGCTTAATGTAACTTCACAGATGGTTTGTGTGTTCACCCTAGATTTGTATTCTCTTTCCAGCTTGTTCATGTTCTTTGTGAAGTAAGAGGCATTGTTTATTAGTAGGACAGTAAAGGGTACAGATCACAGTGAATACAAGCAAGGTACCAGACAAATCTATTACTTGCATGGTTTCTCTTCCCCACAGACTTTTAAAACAAGAAGAGGAAGATGTTTTCCATGACCAATTCAGACTTTGAATTTTCTATGAAGTGAAGATTTAGGATGCCTTCTTGATACACATGCAATGCTTTCATATGTCAAGGGTTTTGGCAGCAAGTGAAAAAATACCAATCTGTACAACATAAAGTACATGGGGAAAATTTTGACTTCTGACAGTTTATAATTCTGCCACTGCTAAACATTTCTTTTTATAATGACAGTAAAAGGCTAACCAAAGACTCCTTCCTGCCAACCTTCCAAAATGTGCAGCTAATCATGAACTGGAACTGTTTAAAGTTACAACTATTTTTTTCCTACAGAAAGCACTAGACAAACGTGAGTTAGAGGCGGCTATTCCTTCCGTCACAATAGTTATATAGTGATGAAGTAATTATGTTGAGCAATTACTTTTCAAATAAAAATATGCTTGGAAATTTTGAATATATTGTTCTAAAAACTGTCTCTATTGAAGATCAGAATCACAGTACTTATATTTAAATTTTGATAAAGCACCAAATACTTACAAACTTTTGGCTCACTCCTAGACCAAGGCAGAAATTTTTCAACAAATTCTTTCTCTAACAGAAAGTTCTGATCCACACCAGCTAACCAGAATATTTAACTTCAGCAAAGCTTACGGCAGGAAAAATTTCTCACAAACACAATAAAGGAAAAAAAGATTCTAATAATGTTCATGAGTGAGTGGTGCTACAGAAGATCTAGTAAATTAGCATGTAGTTCTTACTCCCAGGTGACCTCTGTCTGGGCCTAAATGAAGCAGAGCTGCAACTAATAACATTCTTACAAAAACACTTTTTACTGCCTAGCTATGACTCTGATGTAAATTTCAAAGTTAGCAATAGGAATTGTGGAGCCCAAATAAAACTGATCTTCTTGTGAATTTTACAGTTTGGGATGATCTCTGTTAATGAAGATCAGTTTTGCTGTGGCTTCTATGCATATTTTTAATGATATAAAACTACTGAAAACATAGTGAATTATTCATTTAAATCAATGGTTGTGAGAAAGACAAGATAGCCTTCAAACAAAAGAGTAAACAGTGCCATTTATAAGACTCTAAAACTGCAATTTAAATAAAAATGTATTGTGAGAAAATGACAAGAGAACTGAGAATAGCAGATTTGGATCAACAAACACTGTATGACAGGAAACTTTGTCTTGGAAACAAACTCTAAGTTGAAAAGGAAAGAAGACTGATTTAATCCTTTTAAAGTATGAAGTTTAAAGTGTTTAAAACATTAGACCCTCTAGACATTGATGCCATAAATTATACGCTTGTAGGAATAGCAAAGAAAATGATGTGTTTAGGAGAGAGAATTATTTGCTATGTTTTTTGCTGTGATTCTAGAGAAGAAACATTCAGCTAAAGTAACTATTGCAAATATGTTTAAAGACAAGAAAAACTGCTTTCCAAGGTTTATTTGTAAGAAGCAAAGAACATGGCATTTTAGAAAATAACAATGGAAAGCTAGTAAGGCTTCTGCAAGAATATAGTATCCAAAAAATTAAAAATTGGCAGCAGCTTGTTTTTCTTATCTATATGTAATATCTATCCTTTTCTCTTTTTTGTTCAGAAACATATCTTAAGGTCTGAAGCATCTGTCATCCTTTTAACACTTTTTAAAGCTTTCAAACCTTGCAACTTTTTAAACCTGCTTTTCTGTTTTTGCTTTTGCTATTTATATATTTTCAAGGAAGATGCTAGACTTGTTTAAACTCTTTCCTCATCAGTTCCTAATTATCAGCTTTTGCTTTCTTAAAATGTTTATACATGTTTTTACATGTATTTATTTATTTCAAAATAATTATTTTTTCCTGAAAAGACCCTATATATAAAAATAGTGTCCAGAATCTCAAGAAGTTTGTGAAAATGTAATATTCAAAATATGTGTGGATATATACAAGGAATATAGACAGCTTAAAATACTGTGTTCTAAAAATTACAAGACCTTGCCAGTAATGAATACTGACAGTACACTGGATATAATTTTGCAGTTGCATTCTCAGCTGCCCATAATTAAATGAATAGTACACATATAGAGAACAATAATTATTAAGAAACTATCACTACATTGTGCCTCAGCTTCAAACAAACAACATCCTATGTGGACTGAGTTGTACAGTGTGTATTCAAATTATCATCATAGAAAATAAAAATAAAAATTAACGTGTGTAGTCAGTAAACAGCGGAAGATTGGTGAGGAGACAGGAGCATGTTGACAGATCAGTTATTCCAGCTGCCAAAACACTTGGTGTGCAGAACCCATAAGGAATGGCAGGTCGCGACCCTTAGACTTGCACCACATAGGTATCAATCTGGACTTGTGTACTCCTAAAGAATTACTGCTTCCCTTGTTATCTGTAGCACATGCGCAGCATCCCATATCGTAACCTATTAATTTGCCTTAAACCCATGCCCCCCCAAACCTTGCCATGGGCCAATGCCCTGCGGTGCCTGGAACAGCCTAGTCGCTTCCCCACAAGGCTCCTGGGGTTCCCCTTGCAGTTTGGGGATTTCAAGGTAATAAACATCTAATAACCTTACTCCAGAGTGGTGCCTTCTACCTCTGCGTATTCCAAGGATCAGTTACCGCCGTTAACAACATGTTAAAGTATGAGCTACTTCACGATTAACAATGTTATTTAGCAGTTACTATAAAACTGGGAAAGCTCAGGTATTCCATAATTAATACCATATTCTAAAATGAAGACTGGTTGTCATTGTTCCATTAGCAGTAGAGTTTTCTTCCACTCTCTACTTAGTAACACCATTCTATAATACTTTATTTGGGTAAGTATTAGAAAGACTGATGTCCACAATCTACTGTTATGGGGATAAGCAATCAAAATTTAAGTAATTGACTGGCTACCATGGAGAAAAGGTTTTTTTGTTCTTTTTTTTAAAAAAAACTGTTTATGAAGTGCTTGACCAGAAACCTGCTGAACAAAGCTGCATAAAGTCCAGGGATACTATTGGACATCAGTAGTCAGGTTTTAAATTTCAGATCTCAGTTTATCATCTTATTTCTTTTACACATTTTCTAAGTGAATGGTCTGCTTTGCCCTGGTGGTGGTATCTACACTGCTTAAGATGCAACAAGTTGCTGGCTAGCTATGTGAAATTATTACAATCTCCCTTCCCTGCCTCTCAGTTTAATTAGTGACTAAGGCAGAAGATGAATTTCTGTTGCCAGGAAGGACAGCATAAAATCAAACACCAGGGCTTCCTTATTTTGTTGTCATAAAAATCAGATCTTTCCACTCTGCTTTTCCTAAAAGTGTCTTCTCTGGATAATGAGTGCAGTACTAGCAATTGCAGGGATTTTATCACAAGTCCAGAAATATGTGGTAAGGTGTGAAATATGGTCCAGAAATATCTGGTGTTCAGCTTGAATTATTTGAAAAAGCCTGATTTGAGTTTCTAGCCCTCATGGTTGCAAAAAAGACTGAAAACAGAGATTGTTGAATCCCTGACATCAGAAGATAACTTTATACACATTCTCACTATTTTAATCTTAAAATGTTTTAGATATTCAGTCATTTAGTCAGGGTTGCTTTCAGCATCTGATGCACTGTTTTTCAGCACTTATGATTAGCAAGTTAATGATCCTTGGTATTTGCTTTTTTTTGCTCATTTCTGAAACACTAAGGTGAATGTGGATCAAATTTTCTTTCTTTTTTTTTTTTTTTTCTTTGAACCACAAGAAGTGGAAACATTTTAAAGACATGAACACTGAAATTTTTTTCTAATGACAGGATTAAATGAGCAAAAGTTCAGGGTTTTAAAATAAACATTAGCATAAAACTCAATATGGAATCATGAATTCACAAAAGCTAGGTATTAAATCCTCTGTAGCAACTACATTTTATGCAAATTCTTGCATCTCTCCTGTCCCCTCTTTATGACCATTGCTTGGGAGACAAAACATAGAGAATACCTGAAGGCTTTTCTGAATCCATCACACTTGAGGATGTGAGACACAAGATGATGAAAAAATACCTTTCTCCTTTTCCCTGCAGTTAAAATTTTAGCTAAAACACTCTCCCTGAAGGAGAGGACTTTTCTGATTTCAAGTTTCACTTTTGTTCTATCCTCCTACTAGCTTGCAATAGTTAGTCAATTGTTAATCTTCGGGCATTGGGTCAATGGCTTCAAGTAAAGCTTTTAGCACGTACACCAGTGAACAATCAGACTTAATAGAGCTCTGTTGCACTGTATTAGCACATGCTTGCACTCCCTCAAGTCAGGACATCCTCCTGTGGTTAGGGGGAACCACTGGTATAGGCAATGGTTTTCATGTACGTTGCGGGGGGTGGGGGGTATTAACTCTGGGTTTATTGCAAACAAGTTTATTGAAGATGGCAATACAGTGTAGTCATAGCAAGTGAATCTTACTGCATATTTGTTGTTGCCCGAGTCTCGGTTTCTTACCACTCCAACAGTTTCTTGTAAGAGGTTCTCCTAACTCCCAGAGAGTAACCTTGAGAGGCTTCCCAACTCAAGGGAAGACTCACCACTGTGTAGCCCACTCCCATGCAGGAGAGCTCAATGGGCTCTAGGCTGCAGTGCTATTTATGGGCACGGAGTATGACTCATGGTCATAGGATATTTGGTGTGGAGATACACCTTTTTTGCTGATCTCCTGCCGCATTGGGGAAAAGATATCTTTTTGCTGATCTCATGCCCATTTCTGGCCTCACCAGTTGCAACCAGTATCACCTAGTTCCTCCTGGTCATCACTGAGCACTGTCAGTTATTTGTGGTCAGATGGGCCCCAGATGGAGGGGGGGTGGGGGTTCTGCTCCGCTACACTTTGGGCTCAAGACCGGGTGGGGTGGGGGGCACATAGTTGCACTCCGCAACAATGTATCTGTCAATCTCCAATCCAAACTTCTGATATCTGCACTGGGTGAATTTAGCAGACTGGCGGTACCAGTCTTTCTCAGGGAACCTGTTATCAGGAGACTCAGAGACTGCAACTGACTTGTGTAACTACTATATATATATATTTTTTCTGTGTTCAAAAAACTCTGGTGAAACTTGAAAGAAAATAAGCTCCCCTATGTTTTGGAGAAGGGGGAAGAGTTGCTGTCATCTGGTCAGTGATTATGTAATTCTCATTTTCTAGGTACTCACTTGCAACCTTGGAGGCTGGTTTACAGAGATGCTGAGAACCTGTCATGGGAACAGCTCCGATCAATGCAAGTTTTGTTTTCTACCAAAAAGTTAATCAGAAAGCACAATCTGAAGAAAAAGAAGAAAAAAAGAGTGCCCACAAACTGGGTACCCAAACTTAACTATTTTACAGTAAGTTTAAAAATTCTTTTTCCTGATTGCTACCAGTGCAGCACCTCTCAATGTTGATGGTACTGTTAAGCAAAACTGCAGCAAAAAATTGCAAAGGCTTGAACTGAAATTCTTACATATAGAGTAAGACAGTTCCTTTGCAGTCACTCATGCCCTACTCCCAATTTTGTTTCTCTTTTCTACTTCTGTACAGGCATCTCGAAAGGAAAAATGATAGGGGAATTAGTATCTGTAATCAGTATGTAGAGTTTTGTTAATTTTTGGATGTAAAAGCATTAAGACATTTTTAGTAACTTTGTGCTGATTGACTCAGAATTGTGAATAGCATCTTCAAATTATACTGTAGTAATTGGATTACTTTGAAATTTTGCAAAGTATTTTGCTCTCTAGTCCATGAAACGAACCCAGGTAACTGTCTCTTATAAGAAAGTTCAAAACTGAGTAGGGTGAGAAATTGGAGAAATTCAGCACAGTTTGAATCTGGAAATTCTCTGATGTACAGAACTGAAGAAAGCAGAGAACTAGTCATGATTCACAGTACAAGAAGTGACAGAGAATCCAGATGACTGAGCAGTGGCCGAGACAAACTGTAATATTTTAAGTAATTCACAAGCATTCATTTTCACAGGTTTACAGAACACTCATTCAGTGTACTAAAGGAGAGGCTGCTGTTACTTTGGATGGGACTTTAAGTACTAAAACTGCAAGCAATAGCTGAAAGCAAAAGAAGAGCTACAGAATTTGACAGTTATGATCTTAAAAGTACCTGTGTACTTCTATGTCTGAGGCAAATAAAAATGCACTTTAAAAAGTTAAGTTAGGAGAGCATATTTTAGCTATAGCTCTCAGGCCATGAAATCACCTGCACTGAAACAAATCAGAATGAAGAAGTGAGAGCAGCACAGCATTTAGTGTGCTGTCAGTGCCCAATAACAGATAACACTACTTACTGAGCTGTGGTTTTGTTGTCACTGTCTGGCAGCAAGACCATTTGTTTTAATGACCTTCTGCCATCATGGGAAAGCAATAGCTCTTTTGATTGGACATGTGGTACAATTAAGGACTAATTGATATTCCACTGACAATATACAGTAAGTACCTCATTGTGCTGCTGACAGCATTTGATTGATGCTGCTTCAAGAACATAAGGATTGAAAGGAAATTAGTCTGATAAGAAAAAAATTGCAGTGCCAAATTTTCAAGTTATCTACTAGTGTTCTATTTCACAAGAGATATTATCGTATCCTATCCAAATTTAATACACACCAGGCAAGAAGAAACTAACATGACAATAATCCTAAACATTACTGTGGCATCTGTCATATGTGGTATGTGGTTACTGTTGTATTACAGCTTTGAAACAAGTGCACCTGAAAACAGTGATAATTTAACAAGAGTGAAGACTTAAGAGCACCAGTCTGTCAAAACAGTCAAGTCTTGAGGCCAACTGGTTCCCTGCTCATATTTGCTGTCATACTACGGCTAATACATATAGAGTTAAAGAATTCTAGATTCACCTCTTTTTTCCTACTGAAAATGTTACAGCAAGTCCTGATCTTCAGTGCTGGGCTGTGAGAAATCTAGAAACCCTGCCTATACCAAGCAGTTCTATGTTGTATTTGCAGTGGTGTAGCATATCTATAGTGTCAGAATTGCTGTATACAGCTACAGAGTGTACCTAGTTATGTACAATTAACACAATGCATTTTGGACACAACCTATTGTGCAGAATATAAGCAAGCAGCTGGAGCAAGTCCCAACAGCTACTCAAAATATGCAGTGTTTCTGTCCAGAAAACTCCAGAGAGAAATATGGCAACCTTCTGCTCTTTGAATATGTAAACATAATTCCAATGTATAGACATCCAACGAACACCTCGATTAGTGATCTAGCCCACGTCAGAACCAGTTTCATTCAAGTACTACCCTGACTACAGTGATAAAAGCTAACTGATGAGAATTTAAGCTTATTTATTCATTAATGACAAACTTTTAAAATGACATGAGAATGCTAGAGCCAGACTGAATAATGTAAATAAGGGGCCTTAAATTCAGAGATGCTGCACATCCACTAACTCAGATTAGGTTGGAGATTAGAAAGACAACTTCCTGAATGCCACCCTTGCAATTATCTCCTGTATTCTGGAGACAGATTAGAATATAGCAAAAATGGTTTGTGTTGATAAATGTTTTTTGAATCCAGTTCTTGTCTGTGTTAGCTTTGCAGACTAACAAGAATATTAAAAATTTATTCCAGTAGTATATTTAGTAGCTGTAACTTCCATTCTCACAGTCAGTTTTCAAAAACCGCCATCTAATGTGGCATCATTTTCTGCTATGGCCAAGCAAAACATGATGCAGAAAAGGAGCAAAATATGTCAAAAGGAAAGGTGGCCAGACATGAACCTGTCTTCAGCACAAATGAACAGCCACAACACAGATCATCCTACTATAACATGCCTTTTACATAGCACTGTATGTAAAACTGCAGAGAATATGCTGCTACCCCATCCTTTACCTGGAATTTTCTCGTCACGAGTGAATCTTGTATTGCTAGCTCAGGCAAAGAAGTGGAGGTAATGGATGTCCTAAAGGCTATGTTATCAGGATAAGATTTGCAGCCCATCTTTGGTGACTGGGCCAGGTCATCTGAGATTCTGGCTTCCATTTAAGCAACCAGATGAGTAAAAAAATAGATAAAATAGGAAGCTGTGGTTTTTGTGGGGCAAATGGAATATTTTTTTAATCAAGCAGAAGTTTGCTAATGATAGAATTGCTACTACTGTGTTTTAGGCAGACCACACAAAATGTGTATGTTCTATGATGCAGAACCTCTTGGGTAACCTTAAAAAGTAAATAAAAGCTCTAGACTCCAGATGACAAACTGTACTCAGGCACTGTAACTATTATATCCCTATGGCATAAAGGAATAGAATTTCTATCCTGAGATACCTTGCAATTATGTTGTAGATTCCCATATGAAGATATCTAATAACTTATGCTGTTAAAAACCATGTCACGCATGAATAAATTACTCTCCTGCTTTACCATCTTCTGGTCAATAACACAATAATCTACAAAATAAAAGTCTTGCTATGTAACAAAGAACATTGTTATGTAATTCTGAATAGGCCAAGTGTTCATTTATCTTTATTTTCTCCTTATTCTTTTGCTCCATAATCCTAACATGTTTTTATAACCACTTCTGGTGCTTTCACTCTTTTTCTTCCTCCAAATTCAGAGATCACCCTCTTTATGTCTAGAACTGATTCTACTACAATACTCAAGCAATAATACCTGTTAATTGTTGCTGAATCTGATGGCTCAGTAGAGGTAAGACTGACACAGCTCTGGTTCCCCAGGTCCAGCCAGTGGGGAGGCTGAGCATGTTTTCCCAGCTCTGGTTCCCTTCTCTGGCTAATTAGGACGAAAGCCCATTAGCAGAAATATATATACACACACACACACAATGTGGATGCCTCCAGTAGCTGGTCTTAGGCACTCAGTCTATCCAGTAACTGGCCCCTGGCTCCCCTGGTCTCTCCATTTGTTGATAGCTGGGCATATAAGCCTCCAAGGTGTGCAGCTCCACTCCAGTTGCTGGTACTCAGACCCTTTCATGCACAGGCATGCACACACACACACACGCGCACACACACACACACAGGCACTACAAATCCCTCCAGTAACTGGCGTTCAGCTGTCTATCTAGCATCTGGCTCTTGGACGCGCTGGTCTCCCAGCTGGCTCACACACAAGCACACGTTCCTCTGGTAGCTTATCCAGACCTGTGACCAGTAGCTGATCTCCAGCCCCCACAGTCTCTCCAATAGATGGCCTGGACCTCCTGATTCCTCCAGTAGCCTCAAGATAATCTTTCCCTGCATCTCATGAGTCCCACACCCCTGTAGGCAGTAATCCCGCTCAGTCTGCAAGGTGATCCAGAGAGTCTCTCTCATTGACAGCTCTGGTGAGTTTCACACCTGGAGAAGTGTCTGATAATCCTCCTTTGATAGCCCCAGGTCACACAGTGTTTTCCCCAGCTAGGTTACTGGGCTTTAATCGCCTGTCATTGTTCCTCTGTGTTCATGGATATGAGCCTGTAATCACATAACCTAGCAATAACACAAAAAAAGTATCCTGATGTAAGCTGTGTACGACAGGCTATCAAGTAAACCATAACAGTTTACAAATTACGCTTGTCTATGACAGTTTGGTACAGCAAATTTGCCTTTTCTCAGTGACTGAATCACACTTAAAAATTCAGGCTTTTCTACTGTCAAATCAAGAGTTTTAATCTGCATCCTGTACATTGGTTCTAGATGCATCATAAGCATTGAAGAACACAAAATACTACTGAAAACATTAATTGCAGCAAAATCAAATTGTAAAACTCTTGGTTTGGCTCACAGCCACTAACTTCAAAAATTGATGGATCAGGCTAAAGGTAAAAGATGTTATGTGGGGAAAAAAAGCATAACTTCAATATTTTATTTTCATTCTGTAATACTTTAATCATTTCCAAACTTATTCTTTAAAAGTAATTTGTAAACAGGTCTAAAATGCAAATTAATAACTATACCCAAAGATTTAAAAAAAAAAAAAATCAAAACCCCATCCTAGCAGTTAGGCTTTTGTGCAACTTAGAACAGCACAAAAGGATCTATTGCTCTTGCAATGCAACTTTCAAATAATTGCTTCTTTCATTAAAACCTCTCCATTTTTGAGAGGAAAGAAGGAAAAGAATTAATTGAAATGGGAATAAGCCACTTAAGACAGACAAGAGCACAGCAAAAGGTCCTTGAGATTTTACATAACGAAATGACTTGTGTACTGCTTATACTATCTCTGTTCAATGACGTATGTTTGCAGCTGTTTTATCACTTAAAAAAAAAATGACTGCTCTGTATATATGCTAATAACTGAAAAAACTCAGCCTCCAAGGCCCTGAAAACCTGTAGCCATTTAACAGACATAACTGGTAATAATATTTTTTCCAGGTATAAAATTAGTATTTTGAAAACCAATACAGAATACACAGGAACAAAACTAAGGACACTGCTGCATTAAAATATTCCTTTATACGTGATATAATTGTTAACTAGCTATTCAGTATATTATTGGAGAAAGGATTCTATTACACCAAAAAAAGAAGGATTTGTTGATTTTGGGATTTCTTTACTATTGCAAAATGCTATTCATAGAATAAAACGATTGATAGAAATTTTTAAGAATAACACAGGAGTTTTGCCTGGGGTGACACTTGTCCAGAAATTGTGTGGTAATCGTTCTGTAGTTTAAAGTAACTCTTTCTGTAACTTTTAGAGTTTTCATTTATTTTATACAACATTATGCCTATTCACACACTTGTTCTCAATGAAAAGCTAAAAGGCAAGCGAACATCAAACTTTTCAAATTTTAAGAAAGTTTTTCCTCATGATACCAGAGGCAGAGGCTGTAAAATACTTTCTAGAGGGACCACAACAAAGTGGTGCTCAGCAACATCCTCTGGGCCACTTCCCTGCCCACTTGCCCATCATCACCTCCATAGGTGCGTAATACTGGGCTCATGCAACACGTTTCTAATGGTACCTTGCAATAACTAGCAACTGCAAGCAGGAAAGAGGCTGGCTGAATGCCCAGCTCCTTACTGATCCTAAATTGTTACATTCTAAAGCATTTGCCCTGACAGCAAAGCAATCAAGAAATTTCTGGGCAACACTACTGACAACAGTTAAACAGGTGGTATTATTTCATATACTTTTCCACCATAAATTCAGACTAACTGGGAAAACAATTTCAATGTTTCTTAGACTGCTGGGAAAAAAAACTTCTAAGGAAAGATAAGTGGCTAGGGAGGCAGGGGAAGATCCTACCAGAAATTGAAAGGCTGGTTACTACTCGGTAAAATACATACCACTTTTCCTGAGACACCTTCAGAGGGCTTTGCTTGGTGCCCTCTCTGCTTCTTTTTGAAGCAGGTACTCTGATCCCAGTTCCTGTGCTATTACTGCTCTCTCAACCCAGCTGGATCTCATATTCTATTTCATCCTATTTCCTCCCTTTCTCCCTAGTTTGAAAAAGCTGTTTCACCACACATCTGGAGCCACCCTTCTGCAAGAATGTAATAGCAGTGAGAAACAGCAGATGCAGAACAAGGCGGGGAGAGGGAATGAGAAGGACAGGCACATAGTGGTGTCTTCGGTAGCACAATTCACTGGTTCTCTGATTTTGTTCAATTTCTATTCAAATCCAGTTTCCATGTGAAGAGCCACTAAGCACCCTCTTTACAGCATTCTTCCAGATAACCAATCTCCATTACATATTTACTGTTACTCAGTTTTGTACCTTCCTCTATCCATTACTTCTCACATTGACTGATTCACTGTAAGCCCAATTAGAACTCTGTAACACTTTCTTGGATACATCTCACACTCCTTCCCTTACTTACAACACACTGTTCATGTCTCACACTACAACTATTTTATAGGTTATACCTTATCACTCTCTCTGTGATTGGATTACCATTTTTGCTCATACTGACTGCTGGAATCACCCAACTGTGTGAAGCTAAACCTAAGTAAAGAGATTCAAGACCAGAGAAAGCCTGACAGGTTCCAAAACCTAATATGGCTCCTGGTTATTTTATTACTCAAGGCCTGTTATTAGAACAAAAACATCATAATCAATCTCAACTATTGGCAGTTGATGGTCTAGTTCCACAGCTTAATTATAAGGACATACTTTTTCACCTAAGTTAAGTTTGCTTTAAGCCTGCTACCTGGTTAGTTAGCGACCCTATTTCTTGTACTGTGAAGGTGAATCATCATTCTCTTTCATCTGCTTCACAGCAATTATTATACACTTCTGTCATATTATTCCTAATTCATCTGTTTTCCAAGCTGAAGAGTTCTGTCCTATTTAACCTTACCTCTTAAAAAGCCTTTCTGAACAGAAAAACAAACTAAAAATCCCAATGAGGATAATCTTTTCAAGTCTTAATATATCCTGTTTGAAATAAGGGCCTGGAGCTGCATACAGTAGCTAATGTGCAGTCACATGATGGATTAAGACAGCAGTTGAACAGCTTTTTAGTTTGCTCTCTGTTAAACCTCTAAATAACGCTTTCTGTTTGTCCACCTGTTGCAGAGACATGATATGTTCATAAAATCATCCGCAATTGACACCAAGACCCTTACTTTATGTGATCATAGCTGTTTCAGAGCTCGTGACTGGGCATGTGTTTAGAATAAATCACTGGATAACTGAAAGAGCAGAAAGAATTAATGCTTGTAAATTTTACTGTGAGATAAACTTACTGAAATCAATTCAGGTATAGTAAAACAGATCTGATTAAGTTTTACTGCAAAGTAAGTTAAAGGGATTGTTTTCACTTGCATTCTTTTTTGGTCTACTTGATATGCTTTAATTTCTTAAATTAAAAAAGAAGAAAAAAAGATAGTATTTTATCACTGAAGACCAGTTCTGTGTGACATTAGCTGACACCTTAACCCCTAAATGACCATAAGAGGATGTGAGAGAAAACTGCAGAACTGACATTAGTGAAACAGTAGGAGACAGAGGATGCATTTAAGAGGTTAGCAAAACAGGCTCCATCATTTAGCAGCTGTATTTGAAAAGAGAAAAAAAAAAAATCATTTACAACAATCAAGTGTCTAGCATTAGCAGCTTAGAGAGGCATAAATGTTGTGTTACTGAAATATTTATAAAGGGATCTGGTTAACAGTAGTCACACAAGAGTTACTTATACAGGATGCTGCAAGGTTTTTTATTAAAGTGTTTTAAATACCTCTAGCTGAAAGTTTTAGCATTAAAGAACCCCCCCTTCCCCCCCCCCCCACATCTGCATTTTATATACTTCCTGTCTTCCACTAGGAAAAAATGAGTAAGGCTGAGGGACACAGCATTTTTTTCCCAATACTTCAAAAGCCAGTACATGGAATAAATCTATAACCTTCTGATTTGTTGCTCTTTGTTTCTGGAGTTGCTCACAATCCGTAATTCCATTCTGTCCTCCAGTCAGCTAAAGTTATGAAGAAAGAGTTTTATTCAGTCACAGACTTGGAGGTATTAGGTAAGACGACAACAGATCTGTAACCTCTGGGTCATCTCTTGACTGGCAAGCAAGGTGGTACTGTCAACAGCAACACAAAACAGAAGGAGAAAGATAGCTGAGAATGGACTGGATGTTGTTTAAATTGTTGGCAAAACATTCAGGAGAGATCAGGAAAGACAGATTCTAGGGCAGAATTCAATGCTGCCTTCATACTTGAGCAAGCAGTAAAACCTTGGCAATCAATCACACAAGAGGGGCCAAATTCCAAAGCCAGCTGAGATGCACAAACAGAACTGTATCCAGTCTACCAGCAATATTAATTGACATGATGGTAGAAAGTAAAATTCTGCAAGTGGGGAAGGAGGAAAAAAGGGGAACAGAGTCTAAGCCATGGACGTACAAAGACAAGAGGGTCATGGTCAGCTACAGAAAGCGTTGCTAGTGAAGCAACACTTGAAAAATGCAGTACCTCTAGTCAGAAGGAGGCTACAAAAGGCTTTCAGCCTGTTTTAAACCTTTCCCCTAAATGATCTTAGTCCTTTCTTATTTTCTCCTTGTTCTCTCATGCATGGAGTGCATTTTTCTTCCTCTGCCAGATTGTTAATTTTAATGACAGACTCAACAACGTTTGCTGCAATACCTAGTGCATGTCATCACTCAGCCAGTTTCCATTTCATGCAGCAATGTTCACTCCCCAAGCCTATGCAAGTAGTTTTCAAGTAAGACTGGGAGTCCTTGTATGAAATAATTTCCAAGAATCTGTTACAGTAAGTGCATTTTCTTAATCTACAGTCCTAAGTCTAGAATGACTTATATTAAAAGAAAGTATTGGTGGCTTTTTCTGACCTATTCTTTCTCAGTTACTGTGTAGTATATTTTAACTCTCTTTAGAGTATTTTACTTCTCCTGACTAATAACTCAACATTTTTTTGAATGTCATTAAACCCAAACATATTTTCAGAAATAAGAAATTAACGAGGAGTAAACCCTCTTCTTAGGGCACTTTCTTCACCCACCAATTCTTCAGTCATGCTCCTCCCTACTGCTTGACACTCTGGCTTTGCCTTTCCTTAACCACCATGCATCTCCTGGGTTCTTCAGAGTTTTCAGGGCAAAGGGCCCCTCAAGCGAGGCCTCCCATGCAGCTGGGAAAAGCTAGGTAAATAAGCTGTCAGCTGCTTCAACCAACCTGCCTGTAAGTTAAAAGGCATCTGCAGTTCCCTGCGTGCCCTCGGCTCTCGCCTCGCAGGCGACCACAGGAGAAGGCAAACGAGCCACAACCGTCTTCACAAACACTAACAAAGAGCCGAGGCAGCCCAACGGCCATTCACGCTTCTTGCTGGAGCACCGTGGCCGGCATACCTGCGGCACAACCTGGCCGGGGGGCCCCTAAACTGCCTGGCAGAAAGAAAGACACCCCAGCCTCCCGCTTCAGGCTCTCTGCAGAGGGAAGCAGCAGGAAGCGGAGGGAAGCAGCCCGCCCCGCCGCCGCACCACACGGCAAACCCAGCCGGCGTCGAACCTGCTAGCAGTTCCACAGGGACAGCGCGAGCCACACGCTCCGTGCCGCCACGTGACAGCACACTCGCTCCCCCACTAGCCGCCTGAGCAATACTAGGAGCTATCCCCGGAAGTGGAATGAAAGAGTGCAGGGGGAGGTCGGGAAGGGAGGGGTCGGCGCATGCGTGTAGCAGTAGCTGAGGAGGGGGGGTCGGCAGCAGGCTCGGGCGCGTCTTAGTGGTTGGTTGGCTTGCGGTGCGGGAGCCTCAGTTGTCGCTGGAGGTAACCTTCCGCCGCGGTGGGGCGGTGGTTGGAGGGCGCGGGGGCCAGGCTGTGGGGCAGCTGTTGAGTGGGCGTGTGCGCGCCTCACGGCTGGGGGCGAGGCTGGGCAGCCGCGTGGCTGCGGTGGGTAGAGCTGCTCGTACCGCGGCCGCCGCTGCCTGGGGCGAGGCGAGGCGGGACAGAACGGACCGGACCGGCCCGGACGGCGGCACGCCGAGCTTCTCCTCGCCGCTGCACAGTTCCTAGCGTTGCGATCTGCTGAGCCAGGGAAAGGGCTGTCACTGAGCTGAGGCCTAGGCTGTGTCTTCTTGTTGCCCTTATGTGCGGCAGCGATTTATACAGGGAGGGACCCCAAACTAGGGTCTTAAGGAGGGGTGGGGGGGCCTAGCGCGCACTTTAAGCAAGGGAAGCAGCAGGTAAACGCAGCCTTGTCTGTGCTGGTGCCCGAGCTGGGTGGATAGGCGCCGGGCGTCCTACAAAAGGAGACGCTCGGGCAGCCTCTTGCGGCGGCCGTTAGCTGGCAGGGGAGGCGAGGGGGAAAGACAGGGCCTGCTCACGCCCTCGCTGATCTTGGTAGTGAAGGTGCTGTTTCTGGGTGTGTGCATCTTTGCGAGTATTTCTTCCGCGGTAATTACTTGCAAAAATGATTGCAAATACCTGCACTTCTAGTTTTGGGGGTGAGGGGGAGTTGTTTAGTGTGCGTGTGTTTTTTTTTTTAATGCTGTGTATTATACTGTTGAACATAATACAGTTGTCTGCATTATATGATGTGAAAACAAGATTCTCTTTATTACTCTGAAAAAGGGCTAAGAGGCGGTCTTCAGACATGCTCTTTTGCATTGTCTCAATATCAATTTATTTATTTGTAGAAATGTTGTATTTATGGAATAAAATGTATATATGAACTAAAATATACAAACACTTAGTGGCCCACAGCTGTGGTCTGTCTGCCTCTTCAAAGAAGTAGTATGACAGCATTGTTAAAATGCAGATAGAACTTAACAGCATAAAAAGCAATTTTTGTTGAGTGCTGAAATTCACCTCTTTGGCTTGCCAAGAGTTCTGGGAAATCTAAGGATGGAAGGCTTGGAATTTTGATTTTTAAGCAGAAATGTGTCATTTACAATACTTATTCCCTGCTAATATGTGGTTGAAGAGCTATATTATGAAGCTCATTTTAAGCACAAGAAAAGCCTAACCTAGAACTAAATTGGTACACCTCTGAGCATGCTCTCATTATTTTAATGTGTGTTAGAAAAGTGATTTAGGCCAAGCTAAACAAAAGTAAGCTTGCTTACACCTGGGAAATGTTTATGGCCAATGACATTGTGGTATGCAGCTTCATCTCACGTTGCCTGCGGCCGTGCGTCTGGGAGAAATGTTGGCTATCTAAGAAATTTAAGTGACTCTTCTTGCTTTGATCCTTTAGCAAATTATTAACATATATTACAGATGATAAGGTGATTAGTCTTATGCAAACTGTTAAGTCTTTATTTTATGAGAATTTTTTTACGTCTTTTGTAGTAGGAAACTGCAATGGAGAGTACAGTATCAGTCACTTGCTTTTTATCATTTTCCATACTGATGTGTGAAAGTTATCATCATGGAGTGGAGACAGCTTCTGTTGTGCAGACAGCAGAGAAAACTTTTCCAGAAAAGGCAGCTGGCATCAATACTGACTTGGCAGGGCTAATACAAAGACTTCACCTTCAAGAACTTTTCCATCGTTATGGAGAAAACAACACTCTGACGATTGAAGGATTTAGAAAACTGCTCCAGAACATAGGTATAGATAAAATAAAAAGGATTAAAGTAGACCATTACCGTGACCATCATCTTCATCATAATCATGTTGCATCAAGTAAAAACTCTGAGAAGACTGTTTGCCCAAACCATGAATATGATGCTAACAAAGATCCCATGAACAGTCACTTACAGGAACTGCACAAAGTAGAAAATACAGAACATGAGCAAAACTTTGTACACAGCAAGAACACTGTTAATGAAATAACTGCATCTATCAATACTACTCCCACAGGTGGCAACTCTGAATTACAGAATTTGGGAACTGGAGAAGTGAAGTCAGTTGCTCATTTAGATCTGACTAACGCTACTAATGCTACAGACAGCGGTAATACAAGTTGGCTTGCTAATGGAAAAGCAAATGAATCTTTTATTTTTCCAAAGGAATTGGAAGGAGGAAGTTACCTGTATTCTAAATTTAAAAACCAAAATACCCAAGAGGTGAGACTGACTCTTCCGCATTCTTGGGAATTGATGTCCACTAGGAATTTTGTTATGGCTTATAAGTTGCAGATGCTCATTTAACTGGGTACAAGCTTTGTAGTGCAAGAGTCAGTACTCACAGCAAAACACACAACTTTTCTCGAATCTTAACTCTTTGTTTTAAATTAATGTTATGTTCATGCATTGAGGTGGGGGAAAATATTTATGCAATCTAGTTCATATAGTTTTCATTTTTTCCTTTCTAAAAAAAATTCCTGATGTTAGCAATGAAGAATATAAACTTTAAGTTTGAAAATCATGTGTTCTTAGGCAGGTATATGAAAAGTTTGTAATACTTTGTAGAGAAACTTACAAGGTAGTTAGAAATTAATAGTACTGTTTTTCAAAATAAATATCTTGTTGTGTAAGCAGATAGGTAAGTATGCGGTAGTTGTTGATCTTGCCTCTAGAACTTGTGTTTTTTCTGCAAATGGGCAGGAAATAAAAAGCAAGTGTAGTAATGCATTTCCCTGAGTTGGAAATAAATGAATGCCATTAGAATTTTAGACTAATTGTATTACCTTTTTGCTTCTCTTTTAGATAGATGTAATGGCATTAAATTTTATTAGTATTATGTAGTGAATAGAATAGTAAATTCTATTGGTTCAACTTGTTGTTCTGCCTTAAAGCCAGCATCTGTCTCGTTTTCCAAATGAAGTAGTGAAAGCTTTTTTTTTAAAAAAAAAATAAAAGCAAAGTTAGGTTAACCTGTGGAAAAAAAGTTCAAGTATAACAAAATTTGCAAAAATGTCTGTAGAATAAGAATTAGGTTTAATTTGATGAAGAATTGCTTTCTTTCTGTCTTAACTTATTCTTCTCTAGAGGGATATAAAAGCTGTTGTCCAGTATTTTGTATTAAAAAAATAAAGACTTTAGATCAAGCCTAGGACAGAATCTAAGATGCATCTTAAGACACTTTCTTTGAGATTATATATAAGGACCAGCCATAAAAAAAAAAATAATAAAGATGGCTGCAAAACATTACTTTAAGAAAATAAAAATGAGTGCTTTTAAGTCTGTAGTTTTGTTACACAGTCAGGTCTTTCTCTGTTAATGGCTTTAAAAAGCAGCAGTACCTTTTTGGAGTCTGTTAATGTGTACAATCATGCTAGATAATTCAGAGTTTGTGTGTAGAGTGTGATTGTAGGTGCTGAACTCACAACTTATCATTATGTTCTGCACAATTGGAGCTGAAGTACTTCCGCGGGAGCCAAAAGAATAATTACTAAACCCCCAAAGACTCTAGATCATGTTATAGGAAAACTTTTGCCAGAGGAAGTGCATTTAGAACATGTTTTGTTTGAGACTTTCCATAGTAATGACTTGTATTAAAATAACCTTGTTATTTCTTCCTTATATGGCCCCTCTAAATGGAAGGCAAAAGTGTTAAGCTTCTTCTAATCTAATGACAGAGCATCTGACCTCCTTGTGCCAATAATTATGCATCATCTGGCAGTACTACCAAGCTAGCTTTCTGGGCCAGAATGTGGGAAGAGGAGGAGAAAGGTACAGCTGTACTTTAGGTCTTAATAAAGCAAAAAATCCAGTTAGAGGCTATATTTAACACTGATTTATGTGGGAAGTTCTTACTGAATTGTTTTTTTACTTGTTTTCAGTTACTATTCAGCTACTTTCATGTGGAATCAGTGTATTTACAGTTAACATGGGATGTGTGGTCCTTTTACGATATATTTTGGTTCTGGTTAATCTTTAAGTGTCTCTTTCCACAGTGTTCCAATGCATCAAAACTGATGCAGTCCCATGGCATAGGCACTCAAGTGTGGTTGACTGCTACAGAATTTAGTTATCTCTGTCCAGCTATTATTAATCAGATCGATGGCAAATACTGCATAGTCCATGCAACTAGTGAAAAAGCTGAAACTCCTCCAAAAGGTTACTCTTTGCAAATAGGTAGGTTCATTTGTTTGTGTGAGTTTGTCTTTTAAATATAGAATAAAAGCCTAATGGAACTCCCATTATTTTAGTTATAATTTTAGAAACATACTTCAGCACTGAAATAATTTCTTTTGGTACCTCTCTTCAGTATGTCTAGAGAGAAACCCTCATGGTGTACCATTTGTTAACCTTGGATTAATCAAATGTTCAGTAGTATTTGATAACAGGAATGTTAAACAACCAAAATTTCATGTAACGCTTCTTCATCTCTTTTACCAGCTTGGATTGGTGGCTTTATATCAATCTCTGTCATCAGTTTTCTTTCCTTACTGGGTGTTATATTGGTACCTCTGATGAATCGTGTATTTTTCAAGTTTCTCCTAAGTTTTCTTGTGGCATTGGCTGTTGGAACTTTAAGTGGAGATGCTTTCTTACATCTTCTTCCACATGTAAGTATTTATTTCATTAATAATCTCAAAATAGTGGCTGTTCTTATTGATGGCTTAGATACCAATTGCTTAACACCTACTCAATGAGTCACTTCTCAACCTTGTTAAGTAGATTATTAGATAGAAAGTTTTCTCATTATTTGGTCCTGCTTATATTATTCATTTCATATTCCCCACTGTAAAAACTTCACACTGCGATCCCCCAATGTTTCCTATGTTTTCTCAGTCATATGTGCTGCCGGATCACCCTTACAAATACATAGTTCCTTGCACATAAGAATTACGCAAAATGTTTTAGTCTTTTACTGCAATGCCACTTCTCTTTTTCCTCTAGTTTCACAATTTTTGTAGTTAGCAGAGGTAGCTCACTACCTCTTAAATGCAGAACAGAAAATCAGCACTTGGATTGATTGCTTACCCATTATAATGTTTAGGTCAGAACTGAGTATTTCTGAAGTTCTGGGAGAACATTACTTGATAGGCTTCAAATTTATCTATTACTATTATGTAATATTGAGAAAGAAATGATTGTTAAATTTCTACCTCTCTTGAAGCTCTTTGTAAGCAGAATCCCCCCCCCCCCCCCCCCAAAAAAAAAAAAAAAAAAAGTTAACTCACTCTGGCTTTTGACTGAGATTTGCAGGAAAGGACTACAGATCCTGTGCTGGGTTCAGAACCCTGCCTGTATTTTATAGGGTTCTTCCTTTTCCTTTCAGTTAATTTTGAACTTATCCTGGGAAGGTCATGTAAAATCTAAACGTGTGTGTGTATGTGTGCATATGTGCAAGATGCCCTGCAAGTTAAAATGGTAACTCTGGACTTGAGGGGGGGGGGGGGGGGGGAAATGTGAGGAGCGCTTTCTATGTTTGTTTTTGTTATCAGTTCTTCTGAATCTAATGACTTCCCCATATGGTGCTCCCCTTAGTCTCATGGAAACCATCACCATCACCGTGAAAAACCTCTACTTGAACAAAACAAAGGCTCTCTCTTCAAACATCTTGTTTTTCAAAGTCTAGAAGAGAGTGCTTACCTGGATTCCACATGGAAGGGACTTACAGCACTTGGAGGCTTATATTTCATGTTTCTGGTGGAGCATTTGATCACTTTAATAAAGCAGTTTAAAGACAAGAAGAAAAAGGTAGAGAAACTGTATTTTGAAGCTTTATTGTATTGCATGATGTTTTCTCAATACAGTCACAAAAACTAAAATGTATGTATATATCATATATATAATGACTATTGATTGGATTTGATAGCGAGCCAATTTTTGCTGACTTGATTAGTGTTAGAATTTTAGTTATGTTAATCACATTTATACTTTCAAACTAGATTATAAAAAGCTTTCCTTTCCCCCCACCTTTTCCTTTTAATTAATTAATTTATTTATTTTGTGATCATGTTAGGGAAGAATTATGAATGCTATTTCCTTAACCAGACAAGCTGCACAGGCTTGACATCACAGTGAATTGTTTAATAAGCAATCATCCAGTAACACCCTTTGTTATAACAGTTAAGGGGATCTAAGAAGCTACTGCCTATTACTGACTTCCTTCTGATCTCTCAAGGAGAGAGATAACTGTCTGCATTTTTTATTTTTTAAAATCTTATATTGGATGAAATAAGAGACCTCATGCAGTTTTTATACTTCTGTTGAGGGAGCGCTTGCACAAAATGGGTGAGGGTGGCAGTAACTTCTTTCCTACCACAAATAAGCATCTGACTACACTATAAAAGGTAATGACTTCATTAGATAGCACTCCATTTGAAAATATTGTCTTCCCCCAGGTCCCTCCTTTCTAGTGTTTCCTTTTCCTCTCCTCCAAAAAAGAAGAGAATAATACAGCTTTCAGATTATTTTGGTATGCTTCATGTGGAAGGTAGAGAATAGCATGATTTTGGTGGATCATAAATGTTGGTAACTTCTATAAAGGCTAGTATAGCAAGGACATAAATGATGATGCTTTATTCAGTAAAAGTTGGAGATTTGTTAAGCTTTTCTTCCAGAAAGGTAGGAAACTACTAGTTATCTAGAAAGCTCAGAAAAAGCTAATTTCGAGGCTACCACAGAGACTGTGATGATCTGTTTTAGTTTTTATTTTTAAATCTGTCATTAAGGCTGCAGTCTAAATTTAGATGCCTTGAAAGCTCTTCAGCTTTGGTCACAGGAGGTTGTATTGGGCAGGAGTAATTTATACTGAAGTAAGTTGAGCTAACTGTGAGTGACAGGATCATTTTCCCTAGTTAAATTTATCTCTAGTTAAATTTATTCATGAAGAGATGTTGAAGAGTTCCAAGCAAAGCAAATGTTTTTGTTTTCCTTATCTCTTGGCTGTGTGAGTGGATTTCCTATTAGACTCATTGTGCCTTTCTAGATATCGAGTCACTGATCATAAATTGCTGTGATATAGACATTGGTCAGAGATGACTGTAGATTTTACAGACTTTACTTGGTTTTCCTTAAGCACATCTTAAAAACTGTTACACTGATATTACAATATTTAAACCCCACCCCCCAAAAACCCCCCACACTAGTGGAATTGCTTTTGTTCAGCATTTGGTGTGTTTCACTTCTCAGATGAACTTCTGCTACCCCTAACACAGAATTAACTGGTAATTATGCCTGCGGTGTTTTTTCCCTTTGGAGCCTGAGGAACTTTTTTTTTTTTTTTTAACCGTACTTAGCTGAGTTTCCAACATTTCTCTTCTGCATTCTCTATATGGCTTCCATGCTATCCTCTTTCTGTGCAGGCTTGCATAAGTGTTGTGAAAATCCTGTTGCTCATGTATATCCTGAAAAATAAGTAACATATTTGTAACTGCAGTGTTTTCTTTTGGAGTAAGAAAAGAAATGAAGATGATGGAGAAAGTAAGAAGTTTTCAGCGAATGAAGAGATGTTGGATCCAGATGATCGTAAGTCTCAGTAGTATTACTGCACAGTTGTTACTGTGCAAGAGCACAGTTAAAATACTGTACATGACCAAAGGCAGCTCATAGATTTGTTTCTTACTGCAGGTTGGATCACTGCCTAGTTGAATTCTTCCTGGAACAAAACCTGTGTGTACATTGATATGTGGAGGACTAGCCCTGTTTGTGTGTGTGTGTGTGTGTGTTTATTTTTATTTTATGATTGATAGTTTGGAAGTAGTGTATTCACAGTTTTGAAACCTCAAGCCTTTGAATGCTGGATTGGATAGTAGAAGTTCAAGTCGTGCTAAGATGCTCTTCTGGCTATGCCTTTGGAAACATAGCTACACATAGTTCCTTCTACACTTCTCTTGTTAGACTGTTAGACATAGTGTATAGAAATCTAAAGAATAGAACATGCACGTCTTAAATCCAGGGTTAGTTGTTTTGAATATATATATAGTTTTAAGGATGATAATCTAAAATTCCAGAGGTTAACTGAGATATTGGACTGCAAATGATCAGGTTTCCTCAACATCAAGCTATAAGCAAAAACACACCTTATTAGGTATTTGTCTGCTCTTGTAACTAAATAATCTGATACTAGTTTACGATAAAATACTGAGAGAATTTTTATTGGTTTGCAAATCACTTTCAGTGTTGCTTCCTTGTCTACTGAAATATCCAGTATGAAAGATTCCTAAGTTTCAATAAGAATAAACTTTGAGTAGTCACATACAACATCATCTCCAAAAGTTAATCTTGTTCAGCAATTTAAGGCATGGATTGTGATCAAAATGCATCATTTTCTGCAGGAGTGATATTTAAAATTGGCATATTATTACAGAAAGGCTTGTGCAAAATTGTGATACTTGTTTGAGCAGACTTCATGCGTAGCATTTGTTTAAGAAGAATGGTGACCTGCCTGTATATTAACACAGTTCTGGCGTAAGCTTATTGGAAATCAGTGAGTAGGATGACAGTATAGAAAACTGGACTTACAGTATCTCTGTGCTTTGCAACCTTAAGTCCTGTGTTTGATGCTTTCTGATTAGTACATGAGAAATTTTTGATGTAACTGTTTGCGTCTTTTACTTCCCTAGCAGACTTTTACTCTGTTCTGTCTGCTAAAGTTGGACTGTACTTGAATTGAAGCTTTTGGAAATGAAAACTATAATATAACTTACTGTATTATAATTTCAGTCTTCAGGCCTCAGCCTAGGAGAAAATAGAAATGGAGTCAATTTACTTCAGGAGAACAGTATCAAAATAGTTTGAAAGAGGATATTTTTCCTCCATTTCCCTATGTGGTTTGGTCTCCTTGCTTAAATCCTGAGAGTTTATTATAAAGAAGCAACATTTCCTATCTGTAACTAAGTAATAATATTGTTTCTAGCATGAGAATTGTCTTGTTTCGCATAGAGATTTAGAAGGTGAAATGCCCTTTTGTACTTAAGAATGCAAGAGTTTAATAATTTAAATAAATACTGGGACTGTATTCTCTACTGAAGTTGACAACATCCCATGCTCTCTTAGGAAGATTTAAAATTTTAGATGCTGATCCAGTATTGCACATGCTATATGATAGTGCAATTTAGAGCAGAAATTTTGCCTCAGCTATAACTGGAATTCAGTTGCCAAGACTCCCACTTGTTATTTCCACTAATAAAAGTGTTCTTTTGCAGAAAGCCTACTTGTTTTTGGTGTGGATGCTGAAGAAGCTTTCATGTTTTTGCAGTAATTATAAGTAAAGAATGAATCGTCAGTAATGCAGAAAAAATGTGCATTTGTTCATTCAACTGCAGGTGAAAAATTTAACAAATTTTAGGAGTGTTAATGAGACAGGTAAAACAGCCATTAATGTCTGAGGACATTTTGAGGTCTGTATTGGCAGTTTTATATTTGAGTGTTTATTTTTTAGGTGTCCAAGCTTAAGAACTTGCATTTAACCAATTATTTCCATATGATATTCAAGAAGGTTGCCAGAATTCTATCTATAACATAATCCTGCTCTCTTGCAGTCTTATTCATCATCTCTAAGATAGGTAAATGGCAAATGCTTTTCAGGCTTTGTCTTTCTGAAGCATTTAAGTAACAGCCTTCACGTTGTGAAAATGAGACACAAAGATCCCTATGCTATTGTATTTAAATTGTACTAGGTCTTATCTGAAAAGTTATTTATTTATTTATTTATTTAGTTAGTTTATTAGGAGGTATTCATGGCAACAGTATAGGGGGGTGCGTTCCTGGTAGGAGGTGGAGAAATGAGAAGTTTTTAGTGTTTTGCAGTAAAGTGAATAACCTCAGAAATCTGACTTAAGAAAAATAAGTAGTGAGAACTCTTGAAAAATTATTGGTACGAGAAGCTGGGGTATCAACCTAAACTTTTAAACTTACTACTTTTTTTCAGTTCTGTCATTTATTAAACTTCTTTATTGTATCATTGCTTCCTAGATGACTTTAAAAATGTGTAACATTATACTTTGGATTTTTGTAACAGGGCCTGAGGGCTATCTAGGGACAGATTCACAAGATCCATCGCCCTTCATTTCTCAGCAACCAGCAGTACAAGAAGAAGAAGAAGAAGTTATGATAGCTCATTCTCACCAAGAGGAGGTTGACAATGAATATGTATCCAGGGGCTGTAGAAACAAATGTCACTCTCACTTGCATGATACTTTAGGACAGACGGATCATCTTAGTCATCATCATCATGACTACCATCACATTCTGCATCATCACCATCACCAGAACCATCATCCACACAGTCACAGTCAGCGGTATTCACGTGAAGAACTGAAGGATGCTGGGATAGCAACTCTGGCATGGATGGTGATTATGGGAGATGGACTACACAATTTTAGTGATGGCCTTGCAATTGGTAAGCGTTAGTTTCAATAATACTGCTTTGTCATCTGTGATAACAGCAAGGTCTTTTTATTAGCATAACTAATTAATGGTGGTTCTTTTAAGACTAAACTTTCATCTGGCAGTGGTTCTGAATGAATGAGAAAAGCCTCTAGTTTAACAAACTGGAGATCGGTGACAAATCAAACAAAGCTGTATGCTGCAGCTATGTTTCTTTGGGAAATCTATACGCTTTGCTTTATTTCCTACTTTACTTAAAGGTAAGATTTTTCGAAACTAAAGTTAGGCTCATAAACCAGTATTTAGGACTTAAAGAGCCTACAGGTGCTCAGCAATTCTTTTGTGTTCTTTAAAGGTAGGTGTGTCGTCTTGGTCACATAAAGTAGTTGTGTTTTTTTCCTACTTCAGTCACTAATATCACTGGCTTTCTTTTTTTTTTCTTTTCCATCTTCACTTGTATTTAATAAGGTTGGGATCTATACTTTACACATCTGGCTTTGCTTATGCTAGGTCCTGATTACATATCATCTATAAATTTCCTCAGAGCTTTGGAAGGCAGGGAGATGGGACCATGGTTTCAATGTACCTTAGCTGGAAGATTATCCAAATGGATTAGGCAATATAGGTGTATAACTGTTGCGCGGTGTGAGGTAGACCCACATTCAGTTTTACTGCATGATTAAGTTGGTTGTACTCTAAGGTGCTTAAAGCAAGTATATGAAATACATTATGGTTTTGCACAGCACTCCTATTGCATCCAGGTTCTCAAATCTTAACATCCTATAATAAAGAGCAGGATTGTAGCTCTTCTTTCTAGCACTTGAGCTAATCTTCCAGCGCGTCTGTGCTGCGTTTTGTCTGCCAGGAATGCATGAGTGGGATGCTAGTTAGGTGTTAATTGTCAGAAATATAAATCATGGAGAGGATATCAATTAAGTCACTAAATGTTGCATTCATGGAGGCTTTTAGATTAAGGATCTCTAATTAAAGGAGCGTAGCTAAAATAGCCTACTTCAGATGTGCTCAGTGTGCTGAACAGTCTCAAAACAGTTTTGACATCTTTTTTGGAAAAGTATTTCAAAAAATATTTTTCTCACATATAATCATGCTGTACTCAAAAATGTACCCTTAAAGTCTAGTTTAATGACATAGCTCTGTCCTTAATTATGGGAACTTAACTGTTTCTGCTGTTAGCAAAAAAAAAAGTACCTGTAAACAAAATACTGTTGTCTTTTTGCTCCTACTCTGCTCATATCCCTGTTTTTCCTGTGCATGTTGTAGCTCTTCAATCTTTTTTGACAAAGCTTCAATGAAAAGATTTTTTTCTTAATCACAAAAAAATAGATTAAATATTGTGTTTTGGGCATGGGGCTTTGAGGTCAGATTTGGTATCTCCTTTGTTTTTTTCTAGAAGGCTGGACAACAGGAATTCTAGATGTAAAAGTAAGTTCTAGAAGGTGAAATTAATTCAGTAATCCTTAATTCATATGCTAGTCTTATAGTATTGACTTTTAGTGTTTAAGACTTACCTGTGGTTTTGCAGGTATTGGATTCACTTCTAGTTTGTGTAGCATACTGGGGTCAGTTCAGCAGTACTAGTCTTTCTGTAAATTGTATTGTATAAACAAGCTCATTCTTTTTTTGAAGAGAAAACCCAATAATAACTCAGTATTTCTCACTGTAGCATGTGCAGTTGTTCAGATCCAGTCAATTCACAATATAATGTGAAAAAAGACCTCTCTGTTTAAATCTTTTTTTTTTTTTTTTAATTAAAGCATGGAATGTAAATTTCCTAGCAAATCAGTAGTGAAAATATGGTGGAAGAAGAAGGAAGATTTGCATACAAATGGTATGGAATATCAATTATCTCCTAGCATGAGGGAGGTTTGGGGAAGGGGCTGTGATTTGATGGTTATGAAGAGGGGAAAGCTATAAGGTTAATAAAAGCTTGTTGAACAAGTGAGAGCACTGCCTTTTGCAAGTCCTGCTGTGTAGCTTGTTCAGACTAATAAAAAGGTATCTTCAGGCACATCCAGAACTGAAGGAAATCCACCATGTAAAGCAGTGATCTGATGATGATGTGAAAAGGTCAGTACTGCTTACTGTAACAATTTCTTGTATTTAAATGATGGTAAAAATATTTTTGACTCAAGATAGGGATAACCAGAATAAGCCTTCACTTATAAGTTTTCACTCATGTGATTGTTATTCCTTACTTTCATCAGTTATTTCTTTTTTTCCCTTGAGTCTGTTATGTTAATTACAGAGGAACAAGATTTAAAAAAATGCTTTTTTCTTTTCCTCTATTAAAGCATGGAACACTTGAATCTCACTAATTTGTATAAAGTGATCTTCTGTTCACATCACTGATTTTTTTTTGAACTGTTTTGTCTTCAAGTAAATAACTAAGATATAGAATGCTGTAGTTATTGTTGTACTAACCTTACCTATGTATTTTCTTCATATAATTCTTTTGAGAGAAATAAGTGATGTCTTAAATAAGTGATGTCTTAAAAGTATATTTTAAAATAACTGTGCCACTATTAAATCCCCTTCTTGAGAGAGGATAATATAAACTATATTAATGTGGCCTGCAATTTGAGTGAAAAATAAAACCAGATAATCTTAAGCTTGTACTTTGGCTACAACATCAGCCACCTAGATACTTTGCAAAGCAGTCAGGTTTTGTTTGTCTTGCTTTGGTGGTCACAAAATTAGGTTTACTTTATGCGATTAAGCTGGATTCTTGTATTTTTATTTCTTCTCTAGAAAGTGATAAGACTCGGAAAACATTGTACAGGGATAATAATACAGAGGAACTTGTAGGTTATTCAGGATGCAGGCATGGGAGGTAGACCTCTCATGAGACCTTCTGCCTTCCTTTCCTTATCTAGTCTCCTCAGGATTTGAAGCCCAATTGAATGATGATGAATTCTGTTGTCCTAGTAGGAAATAATTGTAGCCATGCTGTCTCCCTCTCAAATCTGACTCAAAAACTCAAACTGTAAAGCAGTGGCTGGAGAGGGAGAAAACAAAAAAAACCCAGATTGATATCTAGAAATGATTGATAGTGTTCAGTAATACTCCTACCAGTCAAGTAGCAGTGATAACTCTAAATTACTGTGTAGGCTAGTATGACTGAGTGTTGTAGAATGCAGTGTAAACCACTACTGCTGAAGACTTGAGACACTATCTGTAGTCTTTCACTCTACATCACTCTGCATTGGACTTCATAAATAGTCATAGGAATGGGTGAGCATGAGAGGTCATGTAGTCCAGCCTTCTGCTTGAAACGTGACTCTTGGCAAGCACTAGGATAGGTCAGTCATGGCTTTGCATAGCCAAGCCTTGAAAATCTCTAACCTCCAAGGTTAAGCTCTTCTAGTGATACACTACTGTCTTAATAAAGAAGTTTCTGCTTTCTGCTGAACCTCCCAAGTTGTAATTTGCAGCCTTTCCCCTCATGTCATCTGTCGCTACTTTGAAGAATGAAGCTCCTTCATATTTGTAACTCCTTTTCAAGTAGTCAAAGGTTGCTGCTAGATAACCACTTAGTCTGGAGGAGAGCCTAGCACCCTCAAGCTTTTAAGCCCTATGTTCTAGGCTCTGACATTCTCGTGAGCCCTCTGTATGACAGTATTCCCATCCATCTTGAACTGGGGTGGGGGAAGAGAAGGGGAGGCAAAATGGACAGAGTATCCCAGGAACAGCCTCTGCAGTGCTTAGCGGAGGGGCATAAGTACTTCTTCTAGTCTGCTGGCCTTGCGTCTCCTACGATTGCTCATTTTTGTCCTTTGCCTCATGATGAGAGCACACTGTTGGCTCATGTTCAACTTGTTGTCCATCATAACCCTCAGGTCCTTTTCAGCAAGGCTGCTCTTCAGCTAGTCAGGTCCCACCTTGTACTGATGCATGAGGTTATTCTGCCCCACATGCAGAACTTTGCACATCCTTTGTTCAATCTTCATGTTTCACAAGGTCTGTGGGAGCTAAAGCTCTACTGTTCGATGGGTCAACTCACCCTCTGTTCCCCTTCCTCCCCCCTACCCCCACCCCCAACTTAGTGTCATCTGCAAATTTGTTGATGGTACATCTTGTTTCATCATCCAAATCATTAATGAAGATATTGAAGAACATGGATCCCATAAAATTGTTCCCCTGGTGAGCTTTACTTGTTACTAGCCACCAGCCAGTTGGCAAGCCCTTTGAGTCTAGTAGTCCAGCCAGTTTGCAACCCCTAAAACAGTCTGTATATCCAGCCCATATTTCTTCCACTTCCATATGAAGCTGCTGTGTCAGAAGTCTTACTAAACTCAAGTTCTGTTATACAGACTGTTGTCCCCTGTTTATATAGTCAGTTATTTCTTGATAAAAGACAGTGAGTTGGATCAAGCATTTGAAGAATGAAGAAGAAAAGAGAAGCAGCAAAATTAGGACCCTGAAATTCAGTAAGGAATTGCTGGGGAGAATCCCCCTAGAAAGCTGCCAGAAGTAAAACGCAGCACCCAAAAGAGCTGGCTGATTTTTAAAGAACACTTATTGAGAGTCCACGAATGACAGACCTGTTTGTGCAGGTACACTAGAACTTTCAGTAGAAGGCCCACCTGGCTAAGCAGGGAGCTTCTTAATGAATTAACACTCAAAAAGGGAGCATACAAGAAATAGAAAAAAAGACAGGTGACAAATAAGGAAGATAAAAGCACTTTGATGAAAAACAGGAAGGCCAAAACCCAGTTAGAGCTAAGACTAGCAAGAGACATTAAGGATAACAAGAAACAATTTTACAGGAATGCTAGCTACAAGATAAAGTTCAGGAAACATACGGGTCTGTTGATGGATAGGGAAGGGAACCAAGCAACAGACATAAAAGAAGAGGCTGAGGTACCTGGTGCCTTTTTTATCTCAGTCTTCATAGACAAAGCCTGCTCATAGGTCCCAGCAGGTGTCAGCACCATTGCAGAACAAAAGGGACAACAGCAGATAATCAGCAGTTTAGAGATTGCTTACAAAAGCTGGTATGCTCAGATGAATGGGGCCAAATGGTATTCACCCAAGGGTGCTGACAGAGTTGACTGATGTGATTGCAAGGCTCCGTTCTATCATTTTTGACGAGTTATGGTCACAGAGGGAAGTCCCCAAAGACTGGGAGAAAGTTAATGTTATCCTCACTGTAAGAAGGGCAAGGAAAAGGACTCACAGAACAATTGGCCAGTCAGCCTGACCTCAGTCCCTGGAAAGTCCCCTGAAAAATGTCCGCTTGGAATCCATCTCCAAATGCTTGATCCAACTCACTGTCTTTTATTGAGAAATAACTGACTATATAAACAGGGGACAACAGCCAATATAACAGAATTTGAGTTTAGTAAGACTTCTGCCACAGCAGCCTCATATGGAAGTGGAAGAAATACAGGCTCGATATACAGATTGTTTTATGGGTTGCAACCTTCTTCTGTATCCCAGGCTCAGTTAGCTCATACTCACCAGAGTCCAAGCTCCCTTTTGTGCTGTATAGGCCATCAGTTCTACCTTGTTTATGAGCAACAGGTCAAGTAGAGCACAAACCCTGGCTGGCTCCTCTAGCATTTCCATCAGGAAATTGTCACCAGCACATGTTACAAACTTCCTAGATTGCACACCTAATGCTGTTACCTTTAGAGCTGAGATATCCTATGGGCACGATGGTCTACAATCTGGAGAAGTTTTGTGCAGTTTTCATAGAAAGCCTTATAGGCCACCTTTTCTGTTGAGGTGGTCTGTAATACTATCCTTAGTGTTCCTCCTCCCTCTGATCTTGACCAGGAGACTCTCAGTAGGCACAAAGAATTGCATTCATACTTAGCTTTATTCTGAAGCTCTGCACAGTCAAGAAACTCCTTTATGTAGCAAATCGCTTCCCCCCACACCATCTATCTTTCCTAGACAGTCTGCATGCATCCATCCTTGATGGGCCAGATGAGCTTTGGCTGTGCCTCCACCATCACGGAGGTGGGCTCCAGGCAAGCAGCAGACTTCCTTGGACAATAGGTCTGGTGAGCAGGTTGGGGCTTCTGTCCTGCACAGGAGGGAATTGCTTACCACTAAAAATCTTTGTTTTCTTTTCATAGTGCTGGCCCTAATCTGACTATCTGAAATGTTGAAGACTATGGGCTGGGCAGATCTCATTTTTTCCTCTATTGCTGCCAGGGTTGTGACCCTGTTCTCTAGATTAACTGCTACAAGGGGGGATGGAGAGTTCTTCTGTTGCTAGATGTTGCTATTCTCAGATTTTGCCTATCTGGGAGTTTGTGTTGGCTTCCTGCTCTAGTGTTGCTTTGGTCCTGCCTACCTTCCTTCTCATCCTGAAGGGGCTTGTGCTCTTGCCTCTGCAGAGTCTTTGAAGACCCGCTCAATCTCTGATTGATGATCCCTGATATGAAGATGCCTGCTCATTTCTTCTTGCTTCCAGTTTTCTCGGTGCAACAGCACATATCCAAGAGGTAAAGCTGCTGTCCACCTTCAGGAACTCCGTCTGGGTAGTGGTTGCTGGAGGTGGCTAACCCAGCAGGGACAGAGGATTGTCTCCTGTGGTCTCATCATCACTGTAGCTCTTCCTCTGTGAGCAGTACTTCTGGGTCCCCTGCATGTCAGCTGTTACTAAATGGCCTCACACCTGTTTGCACATCTTATTTGCTGTACCTTGTTTGCTGGCACACTCTGGGTACCAGATAAATAGAAAGCTAGATGTGATTCTGCTGCACCCTTCTGTGAGACTTCTCGCACATGAGAACCTTCTGTGCTGTCTGAGTCATGGTTTGCTGACCATGCTGCTTGCTGCTTCATCCTGAGCCGTCATCTAAAAAAGGAAAAATAGTAAGTAAGAGGAGGGGAAAAAACAAGAAAGATGAGCACTGTAGGACTAGTTTAAGGGTTCTTTTTCTCTTCTAAATAAATAAAAAAAAGGTACTATATGTGCAAGCTGTCTAGAATTTATAAATTTTTTACTGCTAGTTTCACACAATTGTGTAGCCTCTCTTATTGTTGAAATGGCAGGCCTTCTTTTTTAGTACCTGACTCTCAGAGGCAGTTGAGCTGCACTCTTCTCTTAGTATCTTTCAAAAGCTAGTGTCTTTTTTGATGATACTTGTGTGTGTTCTGTTTTGTGGGAAGTTTGTGGCGTTGAACAGTATTTGGCTTAATTCAGAAATTGTGAAATGAAATCTGTTTTTCTTTAACTAGATTAGAGGATTTTAATATTCACTTCTGGTTTTAAATTTATGAATCATACACAAAGAAGCTGTTCAATTAAATTTTAAATGCTTTCACAAGCATAAGATAAATTTGAGTGAAACTGAGTGTCCTAATCTGAGCATATGCAACAACTTTTCTGAACATGACACCTAAATATGTAGTAATGCTTTTTTTCTGTTTTTTTGTAGGAGCAGCCTTTACCGAAGGGTTATCTAGTGGTTTAAGTACTTCTGTGGCTGTATTTTGCCATGAATTGCCTCATGAGCTAGGTAAGACCATAATATTTTGGTATGCTGCAGCTACCTAGATATTTACAGGTTTGCTTTGGAGAACTATAGTTTATTTTATTCTGTGCACAGTAAAATTTGTTTGAATTTTCTTACATGTTTTATATGTTTGAATTATTGATTAGAGAACTTCAAGTTGAAGTACTGTTGAGTCTAACTTATTTTAATGAATCCTTTATTAGAAATCTACACATCTCAGCTATGAACTTTTTGTGCAACTCTGTCTCTTGCAGTTATTTACAACTCGACCTGTATAGTTCATTTGTACTGCTTTTATTCTTCAGTACAGCATAAACTGTGAATTGGAGGAGAATGCCCTAGTTGGAATTTGATTTTGTCATCTCTGCTTAATTTTATTCTTGTGTTTGTGCTGTTTTCATGAAATTAGTCAAATACCTGTTCAGTCTTGCAAAGAATTGCTGTAGCTCTACATTAAACTTAAACTACTTTAAAGTCTTTTTCTAGAATACTTTGTCTTTTAAATTCAAGTGAATTAATGCATGGCCATATTTCTCATAAGCATGTATGTGTCTTTAAGTTACAAATTTAGTATTTGGCTCTTTTGCAATAAAGTTCATGAGAATAGAATTTAGCTGTTTAATTCAACTTGCAGTGAAGCTGATCTGGTTTCCAGTGGTTGAATCACTTTGTGTAACTGGCATTTCTTTTTTTAACTGTCATGACCATGATCAGATCTGGTGTATAGAATGAGGAAAGAACAGTCAGACACCCTTCCCCCGCCTTTTTTTAATGCTTTAGAAGTAGATTGTTCAGTTTCATTTAACAGGCCTTTTAAACCTGTATATGTATACATCAAACTACTTATTATTGTGCAGATGATAAATATATCGGATGACTTTTTACGTGGAGAAAATATCCATTTTTATGATGTGGGAAGAAATGAGTCTTGGTTATCTCAATATATATTCAATGGAAATTGTGGAACTTGTATTAATTAGACGTACATCTACTAAAGTAGAAAATTTGTTATGAATGTGATATCTTGGATTCAAATGTTCTGATTGTTTTGTAAGCAAGAAAAATCTTTTAAAATTTAAAGACAAAACTTTACACAAATACCTTTTTTAATAGAGATCATGGACTGGCATAATAATACTAAAACAAATAGAGCTAGCTAAAATTAACTGGAGGGAAAAATCTCATCACTGTTTTCATGAAAATGATTTAACATTAGTATTATACCAGTTCAGCTTAATTGTAACATCTTGTGGGGAAAAGCTGTTGTAACAAACTTCTCAACTCAACTTCGAAGACTGCTTTTGCTCACTTTAACTGGAGGGAAGTCTTGTTTTTGTATAGAATCAACTTTATTTTCAAAATGCCTTTAGAAAAAGTTGTATTATTTTAGTATTATTTTTGTTTGGATACTTAGTATTGTTGTGAAACAGACATACTTTGAATTATGGGAAAACTGTTTCTGGCTGGTAATCTATTATTCTTTCAAGTAAAATTAAGACATTAAAGATCACTTACAGAAATGAATAAAGAAATTCAAAATTTAGAAAGAAGTAGACCTGAACTATGACAAACAAGTACAGGATAACAAATAGAACCATCTTGGCACTATTGTTTAATGCAATTAAGTGGATTTTTTTGTTTGTTTGTTTTAGAAATTGTCTTGGAATACTCATATGTATCAAGTACTACAATATTTTATAGTGTTGGTTTAAATACAGAATAGACTAAAAGCTTTTTCCAGAAATCCTAAAACTTAAGTGTTAAAAACTTCATATTACTTGCTGTTGTTGTTTTTCATGTGTTACTTTATTTTTTGTGTCCAAGTAACTTCTTCCTTATGTTTTCCTTCACAAAATTAGATGACAGCATATAAATAGCTTAGCGATATTGTAAGTGCTAAAAAGAAATCACAAATACTGCAATAATTACATTCTAGATGTTAATTTTGTATTGTTTTTTGCTGTAGGAGATTTTGCTGTGCTTCTAAAAGCTGGTATGACCGTCAAACAAGCTGTGCTTTATAATGCTCTGTCAGCTATGCTGGCCTATCTTGGAATGGCAACGGGGATTCTTATTGGTCATTATGCAGACAATGTTTCAATGTGGATATTTGCCCTTACTGCTGGCTTATTCATGTATGTGGCACTTGTGGATATGGTAAGTGACTTGACCTTCTTAAATTTTACCTAATATAGCTTAGGTATTAGTACCAATTATATTTTGACCATAAAGAACCCTTCTACCTTTTCTTCATCAATAAACTGTTATTCTGTATTTGAAGGAATTGAGGGATACTAGATGTTAGTGCTAGTTAAATATTCAGATGTGAGATTCCTTTTATTTACTGTTGGAACAGAGCTCGTTTCTGCCTCTGTATTCAATTAGAGGCAGTTAACAGTGGAAGTGGAGTAAAACATTTGCTTCTGACAGTGGCTTTCAGTCTGACTGGCTGTCAGCACCACCAAAGATGTGTTCAGCTTTTGCAGTAAATCATTAGGGTCTCTTGGAATGGAGCCAGAATAGTATTAAAATCTATACTGTGTATCAGAAGTACATTTGTACAGAAGTACGAAGTACTTTGTCAAACTTTCATGAACAACCATTGTCTTTCTAAGAATAAAGTCTCTAAACTGGCTTGATTAAGTCAGTTGATAAATAAGCCAGCCATTTACTCAGAGTATAATTAAGACATCAGCGTAATTATGAGAACAGTTTTTTGTAATTAGACCATTACAACCTCTCTGTCTCTCTAAACAGCTCACAGGAAAGTAAATTCAGATATTTGTGTTGGCTCTTACCTTATTCAAGGAATAGTATTAACGGAGTCAATAGGGATGACTAGTGGAGTAATATTCAACTTTCACATGCCTAATGGTTGAAGAGCCTGGTTCTAAATAAGTATGTATTTTGAAGGCGTTTAACATTTTCTTGTTTGTTTAGGTGCCTGAAATGCTCCACAATGATGCTAGTGATCATGGATGTAGCCGCTGGGGATATTTCCTATTACAGAACGCTGGGATTCTGCTGGGTTTTGGGATAATGCTGCTTATCTCTGTATTTGAACATAAAATTGTATTCAGCATAAACCTGTAGTCTTGCTTGCCAGGAGCAAAGCTTAGTGTTAAATTATGATTGGTATACCTTTCCCCACTTCTCCCCCTTTCCCCCCCCTCCCCATTAAATTTTGTAATGCAGAGCTAGGCTTGATGTAGACTAGATATTTTTGTTGACGTGTTGGTTTTTTTCCCCCCTCCAAAGTAGAAATGAATCCTGTGTAAAATTTTTTATTCAGTTTAGTGTTGCATATGGTACTGTGGAAAGTTACACTTAGTAAAGCATGGTGAACGTATCAAATCTATTAAAGGAGCTTCATCATTTGGGGAGAGGGGATCTTTAAAATTTTTTGTGAATTTATCTACTGTATGTAACTATATGAAACTGGCATTTTCTTACTTGAATAGTTTTGCTGGTATAAACAAATAAAATGACAGTGGTTTTTATTATACCACAATCAAAAACAGGCAATACAAAGCTCAGGGAGCAGTGTTAAACAAGAAGACAACATGTCATGAGTAGTATATGTTTGGTAGTAATTCACTTCTGTTTCCATCTAGTCTACATGGAATGTCATATGGGTCCACTTCCACCTTTTTGAGGTGGTTCTACTCAGAATAGCTCGTGGGTTCTTTGTTTCTTCATTCTGGTTAATTTCCACTCCAAGTGATTTCATGTGAAATCCTGTTTTAAGTGTTTGTACCAAGTAAGTTTTACTTGTTTGATCTCTTTTGATATGAGATGATCTTTACTGATTTCTTAAGTGAGCAACAAAACTACAGCTATAATATTAGCTATAATATTGTAAAAGCATAGCTATGTCTCTAATATACTCAAATTCCATCAAAAAGAGTTTTAAAGTAGAGATATATTGCATTAATGCTGCCTGAAACAGCAAAATTGTGTTACACTCAGGTTTTGAGGGAAGGAGTGCTATAGACTGAGACAACAGTCATTTACTACAGCAGCTTTCTTAGTGTTGATATACTCTGGGAATTAGCTGACTAGGAGAGCTTACTGGTTCTAGTTCAATATGCTTGCATGCTATAAACTTAGGCTGTGCAAAACAACTACATTCTTTGCAATAACTTAAGCTGACTCATCCAAAAAAGGAAAAACTCTTTGACAGCATATATAGGGAAGCAGCATATGAAATTGAGATTAATTATTGCTAATGTAATATGTAGATTGAGCTTACTGTCTACAGTTTAAGATTTTAACCATCCTGAAAGTAACTGAGGGAAGAAAGGATGAAAAAAGTGTTATAAAAATCTTGTGTTTGCAGGGAAGACAGGCAAACATTAGTTCACATAACATCTCTTAACTCTTATATAATGAAGAAGAAATTGTCTGAACCATGCTGTCTTAATTAACTAGCATTTAAAAACTGGAAACAAAACCATTAGAACTTATTTCTGATCTGAGTTTACCACTACTTCAAATCACAAGCTGAATGAAAAGCTTAAAAAGGAAGCATTTGATAATGCCATGTCTGACAGGTTAAATGGTCTGACATATGTTTGTCCTGCATAAAATTAAAATGAAAACTACCACATCGCTTCAGAAATAGATATTTCAAATGCATTGAAAGATTTTTACCACTTAAAAAACAAGGTTCTTAGGATTTTCTGCAGCCAATGGAATATTACCTTTTCCTCGTCCTTTGGTCTTTCCTCAGATTAACTAGATTGAGATTTAATCTTCTTTGCATATTTATAAAATGCTGTTTTATCAATGTTTCTTAAGAAAGCTGAAATAATCAGCATAGATCTGTTAGGGTTTTAATGTCAGTGTTGGAGCTCATATTGATGATTTATGTAAGGATGGATTTTTGTTTCATTTTTTGTGAAGAATTGTTACCAAATTTAAAAAAAAAATAGAATAAGCAATGGATTGAACTTTGTTTCTATGCTTAAGAACAAAGTGTGCTCAGTAGGAGACCTTACAGCACTACTGTAACTTATGAGCAAAGGAAAAAGAAGCAAATAAAGGTCACTTTTCCTGTCTTACAGGAGGTTACTAGTCTTAAGGATGGGAGGGTTCTGCTGACAATTCCCTGTAATTTCCTCTTCTAAAGCAGTTTGAGCGGTGCAGGGGCCAGCAGAGCTCATCATTGTTCACCTGATCCATGTGGTGATCCTGCAAGTTGAGAACTGCATCTTCAAAGGAAATCTCTCGTCTGTTACATCCTCATGTATTCAGAGAAGACAAGTTGATTGTCTTGGTATTTGAACATTGCGTGTGGACAGGATTTCTGTCTTGTTTCCTTTCTTTCAGTAAGTGAAGAAAGGCATCTCTATAGTTACTCCATCCTGAGGGGAGCACCAAGGTGTTGGGGTCTTACCCAGCTCCCTCAAATCTGCACACATATGGACCTGCATATCTCTTTGTTCAGTGAGCAGGTGTCCACAGAGAAGAATAGACTTCTGGGGGGAGTGCTCTTTTTTTTTTTGCTTTTTCCTGCTGGCTTACATGCCAGCGATAGAAACCAATCCACAAGAGGACTTTCGTGTTTAACAATAATATTGAGAGAATAGAGGTGTGTTGAGGTGTTTTCCTTCCCTTCATCAAGTGTTTAGAAGTTCATGTTTCTTTCATTCTACACTTCTGTATTTTCATTCAGTCTCTGTACTTTCTTAATAAGAAGCAAACCTCTCTTAACAGCAAAAGAAAACCAAAATGCAGATGCAGTCTGCCAGGAAGAATCATATAACTTGAGCTGTTGAGAAGTCATTCTATGGTATGATGGCCATTATTTGGTACATTTTCACAGTATCTCCTAGATTTTCTATTCTGTGCTACCTCTATTTAATTTTTCTTACAGTAGTCTTACTCTAATGTTCACAAGCCTGAATTAGTTTCTCAGAGTATGATGAAAATGGCATCTATATCCACACACCTCTGCCATATATTCCATGCTCTTAAACTCTTTTAGCTCATGTGAACTTAATCTGAAGAGAAAGTAACTGAATTTTTCAAGCCACCTAAATTCTTAAGACACTTTTGCCCTTATCCTCACTACACTCTTGCCTTGACTTTGTGATAACTGAAACCATGCCCAAAAAACAGCTGCTGATCCTCATCTTCCCTTCACTAGCCTTAGTGATGAACTCAAACTTTGGCTCCTGTGAAGCTGTTAAGTTTCTAGCATGTGCACATCACTGCTTGCTTTTGTAGAAAAACAAAAAATCCAAAACAAACAAAAAGCCAAAACAACCCTGTTGCAGGACAACCAATTATCTTTACAGTCTCAGACCATGAGGGTTTCATGTGGCGCAAGGGAGGGGAGGAGGAGATTTACTCCGTGACTCCACAACTCATTTTACAGATTTAAAGTTACTACACAAGTTACAACAGTACAAAGCAACAATTCTTATCAACAGAAACTTAGTTCAACTAGAATACTTATTTTCCAATTCTAATTGATCTTTCTTACCCAGAGGTTGCCTGAGCAGCCAACATACACTCAATCCCAGGGAAGTAACTGCAATAGGGCATCCCCATCCCAAGGGGATCCACAAGTTGACAAACCCATTGTCACCGACAAAGAGCCCAAGACAGCCTCTGGGGCCAACCTATTTATACCCGTTAGGGGAAAGTGGAGGTGGAGTCGCTAGGCCAGCTGCAGTTCTCTTCGCGCAGTCGCAGTCCCTAGCTCTTTGCTGCTGCAGGGTTCAACTCTCCTCCGTCCTTATCACGATCGTCCCCACAGTCATGGGGTAGGGTGAGGGGATAGCCGAACACCCCCAAGGGCAGGCTTGCTGCCTTGAGCACTCTTCAGCACTGGAGAAAGGAGTCTGAGTGACTGCGAATGACTGCTTTACTCTTGCAGTGGTGGTCCCAAGGAGAGATCGCAGAGCTCAGGTAAGGAGTTAATTCCAGTCCACAACGGCCAACACTGCCCTAGCAGTGAAAGTAGGTGTTATCTCCCAAGGTCCTGAGGAGGAGGAGATAGTCCAGACCGCCACCCTAATTAACATTGTTCCAGCAGTGAGAGGAGGCTTTGTTTCCCAGGGTCTTGGTGCCCAAGCAGGCCTTACTTCAAAGCCTTGACACCCTCCCTTTCGGAGTGTGAAGCACAGGAATGCAAACAGCTTGTAACTGGCACCAGCTGGGGGGAGGGGGGGAAGCTGGGAGCATCCCCCCACAAACCCCCCTACCCATTCATGCACGTGCACATGCATGTTTCTGACTGCAGCCATAGCATAAACCTGTCAAAATTCTGAATCTTTCATGCCTTGAGAAATGCATTCTCCAGGGTCCAACTTGACCCTGTCGTGTCTAAATGAGTTTTGTCTTTTCTGGAGTGATAGTTGTGGTCACTCTCAGAGCTTATGTCTCTGTGCTCTTGTTCCCCTTATTGCTCCTGATGAGCAAAAGACCTACCTGTTCAAAAATTTGGTAGACTACTACTGTCATTCCCCCGCCACACAAAAATCTCTTCACAGCTGTATTTTTCTGAAATGCATGGAGATAGAACCTTACTGGAGCCTTGTGGGTCTTGTAGTGTTTGAGCACTATGTACATACTTTTTTTTCCCCTTTCATTTAGTGCCCTTTAGTCTCTCACCTTCCCTTCCACTTCTTCAGTTACCAGAGAAAGGAGGCATGCTGAATTATTTTTTGATCATGAGGAAATTCAAACTTAGATGGGGCACAGTTCTGTTTACTTTTTTTTTTGTTAGTGATTTCTGTTTGCCTGTAGCCTTAACAGCTGCTAGTTAGTTCAACTGAACTACTTTCTCTTGACCATTTGGTGGATATGAAATAGGAAGCAGGCATGTACCCTAATGTTGCCTGAAAGATTTTAGGATCAGTGACTAAATTATAAAGAGGAATCTACAAATTTCAGTCTGCATTTTCAGTGAGTTCTTGGCTGGCTCTACATAATAAACTGACATTGAAATATATGTGCATCAGAATACATTGCTAATGCAACAACATGAAAAATAAATCTGCTTTTAGAGCATTTGGGGAGAAATGACTAAATAACCTAGCCATAAGCATATCAGATAGTTCAGTGCTCTAATATTTGAATCTTTGGTGTGGATGTGAATCACTGACAACTGTCCAGACTAGTAACTGAGGAAGACTATATCCTGAAGCTCACTATAGGTGTGTGCCAGCAGGATGGAAAAAAGGGGGGAAATGCCCCCCCGCCCCCTTCTGTCAGCTTTGTAATACAGAATCTCGGCTTCCATTGAAATGGACTTGCATTGAAAGTACTTACGATTCGGCAAATGGATGGGGTGGAGCCTCTCAGCAGCGCTCTATGTTTATACATATATTTTTCTGTAGCAGCTTGTAGTAAGCCTGATATCTATGGCTGATAAATGAAAGTAGCTTGACGTCTTGTATACCCTTGTTTACATAGACGATGTTGCAAACTTTAATTTTATATGCAATTATATCGGCCTTATTTAGTGCCTGTAACTGGACCTGCAAATGGATGAACAGAACAGACAATTATGGAATCCAAGTGAAATAATTTCGCTTGTAACATGCTCTTATAATGTTTTTTTTTTTAGGCCTGATTTACATACAAGGGGTGTGTCATGTCAAGTTTATGCAGCAGGAGAGTTATAATAAACATTTGGAAGTTCTCACATGACCAGCATCTATGGTCCAATAACTACACTTTTGTTCTGCTTTGTGGCTGGGGTACTTCAGAATGATGTCAAATGTGCTGCAGGAACACAGCTGAATTATGTATTTTTAAAATATGTTCAAGAATAAAATGTAATTCACAGTGGATCTCTAAATTCAGACAGCAAGAGTCAAGCATTATTACAACCTTTGTGGAAAAACTGTCATTCTACTTGTCATGAGAGAAATGCATGTTTTTATGAAGTGTTTTTATCAAAAGTACTTCTTAGGTGCACTTAACAGTCACTATAGCAATTGTATTGTTGTGTGCTAGATTAAATAAGCCACTCAACCAGATGGTATCTCTTGAATATTTTCAAGAGGTGATGTGTATCTCTATATATGCATAGCAGTAAATTTCCTCATAAAAATACTGATTTTCCTGAATAATAGCTTGTCTTTGTCCATAAGAAAACGCATTAAAACAAAGATGTCAGAACTTAATGCACAAAATATTTAAGAAAGATAATCAATATAGACAGGAATATATCTTTATTCCTTCTGGAAGTGAAATCAATTGACTTCTGTAGCATAATGAAAACAGGAGCTCTTTCTCTGCGGAGTGAAGCTAAGGGCAGCGAATTTAGCGGGGCTGACTTTAGACATGGTCAGGTGCCTGCGCCTCGCCGCGGGAGGAGGCAAAGGTCCGCCTCGCTCCGGCTGCCTCTGGAGCGGAACTCCGTTCCGCGCTTGCCCTTTGCTGCTCGCAAACTCCGCCTGCTGCGGTCCGGGCCCCGCCTCTCCTTTGCAGGGGCCGCCGCAAACCAGCCCCCACTCCCCGGCGGCAACGCACACGCGGCCAAGCAGCTGTGGGCTGGGCGAGCGAGCCTGGCCGCCACCCCGCCGAGCCGTGCAGGGCGGGACCGCCCGGGAGCATGCGTGCAGCGGTCCTGGTGGGAGGGGAGGGGGTTTGCGCTGATAGGCTCTTCGTGGCGGCTCGACCTCGGCAGCGGCGCGCCTGCGGGTGGACGTGGGGGCAGGCTGGTCGGCCGGCGGGCATGACCGCGGCGCAGGGTGGCGCGGAACGCTACTTTACGCGTTGGTACAAGCCAGGTACCGCGCTGACCGGGCGGGGGACATGGGGTGGCGGCGGCCCACGTGCCTGTGCAGTCACTTGCGTTTGTGGCTTTGCAGATGTGAAGGGGCGGCCGTGCGAAGACTTCTGCGTGCTGCAGCACTCCAACAGGCGAGTAGCGGCTCCCGGCAGGCTCTTGGCCCCCCTGTGGGGGGAGGGGCTGGGCTAGTTCCACGGCTGCGTCAGCTGCGCGCGCTCGTAGGGGGCTCCTCAGCCTTGGGGTGTGAGGCGCGGCTCAGGAGCCCGGTTTGGCCGTTACGGTGCGTAAGGTGCCTTACGTTGGCTGCTCCTGTCGATGTTGTGGCGTTGGACCACCGGAGTGCGAGTGGCTGGCTCTGGTGTGGCACCCGTGTCCTTGAGGCAGCCCTCCACTTGGCTGCTCTGCTAAGCGGCTGCTGGGAAACGTGACATCCGGTGATTCTGTGATTCTACTCCATCTGGCTCCTGGAGAACCTTTGTAGTGCTATCAGTAGGGTCCACTTGGCAATTCAGGTATGCTGTATTAGCCCTTTCTTGAAGATAGGTGCCTGTGATCAAATAAGAGCTACTATTTTTTTTTTTTATTTGGGTGAAAAGATGCTATAGCCCCTTCTGTAGAGTAGTTCAGTGGTAGAGCACCTGTCTAGAGCTTGGTTTGATTTCCTCTTTCTCTGATGAAGAACACTGAAGTTAACATCTCCCATCCATTCACTCTGATGTCGGATATTCTGGATGGGGTATTCATTTGTCTCTTAATGCCCAAATACTACCACATGAAACAACTTGAGATGTATTGAGCCAGACATGAAGGGAAGAGCAGGAAACATCTACCTCCTGGTCCCTGGGGCTTTTGGCAGAGGTTGGCTCTGCTTTCTTCTCCAGGGACAGGTTTTCATTCATTATTCCTAATGAAAGAGCTTTGACAAGAATAAAAGTAGGTCTTTTCTGAGAAATCATTGATAATGCTTTCTTGGAATATGTGAGAACCACCAAGTCTTTCAATTTTACATATGCATGCAATGTACTGAAGTGTTCTGTACAAGCAGACTTCCAACCCTTCTTGCCAGTTTTTTTTTCCTTGCGTTTACAGGACAGCAGTGATTACTACTGTTGTTTATTTGCTTGGTGTTGTGATATATAAACTAATAGGGACAACACCTCAGAAACCTTTTGCATGGGACAGATGGAAAATATCAGGTGAGCCTAGATTTTTCTGTAGAATGGGGGTGACAGAAATCTTACGGTTTCTCTGACCTTCTTTAATTACTACTCCAATAAGAACAGTGGAGCTTGAATTTTTTTTCCCTGTATTGCTCAACAGATTCATAGACCTCAAAAAGGGAGCTGTTAGAGCCATGCAGTACTGCTGTGGAGTCCATGTACCCTCCCTTCCTGAAAGGGTCCTTAAGTTATCTTCAGTATTAGAAGAGCAGTTTTCAAGTCTGTTCAGTAATGATGTTTAGAAGCACTCTGTTTACCCTGAGTCTAGGAAATCAATCAGCTTAATTAAAGCAAACAATTAGCCTTTTTTATTTGATATATCTAAATTGATTTTAATTGTGCTTTCATGTGCTACAGATAGTGAATGCAAGATAGGAAATGAAATTTCATACACTCGTAACTGTTACTTTTGTTTTGCGATATAGCTGAATATCAGCTACAATGGAGTCATTTGGAATAAATCATTAACACTGTACGTTGTTTGCTCTATTAATAAAATACCTTACATCCTCAGCTCATGCCCCACTGCCAAAGTGTGTTCTTCTTGCAGTGTGACTTGATGGCATCTGAAGTGTTTCTAACATGTTCTGCCAGACACTAACTACTGTCTGCCACAGAAAGAGGCAGAGTATTTTTCTTCAAATTTCTCACGTTTTGAGGGAAAGTTAGAGAGAGAGGTTTGCTGTTCCCAGTGGCTTGTCTGCTTCTATTAAGAATTCAAAAAACAGTGAGCAAGTACTTGACACAAGTCTGAACCATCTCTGCTGAAGCTTTCAGAACCTGAGGCTTCTGTACTGCTGTTTCATTTTCTATTTTTTTGGAAACCAAAACTTGAGTACCTATTCAGTATGTTTACTGTGACAGCCAGGATAAGCAAGGACACCCTTATGTTTATGCTGAATATTAAACATGCAGTTAGTAGTCTTGGTTGTCTAATACAAAAATCTTTGTATTTATGAATTTAAATATTGCTTATTAGTTTCTAGCCATGGCAGACATAATTTGTATTCTCAAGAAACTGTTTGCATTCTTGTTCCCAACATCCTTCCTTGCTCTGAAAGGTATGTCTCTCTTGGAGACTCCACTGACTAAACTAGCTCCCAGAATATCCTATACAGTTTATCATGTATATCAGTCTCTTCTTTTGGAGCACAGAGATGGAAATATTAACTATAGATTTGGATCTATAAGGGGGAAAAGGAAATAAAAAATAGAAACACTTGTTCAAATGTCTGTAGGTAAAACTGATGATGATGTTTGGAATTCTGAAATAGCAGGGCCCTTGGCTGCTTTAGCAGCTTAGCTGAGCTGTGTGAAATACTTTACTTACCATGGTTATGCATGTGGCTTGGTTTGATATTTCTAAGTAATGCAAAATTCTTTTCTGAATTGTTGTATTACCAGGCCTCAGCTGTAATGATTAGAGGACTGCCCCAAATCATCATCATCTTAGGGAAAGAAGAGTCTGGGATCAAGAGGAGGTGGCTTCATTACTACCTTGCCTTGAGCTGCTATGCTTTTCTCTGGAAAGCTGAAAGTGGCATATGAGGCATGCTGAAAGTATGCACCAGAATGCAGCTCTCTCTTGCATGGAGTTACAGAGTAAGAACCTGCAGGACAGATGTGACAGTGCAGGGAGATCAAAACTATTCAGCATCTAAGGGGAAAGATCATGCTACTGTTTTCACTTCAGTCAGCATTCTGTTCATACATAATTCTGGTCCTGTTTTCATTTTTTTTAAACTGTTCTTAAACAGAAGCGTAATTTTGTATCTGTTCATTTATTGGCAACTTCTGGGCAGTACATCTTTGTGCATTAAGCATAGTTCTAAACAGTGGTGGACTTAGGCTTAATCTCTACAGCTGGACTTGTTTTACATTCCGCAGTTTTGCGACAAGAAATAACCTACCTTTAGAAAAACATGAAACACAAACAACAGGTTAGCTGACACCTGGATCACAGTGGCATTCATCTGCTGTAACTCTTCACCACTAATAGCCCTTATATTCACCCTTAACTATTCTGAGAAACATTATGTGATATTACAGATTTTTCCATCAAAAGCACCATGTGAACATCTGCTTCAACTATCATAAGTAAATTGAATATGCTCGCGTTGGGTACAATATTGGGTAAAACAGCTCTAGCTTAGGAAGCACGCTTGCTCTTGGCTCCTATTTAAAAGCTGTGGTTTTGTTTAACTAGGAAGTCTGCTGTTTCTACGCTCCAGTCTAGTATCTCAAAAATAAAGCTGCTTCTTTGTGTACTGCTTTAAGCTGTTTAAGTCAGAGTTCAGTTTTCAACTATGTTTGGTACAGCAAACTCTTCAAGTAAGCTGCCCTAAGGAAAATGAGTCCAAGTTGATAGAGTGATTGAAATTTTTTAAGTAGGAAAATAAAATTTGTCACTCAGCTGCAGTCAGTTATCATCAGTTCTTCAGCATGAGCTCAGGTAAACTGTTTTTTTAAAATTACCCTGTTCAACCCCTATGCTGTCACCTAGACCTGGCTGTTCTTGCTGTCTCACTAGGCCTATGTGCATATTCTGTGACTTATGCTGCAGTAAGTTGAACTATACTTTCTTACTAAACTATAGGGGGAAGAATATTGTGGAAGACTGGGCACCCAACAGTGAAAACCTTGCTAGAATTTTAGACTCTGAGCCCAAGTGAAGTAGTCAGTATCAGTTTAAGTCCTACCAGTAAAGGCAGAAAAAGTTGTGGGGCTTGCCTGGAGCACATTAGATCATGGCTTTTCACAAATTCAGTATAATAATTATAACTCTTGTTGCAGAATTTGTGTCATCACCTTGGCAGAAGCCCATCCTCTTCTTCAAAATGGAAAAACAATTAAAAGCATTAATTACCAAATCAGTGCCAACTGCAGCAGACTTCAAAATAAGGTCTCTGGGAAATCAAAAAGGGTATGGCTAGTTTTCATTTTAATGTCTCAAACTGCCTGAGCCTTTCTGTCCTCTCTAGGATAGAAACTTACCAAGTTACCTTTGCATTTTAATACAGCTCCTCCATGGTTAGAGAATTTAGACCATGTGAAGTGGCTTGTTTGAGTGTTCCAAGCTAGGTGCAATAGTGCTCCTACAGCGCTGGTGGCTTCCAGTGTTGCTCAAACCAAGGCTAGTAGTTCCTTCATTTTTTTCATAGTATTCGGAAGGACTTGAACATCCCTTAATAGATAACTTGTTTCTGACAAAGCACCAAGGATTTGGAGACCATCATTTTTGTAAAAGATACCTAGAAAGCGGATGGAGTAGTTCAGTTTAAGGGTGGGTTTTCAAGTATGCCTAGTTAAGATTCATCTTATTAAGGTCAACTGTGCTATATTTCTCTTCTCTACTTGCTGATTTTAATCTGATTAAACTACAAATCTGTTACTCCACAAGAAAGTTATGATTAGATTTGTAAACTCTTAAGCTCCTACTTGATTTGTGCAGGTAACTAAGCTGTCATCTTCCCTTCCCTTGGGAACCGTAACTATGTAACTTGCAATGACCTATACTTATTCACAGTTACCTCCTTTGTTCTGAAGTTTACAAACTTCTTATATTGCTGATGGTAACACTTTAAAAAGCCCTGTGTAACTCAAAGTAACTTTTTTCAAATGCAGGGAGCTCAGTTTCTAACAGAACTTGCCCCTCTGTGCAGGATATCCTCCTCAGATGGAGAGGAGTACACCATTTATAGGTAAGAATTTTCCCATTTTCTTCTTACCTTGATGTAGTGTGCACTTCTACTGAATCTAAACACTTTCACAGTTGTATACGAGGGCGACTGATAGAAGTGAATGAAAACATTCTTAGTAATCCAGCTATTCTGCAAGAGAAGGTAAGAAACTTTCTTGCTTTTTATTCTGAGTTTTATTTCACTACTAACTTTAATTTTACTTTTTAGCCATCAACTGAAGGATACATAGCAGTGGTTCTACCCAAATTTGAGGAAAGCAAGAGTATAACTCAAGGACTTCTGACGCAGAAGGAATATGAAGAAGTCTTGTTGAAACGTCTTAGTTCTTCTTCATGAAATTAAGTATGCAGGTATCATCTGTATTGGCTAGCAAATGAACTACTTGTATTGTACACTATAACTTCCATGGTATTGAAAGGTCTAGTGTCCATTTTTAAAAGCATAACTTAAATACTTGTTTCACACAAGAATAAAGTACCTCAAATAGTTTGTATATTGAAGTTTGCTTTCTCTTTCTCTCTCGCTTCTATTATTACAAGTTTTTAAGTTAGCATAGAATGGTTATGTTGGAGAGTATTTATGTTCCAGAGGCTTCTTTGGTTCTGCTTAGTGGAAGCAGAATACATACAGAGAAATCCCATGACTTAGCACCACTTAATTTAGCCTAACTAATATGAGATGGAGTGTGAGAAAGGTGAACTGAAGATAAAGTGTAAGAGGAGCCTGTGTACAAAAGGTAGATAAACTTGAAAATAAGTATTTCATACCAGGTTATATTTCCATAGCATCTTGAAGTCAAGTAATGCCCTTTGTACAGAATTTTATCAGTGTCTATTTTTAAAATTCTAAATGATATAATGTAAAGTCTACATAATACTTCAGTAGCTCTACATACAATTCAAATGCTGATCAATAAGTTTTAATCAAAAAGACCTACAAATAAAGATGGGATAAGGAAAAAGGTTTTGAATTGAAAGTATTAATCACTTGACATAATTGATGTTCCCAAAATATATTTCCAATGAGATTAAAATTCAATGTTGCAGATACTGAAAGAATAGTTTTTTTCCTAGACTACTTCACTGCAGGTGTAACTCATACCTAAGAAATATTTCAGTGCTTTAGGCCACAGCCTTTCAGACTATTTTCCTGATCATGCTTTATCAAATACATAGACTGAAATAGGCTGGAGATAAGTTTACAAATTTCAACAGTAGTGTTAAATATAGTATATTGAGCACAAGGTTCTTCATGTAAAATGTCTAGTAGCAGCATCTTTGTGTTGAAACATCCATTAAGACATTCATAAGTGTTAATTACAAAACCAGTATCAATAGTGAGCATAGGAAATGCATTCAGGTTATAAAAATACGTAACAGTTAGACTGGCTGGTGTTGTACTTGTTAAGTAACAGGACATATATCAGCTGTGACAAAGGTCAGCAGTTTTAACTCAGATTTGACTTTCCACAAATGAAAGCAATATTGAGACTTCAGAAAGCGTTACTTTCAAATGGAGTTCCTACATTTCTAAGTGCTGTAATTACTTGCTCTCTAAAAATGTCATATTTGTTACATGATTTTCTAAAGACTTGATGCCAAACATCTCAGCTGTCCTTTCTGGGCAATGTGCATTTGTACCAGTTCGTACTGTGTTCTCTGTCCACGGTGGAGCAGGTTTAAGACAGCTGTTTCCTGCTTTGTTCTGTAAGAGAACAAAGATTATTACTACTTCTTAAATAAGACGATTTTTTAAAATCTATTTAATAGTGCCCATGAATCAACTCACCTTTCTCAGTAATGTGCAGCAAAGTGGAAGAAGTTGACGTAACAGAGTCATCACACTCCTTGTTTTCTGAATGCATGCATCAACCTAAAAAGACAATTACAGCAGCATAAACAATTGCCTAACAAAAGTAATCAGTGGTGTTAATACATGAGGTGATGATCTATTTCAAATTTGAAAGAGTAATATTTGCCTTCATAAGTATTTCCCCTTCAGTCAAAGTTTTGCCTCGGTTTTTTGAATTTCTCTATATAATACACTAGAGCAACAACCTCCCTTCTGTTGACACAAGACTTGATCTGGGAAACAGAAGAGAATGACACACATCCCAGAAGAGCCAACTAGTAATAATATTAATGAATTTGTAAATGTATACAGACATCACTGTTGAAAGCTAAGCAAAAGAAATTAGCCTGAAAAGCAGGGAAGAAATCTCAGCTCAACTTGGTAGTATTTAAAAACTTGAGTATTGGCAAAGGGGAAGATTTCCTTGAAGGATTTTGATACATGAGGAATACTGTCTCAGAAGGGACCTCTGCTCAATCAAGTATGATCCTTTCAATATTCTTGTCTTTGTTATCCAGCTCACTTACCTAACTGGGTCTCTGGAAAGTTGTGTGTTCATCATAATTTCTGATATCTTTCTTTTGTTTTATGTCCTGTCAGCATGACTTAGAAAGCAGTGAATCATGTAAGCCTTACCTTGACATCAGTTAAACTAAAAGCCAGCTAAGACTTAAAGACTTTGAGTTTAAACCCCAAGTATAACTCTCAGTATAGGTTACAAAATTGGGCCCTCCAGAAACATTGATTACAATTTGATAGTCCCTTATCACTATGTAGTTGTAAACAGATGGCAGTTCCCATTTAGTCCAGTTAGAGTGCAGCTATAGATGGCAGTTGTATACATCTTTACTTGTAACAAATATGATTAACATCAGAATAAACTCCAGAGTTTCTACCTTTCGAGAAGCAAGCATGTATTTCAGTAGTATGGTCTTTGGGTTTTGGTATTTATTCTGTTTACATTAAGCATTAATAACAACAGGATAAAAATAATTATTACAGTGGCAGTAATATAAATTACCTTCATTAATACTTTCAGGTGCACTTAATTACAGTTCAGCTTTCACTGAACAAAGTTCTAATTGATTATAGTAAGATAAATACTATCTGATATTATTCAGCTGAGAATTCTGAGTTGCAGCATGATAAAATTCCAGTAGCTCTATTCATCTAATGGACAAGTCAAAGGAGACGTTGACTTAAATTCTTTGACAAAAGTTCTCAGCGGTAAAAAGCAATATGAGTGGAAGCCTACAGACACCTTACCACCTTTAAGAGCAGCTCAGGAAACATTCCTGTTAGGTCTCTCAGTAATACTGAAATCCAAAACCCAAGTGATAATCTCATATTTTCAGCAATAGGAAAGAAAAAAATCCTGCTAACTGTAGTACTGATTCTTGGACTCTAAAGTTGGTACTCTTTCTTAAAATATTAGTAGCTCATCAATATTAATGATATATCTTTGGCCACAGGGTAGTTATACAAACTTAGGCCTTCTGTGCTCCCTAAAGGAAACATTCACATAAACCTGTAAAGTAATGCTATCCAAGTTACCCACTGGCAGGGTTCCATGTATGCTGAGTGCCAGTGTATCATGCTTTTCCTCCTATCAGAATCTCAGCATGGTCAGGATAAACTTCACTGAAGCCCTTCTCTGCTAGTGGGGGGAAAAAAGGTCCAGTGGTACTACAACAAAAATAGAAGCAAAACAATACACCTCTGCTGAAAAACTTTTTTCCCCAACATGAGACAGTGCAATAAATTGCTTGGATCACAGATACAAATGAGGGATGTCCCAATAGACAAAGCATATTTTCATCAAGAGGAACAATTCTTAATCTGTATCTATACTTGGCATATCAGCTTCTCAAGACATTTTAAGTGTAAACAGTATTTCAGTACAGACAGAAGTTGAAGTAACTTTCTCTTCTACATAAGGAACAGCAACAATGAAGTATTGTATAGCAGAAAACAAATACTGAATAGCAGCATAAAATTTTGCATTTGCTATTTTTTATGGTCTTCTGTCACCCTAAGACATTGTGTTGTCAAAAACTGTTTCATATTTTAACAAGAACAGAAATCAGTAGGTCACGGGACTTCAAAATAAGTCAGGTCTTGTTTTCATGATTTTTTTTTTTAAACCTTACCTTTGTAAATGTAGCACTTTTACCCTGAACAGAAGCTTTAGCTGTAATCTGAAGCTGCTGGCACACAGGGATCAGTTTTTCAGCCTCCAACAGAAGCAATGGTTTACCATCATCATGCAACTGAAAGGGAGTTCAGGAAGACAGAACTGCTTAGTGTTAAAGCCTCCAATTACAAGTTCATGGAGGAGACAACACAACCAGCTTTTAAGCATTATCATTAAAGTCATAAGGTGATGCACCTCAGGTGATAGTCATAAGGAATGACTATTTTAGCAGTCATACATTACCTGATCAGAAAAGGAATGAAAAGCTGAAGCAAGTTTTGTGCCCTCTGTAGCAAAAATCTGAATGGAGGAAAAAGAAGTGTAACAAAATTAACCACAATTAAAGATTAGGCTCTTTCTTTTCTTTGTCATTTTAGTAAGTGATATATATAAAGTAAAAGAGTAGCAGGAAGTATGTGCAATAGTTGCATGCGTTTATAATGAACAAGTCAGTGTTTCACGGTGACCTCTGAAATGCTAAGCTACGCTTCAACTGCCATTCTCTCATATAAGCAAAGTTTAAAGACTTTCATTTACAGAAAAAAAAATGTTTTCCAGTTACTTTTTGTAATAGAGCAGTTCACAAAAGTTTTATGGGTGGAAGACACCTGCCATGTTTGTGTACTGTCCTGACAATGGCCTCCTGTTAAACATATGCGTGTATCTTAAAATGTCACCCTGCATTCCCTTATTTGGCCTCTTGTGTTTTGTTTGTATTGTTCAAATTCTTATGTTTTCTTCCTTTCTCATAAGAATACTGTCGTTTGGAGTAGGATGGAATATCTATTAACACCATAACGGACTGAGCTAAGTAACAGAAGGGAGAAGCCTTGAAGTCCTTCTATATTTGCCGTAACAGACATTCAATTTGGCATTCCCACTCCTAACTGGAATTTGTCAAATTTTAAAGAATGTTGTCTTAATTAAGCTATTACCTGAACACTGGAATGTCAGCTTTCAAAAAGTATACATCAGAGTTATGCTGCTTAAAAACTACAATTACTGGTACATTTGTGATGTGCTGTACTGTGTGATGTGTGTGTAAGGAACTGAAGAGTTAAAGATTCAATTTGTTCTTCATTTGGAGTTCCCAGTTCCAGTACTTTTAAAAAATATATTACCTCTGCTTGATGAAATAAATCCTGGGTAGTTTTCAGCAGTCCTTCTCCTCTATGGGAAACAATGAAAACAGACTATATGACATATACAGATTGCAGATTATTTTGCCTGCCACTTAGGTAATTTATAGGCTGTCTCTTACACACGCATGCACGCACACACACACACAGGGTCTGTAAGACAAAAGGCAAAATGTGATCCCTAAATCCTTGTAGTATATTCTGTACTCTACCTATCTTCATGATAGATATTGGTCAAATCTCCTAAAATGCTTCATGTAACTATTAAAATAAATTGGACATTATAAATGCTACAAACTACCTTTGCTCAAGTATTTAAAAAGCAATAGTTAAAACTTTTTCATTCATATAAATATGCATGCTATAATGTCAGCACATTTCCACTGACTAATGTTCTACCATTTCCCTTCCACTCAATTCGAAAAGAAGTTTACACTGAAACATTCTTTGATGTGTGAACTCTGGAAAGGAATTTTATTTCATTTATTGGTTAGAAAAGAGGTTATGTGCTTCCCTTCCCCCTGTGCCAGTAACTAAACCTCTGTTCTCTTCTAAGGTGAAGTATTTCTGCAACACACAAATGGAATTGAGAATTACAAAAATGAAAAATAGGGTATGCTACAAACTTACTAGCTGTAAAATATACAAACACACACACATATATGTAACTTTTGAAAGCAGAAAATCTAAAAGTAAAGACAGTTAAGTACTAATATTCAATTTCTCATAGTTAAGAATTAAGTCAGTAAAGTTACCTTTCAATAGTGTCAGTGTAATGCTTAGAAATGAACACACAAAGGTTAGAGCAAGTAGGGAAACATAGGCAATTAAGTCATTTAACTAGGTAATGCCCAAAGTGCTTTTGCACAAAACCAAATTATTCAGTTATTGCTTAAAATGGCTAAGTATATTTGTTTTACTAATCTACTTAAGCATTTTATACCAAAAAAAAAGTAACCTAGGGCTTTTCAACTTAAGCAGGCATCCAAACTACTAGACTATAAAATATCACTCTTTTAGAAGATACTATGCAAATGCACAACAATAACTTATTATAGGAGCCCCATTTCAAAAATATAAAAAACACCTCAGTGGCTAGAGCATTACTGGGAAATTAGGCAGGAATAGTTCAGTTCTCATCAGCAGAGTAAGTACAGAAATCTGTGTCTCTGGCATCCTGAATATTACTGGACCGCTAGGTAAGAATAGTCTGGCATCAAAAAAAATCTAAATTCTTTGAACAGGAAGACTGACCTTGTGTAGGCTAATTTCAGAAGATACACCTTTCAGAACAGCAAAGATCAGCAATTCTAATCTACAGTTACACATCTGTGCTTTAATTCCCTTAGTTTTGAAAGCAATCTGTGAGCATGCTTCTTTGAAATCTTTTCCTCTCCTAAAGATATTTAAACAGTTATTCTGCAACAAAACAGATGTTTAACACTTAAAAAACCCCTAGCTTGTTTTATTATTAAAGAGCTTAGAAGATCACAAGACTTTATAAAGCATAAGGACAGAAATGCAAACTTCTTCTTGAAGGTATGCCAGTGCCTCTTGTTCCTAATAAATACTTTTAATACCTCTTCTCCTCACCAAAACATGCTGTATACAGTGCAATTACCTGGTAAATAAGTACATGGAGTAGGCCATACTTGACATGCCTTGTACATGTTGCACAATCTTATTCTCCTGATCCTCCCATTTCTCTGTCTCAGAATCCACATCAGATGTGAGCAGATGCAGTTCTAATCCAAGTTTTGCAATTTTTGCCTGTTCCTGTAAATGGTAAATGTATTTGTGACAAGCAAAAACACATTCTTCAGGCAAAAGAAAAGAATAATTAAATGATTTGTTACTAAAGTGATGACATCTTACCTCAGTATCTAATCTGACTGGCTTTAATGCTTTCAGATTTGCGTTATGCTTCTGTTTCAAACAAAAAATAACATTTTTAAATGAAAGGAATTGGTAATAATTTTACTAACAAGTCGTAAGAGGTGGCTGTATCAGAAGCAGACTTTGTAGGAGAGGTTCAGTGGCTCAGACAGACTTTTCAGTAGAAGCTGAGCATCTGTTCTGATTTGGTTGTTCTGCAATGGCATATGGGAGTGTTATCTGTGCCTACAAACACAGTAAAGTTTCCATTAAAAGACCTCTCCCACAGTTCTCAGACTCAGTGTCTTTTCTCCATTTCCTCACGTACTACCATCCCTTTCCCTTTCCCTCAAAATCCTCAGTAATTCTTAATACAAAAGAAACAGTCTTAGCCAAGGACTACTGCACTTTTTTTTCCATCTGGGATGATACTGCTGTAACAGGGACTAGCTGAATCAACTTCCAAACTGGTCTTAGGTAAAACCTGTTGGCATGATGATGTAGATGGTTCTTTCTGTGTTATCTTGCTGAAATAGCTGGAAATGAATACTGAGACTTTGACCTTTCTATGGGTTTCCCTCCTTTACTTGTCCTAAGTATCCAAAAACATTTGTCTGGCTGGAAGCCAAATCTTGGCTCAGATTAAGCAATAATTATTGGTTTTATTGATGTTAGTGGAATACCCAGTAAGATAAGGTAGAGGTTCCCAACTGCACTGCACATATCCACAGTAATATAGGAGCTGTTTCAAATCAGTCCACACGTAACAGCAGCAGTTCCTGGCCTTAAACTTTGTGCACTGCTACTGTCACTGTGCAAAGACAGCAGAAACTAGTGAACATTTAGAAACTGCACCAGAGTGTGGGGGAATAGGAAGTACAAAGCTGGAATCATAGCTTGGAGAGGTAAGTGTGAGCCATAGGAGGAAGTTGGGTGATGAGTGTGCAGGACAGAGATCCTTGTTTGAGAATCAGAAAGAGCTGCTATTAATGCAAATGAAGCTCAGGAATCCCTTGGAAAAAATCTACTACTCATTGTGTCTGGGCAAAATTCACCTGGGCAAGAAAAAAATACAGCTGTGCAAGTTCCTACTACAATCTGCTGCCTAGTGTCTAGCTTTCATGGCAGTGTCCCCCCTAATTTTTTTTAAAAATGAATCCTATAAATGTGTACCCAGATCACACTATTAATTCTGCCTAGGTACCAGAAATGTGAGAAGCTGATCTCGTATCAAAAGACTTAGCAAAAAGTTTAAGATTTGATGTTCCTAAATGCCATTTAAGTTTGACCCTATTACAGATTGCAGATGCAATTCAATACCTTGCTTTTCAGGTAGTGTCTTAAAATAAAAGAAAGTAACACACAACAGAACTGGATTCCTATATAAATACAAACTTTGGGCTACAACCCATGGCAGATGGTTCAGCTGCTAGGTGAAAGGGAATTCAAGAAAACACACACTCTAGAAACAAGTAAGTTTCTCTATCCAGAAATAATTAAGTATGAATACTATTCATTCAAATCTTAAGATTTGAAGAAACTTCTGAATATTTGTTGGGCTTGTAATTTTCTGCATTCTGATGTTCAGCCACACTATTTGTTTGATAGGAGAGCTGGGAGAATCACATAAGCAGTTACCAGTCTGCTTTTAAAACACAGTTTGACATTAATACTATAAAGAAAAACCTATCTGTGCATTAATTGCACATGTGAATTATCACTACTGCGCTGTTCACAACTATAACATGGTCTAGAGCGCCATTCATAACCAGGAAGCAGCAGTCACAATTAAATAGATGTAACAAGAAGCCTTAACTAATTTGATCTACAGGAACAGTCTGGCTTCCATGCAGGGACATCTACTGCCAAACTCTCTAATAACCCTAATTCCCCCAAATCTGTGTGTCTTGCAAAGAAAACACAGAAGACGACCTTTCAGAAGGGAGCAAAGCAGAATTGTTTAAATCCTGGGAACAAAGTTATTAGTGGACGTGTTTTTAAAAGGCATGTGAATCACTATTTGGAAACCTGACTTAAACATCTCTTCTTTAAATTTTGGCTGAAGTTCAGAAGCTTAGTCAAGTCACTGAGGGACAAAAAAAACTATCAAAAATCTCCGAATCATCTGTTTTCCAGTCTCAGTATTTACTTCCATAAGAGTGAAATTAACCCACATTCATCCCACCTAACATTATTTATATTCTGTTTAAATCTGTGAATTGTGTTTATAATGAACTAACCTTTTCTCTTTCCCTTTTCATTAAGGGTCAGAAGTATTATATTGTGTTTGAAGAATTGCTTACATGGGAACAAGGAGATGGGTGATTATTTCACACCCAAACTGCTCAATGCTATTGATTAAGGAAGGAAAGCAAGGAGACAAAAAACAAGCTACAGCTTACAGTACCTTCTGAGATCATTCTTCCCCTCCTGCCTCCCAGTGAAAAGATTCAGTATATAACAAATGAATTAGATGACTGCGATCACATTACTAATGGGATTTAGGAGGTTTCCTCACACACAGATATTCTCAGAAAAAATGTAATATTGATTATAATCAGCTAAGGATATTAATTAGTTCACAACTAAACCTGGATATTTGGTGCAGCTTTTTTCACTGCATTAAAAACATTACAGATTAAACAGGGAAACAAGAATCCATTATTTGAAGAGCATTACAATATGCTCAAATGCGGTCATTTGTCCAAAACAGGTCAGCTCAGACAACAGCATTAAAAAAAACCCCTATCAGATTACCAGGACTTATTTTATCGTATATTGCAGCAAACACTGTTCTGCTAGGGGCAATGAGTTTATTATCACATAGCGTGAGATAAAAGTTTGTTGTACAAAATGTCCTCTTACAAAACAAGAATTAAAGTTCACCTACAATCAAAGTGTTTAAAGTATGTTATGTGACTAGTTACCCTAGTTTTCAAAGTTTGTTGTTCATGTAAAAAACTTTGAAAGTTCGATATTTTACTGTCAGCCATCCAGTCAAGATGCATGTTACCAAGATACTGCTGTGTCCTCATCAAGGTGTATTATGGGAAGAAGCCAATTAGTTAATAGCAGATAGGATGCAAATACAACAGTCCCAAAAGCAACTTACCCCTGGTCTGGGCAGTGATAGGTAGACACGCTTCTCTCCTAAGAAGAACACACATATTTATACCAAAATTTGTATGCCGATTTGAATGAATGGGATCACATGTCTTACTTCTTCCTTAAGTTCTGGTACTATAAAAGCAAATTACTTACCTGCAAGTTCTCCTTTTTGACTGTTACAGAAGTTTTCTACTCTGTCTTATGCTTCCAGAGATAGGCAAGTCAAGAACTCCTTACTGTTCAGATTTTAGCTCTCAGTAACTGCCAGTTAAGCACAGCTCCTCTTAACAGTTTCACTCACCCATAAGACCTCTAGTCCCTTGCATTCAGTCCGCAACTAAGAGGCTCTCTCTCCAAAGACTGAGCAGCTATCACTGCACGCACTCATTTTGTTGCAAAGTACAGCACATAGAGTGGTAACTCAGCGTAAGGCTTTTCTCAGTGTCAGCTGAATGGCATAATATGTGGAGTAGGCAAGGCCACTAGTGAGTTAGGCAGGTTTTTCTAAAAACATCAATAAACCCCTCATGTAGTGCACTATATATATATCCCATGTACATGGTATTTTATAAAGAAAAAAAGCTGTTCTTTTATAGCATTTTACACTCTTATTAGAATTATTTCTTATATCCCAAGAGGCCTCAGTTATTTCAATCTGAGCAAGAGATAGGGAGAAAAAAATCTCTTTAGGTATTTTCTAGAAGTGTGTAAGAAAAGATTACTAGTAAAAGGGAAACAGTGCCTGAACTAGTAGCCAAGACCAGGAGCCTCCAGTTACAAGAAGACGTAAACATCTATGAAGGCTTACATTTATTACAACAGGGTCAGGAGAGGAAAGTCTGTCAAAAAAAAAAAAAAAAGAAAAAGCTAATGAAAAAATGGAGTTTACCTAAAGCAAGAAGGGGCTACTACAATGGAGCTACTACCATGTTTGCACAGAGATGATGCATCTGGACAAACAGAAGACAAGCAACAAACCCCCCGAGGATTGTTGTTTCCTCCTTTTGCATCAGTTCCTAATGAAATCCCATTCTGAGTCCCTAGAAGACAGTTCTGTTGTGCACTAATGATTTTTGGAAGTATGCTGTCTCCCATCATGAGCAGCTCCATGCTGACACAACTGACTTTTTTCTGACATTTTTAAAAAAAAACTTTTTGGCAAGCTGGCAAGTGTCTCTTGACCCTGAGAAGTATGGCAGTTTGAATTCAATCTTCCCAAGTTCACCTCTTTCCCCTCCCCAGTTTAGAAGTTTTAGAAGTTTTACAAGAGGGGAAGTGAGCTATCAAGCTCTCTCTCTAATTTTTTTCAGGATGCAGAGTTACTCGGATATTAACTGCCCAAACACTCATTCAAGTTTATCAGACTTCTTGCATATTCTGTCAGTCCTTATTGAAAAGTCATTTAGAACATCCTCTATGTCAAGATATCAGCTAATCAGCCAAAGCGTACTTTGAGGAAAGCATGTAAGAAGTACCAAGAACAGAAGCCAACTCATAAGTTTGAAATGCTGTAGCATAAAAGAACTTCTTTATGCTATGTAAAAACTTCCTGTACTATATAAAAAAAAAAAAAAACTAGAAGTTTCAACTCAGAAAGCTTTGCGATCAGCAGAAATGGAATACAAATGTATACTTAGAGGACCATCTCATTACAAAAAATGAGAGTAATCAAAATTATCCTTATCCAAGTAGAAAGAAGAATAAACAAATAAGAAAAAAAAGTTTGCTTTTGCTCTTCTGCCAATTGCCATTATGTACCTTTGCAAGATTTAATTGCTGACCATATTCAAAGAGAGGAAGGACCAGGCTATTTATTGCTTGGAACAAGTGCAAACGAAAAAGAGATGAGGGCTTAACTACCAGTGCTTCTATAAGGCAAAAAGCAGAAAACAGGATGGAGTTCCCAGGCTATCATGTAATGGAACCTAAAGATCCAAGAGTAAAAATTATAAGCTTGTCTTCCTTTGTTGCCAAGGTTGATGAAGTTTTAAAAAAACTCACTGGACCCACAGATGCCATGCATTTCAAAAGCAAAGATTGATTCAAGCCAGACATAAGTAGTTTCTGATGAAGACAGATTATCTACATCAGTATAACTACATTATTTATATTTGATTCCACTGATGGAATACGCATACATATTTTTTCACCTATTTAATTTTAATATTTTGGAAGTCAGATTTTGGCTAAAACAGCGAAAGACTTTCTGCCATATTACAATCTTCCTTTTACTTTTTCCAGTCTGCCTTCCGTTTCTCTAATGTTTTCCCTAATGTCTTCCCTCTTTTTTTTAATTTTTATTATTTCACTCTGTTTATCTTCCAATCCTACTTACCACACTTCTGCTTTCTAGTAGTTCTAGACATATCCTCCCACACACACCCCATTCTCTATTTTAACTTCTTTAAATCCTGCTTCTGACCTCATTTCTTATCTCACACTAGGATGTCTTTATCCTTGCTTCACCCTTTTTTCTAGAATTCTACTTTCCCAATTCTAAAGTTATGACCTATATCCCCTATCCACCCACTGTAGTCCTCCTAAATCCTAACGGTCAATCAATTCTCTCAAACCAAGTAGGCAAAACAAAGAGAGAAACACAGAAAAGGAAGTTATCCTTGCAAGTCATTTTAACACTGAAGAGCAAGTTACAAGGGAGCCATCAAGGGGATTATTCACATTCTTCTCCAACATGTTGAAACCAAAAGGACAGAAGAAAGAAAAAGACTGGCTGGCACCCAAATGATTGGATAGTATCCTCAATGAAAGATACTTTCATTAGGTGATTCATTTCAAAGTGCAAGAGCCTCAAAGTTAAGTATCTAACTTAAAATAGTAATTTTAGGCTTTCTGTATAGTCAGTGGAGAGCAAATAAGTACCTCCACTAGCCAAATCACTAAATTTACATAAACTACCCTGTAGAAGTGCCAGTCTCTCTCCTTAGACTTCAGGAGGGAGCTCTGACTAGACACTTAACTTTTCAAAGATTAATATTATGCAGAATAGGCCTCCTCATTCTTGGAGTAAACTGTTTTAGGATTAAAAAAAAACAAGTCCAACTCTACCTCACTCAACAGATCTGCAAGCTTAAAGAGATTTTCAGAATACGTATGAAGGTTGCTTTTCTGCGCAGTGTGCACGTGCACACACACAGAAACAGACCCCCATGTGCACGCACACTGAGCGCAAGATGAGCCCAATTCAATCTGGGCATAAAATGCTATAATCCCATTAAAACTGAAGGAAATACTGACTCATTTCAAAGCTAAATTTGACTCTCTGTCCATGTGAGTTTTGAACCTCAGTATGAAAAATGCCTAACTTGTTGATACGATAAAAAACATTTTATAAAGAATTATGCAATTACTTGTAAAATCAACAGATGAGTTTAAACAATATGAATCTACTATAGTCAGAAAAATGCTTATTTTATTAGATGTGTCCAGCACATTTTAGTCACCATTCAGTTTTTTCCTCTGAACTCTCTAACCAAAGCCAAACATTAGAGTATTAGTACAAAAATACAAGTTTTTAAACCAAGGAGAAAAAAAATATATAACATCTTACTGTAATTTTATCTTCTACTACACACAGTCACAATTTACTAGGAATAAAGCACTTGTTACACTTTACTCTGTAAAATAAAGAAACTTTTACCAACCTCAGCATTAAGACAAGTAGCATGAGTTACAAGAAGAAGAAATGAGATTTTATACAATATTATGAAACTCCATTGTCTTTGGAGGTAGAGTAGCATTCACAAAACTTTTACAATCTCTTACTAAACAAATACTTTAGTCTAATTTTCCACTTGGGTCATCTACAGTGTTTTTCTAGGAGAAACAAAAATGTTGGAACTGTTAAGGTGACTTTTAGGGTAATTTCTGAAAGCAAAAAGGGTTTTTTGTTGTTGTTAGTTTGTATTTTTTTCAGTCACTCTTAAGTCCAATAAAGGAAAGACAACACAGAGGAAAATTTTGTAGAAAACAGCTCAGTACAGGAGACCAAACTATTTCTAAAGAGATACTGATAACTAATATGAAACGATCAGATTCACAGGCTGAGTGAAGTCTTTTACTAAGCTGGGCTGTGAGACAAGATTCCTCAAACATCTTTTTGGCAGTACAAGACTTAATGCACCTAAGGCAATGTAAAGAATACAGGTTACACTTATTACCCTAACAGTGGTGGTATTAGAACACTTTATGGTGAAGGAAAGAGTGAGGAAACAAGACACTATAATAAAACAGACTCATCTGTTTATGTCTAACGGGTAAAGCTGGCCTTCATTGCACCCAGGCCCACACACGACAGACTCTAACATGCTTAGCAACTCCTACCCATCCCCTTCTCTCTGCTTCAAGCAGCAGCATTACAGATGCCTTGTGCAATGGTTCTTTAAAGAAACTGGGAAATAGGATTTGCAGAAAATGCCTGTTATCTGCTATCAATATCCATAAAAGAACAAAAAGTTATTAACTACAGGATAGGCTGGGAACATGCCATTACACTTTAAAAATTATTCATTTTGAGAGCCAAGTATGTGCTTTGCTGTGGCTGCCTGGTTCTGGTCCTAGTATTTTAAATACAATATAATAAAAGGCTTTCACTCCACCCTGCTAGAGCACTGTATAAATACAAAAATCAAAATGCATAATCAGCCCTGCAAATTTCAATTTCATTCTAACACATTAAACATAGCATTAAGTTTAATATATTACAGAAATTAAAGAAAGTTAATACATCCTTGGCTCCCAAAACAAAGACCACTGAAAGTTAAAAGGATCAGTCCCATAAACTGGACCTCAGATCTAATGGATCACTATACATTTTTAAATAGCATTCCAGACTAAGGAGGAAAAACAAGTAAGAGTAACAATCAGGTACTTCCCAAGTGCCTCAGATTCCTCTTAAACTGTACTATACACATCGATTATAAACCCACCCAGAGTTTCACTATATTTTCAGTTTACAAGCCTTCAGAATCAGACACACATTCATCTAGTAACCAGCAACAACAGTTTAAGATATTACTGTCCCATGGCTGTTTGTTTACTGTCCTCACAACAAAGTTGGCAGAAAAGAACAAATGAGCACCCACCAGTTCACCTCAAACAACTTTCCACAGCAGTTTAAACTAAGCTGAGTATATTCACACATTCTTCTTCCGTAATGCTACTGGGGGAAAGTAACATGGAGTGAAGAAGCAACAACAATTAGCCAAGCAGTGGTAAAACCTTAAGCTACCAAAGCTGTTTCCTAGGTGAAGGTTTATCTAAGCCCTTAATCTTTAAAGAAAATTGTGTGTCTTTCCACATGCAAGATAAATTCTCATGAACTGCTTGCACAAAAGCTTGATCCAGGAGGGAAAGTTCAACTACCAAAATAAATTCTGCTCATCAAAAGAAGTCTCATGTCAATGGCAGGATGAAGAAAATTGACAAAGCGTCATCTAACCTAAATACGGATGTACTTGTTCTATATTTTAGACACAAAATACTGAAGTTTCCATATTTAACTAAATCTTAACTTTTTAACCTGAGTGATTTTTCTTAAAAATACAAGACATTCTGTATATTACATTCTATCTGTATGCATTTATAATTTAAAGCCTGAAACAAACACATAGCCACAAGAAGTATAACACCAGGCTACACTGAAGTCATCACTGGAAAAAAAGTTACATAAAAATAAAGAACAAAACACCTTCCATTGTTTTTTAAAGATAAATTACCCTACTCTGAAGATACTAACAGCAGAGTAAACACAGATTTGTTTCTTAAGATTTCAAGGTTCTCTTCTACATGTACAAATACCAATAAACTTACCAACCAGAGACAATATCCCAAGATTGTGCAGAGTCAGAGATTCCATCCAGGAGAAAGGACAGCAGTTCAAAAATCAAATAACTACATTCACTACATTATGAAATGATTACAATGCAAGCTGACAGTATAGAATTAATATATATATATTTTCCAGAAATACTGGAAATGAATTAAACATGTCACACAATTCAAGTTACACTTTGATTCACTGTCTACACAAAAGCAACACATTTGTGTATGACCACCTAGATTCCATATTGCCATATGGAATGTGGGACTGTTTCTTGTTTACTTACTATCCAAAGAAAACAGTAATTCCTAAATCACAGTTAAAACGTTTAGACTACATTTTGTTTTGGAAGCTGCATTTTTCCATGTGTATATAGCATTCTTACCTCTTCTTCCTTCAAACACATCATTGATTTCCCTTAACAGCGTTGACATGTCACTCAGTTGAGACTCCCAAGCCTCACAGAACACCTCAAGATTTTCTTTTGCAATCTTACTAGATGGATGTAATGCTAGTGTTTCTGCAGCAGAAATTATCTGGAAAGAGAACAAAATATTTGTTATTCAGAGAAATCCTGGTAAATAGTGTGGCACACGAATGCACAATGCCTTCATAGGCAAAACATAAAATTAAACTGTTAATACATGCCTGTGTAGTGTATTCACAGGACATTTGCAGGCTTGACAATCTTCCTTCTGCATTCTTTTAGCAATAATATGCTAAAGCCCAACAGTAAAACACAACTCTTTCTAAAAACTGCTTTGTAAACTTCAACATTAGGTCTCCAAAAAATTCATACAGCGAATTTCTACTTCACTGAAGTGGCCAGATAAAAGCTAGGCATACCTGTGGGCCAGTGACCTGAAAGGTATCTTCTGCATGTATGCAAGTAACCTCGAGGGGCTCTGTTCCAGAAACATGCCTCAACAAACGACACATCTAAACATTTTTTTAAAAATTTAAAGAGAAAAGAACGGTAAAAATATGCTTTCATTAATAATGCAAAAAGACACAAAATGAATTAATAACTTCCTTTCAGAAACTGATCTGGGATGACGCAGCTGTGTGTTTCTCTCAGTAAGGGTTTAAAACACACATTCCAAGGCGAGTATTTAGCTCTGCTTTTTTGAAGATCACTGAGGGAGAGGAAAGAAAAAAATCTAACAATTTCAACAACATTTATTACTGAATAAGGCTGAAAGTAATCAGACATTTAAGGAACTTAGAAACTGTAGCATAAATGACTTCACCAAGAGAGGATTATTCAACCAATATCAACCATTTGGAAAACTTAGGTTTCATCATCCAGGGGACTGAATTTTCTTTGAGCAAAATGACATCAAATTAATTTAGGGAAGAAATACTATTTCCTTTCACAGTAAACAAAATACAAGCGTTCACTCTTTGTGATAACACTAACAACAAGCTTTGGGCAGAGAATGAACAGAGAAGTTTTCAGATTACAAGGAGAATTTAAGACAGACAAAGCAGGTATGAAACTAACTACACTGTCCACCACAAGAAATACTGTAGGGCCTCACACAAATCTGTAATTTTACCTCCGAGTTATGCCTGAAAAATCACTGTGTCTCACCAGAAGAGGAACATTAATTAGTCACAGAGAAAGTGAACATTAAAGCTGAAATATGTAAGAGTTCATTTGTCAATCCCTTAAGTACAAAACTGTTGCTTCTGCATAGTCATGCTTTCAGGACAAATCCTCAAGCCCTGTACAGTATCAGTAACTTTTAGAAATTAATGACTACTAAATGCTATACAAGCATAGTTTCCAGTATCACCATGCTCCAGATCAAAATCAGCTATCTTTGTGTATCTCCTACTGGTGCAATTACTTCTGCTCCACTGAAGTCCATAGTATATGACAGAATTTGTGGAAGTGAAGCAGATCACGTAAACATACACTCTTGAATAATCCATAGCATACAAAAAAATCCAAGATTGGGATTGGGAAGAGACTACAACTCTGTCCTGAAAAAAAAAGCTCAAGAGACCAAAACTGTATAAATACTAAACTTCCAGTAACAGTCCTAAACACTTCTAGTAGAACGAAAATACAAATGCAGACTACGAAACTCAGGTCTTCCTCACTCCATCTAGCCCAGTGCTCCAAGACTATCTTAGCAAGCCTTGCTCTCACACTATATGCCCTTCCTCACGCAACTTTCAACCTCTGCATAACATCATACAGCACAAATATGGCAGGCTGAGAGGCAACCCTTATTACCTTGGGAAGAAAAAAAGAGAGCCTTACTGTTAACGTCATCACTAAGAAGAGATCTCAAAGGACTCAAAGAAATTCAGGCCCCTAAGCTAGTATTCTCTGTGCTATCTCAGAATGCAGGTTGGGAAGAAAGTGAGGAGAGCTCATAACTGCAAGGATGCATCTCTAATGCTGCCAATTCATGCTTGTTCTGAAGTCTATTACCTTCATGAACTCACAAATAAATTTCTCTATCTGCTAGGTTAGAGAGTGAAAAGGAGTATCTGGTAGACACTCTCTCTAGAGGCACTCCTAAGAGCCAGTATCTCTCAGTGAGACGTGGTAACACTTGGAACTCTTATTTGTTCACATAAATGTGAATACTGGTGTACAAAACTGTGTATATATTAGTGAACGTTATATGAACAGATACACACTGCTTTTCATGAAGGACGAAAGATCTTAAATGGCCCTCTGAAGACCGACAAAAAAATGCAGAAATAGGATCTTCAAAATGGTCGAGTTCATTGGATTAAAGAACTTAACTTTAGCTTCCGAGCACTTTTAAAATGTGTCTTTGGGTTTAGTTGTTGCCAGTTGCCTACTGCTTAAAGGAAAAGATATTAGGCTATGATCTCACTTGGATTTAGAAACCTAGCTTTTAATGAATATTTTGGTCCCAAAATATACATACAGATAATAACTTGAACCAAACAATGAGTCTGAGTCTAGATCTAGTCTAGCTCCACAAGCAGAACTGCTTCTACAACAACAGTGTGCCCCACTGGATACATCCAGCTCAGACACTACCAAAAACAATATGAAATTCAGTAGTATATTACGAAAATCCTTAAAAAAAAAAAAGGCACTAGACCAAGACCTTCCTAAGGAATAATTAAGGCAGGTCTGGCCAGCCATTTTCTAAGTGTCTTAGAAAATGAAAGCAATTGTGTACTCACCTCAACAAGCTGTTCTTTCTGCTCTGATAGCTTACAAGTATATTCTGCTATAGCTTCCAGGTTTCCTTCTACTCCTGTGATTTTTAATGCTTTCAGAACCATGTGATCTGTATGGTATTTTAGCAAATCTGCTGCCAAAGATGTTGCTGCACTGTGGAGCTTGTGTAACATTAAAAAAAGAAGAAAAACAAGAAAGATAAACCTTAGAAGGAAAAAAAATGCATCCAATACAAAATGAAACCACCTTAATGACAGATTAATTTTCCAAGAAGCAGAAAATTTACTGTCATGAAAGCTCATATATACAGACTGCAAATTATCTGGGGCTTTAATTCTTCAATTATTATTCCAACTACAAAGATAAAATCCACCACTGTCAAAAAACCAAATATACAGAGAAACAAAAGAGCAACTCGGTAGAATCAAGACATGAAGCTATCATACTGCCTTCTCATTATTTTACAGCTGGAATAAACAGGTATAGGAATCTGTGGGGCACCAAGCTCAGCATGAGCGTGACACGACAACCACTCCATTTCATGTGAAGAGCGCAGGCTAACAGAACCAGACCAAGGCCACACAGCATCTGAATTTACAGTACATTAGATATCAAATTTCCATTAATAAACTGAATTTGAGTAATACAAAGAAAAACTTGACTATAACCGGCTTGTGACAGCATTTTAGACAAGTAAAAAGCAGCCTGACTGCAAGGAGACTAAAGCAAGAGCTGAGTCTGAGAAAAGTCTCAAAAACTCTCCCTACACTCCCAACAAATAAGAAGCTTCCCCTTGAAATACATCCCTAAATCCAGGCACACATTCGGATCCATGGAAACTATGCTTTGAACGACTGTGCTTGACAATTGCTACATGTAATAGCTGCTGCTAGTTACTTGCACGTAACCAGTGACCAGTCAAAGTGGATCAAGGCCCTGTAATTAGCATTAGTTTAAAAGCAATGTTGGTAAAAACAAAGATATAGCAAGCTGTTTTAGATGTAGCAAAACATTGTCATGACTGTTCTAAGTCTTGCATTATTACATTCATTTTTCTGGACTGTACTGAATATATACAACAAACCTGCCTTCTCATAAAGTTATTTTTTAAGTTCTTATGAATGCAATGAAGACTTTGATAATGTGATAGTGCATGGGACTCAAGAGAGGACTCTGTACGAAAGAAAATGTTTTCTAGAATTATATGCATTTTTTTCTATTGGACTCTACCTATTTTCTTCCCTTTCTTTGGCAGTACTTCCTGTATGGTCCAGTATAAGCAAGCCTTTTTTTTATATATATTACAAATAAGAAACCTGACTTGTTGTCTCAAAACTTTGTACTTCTTTTTTAAAGCAAAAAATTAAATCTACGAAAACCTGTCATAAACTACGTCATTAAAAATTGTCACACACCACTAATCCTGGAAATGCAGTCAACTCTGAATATCTGCAAGACTTGTTGTTGTTAGAGTTGGAACTGGCAATTCTCATTTATACATGGACTATATATCATCTTGATATAAAATAGTAACTGTCTTACACTTAATTCTGTCTTGAAGTGTTAGCAGGAATATCATCTTGTTTTTTTCCATAAAATGGAAATAGCTACTTCTAACAAGGCTGCCTTGTGTTGTCAGCCACCGATGATCTCCAAAACATTTTAATTAGTGCCGCAGTACTTAAATTTCATCAGCAGAGAACCTAGTAGCTGACTGATCCACTGCAGCACCAGAAGTCAGAGAAAGAGTAACAGGATAGTCCTCTTCAACCATACACAAAATCTTATGGCTAGTGTGGGATGAGAGACAAATCTAATCACTATACAAGGAACAATGAAGGACATAATATTCTAAATTTGCTTATTGATTAGCATTAGTCTTGTACATTTTAGAAAGCTCTTACTAAGCAAGCTTTCATACTCTCTAGGTCACAAAAGCAAGGCATACTGAAGCTAGGATCTGCTAGTTTACAAATCCAAACTCACTCAATTTCCTCCACTATTTTGAAAACAGCTTGCTGTTTTTAGCAATATTGCTTTTAATATGGGGCTAAGCACAGGGCGTAAGTAACCCACTACTCTGTTTTTTATATGCCACCTCTGTTTCCTAATTTACACAAGATAATTCTCTATTATTGTCCCCTGACATAGTGGTTTAACTTAAGTGTGCTAAGTGTGTCATTTTTGTTGCATTTTGTTTGACATTTTTATAAATAGAAATCTGGGGGCAGGACAGTATGGCAAGATTTACATTTACAGAGCTGCGTATCATATTCCAGCCCCTCTGGCTTTATGATCTATTTAACTACATAATTGCATACTATTTTGACAGGAATCCTTTCTCCTCATTCGGTGCAGAGGAATGACGTTACTCAAAGCATTATTCAAAATTGAGAGTGGCATGATTTTGTTGTCTGCAGAACCACTACTTCAGATACTCCAAGAAGCAGAGAGTAGAAAGTGGAACAGATGACTGCAGAAAGAGGGTGCTCTTACAGTTAAAGCAACTGAATGTCATTCTGGAAAAGCAGCTCTGCTATTGACTTCCTACCTAACGATGACCACGGTAAAAATTATTAGTTGAAGATAACAAATTATGCATCCTCTGTTTTTTGAGGGCCTAACATACAGCCTGATAACCGAAGCACAGAACACTTAACCGCAACTGAAGCAGGTTTGAAGCACTGTTCAGATCTTCAGGACAACTGCGGAAATGATAAACTATAAAAAATGATAAAAAAATATATATAAATGATAAAGAAAAAGGTTCAAATCTCTGATTTTGCCTCTATTAAATAGCATGCAGCATGATTTTTGAGCACACAAAGCTAGTATGCGACAGATAACAAAACCAGCTGAAAAAAGGCTGTTAGTCAAGCGTTTCCAGCTACAGCAGCTCAGAGCTCAGTCTGAGCAAATTTATCATACTTCTCTAACATTTTGCACTGTTCTGTAGCCTAGTATAAGAACATTGTTGTTCTCTTCATTTCTCCATCTGTTTAAAGGAACAATAATAGGAAGGAGTTGAAAAGGCATCTGAATGCTTTACAAATACTTAGGAAGCTACCAGAAATCAGTAATTCTGTATTTGGCTTGAATCTGTGGAGTATACAAGGCACATAGGCTATCCACTAAATAAGAGGGAAAAAAGACCTTGATCAGCAAGCATGATCCTTCCCATGCACCAAATTAAGCAGCTATCCCTTATTTTTATGTGGGGATTGGTGACATCGAGCATGCTTGCATTTGGGAAAAGAGTGATTTACAATAAGCATATACACAACTGCTGCGTTAAGATGACTTGGGCATGCTTAAGTTCTTACATATTTCTTCTCTTAGCATACTTTGCAACCCAAATTTGGAGTACTTTATATATCTAAGAAAAACATACATGATGTTAAATAGTAAAGTTATCCCACCAAAAACAACCCGTCTAGGAAAAAAATTGAATATAAGGTACAACCAATATAAGACATTTTCTGCAATATAAACAATAAAAAATAGGTTAAATATACAGCAACAGCATGAGTAATTTATTCATTCAAGCACGCACTACAAGAAAAAGTTTCAATCAGTGAATGCATGCATCCACAAGCAAAATTTAGCCATTACACATGAAGTAATGATTCTATACATGGTAGTCACTTCCAATTTATTTGATTGTTGTGGTAGTTAGCAAAGGGGCTGTGTATCCAACATTTCTGATCACTTATATGAAAGGACACAGAAAAGGTTTGCATACGACCCCCCTAATATAATTCTGATTAGCTACTCTCATCTGTAGATACTAGTTTTGGGGGTACAGGATCCTATTTTACAAGTTTATGCATGAAAAGCAAGAAATTCAAGGTTTTCTTCACTTTGTGCTTGTTTAGGCTATACTTACCTCTCTTTTAAGTTCATTCATGCACTGGCACATTTTTAAAATGGCTACTTGCAAGTCTTCCATGAGATCCGTTGTCTTTTGGTTTTGCTACACACAAAAAACCACAAGGCAAAAACATTAGGCAAAACCCAGCAAATCCCACCTTCAGATCATGTGTCATTATTTCAAGTTGCTCTAAAAGATGGCCATTTATTTCTAAATGTAATGTTTTCAGTTGTTCATCTTTTAAAAATTCTTTTATAGAGACATCTATCACTAAATAAAATCTAAGAATAATAGTGAGGTCAGATAACTGTTTCTGTTCAGCAGAAATTCGTTTCTGAACCTCACTGAGCTCTATTTGGGAAAAGGGTTTTCTTAAGCTTTATAGCTGTAGTGTCCAAAAATCTTTTTCTATCTAAACATCCTAAAAAAGAGTATCAGTTTTAGGGTTTTTTTTAAATACAAAGGAACACTGTTCTAAAATACAGTGACATCTAAAATGTTACCCCAAATGTTTTATATTGAATTAGAAAAAATTTACTTAAAGCATCTTCTTTATAATTGTTTACAAGATTCAGATTATTGTCTAAGTTAAACAAATACTGTAGCTAACAACATTTTGTTCAGTCTACTTCAAGACAGAGCTTCAACTTCTGCAAACGCAATCTATCTATGGAACAAAAAAAACCATGACAAGACGTGTTGGGAAAAGAGTTAAGTAGTAGTGATTTTGCATCCTTCTCCAAAATATATCCCTAGGTGGGATCATTAATATGGCCACAGTTGCAATGACATTACCTCCTCACAGCCTAGATTAACATGTATATACATACTCAAACATGCACACATTAGGAATGTGTATATGTACAATACTACACATACACATCCTCCATTTCATTTAAAGAAAAAATCCACCCAAACTAATATGATCGTTTCCTTATGTATTCTTAATTGTCAAGTCTCAAAGCTATCTGCCCTTCAAATTTAGTCCTCTCCTTCAAGTAACTTCTCTGGAAGTACAACATCACAAACCTATTTTTAACATAAGCATAGTATTTTAACCTCACTACAGTGAGTTTCTTCTTTTTTATCCCTTTTTTTACTGTGTGCACTTTAGGTCCATCTATGTGCAACTTTTTTTTTTTTTTAATAAACCCAAGCAAAGGAATGTCCTATCCAAAAGGACATTCTTTAGTTTACAAGAAAAAATAAAACAAGATACTACCTTGCAATCTATACGAGCAAGACAGAGCAAGAATTTCAAAACCATTTAAAATTCAACCAACAGCATTAGATTCTCTGGTATGCTCCAGCCAGTTTGCATTAATATGCATTAACACAGGACAATACAAACAAGAGAAAACAGGTGATGTCAGTCTATAATTCATAACTGATCGATGTTACAAAACACTTCTATTTTAAAATACACTCTGAAATACTCTTCACTGAACACTCACACTTACTCTGCTTGTTAACAGGAAATACATTCCTAAGTATGGTGAGTGGAAAGGGCAATAACTGGGCACTCTTAAGAGCTTTACGTATCTCTCTGGATATGCCCATCAGAAAATATTAGTCCATCAGAAAATATTCACCCTCTTAGGAAGCTGCTGAGCTCAAACTGAAAAAACGCCTCAGTCAGTTGATACTATCGTAGCTGTTCACCAAGCCTTCTGTCAAAGACAGGCTCAGTTATGTACTAATGCAAACACTTGATGCATAAGCACATAGGTGCACACTTAAGTATTTTCACTTATCATATATATAGATAGATATATATCATATATATATACATCCCTGTACTAGGAGCTCATTCAACTCAAATGCAACACATAAATTATCTAGAGATGATTTCCTGAGTTTCTACCAGTAACAAAGCTTAAAACTAACCAAGTTAAACACAGCTTTAGGGTTTTTTAATAATTACAGTACTTTATGCAATGAATAATGTGTTTGCTTTGTAATAACAACAGTCTGTATTATTAAAAGTGTCCTATACTAGTACACAGCTGCTGTATTTCCAGGAACAAGACTGCAATTGAGTGAGCATCAGAAACAGAAACTGCATTTTCCATCTTTGCTTTTCCTCCTCTGTGTGCATGTATCTTCTATTGTCTTCAAGGAACGAGGTAAGACAAATGACAGATATAGGCTTAATGTGCTTCTTCTCTAAAAAGGAAAATTACTGGACAAATAAATGAATTCTCTCTCCCTGTGAGAAAAAATAACAGTTGATTTTTAGAATATTTCACATGTCAATAGGTCACCTGTTTTTAATCTTTCACTGAAAACTAGAAATAGAAACTGTGATCACTACCATGGGATCAAGACAACTTAAGTCTCTGAAGTACTCATCCAAAAGACTTAACTGTTTAGGACTGCACAACACTTCTATAAGCCTTTTCCTTTCCACTAATAGCATGAAAATTAGCCTACCACCTAGTGACTAAAATTCAGAAGTCTAAGTCTAAAGCGATACCACTGCAAGAGGAGGACAGAACATACTGAAGCAGCAAAAGTACAGACAATCTCAGGCTTCCTTCAAGAGGGATACACACAGTTCTCTCTTACTAGACCAAAAGAAACATTGCATTAAACATTTCTTTTCAAAGTAGAGGTGAAAAGATTTACTTTGCTAAAAAGCTCTTACAGCTTGCATCCACACTGAAACCAGCTGCTCTAGTTCCATTTTAGCCTGTTTAGACAGCTCCAAAATGTGTTCTCTGTGCTCATGACTGGTATAGGCAGAATCTGTAAAGTCTTCTGTGTGTTCCAGGATAATTTCCAGCATTGTTGAAAGGTTCTCTTTCGGCAGAAAATAAAGATTCTCACGAAGACCCTCCACTTTATTCTGAAAAAGAAGTATTTCTATTCCTTGTGCATTTGCATGGTTATGTTGTTGTGATACAAATGCAGAAAGCAGATGCATCATTTTACATGTTATTTTTCTCCTCAGTGATTTTTTTCATCACTGAATTTCAAAGCAATCAAAAAATTTGTTGGTATCCAGGTTTCCAGTTTAGGGTTTGGGTTTTTTTAATCTAATAATACCATCAGCAAATTACTGGCCACTCATCAGAGCAAACAGTAAATATGTTACTGTTTTTCTGCTGTTAATAAAAAGCTTCTCAGTTCAGTAACAATTTCAGAAAGTAATTATGTATTCAGGTTTTGTTTGGTCTTTACAAGTTCTTCCACATCCATATCATCTATTTGGTGTATTGTTTCTAAATATTTATCTGCAGTAAGAGGAATACTTTGAGGATTTCACAAAAAAAATCAACCAAATTGGGGGGGGGGGGGGGACCACAATCAAAATGTATCACAGACTCCATAGAAAGAAGATATACTTGTTCATTAACTGTTCTTAATTGAATGTGAAATTTAGAAGAGACTTTATCAGGAAAAAGAAAGTGAGCTAAGAGACACAATTTCAATTCAGAATACTTCTTTCAAAGTATTCTGAAATACTCAACGTTTGAGCTTTCAAATGATTTTTTTGGATAAATATTTGTGTGTAAGGTCTTAAAAATACTACCAGTTATAAACCAAGAATTCTTCAACAACAGCTATTTTAATGAAGTTCTGGTCAGTGTACCAATCCATCAGTTTATCCAATATTAAAGGCATCAACTCAACAAAGCATTATAGTTCTGAATGCACTCTGATCTATGATGCAGGAGGAGATGGTAAATATCAGGAAGTGTATTTTGTCAACAGCCAAGAAATTATAAGAACCGTTTGTCAGATTCTGTTATGTTATGTTATGGAAGAAACTGCTGAAGAGATATAACTCCACCCACCATCTGGAGTTCAAAAAAGATTTAATTCTAGCTTTGGTGTAATTTATTAAATTACAGAAAACAATACCACTTCTATTCTTACCTTGAATACTCTGATGCCAGAATATATACTGATGGAAGCTAATTCATCTTCTCCATTTGATCTAGAGTCAGTTACAATTTCTATTACCTGCTCCAAAGCTAGTCTCATCTGGTGAAACACCCCGTCTTTGTTTATACGAGCAGATTCACAATCTGGATGCCTCAGACAAGTCTTAAAAAAGCAAAGGAAATATTACCAAAGAATACATATGCAGTATAATGAAATGAATACTTCCTGCTAAAGCAAGTCTAAAGAATGTGTTTAGAATATTATAAATACGTTCTGTTAAACTGCTACTATATTAAGTAGCATTCCTAGCATTACTCAGAATAAAAAGATTTTCTTCTTTCTTTGTTCTTATATTTTTCAGTATGAAGTTTAAAACAATGCTGAGAAAAAACAGACAGCTATCCTGCCAGATGCCATGTCCTGTGATGTATCCAGGTTTGGTAAGAGGAATACTCTTATCCAAGAATACTCACCTTTGAAGCAGTCAAGAGCATCATGGTGCATTTCTCAAGAACAGCCCTAGATGCTGCCATTCTAGCCTTTTTCTTCTCATCCTTCAAATCCTAAACACCAAAAAAATGATTTCAATATTGCATAGTATCTAAAATGTTAACTGCTCCACAGACTGCAAAAAGGAAACTGCCTTGCAGATCGATGGGTTGTGAGAAAGCCACATCTGACAACTGCTATTTTCAGCTTAACTCATGATCTAGAACTAGCTTTTTTGAGAGATTTTAATTTATGCATTTATTCTTGGGTCTATTCAATTCAGATTTCAAAGAGAAAAGATCTCAGAAATACAGAACATGCTATGTAAATCCTCACTAATTTCACTATGCTTATCACATAGCATTATTCATAAAGCAGGAAAGCAAGCAAAAACACACACAACTAAAAATTAATTTGAAATGGGGGTAGGGGTAGAGAACCAGTTTTTCATTGTACTGTAATGAAGGGAATACAAGAAAAATTCTTTATATGGGAAAAATTTAGAGTCTAAATTGGGAAGGAGGAAGAAATCCCTCAACATGTAGGAGGGTCTAACAACAGGAAGGAGTTACAACTAAGATTTTCTGAATGCTAGAAAGATTAGCTGAGTGCTTTCTAAGGGTTAGGGAGTGGACAACTGAGTGGGACTTCCAGTGAAATGAAGTCTAGTTCTCTGCTACTGCAGTTACCTATGTCATATAATCCTTTCTATAAACTGATCAAGCCCTATCTTCAAAGCAGCGTATTTTTTTTCATCCTATTGCTATGGGAAAGTCCAAGCCGTTCATCATGCAAAAGCTTAGAAAGCTTAATTCTCAGTCTAAGTGCATTCATTTGCAGTTTATAACCATTTCTACAAAAATAAGATGCATTTTTCATCAAGAATCTGTCACTCATCTTGAAATACATAATATAGAATGGACAAAACTGTTATCACCTAAAAAGAGAACAGCTTAAAAGTCACTCAGAAGATGACATGAAGAGCTCCACAATAACCATATCAGACTTACTTCTGAAACTGATCATTGTCCCTGCAGAAAGTAACACAATACATACTGCAGCCCCATCCTTGTAAATGCTGCAGCTTCACATAGATTTGTGTAAATACAAGGGGCTCCTTTTATTTACAGAGGTATGTCAGAACAGATCTTTTTGCAAGATCTAACTAAAAAATATTCCCAAACTGGCTAGGCCCTGAAAAAGTGTTCATACCTAAGTAAATCAACCCTGCTCATGATGGCAATTAAGCAAGTGTCAGTGAAGGGGATGGGGAAAGAAAGAATTTACAATACTGTATTTCAAATTAAGTTTGAGTTTGATTAAGAACTACAGGATGGAATTGAACAACCTGATTTAGAAAAAAAAAAAAGATAAATCATTACAACATTCCATTTTGCCATTAAAAAAAACTTCTTTAACAAATTCAGAAAAATCTTCAAGATTCTGAGGTCATCAAGTTTTAAAAAACAGCTTGTTTCTGAAATTCTTACATTACATCCTGGGAAATCTGACCACATTCAAGAGTTTCTAGCATACATATAATTATACAAAGGAAAAATACCTTGAGGGAAGTCTCCTCCCATCAAAACTAATAGCTCCACACAGCAACCTAAATACTGTGAGTGTATCAAAAAAGTCCTAACAGAATTTAAAAAATATTAATGAAACACTCTTTCCAAAAGAGTCAAGTGAGCAAGGAGGGGAGAGCCAAAGCCCACTTAATATTGAAAATCAAAAATAGTTGAGAAGAGTATCACTTAATAGGAATGCATCTTTCTCTTTCCAAGGAACAGCTGTTACGATATTGCAGGGAAAAATAAAGAGTTCATCTCCAGGCATGGATTTCCTTTAATTATATGTAGCTTTTCCAGACCTGGTTCTTCGAGAATATTTTTAGGAGTCTCAGGACACATCAACAGAAAAAAGGTATGCAGTATGTGTTTTTACGAATATTCCCCAACATTTTTTCTGAAGACTTGTGTCATGTCAGAAAAGGCTATTTTTATACGTATCAGTTTGGACAATTTGTTTATACATAGCTTCTGAATTCTGTTGGATATTAGGAACTCTGTAAATCTGTATCAGACCCCTAGCTCAATTATGAATGGGGAACTCAATTATGAATTTGATTGCCAAGGGGAAGCAAACAGTGCTCACAGCAGAGATCTTAAGCCTCAGGAAACCTTTTATTTACATGGAAGCATCAATAAACAGGCCTACTTCCATGATGAACTGATGACTGAACAATAAGGTGAGCAGGGTCCCTTTGTAAATGATCTAATGAGGTAGACCATTCAAAGCAACAGAAGGATATAAAAGCAAGTTCCTACTAGCTGCTTTAGAAAACAAATGAATTTTCAAATAATATTGTACAACAGAAGCAGCAAGCCTCCTCCATGAATGAAAGAAGCTTTGGAAAGAGGAGCTGCATGCAAGAAGGAAAAGGCATTACCCTGATATACATATGCTTTGACCTTAACCTACAAAAACACTCCATAATAGAGAGAAAATACAAGCAGATGCTTTATTAGCATCTAAAGCTATCTTTTTTTCAGGTTTCTAAAAGAACTACTCTGCTTTCAAAGCCTTTCATTACATGCAAACATCAAATGTTTCTGTGAAGTGACAGCAGACAAAATTTGTATCAGAGTAACAAAGCAGACAAGCTAGAGCCAAAGATAGACTGAAACCAAAGGACATTTGGAGAAGCTCAAATAATATACATCCAGGCTACTGGAAGATACACAGAGCAAATAACCCAGGGATGCCTCTTAGTGTGAGCTTTAACATCAAAAGATGCTTTTTGGGTGGTGCAAGGAGAGAAATTTAGGTTTCAGAGACGGGACACTGGGGTTTTGTTTCGTAACAGTTAATCGTCCCAGAAGAACCCAAATATTCTAGTGAATCAGATGAAAAGCAATACTTACAATGTTTCTCATAGCTTTTTATTAATACTTACATTTTGTCGATCCCCGGTTAAATGGGCAAACTCCACCATTTCATTTCCAAACTGGCTGAATATTTGTACAAACTCCTGGAAACTACTGACTTTCTCTAGCTGTTCCATTGTTGCAAGAACCTGTAAGATGTTAAGGGAAAATACTGTAGATTGCCACAAATACTAAACAGAAAACACTATTACTGAATTAGGAACTTTATTATTTGCAAACACCTCTAAAGCAGGGAGGATAAAATTTACACATTTTGTTGCAAATTAAATATTAAGAACTCAACAGCTGGAAATCAAGTATAAATAAATAATCATACTTCATTCAAAATGACTCATTCTGACACCTCAAATAACCATTTTTCTCACCCTTGTCATTATCAAGATTAACAGTATTACAGAATTCAGTTTCTGTATTTAGACAAAATATTAGTCATATTAAATTTAAAAATGCAAGTACTGAAAATTAATGTACAGATGATACCTATATGCAGCAATTCTCAGTTTAAAGGTTCATTTTCAGATGCAAGTTTTTCAAAACCTAATGCCACAATTGTACAGTCAGACAGCTGTTTTTATTGAATGGCAGCTTGCATTAAAAAGATGCATTCCACAGAAAAAACAAAAGTTAGAATTGAGTTAATATATAGTTTTATGCTTTCCATAACAGCAATTTATTCTAACTCTAAAAATCTTCATCATCTCTTATAAAACAAAGAACTAAATGAACCCAAACTGTATCTCATACTCAAGATATATAAAAGCACGTGAAATTACTGTTTTGTAAGAATTCAACACAAATAGCTGCCACATAGCTTATAAGTTAGTGAAGTTCTCCTGCTGAGGTCACTAGAACATAGTTTAAAGTGGGCTAACATTAGGGTTTTTCATGTTATATGTATGGTTTCTAAACCCAAAGTGATCTTTCAAACCTACTAAATGACTTAACAAGGGAAGACAGTCCAAGCAGTTTTTCATTGTGTTTAAGACTGGAGATAGATACCCCATGAAAACTGAATAAGCTGTACTTAAAGGGAGAAACTTAAACTCACTTTTCTCCTTCCCATGCCAAAAGAATCTTTCCTTCAACTAAAGAAGTAGTCTACATAACTGATTATGACAAATTAGTCCCTTCCTGCAACCCAGAAAAACGGCCTGAGAAGCACCCATTCTCTTGTAACAGCACCTACTCAAACTCATAGTCAGAATCCATGGAAAGCAAATACCCCACTAAGTCCTGTGAGCACTGTGGAACTGACTGACTTATTGCTGCAATACTAGACAGCAGTATCAGTCTGCATGTCCTGCCATTATTGTATGCAGCCAGTTCCACAAATCCTGCAGAAACAAGAACTTTAAGGATTAAGGTGTTGATGCATGAGCATGGCTGATGTGGAAAGGACAAGGACTTGGAAGTAAGGAGCACAGAGATGAAAGTGAGAAAATAGTAGTCAGTATGGGAGTGAAGAAAGCAGAGAACCACAAAACTGGGAAAGTGAGGGGGAAGGGAAGGGAAGGGAAGGGAAGGGAAGGGAAGGGAAGGGAAGGGAAGGGAAGGGAGGCGAGGCGAGGCGGACAGGGGAAAGCAGACAGAGAAGGAAAAGGTGAATGTGGGGAAGAGAGAAAAGATACAAGTTAAGGTCCAATTTTCTCTTCCTAGAATAAAAAAAAAATCATAAGGAGTAATTATAATCAATCATCTTTGGTTTAGCCAAGTACAGTACTTCATAAGGCTTGTCTTGGTTGCAAGCAACTTGTTACAACTACCCTAGGGTAAGTGTTTCTGCCATGACAAATTCCTTGTCAAATTAAAACTTTGGTGAAAGCACACAGATTTCCACTACACCTAACAATTCTAAGACATTCCAGGCATACCTGACATTCTAAGAAATTACAGACAGGAAGAAACAGTATAGACACCTCTAAATTATCTAAAACTTTTTCAAGAACGTGTTAAAATATCTGGGATGTTTTCAAATTTTTTCATTTTAAACTTTTTTTCAACATCTAACATACAAATAGCAATTAAAATTTATATTTTTAAATTCACAGGTAAAATATGCACCAAAAACACTTTCACATTACTGTTAATATCTAATTTAGAGCTTAGAATTATAGAGCTGTTGCTGCACCATGAATGTAGCTTTTCAGACTGAAGTCTTAGACGGACATCACTTCAGGGCACAACCATATTTTGATCTGATCTGCAAATTACAGCAACACCCTGCTATCCACCACTTCTCTATCCATTGTTCTAGCACTCCTAACCTGACTGATGACAGTAAGCAGAGCAAGATGTTAAGCTCACTGATGAAGTAACTAAGTCTGCTGACAGTGAAGCAAATTTTGTAATGGAGGGAAGATGTGGGCAGGGACTTAGGAACCGCATGCAATTTAAAAACACAGAGACAAAATATATGGTATACAGATGAAGAGGCAGAAAAAGGATCATCAGGATCATCAGCCAGAGAAGAAGCTGGGTTTTGGACTGGATCGCCATTCCAGAAGATCTCAATCACTTCATAAATCTGTGAGATTAAACATCCAAGCATTACCCCCTTTTCCATCTTTCACCTTTGATTGACTTAACTACTTTTGATTCAGATGAGGAAGATGATGACAAGGAAAATGTGGCTTTTCAGAAAGAGGCAGCAAGAAAACTGGCACTAAAATTTTAATATGAGGCATTCAGTCTCAGATGAAGCAGCTGAGATGTCACAGTCATCCTCTTCAAAAGCTAGCATGTCCTCCAGTTGACAATACTGATCCTGCTCCTGTCTCTCCATTCTCTATACCATATATACTATACTGTCCCTCAATATTTAATTTATGTGCACTTCTTAAGTCCCTGTCCACATCTTCCCTCTATTGTATTTCTTATGGCAAAAAATGCTTTGCTGCCCATCATATTCCTCTCTGGCATGCTTTTCAGGAATGCATCCTCTATAGATGAATATGCCTGTGTAAGACACCATCATTTGTTTGGCTTGATCTTAGAGATGTGAATTGCCCTACCAATATCATAAATAGAACCAGAGATTCTCAAACACATAGACTATGCTTAGAAAGGAGAATGCTGTAAATCCCAAAAGACCACAAAAACTAGGGTGACTACAGCAATTACAGTTAGACACACTTAGTTTGGAATATTAGACTTTATTTTAAATAGTCAAATACCTTCAGAATTAAATTGTATTTCTATACCTATGCTTGTTGTATTCACATTACTGCAGCATGCAGGACAATACTTTCATATATATTTAAAGCAGTCATTAACCATGCCCTGTTGCCTAAAGGACAGATGACTCCTTATCACTCCATGATAAAAGCACTTGTACAGTCACTCTGTAGCCTAAATCTGTATTTAAAACCAGCCACTTTTATGACAGAAAATGAATTCAGATCACTGCATGGCTCCAGATGTGGGCTGAAGAAATGGTCACGAAAGGCAGGAAAAGGCAGCAAATGGTCTTAGGGCAACAACTCTGGTGTCTGCTGCAAGAAAAAACCAATCTATAAGCATCTATTGCAAATTAACACTGACACAACTGCCACCACTTTCACCAACCATTCAGAGAAGGAGAGATTACTAAAACAGCAAATTAGTGCTACTGAAGTCTGGAGTCAAACTGAAGCAGGTATAACTGGCACTGTATTTTCTCAGCCTTGGTCTCAACTAAGCACCTTTCATTTAGTGGCTGGACAACAGAGAACAGCATGTATGGAAAGCAAATTGGGACAGAAAAAGACAAAGAGATAGCATGAGGGGTTAGATGAGGAAAGAAGGGCTGTACATGGGATTAGGAGTTGAAAATTAAGGAAAAGAAACAAACCCCATAAGGCTCTCATTTTTTAAACATAAGGTTTTTCTACTTTCATTTCAGCACATCAGGGAAAAAACAGAGTATCCTATAGTCAAGACCGTGTAGCATATGAAGCAGACTACATTTAAGGTGAAGCAGGCCTTCATGTGTTGTTTAAGTCAACTAAGTAGTTTAAAGATGAACATAAGCTAAATTGCACAAAACTTTAAATCTATAAATCCATCTCCACTAGTACTGACTCCTATCATCATGCTTCACAGCTTTTTGCTTTAGACACATTCAGAATGCTCTCAACTTGTTCCTGACAGTAGAAACATCCTGTCTTTACCCAGGAGAAGATTTTATCAGCTATTTTACTGACAGTCATTCTTTCCACCTCACAACAAATATAAAGCTAAATAAACAGGAACATAGCCTCTTCTCCAACAGATTAAGTGAATGATGCTAGCCTGGTCACATAAAATGTAAAAACTCACCACAAATTTTTATTTTATTCCTGCTGAATTACCATCATTTCACATATTTCGTAGGTAAACTTACGTAAGACATTTACTTTAACCACTTTATTTTGCACTTTCGCTAGATATACAATGAAAATACCAGTTCATTTAGCACCCACTCTTTTGCATTGACTGCAGATATCAGTTAAACAAAAGAAAAAAGAAGCTACAAATACCTTGTTTCTGGAAGTTATAATCTGCTTAATAACTATTCTGTCTGCTAACACAAGCACCTTTGTCACAGAAGACAGTAGCAATCTTGCAGCTTTTACAACACCTGTTTTGTCTGTAAAAATTGTTATGTGGCTATCAGGTTCTGGATGATCCAAGCTTGCTGCATCCGTAAGCTGTGCAATTGTTTCACCTGTAGAGAAAAATAAATAAATAAATAAAGTTTCATACTTACAAAAAAAGAAACTAGGTCACTGAGCACACTTGACTCTTACCTTTGGTGGATAAAACAACTGTTTCAAACTTATCTACAATTCTCTTATTTTTTTTTCTTTTTATTGACTGTTGGCGGCACCCTCTCCAAATTTAAATTTTGACTATTCAATACTGCTCCATTCTTCCATTTCTAAGGCATACTAATTTTCTTAAAAGAGTCTAATTTCCAGGGAGGAGGCAGGAGTGAGTGAGGAAACACTCATGGGAGATATTTTTCCAATTTTAATAGCAAAAGTCAAATCAATGTCTACACAGGCAGCACCATGATCCTGGATGAATGAGATGCAGCAAGGAACGAAGAACTACAAATTCTCTTTCATTTTCCAAATTCCAGTTATTATTCCTTTGATTTGTAGGGTTTATATTGCTGTTAAAACCCTAAGGCCTGAAGAATAAATAGCTTCCAAACAACTTTATAATTTATAGGATTGAAGCACTGTAATGAGACTACTGCACTTTATGTTCATGAAAAGACCATCAAACAGTATGCTGTCAGAGACAGGAAAGGAAAAAAGGCAAGAAGCGCTGATAAAGAACACATTTTTAGTTCACAAACATCTTTTTATTCAACTATCATTCAATACAGTAATAGTTAAAATGGGCTATTTGACCACCTATATTTTTAATGTAATTAAAAAGTTCTATACTCCAATGCAGCCAATGGATCTCCTTGTTTACTGAGAAAATCAAAAGACCCTATTCAATTAAATCTTTCTAAGTACCCTAGATAATAGCGGAATAGGAGGAAAGGCAGTTTCCTGTTCTATAACGGCAGAAAGACTGCTGAAGGAGGCTGAACTCAGACGCACTTTCTGTTAGCAAGCAGGACAAGATGATCAATCACAACTAACCTGTAGATCACCCTTGAAGATAATACCTAGAACATTTGACTGAGTCCAATAGGACTTATCTACAGGACTTCAACTAAGGTAATTCACCCAAATGTGTAAGATACTCATTTCAAAAACTGATAAAGCTAGGAGTCTCCAGCTATCTTACTTCATATGAAGAACTTGTGGATGCATTATTAATCAGAAAATACAAGTACTACGGAACAAGGAAGGCCTAACAGTCCTTCAAAACACAGAGCTCCAAGATTCACAGTGATTATGTACAGATTTCTTTCCTGTGACAACTATAATCCCTGAACTCTTAAGTTGCCTGAATAGGTACTGCATTCTGGCAGGAAACTTCCTGTACCTTGCTGTGACTAATTCAGGTGATAAGAGCATTTACTAATAATCAGAAAGTCTCTCTATTAGAAGTATGTGAGTGTGATATACAAAGGAGTATACACTTTGAGACAGTTGACAAAATAAGTTCCATAACTGAAGGGCCTGAATAGAAGCAAGAAAACTTCCTTGAAGTACAGCTAATACCCACACAACAGTACGGGCAGCCAGATACACCCACAGTGAAGCTGTAAGACAAGCCTTCAATTGGGTAAGAAGACCATTTAACACTGAAACAGACTGGTTGTTGCCTTCCCTACAGTCAAATTCATTTCAGGTCACTCCGTTCTCTAGTTGGAACTTTTCAACTTTGTCTGGAAATTAACCACAACCTCTTCCTTTGCCCTCCCAAAATATATATGACAAGATAAAATGCTGTAGCAACACACAGAAAGCAACTAAAATAGAGTGCTTTTGGTAACCAAGGAAAGATGTACAATGTCATTAGCCCTTTTCTTATGCTAAGGGATTCACCTTTTTAAAAAGCAGCATCATGTCTTACAAAAAGTAATCAGAAAACATAGAAAGAGATGCAACATCTGACAGTCAACAGCTCTACAGAGCTCTAGCAACTTGTGACTTCTGACAACAGAACAAAGACTTCTTTCTCTGACTGCAGATCTGCAACTACAGGACAGGAATGGCACCCTGGGAACAAGGAGGCGAAGACCTATCTGAGGGAAGACTGAGTTAGGGAGCATTTAAACCAGCTGAGCATACCCAACCCCATGGAACACATCAGGATGCATTTGAGGGTGCTGAGGAAGCAGCCCAGTGTCACTGTAAGGCTTCTTTTTATCATGTTTGAAAGATCGTTGCAATTGGGGGAGAATTACGATGATGCAAAAAGGCAATTGTCATACCCATCTTCAAGAAGGGTAGGGAGGAAAACTCAGGGAATCACTGGCCAGTCATCCTCACATCAGTCTCGAGGAATATTAATAAAATCATCCCAGAAGCCATTTCCATAGGAAGCACAAAAAAGCAATTGGGTAGAACTAGCATGGACTTACAAGGGCAAAGACTGCCTGATCAACCTGAATGCCTTCTATGATGAGATGTCTCCCACTGTGGAAAAGAAAGCAATGCATGTGGTGCATCTTGACTTTAGCAAGGCCTTGACATGGTCTCCTATAGCATCCCTATAACTAAGTTGTGAAATATGAACTGGATAAGTGGATAAAAAGGTGGATGGAGAACTGGCTGGATCGTTGAGCTCAAAGGATTGGTATAAAGTCCAACTGGTGGTCAGTTACCAGTGGCATCCCTCAGGGACTGATACGGGGTCATTACTGCCTAACATCATTATTAATGACCTAGACGTTGGGAGTGCATGTACGTTTAGCAGGCGTGTGGACAACACCAAACTGCAGGAGCGTCCAATATGCTGCAGGACAGGGCTGCTAGACAGAAGGGCATAGGCAGGCTGGAAAAATGGTCCGTCAGGAAGTTCATGAAGTTCAACACAGGCAAGTGCAAAGTCCTGTGTCTCGGCCAGGATAACACCATGTAACAGTGCATAACACCATGTAACAGGCTGGGGGTCAATTGCCTAGGGAGAACCTTTTCAGGGAAGGGCACAAAGAACCCAGTGACCGATGAGCTGAACAAGAGTTGGCAGAGGCAGCCTGCTGGCTACACTCCGCAGCTGCCTGAGGGAAGGGATTCTTCCCTTTTAATTGGCACTTGTGAGACAGCATCTGGAATACTGTGTCCCATTTGGGGGTGCCCAGTACAAGACTGACATTGATGTAGTGGAGCATGTGACATAAGAGGAAAGGTTGAAGGAACAGGGCTTGCTCGGCCTTAAGAAGAGAAGGCTAATGGCAGAGCTTACTGCTTTCTAAAATTACCTAATAGGCAGGTATGGAGAAGACAGAGAAACAGACTGTTCTCAGAGGTGCACAGTGACAGAATAAGAAGTAACATGCAGAAGTTGGATCACAGGAAAATTTGTCAAAATAAAAGAAAAAGCTTTTTCCACCATGAGGGTGGTCAAACACTGGGAGAGGTGTGCAAAGAAGTTGCAGAGCCTGAATTCTTGGAGATACTTAAAACTCAACCAGCCAAGGCCCTGAGCATCATGCTTTAACGGGACCTGCTGAACTAGATGAGTTCTAGAAGTCCTTTCCAACCTAAATTATTCTATTTATTTATTTTACATTGTTGCTTTTTAGTCTTATTTATTTATTCCTTCTGTAAGGAAGGAATAAGGAAGAAAAGGCAAGAATACAGACAGCTGTTTATTGCCATAATTTTTACTCCATGTCTTTCCTTTAGGGCCATACATTCAACATGTCAAAACACTGAAAATGTTATGGCACTAACTCATTCTTGATGGGTGTTTTCTCTTTTCAATTAACTAGTTTTTCCTTTCTTTTGGGAAAAAAAAAAAAAAAAAACCACACAGATGGGCACCCAGAAATGTGCTTCTTTGAGATATGTTCCACTACTATATTGCCTTTGTGAACACCGAAACGGTGCAGGAACAGTGTTAGGGAAAGTCCGATACAAGACCCTCTGGAGTGTTTGTTTTATAATTCTATTTTATTTCAGTCAATCAAATAACAAGGTTTATTATGAGGAAGTCGCCATAACAAGTCTAAAACACTTCAGTTAATCGATTAACCTTCATGAGTCAGATGCAACATTCTTCTTCCTTCAAAGCCTCTGCAGGAGATGCAATGAATTTAAAGACTCCATACTTCTGTTTGCAGTTAAGACACTTCATGTTCTAAATCCTTTAGTATTGAAACATATCTTCTATGTCTAGCAGTTATTTTTCTTCCTCTTCATGTCTCCCTTTATTTTTCAGGCAGCATCTAATTTATTGGCTAAAATAGAGTATAAATAGCTCCACAACATCCTCTGCACTGAAGACTAGTACAACAGAACTATCTCGTTTCAATGTCCTGAATCTATTTGTTTCTAAACAGCAATGGCTTTCTACTGCGTGTGCCTTTAGAAGATGGAATGTCAACACTTAAAAAAAAAAAAAAAAAATCAAAACACACCCAGAGAGGAAATGGTCAGATTTAGCTACTTACACATCTGTGAATGTTTTATTACAATAAAAACCAAACTTCTCCAACCCAGAATTACAGAGTTAAGCTATTGCTTTACACATTAAATCACATAAGCTTCATTTTATTGTTACTGCTCAACACTGCTTTACTGTATATATAATTTTTACAACACAGAACATTTCAAGTGACAGGAAACTGGTTTCAGAATAGTTCTCCATTTTTTGCTTCCTTAATATGACCATGCAACTGGAAACAAAGAAAAAACAAATGCCTAGTGCAATCTTAGTCAACGAGAAGCAGTTACCAAAGTTTATCTTAGAGAGGATGCTTCTTCACCTACTTCTCCCTTCATTTTCTCTCTGCTCTGCAAGAGTAAAACAGAAGTTTTCTGTTCCACACTCTCCTCACAGAATTCAAATAGCTGCAGCAAACTACAGCTCCCCACAAATCCTTTCCCCTCCCCATGAGAAGGGCTGGTGCCTGAAGCAGTAAGCCATGGTTGGCGCAAGTTCCTACAGTGTTATGGGAACTCTACTCCCCTCTTTCTCCCTCCCAAAACAAAAGAAACCACCGCCACAAACAATCTCCCCCGCAAAAAACTTGCAAGCCCCCCCCCCCACACACACAACCCCCCCAAAACAACAGGCAACAAACGTGCTCAGTGTACTGAATATCCTATGCAAGTCTTCAGTTAGAGCTGAAATGGCTCAGAAAGAATAACTGACCCATGCCAAGGTAATCTGAGGCTTGGCTGAAAACTAAACAGTCTGTATTCTCACTCCTCTAGACTAAGACACATCACTGGACAATAGGAAATAGATCTTATAACATAAAGAGAGTATAACCATTTGGTAAAAGAAAACAGTGCAGTCAGACAAGTTTTGATTCTGAGCTCCTCCTAGATACACAGGTGGAAAAACAAAGGAAAAAAAAGAGCACTTGGCCACAGCAAACCTGTCAAAACAGGAAATAAAGCTTCAGACTGCTTTGGTCTTCTAACAGCTGAGATTATCAATGCAAACTTTGATTATTCAGGCTTCTTAGCATTTTATTTCGAAGCTCAAGATAGACCTTCTGCTGACTGTGGCTTCAGTGGAGAAAGTCTGTCACACACCTGTAGTTACTTTTACCTGCTAAAGGAGGAAAAACTTCAAGCAGTACTCCCGATTATCTGAATGTATTTGGGGGAGGGGGGGGGACACAACAAAAGTAATATTCTTCCAGATATGACCTTGCTGAATACTGCACTGCAAATATAAGAATATGAATTTGTTAACAGTCACTAAAGTATCATACAAGGAACAGTACTTGATATCTAGAGAAGTAGTTTCTAGGATGACACTGACATTCTTTTACAGTACCAGAGACTGTAACCTACTATTTTAGAAAAGGGCTTTTGGGGCATTGTTTGCATTTCAAATTCAATCCACGCAGTCAGAGAGTTTGCAACAAAGTCAATTCAGCAAAAAGGCAAATACTCTAAGATTTTCATTTTTACCAGAGTGAGTCAACTTACTGAGCACTGATAAAATATGGGTTAACACTGACCTTCATTCGGATTTAGAATGCAGTGATCTCAATCATCTAACATCAAAATTACTTTAAAAACTGCACTTTTAGCTTGACAACAGCAAGCTCTAAACCTGTATTCTTAAAATTCTGCTCTTTGTCTGTAGTAGTATCATAAAATAAACAGCAGTCAGGTAATTTCTTGTGGCAAGAGATCACATAAAAGGTACCACACAATTCTATCCCCTCCTCATAAAATGACTGATATTTAAGTAAGTGACAAGATCAGGTAGCAAATCAAGCCTGAAATGAACCAGCACAAGAAGGTCAAACAATTAAACAACCAATTAAATTTCTTACATTATCCCTGACACTAAACATACTGAGAACCAGAAGTTGCACAAACACAAGAGGCTACAAGTTTCTTGAATAACCACATACCTGCTCTCTTCGCCTCAATGCAAGCAACACTCATTTCCTCTTTCAATTCATGATTTTCGTTGGCTATGGCTTCACCTACAGTAACAAATTTTGCAACTGCCAAGTTAACTGCTTGGCCCACTCGCTGAATTGCTTGCAGAGTCTTGTCTGAACGCTTTAGTTTATCCTTATGATTAATAAGGGTAGTTATCTGTAAACAAGTAAGAATTAGTTATTAGAACTACATGCAACAAGATATTTCAATTCTAATATTAAAGGCAAGATTTTTAGTACATTTTACTAATAAAATTTAGTGTTGAACCATGAAGCATCATTTAAGTTCTTCCGCAGGGGGAGGGGGAAAAAAAAAAAAAAAAAAGTATAATTCAGCTTTCTCATCTGCTGTGATCTCAGCTCATTTCACTTCTTAAAAGAACTGAGGGATTTTTCCTTCTCAGTTGCAATATTAAAATATACTGCCCTAGGTCTCTCAGCAGGCTTTCACATTAAGATGGACTCAGTAAAAGCTGGAGTCTACTAGTTGGCATACCAACACCATTTTAGGTTTGCCAGCATCAGAAAACTTGCAAAGTTTTTGTGCTGCCACATAAGTACACACACTCATCAGCCAAGACTCAGGAGGTGTAGCCCTTATTACTGAAAGGAACCTTTGTAATGAGTTGGATAAAACGTCTTTTAAGACAGACTAAGAAGGAATGAGGAATAACACAGTCTTTAAACAAAAAGAACTATTCACCTTTTAGAAACCATCTTAAGTTTTCTATTCCATCCACTCCCCCATTAAAATATTCAATGTACTCATAATTTAAACTTCCTGAATTACTTGCGAGCTTTCTGGAATTTAGAAGAGGTTGCTGTTTTGATGCAAGTTAGTAAAACAGTTTGTGACGGCATTCTTGTTCTAAACTCTGCATTCTGTATCAGCCTTTCTGCCTTGCATTACGCTGTGCTACTTCTTGGATCACACTGACCAGAGATCACCTTCTGGCTCATACAGCGTACAAAAAAATGATTTGACCAAAACACCAAATACAGGGAGGAGAACCCTCTCCCATCCAAAGAGAAAGGCAGGCTTGCAGAAGTAGGTTTTCAACTCAGGCAACAAGAAATATGGGAACAGTGTGCAGGATTTCAGTCAGAATTAACTAACTACAAATTATATTACAATGTAAGAGCTTCACACTTTTGGTACAACACCAATATTCTGAGATGCAGGACCTAAGTCCAACACTGTAGTTTCAAACATCCTAAACCAGCAAATAAGCCATCGGTGTTGCCAGAACAGACAGTTGTGCCTGTCCTTCTCTCCCTCTCTCATATTTGCAAGGAATTTATCTGATGTGGGTTAAAACTGAATTGTGGAGAAGGTGGTGTTTGTTAGTTAAGCTTTACCCCTAATCAATTTCCCAGTCCAGTTCACTGCATAGCTATATGCATAGTTTTGGTGGCAAAAGGGAAAGGGTACAGAATGGACAGAAAAAGATGGGCAAAAGTGCTCCTTTCAAGCAACAGCGCAGTTTAAAACACTTGCAGAACTGCACTGGAGTACTGATGAGTAGCCTTACATCCCCAGAGGCTCAAATGTCTCCACCGAAGGAATCTCAGAATTACATGTATCACTTTGCTGACATGTTTAAACACCTCAGCTATGTCAGTTTAATCACAGTTGACTTATCCCACACCATTCACTCCTGCATTCTCCTGCAGTCTAGCCTATGGTATAGCAAGAGTATAAAAGCTGCATCTGTAACGTTCACATCAGAAACACGGAAATAGAAGGAATCAGTGTAAGAACTGTTCTATGTCAGCATTTGATCAATGCCCAAGGCTTTCATCTGCCATATCATTTAATGAGTTGTATTTCTTGGCAAAATTTGCAGTATTTTTGAATGCTTTACAAGTCATGGGGCTGGCTTGGTCAAACTAGCAATGTTAACCCCTTTGCAATTGTCAATACTTTGTAGGACACTTTGCACTAAAAAACAAACAAAACCCCACAGCACGTTTGACAAAAGTAAAGAGGCCAGAAAAAGTAAAGAGCTTCCCAGATAAAGAGTGTTCCCCTTTCCAAGGACTGCCAAGGGGATAGAAGAACATTTTGTCCTAGTACAACACATCATTGTAGAAATGCATCTTCTGCCCACTGCCTTCTTAGATATGCCCTCCTATTTCTGACCTGTACCCAAGCAATAAAGGAAGGCTACCTTCTGTGGTTTATACAATGAATCTGTCCCTGCAAGTTCCCAGTTCACCAACCTTCCTCCCCAAAGCCTACAAACTCCTGATGCCCATCCACTGATAATATCAGTTTAGGATGAAAACAGGGTCCTGCTAAAGAGTAAACTAAGCAAACATCTCAATACTTTCAGGTTCACTCTACAGTAGGAATAATATTCCCCAACGGAATTAAAAAAAAAAAAGAAACAAAAAACAAAAATAAAACCCCACAGTTATCATCACTTCAGTGGAAACTCAAATTAATAATATCAAATTGATACTTGGTTAAAAACAGCTGTAAAATGCAGTTCTCTCAAATTCTTGTACTGTAGGCCCTTCAGGTGTAACAAACTACCAAACACTTGACAACAGCTTATCTAACAATACCAGCTAGCTAGTTCCCAAATAGTCATGAGAAGGGCAGTAAGTGTACAGAGGGCAATAGCCCAAATTACTCTACGCTGAAGGAAACCAATTTAAAGGAGGGTCACAACAAAGTTATGTTTCCTCAACCGATTTTCAAGCAGACAGCTTAATCCAATGCTATACAAGGAACGGAGTAATTTTACATTCTTTCAGTTACTGGCTTTTCAAAAGTACATAGAATAACACGGCCTCAGACAACTAAAATACAAACTGGATGCACATCCTGGCTGCAAGCTTGCCTCATGCATCATTTTGTATTAATAAAATAACATGTTTGTATAACATGTTCAATAAAACACGAACATGTTTGAACATGTTTGGCATAACACTGAAAAAAATACATATGAAACTAACAATGTAGAATGAACGAAATCCATCCATAACGACCCACTACATATCATTAAGTGCATTTTAATTCCAGATGTTACTGTAGAGGCATGTAAATGATAAAAGTACTAAGATGTCACAATTCAAATTGCTTTATTGAAGTATAAACATTTTCAGAATTACTTTTAAGAGAGATATGTGTGAAGTTTAAAATTCCTACCACTTTCTCAGCATTCTCTTCATAGAGATGAACAGTTCTGCATGATTTCAAGAAAAAACACCCACCTCACTCCCCACCTCATTAGATGGAGCAAAAAGTAGCAGCTGTCTTGGCAGGTACCACCAACACCAACAGCCACTTAAGCAGCTTGTATTTGCAGATTAATCTGAGCTTGGAAACCTATGATCTACACACAGCAGCTAAGGATTTGCAACTACCTTTTCGAATAGCGAACTCTTAGCTGCGCAATATCCTTTCTTTTTGTTCTAGCTACATTACAGCCACTACAGTAACTATCTTCACATTGGAATGGAAGGAACTTTGTTGAGGTACATAGTTTTTCCAGAGAAGTCAGAGGCTATGTGGGTTACCAGTTAAAAAATACACACACACACACACACACACACACACACACACACGAAAAGCACTAAAACAAAGCTTAGTCAAGAAATTTGAAACATATCAGAACAAAAACAACTTCATATAATATCTATTTAAAGTGTGATCAACACTACATCATCACATGTGGTAAATATACCCTGTGCAAATACAGTAAAATTTGTATAGTAGGTTAGTTAAAGATGCAAGTAGCAAACAGCCCTCAAACAGAAATAAGTCAATCAGGATGAAAGAAAGGTAGAGAATGACATCAAATAAACATCAGCTACAGGAGAAAAGGCTGTCTCTGGTTCTAAAAAGTAGGAGTTAGACATATACCAAATGTAAAACACAGTGTCACTGAAATGAGAAAAGGTGTTCAGAAATAGATGGGCTTCTCATAACCTGCCACCTGCAGAGAACACAGCTGTGTAAACAACAAGAACATGTAATCCTGAGAAATATCATTTTCTTCCCATCATGAAGTGTTAAAAATGACAGGATATACTCAGGAATAATCTCCATTTAAAATGAAGCTACAAAAAAGCTGAGGCACAATCCATTGGAGAAAATTTACTTTAATACCATATTTGACACCAATAGCAATTACAATTTCAGATTTTTCAATGAAGACTTAAAATGTTCATTAACAATCAAAGTTAAAGGACTAATGAACAAGATCATAACTGAGCAAGGAGAGTAATTTCACTTGTACATTATGTGACAAACCAATGGAAACTAATGCTAATAATAACTGGAGAGATTATTTGACCAGGTTAGATACTGGTGTTTAAAAAAAAAAAAAAAAAAAAAAAATCACTAAGCAGTAATATGGGGACAGTGGGAAAGGGAAGGGGAAGCATACGATATGATTTACTCCAGGATACAAATAAAGCAACTAGTATTACAGGGTTAATAAGCTAGACTTCTAAACTAAAGAATAGGCAAAAAATCTTTTTTGTGCCCAATGTTTAAACATTTAAAGCAAAGGTATAAAATTGGACAAGTTAAATGGAGAAAAAGCAAAGAGGAACAAGAAACCTAAGGAACTGTCTCCCCAGTCAACAATCTTCCTTTATAATATCATATATTATTAATTATAATGCTGTGACATGCAAATCCTTCAGGGAATACAGACTCAAACACAAAAATGAGCAGCTAGAGAAATTTTAAAAAGATAAGAACAACGAGAATGGTCAAAGGAGCCAGATTTTTCTAGAGGTTATACTAGTATGAATTCAAAATCAGAGGCAGAACTGCTTCTGTTAAACACATTGTTTAACAGCTGCTCTGTGAACACCAGAACTCATGACACCTGCTTGCTTTCAGGGGTCGGAATGAAGTTTTGCCTGAATTTACAGGCAATCCTGTGATCTCCCGTTGAGGTGCAGTCAACAGACACACGGATGGAAGAATAGACTTCCTGGTATCTAATAAGGTATGAACTCTAGCTGAAGCTTTCCTGAAGCTGTGGCCCTTATACAACACGTGATAGACTATTTGCTGTCAAATAGGGTGTGCCTCAGGTGGGGGCGCTGATGTCTATGTTAGCAAGCTGTGTGGAGTAATAGGACTGGGTCTGTAGAGAAAAGTAGTCGCAGTCTGTGCTATCTGCTTTGCAGGGATCTTTTAGCACCCCTTGACTGGTCCAAAGGACTGTGTGCTCATATGTGATTGAAGTGTATTAAGGACATTCCTGGACATCATCTCCCAGTTCAATTTAATCTGAAAAGAATCCATTTCATACACAGTGAGACCACTCCATGACATGAAGCTACACACACTGAGAGCAGGCAGTTGAGAAATTTGCTTCAAAAGTGCACTCAGAGTTCTACACATATATACAGTGTCTCTCCTTTCTTATCTGCTTCCTTCAAACTTACTGGAAAGTTGTATCTTTGAAACATCTATCTTTCTTGCAAATGTGGTTGAAATACACTGATAGGTACAGAGTCTCTGGATGTGAACAGGGTTCAAAAGTTGTTGGAGGGAAAAATGAAACACACAAAGCATGATTACATATTCTAAGTATGTACTGGGGACACTATAGAGCTACATTAGTTTTCTTGTCACACAAACACACACAAAAGTTAACTCTTAGGGCCAGGATGTCAACTTATTTAATTGTGTGTGCACTGACTTCAAAGTAGATGTGGTGTTTTACCCAAGTCAGGGACCTGGAGCCTTGTGTTCACAAAGTGCAAACTCACTTAACTGAATTGATCTGACAAGGACTCCTGATTAAAAAGACTTTATTAGGGATAGTAATTCATTATGCATACCCACAGCTTCCCAGAGAAACTCATTCTCAGTATCCTGCTGTGACAGATATTAGTCCTAATGCAGTAAAACTGCACTGCTGGGACCACATTTGCATTATTTAATAAAATTAGAGTATTACTTAAGAGAAAGAAATCACATAGCTGTGGTCACCAACCCAGAACCCAGGCTAATGCAGCAGGCAAGTGTTACAGGACACCTCTTACTGTTTAGAAGGAGATGCATCCTCTCTCATCTGCCACAGTTAATCAGACTTGCACTGGAGTCTATAAAATATAAGATAGGCCTCAAGAGGAATTTTATATTAATAGGCAAGTACCTGTTAACAACAGCAAGCTATAGGTAGTACTTATAAAATGTTACAATAGCGACTTTTTAGTTTTTTCTCCACTACATGGTGTCCACAGCACCACTAGAACATGTCTGCATCACAGAGTTTTAAGAGCTGGTACGTGATGTGCTTCCTGACCCATTGCAGCAGCTCTCACCAAATCAGCATACAGTCAGGTACTACCCAGTCAGACAGGAGCAACTAACATTTGAGATGCAGTCAGCAAAATCTTGTAAATGATCTTTACACAGCCATCTCTCCTCTGGAATATTATCCCTTCATCTTAATGCAAAGTTTAAGTATGTGTGCTGAAAGTATCTTTCTGACTTTGAACTCAAACAAATTAGAGGGACTCAAGCAGTCCATACCATCATAAAAATGAAGAACCAGGGCATTTCACCTTCTTAAATGGTCCCTTGGCTAATCTAGGCCATTAAAGCTTTCCAGTACTTTTCAAGGCAAAGTTAAACACAACTGATGTTAAGAAAATTTCCACTATACTCTAGTTTGCAGAGAAAGAACGTGCAAGGTCACTAGCATTTGTGGTGTTTGGGCAGGCATTAATGAGCAAAAAGATTATCTGAAAGTCTTTTTTGCACAAAAGAAATACATTGTATGTTGTTTACTTTAGGATTTACTGGTCAAGTGCTAGAAAGGAAGCAGTCTTTTTGACGGTACTTATATTTTGTTGATCAGGGCTCTTATGCTATTCCCATGGAATGCCTGTCTGAGATTCTAGACACTTGGTTTAAGCAGTATGCTGTCTCTCAATACATTGTCAGCTACATCTTTTGTCATTTGCTATGAGCAGCCTCAAAAAATGGTCTTTTCCCAAATCCTTTACTGAAACTAACATATAGCCTTAAGCAAAGTGCAAGATGCACCTTATATTTACAAAAACAAGTTTGATCGTGACAGGTCTCAAACAACTGTTTTCAAAGCCTTTTGAAGGCCTTAAGATACTGATATTTAAGTTGTTGTACGCGTCATTCACGGGAAGCATCAAGACAGCGTGCTTAGCTAAAAATATTCTAATGTCTATTTATTATCAGTGTAATCAAGTCTCGCATGGCAGAATTCAGTGATCCTTCCATGGCTTAGTTTCAGGGAGTATTTATAGACTACTATATATAAAGATCAGAGGAAACCTAGCTATCTCACAGCCACTCCCACAAACAGAAGTTACACTGGAAGGCACTCTACAAACACCCCCCTGGGTAACTGCCCATGCTTTACACAGGATGATTCAGACTTGCATCAACTACATTTGTTACTGCCTCGACCTAATTGTTCTTCTCCTCTTCCTACAGCAAATATTCCAAGATATTTTCTCTGTACAATGAGGACTAGTTATAGTATTCACTCCTCTTCTGTTTTGTGTATTTTCTCCTTTCTAGCTTATAAAAGGGAATTTCAAAAAGGAATTTTCTACCATTATGAAAATAAGGGAATGACAACAATGGAAAGCCTTTGCTAAGAAAATGCAGTAGCACTACAGATGAGACAAGAAGCTATAAAACCTACAACGGATGCCTGCTGCAAAGCAATTTTGCCACATTTGATATCATATGTAGCACATTTGGTCAAAACAAGCAGCCTTCCCCAAACCACTCATACTTTTAGTAGTTCATATTGAGTTGGAGGGGAACTACGTCTACTGTTGCACTTTAATTACTGTATCTCACTAGGTCTTATGCACTATTTGAAGACATGCAGACACAGGCCTTCACCGCCTCATTTAGCCAGACAGCAGCACACGCTATCCTGACACCCAGATCCGCTACAGCATACAAGCATACACGCGAGAGAGCACAGAAGCAGCAGCTAGCATTTGACATCCAGTCCATAAGGACAACAAGCAGAATTGTCATGTAGACTTCTCATCACAACTCTGATTATATATGTGCATCAACAAGTACACTGAGCATCAGAAAATATGTATTTATCCTAAAATGTATCCAAAAATAAAGAGAGATTTAATGTAAATTCTGAGTTCTGCTGCCATGATGTACAACACGTGGAACCTAGTAGTTTCCAGGCATCTGAGAAAATCTAGGGCAAATGAGATGATAGAACAGCTTTCCCAAACACAATGTTAGCCTACAGACAAAATTTAAAGATTAATGTCATGGAAAGGTGGCAGACTGAACTCTATGCCTACAATTTTATACATCTCTGTTAAGACTCTCTCTTCAACAGTGTAAGTCTGTTCAATTCCACAGAGAATAATATCAGTTCTACTAACCAAAAGTAACCTATCGGTTCTTATGGTCCACTTTATTTCTTCAGGACCGTAAGCCTGACATTATACCCAGTTACCTCCCTAACATAGCTTTGCCTCATCCTTTTGACAGAAAATAGGACAGAGCAAAGTAGCAATTCATGTTCATGCTGAACTACAGAAGAAAGTGAAAGATCCCTATAGTAGAATCTATCTTTGTGATGGACTCAGAATTTGCAAGGGATCTATTGACTATGGAAGAGGCCATAAAACAATTAGATAAAATGAAAAGGAACAACTTGCCAACATTAGATGTTGTTCTCTTAAGATTTCAAGGAACTCAAGGATGCAACAGCTGACATTAGCTTTCTCATGCAACCTTCTACTTAAAACTAATTGATACTTCAGAGGTGGAGGACGGTCTGACCTGTGTATAAGGCAAATCAATACAAGAACGAAGAACATTAGTGGACACCCAAATAAATACGATATACTAGAAAAGACTCAACATGGTGTTTCTTAATGGAAATTCTGCCTCACAAAACTATGCCATTCTCTGTAGAGATCAGCAACTATATGGAAAAGGAACTATATGGATACATACTCTCCTGAGAAAAACTAGAAATCAAAGTTCAAATCAAAAGTTTTAAAGGAAATTAAGCAAGTCTCTGAAAGAATAAAGATGGTCCTTTCCATGAATATTTACCTGATTAAGGGATAGAAAGAGGCAAAGGAAAATGAAGTAAGTAGGAAGAGCAGAGGAAGGGAAGAAGTAAATAGTTGCTTATTACAGTGGAAGGGGATGACCAATGGAGTTTCACAGAAACCTGTTCTAGGACATGGATTATTCAACATATTCATAAAAAAGGGAGGGGAGATAAGCATTAAAAAAAATAAAAATTTGTCAGTGATTCAGAGTTATTCAGGACAGCAAAGACAAGACCTGGCTACAGAATTGCAGAAGCATCTTGCAATATTGACCAGACAAATAAAATGCCAGGTGAAAATCATTGCAGATAAAGTGGTACTCACAGGCAAGGACAATCTTAGCTTCTCTCATAAAACAATAGCTGATCATTCTTCCTCAGGAGCAAGATCATTTGATTATAATATATATCACCATGAAATTAAAAAAAAAAAAAAAAAAAAGGAAAAATCAATCACAGATTTAAGAAGAAAGGGACGTCCAGGGTGATCTAATACAGCCGCCAGTTCAAAGCAGGTCCAGTGATATCCACTGATATCAGAGGCTTTTGTAGTTACTTAAGTTTTTGTTTTAACTATATTGGGCAAACCAATTCCAAAACCTCTGACACAATCTCTCATAACGAGAAAGGTTGCCTACACGTTACTCAACATGTTTTGCTCACATTCATTTTCCAAAGCGCCTACGACAAAATGGATATTCTGAAAGTTGAGAAGCTAGATGTAATCCCAGTTTCTACGCACAGGATGCTGGAGGATAGACTACCATCAACTGTGAGAACTGTCTTTGTTTTCCAAGGAACATATATAGACAAATATCAGTTCAGAGTTCCATCTCAGTGGACTTCTTCCATGTGCTGTATTGTGAAGTTTTACAAATACTTGTTCTGCAATTTCTCATAATGATTCCTTGGAACAACTCCTTCCAGATAGACTCCTACAGCTGTGAAGATACCTGACCACTGCTAGACTAACAAGCAGGTATGTAACGGTAGCTGAGAAAGTCTCTGGTGTAGCCACATCCCGGAAAGTGATTTTTCCCTTGGCCTTTCCTCAATTATTTTAACAATTTGCTATTAAAGGAGTAAGCACTGACTGCTTTACCCACCCTTCCTGACATGTGCTGCCAGAAACTTTCCATAAAAGAAATCTAAACCAACATTAATTACACTGGAAATGGTAGCAGGAACAAAGGAGATGTAAATAGTACAGTTTTCTTCTAAAATCTAGACATGTGAAACACCAAATTAAAGGCATCTATCCAGAAAAAGGGAATTCCACTTATTCTGAAAAAATTGTGGGTTTTGACCTGTAAAACCATATTTTTTAAAACTTTATCACATATGCTTTGTGCTATACTGTTGAATGACTCTCTCCAGAGTATGGCTATGTAGACAGTTAGCATTCCATATTTACTAATATTTCTTTCTATGGCTTGAGTCTGCAGTTCTGTTTTGTCAGTTGTAGGCCTATTATAAAAGAGCCACATCAGGCTCTAAGTAGATTCAGGTAGAAAGAAGACTAAGCTCAAGTTTATAAATACTAAGCTTAAAAAAAAAGTTTATTAGAATAATTGCTAGACATGTCTATTAAGGGTAATTTCTCTGGCCAGGAAAGCAGGAATCTGCTAGCACTGCTGGCAGCAATTATTCTCTTATACTATGTAGTCTCCATTTATAAGACAAACAAGTTGTAAAGTGTAATTAAAAAAAAATCCCATTTACAGAACAAGAGCAAGCTGTCAAATACACATTTACAATATTACACATCAATTAGTAAGAGGCACTAAACAGTGCATCAATTAAGAGTCTATGCATCCTTTTTCTTTGCCTAACAAAGGAAAAACAGGTTTTATTAAACAAAGAAGATTGAAAGCAAGTCTGACAGACACAGCAGCCTATTGTTTTCTCTTTGCCTAAAATAAGTAGTCAAAAGCAATAACAATGCTCTGAGTATTTCTTTTTTCAGTAGCATACAAATATATGTTTCTCTACTTTCAAGAAAAGGGTGCCAGAAATTAACTTCAGAGAGACAGAGGAAAAAAAAAAAAAACCCTATCCTTTGCAAGTGTATTCTGTATGAACAGAAAAATATAGTCCCAAACATTACTGCAGATACACAGCTCATCTGTATGTGTATCAGCATACAAAAACAAGCTAAATAATCTATATCAATAAATACCATTTCTGCAAAAATACTCAAACAAAGAAAACCTACACTTAACAGTGAAACCTCTACTTAACAATCTACAAGAAACAGTAAAGAAAGAATTCATAAAACAGTACAGTAAGTGCTTCACTAAACATGCCTGATGGGATACCCTACAGCTGACATCATCAGCAACTTTAGCCTGGAACTATCAGTACTCTAAGTACCCCACATTCAAGTGAACAAGCTTGTCTGAAGTTTGAAACGCTTTACCAGGAAAAGGATAAGCTCTGAGCATCAGAAGTGCTCAGACACTTTGTATTGTACACAGTGGAAGTGAAAGATGCGGAAAATTTCTGGAAGACATAGTCATAGGTTCTGTAGTCAACAAAAAATCATGCATGACATGTTACATGTGCAACAAATCTACAAAGAAGCAAGACCACCATTCTTATTCCAGAAGAATAAGAATTCTTCACAGATATCTGTTAAAAGTAAGAATTTAAACTTTTGTAATTGTTTACCCTCTGCAATTTTTTATTTGTTTGTTCTTAAGAATCCTAAAAACAGTCTCAATATTTTACCTCCCTGAATCATTTCAGAAGTGGAAGATTCATTGAACTTTATCTTTAATTTGACTTCACCTTCAAGCAAGCGGTTGAATCCCGGAGATGGGCTTCTTTGAACTGAAGGAGATTTCTTTAAACAGAGGACAACTAACTGCTCTAGTAAGTACAGAGCCTCAATTACCCTACTGCAAACCTTTCCTGATGCCTGGCTGTACAAGCGGGGCTCACGAAAGTTTGTTTCCAGATGGGCTATATTAGTATAGACATGACTTTACATCACAAGGGCTAATGATTTTTGTATGGATGCTGCACATCATATAAACACTTTGCACAGACATGCACATAGGTTTCTACCTGCTAACTTCTATAACCAGTATTTAAAAGCACAAAAATACTAAAAAGAAATTACTCAAAAATAAGGAATCAAAATAATGTACACAAAAAAGAACAATTTTATTAGGTATACTGAACTCCAATTTTGTAACTTAGAAGCTAATAAAGTGAAGTGTTTTGCATATATTTACCACTTAAAGAATCACATATATTCACCATTTAAGACTTTAAGGGAAAAAGGAAAAAAAATTAGGCTTTTAAGCCCAGTTAGCACTATGTCAGACATATTAAGATGTCACAAAAGCACACTTTACGTATTATTTAGCTTTTTAAAATTCAAGTAGTATCTTCGGATGTGATGAGAACGCAAATCAATGCAACAATGCAATGAAAAACATTCAGGCCTGACAGTGAAAATAACTACATTTAGACAAATTCCTTGAAAATCGACTGTTTTCACCAGCATGAAAAATTATAAAAAGAGAATATTTACAAGCTGAAAAAATCAAGGCAAGAGATTTGAAAAGCCCAGGAAACACAGAAGATGAAATAATTTTGTTCCAAGAGCAACGTTAATGGTTCCAGCCGCGTAGCTCACGTACCAATCCAATTCACCATTCAGGCACACGAGAAGCCAAACCAACGCTGTGCCCCTGCTTCTGCGCTCCAAACCGCAGCATCGCAGGTTTAAAAACACGCAATGGCTTGCCACAGGCGTTACGCAACGCCACCGCAACCTTGCGGAAAACTTCAGCGCCTGGAGTTTTACCGGGGGACAGGTGTGAGACGGCGCGCTCCCCCATCCCCGTCCCCCCAGGTGCCCCTCCGGAGCCCGCCGGCCTCCAGGAGCGGCATTCCCGCTCCCTTCCCCGCACAGGGCCCTGAAAGGGCGGGAGATCGCCCTCTTCCCCCAGCCGCACACCGAGCCGCCCGTCCCATGCCGGACGGCGCGACTCAGCCCTAGCGGGACCCCCAGGGCCGGGATGCTAGCTTAGAAGAAAAGGAGGGAGGAGGCGCAGCAAAGCGAGGCTGCCTCCGCCTGAGCCGCCGGAAACATGGGAACTACAGAGCGGCCAGACCCGAGCGCACAAACTTCTGCCGCGGCCAAGCTCAGACCCGGCCGGGAAGAGGGGAACCGGGCCCGCCCGCGCCATGCCTCCGCTGGCGGTTGGAGCCGCTCCCTCCCGCCCTATCCCCGGCTGGGGGAGAGAGGACGGGCTCGGCGGTGCGGAATTTCTACCTGCGACACCAACGGAACCAACGTCTGCTCCACGGAGCGCGTGCGGACCTCCAGCCCCGCGTCCGCGCCCAAAGCCGACGAGGACGACGAGGAAACACCGCTACTGCTGCACGGAGACATGGCCATGGCGGGGAGCCGAGAAGGACCCCCGACTCCCTCAGAAACAACTCTGCTCCTACCAACCGCTACCCACACGGCAGCGCCCAGCGTGCCTCTACTGCCCCGCCCCCGCCAGTCAGGGCACCGTTGCCTTGCCGAAGCGCACGGAGATACCGCGCGCGCGCGCTCAGTCCCCCTCGCGGCCCCTTCCACGCCCCTTGGGACGGGATTTAAAGCAACAGCTCCAATTTCTCCACTCGCCCCAGCATGCAGCAGCAGCATGAGTATCGGCAGCTTTCCCCTCCCCTCCTTGTGCCCACCCCTCCCACGCCGTGTCCGGAGCGGGCGCTTCCCCCACACCCCCGCTGCGTAGGCGAGCGCGCGCAGCCTTCCAGCCTCCACTTCCCCCGACGCGCACCGCCCTGCTGCGGCCGAGCCCGCCAGCTCCCGGGACTGGGCGGGTCTGTGGCACCCGTGTCCCGCATCAGCATCGCTACCTCCCCGCTGCCCACATAGGGCTCTACGCCGAACTTCGGAGCCGCTGAAGAAAGGACTGGGGCTTGTCCCCTCCGCAGCTGCTCCGACCTAGAGTTTGCGTTGCCCTTGCCGTAGGGAGGAGGCCTTTCCCAGGACGACAGCGTCCGAGAGTCGAAAGACCCAGGTTCAAGGGTCCCTGCCTGGGTGGGGGAAGGCTCTTCCCTATGCATGCTCACACCTGTGGCCAGGGTCCACTCTCTGGAGTGGCTGCAGGGCTTGGGTAGCCTTGAAGGAAGTGAGTCAAGGTCCATAACCAGACTTCAGCCACCCTAGCCAGTGCAAATTTGGGGGGAAGGGTAGTGCCAGGCAGAAAATCAGGGACATCAGTACAGGGGGAACTGGGAAGTTAGCTACAGAGGCACTGTCTTACTGAAAATTATTTGAGTCAAGATTAGCTTATTTTACATGGCATCTGGAAAGATTGATTAGCTGTCTTAAATTAAACTTCATCCTCTTCTCTTTTAGCAGCCTCCCAGTGAAAGACTCACCTCCTGCCTTTCAGTTATTTGCTTCCTATGACTGGCACATCGGCTGTTTTAGAGGACGAACTTGAATGTGTATCTGGCGTTACCCAGTCTTGGTGCTAAAGCAGAACATCTATGGTCGATTTAGCAAGAAGAAAGCAAAAGTATTTTCAAAGGAATGAAAGTTTTCTTTGGCTTTAGGAAAGGACTAAACTCAGCTTCACATTAGTTTATGACCTATATTCTAGAAATATCAATACATGACTGCTTACTCATCTAATCTGACTCTATATTGCTGATTCTTCAACAGGCCTGTCTCCACAAACTTGTGGAAACAGTAGTAAGCTCTTATGGCTGTGATTCAAACTACCAAGGTGCAGAGCAGCTCTAGTCCAGAATGGGGGTAACTCAACGCAGCACTGTGTATGAGCCAGCAAGCCCTATTTAGGGTCTAGGCTCCAAACTACTCCAACATAGCTATTTAGTTTCCTAATCAGAACTGATTTGTGTTTAACTACTCTGAACTCAGACAAAACGACCATCTGCCTTTTTTACATTCGTACATCAAGGATTTTGTCTCGTTTTCTGTCTTCAGAAACATTTCTGACCTATTTGATTTCAGCATCTTTAGCAAAATATTTTGTTGTCCTACAGAGTTTTCCATGTTTATTAAAAAAGAAAATTGCCAGAACTGCTAGTATAACCCTAGATAAAAGCATGATCCTATTCCTAGCTCTTCAGGAAATTGGTTTCATATCCTATTTTCTAAACATGGTTTCATATCGTATTTTCTAAAATGACATTTTCTACAACACCAGGTATTACAGGAAAAAACTGAAGGCTTAAATATGCTACAGTACAAAATCATTTAAATGGTGGGCTAGACTGAAATTAATGTGAATCATATTTGGTAAAAGTGGTTTAGAACACACTTGAGATTTCTTATTTTTTTCTCTGTTTCTCTGAAATTCTGTTTATTTACTTCCAGTATCTTTCATTCTTTTCTACATCATTTGTTTTCCCTTTATATCTTTCTCAGTAGTTTGATTCTAAGCATCCTGGAACAATTGTTGTCTTCTGTTATATTTTGGTACCAAGGAGAAGCCTGGATGCAGCCTTGACAGGGCTACACATTGGTACAGGGGACTTCTGGATTGTGTGAGCTGAGGCATACACCAGACAAAGTGTCACTAATGCAAGAGAGAGAGAGAGACAACTATATTCCTTTGGGATGTAGTCCCCCCTGCTGCCTTTTACTTCCAATTGTTAATTCCCGCTTCAAATCTTGAGGTGGTTCTCCAAGTGCTTGTCTCAGAATGATTCGTTTGTTTAACTTTCAGAAGAAATGACATAGCTTCATTTAAAACATGAGGTTAGGGAAGAAATGAGTTTTTCAAAATTGAAGAATTCTTACCATTGTTTTGCTGAGAAGATCCCCGCTGGCTCAAGAAAGTGAAATTTAATGACAGATATGTAAATAGGATGGGACAGTAAGAGAAATGCCTTTTCTGGGCCCCGTAACAGTTTGTCTAAATTTGGCTGAAGTATAAATTTCTGAAAACTGCTTTTTGGATACATTCTGTAGAATGTCCTTAGAGTCTAACAGCTAAATTTTCTAAAACCTCTAAATGCACTGAGCAGGACTATTTGAGATAACTACCTCAAGACTGAGCAGGGCTTTAAGTGCCGAACTGCTGCTTTCCATAGCTAGAGACTATTGAGGGACTGGGCACTGGAACTGAAAGTTGGAAGATTGTCTTTCTTGTCTTCCTACTGCTCCTTCAACTGGTATAGACAGCCAAAAAAAAAAAAAAAAAGAAGAAGCAATCTGATTTGAAAACAAAGGTATTCGAGAGCCTCATATAGGGGACAAATGTAAGGAGTGGGAAGAAATGAGAAAATAGCAGGTTGAAGGAGGGCACAGCAAGTCATGTGAGAGAAAGGGAGAAAACTGTGAGGGAGAGGTGTGGGAGAAAGTAACTATGGTGCTAGTCAGACATTGCAGTGTTCTCCAGCTGCAATAACTACCTTCATTAAGGTCTTGCCTGTGTGAGGTTCAGGGACTTTTGATTTCTGCACTGATACGAGATATTGCAGGAGAAGCTGAAACTATTCTATTATCAACTGATGAGTCTGATTTTTTCTTCTTATTCGTAGTTTCCTTGTCTTATCCTTTAATAAATATTCCTGGTATATGGATATGGGACTAAAGCCTACTGACATTGGTGTGACAGCTTTTGTAGGTGAAAAGTCTCATCAGTTAAATGCAGTTGTGAATTTGGCCTTATTTCAAAAGAATATCCGAAAAATAAAGTTTCTGCTAGAAATAGTAGTAGGAGTTAAAATGCAGTTTTAAAAAATCATATCACTAGGAATGGTAGATTTGCATGGGGCTAAGATTTAGAATACAGGACCTTTTTCAAATTAACTCTATAAAATAGATTTATCAATGAGTTTGCATACTCTTCACAACTCTCAATGCTACTGCTAGATATCAGGCAAAATTAGTTCCTAGATAAGCTTAAAATAGGCAATAATTTGGGATTTTTCCCTTGCACTCCATGAAATTGCTCTTTCATACCCTTATATTTTTCATAGTACTGTGGATGAAGCTTATTCCATCTAGGATCCTTTTGTAAACAATAGCTAACACATGAGTCTTTAGAAGAAGGTATGAGCAACCTCACAGTAAGCAGATACGGGATAATCATCCTTTTTGAAAGTCTTAAGCTGATTTGTAGTTAGAGATTGGGCTAGGCTTTGAAGCAAAACATTTTGTCTCATTCAAAACTTTTATCCTAGTGCTGAATACTTTTTATCTGTTCCTGTGGGTTATAAAGCAAATATGGAGGACTGAGGATTTGAAGAAATCTGTAGCTTGCAAAATCTTTAAGAGCATTTGCCACCTAGCAACAGCTAGGAACATGTGTTTCCTTAGAACAATCAGTAATTGTGCGATTCAGAAAAAAAGTATCCGCCACAATGTTTATAACTGCAATTGTAGTTTATGTAGGAAGAAAAAAATGCAGTAAAAGACTCATGTTACATCACTAACAAAAGAATTTCATTACCATAAGAAGTCTCTAACAGGGTGACAAATAATCAAGATTAAAAAGAATGTGTGAGACCAGCAGAAAGGGAAACAATGACATTCCTATTATAGCAGGGGCCTTTGCAATAAATGATATGTCAGCTTTTTCATTTTGAATTGTGCTGAATAACTTGGTGATTTTAATTCATCATCAAATGAATACTTAGATTAGATTTTCTTTTCAAATTTGCATTTACCAGCTTAGTCATGCAATAAATACCGCATTCCTTGAGAAGTTTGAATTGTCTGTATAATATTTTAAAAAGTACTGTTTATAAATATTAATGATTTTAAAATCACTCACAGATACTTTGTTAGTTTGCAGGGGTATGTAAGGAAAGTATGGGAATAATATGAAAGAGTAATTTCAACACACATGATTTGGCTGACTATCAATATCCCATTGGTGGGCATTTTGTGATGCTAATGAGATAGTAGGAAAAAATTGCACAAATGCTAATAATGCACATGAACCATCCTGTTGATTCAATTTAGACTCATGCATAAGTCTTTGCAACATCTATGAATATATTTCATTGGATATCAGTTATCCTAGTTGCTCTATTTTCCTCTTTTTTTTTTCTTAGACTGAAGCAACTGGGGATATCCAAGGACACTACATCTTTCATGCTTCCCAGATCTTTGAACTATTGATATTTGTTAGGGATTTTACCCATGTCACATTGTTGAATTAAGAATCCATAACCTCTATCTGTTCTAAAAAAATGGACAGCCTCAAGACATATAGTCTTAGCGCTACTTAAAATTCCATACTAGTAGGGTACTAAAAAATACTTAGTTTCAGTAAACATTATTTTTAAAGTATGGGCCATAGTTTCTTGGTTAACAACTCAAACCCAACCAAGAGATTATTAATATGCATTCCTAACAAACTACTTTTAATGCTACAAGATAGACCACACATTCTTCCTAAATTGGACTACTGCACTATTTAGAGAAATCATCAGCCTAACCCCTTAAAGGCAGCTGGTAGGATTCAGTTCTGTGTCTGGCAGCAGGAGTAGAGAGTATCAGAACTGGAGCAGAAAATTGTAAGTGCAGCTGAAATGGAAAGGGAAGCAGCAAGCTATTGCCAAGGGAACACAGGGATTTTTGTAATAAGTGTATTCAGTGAGTTTATACTTGGTATAAAAAGGTCCAGAATAGATGATAATCTAATTAACTTAAAATTTAGAAGCCTCTCTTTTTCTATTGCATTTAAAGTACTAAAAATTTTTCAAAAACTTGACATTTGTAGTGATTGACAGTGCATCATCAACTATTTTTAAAAATATCAAAATCTAGACAGACCCTAACAGGCAAAAATTTTCAAAGCAAAAGGAGGTATTTAAGTGTAAGGAGCATGTTGACAGATTAATTTTGTTGTATGTACTAATGGTAGGCCTTACTTGGCAACACTTCCATTGATGTAAGTTGGTGTGTTTCCAAATGAGGATGGCATGTTTGGATATGCTCAGGACATTGTAGGTGTTTCTCTAATAAGAAGAAGTTTGCAAACCACAGATGGAAGTCACTTCAAAGTCCAAGCTTTCTTGCTTTACACCTCGTCTCTTCTAGCAGTTAACCAGAATGTGAAATCCAATTGTCTGTTTTGGTTAAGGAGAAAATAATTTTCAAATCAAATGTTTCTCTGATCCTGTTCATTTATGAAGAATGCCAAAAGTCCTACTTCTCTGAAAACAGCACAAACCAATCAATAGGAAACAATTTTTTTCAGTGTTTCAGGCTCCTTGCCAGCTATTATTTAGCCCACAAGTGGCTTCTGGTCTCTCAGGACTTTATTCAGTGACTATAAAGAAACAGAGAATCACAGAATAGTTGGGGTTGGAAGGAACATATGGAGATTGTCTAGTTCAACCCTGCTCAAGCAGGGTCAGCTAGAGCAGGTTGCCTAGGACCATGTCCAAGCAGGTTTTGAATGTCTCCAAGGATGGAGACTCCACAGCCTCCCTGGGGAAACCTGTTGCAATGTTCATCCACCCTCACAGTAAAACATTTTTTTCTGATGTTTAAATGGAATTCCTGTATTTCAGATTGTGCCGATTGTTTCTTGTCCTGTCACTGAGCATCACTGAGAAGAACCTTCTCATCCTCTTTACTCCCTCCCATCAGGTATTTATATACATTGATAAGAACCCCCTGAGCCTTCTTTTCTCAAGGCTAAATGGTCTCAGCTCTCTCTGCCTCTCCTCATGTGAGAGATGCTCCAGTCCCCTAATAATCCTCAATCATACCTATATGTGTATCCATTTTGATTTCTTACAATATTATGTATCATAATATGGCAGCATAACCCCCCAATCACTCTATTTTAAAATTATATATTTATGAAAATTAAAACATATAACAGAGTAATATATATAATAATTACATCCTGACAGAATTGCTCTCTACCATACCTGATATACTTTACTACTATACTGATATCTGGCTAGGGAATCTCAGCACTTTCAGCCAGAACCATGTAACAGCTGTCTTATCTGTGTCTCTGTCCATTTCAAAAGTGATGGTCAAGGTGCTGAGGGAACACAGCAAGCAAGATAATATTTTTTTAGCTCTAGCAGAGCTCCTTACTGACTTTGAAAGAGAGCTGATTAAAATACTATTTTTTTTTAAGAAATGGGCAAGGCTGAAAGAAGAAGGAAAATGAAAGAAATCGACATAGACCAGTATAGCCATGTGTTCAGGTCATATATGCAGAATACAGAAGCAGATTAAAATCTCTGCTCAGCCAATTTCAGGTCATGGTCTTGAAACTAGGTTCCCACTTCCTATGTGAATGCTCAGCTACAGATACTTCAGGGTGGGTGTCTTTTTCAAATTAGTCTCAGAAAGACTGTGGCTTTATCCTGATACAAAATAGAAACAGCTTTGTTCCCTCACAATTAATTCTTACCCAAACCTAGGAAAATTTAATAGATCCAATAGCAAATTTGCACTCTTAACATTATATCAATGTTTTTATGATTTACTGTACTTTTTATTTCAAAGCAGAATTTGAACAAAAAGCAATGTAGTCAGAGCTGAAGCAGTTCATAGTATGTTTAGGAATGTTACTGTAGGTTTACATTTCATCCAAAACAAATGGTGCTAGATTCCATATTAGGGCCTAAACAAATGGTTCTTTCTTCACTCTTAACATTCTTTTCAGTATATAAAGATACTTTAAGGCGCTCCTTTGAACACTTTCCTAATGGAAACTGAATGTGTACTTTTGGCTTTTAAGCCAAGCATCATTTTGGTTCCTCTTAAAAATTCATTTATTGAAAGTCGTATTTGAAGTATGAGATCTGTATGAGAAGTATGAGAGAGAAAGTTCAGCATTCCAAGGGGAACCTTAAAAATAGCATGAACAGCTTTCTTCTGTCAGGGATTGTGTGTATACAGGCTGATCACAGGAGACTTCATGTGTACAATGAAATTGTACTATATCCATGCAGTTTGTTACAGCACTGTTACTTTCATAATTTTTATCACAACTCCTTTCCAGTCAACATTCTCCTTACTTACATCTTGAGATTATTATCCTTCTGGAGATTATTTTGCAGTTTGTTACAGAGCAGGTGCTTGTATATTAGAATTACCAGTTTGTCATACTGCTCATTTTAATACAGCGAAACCCACTTACACTTGGTTCTGTTATACTTGGTTGAAATCATCAAGCAAAGAATAATAAAAACCAATGAACTATTTCAGAACCTTATACTTATCCTATCAGAATTCTTTGGTGAAAATCAAAACCCTTCAGACATCAGCCTAAAACTGTTCCCATGGAAGTCAACTGTAATGTCCTAAATTCTCTGGGATCAGGTATAGGCCAATAAAAGTCACTTCTGTTAATCCCCAGTTCCTATAGCCCACATTCAGATCTATTCTTCAGAGACTTTGCTGTATTCTGGCTTCCCATAGTCTGATAACTTTTCTTATTTATCAAGGTATTCTCTGTTCAGCACTATTGAATCTCTTGGTTTTTGTCAGGCTTATGTAAAATGAATTTTGGAAGGAATTAAGCATAGGGAACCTGTATATACTGAACCTTAGAATATTTAGTCTTATCTATCCATATCTACAGTGACTCTATTTTTGTCCTGTGCCACTAGGGCTGATAATGAGAGGCATTTCATTTGTATGTACTTAGTTCTTTCTATGTTTTATTTCCTTTCTAATGAGATGTAAGTAAGTTGATGGAAAAAAAAACCCAACAAAATCTTCCCTGCTCTCTGCTGATTGTGTGTTTCAGCTGCTCACCCTAAATAGTGCTGAACACCAAGTATCCCAGAAGCGATAGGAACTGACTTCACCTTCTCGTGATGAATATCAGTTATGGCTCTGCTTTTCATAGATACAGACTCTTCTAGTCAAATATCAGTGATGACTCTGGCAGAGTGGAGATAGGTTTGTTTGCAACAGACGGAACAATGGTTTCCTCTGGTCCTCTTTTGGCAGTTCTGCTCCAGAAGAACCAGCTGTGGCTTCTCTGGGAAAGTACTATTTTTAAGAGTTTTTCCTCTGATCCAAAGAAATGCACAGAAAGGTGATCCAGCCATAGCTAGTATTCCCTTTTCTGGATTATTTCTGTGAGGCTGGTAGGAGAATTGATGTGAGTATTAAATTCTCTGTCTTCTACTTTGTATAGATCCCAACCTTGGAGAGCATTCTGGGACAAAAGAAGTGGGAAATGGCATGACTGCCTGAAAAGGCATTCTGCAGCTTGTTTTAATTTTATTTCATGGAAGAGTTCTGTGTTCTCAGAGGCACCTTTAAAATATAACCCTGCTGGGAAATAAAAATAGCTGAGTGTCCTCTGTTCCACTGCACTAAAACACAGACATGCAAGACAGGCAGACTAAGCAAGACAAAGCTTCCTTTTTAGAGCAATTTCTGTAACATATTTTGCCAAGCAACACGATCATTGCTCCAGTATAACAGAGAGAAAGTAACCTTCATCTGTCATTATTTCTGTCCTGAGACTTAAATACTTGGAGAAGACTGTAAATCACTAAATCTGAGATTCATACAAGAATCTGGGACTCTGTTGCAAGATAAGTTCCCAGACATCATATGAATATGAATCATAATGTTAAAATGAATAAAATATAGGTCAGTTCAACAAAATAAAGAAACATTGGATAAGTTACAGTATCTGGTACACACTTACAAAGCTGGTAGTTCCTGAAGATGCCTCTTTTTCTGAGATTCAGAACCTATATATGAGTTGTGGTAAGGGAAACCTGAACTAGCCAGTTACATCAAATCTGAAATGTCTTTGTGCAGCAGCATCTAGTCATGTATGAGTAATATGGCACAGATGCATATGGTATGTTAGGAAAGACTATATAGAGCATTAGCTTTGTTTGTTGGTAGCCTAGCAAATGATTGGTAACAAACTAATACAGTGAGTATGACTTCTTTCATTTTTTTCCAGCGTATCCTTTACTAGAAAATGTTTAGCCAGACTTTCTTGAATTTCTTGTACTCTGCTGTTTTCTTGTGTGCTACTGAATACTGAATTTCTTGTACTCTGCTGAATTACATACTCAGCTGAATTTCTTGTACGCTACTGTTTGCTATCTGAAAGCTCAAAATTTGGCTGACTTCACTGGTTATAGATTCCCTGGTAATTTCTTTTCCTTGGTTGAATATGTAACTTTTATCAGATTTCTAAGGTGAATATTTTCCAAAGTAAATTTAGAATTACTTTCAGCAAATATTTTGTAGTGAGATTGAAATTCATTTTATACAAACATATCACAGATGGTAACATTCAAATGAATGATTGTAGAAAATAATTAATTTGAATTTAAATATTTATGGAGAAAAAATTGTAGTATTTATGCAGTACTCTTTTCAATAGATTTTGTATCCTCTGTTTAAAAAAGAATGGCAAACTTGCAAACCTTTCTGCTAGGGATTGGAATGATTTTGTTAAAGAAATAAGTCCTCACATCATGAAAAATAGCCCTGTAGCTCCTAAGCTTGCCTTCCTTCTTAAATCCTCCTAAAAATAATTTTAAAACTTCTTAACTTAGTTTCTTTGGTCAGATAATGTCTCTAACCTGTGTTCTTCTCTGTAATAATTTTCTATATGAGGAACATTTATCTCAAAGGGAATCTGCATGATTCAAGACAGTAGATTCTATTTTGATGTAATTTTAATAATACCATTCTGATTATTTCTTTATTATTTAAAATATAGTTTTATGGATCCCACCGTCCAATAATGCAGTCTGCAATAACTGATAGCTTACTGATGAAATCTCTGTATTTGGACTACTTTTCTACTGTTTGTCACTTTTTATGTGGAATGAAATTTATCCAGCATAAGTGAAATATTAGCTGGTGTAAAAAGATTACTTGAGGATCTGTTGCTGAGGCATTTCCACTCCATGCTGCTGATCAGCTATTCAGATAACCAGCAGATTAATGACTATTTGCAAAAGAAATGTGCTGCTACATTTTGAGGTAGAGAATTGGAAGAAATTTACTTTTGAAGGTAAATTTTATGGACTTTAGGTCCATAATGAGGAATTGATTCAGTATTCACTCCCTTCCAGGTACGACTTTCTAGCTCTAGCTCCTTTTTTTATAAAAACATAACTCAAGCTCTATATATTTATCCTAACCTTTTAAAAACAGATGTACTAAATATATTTATAATTATTGTCAAGTTATAAAAAGATATTTATTTACTGTAAAAAATTAGATGGCTTTTGTAAATTTTGAGAGTGTAAGACTCACAAATATTAATCATTGATGTTATATCCTATTCTTTGCAGTTAAACTCCCCTTGATAGCATTTCATTCTTTACACAGTTCAACTTTTCAGTTACCTTTCTGTTCTGATTCTGCCAAAATAATACCTTTTTTATTCTAATGTTATGAGAAAAACACATATCTTGTTTACCAAAAAAAAAAAAAAGAAAACCAGTTTGCCATCCCTTTCAAATGAATTTCTCAAGCTGCAGTGTGGCCTGCAGAGTGAAAATGTGAAAATAAAATAAATAGTCTCATAAATTCATGTACAAGGTTTTCCAAGAATGCAGTCACTGCTCAGAAGAGGAGACAAAGAGGACCAGTGAAGTATAAAACACTGTGCAGACTAATTTGCAGTTCTACAGTGAATGCCTTTATTTGGCTTGTGCCGTTCCCTTCCCTTCCTTCTAAGAGGCATCAGATTTCTAGGAGAGAATGAACATTAATTTTTTTTGGCATTTCTTACAGGGAAAAGCCAAAAGGACTAGTGATTTGGGATGAACTTCAAGACATTTGATTTTCTGCTAAATCTTTAAAAGCAAGATTTTTGTCTTAAAAAATAACTGGATACTTGTTTCTGTTTCTAGTTTACAGATTTACAGGGACATAAAGAGTTAATTAACTTAGACTTAGACAACAAATCTGTAGTCAAGTCAGAAACAGAAGCCTGGGTTCTTTGGTCCCCTGCTCTCTGTGTTTTTGTTAATACATATGTGATAGCTTATATTTTTTTGTTTGATAATATTTTGAGTTGTTAGAAAGCTGCCCAAGTAGAAGCTGGTCATTTTTGGATTATGCTTTTAACTGGTATCACCATCTAACCATCCACTACATCAAGCATCAGTCTAGCTACTTGTTTTTCTTACAGCCCATCCATTTTCTTCTACACCATGACTGTACAGAGAACACTTTTAAGCTGCTGTGCAGTATGCTCCTCTACTTATGCAAATTGCTTATGATATTCTAATTTACTGCTTAAGAGAAGTTAGCAACCTAATAGCTAGGTAAGAGGCAGTTAGGGATCATTTGTATCTAAATATAATTTTAATTATTGAGGCAAAATATGCCAGATACATTATATACATACAAGATAGTGTATGGATAGGAAATTGCTCCTTAATAGGCATACTTCTTATAGTAAAGCCCAAAGATGCTTCAGGCTTTCTTTCATGCTGACTGTTATTACCATTAATGCAGTGAGAAACTGTATTAGCAAAAAAAAACCCCCAGAAGCGGTTATCAATTCCAAGACATTTAATAAAGTTTCATAACTATAACATACAAGGATCACAGCAGAGACAGATAACGGTGATGAAAGAAGCACAAAGGCTGAATAGAATGTAAGGGGTTTTTAGCTGTCAAGGAAATTTGAAAGTTGACTAATATAACTGTTACTCTTGTTTATATCACAGTGCTAAATGGAAAAATACCCTTTAAACATTGGTTAAACAAATAGATTTAAAGCATTCTCTCTAACAAAACAGAACACTGGCTTTTCACCAAGCAATTCAACCTGTGTGAAGCAGAAGTGTAGCTAAACCATCCTGGGAACTCTGACTCACAATGTCACACATCCTCCTCATTCCAGAGGGGAAACAGTTCACACCACCCTTTTTCCTGGCACAGCTTGCTTCCTCCTCTCCAGCTCTGGGATGCAGCCCAGCCCACATACTGATGAGGCCAAGGTTCTTTGCACACTCTGCCCACCTCGAAAAGAGGAGAAATCAGTCCACTAATCTCTTCTTGCTGTCTCATATAGAACAGGAGGTAGTCCTTCCTCTTCTGTGTCATATTTCAAAACTGACTAAATATTTGCGCAAATGTTGACATTCTGGATTTTTTTTAACTTCATAAATCACAATGTTGCTAATCTGACTAATTTTTAAGTGAATTTACTGTTACTTCTTGGCACATTTTCATCAGTTTTAATACAATGAGAACTTTTTTTGTCAGTTTACTGTAAATATACTTTGTTCAGGGGCCAGAAAATGTGTACTTACCACTTAAATGCACCAGATATGTTTGCTGAGTCTGAATATGGGGACAAGGTTTTATCCTAGCTCCCTCAAATCTAACCTTCGGTTCTGGTTTACTGATCTTTCCTACCCATTCATGGGAGCAATTATATTGAAGGGTATAGGCACTCTCGTTAGTTATGCTGTAATTAATTTTAAACGTCAACTAAATCATCATGAGTTCAGCTACTGATTTGGTACTGGTCCTTCGTGGGACTAAATATCTGAATTTTGGCTACCTCTTTTGTTATTAAATGCTGTCTACTCTAATCATGCAAGTAGACTCTTGACTTCAATGACACCACTTCCACGAGGAAATGTTATAGCCAGTGGTTAATTACTCTTCTTCATGAAATGATATAGTGCTAAATGGGTATAGAGATACCATCTTCAATACAGGATGTTGTTACCCTGCTGGTAGATTTTGGAGATGAGAGGAATGAGAATAAAGCTGTTGTGAGGCAGATTTGTTTCCTGAGACATTCAAGACACTTGCTTTGAATAACAGGCCCCTTACTGTTCCTGCCTCCTCATGTTACTTTTCATTCTTCCCTCTTTTTGCAGTGCTTCTAAGAACACTGCCACATACTACATAGAAAACTAAATATTCTGTTGTAACTGGAAGTAGGATGGATAATGGTAGCGACTACTTCTGCTCTTGAATGAGTTATGTGAGATGGTTAAGAAAATGTTATGTGTTGGGGAAAAAAGCATTTAGTTTAGACTGATGGACTGAAAGGGAAGCCAATAACAGCTTTTGGAAAAGGTATAACATTCCTTTGAGTAGGCACTTCGAACAAAGGAAAACATACAGCAGAAGAGCTAGGAGACTAGTTGTAACCATCACATGAAAGAGTACGTGGAACAAAAGAGAACTGGAAAAAGAAAATTAGAAGATACATTACAATTACTAAAACAAGAATAGAGGATCATACACTGGGACAAACTACTATTCCTGTTACCATCTGCAGAAAACACATAGCTGGCTAAATGTCAAAGCCTTAATGATATCCTGAAGAAAGCTGGATCTGTGAAGTGTGAGCTAGATGCTTAGGGAACAAAATGCAGGAAGCAAACCTGATGGGTAAATATGCTTTAAGAGTGGAAAGAAGCATTTGATTCAGGAAGCATCAAAGGATAGGAAGACTGCAGAAAGATTCTCTGTTTGTGGGAGAGATCTGTTTCTCCAAAGAGGCAACTGAATATGTTGGAAGAAGTAGAATAATAGTAAAACGTCCTTACATTGCTTCTTATACATGCAAGTACAAGAAAAAACTTACTGTGAATCATGACAATGTTATTGTTAAAGTTTTCTCTCCACTATGGTAGTGGCATAATGCCTTCTTCAGTTCTCCATAGTCACCTACCAGCTCCTGACTTAGAGCGTGATGTTCCTTCAAAACATTTTCTGTCAACAGGAGGAATCAATGAATGGACCAGGTCTATGTTCCACTTACAAATCTAAGTCCACCTATTCAATATTGCTTTTAAATTGTTTCAGGTCCTCATTCTTTAGAGAACTATGTCATTTTCACTTTATGCTTACCAAGTACCTGCTAGCCAGCCTTCCTACAAACTACATCTAGGTCCATAGCAGATCTCTTTATTTGGTCCTTAGTTCCCTAGATTGGACCTCTGCCTTTGCAAGTTGTATCCATTTCTTCCTGTTTTCCTAAAACTTGAAGCACTGGAAAAAGTACTGAAATTAGAACTAGATTCCATGGTTCTTTGGAACCCCGTTCCCTTTTCAAAACTAGCTTCAACTGTCCTCCAGTTTCTTGTCCAGGATTACCTACTCCACTCCCTTTTCCTTCTGCCTTTTTCCTTCATGAGTCATCACAAGCGAGATCTAACTTTCCTGTCTCATATCTGCCGACTTATGTACTGAATTAAACTGGGGACAGATCAAATGATTACAGTGATCCCCTCCTGCAAATTTCCACATATTGCCTATGCATCTCAGAGCGAGACTAGTGCAACAATCTAGTTGTAACTGGTTTCCTAATCCATTTAGAGTCTGAAACTGATTTACTGCATTAAGCAGAGTATTTTACTGCAGGCAAAATATACTAGTGCTTTCTGCTGTACAGAAGCTGGTTGGAGGTTCTGGTTGAGGATTCAGAAGTGTTGCTTTAAATATATAAATCCCTAACTGGCCCATGATTTATTCTCACGAGACTATATTTTCTCATGTATTGTGCTGCCTTGCAACCGACATGTTCGAATTAGAGACTTTTTAGGTGAAGGACCTGGTGGCAGTGCTGTTTTGTGCTTTTGTTATTTGTTTGGACAGGATATTTCCAAGCATGGTAGAAACTGTTAGCTCCATCTTTATATCCTTTTTGTCTGTTCCTAAATATGAAAAGAAAGAATAAGCAGTGAATTAATTCCTTCAGCAATATTCCATTACTGTTATCTTTAAAGAGAGTTGATATCAATGGTAATGTCTCCAAATCTCAGGATCTTATTACTTATTTCTGTTGCTTCATAAGTAGGGAAAAATTTTGTTTCAGTAAAAGAAACTTCCAGCTTATTCATCTTGTGGTAGATCATTGAAATATACCATATGTATGGCAATGACTTCACAGTAACTGCTTCCCAGAGTTCATTCTTGTAAAACTTCTGACATGCTCCATAAAAATATCTTCTAAGTTTTTGTCTTACTGTAAATTACATTCTAAACTGCTTAATAATTTCATTATCAAGATAAAAGGAAAAACCCTTGAAGAAAGCTGAGCACGCTATGAGCCACAGTTGACAGCTGCTCTGGATAATGTACATGGAATAAAAATGGAAACAAAAAGACGAAGTAGATGGTGGGTATGGATGTGAACTATGTCATAGTTTTTCAAAATCACTGATGTTTGACAACAAATTCCTTCTCCAAAGATAACTCTTAAATTATTGGATTTCAATATCATAGTATATATTACTATTCCTTTGAATATTTTTTTGAAAAGAAAGTAGAGATTAAAGGAAAATTATCAGACTTACTTTCCAGTTAAACTCCAATAATAAAACACGTAACTAGAAAAACATTTCTTTCTTAGTGTAGGTCAGGCTAGTCAAAAATTTTACACTATTTCTTTTGTTAATAAAAATACCTATGCCAAAAAATTTGCACTTATTCCACTAGGAAATTCCAGGTTGGGCTGACTTGAATTGAAACAGCTTGGTTTGAAATGTTTTGGTTTCATGTATCAAATTAGTCTCAGACAAACAGTCTCCCTCTCTTTAAGTTGACATTAGTGCACTGTGGTAGTCATGGGCAATGGGAAAGGCAATCTCTCTGGGAAGCTCAGCCCGTTGAGAAGAATGGGAATACCAGTTATAGGTGAAGCACTAAGGGACAAGTTCATTTCAGACCAAGACAAAATGGTGTATTTTTGCATTTCCAAACAGGAATTTTCTACTTGAAAATAAATGAACCAGTATTTTTGCTTTTGGCTACTCGAGATGGATTTTTAAACAGTGTAATTCCCAGGAAGTACAGATTCTGATACTTAATAAATACTACTAGAAACTAAAATATTTAGTGGACCTCTTAAACACTCTTTACATGAGCAGTTATCTAAGAACATCCTCTCATTTAGACTTCAGCTCTACAGGTCACATAGGGCACAAGAGTAATAGTTTTCCAAATTGCTCAGTTGCTGTTTAAGAAGATTTATTTCAGATTTCTGAAAGATCTGGGTCTCAGGCAGATGGGCTGTTGTATGAATACTATGCCAATGCAGTGCAAATAGGGATGTTTTAAGAACTTAGGCTGAGATAAGATGGCAGATCACATAAGATGGCACTGTGTAAAGCAATGGACTAAGATTTTGGGGGTCTGGATTCCAGTTTTGTCTTCCTAGTTTGGCCTGCTTGCTGGATTCCTAATCCTGTATTTTATTTGTAGAAAGTTAAACTTCATATCCAAGATGGTGACAGTCAACATGCCTTGTGTGCTGGAATAAGCTAACCATATTCCATGTACAGCAGTTTCCTGACAGTTACGGAATCTTTAAGAAAGGTGCATTGACAAAGAAGCTTCCTCATTACTACAAGCGAAATAATCCTTTCAGAATAATTTTTCTGTTCAGAATATTTTTCTTCATAATTCAACCCCCATAGCTTTCTTCATTTTCTCCCAAGACTTCCAGTTTCTCTGTTTTTATCTGCTAATGTAGTCAGAACTCTATGCTGTTCTATAGCATTTGCATTTTGGATTATAAATAGTGCATTCCTTTGTTTGTACAGAACCAGAACATGGCATACTATACAAAATAACAAAAGCTTTAACAGATGTGGATACAATGCTATACTGAGGAATTCTGACTCTAAGCTGTGTCATAGTCATGAGTATTTCATTTTCTAATATGAATCACAGTACAAGCTCACATTCAGAGTTGTTGCTGTTAAAAAACACTGGCTGAACCCTTATTCAACCATATTTTATTTTCTTTGTTTGCTGTCAGCATATGTCTTCAGGCTCTTCTTTCTAAACATTATCACAGTAAGTTTTAGGAATCATCACCTTCCCATCACTGTTTTTCACACAGCCTCCACAAGGTCAAACTCCTGGCTAATGCTAACCAACACTTTTTCTTCCAAGGCCAGCAGTTTCTGTTTCTGTTTTAGAGAGGATGCTAGCAAATTCTCTTCTTTTTTGGACATCACATGCTGGCTTCCTTTCTCTTTGGATTGTGTGTGTTTTTTATAGGACTGCAGCAGTGAGGAGAGATTGACACTTGCCCAGGTTCCAAGGAGAAATAAAAGGATAGCTGGGTGTAGACCAGCCCAGAGGCTGGATGTGCTACATCTCAGGAAGGTCCTATGACAGCAAAAGGGATGGCTTTGCCAAAGTTAGAGGATGGATGAAGAAGAGGTGCAAACTGTTGGAGAAGCAGATGAAAAAGGGCTTAGAGTAGGAGAAACGTGTTGGCTTTTGGAGGGTAAGGTGTTAGGGAAGAAAGAGCAAGGTAGAGATCACAATGAGGAGGAAAATGAGGAGTGCCGTATAGCAAAGAAAGAAGAAAAGAGAAGAGAGATCTGGGGAGGCAGAGAAAGTGAAACTAAGTAGCAGAGGGAATCTCATCTGCAAGCACCATGGGATAAGAAAATTCCATGTGTTGAAAGTCAAGAGAGAGAGAACAACGAGATAAAGGAGGGAGGATAAAGACAAAGAGGAAAGGAGGATATAGGACAAACTGGGAGACTGGAGAGGGCACAGAGAAATATCAAGGAGCACTCAGCTGAGCATCAGGAGATGTCATGGAAAAACTAGAGTTAGTGAGGAGATTCAAGAAGAAGATGGATAAAAATGGGAATAAATTAAGTTAGAGTGAGGGTAGGCACTGAAGTGGGTTGAGGGAAAAGGAATATTCAGATGTGAATAGAAATACTTTCCTTGTAGTGTTCTTCAGCGATCTTAAAACCTTAGGATCATTGTATGAACAATGAGGCTTTGGAGATGTATCTATGGGTGTAGGAACTGGCACACATTTCAGTGTGTTGGAGGGGAAAAAGTTCATTCATTGATTGGTTTATTTTTACACTGACCGTTCTTGTCATTTTCATGTTTGCTAGTGTCCAACAGGAAATGTATCCAGGCATTTTGTGCTTTGTCACTTTACGACTTGAAACTTACTGGTGTTTTTTCAGAGCATAATTTCCTATTGGCAGATTATTCTCTTCAAGAAGCCCACAAAATAAATTACACTCTCCATGCTCACGTGCCCCCTTATGCACACCATGTAGATGGTTTCATGGATTTAAACAGAACTTCAGAAGAAAAAGAGATAACCCAGCACTGGAGGACAGAATGGGAAATAATCAGACCTGATGGTGGTCAGGAAGGTGTTCAAATACTTTTTCGTATATTTTCAAGCAAATTTCCTGACATTATCTAAGATACTGGAGATCACACCAGCTATTTCAGATTTCTAGGGAAAGGCTACTATAGACTATGTATTTGGGACATTTCTGAAATTAGTTTTGATTGGTCACAGGCCTGAGATCCGTGTAAAGGGGTTCTGTTTCACTGAATACCTTAACTAGTCCTGTGTTCGTGTTTATATTAATAACACATCTTGAACTGGGAAGATTAATGAGTAAATTAACTATTCAAAGATAAGACATTTAGCATTGTTGTGACAGAGAGAGAAAACAAACAGGTCTCTGGGTTCTTGGGGAATAAGGCACTGGAACATTTAGGAGAAGCACGACTTCTTTCCAAGTACCTGCTAATTTATACAGCCAGATTATTTTTCCTGGTGTGCATGTTTTGATTTTTTGCATATTAGATCTCAAAATGTGATTTCTAAGCGCTCTGGTCTTCTTCATTTTTACCTGCTTAGCATTTGAAAATCCTTACAATAGAGCATAATCCTGTAAATTCTGTGAATTTATGGGTTTATCTAACCAATGAAGATTTTCAAGATTAGATTTAATGTGTTTCTGTATGATTACAAAATATTCCTCCTACAATTTAATGGTTAATGGTAAAGTTAATGATAAATGACAGTTTAAGTAATGATCAATGGCAGTTAGAAAACTGGATAATGAGAGGAGCATTTGAGTGTTTCTCTTAACATATAATCTTTCTAAGCATTGTTCTTTAGAATTTTGGATTTTTTCTTAAAGTCCTTTCTGCTAACTTTCTTTTGTTTCGTATTGTCACCATTCTCATTTTACAGAAATAAACAGTCTTCCTGTAACTGGCTTCCAATAGCACATTGATAATATCTGTATCTAACAGGTCTCTCCAAGTCAGGGCATGACTTTCAATTACGTATCATTCTCCCTTTCCCTGATGACTGATACTGCTGATTAATTAAATGGATAGCATAACTGTTCAAAGCACTAAGAACAGTAAGAGTGAAATCAGCCATCACCTATGAGACAAGCAGCTATTGCTTTTGTTCCATAATGATACAGCTGAGGTATGTGAAGCTAGGATGCCTGCAGGAAGTGCTCAGCTAGGATCATTTCAATAGTCCTCCACTCTGTTTTGGTTGTTGTTGACCTGTATCCAGCTGCTTTTGAACCTGATGAAGGTTATTGATCCTAAATTCTGCCTATTTGACTTTTTTTTTGGATGGCTCCTGAATCTGGATTTGCTAAATGAAGGTTGTTTCCCTTTTTGCATAACTCATTAAGGAAGAACAAAATGAACAGCTACAATGGCAAAACAGGCCGGTAACATCAGACAGCATAGAGAAGCTAGAGAGAGCAACCTCTTAAACCAGATCATCAGCAGCTACAACGATCTGTCTGCTTGTGCCTGTTGGTGCAACCTGCTTCTCAGCTTTTTTACCATTGACAGTTTGTAACAATTTCAGATGCTTACATGCACACACACACACACAAACTCGTTAGGAAAAAAACTTATAATTCACATTGTGTGGTCAGACTGAGGTCAATTCAGTGAGGTCTAAGAGAATAGGAAAAGATGCAGCTTTTGGATCCTGGAGTCCAGATTCTGGTATGAATTTGAGTAGCCTGAAGGGATATCAGCCATCATATATGAAAAAAACCAATGTTTGTCACATGTGAACAGTTTTAGCTGTACTTTTATCTATTGTCCTTACTGCCCTGCTGTTGCAGTTGCACTGACCTCAGTACAGCTCTCTAAATGGCAAATTCTAGGTGATTTTAAAAAGCCTCCTCAGTTTTTATGAGACTGTGGGTTAAAGTTTCTCATAAGAACCTCCTATAAATCCCACAGGAACTGGTGCTGTTTTCTCCTGAAAATGGAGATAAGAATGAAACTCAAATTTTCTCATGGTGTTAAACAGCTTCTGTTGAGGATTTTGGAAATGGGCCACAAGGTCTATGTAGCAGCTGTTGTGATGTGGGGGAAATGGTAGAGAACTGGAAACTGAGACCAACAGCTGCAGAATTATTTGTTGTCCTATATTCTTCTCCTTTTTTTTTTCAGTATTTGACAACAGTCTTTCATAACAAAACCCCATTTCTGGGTCTGGGGTGTGGGATGAGCAGTACCCTTAGCACTCCAGAATGAGGAAGAAGACTCCCTGATTTTTTGTGATGAGCTGCTAGAAGAGTAGTTCCACTGGGTTGAGAGAAAACAACAGTGACTTTTCTGTGGAAAATATGTGCAAGAAATAGTAGTTACACTTTTGGAAGACCCATGCTAGGTGATAATACTGTGGAAGACTGCCCACTGTGTTGGAGAAATGAAGTCTGAGTGCAGCCATCCCCTGTCTTGTGTCTGAAAATGTATGCTCTTCAATGAGATACTCAGAGAAAGCTGCTAGCTCCTTAACTCCACTAACAAAGTTCTCATCCTCACCTCTGAAGTAACATCTCATTAGGTAACCATCATGACCTGGGATTCAGACCACTGGCATCTCTGAGTTTTGCAGTGAGGCACTGAGAGAATCCATATATCCTTTCTGTGTGTCACCTGCTTCCCTTCCCAAAGGCCAAAAGGCCAATATCAAAAAAATATTGTGGTTCACAAGAATGCAATAGTAAGTCGTCATAGCACGTCTTTGAAGATGTGGGTAGAATGGCCATGGGAGGTATAACAAACTCTGGACTTTTCAAGAGCAGTTGGAATGATGTGATCACTGTTGGATGGAAGGAAAAAGAATAACTACATAAAAAAAAATCAGAGAATGTTTTAAGGGGGAACTCTGTAGGCTTTAGGTGTACATTCACAGTTCCCTCAGATATCTGTTTCTCTACTGAATCTCTCCGTACTTTATCTTACTCATAAAACGATCCATTTCCAACCCTTTGTCACATTTCAGTGCTTCAGTCATACTTGCAATACTTTGAAAATCATTCTTTTCCCACGGAAATTGTCTGAAAAATATAAAATATAAAAATGTGAAGTCAGGTTTTTGATAGCCAAGGCGTGCTACTGAATATATATCCTATTCCTTTCTATATCCTATACTTCGTTGTGATGCATTTTTAGATAAAAGTTACCATTATGATGAAAGAATTTGTCATCAATTCTTTGTCATAATACTCTCTGCAAAGAAAGAATCATTTCAGAAACTTCAGCATATACAAGATGCAATTATTCTAAGATCACACTGTAAAAAGACTTTCAGCATACTGTAGAAGAAATATAAGTAGTATTCTATTACCAAAAGTGCTTTACCATCATCCACACCTTCATCATCTTTAAACAATTTAAAAATTGCATTTGAGAAGTCCTCACCTAACCTATAAAAGTAATTTATAGTAGCTGGAAAAGCTTTTAGGTTCCTTTCAATTGCATTGCACACAGACAACCATTTTTGGTGAATAAATTTTAGTATTTTTGCATATTCTGTTGAAAAATGAAATACATCTTGAAATTTCTGGTCTTTTTGGTATATGAGGATTTGATTAGAAATTTTGGGTACATAACTTTCAAGATCAAGAGTTATTTTATCAGTAACATACTTTGATGTATTATGGACTATGTGATCACAGTTAGATAGAAGCAAATATTTTTTTTCCCCATTAATTCCTTAGAAAAAACTGTTTTTCAAATTTAGCATTGGCAATTTCACATATTGATACCCTGTCATAGTTAAATCACAGGACTGGAGTATGTATTTTACATTTTTTTACATGCACCTATTGCAATTTCATTACATTCTTGAATTTATTCAGATATGTACTAGAATATTCCCCTTGTAAACCTATATTAACATAACTATGCTAAATATTACATTCCAATTATGAGAGGCCACAAAGATGTGTCCTTTTTATCAAAGTCTTTAACTATTTTCTCCATTAAAAGAGGAGCTAATATGTGTTTTTTGAAATATATAAAACCTTTATTCTCCAAGTTATAGGTAAAAGAGTCACACATTTCAGATTAAATAATCTACTGTCACAATCATGAGAGGTTTTTTGTTGGCACACTTTTTATTGCTCTGTAGCAGTCATGTCTGCATTTTGCTATTTCTTACCAACAAAATAAATGATTTCTTAGAAGAAATACTGGAATTGGTTTTTATGATTTTCTCTTTTAATATGCTGTCTATATCTGATAGTCCAGTATGAACAATAGAAAAACTCTTACATAGACTTCAGTAAGCCTCATGGCAATTGTTATCTCTTTTGCAGAATGCTTCCACAGTGAAAGGGTATCTCTTGTTTAGCTAATGAAATGTTTTAATCATCTTTAAAGTCATCACCATCATGTATACAGTGTATAATTCAACCAAATAAAAATACACGAGGAACACAGCCAACCTTAATTAATCATCACTTAGTGCCTGTAAACATGTATGTTAGAAAGACAGGTATCACATATGGCTATATATGACATCATAAGGAGGAAGGATGGCATAACCTTTATTCAGAGTAATTTTAGCTGCAGAGCTTTGAGATAGGCTGGAGTTTCTTCTGGAGATATCTAATGTATTTTCTTACATTTCAGCAACAGCTGGAATCTTTTCTGTATAAAGTTTACATGCAAACTTAGGAAATTTTGGGTTCAGGATTCAATTCAGTAACTCAGAAGTCTCTGTAGGAGTGAGTACTCATCATACTTCTCTCAGCTGTTTATTCAGGATGTGCTGTACCTCTGCTTTCTGTGGAACTCTCACTTGGCCTTTATCAGAAGAATCCCATTTCTCCTTCCAGTTCCATCAAAACGCCATAACTGTTCTTTGTAGAATATGATAGTGTGTGGGGAGAATAACAACAGCAAAACCCCTGGTGGCTGAATTTCTTCATTATTTACAAGCTGCGAGCCTCTTATAAATCTTCCATCAATCTCTGGTAAAGCCACGAATTAAAAAATTATAGAAGCTAGAAGGACCTCGGTTGTTTCATGCTTCTGCCTTGCCTGCAGTACTCGCTAAACATCTGCAATAAAACATAGTGGTCTGCATATACAGTAAGTATTTTCTGTTCATGAAGCTTTTTGAAAGGTTTCTTCCTTGCATGCCATTTCCCTAACTGGGTTACAAATGCAAAAATAAATGCCTGGGGAAACATCAGTCTTCCATAGGCAAAATCTCAAATGCAACACCACTGCCATGATTTTGTATTTCATGTGTGCATTTCAGGATAGTCACAGAATAACAGAAAAGGATATTTTTTTCCTAGGCTTTATCTTTAGGTGTTTTTTTTAAAGATTTCATTTCCACAGGCTGAACTGCACCCTGAAACAGGTTTTAATCACCAGTTAGATTGGTTGGTGTTGCTTGGTACAACTCATGCTAGTAACATTTGACTGACTGGTTCCACCTTTTTCACATCCTTCTGACAAGTAAGTTAAAAAAAAATACACCTGAAATTTAAAGCTAGTTCATCCAAGGTGAAAAAAATTATTCTGCTAGTGGGGAGTGCTGACACTTGTAGTCACATCGGTGACACATTGTAGATACAATGTAGACACACTGTAGTTACATCAGCCCTCTGACTTGAGCGCATCAGAATTTGCTCATTTTTTTGACGTTGTCCTTAAAACCTACCTCTAGCTGGCTAAGCCTAGACAGATGTAGGCTCACACAAGATGTGTTGACGTTAATGACTTATTTCAGATCAGAAGTGCGCTTTTGAAGTGATTCTCCTGATTTTTCCCACTTACTGTGCTGTGGTTTGCATCACAGAGTGGTCTCAGAGTGTATGAACTAGATTCTGTTTGGATGAAACTAAACCAAACAATGTGCTTGAGGACTGAGTGTTCTCGGTTCTAAATGTGCTTTACCGCTACTGGACATTCAGTCCAGGGGACCAGGCAAAAGCTGAAGTATGTCTAATGCCAATGTTGGATCATCACCACCAACCATTTTCCATCTGTGGATTCATTCTGACTGCACCACACAATTTGCTAATGTAGACATAGCCTCAGACAGTTGGCAGGCAGAGAACAGGGGGGTCGTTTGTTTTCAGAGTTCATAGAAAAATGTCTTTAGAGCAACAGGGTTCTGTGTTTGGAGATCAAGGTTCTAGTAATCATGTGTCCTGCATTTGGATAATAAATTTTGAAACCAAAAGGGAGTTTTGGATGTAGTGAACAGAGAGGACAGTGTGACTTTCTACAGCTTTGAGGTAGCCAAAGAAAACCAAGCTGTTTGATTTTGTCTTTAATGAAGCTGGGTCTAAATTATGATGTCTGCAGGCATATGTTTTCAGACTGGATTTTGGGAACTGGTGAAAGACCTGCAAATCAAAACTTTAATCAAAGAAATGGGTCACAGTCTCCCGCTTTAAAGATTACTGCAGTAGTGTTTGTATTGAACCCATCTTGAAGGAAGTGGGAGATCATTACTGGCAAATGTTTTCAACTGAAGACCTTTGCTGTGAAACTTTGCCCCTGCTTGGAAATTAGAACACAGTTAATCTTCCAGGCATGGGATAAAAACTGCCTTCTTGGTTGTAATATCACTATAATTAGCAGTTTTGTGTTTCTCTCCTTGGCCAAATTTTCAGTAAATAGCGCGGTTCAGTATCAGTCTCATGTCCTTTTAATTTTGATTCTCCATTCAGCTGTGATTCCTTTGTACTGCTCCACTGCCATAAGGAGCCTTGAAACCAGTAAAGAGCCTTGAGGAAAATTTTATACTTCAGGAGGGGATGGGATGGGATGCAGGCATTTAGCAAAAAATAGTACAGCATCTTTTTGTCCCCAGTAGTTTTGAGATCCGTCCTGGAAAAATAAAGGGATGGCTGGGTAAGCACATCAGCTATTTTTGTCTTCTGAAACAATCCTTTTGGATTATAAGAAGCTAGGTGCAAATTAAAGAGGCCTATAGCTATCTTAAATTTACTAAGGTCAATGACTAGCTAGCCCTAAGAAGGGTGAGAAGAAAGATGGCAGAAATCCCTTTTAGCAGAATCTGTGAGCTCTGTTGTTCTCAGCTTTTGGCCAGACAGGACATTCAGGCACTTCAAGTTTACAATAGGTACTCTGAAATCTGAAGAATGAAAATAGAGGTTCTCTCCTATCCTGACACACTGAAACCAAAATAGGCCACAATAAAGCTCCAGCACTCATATGAAAACACTCACTATTATTTTCTGTTTATTTGCTATGTCTGTGGAATGGATCAGGCCATCCCCCAGTGTTTTTGAATCTCTCCTACCGTGCCTGCATGTACAGAGCCACCACCACTTTTTTCCCATGTGTGAGAAGCAGTGAGGCTGCCTGTGAAGGCATGCTGAAAGTGGCATCTACTTTATCGCTTCCAAGAGCGTGCACAGCCCTCAGTTAAAGCCAGAATTTCCAGCCAAGCAGTGTTGAGTGGACCAGTGTTTCCTTTAGCAATCCATTGCCAGAATTAGTGTTAAAGAGGGAATTCAACTTTTGATGTGATCCTACTTCTGGCTGTTAGAAACTTTTGAAGAGGCTACAAAGGTGATCAGTTGTAAGAGCTAGGAGAGGAAGCTAGCTTCATTTCTTTTGAAATGTAGAGCCACAACTCCAGTTACAATGGATGTGAGACCTGCCTGGTTAAATGAGAAGGAGGGTAAGAACTCACTTGGACTTAATCCAGTCCAGCAATAGAGAGAAGTACTAAGAAAGTAAGCATTTCAGAACAAAGTTGTTATGCCAAAACCAGCAAGCTTTGCCCAAAGGACAAATTCTGTACCAAAATTTCAAACCCTGCCTGCTAATGTGCATTCAGGAATGATTTTGTATCAAAACAAAAAAGGATTTATGACGACTGCATCTGAAGACAGTGAAGTTGTCTTTGTAGAGATCTGTACAGCTTTTTCTTCAGAGAAGCTAAGGTCTCAGAAGGATATGTGGAATGGAAAGCACAACTGAATGGAAAGCAGTGGCAACAGAAGAGCTGCTGGACTGAGAGATGGGAGAAGTGGAATTTCTTGTCCAGAGGACCCTGATTGTATTAAAAACTGAACTGAGGCTGTAGTAGAGCTGTGGTCTAAAGAACAAATTACTCCTTATAGCTTTTACAGCATTTCAGCAGGTAGTTCCCACCCTGATGCAGTCAGATGAAACAGCAAATTGCAGCTTTCAGTGCAAGGAACATGCAGTTACATTTTGTTGGGCTGGACTGCATTTTACAAAATCTCATCTGTTACTTTTGGATGCCTGGGTAACTACGCTGGCACCTCCAGGCTATTAAGAGCTGAAGACGGTTCCATAGGTCGTGTGTAAGGCCCTTTGCCCTTGATTTGCAATGTAGTCTGAGATTTAATGTGACTTAAAAGACACTGCAATTTGAGAAGTCTTAATATGCTCATTCCTTCAATAAGAATATCCACTAGTCAGTCTAGGTTCTTAATAACTTGTAACATTCTTATCTGGCTTACTTTTTTAAAACAAATTTTCAAAGGCAAACTCATCACTGTTTCTTCTCCTATTAATTTGTTCAGCTCTGTTCACAGGCCTGCAGAGTTACAAACCCTCTCTGATCGTATGCTAATGAGTCATTAGTAGTGACTGTCTGTTAATGTGAATAACTCACCCTGCTTATTCACTCTTCATCCAAATAAAAAAGTCTATTCTGATAACAAAAATGCTATAACCACCTAAGAATCAGCAAGACAAAATTAGAACACTTCTTTCTCAGGCCTGCCACAAATGGGGCTTAACTTGCCCTGTCTATGCAGTGATCCTTACTATGTTTCCTTTTTTTTCCCCTTGTTTTATTTAAGTATATATATTAATTTAACTACACTTTGTGCCTAAGATTGCATAACTGCATTTTTAATCAGATTTTAACATTTAGATGACTAAGAATAAAAGGTCAACACTATTATTAGTAGCATAGCTTTACTGAACTGCGATTTTTCACCATAAAGTTGACACAAGGTCATTTTAAGACTTTTACAGTTGTATTAGCAAAGGAGAATTAGCTATTGACTTCTCAACAAAGTTAAATAGTAGGCAACAGCTACAGGTTAAATATTAAGCCATTGGTCCTTCATTTTAAGCAGTAAATGGCAATTGTCTTCAAAACCACTTGAAAATTCAGGCAACATCTTGGACCTGGTGCAAGGAAAGACTGACTTTAATTAGCACAAAAGAACTGTAGAAATTTTGAGCCAGACTACTTTTGTGCACTTGCATACAACCTTGCAAAAGTAAACAAAGGTGGAGTTCTGCCTACTACATATTGCTGTCTGAGAAACTCAGAATAATTTTTTCAAGAACTACCAGTGTTTGCTTGTGTTAGCACACATGTGGCAAGACTGGGGATGCAATCAGATGAGATGACTGAGCTGACTTCACAGCTTGCTGCTGCTGAAAAACAGTCCACTTTTTGCTGGGTTAGTTTTCTGTCACTTGCATGAACTCAGATGGCTCCTTGAAGGGTCAGATAACCACCAGAGTTAGCCCAGAGGTGGGCTTGGGACCACTGGGGGTGAAAGCAAGAACACAGGTCACCAGTGACTAAAGGAAAAAGGAGGAGGGGGAGGAGGACTGCTCCTTTTAGTAGCCTTGATTTGCTTGGTCATCCTATTTGAGAAGGCTAGACCCTTGACATTCTACAGTAGCTTTGCAATAGAGCAGAGTCTCTGTAGTTCAAGCATTTAGACCCCCATTTGATAAAAAATTGAGGCTCCTGTACTTTGCTGGATTTGTAACTTCCTGTTGATTTAATTGCTTTTCAAGGAGTTTGGCAACAGTTAGGATCTATACCTTATTGTGTTTGGCTCTATGGAATTATGAGTATGATGATAACCTTGAAAATATGAACCAAGTTTAAGTTGGTGTAACCAAGTTTAAACTGTTTGCATTTGCTGACAGCTTTAAATAATAGCTACCATTAGGGGGGAGGGCAAAAAGTCCTGCTCATTTCACACATGCATTGTGTGCTTCTAGCGTAGTTATTTTGGCATTTTTTTTCCAAGATGATACTGCATACAGTATTTGTACCCTAAAATACATCATTTTATTGCAATTTGCCACCAGTCATTTCTCATCCCTTTGCACAGCCAGGACCTGCCTGCAGCTCTCTTTTTTTTCCTGGGTTTCCTCTCATGGCTTTCAAGTCTGCCTGAAAAAAAGCACGTGATGCCTGCACTGCTACACAGCTAAACTTGTGTCTGAGCAATGCCCTAATTTACTATCCAGCCATACTACTAGCCCTGGACTAAAGCATGCTCTAGGTTAGATTTTGAAATGAGGAGCTGGGTCAGAGCAGAGACAAGAGACATGGCCAGCATTTCCATAGGTGGTCATGAGCTATGTTCTGTACGCTGTATGGATGGAATGAGTAAGCCATACCAGAGGCTAAAAGGCAGGAACTGATAGCTGTGAAGAAATAAGGAATGGTTTTTAAATGCATCGAACATGTGAATGCTCCTAAATCACATCAGTGCAAAGTCAAACACATTAACTTATTTCAGTGTTAAAATCATCTTTTCTCTTTCTTTTGTTCGTGGCACCGGTAATGAGGATTCAGGAGTCAGATTTCTAAGTTTTATTGCTAGCAATAAGGTGCCTCTTGGTTGGGAGCACAAGAAAGGACCCCGAGCAGCTTTTTGTTACAACTTTTAAGTGATAGTAAGTTGTTACGTATTTAATAACTTTAGTTTACATAACCAACCAGATCTATCCACGATTCTTAGTTCTACCAATCCCCTTGCCATGTTACAGTACAAGATAGTTCCATGCCAGCCTTATGCAGGTATACCTCGGAGATATTGCAGGTTCGGTTCCAGACCACCACAATAAAGTGAATATCACCATAAAGCGAGTCACACAAATTTTTCTGTTTCCCAGTGCATACAAAAGTTATGTTTATACTATACTGTAGTCTATTAAGTGTGCAATAGCATTATGTCTAAAAAACCAATGTACATACCTTAATTAAAAAAATACTTTATTGCTAAAAACCATCATCTGAGCCTTCAGCGAATCATAATCTTTTTGCTGATGGAAGGTCTTGCCTTGATGTTGATGGCTGCTGACTGATCAGGGTGGTGGTTGCTGAAGGTTGGGGTGGCTGTGGCAATTTCTTAAAATAGGACAACAATGAAGTTTGGTGCATCGATTGACTATTCCTTTCACAAAGGATTTCTCTGTAGCATGCGATGCTGTTTGATAGCATTTTATCCACAATAGAACTTCAATATTTATATCAAGTTACAACTTCAATTCACAATAGAACTTTCAAAACTGGAGTCAATCCTCTCAAACCCTGCCGCTGCTTTATCAACTAAGTTTATGTAATATTCTAAATCCTTTGTTGACATTTCAACAATGTTCACAGCATCTTCTCCAGGAGTAGATTCCATCTCAAGAAACCACTTTCTTTGCTTACCTGTAAGAAGCAACTCCTCATCCATTAAAGTTTTATTATGAGATTGCAGCAATTCAGTCACATCTTCAGGCTCCACTTCTAATTCTAGTTCTCTTGCTGTTTCCACCACATCTGCAGTTACTTCCTGCACTGAAGTCTCGAACCCCTCAAAGTCATCCATGAGGGTTAGAATCAACTTCTTCCAAACTCCTGTTAATGTTGATATTTTGACCTCCTCCCACGAATCACAAATGTTCTTAATGGCATCTAAAATGGTGACTCCTTTCCAGAAGGTTTTCCAATTTACTTTGGCCAGGTCCATCAGAGGAATCACTATCTATGGCAGCTATAGCCTTACAGAATGTATTTCTTAAATAATAAGACCTGAAAGTGGAAATTACTCCTTGATCCAGGGGCTGCAGAATGGATGTTGTCTTGAGCTCTCGGGTGACGAGGTGCATTGTCAATGAGCAGTAATATTTTGAAAGGAATCTTTTTTTCTGAGCAGTAGGTCTCAACAGTGGGCTTAAAGTATTCAGTAAACCATGTTGTAAACAGATGTGCTGTTGTCCAGTCTTTGTTGTTCCATTTATAGAGCACAGGCAGAGTAGATTTAGCGTAATTCTTAAGGGCCCTAGGATTTTCAGAATGGTAAATGAGCATTGACTTCAACTTAAAGTCACCAGCTGCATTAGTCCCTAACAAGAGAGTCAGCCTGTCCTTTGAAGCTTTGAAGCCAGGCATTAACTTCTCCTCTCTAGCTATGAAAGTCCTAGAGGCATCTTCTTCCAATATAAGGCTGTTTTGTCTACATTGAAAAATCTGTTGTTTAGTGTAGCCACCTTCATCAATTATCTTAGCTAGATCTTCTGGATAACTTGCTGCAGCTTCTACATCAGCACTTGCTGCTTCACCTTGCACTTTTATGTTATGTAGATGGCTTCTTTCCTTAAACCTTATCAACCAACCTCTGCTAGCTTCAAACTTTTCTTCTGCAGCTTCCTCATCTCTCTCAGCCTTCACAGAATTGAAGAGAGTTAGGGCCTTGCTCTGGATTAGGCTTTGGCTTTCTGTTTGGCTTAAGGGAATGTTGTGGCCGGTTTGATCTATCCAGATCACTAAAACTTTCTCCATATCAGCAAAAAGGCTGTTTTGCTTTCTTTTCATTCGTGTATTCACTGGAGTAGCACTTTTAATTTTCTTTCAAGAACTTTTCCTTTGCATTCACAATTTGTCCAACTGTTTGGACATTTCTAGCTTTTGATTTAAAGTGAGAGACGTGCAACTCTTCCTTTCACTTGAACACTTAGAGGCCATTGTAGGGTTATTAATTGGCCTAATTTCAATATTGTTCTGTCTCAGGGAATAGGGAGGCCCAAGGAGAGTGAGAGAGATGGGGGAATGGCCAGTCGGTGAAGCAGTCAGAACACACGCAACATTTATTGATTGTTCGCCATCTTATATGGCATGATTTGTGGTACCCCAAAATAGTTACAATAGTAACATCAAAGATTAGTGGATCACAGATCACCATAACAGATAAAATAATAATGAAAAAGTTTGAAATATTGCGAGAATTGCCAAAAACGTGACAGAGACATGAAGTGAGCACATGGTGTTGGAAAAATGGCACCGATAGACTTGCTTGCTGCAGGGTTGCCACAAACCTTCAATTTGTAAAGACTGCAATATCTGCAAAATGCAATAAAGCGAAGCATGATAAAATGAGGTATGCCTGTACAGAGTTGCACCTCATTATTTTAAATTAGTGACTAACTTCTTGACTCTCCTTCCCCCTCTGATTCCATAGGTATTGTGGATTAAGTTATAAGCTTGTGTTCTGTGTTATGGAACTCTTACTCTGTACAAATGTACCTTTTCTGGAAAAGTAGGCTTGCAGAAGTTCGTGTTATTCAGAGGAGGAGCCTGCATTGGGTACTCTGTCACTTAAGGAGCCTGCTTCTTTTTCTTTGATTTATGCAGGAAAGTTAACCATCTGAGTTTGTCATCTGACAGATGCAGGTTATGTGTTTCTGTCAGTCACTGTACATTCTCTGCTGCACCTCTGGGCTGGTGTAGTAGCTTTCTTTTTACTGAGGCTAGTTTTTAATTGTCAGCTGTTTAATCTTTGAAGCTAAATTGTTATGAAATACTGAAGGGGCAACAGATAATGCTATTTACAGTTGTGTTTTTTAAGATATGGTGGAGAGCACAAGAGTACTTTAGTTAGAATATTTTAATCATATAAATGAAATAATTTCCTAATATTAGGATATCATCAATGATATTCTACTTTATGAGGAAAAATCACATTTGAACATTTTCTCACATGAGCAATAATATTGCCATGAAACAGCTCTAGTCTTTGTTTTTTTTCTGTTACCCCTTGGATGGTGAAAAGGACTTTGAGTTAAGCTTACCTTTTCTGTATGATGCACAATACTTTATTCTGCTACGACAAATGAGTTAAAGTAACATGTCAAATAGCTGAAGTAAGATACTTTGCATTGACTTAGGTGAAAATGAGGTTGCTCTTTTTTAATGGACTCTTACGTTTCAAAATTTTTTTAATGTAATCTGATTTAATGCCTTTTCTATAGATGAAACAAATTTTTGTAGTTCTCGGGCAGTAACCACTTCCCATGAGCATTAGATCACAACTGCCTCACAGTGATCCCGCACAAAAAGAAGTAGACTAGCTTTCTTACTATTCAGCATTTTTAACAGATGGTTTTAGACAGATTAGGTGCTAAAATCTGCAAAGGATGAATTATGAATTAATGATTGCAAACAACTCTGATTATAGGGTTTTTTTAACTGCTGCATGGTATTATGATTCTGTTACTTTCTGCATGGGTTTATTTTACTTTCATGGGTTCACAGATAAAGCATAACCCTTACTGGATAGAGCCTTATACAATCATTGCTACTCTTCCAGTTGTATTGTTCTAAACTGGTGGGGTTACTAAGTAGTAGTGATAGAATCTGGTCCCAACTCATAACTCTTAATCTACTCTATTACAAAGAGCAAATGGGATGATTTCTTATTTTAAACATAAAAATGAATTATCAAATGGTAAGGTAAGTCTAAACACAAAGTTACAGAAATCGTGAATGAACAAATGCTTGAGGTCCTTTCACAGGTATATGGAAAAACTAAAAATTATGCAGTCACTTTTGTCTTTGAGCAACATTTTGTAGTGACTTTTTGATTAAGCAGAATGAATGTAACCAATTAGTGTGCTAAGCACTTCCAAATTATGTATTTTCAACTACAAGTAAAGCTAAAAATGGGATCTGGTGGCTATGTTTTTTATTCACAGGTGTCAAAATTATTTAGAAAGCTAATATTGTCCAAAGTTGCAAGTGCTTGAAATGCAGAAGACAGATCAGTATATGGAATATTCCTTTTCATTATCAAAGATTCCACATTGCAACTCAGAGATACATGTAAATAGTCTTAAATCTTACAACTGAATGTGTTTTTGTTGATCTTGATCATGTCAAGGAAGCAATCAAGAGAATGCACAGGATCTTGAACAGAAGTGAATAAGAGAATGGTTCCTGGATTATATGCATTTTGTTTTTTTTAAATTCTTCTAAGTGGATAATAGTTTCATTTGAATAGCCTTTTCCAGAGCACTTTTTACTTCTCTATTTATTCCTAGGTAAGTAAGTGCTTTTCAAGAAGAAATATGAGGTGTTATTCTGAACTTTATAGGTGAAAATGCTGCTAAGGAAGCCTTCTCTAAAAAAAGACTTGGAACCTTCCTGTCTGCAACATCCAGTGCAAGACAGTTTGAGTAGCTGATATTCATACCAGTGAAAGTGCCTGTTGATGGAGCCAACAAGCAGCTTATTCCACATTTTCAAGAGCCAGTCTTCAAGAGCCTGCATTGAATTGAATGGAATTGAAAGAGTTCTCAATTGCAGGCAATATCAGTACTTTTTTCCTATTACATCCTTTATTACAGTATCTGAATTCTTAGTTCTGCAAAAGATGCTCTTATTGAATAAGAGAAGCTCAGAGCTGGCTGCAAATGGTGTAAGCATCCACACGTCTTGTTTACACAAGCATTAAAAGTTTAGGTATCAAAACAAAGGCAAGCTAGGCAGGAAAGCCACAGTAACCATGTTAGTAAATTAAGTTATTTCTGAGACTTGCATCTCTCTGCTGAGAACATGTCTGCATCTGTTTCAACTACATCTGAAAGAGTACATTTTAAGCAACAAACTTCCCTCTAAGTTGATTTGTTTTCTTAAACTTGTTCAAGCACAGGATCTCTAGGTGCAGAACGAAGAGAGGTAATAGCTTTGATTATGAAATCTACCTGTTCAGGTAAGAATATACTGAACTAGTGGGCAGCGAGAGTGGAGGAAAATGTTCTTTTGTTGGCCTGTACATCCCTAAAACAGATTATTGGGTCTGTGAGCTCATGTTTGATTTCTTAGTTATGCAGTCTTGCACTTCAGCAAGACTTAAAGACAGTACTTAGAGGCTTGTTCCCAATGAAAAGTACATTAAATCTCTCTTTATTTTTGGATACATTTTAGGATAAATACATATTTTCTGATGCTCAGTGTACTTGTTGATGCACATATATAATCAGAGTTGTGATGAGAAGTCTACATGACAATTCTGCTTGTTGTCCTTATGGACTGGATGTCAAATGCTAGCTGCTGCTTCTGTGCTCTCTCGCGTGTATGCTTGTATGCTGTAGCGGATCTGGGTGTCAGGATAGCGTGTGCTGCTGTCTGGCTAAATGAGGCGGTGAAGGCCTGTGTCTGCATGTCTTCAAATAGTGCATAAGACCTAGTGAGATACAGTAATTAAAGTGCAACAGTAGACGTAGTTCCCCTCCAACTCAATATGAACTACTAAAAGTATGAGTGGTTTGGGGAAGGCTGCTTGTTTTGACCAAATGTGCTACATATGATATCAAATGTGGCAAAATTGCTTTGCAGCAGGCATCCGTTGTAGGTTTTATAGCTTCTTGTCTCATCTGTAGTGCTACTGCATTTTCTTAGCAAAGGCTTTCCATTGTTGTCATTCCCTTATTTTCATAATGGTAGAAAATTCCTTTTTGAAATTCCCTTTTATAAGCTAGAAAGGAGAAAATACACAAAACAGAAGAGGAGTGAATACTATAACTAGTCCTCATTGTACAGAGAAAATATCTTGGAATATTTGCTGTAGGAAGAGGAGAAGAACAATTAGGTCGAGGCAGTAACAAATGTAGTTGATGCAAGTCTGAATCATCCTGTGTAAAGCATGGGCAGTTACCCAGGGGGGTGTTTGTAGAGTGCCTTCCAGTGTAACTTCTGTTTGTGGGAGTGGCTGTGAGATAGCTAGGTTTCCTCTGATCTTTATATATAGTAGTCTATAAATACTCCCTGAAACTAAGCCATGGAAGGATCACTGAATTCTGCCATGCGAGACTTGATTACACTGATAATAAATAGACATTAGAATATTTTTAGCTAAGCACGCTGTCTTGATGCTTCCCGTGAATGACGCGTACAACAACTTAAATATCAGTATCTTAAGGCCTTCAAAAGGCTTTGAAAACAGTTGTTTGAGACCTGTCACGATCAAACTTGTTTTTGTAAATATAAGGTGCATCTTGCACTTTGCTTAAGGCTATATGTTAGTTTCAGTAAAGGATTTGGGAAAAGACCATTTTTTGAGGCTGCTCATAGCAAATGACAAAAGATGTAGCTGACAATGTATTGAGAGACAGCATACTGCTTAAACCAAGTGTCTAGAATCTCAGACAGGCATTCCATGGGAATAGCATAAGAGCCCTGATCAACAAAATATAAGTACCGTCAAAAAGACTGCTTCCTTTCTAGCACTTGACCAGTAAATCCTAAAGTAAACAACATACAATGTATTTCTTTTGTGCAAAAAAGACTTTCAGATAATCTTTTTGCTCATTAATGCCTGCCCAAACACCACAAATGCTAGTGACCTTGCACGTTCTTTCTCTGCAAACTAGAGTATAGTGGAAATTTTCTTAACATCAGTTGTGTTTAACTTTGCCTTGAAAAGTACTGGAAAGCTTTAATGGCCTAGATTAGCCAAGGGACCATTTAAGAAGGTGAAATGCCCTGGTTCTTCATTTTTATGATGGTATGGACTGCTTGAGTCCCTCTAATTTGTTTGAGTTCAAAGTCAGAAAGATACTTTCAGCACACATACTTAAACTTTGCATTAAGATGAAGGGATAATATTCCAGAGGAGAGATGGCTGTGTAAAGATCATTTACAAGATTTTGCTGACTGCATCTCAAATGTTAGTTGCTCCTGTCTGACTGGGTAGTACCTGACTGTATGCTGATTTGGTGAGAGCTGCTGCAATGGGTCAGGAAGCACATCACGTACCAGCTCTTAAAACTCTGTGATGCAGACATGTTCTAGTGGTGCTGTGGACACCATGTAGTGGAGAAAAAACTAAAAAGTCGCTATTGTAACATTTTATAAGTACTACCTATAGCTTGCTGTTGTTAACAGGTACTTGCCTATTAATATAAAATTCCTCTTGAGGCCTATCTTATATTTTATAGACTCCAGTGCAAGTCTGATTAACTGTGGCAGATGAGAGAGGATGCATCTCCTTCTAAACAGTAAGAGGTGTCCTGTAACACTTGCCTGCTGCATTAGCCTGGGTTCTGGGTTGGTGACCACAGCTATGTGATTTCTTTCTCTTAAGTAATACTCTAATTTTATTAAATAATGCAAATGTGGTCCCAGCAGTGCAGTTTTACTGCATTAGGACTAATATCTGTCACAGCAGGATACTGAGAATGAGTTTCTCTGGGAAGCTGTGGGTATGCATAATGAATTACTATCCCTAATAAAGTCTTTTTAATCAGGAGTCCTTGTCAGATCAATTCAGTTAAGTGAGTTTGCACTTTGTGAACACAAGGCTCCAGGTCCCTGACTTGGGTAAAACACCACATCTACTTTGAAGTCAGTGCACACACAATTAAATAAGTTGACATCCTGGCCCTAAGAGTTAACTTTTGTGTGTGTTTGTGTGACAAGAAAACTAATGTAGCTCTATAGTGTCCCCAGTACATACTTAGAATATGTAATCATGCTTTGTGTGTTTCATTTTTCCCTCCAACAACTTTTGAACCCTGTTCACATCCAGAGACTCTGTACCTATCAGTGTATTTCAACCACATTTGCAAGAAAGATAGATGTTTCAAAGATACAACTTTCCAGTAAGTTTGAAGGAAGCAGATAAGAAAGGAGAGACACTGTATATATGTGTAGAACTCTGAGTGCACTTTTGAAGCAAATTTCTCAACTGCCTGCTCTCAGTGTGTGTAGCTTCATGTCATGGAGTGGTCTCACTGTGTATGAAATGGATTCTTTTCAGATTAAATTGAACTGGGAGATGATGTCCAGGAATGTCCTTAATACACTTCAATCACATATGAGCACACAGTCCTTTGGACCAGTCAAGGGGTGCTAAAAGATCCCTGCAAAGCAGATAGCACAGACTGCGACTACTTTTCTCTACAGACCCAGTCCTATTACTCCACACAGCTTGCTAACATAGACATCAGCGCCCCCACCTGAGGCACACCCTATTTGACAGCAAATAGTCTATCACGTGTTGTATAAGGGCCACAGCTTCAGGAAAGCTTCAGCTAGAGTTCATACCTTATTAGATACCAGGAAGTCTATTCTTCCATCCGTGTGTCTGTTGACTGCACCTCAACGGGAGATCACAGGATTGCCTGTAAATTCAGGCAAAACTTCATTCCGACCCCTGAAAGCAAGCAGGTGTCATGAGTTCTGGTGTTCACAGAGCAGCTGTTAAACAATGTGTTTAACAGAAGCAGTTCTGCTTCTGATTTTGAATTCATACTAGTATAACCTCTAGAAAAATCTGGCTCCTTTGACCATTCTCGTTGTTCTTATCTTTTTAAAATTTCTCTAGCTGCTCATTTTTGTGTTTGAGTCTGTATTCCCTGAAGGATTTGCATGTCACAGCATTATACTTAGATATCAGAATCAGTAAGTAAAAATGTAAAGTTTGCCTTTGATGGCCTTCCTGAGTGTCAAAGCCCATAACCTTTTAAAAATACTGGTTAAACAGAATCATCTTTTATTCATAAGATCACCACCAAGGAAATGATTCTGTGTTTCTTGATATGATCACTGACTTGACAAGATTTTGCAGGCTCACCTCAATATCAGGTGCATCTTTTCCTTACTTCCCTTGCTGAAGTCAGTGGTAAGCCCACCTTGTGGCCCAATAAGAATAAGCATTTAAATTCCCAGTACAGATAGAGCTGGGAGAGTAATATTTTTTTTCTTTGGCTGTTTTTGTGTTGATTGTTGAGGTCAGGGAAGCCATTTATACAAATTCAGATGCTATTGTGGTTCAAGTTGCTATATCAAAGGGTTAGGAAGCATCTTCTTATGTTTTTCATATTTTTTACTACACATTTTAATGAAATAAGAAAGTATTTTTATGCTGAAGATGCAAAATAGATAAGCAGAATCTGTTAATAATTTCTACCTACTTATATGCCATTTGCAAATACTGTCCCCCTAGAATTTCACACCAAAGACATTCTGTAAAAATCTAAGTCTCTGAAGCTTGTACCTTCAATTTTTATTACATACTATGTGTATGAGAGAGGGAAAACCCATAGCCCACACACACAAATATCACACAGATTGTGCAGCTGTACAGAATATGCACAGCTGCTACTGTCCCCACTTTGGGATGGAAACATTTCAATCTTGGCATGGAAATCAAGCACAGCAAATTTGTATCTTCTGTTAAAAGCAGGTTTTTGCCTTTACAGTCTGGCTATACTATCATGATTCACCTTTCCTCACATATTTATCTAGTTAAAATTGTTGTAATTATTACAAAGGCATGTCTGGGTTCTCTGGCTCTGAAATTTCACAGAGCAAGTTACCATTAGGATGGGAAACACAGGATGGTCTGTTAAACAGTTAATTAAAAGATATCTTAATTTGATAACGTGTAGAGTCATAAGGGAAATACAAAGAGAAAACCATGGGTTACCCTCTGGGTTCCTTTTTCCAGTGCTTGATGGCAAACATAAACCTGAGAATTTTTTTAGAAGGCAAAATTTTTTTGCCTGAAATTTTGACCAAGGCATCTGAAATTAGTTTTCCTTCCTGTCATGCTATGTGAGAGTGTATAAGAGAAACATAGTGGTATGTCACATAGTATAATGTGGTGCCAGTGAGCAGCAAGGAAATCTGGAAGGGGTTACTGAATAATGTTAAGAGGAAAATTAATCATAGATTAACCTGTTTTTTTGGCTTGTAGTAAAGTCAGATGAGGAGGCCACAATAGGGAAATTTAGCTCATCAACAGAAGTTGGAGAAAGACAAACAAAGTTATCATACTTCATTAGCAGAGAATATGTATGCCTTTGTAGTACAGCAAAAAGTAATCTACAGGTAGAATTTCTTCTCATCAACAAGAAGAAATAAGGAGATCCACCTGTGATGTTTTAAGAAAACTACCCATATATGGTTTTGACCAATCTGTCATTGCCAGGCCAAAGATAGCCTGTATAGATTGTAAAATAAAGCAGTTCTGGAAGAAGTTTCTAGGATGTCTCACAAAGCACTGAGTGATTTGCTTTTTATATAGCTGACTAAACTGAGGACTCTCCCTCTTGGGAATACAAGACTGAGGCTCCTGAAATCCCTGCATTTAAATAAGAAAAAGGATTTAGCTTCTACCTTAGAGATTAAATGCACTTAATTTTTGTCATCAGCAAAGTTATAACCTAAGTATAATGTGGTAAAAGCCACGCTGAAGGCTATGCAGCTTGTACCATCCACAGTGTAGCTCATGTTGTGGCCACATTAAGCATCAGCAGCTGCAGGGATCAGAGTACCACACATTCACACATCTTTATTACTTCCTTCCAGTCCTGGATAAGTGCTGCTCAGCTAAACAAACCAAGTTTATTTTAAACCAAATTATACTCAAACATAGATGAAACAAAATCTGCACCTCTTAAGTGCCTCAAAAATTATCAGTATAAGTACAATGTTTTTTATCAGAGATGCTCACATTAAGTATGAAAATACTTGCTGGACTCAGGAGTGGGACCAAAATGTCAATATATTAGAACAAAAGATTTCCAGATAGTGAAGGTCAGAACTGCATCTTTCACTTGTCTTTGTGTGGCAAGGCACTTGCTCAAACTGATTACAATGCTTAGAAATAGAAGAGCATATGGGTGTCACAGATATACCTAAATGAGGTAGAATTACAGAAATCAGTGAGTATCTGAAAACTGAAAAGGATGAATATACTTTTGAGAGCTAGGTGTGCTTGTGCAAATTTGTGTCATGTGTGAGGAGCTATATAAACATTGAGATACAGTCTGAGAGTGGTACTCAAATACCTGGACCATTGAATACAAATTTGGTCCAATTACAGTGTATAGTCTTTATAACAGCTGTCAATGAAAGGAGAAAGGAAACAAATAAATGATGTTCTGTTTTAATTCAGATCATAACTACTGTTTGCCTTGAATGAATTCTGTTACTTATCTCTAGCTTATTAGATGTAGGAATATCATAACACCTCTTGATAAAAGATGCGAGATCTGAAAATCTGTATCTTATTATGTGGCTGCCGAACAAGAAGACAGACAGGAAAATAACAACCTTTCTGACAGATAAGGATATTCCTCATTTATAAATGTGTATGTTGGTCTGATTATTATGTTAGCTTTAGGAGTTTAGGGGACTGATCAAAAAAATAAGGCAAAACTCATTGCAGCAATTTAAGAAATAACAAAATGTACCAGTCCACTCTTGCACTGCCGCTAGAGGTAACAGGTTTCTAAAGCAGAACTGACAGAACAGAACTGTACACTCACAAATTTAGTGCAAAGCCTGCCATCTTAAGCTACACTTATGTTACTGGACTTCAGAACACTTTCTAGCTTGTTGGTTTGTATGTTTATCCCTGACTCCATATCAGGATAGAATTGATGTGATGGAGGAAGGTAGGAGGGAGAAATGCATCATTTTCCACTGTGCTTTGGTTTCTACGGAGAGGAAATCAGGTTGTGCAGGACAGACAGCTGGCCCTTGATATGGACTAATAACAGCCCCCCCCCCCAAAAAAAAAGCCGAAAGGCCTTTGAAGATGTAGTTATTTAAAGCCATTCTCACAGAGTGCTAAACAAGAAGCAGAAAAATGGGTAAGTGCGATTAGAAATTCCAGTATCTCAAGGTATATCAACAGCTCCCCTTTATTTCTTGCTTTATATATGTTTTGGGATGACTTGATAGCATTTATCAAGCACACATACTATACTATTACCAGGGATGGGAATGATACCGTGTTCCCTAGCCTATTTCTATATGAGGCATATATGCAGCTCTTCAGCTCAGATCTGTCTGTAGCACTCTTTCCTTTTCTTCATAAATATAGCTAATTTACACAATTTAGGAAACACTGCTATACTTTGAAACATGTAAATGCAATGGCAACTCATTGAGGCGGGTCACAGAGTCTTTCATGCCTCAGTTACTAAGGGTGTTACTACCACATAGTTACTACTTTGACTCTATGCTGGGCCAATAGCAACTTAGAAGTCTTTCTATGCACTAGCTAACTGGGCTGTGACATGGAACCTGAACTAAACATTTATAAATATGGGGAGCTGACAAGATTAAAGAATCTGTCATTTGATATGAGGAATATGAAGAGGAGGTTAGGGCAACAGAGAAGGGGATAGGAGAGAGGAAGAGGAGATGAGGAAAAGTTTGTAGAGGAAGAGAAAGAATAGGAGGGGAAGGACAAATATAGGGAGAAGATGGAGTGGAAGAGTTGAACAGAGACAAAGAATTTAATGGCTATAGAAAATGCAATTAGCTGTTAGAGAAGAAATGGTTATTGGAAGAAAGGATAACATGATGAGGAAAACATTTAATAAAGGAGAGAGGAAGTAAACATATGCAGCAGTTTACACAGCAATTTGCACAGAAGGGGCCAGCAACTCTGCTAAGAACAGCATCTGCATCCTCAGCAATGGTGGAGACGTGCCAGGGCACGGTTCCTAGCAGCCATTCGAGCAAATTTCCCTGTAATGTCAGAGACCTCAATCAAGATGGAGCTTCACAGGGAAGATGCAGCTCTGAAGGTCTCAGGCTGCAGGGAGTGCCCGGAGCCTCTTGCTGAGGTTGGGGCAGTAGAAGTTAGTCTTCTAGCCTGTACAAGATGTGTGCTCATTGAGGATCTGTGCCATCAAGAAAACAATCTTCAAGAGCAGGTCAGCAGAGCAGTACTGCTAGCGGAGACCTGGAAAATATTAATACTTTCCAAGCAGGTGATGCATTGTTCTGAGGATGAGGGCCAAGGGTATAGTGGCCTAGGTGGTGTCTCTTCCATCCTGTCAGTGAAGGGGAAGGGTCTGAGGAGGAGTGGATGGATTCTGTGGGTCAAAAAATGGTTGGGCACCTGATGTTGACAACAGGGATTTGTTTTTTCTGACCATGGGACCCTCTTTGCAGATCAAGGACTGTTGGAAGAGACAGGATCCACCTGAGTAAGTGGGAAAAAGTATCTTTGCCAGTAGGCTGCCCAGCCTGGTAGGAAGAGCTTTAAACTAGGAACAATGGGAGAGGGAGAGGATGGCCAACAATCAAGTGAGGAAGTGGTGGACTGGACTGGCAAGCAAAGGGTGTTGAGTAATGTGAACAGAACGGACCTCATTCAGAGCTGAAGTGGGCTCACCCTAAGTATATGCACATAAATAAGGAAGTACCTCAAGAACAGCATTATGGGGAAAGGTCTCATATCCTTTCTGAGAAATTAGCTGCATGGCTCTCTTAAATGTCCATCTGTACACTAATGCATGCAGCATGGGGAACAAACAGGAGGAATTAGAGGTCTGTTTGGCATTACAGGGCTAGAGTCTCACTGGGATCAAGCAGATGTGGGGAGATAGCTCACATGACTGGAGTGCTGCAATAGATAGATACAAGCTCTTTACAGGGCAGGAAGGTGAGGAGGGGGAGTTGCCCGTTATGTGAGAGAGCAGCAGGAATGCATGGAGCTCTGCCTTGGGACGGCAAATGAGCCAGCTGAGAGCTTATGGGTCAGGATTAGCAGGCAGACCACAACTGCAGATGTTGTGGATGTCTGCTACAGACCACAGACCATCTGGTCAGGAGGAAGAAGTTTATGAGGCCTTTTTCAGACAATAGTAAGAAGCTTCATGTTCTCATGGGTGACTGCTGGAGGGACAACAAGCAATACTTCTGGAGTATGCTTCTGGAGTGCATTGGTGACAACTTCCTAAGATAGATGATGAGGAGCTGATGATGGGAGATGCTCTGCTAGATCTCATACTTACAAAAAAGGAAGGACTGGTGTGCAATGTGAGGGTCTGAGGCCGCCTTGGCTGCAGTGACCATGAGATGGTGGAGTTCAGGATCTGGAGAGGAAGGAAGAAGGCAAATAGCAGGATCACAACCCTGGACTTCAGGAGAGCAGACTTCGGCCTCTTCAGGGAATCTGCTTGGAAGAATCCCATGCATTATGGTCCTGGAGAGAAGAGGAGTCCCAGAGAGCTGATTGGTTTTAAAGGATCACCTCCTCCAGACTCAAGAATGGTCCTTCCCAATGAGCAGGAAATCAGGCAAGAGGGCAAGAGGCCTGCATGTATGAACAAGTAACTCCTGACTAAAATCAAATGTAAAAAAGAAGCATTCAAGAGGCAGAAGCAGGGACAAGTGACCCAAGACAAATACAGAGATACTGTCTGAGCACACAGGCATGGGGTTAGGAAAGCCAAAGCCCATCTGGAGTTAAACCTGACAAGAGATGTGAAGAGCAACAAGAAGGGTTTCTACAAGTACATCAGCAACAGAAGGAAGATTAGGGGAATGTGGGCCTGCTGCTGAATAGGGCAGGGGACCTGGCCACAAAAGACACAGAAAATGCTGAGGTACTCGATACCTTCTTTGTCTCAGTCATCAGTGGTAAGACTTGCCATGAGGAACCCCACGTCCCTGAGAACAGTGTGAAAATGTGGAGCAAGGAAGAGTTACCCTCTGTGGAGGAGGATCGGGTTAGGGAACATTTAGAACAATTGGATATACACAAATCCATGGGACCTGATGGGATGTACCCATGAGAACTGAGGGACCTGGCTGATGCCATTGTGAGGCCACTCTTGATTATCTTAGGAAGGTCACGGTGTTCCTGAGCACCGGAAGAAATCAAATGTCATGCCTATCTTCAAGAAGGGCAAGAAGGAGAATGCTGGGAACTACAGGCTGGTCAGCCTCACCATGATCCCTGGGAAGGTGATGGAGCAAATCCTCCTGGGAACCATTTCCAAACACATGAAGGACAAGAAGGTGATTGGGAGTAGTCAGCTTGATTTTACCAAGGGGAAATCCTGCCTGACTAACCTGTTTGCCTTCTACAATTACTAGCTTGCTGGACAAGGGGAGAGCAGTGGATGTTGTTTATCCTGACTTAAGTAAGCCTCTCAACACTATCTCCCATAACAACCTCACAGACGAATGGATAAAGTAGAGACTAGATAAGTGGACTTAATCTGGATTGAAAACTATCTCAATTGCCAGGCTCAGAGGGTTGTATAAAGTTCAGCTGGAGGCCAGTCACCAGTGGTATCCCCCAGGGGTTGATACTGGGGCCAATACTGTTTAATATCCTCATTAATGACCTGAATGATACAAAAGTGGGAGGAATAGTTGATACACACCGATAGTTGTGCTGCCATTCAGAAGGGCCCTTGACAGGCTAGAGAAATCAGCAGAGAGGAACCTCATGAAGTTCAGCAAAGGGAAATGCCAAGTCCTGCCCCTGGAGAGGAATAATCCCATGTACCAGTATAGGCTGGTGGCTGACTGGCTGGGAAGCAGCTTTGCAGAAAAGGCCCTGACAGGTCTTGGTGGACAACAAGTTGAAGATGAGACAACAATGTGCCTTCACAGCAAAGGCCAATGGTATGCTAAACTGCACTAGGAAGAGCTTTGCCAGCAGGTTGAGGGAGGTCTCTATTCAGAATTTGTGAGACCACATCTGGAATGGTGTGCCCAGTACCATGTGCCATGGTGTTTCCCAGTACAAGAAAGACATGGACTTACTGGAGCTAGTCCATTGGAGGGCCACTAAAATGTTTCAACTTTGTTTTGTTTAAAATTTTATTTTTGTTTGAAGCATCCGTCATATGAGGAGAGGCTGAGAAACTGGGATTGTCTTCACATTTCTGTTCACTTCCTCAATAGTTACTTAGACAAACCAGGCAGGTTTCATCTATAATGATGGTAACAGAACCAGATGCATAATTTGTGGCTTTCTCCATTCATGGAGTAGGAAGAAAGAGACTTTGCAGATTAATAAAATAATAAATATATCTTTGATAAATATATCTATGATTATTTCTGATATTTTGGGGTCTACTGTGTCTCTATTGTTTACAGGTTTTTTTGGTTGCTGTAACTGTGTATTTGCATACATGAGAAGTATCTGTGTCATCTCATAAATAAAGTAATTTTATGTAAAGAAAAGGACAATATAGATATGAAATTAATTAGAGAACATGTTACTATTTTAACAGGCAAAATATTTGCACTATGTCCAAAGAGCGTATTTTTCAGAATTTCTAATGTGTAAGAGGGAGGCTGAATTCCAGCTTTAGGTGCAAAATAGAACTCATTATCTTAACTCTTATAGTGAGAACTCCTGAGGAAGAGCTGGTGAGGAGTCAGTGACTGGCAGAGTAGCAGGTAGCAGGCTCAGTATGTGAAACTACACACTGACCAAATTCCCATCAGGACCAGACGTGCATACTCCGTTTTGTCAACAATGTGTAGCTGCTTCCCAGACAGTAGCTACTCAAGGTTAGCACAGTTGAGATAAGGAAATAGTTCTAGTAGATTTAAGGGGCCCTTAGGATACAACGAGTTGAGTCCCACCTGAGACTCGTGCTTCCAGCAGCCTCCCATTGGCAACCCCTCTGTGTGGTTCCTGGGGCTTCCTGTGCGGCTTGGAGTGTTAAGTCCTTTATTAAGTCTATCCTGTTTAACCCCTCATGATCTGAGTGTCCCTCTTTGCTGGTATCCGATGCTCTCTTGCCCGCTCTGTGGTCACAACTTTGACGATGCATCCAATATTCCTGTAATAATCAGAAATACATAGCCAGAAATCGTGCAGTCTGACATGCGATATCTTCACAGTTATTCACAAAGGCATTCAATAACTAAGTATGTTACTATCAATTTTACCAAAGACTGTAAATGAGTGAAACAAAATGTAAGTGGAGGAAAAGTCCTGAAAGATGTGAAACAAAAAATACTCAGAAAGTCATAAATTAATAACCAGCCCGAGGAACCTAACTACACAGAATCACAGAACAGTTGAGGTTGGAAGGTACCTCTGGAGATATTTTAGTCCAACCCCCCTGCTCAAGCAGGGTTAGCTGGAGCAGGTTGCCCAGGATCCTGTCCAGATGGCTTTTGAATATCTCCAGGGATGAAGACTCCACATCCTCTCTGGGCAACCTGTTCCAGTGCTCAGTCATCCTCACAGTAAAGAAGTTTTTCCTCATGTTCAGATGGAACTCTCTGTGCTTCAGTTTGTGCCCATTGCCTCTCATCCTGTCACTGGGCACCACGGAAAAGAGTCCAGCCCCATCCTCTTTACAACCTCCCTTCAGATATTTAAATGCATTGATAAGATTCCCCCCTCAGCCTTCTCTTCTCCAGGCTGAACAGACCCAGCTTTCTCAGCCTTTCCTCAGATGAGACATGCTCCAGGCCCTTCAGCATCTTAGTAGCCCTTCACTGGACTCACTCCAGTAGGTCCATACCTCTCTTACGCAGGAAGCCCAGACCTGGACACAGTACTCCAGATGTGGCCTCACCAGGGCTGAGCAGAGGGGGAGGATCACCTCCCTCCACCTGCTGGCAGCGCTCTTCCTAATGCAACCCAGAATGCCATTGGCTTTCTTGGCCACAAGGGCACATTGCTGGATCATGGTCAACTTGTAGTGCATCAGGACCCCCAGGTCCTTCTCCGCAGAGCTGCCTTCCAGCGGGTCAGCTCCCAGCCTGTACTGGTACCTGGGATTATTCCTCCCTAGGAGTAGGACTCTGCACTTCCCTTTATTGACCTTCATGAAGTTACCCTCTGCCAATCCCTCCAGCCTGTCAAGGTCCCTCTGAATGGCAGCACAACCCTCTGGTGTATCAGCCACCCCTCCCAGTTTTGTGTCATCAGCAAACTTGCTGAGGGTGCACTCTGTCCTTGCATCCAGGTCATTGATGAATTAGTTGAAGAGGACTGGACCCAGTATTGACCCCTGGGGTATACTGCTAGCTACAGGCCTCCAGTTAGACGTTGTGCCACTGGTCACAACCCTCTGAACTCTGCCATTCAGTCAGTTTTCAATTCACTTCACTGTCTTTATCAGTTTGTCTATGTGGATGTTACCGAAGAAGTTAAAAGCCTTTCTGAAGTAAGAAGTTAAAAGCCTTTCTGAAGTCAAGGTAGACAACATCCACTGCTCTCCCCTCATCTACCCAGCCAGTCATTACATCATAGAAGGTTATCAGGTTCATTAACCATAATTTCCCCATTGGGAATCCATGATGACCACTCCTGATCACCTTCTTGTCCTTCACTACATAGTCCAATCTATTTATCAGTACAAAGAAGGTGCAGTCTTTCACTTGTACATTATTTTAACCCAGAGCTCATATAATGCAACCCCTAGCAGTACACTAAAGTTGCCTATATCTGATATTTTGTGACTGATTTACCATTGGGATCTTTTTCCTCATATTCAGTCAATATTTTTCTTGTCTAGATTTCTTTCCCATCAAGTATTAGTATTTAGTCTTGTATCTAAGAAATAGCTCTCTTCCCATGTCAACAATGTTTTCTATTTGCTAGCGGGATATCAAGCCTGCTTTTGAGACATATTAAAGTACTTTTTTTTTTCTTCAAAAATAAATTACTGGACCCAGGAACTACTTAATAGTCCTGTTTGCATATCCAGGTCTGCAACTTCTTTCCAGTACTGAGAGGCCTAGCATTGAATGAAGGTATCTGTATCTGTATTAAAAAAAGAGTTATTATGTAACTGTTCAGTAATACAATGTCTCTTTGAGTAAAGCCCATGGTCTTTTTACTCCAGCAGACTGTATTACAGATATTGTCAAGTTCAGCCCACTTGTTTTCGCACAGACTGTATCAGTAACTGCTACTGCCAGTCTTCTGGTCAGAAGCATACATGTTATTGCCAGTTGTCTGCTATGAGAGAGGAATGTAGCCTAGATAGACGCTACATGATGACAGAAAAGAAATAATACCAGTCACCTGCAATGCCAACTATGTTAATGGCCACTTTGTTCCCACTGCATCAAGAGAGATTCAGTCATTTTCTACAACCTTTTAACCTTATTACATTTGGTGGTAAAGCAGTTAACTAAAATCTCCACTTTGTGCATGAACATACAGAACAAAAAAAAGAATGAAAATGTAATCTTTTAAAATGTGTATTTAGACAGAAATTAAGAAATTTTCTCCACTATCTTTTTTTAGGAAATGAAGTCATACATAACAGGACAAGACTGTTATGACAGTTCTATATACTGTACAGTATTCTTCTTCTCCCTATAGCTCCCAGATTCATTAGATGTTTGTCTTTGCGGACTTAGCATAGGGAACTGGGATTTTCTAGTACAGTTCTATAATACCATTTGTATGTCCTCCTAACTGAAATCTGTGAAAGTTTCAGATTTGATTACTAAGTTATTGTGTGCAAGACAGTGACAAAGAGTAAGGAACAGCAATAGCATACAGATAAAAAAGGCTGCCAGTATCTAATGGATGGCAACCCTGATTCAAAGCCTACTCAAATAACAGGATTCTCTTTGACTGTTGAAGGCTTTGAATCAGGCTCATTATGGTCCCTGATTCTTTTGGGGTTTACTATATATCATATAACTTGTGCAATAATCCTTCATGATCAAACTCATTATAAATATATAGACATTGGATGTGGCTGTATGTGTATATATATACACATGTATGTACAAATAAAATCTCCTATTGATATTCATTCAACATGATTTTTGAAAAGAGCATGAGGACGTGTCAGGAAAACATTAGAGAATTTAATTTTTGCTTTAGTAAGATGCACTTCTATGGTGTGCAACAATATTCTACCCACATTATATAAGAACTGCTGCTAACACAGAATTTGGGTGTAAAATATGGTTTTCACTATTCAAGATTGCATTTCTGAAAATTCTGGGGCTTTTTGTATACATCCTCTGGAATGCATATCTGTTATTGTATCTCATTTTAAAGCTTCTGCTTCAAAAATATAATGCATAATCAGTTTGATTATGTGACAAGCTGTTTCATCCTTTTTTTCTGTCCCCCCACCCAAGCAATTTTCTGGGTCACGTTTGCATGAAACTTCCCTTTTTAACAAAAAACCTCCCAGATATTTGCTGGGGAAATTCTTTCAGAAAGCAATAATATTCATTTTTTGTTGAAAGCTAATTATAATGTGATATTTCTAAATAATTAGTTTCCTTTTTTCTTCAGAAAATCAGAAATCCACTTAGGCAGTGGAAATGGAAGCCATTCATAGAAAATTTAAAATACAGCCATTTGAAAAAAATGTAAATAGCTATAGTTAAGATTTATCTAGTTGAACCTCTTTCACAAGCACCATTCAACTTTCAGTCTTCAATGAGAAGAATTAAAGGACAAATTGCATCTAAAAATTTATTCTAAACATTTTAAACTAAATCTATTTAAGTGATAACATCTGCTTTTTTATTTTGAAAATGTGTTTGGAAAGGATGCCACAGACTTACATTACATGCTTTACTGTGGCAATCTTAGTTTTTACTGAAGGTAGAACCAAAAATTCCAGAAAATAGTGGTGTTTTCCAATTAATGGTAGTAAAAAGTTAGTCCCAGGAAAATGAAATCTGATATTGAATTTTAATGGACTTGGTCAGTAACTTTAGTAATGACATTTGTCCTTGATGATCCCTTCCTGTTGCAAATCTGGTAGGGGTAGGCTCAAGGGAAAGGAATCCCTGTAAGAAGAAAAGTAAGTAAGCCCAAGAGTTAGTGTTCCTCATGCATGGAAATTCCTACAGGAGCCAACCACAAATTTGGCAAAGAGGGAAAGGCTGGATTTGTACTTGAGACAACTGGGTATGATCTAAGGGAATGGAGTTGTTCCTAGCTGTTGTGTAAGTATCTTCTGTAAAGCTGACACATCATTTAAACTCATCTTCTTGGTTTTGATCACTACTATATATTATTTATCTTCCCAGTGCTACTGCTCTGAGCCCTCAGGTGAAATCCTAGCCCTGTAGAGCCTGTCAGAACAGTCCCAGCTGCAGAATCTGATTTCCAAAAGTATTGAACAGTCACAGCCAAACCTCTACTGAATATCTTTCTGTGTCTTTCACATTGGGTACTTCATCACTGAAACACTTAAAACTGCAGTACTTTCATTATGAATTCTCTTCTTAAGAAGAAATTGTCATCCAGAAAATGAATATAACAGTACCCCTTTGCCTAACAGTGATATTCTTAAGAAAAATAGAATTCATATTTCTGAGACACTCCAGCACTGTGACAGTGAAAGTCACACACACACACACACACACACAAAACCCTATGACAAAAAGAATACTTCTGTGCTGGCTAAGAATAACATACAGCAAATTAGGCCTAGGGCCACAACATAACTAATGAGGAGAAATAGAAATAATGAATTGTTGCCTCATTCACTAGGCTCTATTCGTCCAGGTTGCTATTGAAGGCAAGCATCCTATGGCAAAAATAGCAGGTCGTAATTCTAAGTACAAGGTAACTTCATTAATGGTTGCTTCATAAGGCATGCAAACAAGAGAGACAAATAAAGAGAGGATAAATCCAACAACTACATGAGCAACAAGGTTCCTAACTTTTGGGTTTTACTAGTTTAACACATTTTTATCAGCTCTTTTAAATAGAATTAAATTGTATATAATTAAACATTAAACCTAACGTATAATATGATTACTACTTTTTATAGCATCATGCTATAAAAACCTCTTTCTACTAATACATACTCCTTTACACCAACAACATCCCACCTGATAAAAGAAAACATAGAATTCTGATTTAATGTATCAAACATTAGATTTCTTCTCAATATGCATTCAATAAGCAGTACATACACTATATATCCAACTTTCTATTTTCTTTGGAAAACAAGAAAAGAAAGATGAAACTAAATACGCTGTGTAATAGGTAGGAATAAGTGCTGCAAGAAGTGAAAATATATTTGCAACACTACTACATTTTCACATCATTGTTCAGAGAAAATTATATAAATATTTATATTAAACACTATTTCTCAGTTTTTCACTGGTGTTATATTTCCTTGAGCTATCTATAAGCTTGCAGGCATAACTGTTGAATAGAGAGCACTAAGACATCTCTGCCTGTAAGAAAGCTGACCTGTATACAGAATTTACCACTGAAAGGACTGTTTTGCTAGTAAGAACTTACTCCAATATCTTACTGATGAATAGTTTTAAGCCAGATAAATCCTTTGCCAGTATAAGTAGTATCTCCTTTATGGGAATTTACTAATGTAGCTCCATTGACAGATCTAAATTGGGACATACTAAAAATATAAACAAGGCTATAAACTGACCTCTGAAGTCTGTTTAGGCATTATCATAGCCCTTTCTGATGCTCAGTGACTTGAGTTCTTGTGTCTCAAAAATTACACAAAAGATGGAAAGATTATTTTTACATGTATTTTTGAAAAGTGAAGCAGTCACTTCCTGGGAAGGATAACAGAAACAGCAAAGACAGATTTCAGTTCAGTAGAGACATTAGATATGAAGACTGGCAGTTGATGAACTCATGTTTGGCTGTTGAACTGTCTCTTGGGCCCATTTAAGACCTACTAGTCCTGAATATTTTTTTCCACCCTTGTAACATCACTGACCACCACGATCACTCCTTCAGAATGCATGTGCTCCTAAAAGGTGTATTGGTTCTGCTATAATTTTCTGATATTCTAAATTTTTCATACACTACCCTATAGACATTTCAGTTTTCCATTCTGTTAAACATAGGAGAAGATCCTTTAATACAAGGTCACAAAAAAGACCCCAAAACATTCTCGGGTTAGACCTACGGTCCAGCATCTTGTATGAACAAGGACTTAGACACAACACTTATGAAAAGTATGTAAGAAACAGTGCTTGTCCAGGCTTATCTGTCCTAATGTCCTAATAGGGTCACGGCTTTTAAGTGGTTTTTGGCCATACCTTCATGTTCGTTTTACAGTATCCTCAATGGCACTTTCAAGTCCGTATTCCCTATTGAATTCTGCCATTGTCTTGGTGTTGGAAGGCCTCTGAGGCGACAGTACCCGAACGTTGCAGCTGGGGGGTGGGGGAGGGCGACCACCCAGGATTACCTGGTGCTAGCAGTCCCCCACAGTGTGCTCCCTCAGGCTGTCTGTGAGAACACCACCGCACGTGTGGGGGGATGCTCCCAGCTTCCCCCCCTCCCCCCAGCTGGTGCCAGTTACAAGCTGTTTGCATTCCTGTGCTTCACACTCCGAAAGGGAGGGTGTCAAGGCTTTGAAGTAAGGCCTGCTTGGACACCAAGACCCTGGGAAACAAAGCCTCCTCTCACTGCTGGAACAATGTTAATTAGGGTGGCAGTCTGGACTATCTCCTCCTCCTCAGGACCTTGGGAGATAACACCTACTTTCACTGCTAGGGCAGTGTTGGCCGTTGTGGACTGGAATTAACTCCTCCTTACCTGAGCTCTGCGATCTCTCCTTGGGACCACCACTGCAAGAGTAAAGCAGTCATTCGCAGTCACTCAGACTCCTTTCTCCAGTGCTGAAGAGTGCTCAAGGCAGCAAGCCTGCCCTTGGGGGTGTTCGGCTATCCCCTCACCCTACCCCATGACTGTGGGGACGATCGTGATAAGGACGGAGGAGAGTTGAACCCTGCAGCAGCAAAGAGCTAGGGACTGCGACTGCGCGAAGAGAACTGCAGCTGGCCTAGCGACTCCACCTCCACTTTCCCCTAACGGGTATAAATAGGTTGGCCCCAGAGGCTGTCTTGGGCTCTTTGTCGGTGACAATGGGTTTGTCAACTTGTGGATCCCCTTGGGATGGGGACGCCCTATTGCAGTTACTTCCCTGGGATTGAGTGTATGTTGGCTGCTCAGGCAACCTGTGGGTAAGACCAATTAGAATTGGAAAATAAGTATTCTAGTTGAACTAAGTTTCTGTTGATAAGAATTGTTGCTTTGTACTGTTGTAACTTGTGTAGTAAATTTAGATCTTTAAAATGAGTTGTGGAGTCACGGAGTAAATCTCCTTCTCCCCTCCTCCCCTCCCTTGCGCCACATGAAACCCTCATGGTCTGAGACTGTAAAGATAATTGGTCGTCCTGTGACAGCATGGCAGTTGCCTCAGGCCACTAGAACCAGCCCCACAAAACCTTGCAGCATTGTCCCTTAGTGCCCTTGCACTCTCAGGCCTGATGTGCACCTCCAAAACTCTCTTATACAAGCAGGCCCCAGGGCCTTCCCCTTTACAGGGCATCATCAGCAGGGCATCTATCAGAAGAGTAAATTGCTCATGTTGCAGAGGAATCCCTTACCCAAATCCATCTTGAAAAAGATTAAACATATGAACACGATTTCAGTCAGAGCCTGCTTTGTTCACACAACAACAAATCAGCTCCTGCAATATGTCCTTGTTTTTAGGCTGTGCCTGACCTGCTGGTGCCAGAGTCCTTACTCTGACAACGGCGGGCATGCTGAGGAGGGGGTTGCAATGCAACCTGTCTGTGCTGCACAGCCATCCTCAGGCGCTCCAGACAACACTGGTCAATTAAACCGTGTTTTGATGACTGGATCCACATGCGTTTTTGTGCTGGGAGTTATATCTGCCCTTAGCAGCTAACATTTCTGACAGTATCTAATATCTGATTCGGTGCAGCTTCCTCCCTCTCTGTTGTGGGGGTGGGGGCATTAACTCTGGGTTTACGGCAAACAAGTTTATTGAAGATGGCAATACAATGTAGTCACAGCAAGCAAATTTTACTGCACATTTGTTATTGCCTGAGTCTCGCCTTCTTACCTCTCCAACAGTTTCTTGTCAGAGGTTCTCTTAACTCCAGGAAAGTAACCTTGAGAGGTGCCCTAGCTTTCTGCCAATTCATACTTCAGCCTGGCCTCTGCTCATGTGTGTGGTGTAGAGCACCTGGAGGTAGGATGGATGCTTGAAAGGTCCTGCTGAAACTGCTACACAGCTCATGGGGTAGTAGGTTGTAAGTAGCAGGCCATTGGGAACTGATGAAGTTTTTGAGTCCGTGAAACCAAATGGCTGGAACAATCTATAGTATAGGCCTCTTTAATACATCCATGTACTGTAATACCCTAATGATATCATTTTTTAGGTCAATTACTATGCAAATAAAGTTAGAACACCATTGAAGTCTTTTTTTTTTGATCTGTAAAATATAGTTTGGCTTCAATTTCTTGGACAGGGAAAGGCAATAAATATATTAATAAATCAAGAAATAAAAATGTAATAGATGCAATTCTCCAATCTGCTATGATCCCATCTTTTGTCTTGAAAAACAGATATACTGAAACATATTTAGATCACCCCATTGTGCCTCTGGCCATTGCTCAGTTGCAAAATCCAGTGATTTCTATGACAGCTATTCTAGGACATCATAATAAACTATAATATTAAAAATAAACTATATTATTAAATGCAGTGTCTACCCAGTGACTTAATTTAAAAATGATTCTTTATCAGTGGGAGGCTTCACATGTGACAGGTTCAGTTGATGAAAAAGATGTTAACAGCTGTCTCCAAGGACTAACAGACCTGGAACTTTCCATCATGTATGAGTAGCAGGAAATGACATCAAATATCCAAAATGTGAAATACTGGAAGAAGGATAACTTAATCAAAAAATCTGAAATACTTCTAAAAGGGGAAAGCAGATGAAGATAGAGCAAGCTATTAAGTAACCTGCCAACGAAAACGTCAGAAATGGTAATAACAGCATAGATATGATCTCAGCTATTCAGTCTCTTTCCTAGCACATGTGAAATCTACTGCTATACAAAAAATCCCTAGCTACTCTGGCCAACAGATGATGCTTTGCCTTACTTGTGGATCTGGTATGTGACTCTACCTTCTGCCCCTTTGCACCTGCATTCTTCTTAATATCACATAGTTTATTTCTGATATATATATTCTGATACATACATGACCATATTTAGGTCATGCCTTTATAGAATGAAAACTTTCAATCCTAGTCAAAGCTGTACATATTTATAAGGTGCTACAGTGCAGCCAAATTTTATTCCATTTCACAGAATCACAGAACAGTTCAAGTTGGAAAGGACCTCCAGAGATCATCTAGTCCAACTCCCCTCCTCAAGCAGGGTCACTTAGAACAGGTTGCCCAGGACCCTGTCCAGATGGCTTTTGAGTATCTCCAAGGATGGAGACTCCACAACCTCTGTGGGCAATCTGATAGTGTTCAGACAGGTACAGCTTTTGGATTTATCTAGTTAAGTGAAAATCCAGGCTTTTATTTAAAACCAACCAAACAAAAATAAATGACTCAAAGTTTTTAATATTCATAGCTGTGCAGTGGCTTTTGTGAGTTTACTTAAAAATACAATAACGATTAAAAATCCACCAAATAAAAATAACTTCCACTTTTTTATGTCTCCTGTTTTAAGCTCACCTTCTGCTTTTGGGGTGCCAAGCCCATGACTTTGAACACATACAATTAGTTCTTGTGACATAAGAGCATGATGATTGTGACATTATATCAAACATTCAGGACACAGAGCTCGATTCTCCATTCAGCTACCCAGGCAGGAGCCCTTGGCTGTAAGGGGAACTTAAAACATAGGGCGCTGTAACGCTTCGAGCTCTAGCTAGCTTAAGACCCACTGGCAGTGCTCACGGGAGGACACGTTACTTTTATTAAAAAAAGGGGCAGGGACAGAATAGCAATCACTCGCCTATATTTTGCAAGGGCGAAGCATGCGTTTCCCCTACCTCTTCGCAACTTAGGCAATGCTACAGAGGTGGAGAGCACTCTTTCCACGCGACTCACAGACAGGCACGGACGGCCGGGCAGGACGGTGCGAGAAGTCAGGACCGCCCGACGAAGCCGGGCTGCCGGGGCCGCCTAGTGCCCGCCCCCGCGGCGACAGCAGCATGGCGCCCTCCACAGGTCTCATTGAGCCCCGCCTCTCGCGCCTCAGTCTCTGCCCGCCTCGGGCCTGCCCTTCCCCCCACAGCGTCCTCGCTCCTCCTACGCGATCCCCTAGCCCCGCCCCTTCCGGCCCGCGCGCTTCCCAAGACGTTATACGTACAGCGTGGAAGGGGAGGGAGGTTGCTATGGAAACCGCGTGAGGTCAACGGCTGTAGAACACGTGGCAGGGAGAAAATGTCGGCGCCCGTAGAAGCCTGTCATGTTGCCTGTTGCGCCAACCGGGCGGGCGGTGGGGTTATGTCGTGGGGGCAGAGAGGCATCCTCGCCTTCGGCAGCTGCCGCGACGTCATCCTCTACGAGCCGGTGGTGAGTTGCTGCCGTGCGGGGTGGGGGAGGGCGCGGCGGCCCGGGGCTGGCCAAGGCGGCGCCTGCAGGCTGCGAGGCCTCATTCTCGTCCCTTTCTCATCCTCCCACAGGCGAGGTGGGTGGTCGCCACCTTCCGCGGCCACACCGACAGGGTGAACTGCGTGCGCTGGGTCCGCCAGCGGGACGGCGGTGAGTAGCGCAGCGCGACCCGGCCCGCTGTGCCCGGGATCCCCCTAGGTCCGAGTTCGGCGGGTGGGGGCCCGCGGGAGGTGGGGGCGAACCGCCGCGGCGTCTGTACCCGTCTCGGGTGGGGGGGGAGACCCGCTCCGAGAAGGCGCCGGGGCCACTTCCCGCGGGGGAGCTCAACGCTGCTTTCCTGCCCCTGGGGGAAGGTGGATAAATTCGGTAGCAAAGTTGGGGGAACTTAAAACATAGGGAGCTGTAACGCTTCGCGCTCTTGTTGATTTAAGTCTTGAGCTCGTTTTCCCGGTAGGGATTTTAATAGATGGCTCCGCAGGAACTTAACACATTAAAATCGAGAAGGCTTTCCTTTAAATGAGTTGATCCTGTCAGGCTTTCTGTTCCTGACTCTTCAGCTCACGTCAGCTCTGGGAGGCGGTGTTTTGTGCCTGTGGCTGCAGAGGATTTGACAAGCCGGTGTTTGAACCGTGACTTTATTCAATGATGCTTGTACTGCCTCCAGGCTCTTAAGAAGAGTTTGGAGTTTTTAATGTTTTGATACTGTAAACTGATTTGTAATGTCTCTTAAGAAATTTTGGCTTAAAAAGCTGTGAGTTGCACAGAGGTAATATCCAGGGGAAAAAAAAAAACCCCACCTCCGAGATAAGAATGTTTATGAAAGCCTTATGAGGCTTTTGCTTGATAGCAGTTACTGCTTTTAAGGTAGCTTGGTGCAGACTTTTCAAAAGCACTTATTCTTGCCCTTAGGCTTTTAGTGCAACTCTCTGACAAAGAGAAATAAGGGTATTTGTTGGACAGTTAGTGTAATGTGCCTATGGTTTGTGATTTTTCTTTTGTGTGTGTGTGGTGTTTTTTGGGTGGATGGGGGAACTGGAGGAAAAGAGTCCTCTTTAATGACAACTTTCAAATGGTTGCACTAAAATGTTTTCTTCTCTTCCCAACTTTTTTTTTGTCTTAAAATGGATTAAAATAAATTATTTTCTGAGAACTTGGGAATTACATTTTCATGTGAGGTTTTGAAATCTATTGGATTAGATTTTTTTTCTCCCCATTTTTTTTGTTTATTCTTCCTATACTGCAAAAAGACCAAACAAAAAGTAAAATATTAAATTATATTCTCTGTTTTGAGAGTGTCTTTGAAAAGATATATTCTTTATCATATTCATATGAAGCTGTAAGCATTCCTGCGATTTTTCTCAAAGCGTTGTCTTAAATGATATTATTTTCATAATAAATGATGAGATAAATTATATTATTTTCATATTATCCCTACTTTACTTTGATGGACACTTTATTTAAAGTTGATGCACGTGATACTTTTTGAAAAATATAACCAATATAACTGCTTATGTTTTTGTCTGCTGATATAAAGTAAGAGTACACAGGACTTAAATAAGTATATATATATAGATTTTTTTTTGTTTAGCTACCGAAACAGAGTTAATTTCTGGTGGATCTGATAAGCAACTTATTCTTTGGGCATGGAATGGAATGGGAACGTGGAGTAATCAGGTAGGCAGAAATAATAACATTTTAGACCTGTTTTTTTTTCCTAGTTTCTCAAGTGCGACAAACTGTGTGTTAAGTGAAATTATTTGTTTTGTCTGTATTTCTTATTCATGTTTCCTCATTGTTCCTTGACTACTGAACCCCATATATATCTCCTCCAAACTGTCTGTCTTTAAATTCCTGTGTGAACAGAATGTTGGTAGTTTATCATGCTGTGTTTAATTCTAATTGTTGCTGCTTCTCTTCCACATCTTATCTTTTTCCAATCAGCCTTCCATTAAGAAGTTAGCTAACCCATCATTGTGTGGATTTGTCTAGCATGTCTCAGAGATCCTCTTTCTCTGTTTTAGAGTCTTCAGATTTGTTTTTTCATGTAACAGCTTTAACTGCCTTATTCTTCATACTGTGAGGTTTTTGGTTGAAACTGCCTGTACATGACTTTCTCATTTCTTTATATCCATTTCTAATGATTTCTGCTCAATCCACATAACAATGTAGTACTGGTATATAGATACTCTTACCAGAAGAATATACAAGTTGGGGTATATGTATCTAATAAGAAAAAGGTGTGTAACAGTTGAATTTTGTGAGGAGAAATGGAGAGAAGTAAGGATATCTGCTATTTTATTATTAATGATGTAAAAATGTAATGGAAAAGAAGAAGTATGGCATAATATGAGCCTTCAGAATAAACTGAAGTTCGGAAGAAAAGTTACTTTAAGTAGAAAAGAAAGGTGCTTGGGAGTGTGTCCAATTTGTTATATAACTCTTTAAATCTAATGTACTAGCCACTGACTTGTGAACAGCTGTATAAGAAAATCATTTCATAGGCTACTTCAAGGTAGGTCAGACTTTGCATTTTGAAATGTGCAAGAGCAGTAATGTCCTAGGGGGAAGTGCACCTAGGCTAATGGTCCTTAGGCTTGTTTGATGGGGGAACACACGCACACAAAAAAAGCTTCCTGGCTGACATCCATCTGTTGTGACTAGTTATTTAAAATAATAAGTACAGAGATTTCTTTAACCTCTTTTTTTCCACTGATGTTCTGCACAGCCTAATGACAATCTTTGAAAAAGAATGCAAGTAAATGTGTACATTTTAACAATGATTCTAGACTAGTGCAAAAGTAAAGTTGTATGCTGGTTCAAACAAAAATTGTTCCTGTGGTCTACCAGGCTATTGTTTGAAAGAGATGTCAAGGGTATATATGTCAAAGTTTGGATAAATGCTAGACTTTTTCCAGTCACAGAAGTACAAACTTCTCATTTTGCTATTTATATATGTGAAGAACAGATTACAAAGTGACACACCTGTGTTCATTCATTAGGAAAGTAGATACTGAAGTCCAGATTTGAAGTTTTTGTTTTTTAGGTGAGTATTTTGGAGGCATAAAAAGATGCTTTAATTAGGTGAGTATTTTGGAGGCATAAAAAGATGCTTTAATTTGCAAAGAACACACGGTATGGGTAGTGCTGTAGCTGCTGTTTATTCTGCTGTATTCTGTGCTCCACAGCTTCTTCACTAAGGTTCTCCAAACTTTTATGAGATGCTCTTTAGGATAAGGGGCAGGAGAAGGAGGAAGTGGAAAGACAGCAGCTCTTCCTAACTTCTGTACTCTTTCCACTTACGTTGCTGTTGTGAAATCTGTAGTCTTGCAAAGCTTTCTTCAAAGATAGTGAGTTGTATAGTGTACACAGGAACATTTAATTCTGTTCAACTTATCAAGTTAATATTCGTTACTGCTGTATGCCTCCCCTGTGTTTTTCTTGGAATATGTTGTAGCTTAAGCATACACTTGGCAGAAGCTCTGCAGTCAGGAGCATACAACTTGCTTTCACTATTAAATTATTATAAGAACAATAAAGTCTCTTAAAAATTCTCTTGGGTAAGTTGCTGGAACTGAATTTTGTTAACTTGTATAACTCTTTCTGATGTATTCAGCTTGTGAAAAGCATTCCTCTCAAAGGCCATACTGAAGCTGTTTGTTCTGTGGATGCTGTCTACCAGTCAGATGAATCTGACTTAAGTCTGCTAGTAGCTTCTGCAGCTTCTGACTCTACCGTGAGAATCTGGTCTCGGCAAGGTTCAGAAGGTAAAAGTTGTTAAAGTTAGGGATGACATACTGGCTTAATATCTAACTGTAAAAATGATGAATGCATATGCATTCAAGTACTTCTACCTGGTCTTCTAAAACAACTGCACTGATTTCTCTTTAAGCTTTGGTCCATCAAGCCACTCACTGCATTACTCTTTGGAAGCTGTAGGGTTATACTAGTTTAATAACTGGGGGTCAAATTAACCTTCTTTTTTCATCAGTGATATGTTGGCTGAACTTACTAATGATGTTTTTTTTTTTTTTTTTTTTTTTTAATGTGTATTCAAAATCTGATAATCTGGACCCTAATTTTTTCCTGAAATATAGGGGCCAGCTACAGCTTTGTGTGTGTGAAGTAAAATTACTTAGTAAAATGGTAATACTGGCCTTAGAAAAGTGGGATTAAATTAGTCACTTGTTTGTTAATATTGACTTGAGTCCAATGAAGTGAGAGATGATAGGGTTTTGACCTTCTGTTGAACTACACCCTTGTTTGTACACACAGGAGAATAGGTCTTTGTAATACATAAAGAATAAATGGATAATCTAGATGCAAAGTGTCACTTGTTAATTAAATTATACTGACACCATCTCTCAAACTGGTTTCTCCATTAGCTGCTGTATGTGAGGATTTCCCATTGCCCTGCCTACACTGAAGAAATAGGTTGGACTTGCTAGCCTTCAGCCCCATGTTCTACAAAACATTCCCATATGCTCTGAAAGAACACCTTCAAGTCCTGGCTTTTCCCTTCTATCTTGCTGTTGTGTGATAGGACATTTTTAATCCTGGGATTTTTAATCCTACTTCTGTAGGAATGGTATTTTGCTATCCTGTCTGTTACTCTGATCTTGATGGCTCACCAGTTTAACACTTGTAGGATCTCAGGGGCGTTTGGAGGAAGATTGACTTCTTTTTTGTAATTTGCAATATTAATTGCTTCTGATAGGTTGTAGAGTTTCATTATAGTAACCTTAATACTAGGTGGAGAATAGTGACTTATCTTCTAACTCAGCTAACTTTGGATGGATTTCCATGGGTCCACAAAAGAGAACTTTATTATTTTAGGGTTATTTTCCCTCTAAAAATCAATGGCTCCTGAAAACTGTAGAAGTGTTGTAGCTCTTTAGAATAAAATTGAGTGGGAGATTTTAAAAACACAATGCAGGGGATGATAGCATAACTGTAATACTTCCATGAAGAATGACATCAACACTGTCTATTCTCATTTTTCAGTTAAATGCATTCAAATTTTGCAGTTTGGAAATGGATTTATTATGGATGTTTGTTTATCCTTCTTGCCTGGCAGCAGTGGTAAGTACAGCTGCAGATCCTGAATATCAGCTCAGGAAAAATAAAACCTACAGAATTCCTCAAATGTATTTTATGAACATTGTAATAGGGGTTTTTATTTGACCAACTCCAAAACCTTGTGGCTTTTTTAAAATTTCTAGGGAATTATTCTAAGCTGTTGCTTATATTTAAAGATTTCAGTTGACTGTGTTCTTAGCAAATGGAATAATCGCTGATTATAGTGTTTTCAAAACAATGCTCAAATGGAATTCTTTAGTTGTGCTGTAAGATAGAGGGCATAAAAAAGATAACGGAGCTGTAAGCGAATGGGATAGAATGATGCTGTTAGTTTCACACACTCACTTGTGGTACTACTGTTTGCTTGTCCCTGTCATTTGGATTGAATGGCAAGATGCAGAAAAAGAGTTTGCATGCCTGCATCAAAAATTGCAGACTGAAGAGCAGCATTAACCAACTCTTCAGTCCTAAATAAATATGAAGAAGATTAACTGATGAACAAGTTTAACCTGACTGTTCAGTGTGGTTTATATAGTTTTCTATTAATGTGTATGTTCAGACCTTTTCTATAGTGAAACTGCTTTTGTAGCCTGCCACAGATGTTTTTGTGTTACAAACCTCTAGAAGCTTTTTTTCTAAATTAAATGTTATCATTCAACAAAACCGTACAAGCCAAATGCATGTGTTCAGTTTGGTTTGTGTTTAAATATCATTAGACTCCTGCATCTGGATGGGGGAGTTCTAGGCTGCCAAGAGGAAAAGTACAAAGGTTTCTTACTGTATCTGGGATTATTCTCTGCACATGTTCACTTCAGAATTCCTCAATGGTGTGCGCTTCGAGTGTATACCTCCAACACAATTGCATAGAAGCTTATTTTATTCTTTGACTTGTGATAGCTTCCCTATCTCATAAGAACTATATCAATGGAACAAAATGCATTGTTCTGTTTGGAAATAACGTCTGCTTTCAGAGCATGTCTGATATCAAAAGCGGTGTTATTTACGAGTAAATAACTGGTAAATAAAAAAAAAAACCTCTCTATCTATTTTCACTCTAAATATACTAGTAGATGGTTGTTGAGATGAAGTTAAAAGGCTTGAGGATAAATGAAAATCTTATTTCCAGTGCAAATTTTTGTTTGAAGTACCTATACTGCCAGTACAAAAATCAGTATAAAATTCATACTGTGACTCGATAGATTATTTCTTCATTTATGATACTGTACAGGTAAGAAATTCTCACTTTAATACTCTAGTGCACTGCTTCAGTTTAATGTTGAAATCATGTTATATATAAAAAGAGAAGTGATTATTCATTTATTTTGCAAATTAAAAAAATATGAAACCTAGGTTAGTGCATTAATTCTTGAAACTAGGTGCTTCCAAAACGGAAATTGCATAGAAGTCTTGAAATTCTGTAGATGGTGGAATAACAAACACTGCTTTGTTGAGGACCCCCCCAGCCCCCCCCCCAAATCCTCAAAACCTAGTGTTGCTTAAACTTGTATTTAAAGCAGTTAATCCTTTATTACAGTCTCTTTCCCTTGTTAACTTAAATTACTTATCCAAAATAATACAATGCTTACAACCTGAAAAAGAGTTCTTTAACTGTAATTCTTTTCAAATGAAAACTAACAACAACTTATGTTTTGAATGCTAATTCCAATATGAACGATCTGTGCTGCTGAGATTGTCAGGAAACTGCTTAGATTTCAAACCATAAATATATGGCTGGAAATGTTTCTTCTGGAAGTCCATAGGGAAGCTTTTAATGGAGCATGATTGCATTGTGTGTTTTCCCTTAAACCTAATGTAGTAGTCCATGTAGTTGAACTACTTTTGTTCAGGTGAACAATTCTAAATCTAAACACAACAGCTGAAAATTATTATGAAAAATCTTGCTGCTCATCATTTTGTCAGAAACGTTCATCTCTAATGGCAATTTGAATGATTAAAGGACCTCAGGGAAGAGGATCTATGATAACTTTTGGAGCTGCTCTGAAATCCCTTTAGGAAGGCTACGTTGCCAGCTGTATTAAGGTTTAAAGAAGGTTCTCTGAGGACAGTCTGCAGTTCTTAAGTCAGAACTAGTAAGAAATGCAGAACTAGTTTTCTGAAAGTGGTAAGCTGCCCCCTCGTCTAGAAGCATATACAGTAACGTCTGATTTCTCCAAGCAAAGAAATTTAAAGCTCATGTTGAAAATTGATTCATATGTAATTAGTGTGTTAACCTCCAAAAGACACTGAAATTTGTGGTGCCCAATATTTTATTTTTTTTCATAGCTTTGGTTGTCCCTCAAAATCTTCCTTTTTTTTCCCCCTTAAAGTTGAGAACCATTTTTATGAAGAAGTCAAAGGTGGAAAGCCACAGAGTGCTCAAAAAGCCTGAACAGTTTGTTGCAGCTGGGGTATAACTTAAGCATCGTACTGACTGCCTCTTAATTAAAGTAGTTCCTTTACAGTTCTTTCCTGAGTCTTGAAGAAGAAGCTTCCTGCTGCCCTTCTTTTCCTTTTTCCCCTGCCATGTCTGCTGCAACTCTGCTTCTAAAATGAGAATAGGATTTCCTATTTTGCAGATCTTCATCAGCTCTCTTGTCATATCCTGTGATTTTGCTACCTCATGGATAATTGTGTAGTGCTGTAGCTTGGCCTCTGAAAAATAAGATTTGTCTCCTCAGAATTGAATTGCAACAGGTGAAAAAGAGCAAACTTGAAAAAGCTTTGTAGATAATATTGTCGCCATTACAAATGGACCACAGTTTCCAACTCATGTTTCTATTGTTGCTGGACTCTCTTGATCAAATCCAAATATAATACTCTAGAGCATTTATGCAAAAACCTATATGAAAGTCCATTTTTTGACTGATATACTTCTTGATAAGTCACAATATAACTTCTCTTGTTTTTTTTTCCTTCAGTCATAGCTTTGTCTAGTTCGATTCAATGAACCTGGGTGTTTTGCTTACTTTCTTAATAGCTTATGGAAGTAAGATACTACTTTAAGATTTGAGTAGGCATACAGCACTGTTAACTGCTCTCTTTTCCTTGTATGTGATGGGTCATAGTCTGTCTTTATTTGTGGTATTGTACTCCCATACACCTATTTCACTTGATTCAGTACTTGAATCATGTTAGTTGTGAGTTATTTTGTTTTTACTACTTGCTGCTTTCATATTTAGAGCTAATTAAATGCTCTAATGTTCATATCCATGAAATAAATGTAAATAAATAAAAATCTCTGATGCTTTAATTTTCTGGAGATGTGTGAACTCCAAGAAGGCTACCTGTTAGCATCCTAAATATTTGTCAATTATATTACGTACATGGCAAAATAACTTTTATTTTGGGTCTTGTGTTCTTGAAATGCTTGTTTATTTTGCACAGTATTAGATGTCTGACTTAGGATGGCATGATACTATATCTTTTAAGTATTCTATATATTTGTATTACTATATCTATTTTGTCTTATTTCTGTAATTCTTAATATCACAGGATATTAGATTTTGTAACTGTAGTAATAAAGACTCTCTTTTTCCTTTCCAGTACCAATATTGGCTTGTGGTGGTGATGACTGCAAAATAAATTTGTTTATACAGCAGGATGGTCAGGTATTTATAGCTTTTGTCTCTTGTTCAGAACAGTACAAAGTTCTTCTGCTTCATTTCTTTTCATGGGTGCTGCTGATGATATTTTGAAGTTCTCAAGTAACTGTTATCTCTCTCTAGAATAGCCATCACTTACAACTGTTCTTGTTCAAATACGCCATTCATTTCCTCGGTAATTATGTACAGAATATTAAAGTTGGGATCAATGTGTAAAAGTTTTAGTCTTCATATTTTTTTCTCTACATGAAGATAGCCTGTCTTTCTAATCCTGCTGACCTGAAATAACTCTGCCTTTCTTTCTTTAATGGGTATCCATTCATTGAGTGCTTCATATGGAAATGACATTATTTTCAGTCTGCAAGCTCTCACGATAAAATAGAGATGATTGATTTCTATCTATGAAATTGTGTATTTGTCATTAACTATGCCCCTTGTGCTGAATGCTTCCGAAAGTCCAAAGAAATATTTAAAAGATTTGATCTTCTACAAGCATATACATTTTTTTTTTCATGCATTATTTGGAAGCTGACAATGTTTAATTTTTCATATGGTTAAATGTTCATTTGGAGCACTGCAAAGAAATTCTGTCCTCTCCTGCATCTATCTGTTCAGAAGCTTTGTTATACTCTAAAAGGAATTGTTGAACGATTGTCAGCCAAAACAGGTGAGAAGATGTCTTCCCCCCCCCCCCCATCAGTCCCTTTACGAAAATTAAACAAACAAACAAAAAGCCTTCAACCAACCACTGAAACTCACTGAAACTGACACGTATAGGAAGCTTTTACTTACTGAATCTTTTCAGGTATTCTTCAGCCCTTAAAGGCCGAAGAACAGATATTCCATTCTACCTTTTGGGAGAGACAAAAGCCTCTTGTAGATTATTTTGCATGTTCAGGCTGTTACATGCAATAATAAGGATTTTCCCTTCTTTTCTTTTTTTTAATAAAATAAATGTTTCACCATCTATCCGCTATGTTCAGTGATATCTTGACCACTAAGCAGGAAAGAAGGGTCACTTTCTTAGCTTTTGTTTCTGTGTAGCACATAAATTGAATTGCTTTAGTGACATCTGAGAATGAGAGTGCCACTCATGAACCTTATCGTTGTGCTAAAGGAAGACTTTCATCTTCAGGGTTGCACAGTTCATTTACCTCATTTAAAATACAGAACTTGTTTTCTTGTATTGCTCAGCTTAATAAATAACATGCAGTTTGACTGCCAAGGTGGTCAGAGAAGCATAACTTATTTTAGCAGATGTTGGCCAGCTTTTTGAATATGCCAACATTCCTAGCCATTCTTAAACACAGATGATCCATCAGTCTGTGGACGGATGAAGGAAGGTAACTGGAATAAACAAGCTCCATGTTCTGAAGCAAGTTTTACACTGCTGTCTTTTTGGAGAGACTTTGCTCATAGAAGAAATAGGGATTTTTTTCTTCTGCATTTCTTCTTTTTATTTTTCATATTGTCAATTTCAGGAAGTGTTTTCACCAGCTGTCTTAGCTGGGTAAGGGTTCAGAGTCCTCTCATAGTTTTGTTTTGCTTTTTTTAATATAAAGGATTTTTTTAATTATGTGGTTTTTGTGTGGAGTTTTTTTTTCTACTGACTGTATCATATGTTGGGACTTCTGGTTGGTGTCTATTTTAATTTTCCAGAGCATTACTGTTAATTAAGTAAACTCTACAGACATCAAAGAGAAGAGCCCAAATGTGATTACGTGTAGAATAAAAATGCCTGTAGGGTATATGACCGCTATTAACAAAATGAAAAATCCTTGTGAGCCTTCTGACATAAAATCCTTCCTAGCTGCTAAGGGGAGGTTCTCCTCTTTATTCAGGCTCTCTCAGATCTGCTGACACCTTTATTATGGCTTCTATAGTTCTATTTTTAGAGGTATTTGAAGGAAATGTTAGCACTATCGTGTCATTTTTCATTTGAACTTAAAACCTGAAGTTCGGCATCCCTCCCTGACTGGTAAGGATCCCTAGCTGCTTCTGGTTGATTGTGACTCTTGGGAGTCTCTTCCTGTAGTTCATGTCCTAAAAACAATCATATGAACCCAAAACGAAGAGTAATGGCTCATAAAGAAACATTCAAAGAAAACACAAAGGGCATTGTTATACTCTGAGGCAAGATGAGACATCTTCAGGTTCCTTTCATTAGCTGACTCAGCCTGCCTCTTGGGTAAACTCATGAGTTTTATTGTTGAAATATATTTATTCATAAAAGCTGCTTGGTTTGGAAATTGAGTGTGCAGACTCCAAATCCTTTAAGGTCGTCTACCCAGAGATCCCTTAAAGCATTAGGAGTAGAGAAAAAACAATCTCTTTGCTTTTCTGAGTTACTGAAAGAAGATATTGATTTATAATTGGTGTCTAGGGAAGAATCTTTCAAAAACCATTATAGCTCTTCTTGCCTGAGATATTAAAGGCCTATGAAAGGAAATCAAAGAAAAGCAGAGTATCAACAAAGATCTTAAAACAAAAGAGCTCTGTGTTGAATTTGGTTTTGTATGAAGGTTTTATTGTGTATGTTTGAGTATGCTTTGTCCAGATAGTGTGGTGAGATTTCAGCCAAATTGGAAAGTGGAGTCAGAGACTTAAAGGTAGTTCAGACTCCTCCTAATTCTGTGAAGATTATCAACTGGATCAAGGAGGGAGATCCCATCTAGTGTCCGACAGAGAAGAAAACTGATAGGACTTGGGCTTCTGTTAGCTTCTGTGGCAGTTGCCAATTTGCCAATCAGTGCTGTCAGCCTGGTCCTGAAGGACATGTACTCAAAGAACCTGTAGGCAGAGTTAGTTGTACTGAGTGTGCTGAGCATGTCCACAGACAGCCAGGCTTCATTAGTTGTTACCTCTATAACAGCTTTATTCTTTGCTTAAAAGATAATATTTGTGGAGCAACATTCTGGTATAGGTTAAGAAATTAATTTAAAAAGGCAGGGGAAAGGCTGTAAAGTAGGTGGTGAGATAATGATTTTTTGTTAGATACAACTATTACATACTACTATAACATCCTCATGTATTCAGTAAGGACCAAGGGGAAAACTGAAATAGAGAAGGGGAAGGCTAAGAATGTAGAAGCAAAATCTATAAAATGAGGAGGGTTCCAGATGAAAATATTTATAAATAGAATCTAGGCAATACTAAAAAGTTATCTAACCATATGTATCTGTAAGAAGCTTTAAATTGGTGCAGATTTAAAACAGAATACATCGAAGGAAACTAAATGTGCAATATTGAGAGGGAGAGAGATTAAGGAAAAGAGCAGGAACAGTATGAAAACCCAAAAAAGTAGAGGGCTGTAACAGTGACACTACTGTTGTGTCAGTTTCGATGGACAATTTTTTTTTTTTGAGAGGCAATCTCTTGAAAATTTTGAGTGAATGCTTGTACTTTAGCACAATAGACAACTATATGCTTGACCTAGTGTTAAGCAATACATAAAAGCCTATTCAGGAGGGGACTTAGAACCCCAGGGGGGGGAATTAATAATGTCAAAGTAATTAGTCTTACCCTCTAAAGTGGACAGAAATACCTACTTTCCTTAATTTTTCTCTGTGATGAGAGAAGATGAGGCTAAGTTTTTTGTTTTTTGTTTTTTTTAAAAAAAACCTCCCCCCCCCCAAAAAAAAACCCCTTTGAAGTTAAATGTAGGAATGAGAATTATTAGATGTGTGTTAGATATTGCTAAAGTGGCATTTCAGGAGATATGCACACTGTTTAACATAAAAGGAACCATAGAAGACAGGAAGGTTAGCAAAAGTTCAGCCTGAACTAATTTTTCAATTGGGAATAAAATTGCAAACTAACTTTAGTGAATGAAAAATACAGGGCATGAAGTACATCATTTATATAAATGAATGAATAAATACGTATTTTGAACTACTATCGGAGATGTGAATAGTTAAAAAGATGCAAAACTCATTACATTTCTAATGCATTATAGGAAACAAGAAGTCTTTAAATGAGTCATTGTTTGAATTTGCTTCCTCGGCAGTTCCTGCTCTTATATACGCAGAATCAGTTGGGTATTTAAAATAAAAATCTCTTCTGTAATGTCGTATCCAAGAGTGCAGAAGTCACTAGCCAAACAAAACTTATATGGCTGTGAGAACATAGATTCTTAATCAAGACCAAAACTTTCTGATCTGGAAAATTCTCTTAAACCGTTCTGGTCATATGTCTCATATACAGATGGTTCTGTAACATTAGAACTGCAAATGTGAAACAAGGAAAAGCAGAGGAACATTGCTTAATGGGAGAAGATGATTTTTTGGGGATTACCCGGGAAGGTATAGACCACAGGGAGAGGCATTAATTTTTGAATGCATTTAGTTAGCTGTAAAGCTGCCCAGGTGAATCACTATTGCTGGCCAAATTCCCTTGAGTTGAAGACAGAAGTTTTGAGAAAGCCTTCTTGTTGCTGTGGTTTTTGTTCTTTCTTACTGCGTTGCTTTGCTTTGTGTACAGGTAAGGGAAGAGAACTAAGCTGCAGTGTTGTGCTGATAGCAAGGTTTATCACTTAGTTGTCTTAACTCTTAGTGGGCCTAGGTAAGGGATTTAGCAGAAGATAATACAAGAAATAATGTGACTGTTCATATGTATTAACACTAACATTTTAACTCTAATGATTATTTCAGGCATTTTATGCCAACTCGTCTTTACTCAAACTAAAGCAGAAGTTAGGGGATAAAAAATATCATGGGAGTAGAGCTTTCTATGGACAAATAGAAATGTTTTAAGTGCCAAGTAAGCAATAAACATGTCTACCTTACTTGAATTAAAATAGAATGGTAAGATTACGTATTTTATGAATAAAATTATACTATTACTGAAAGTTCTTAAGAGGGAATTTTGACCATGATTGCGTTCCTGTGTTCTTGAGCCTGTGTTCATAGAGGTTTCCATCTGCAGATACAATTATTGATGTATATCCTTCTTAGGTAACATAGGAAAAATAAAGGACTTTTCTAAGTTTAAAGACTTCTACCTACATAAGTAATACCTATTAATAGTATTGTATTACAAATTATTAATTGAAATTATTTTAAAGACTTTCTTCTTTTTACCCCTGATTTTACTTGTATTCATTTTTTATATAATCTGCAGTTGCATCCACTTCACGTCTCTGTAATACATAAATTTACCATGTCGTACCTACATTATGTTATTTTTTTGTGCACCATTCAAAGCCTGATTAACTTAAAATTTTTAAGTCTCTTCAAGGGGAGCTCCTTTTAATTATCCTGCTTTCCCAGTCTTATATGGGAAGTGCCGTAATGTGACACACCTCTACACAATGGTGACAACACCAGAAAGGCCTATTTAACATCTATCAATAAATTATAATCTTAAGTAGCAGCATATGTTTCCTATTTGAAATAACAGGAGCTGTAAATATAGGAGACTTGCAACTCCAAACCTAATTGTCCAAGGCCATATGTGCATGGTAATTAATATATTTCTATGATGTAACAGGAATTTTTATTCAGTTTCAGAGAACATTAATACTCCCTGGTCACGAAGACTGGATAAGAAGCATTGAGTGGGCAGTCTGTGGTCAGTATGAAAGATGAATAAAGTGGAATATTGGTTTTAATGACAATACTGTTTTACTCCTCCACTAGATTGTTTTGATGCCCTGTAGCTTCTGAGCAGTTTTGGCTGTGCATCTTTTTCTGAGGTGGTGATAGAAAGTCAATGGTAATTCCAATCTAAGACAAGCAGATTATTAAAAATAAAGGTGAAACTTTGTGTCCTGTTAAAAATAAGAATTATTGAAACTATATGACAATAAATTTTTAGTGATAGGAATTATGACTACAGTGAGATTGATACAAAACACTCGCATCTTGTGTTTGCATACCCCCTTTGGTTTTGCCTGCCTCAAGTGTGTTCACTTGACTGGTACCTAAATAAAAACAAACAGGAATTTTAGCAACTTGTCCTTGTGCTGGTATCTGTAGCTGAGTGAGAAAGAGCTGACCCCTTTTTTGAAAGGAGTGGGAAATAGAGGAGCAGAGTCCTTCTTCTCCATTTTTTTTTTTTATAAAAATAGTTAACAGACATTAACTAATCAAATATTTCTTGTAATGGCGAAAAGAAAGTAAAATTAGAGGAAGCAACCATCCTGATGAAAGAAAGGGAGGAAAGGAGTTCTTAAAAAGTATTAAGTAACTCATTGTGGGTGTCAGAATATGGACAGTGAGAGCCATAAGTAATAGGGAAGCAAATGTATGGTATTTACCATAAGGCAGTGCCATGCCTTAAGAGCAAGGAAGTCTCCATAGTCAGTATGTTCTAAATAAGTAAAGGGTTTGTAATGGGAGAACGAGTTGATGCTGAAATAAAAGCAGCAGTGTTTGATACTGTATACAATTATGGAAAATCAGGATAATACTATAGTAATACGAGTGTTTAGAAAGATGGTAGGTTAATCATGGCAATGGTTGCAATGAAAAAACATATGAAAGTATGGCTCTTTAATTACTTTTTTTTTTTTTTAACCAAACAGGTGAGGATCTCTTCTTAGCAAGCTGTGCTCAGGATTGTTTGATAAGAATTTGGAAAGTGTGTACAAAATTGAAGCAATTTCCAGAAACTGAAGACGATTCCATAAAACTGAAAGAGACCATTTTTACTGTTAAAGGTGGGTAACAGCTGTAAAATACTCTTGTACAGCTTCTTTCTAGTGTATGTGTTAGTGGTTTGAGGACCAGGTGGTTACCATCTAGCTTGTTTTATTTTTCTTGTATTAGAAGCAGCTAAGACCAGCTTGATTGCATTATTTTTCTACAGCCATTAAAAAAACTAGTGGATTTAAAGCAGTGGCTATGTGAAGCTAAAGATGTGCTATGAAAACAGCAAAGCAGAGAGCTTAATATCAGCATGTATCATTGTATATATTCCAGCTGCTAGTACGCTGTTTTGAGATACGTTTGTTTGGGGGAAGTAAGCTGTTAAACAGTTCTGCTCCAGTTTAATAACGCCTTTAATTTTCTTTCAATGCATTAAGAAGTACTAGTAGTATTTAACTCTTAAAGAAAGATGATAGAATGGATAAGTATGTGCAGGTTTACTGTGTGGTTATTTAACATACTGCTTGGGCGCTATAGCATTAGAGGCTTGTAATGCTGACACGAGGTAAGTTACTAGGCAACTTAGGTAATATAACATTATACAAATTTCTTTGTATGTGTAAAAAGTGCTCATGCTGTTTGCTGCAAATCCAGATTCATTGTTTGAAGTATCTTAATGCTTGTATTTACAGTCATTTGGAGACAAGTATGCTTAAGTTAAGAGTGGGTAGAGGCAACTTGAGTGTTTATTTCAAAATTCCTTGAGAGTTCTACAGGAATTCTCTAGCACTGCTCCAAGGTGATAGGCTGACATGTAGCTGTCAATATGGTATGTGAGGCCAGCATCCAAGTACATTTTCAAAGAGCTGTTCAATATTAATAGGCTATTGGTAGGTGATGAAAGCAGTTGATTGTATCTCTGAAGATGCCAGAAATGATCTGGTCTTTTTTCAGATCTGACTTCTAGAAACAAATGTTCTTTTCTCCAATTTGTGGTAGGCACTGTTACAACATATGCAATTACCTTGGAGTCTGTGTTGGCTGGTCATGAAAACTGGGTGTACGCAGTTCACTGGCAACCTTCGTTTTTCAAAGGTAAAAAGATACCAAACATCTTAGCAGTTGCGTTAGGGGTTGCATACGTAGAGTACGGTCTTTGTATTTTGTTTGCATTGTTCACTTGTCACTATGAAAATGTTAGAATTCTGCAAAATGTTTTCTAGGTAAACTGATGTTTTGGCTGCATGTGCCACAATAGCACATCTTACTAGCACAGACTCTCTCTGTGGTTGTGTGTTGCGTGATGCTGTGTCTTAGTCATGTTTTCTTTTATGAATGAAAGACAATAACTGAGCTATACTGACTTCATTATAACCAATGTGGTGTTTATGGAATAAAATTCATTTTTTTAGTATATATTAATAGCTCTAATACTTTGTCTTTATAAACTTACTTGAAACGTCCATTCTTTGGAAGGTAAACATCAACTCAAAAGCACTCTTGTTTTTCTTCGACTAGAAGGGAGCAAATAGCAATGTTCAGAAGTTTCATCTTCATTCTTCAATGTATTAATACAACATGCCAGAGATTCCTTGCATATCAGTTTTGGCTAGCTAACATGTAGTTTTAAAGCATTAACTCAGAGTTTTATTGAGAATTTTTTACAGATTAATTCTGCATCTTGCCCTAGTCTTCATCTTTCTTTTTAAATTCTCGAATTCTGACAGCTCCCTTTTGCAGTACTGATTTGTTTGTGCATGTCTACCCAAGGTAGAAAGGAATGAGATTCTTGATTTGACGTGCTTGTACTATCAGAAGGCTCTAGTGTATTTGTATTGGCAAAGCTGCCCTTCCCCCCTGCCCCAAGCTGTTTTAGGGTTACTGGTGTCAGGTGACTTCACCAGTACAAAGCACAGCTTTACCAGTGTATATGCAGTACTTAAGCAGTATAGTGCAATAAGAATGGCAAAATACCTATAGAGAAAGGTACGGGACTTGCTTGAGAAACGATGGCTTAATTATCTGTTCTTTTACTATTTATTTAAAAGCACCAATAAAAGATCTTGCCCCTTAAACCAGGGGTTAGACAAAATATAAGCATGTAAGTCCTACACTGTAACCCAGAAAGCCCTATCCTGATAGACCATGAAGTTTTCTAGGTGTCTCACATACATGCATTTACATACATACATACATGCAGCTGCTTCTGTTCTTTAGCCTGTCGAAATGTGGGTTCCCCAAGTAGGTATTATTCCTTTTCAGTAGAGGTAGGCTGATCAGAGAGAGGTACTCCAGGCATTGCTTGCTGCTTCCCAATGCAGAAGATAGGAGATCTGGCACTGGTATAACATATTGCCTCAGGGGATGGATGCACACCAGTGTCTCTGTTCTCCAAGGAAGGTTTCTCAGCAGTTCTTCTTTCTGGAATTTCCTGTCTGGCTGATGAATTAGCTTCCTCTTCCTGTTCTGGCAGTGTTCAGCTGTTGCCTGGAACATTGCAGTGCACTTCAGAGAGCAGTACTTCCTGCTGTATGTGCCGCAAGGTGCTAGAGTCTGTTGAAGTCCGTTATTGAATCTGACATTTAATTTGGAGAACAGTGAATATTGGCATAGAGACTGTTATTTTAAACTGGAAACCTCATGGTAAATATTCAGTACAGAGATCTCCTTTGAGGAAAAGAACTGAGAACTGCTAAGCAGTCTCTGTGTGAAGCTCTAGCTTTTCCTCCAAATTACAGCTTTTTCAGTATCAATTTGGAGAGAATTAAACAGTAGAATGTGGTTGTCCTCATGTATATATTTTACATTTTGTTTGGAAAATTATGGTTGAAAAATATGATACCTTCTAATAAATGCCTTGTAAAAATGCAGGGCTTATTAAGTCTGGCACTTAACTGCTACATTTTAAATCTCTAGTGCTGAACAATTTTTTTTTTTTTTTGGCATGTTTGGATTTCAGTATTCTGAAATTCTTTTAGAAAGCATTCTTATAGGTTGTAGGGGTAATCTTCTCCCTTATGCTGTAGATGGCAGCATGCAACAACCAATGAGAATACTGTCTGCATCGATGGACAAAACTGTGATCCTCTGGGCACCTGATGAGGAATCAGGAGTCTGGCTAGAACAGGCAAGTGTCAGTCTTTCTCATAATATGTAGTGTTTTGATATTTTGTTTCCAGCATCATGTATGTACTGGAGTGAATAAAAACTTTATAAAATGCTGGGAGAGAAGTGCAAAAATACTTTCTAGCAAAAATTTTCATTTTGACATTGTGTCACGACTAGAATTATAGTTGTCAAAAAGATGATGTTGTGATGGTGTGCAATTTTTATTACTTGTTCACTTGCTTATTACCATATTGAGGAGTTGCTAGTAGGGTTTGTACTCAAGTGTCATTCATAGAATAGCAAGTCAGGTGCTACATAGTAAAATGCTGTGCATTCCAGTAAGAGGAGGAAGAAACCGCCCTAAATTGTTTATAGTTAATACTTAACTGCTTGAGTACACATTCCTTTATGACAGAGCAGCTGACGCACAATGCACAGCCCTGTTTTATTCATAACAGCTCTTTTTTTTGGCTGTATCATTATGTTTTGCTTCCATTTGTGCCAAATAGTCACATTTCACTATGTTTAGAATATTGTTGTAACATATATCATCCTAAACAAACAGGTAGAACAATTTGCTTTTCCAAATTATGCAAAAAATTTGTGTTAGGTTATGCCAATCATTCTTTATGTTTTTTCCTGTCACACAAGAAAAAACAACTCTTTGGAGGAAAAGAAGAGAAATAGAGTAGTTCATTAATTTTTTCCTTTGTTCTGTTGAAAAATTGTTGGGCCTTTCTCCTAGAAGTGGGAATTATTTCCTTAATAAGGTCAGCACCTAGAGATGCCTCAAAAATCCATTGTGCTGTAAGGCTTGTTGCAGGTTTGTTACTTTTTCTTTTTACATTCCTTTTGTACTGATTAGATCTCAAGTATGTAGCTTACAATTCAAATCAGACATGTTAAGTTCAATAATTCTTTTTGCATTGAGGAAGGAGACCCATATTGGGAGCCTGCAGGAGAAGAAAGGGGAATAATGCATTCTATAATCTGTTCTTCATTTTCTTTTTAAATCAATATTGGGAGGAAGTAGGCAAGGAGAATGTCCCATTCTCTGCTCTCTTCCATTTTAATGTGATGAACAGGAAAACTTCACAGTATCATTTCACTGCTCAGAGGTGGGACTAGAATTCTGCTTCTAACATGGCAAATAAGTCTCATCCACACCTGGAGTATTATTTGGAATTGCTGCTAACTAACTGGACATAACTAGTCCACACTGCCATTTGGCATGAGGCACAGATTAATTTCGTTGTGAACTTAAAAGCACTTGTATAAAACCAGGGGAATTGTTGGAATTTAATGCGAAAGAAATCATGTTCTAATCTTTCAAATCTTGAAAGTGCAACTTTAACAATCTTTTAATGTAATCAAAAACCTGGAAGAGCATTAGAGAAGCATGTGGGGATAGTGTGTGCGTGCGCACCTACATACAAGCACTCATGCTCAAGCGAGGCACGAAGGCCAAAATATGCTACAGAAGGTATCTGGAAAATGCAGAGCAAGCTGCAGGGTTCATGGAGAAGGAGGGAAGAGGAAATAGGGTAGTGAATCTTGTAAGGTTTAAGTGAGTCTTGCAACCACTGTGTGCAACAGAGCAATAGGGAGCAACAGGTGACGAGAAACCATTGCATCCAAACAGGCTGGATTGAAGCATAGGTGTGTTGAGTTCTGGTCTCCTCTATTGTTGTGTTTTCTTACCCCTAGGTGATTGAGGAAGATCCCTTTCTGAGATGTTTATGAAGGGAGGCCCTATTAAAGGGGCACGTGGCTTTAATTCCTGTGGCATTTTAGTGCTTAACTTTGTAGTTATGATATTCTTCAAACATATTTTTGGTATAATATAAACTCTTGCCTATAGGTGAACTTTCATTTTATGATATTAGGATAAGTTTATAAGAATGAAAAACCATTTTAATGTATATTTCACTTCTGGTCATTAACTCAGGTGCGGGTAGGTGAAGTGGGTGGCAACACGCTTGGATTTTTTGACTGCCAGTTTAGCCCAGATGGTTCAATGATTGTTGCTCATGCTTTTCATGGAGCACTACACCTTTGGAAACAGGCTGCAGTTAATAAGGTAAGCTGTGTGGGTTTGTTTTTTTTTTTTGTGCTTAAAAATACTACACTTCTCTGTCACTAGAGAAGTTGTAAAGTTCATAGAAAATATCAAGTATAATGGGTCAATTTAAAATAAATGATAGAAATGGGCCTTCTCTGAATATAATATTCTGCAGGAGTCCCACTCCTGCCTAGAAAGGAGGCTGGATCTCCCAGGCTCTAAAGCCTGTTGGCTTTATGGTTCAGAAATGGCAGGTGAACCAGTAACACAAGTTTCTTCTTGGTCTGAGCAATAAATCAACTTCTGGAAGTACTTGTGTCCATTTAGCCACTCTGGGTTCTAATAATCTGTGGTTTTCAAATGTCCATTTTTTTTGTTTTCCTGATAAGGACTTTGTCGCTTGTATTTTGGTTAGAATACACCAATTAGTCAATTGAAGACTTCATGCTTCTTTGGTGATATTTTTTGAAATTTTTATAGAAAGAATGGGTTCCAGAAGTTGTGATTTCAGGACATTTTAACAGTGTAGAGGATGTAAAGTGGGATCCAGAAGGAGAATTTATTATAAGTGTTGGTTCTGATCAAACTACCAGACTCTTCGCTCCCTGGAAAAGAAAACACGAGACAGAGGTACGTTGTTCAAAGACTTTTGTGAGCCTGGTAAAGAAAGCTTACCTGTTCTGAGTTTGGAACAAATTATCTGAATATTACTTATACCTTACATTTCCCAAGCTATGATCTGTTCAAAACTGTATGTGTAAATGTTTGGTTTGGTCATTCAGTATTTGCTGTTTTCACTTTAAAAATACTAGCAGCAGAGTTTTAGCAATCATGTGGCATGACTTTTGTTTAAGCCTGTGTTCATCTCTGGGTTACCCTCAGTTACTGTTCTCTCAGGCTCTTAAAAACCAAGCACTGCAGTAATTCAGAAGAAGGAATACGATGGGTGGTTTTAATAACCACCTGTTCTCCTTGTTTAATGATTTCCTAAGCACTGCTGTAGATGATTATAAAGATGCTCTTTTTTTCCACATGCCTGATTAAAGCACAGTTCTCACTGTGTTTTACACTATTTTGGTTATGAATGTGACTGTTTCGCCAGAATGATTAACTGAACTACATGAGTGCACTCGACCTCATCTGTGCATGCAACTTTTCAGGAACAGCTATTCCTGAACAACTTTGTGTGTTCCAAAATAAGACTTTTGTTTCCCACTAAGTTTTGATGTCGGAAACCCTGTCTAGGAATTTAAAAGGTCCAGCTCCCAGTTTTGTGCATTTTGCTAATCAATGAATACACCTTTTTTCTGGCAGAAAAGTACTCATGTTCCATTCAGGGAACTGGCAGAAACTAAACTGATTGAAGTCATGTGAGGCACTGTCCAGGCTCTGCTATTAGTTGGGGGAGGTAAATGGTGGCCATTATAACTGTCTCAGCAAAGCTTCTGTAGTGTAAACTAGCACAGGATGTCTCATGTTTTTGGAAGAGTGAATCTGGCATTAGTTCATGGATTTCCTTCTTCCAGGCCACGTTGAAGTGGTGGCAATCCCAGCTCAAGTGTTAAGTTTTGCGTTGTGTTGTAGGAAGGGCATCTCCAATTTCCTTCCCTGCCTCTTTCCCTAATCTCCAATCTGGATGGTGCAACAGCTCTATGGAAAAGATAGTATGTTGGATATGACTCTATGGAGACCTAGTCCAGGACAAAGCTGCTATGTAAGTTAGCAGTGCTCCACACATTTGTCAATACCTGGTGACCTACTGAAGTACCACTTTTCATTATGTAGTATAGTTTACTATATTTGAGCCTATTTTCCTAAAGAACTGAGGTTTATATGGTCTGCTTGTACATCTCTTCCTCCTACCTCTGAAACTTTTGAATAATTCATTGATTTAACAGAGTCATGTCAGTTTTCATATCTAAGTTTGATGTGAACTGAGTTGTTGGAGTTCTCTTGCTGATTTTGACAAAGAGCAGCCATTTGGCCAGTTAGACCATGCATAAATCGAAGCAGCATCAACACATGTTGCTGCTTCCCTTGGGGTGTGGGAGAAGGCTGTAGTATCCTGTAGGCGGGATGAGGTGAAGTGTTTAGATGGAGCTGCATGATTTAAAGGAGTGTGTTCTTGTATGTTCAGGATTTGTGCCTCAGATGGTTAGTTCTGCTGTTCATGAACTTAAGATAACTTAGGCTTTTAAAATGCCTTACTTTCTGTACCATCTGAAAAATTACAGTGGGTGACACCTGATGTTCATCTTAACAAGATACAAAGGGCAATTCAGATGTCTATGGAAAGCTGGTAATACAGTAATTTACTCAGTTTTTAATCTTTAAAAAGAGAATGAAGAATTACATGCAAATAATTACCCTTCTTAAAATCCCAGTTCTGATATTATGCTAGGTACACTTATCAGAAATAAGGGGTAACAATTGACTTCAGTTGCTCACGCAAACCTGCATCCTGACTTTTCTGGAAGAAGCTCATTGCACAACTTTTGCGACTCTACTTGTTTGCTTTGGGTTTTGAGTTTTTTTGTTCCTGTTATGTGCTATGATGTAAGGTGTACAAAGACACGCCTAATAAAGAGTAAGAAGGGCTTATTATTTTTTATGCTCTTTTTTCTATTGGAAAATAATCAAGCACTTGTGAAAACATGAGATTTCATAGTATCTCTCAAATATCCCGTTCATGTTCTATGGAAAATCTTGATATATGACATTAATACAATTTTTTAGCATGGTATTGGCAGTTTATAGTGAAGGTAATGCCTTTCCTTATGTTTGTATAATATCTACTACAATATAAATTCCAGCCTGACTGCAATTTTCTAGGCAGTCTAATACTGAAGTAATCTGAACAAGATTCTCCTAGCCATTAACTCAAAAATGCGCACCATACTTTTTCCAACTGAAGTATCATGAATAAGTAGTAGCAAATGACAGTTCATAAAAAAAACTTTTCATAAAAGGGTGTTTCTGGAAAGCACGCTTTCCAGATGAAGTCATTTGTTCATGCATAGAACAAATTAGATTTTTAGAAAAGCAATCTAAATAACCTCATATCCTTTTTTGTTAGTATTCTTTGCTTAGTATGATCATAAAATTTGTCTAATTTCTGGTCAATTGTTGTTATGATTTTCTTGGGTTAATACTTGAAATATTCATATTCATGCTTCAGGAAACTAGGAAAAAAATACTTGAATGAAAATGCTTCTAAAGGCGTCAGGATTTTCCGAATGGTTTTCTTGTAAGAGTCTATATTGTTTCTGTCAGTTTTTGCAAAGTTTCTGTAGAATGGTCCTGCTAAAATCAGTCATTTAAAGAAGAGGGGAGGTACAAATCTGTAGACTCCTGATTACAGTGCTTTTATACTTGAAAGGCAGCTGAAAAAAGGGAGGTAATTATTACTACCCTCTTAAGTCTTTCAGAGCTACAGGTTTGAAAACAGTAAATAGCATACAATCTTCCTTTTGCCTAAGTAATGTGCGTCCTGTTCCTGACTGTCTAACATGAAGAAGCCCTCACTAGGGGCTAGTGAAAGTTTGCCTATGTAGCAAAGGTAAGCACATGCCTTAACCTGTGTCTCTGCCTGGATATCTTTAATAATTACATGAATTGTTTGGTGAAAGAACGGAATTAAACTGATGTATGTGAGCATATGTCAGTTTTATGAGCATCAGTAGAAGGTTGCTATTAACTTTATGTTCATACAGTCAGCAAGTAAAATATGACTATTTTTTTGCCACTCAAAAATCTTGCTGCTTCTCCAGTTAAGAACTGTGTTTTGTTCCTTTAGGTAACCTGGCATGAAATTGCAAGGCCTCAAGTACATGGGTATGATATGCGGTGCCTGGCAATGATTGGCCGGTTTCAGTTTGTATCTGGAGCAGATGAAAAAGTGCTTCGAGTCTTTTGTGCTCCCAAGAATTTTGTAGAAAACTTCAGTAATATCAGTGGTATTCCAATGGGGAAGTTATGCTACCATGTAAGTTCTCAAACAATGCTAAATGAAGACAGCCCTCTTCCACATCAGTAAAATCAATGCTTTTAAAGAACATCAAATTGCATTAAATTCCATGAAGATTCTTTAATACTTCTGAAACCTTCACTTTATTTTTTCTTTCCCTGCCATTCGCTTCCATGTGTTTCATTTCATGTGTATTTGCATGGTGCTGTTGTATAAAACAGGTTGTATTTGAAATAAGACAAAACCTGGTCTCTGAGATTTTAAAGCATATGGATAAATTATAAGAAATCTGCACAGGTGGACTGATGTACACACTTAGTGATCTGAAAGCAAACAAATCCTGGGAATATGCTTCTCAATTTTAGGGTTGTCATAGTCTTGTCTAGATGTAATTGTTGTTGTGTGGTTGTATGTGATTTTTAATTATATGCTTTGAAATAACAAAGCTTTCAGCACTGTTGTTAGTTGTTGTATATAAATATTTATAAACATGTACTTTGCTCGTCCTCTGTTTCCTATTGGCAGTAGAAATTTCCTTGTGAGGCCTTTATGTTCCAGTTCTTAGGGCTATAGCTACTGTGGATAAGTATGCTTTCCTACTCTGTGAAAAAATAAGACTGCAGAACTACTATCCTTTGTTTGATTCTCATTCACTTCAGGGTCTAATTCTGCTTTTCTCTGCTTTTTGTAGAGCAGTCATCATTCAGGATAGTTCCTTGGGAACAGTGTCTTGCCTGTTCTTTGCATTTCTGTCTCAAAAGCAATGTTTTCTGTGCAGCTTCTCAGACAAGGATTAGCCATTCCACTTCATTTAACAATTGAAGTATCTTGAAAAGAAATCTATTCATTTTTCATAGCAAGAAGTTACATAAGTCGCTATTTATTGGTTTAATTTCATGACTCTTTGTAAGCATTTGCATTAATGGCACTGTGTAAATAACATGCTTTTATAATGCAGGCAGATGTCATTATTTTACTTTTACGTTTTTAAAAAAAAGTGTTTGTTAGCTCTTCCTCTGCATGCTATTCTTGATGTATATATATCCTGAAGTATTTTGCAGGGGCTTTGTTTGAAGAGGAAGGCTTTACAAGCGCTAATGATATAGCTACTCTTAAATAGTTTTATTGAAATTCTTAGGTGAATGCTTTGTTTTTTCCTTCATTTAAGTATGTAAGCTTTTCCTTAATTTATCTCAAACATCTTCTCAAAAACATATTTTAAACCAGAAAGATGATTTTCTACTCCAAAAGGGTTGAATGGGATTTTATTCAATTCAAATGCATGGACTTTAATTATACCCTGGCTTATAACAAAGAAATGTTTTTGTTTTAGAGGTCTTACTGGTGTGTGTGTGTGTGTGTGTGTGTCACATGTTTTATCATGAAATTATGAACATTTAAATAAATAATATACAATTTTAAGCTATCATCTAAATTAGTAATCTGACTCTGTTAATGCAGTCTTTGAACTTTTCACATGCTCTAAGGATGAGATGTTACAGCTATTACGTCTAACCTTTTCCATCCCAGCCCCAAGCTCACTTACTCCTTCTAATTTTTGTCTTTTCCCTGGTACCTTTATGGAAGTAGTTTTTACGTGATGATCTTTCCTCTGTGCTGCTCCAAACACATCCGTGTTATGTACTGGATTATCTTTGAAATCATGGGCACAGACTCTCACTTTCCCTCCTCTCTTCAAAATGCGTCCTTTTTACTTCACCTCAGAACAGACTATTTCCCAGTTATATTGTGCTAAAACCTGCAGTGCTCTAAGTAATCATCTCATATGCTAGAATAAATAAAATAGTTGTGGAAAGCCTGTATGTAGGAATGAGGATGCATACTTTACAGCGAAGAAACTACTCTTGAATTGAGGCCTTACAAAGGCTTTTTCTGGAAGAGTATGGTTCATGTGTTTTCTCTGAGGTATGTTCTGGATGTGTCGGGAGATTTCCAGAGTGCTTCTCCCTCACTTCTGTCCAGCAAAGTCCCTATTTATTACAGAGATTCCATAAAGTATGCTATCTGTATTGTAGTTCTACACAACAATCTATGCCTAAGTGCTTTTTCTTTTTTTTAATCCAGCAATCATCTGACCTTCCAGAAGGTGCAACTGTGCCAGCTTTGGGTTTGTCCAATAAAGCTGTCTTTGAAGGTATGGGTAATGAGAATTAATGGTGGTGATGATCTGGAAACTTTTTAAAACAACTGTTTTACCATAAGTCTTTTTGTTAGGCCTGTCATTGTATGCTTGACTGCAAGTTTAGAATCTAGAAACAAATTGTACAAAGTGTTTATTGTCTGGTAGCACCTAAATATGGCAGATGGGGGGGGGGGGAAGTGAAAGTGAGCACAAATAATCTGCTGGTACTGGCAAAATTGGAAGAGTTCTGTTGCTAAGATATCCAGTATCTTCAAGTAACAATCCCAATATGTTGGAACAGCTTCAGTGTTTCCTCATGCTTGAATCACCTCATGTTCTCCACCTCTTACTGAATATCTGTACTCACAACATAAGTAGTGGATATGCTGAAGCATTTCTGCCTGTCTGTATCTGTGGATACACTAGCTGTAAGCTAAGTCAGTTAAGTTCAGGGGTTTCGGGGTGTTACTAGAATGCTCTCCCATTAGTGGTTCCTTTGCCTAGGGTATTTGTTGGAATTGAAATATCAGACCCAACAAGATGTCTTTAATGGCTATCTTCATTCTACACCCACAACACAGGATTTTTTGGCTTTCATTGAAATGTCCTAGGTCGCTCAAGTAACCTGTCATTTGGTGGGATTGTAACCTGGCTCTTGCATCATTTACAGGCCAACTTTGTAAGCTGTTGGCTGCTTGTTCCTGTTCCTTGCTATAGCTTTTGATGAAGGCAGACATGGTCTGCAATTAGCATATTACCTTTGAGGAGGACAAACTTTGGTCTTTGTGATCAGTCCAATTCTGTTTGCTCAGAGATGGATGTTTGGTCTCATTGCATGCCCCCAAATTTTGGTGTCCTGACTGATTTTTGGCAGTTCCCTCCGCTTCCCCATCTCCTTCCAAAATTTGTACTTCTGGGAATAAGTTTCCATAAACCTTTGGCTATTAGGCGTTTCTGTGCTGAAGGACAAGACTTTAAATAATATTCTTTGTTAGGGACTGCTGAATCTGCCAGCCTAATAGAGGTGAGGCTGCTGCAGCTCCATGTTACCAGATCCAACCAATAGTGAAGCTGAGCATTTATTCCCAAAAGGCACACAAACACATGTATACAATACATATATACATATACCTGAAGCCAGCCACACAGATCAGTACAGACGGAAATGCGCAGCACTCACATAAACAGCACCAGTGGCCTCATCGCATTCCCTTCTCTGACTGATCAGGTCTGTTAGTGGGAAATCATATGTATATACAGTGTGGATCCTCCAGTAAGTAGATCCTTAGACACACAGTCCATCCAGTAGTTGACCCCTGCGTCCCTGGTCTCTCCAGTTGCTGGCATCTGAATATACAAGCCCCTGAAACTTGCAGCCCCACTCCAGCTGCTGATGCAGCCACCCGTGCACACACCAACACATGCACAGGCACACACACTGTGGATCCCTCCTGTAACTGGATTTAGACAGTCCATCTAGTAGCTGACCCTTCGATCCTTATGCTCCCTGGTTGCCTGCTGTACAGAGACAGACATGCATGCAAATAGGTCTCTCAGTTGACCTTCAGACCGCACGATCTCTCTGGTAGTTGGCCCAGACCATCTGGTCCCCCTGGTAGGCAGATCATCCAGTTGTCTCACACAGACACCCATACGTGGAAACAGGTCTCCCGGTTGACCCCCAAGCCCCACGATCTCTCTGGCAGTGGCCCTGGACCTCTGGTGTCTCCAGTAGCTGAAGGAGGCACAAACATCTGTCTGGAATGATATATATAATGGAATTGAGTCTGGAGATGGGAAATCTTGTGTTTATTAAAATCTGATATATGCATTTAGAATGGAATTTACAATTAGATTGGACCTGTTTTTTCTGCCTGAAGTCTAATCAGAAGGTGTAACTTAAGCATTCTGTTCAGGATCTTCAATGTCAATAGAGCTAGGTTGTCATAAACTTTCTTTGAGAGAAAGGTAGTTTTTGCCAAAATATATTTTATGAATTACTTCAAGTATAGCAAAGCTGTCTTCTTTCTGCTGTTTTGTAAGTCCTTCGACTGATAGAGGGAGCTAAACTCCTGTCTCCTAAAGTATCTTCACAGACACAATAACTGATTTTAAGTGATTTGCGGTGGGACATTCAGCAGCAGTACTATGAGTAGAAAAGGTGGTCCACCACCACACTTCATTGTCCACCATTCACCACATTCTGTCAGCATGGATGGCTTAGGTTAAAGCCCCATACAATTCTCTTCTTTCTAACTTTGTAGAGGGACCTTCATGGTCAATTACGGTCACAGATAGTGGTCTTAAGTTAGGTAAATGCTGCTAATTTCTTTTTCAAGAGAAGAGAAGGCAGGATGGATGAGAAGATAGTCTTTCTGTTCTGCTGAATTCTCTGTAACTTTTTCTTCTCTTTCTTTTTTTTTAAACTTACGGCTTTATTCAAAATATGCGTTTGGCAAAAAGGCAGATTCTGTTTGAGAGTAACTTTTCCCCAACTCTGTATCTTTTTCTTAAATAATACTTTCAAACCAAAGTGAAAAGGTGAATTTTAACTTACAAATTAACTGAGTAATTTCAGTTATTCTAGTACCTTTGTCTAAAGTTAAGGGCTGAGCACTTGACAGTTTTGCTGAAGTTTGCAAATTGTAGATACACTTATGCAAGTTGGACTTTTTATTTGCAGGGTGTAACTTAAATTTGGAAGTTCATCACTTGTTTTTGAGATTTTTTTGCCTTAAATATGTTAAAATACGGAAGGAAAGGAAACTTTGAAACTACTAGGTAGTTTTTACTTGTATAATACTTGATCATGCTTTTCCTTCTGTCAAGTATTTTCTCTGTGGCTAATGAAGTCCTTAATTTGATTAGGAGACATGGCTGTTCAACCAGCTGAGGATGAAGAAACATTTAACACCATTTCTAATCAGCATCCTGAAATTCATTTTCAACCCTTGATCCTTACAGGTATGAGATTCAGTTTTATTATATGAAATAGCAAATGAGGTTCATTTGGTATAAATTTGGAGCAGGATTTTGCTGATTTTAGACAATTTAGCACCAAATTCGAACATGTTGTGCAAATGTCTTTTAGAACCTCCCCCAGAGGATCACTTGTTGCAGAATACCTTGTGGCCTGAAATTCAAAAGCTGTAAGTTTTATTTTCCTTTTTTTAATTTACAAAATTTCCAGAAAGCTATTACAACATGCTACATCTGGTCTTGTAACTCTTCCTGTTTTATTACCTGATTTGACTTTGTGTGCAGCATATTGCTTGTAAAATAAATAAATACATAAAAATAGGAAACAATGCAGGACATAACAGTTGGGACTGATTTCTGTTAATAATCTATCTTGCTGGTTGTTGCTGTAACAGTGAAATATGTATGTTCCAGCATTCTTCTGCTGAATTTCTAATGATCAGACTTTCATTGTACCTTCAGAAGTTTATCTTTTGAAGGTCTGTTTAGGGCACAGATTTCCCCCCCCCCCCCCTTTTTTTTTTTTCCTTCCTTGTTCCAAGAGATTAGTAACTCTTCAAGTCTGTTCTAAGGAATTACTCTATGCTTGCATAGTTTCAGCTGTACTCTGGAATATGATAGGCCTTTTTTTCCCCCATGCTATAGACTTTGTGCATCTGCCTGTTTTGAAGGTCTCTCTGCATGAGGAATTTTCTGCTTCTTTCCACTTCATAGTACAGACTTGCAGGTCAAGTCTGTCCTTCTGGAATGGAAGTAATGCTGTTAGTAAAGGCTGAAGCATCAAATAAGGAACTTCCCCCTTAAAACCTAACAGTGCTGTAAGATGCAATAGATAAAGGCAGGAACCAAAATACGATGTGGCTGGTGGTAGAGCAAAGTAATGAATGTTGAGTAAGATGGTTACAGATCCTGTTTGAGTATTGTATGCTGACAGAGTGGGTTATGGATCACAATGATATGGTTACCTGGTCATGGCAATAACTATTTTGAGGTTGCAGTACTTTAGAATTATTTGCGTTTTGTTCCTTCTTATCTGAGATTCACCACAAGTATTCGCTTCACAACAATTTGCATGTTAAGGTTGTAACCTGTATGTTCCCTAAGAACCTCAGTGGTGTTAGGCAACAATTTAACAATCCTTAAAGCTTTCCTAATTGCAGGCTTCTGCTGAAAGAGCTGGTACCAGCTACATGTTGCTGCTCCCTAACCTGTCCCTGTGTAGTGATTTTTTTTTCCTAATTTAGCTTTCAATCAGATCAGTTCTTTGAACCTCTTAGCGTGGTTGCAAATGTTGATGCAATGGACTTGAGAGGAACAGAAGGGGAGAATGGGAGCAGGCCTTTTAAATACAGCTATTTCATGGCTATTGAGCATGAAGTACCCTTTCATGAATATTTAAGTGAACACTTAAATCTTTTGAGCAGTATTCTCATTCCTGATCTTGATTCTATAGCACAAATGTATGAATTTTTTTCAAGCTCATGGGAGTTTATTTATCTGAACCTCCCAAAACAGTGGCCTCAACCAGAAACCAGAAGAATATCAAGCCTTTGATGATTGCATCTAGCTTTATACATTACCATTTTTTTTATGACTTCAGTTGGAAAGGGGGGAATAAAAACTTTGGAAAAAGAGTTTGCAAGTTGCTTTCATTAGAGAGAGGGAGAACTTTTGTGGGAGCTCATCTTTACATTCAACTGTGCAGTTAATCATCTTTGATTACTTTTAAGCTCTTCTCCTGTTTTTGTACTCAGAAGTACTTCATAGGAGGCAAGCTGGTGGGAATTAGACCATATCTGAACATCTTGTAATTTCCAGCTCTTAATGTTAAATGATTCTCCAGTTCATGCTGTGGCTGCCAATGCACCCGCTTACATAAGTAGCTCGGTGGTGGAACTTTAAGTAGTGAAAAAAGCCAAGGCCAAAAATATTTTTTCCTTTGTCTTTTGATGTTTCTGAAAAGCTAGTGAAAAGACTGGGGAGACATTAATTTTTGATATTCTGCTACAAGAGTATTGCCTATAAACTTATGTATTCTTCATTCATTAAAATAGTTGTATTTTATTATGGTCTTCAGGTGAATTATCAGACCAACTTTTCCTCTGTTTTTAGAGAAGTGGCTTATGATCAGGGTTCTATGCAAAGACAACAAGATGCAAAGCATTCATGGATTTACTGTTTTTTTTTTTTTAGCTGAGAATAATCTTGAAATAAGTAACATGAAATCATGTAATGTAGATTTCATGTTGTCATAGGAGTAACAAAACAGTGCAAGAAACTGGCTTGCTAAAAATAGCTTGTCTGTCATTGACATTTATGTATTCCCAGCTCCAACTCGACAACAAATTTGAAAGATTAGTGTTGGGTTTTGATAACTATTTGGTTAAACAGGTTTTAGTATAAAGAACTTACTAGATTCTGTAAAAATTTCAGTAACTTTAAAGTAAAAATATGACAAATCCTGTAAGAATATGGTTTATCTCAAGGACAGCAAAGGCTTCTTCAGATTCATCAGTAACAGAAGGGAGACTAGGGAAAATGTGGGACTGCTGCTGAATGGGGCCGGCAGTCCTGGTGACAAAGGATACAGAAAAGGCAGGGATCCTGAATGCCGCCTTTGCTTCGGTCTTTCCTGGTAAGACCAGCCCTCAGGAATCCCAGGCCCTGGGGATCAGGGAGAAAGTCTGGAGAAAGGAAGACTTGCCCTTGGTGGAGGAGGATTGGGTTAGAGATTACCTAAGCAAACTGGATGGACACAAGTCCGTGGGGCCTGATGTGACAGACCCACAAGTGCTGAGGGAGCTGGCCAATTTCATTGCAAGGCCACTCTCAATCATCTTTGAAAGGTCACAGCAATCAGGAGAGGTGCCTGAGGACTGCATTAGGGTTAGAGGGTTAGGGTTTAGGATCAGAGTTCAGGGATTAGGGTTAAGTGTTAGGGTTACGGGTTGGGGTTGGGTTAAGGTTTAGGGTTAGGGGCCACAAAGATGATTAAGAGGTTGGAGCAGCTCTCATATGAGGAGAGGCTGAGATCTGACTGTTTAGCCTGTAGAAGAGAAGGCCCAGGATGGATCTTATCAATGTTTTTATAGTATCTGATGGGGGGAGTGTAAAGAAGACAGGCTGATACTCTATTCAGTGATGCACGGTGACAGGACAAGAGGCAATGGATACAAACTGAAAAACAGAAAATTCCATTTGAGCATAAGAAAACACTTTCTCTCTGTGAGGCTGGTTGAATACTGGAAGAAGTTGCCCAGAGAGGCTGCAGAGTCTCCATCCTTGGAGACATTTGAAACCCAACTGGACATGGTCCTGGGCAACCTGTTCTAGCTGACCCTGCCAGAGCAGGGGGGGCTGGACTTGACGATTTCCAGAGGTCCCTTCCAACCCCAACTGTTCTGTGATTTTGAGCTTCTGCAGACAACTTTGCTTTTGCTGAATAGAGTCACTAAAATGTAATCTTTCTCTTTAAATGAAAATGAAACCTAAGATGCCATCTTTTGAACATTCGCAGAAACAGGACTATGTTAGGTCAGACTGAGAGCCCATCTAGCCCAGTGTCTCCAATAAAGATAATAGCAATAAGGAGATGCTGTTTATGAGTGTACAAGCCTGGCCTCTGTTAATCAACATCCAAGGAAAAATAAACAACTGCAAAACCAGTGGGAGACAGGGGAGACACCATGATTAAGATGATGGTTTTCCTAGGCTGAGACTCACTCCTTGCACATCGACCTTCCTATTTCCTCCAGTGCAGGAGACTCCACTGCATAATTTGTGGTAGTGGAGGACTGCATTTATGCTGTCTCCTGAAGACTAGGCTGAGTATAAGCAGACACCCAGAGGAGAGTTTGAGAACAGGGAAGGCATTTATCATTGTTCTCCCAGTAATTATCTGCTTTCTGCCCAGGGGCTTTTTGAGCTGGATATGAATTTTGACTTGTTTAAAGCAACACTCACTGGTTTTCTCTGTCAGTTTCTATTGGAAACTGGAACTCCTTTGATATCCTGTCACAAAGAATTTAGCAAGTGTGCTGTTTCTTGTATGAAGAATCCCTTCCTTCAAGCTAATTTTTTTTGTATTAGACGAGAGAGTGAAAACTTGATTTCCCATCCACCCCTTTGCACGCCAGTTGTATTTTTTGTGGATCAGTGTTGTTACCCCGTCATGTTTTCCAAGCTGAAGAAGTCTAGCCTATTTTATTATTCCTCATGCAGAAATAATATACAATCTATGAGTATAAGGCCATGAGTAGAAATAAATGGGTTATGATATATTGGCACTTGATGAGGCTGGAAACAATATCTGTTGCCCAATCTCTTTGTTCAAGAATGAACTAGAAAAGAAAACAAAAACTAAAAAAAAAAAAAAAGGCCTTACTTGAGTTAGGCTGAGATCATCCAAAGGTCAGTCAACTTAGTTCATAGGGATTTGCATGTTTCTTAGACATTCCTACACTGTTCTAAAAAAGTGAGTTCCATGGTGTAAATTTCATCCTAGAATTCTTATGGCTTTTCATAGAACAGGAATATTTGGCTATAAATGAACCCCCCCCCAACTGGTATTTAATTGTTGGTATCTTCTCTTTTCCTGAGAGTATCAGCACATCCCTTTTAGCTGCTACTTGCCCACTGTTGCCAGATTGCATCTCCAATTTTCTTATACGTTAATCTGTTTTGTGTGGCTGTCCTTTATGTTAGTCTGTGTGGTGCTTCTGCTTATAAGTTGAATCCCAATCGGAATACGTGAGCTTGAATTCCAGCAGAACTTGTGTAAAACAGATTAAAAATGTGTTTCTGGAGGAAGCTGGAAGTGTTGTCTTCCTCTTGTGACTTGACTCTTGTCCTCTAGTTCAGAAATGTTTTCTCAGTATTTCATAGAACAAGCATCCTTTAGCTGAGGGTTTGTGGTGTATTTCTTTGATCTTCAAATATGTGGCTTCATTTTTTTATTGATGTTGTTAAAACTACTTTACAGGAAACTAAATATATTAAATACTGCCTTAGTGTGCTTTGTGAACTATTGCTGTTGTTTTTGCCGTGTTGATGCTTTAGGACTTTGGAATAGGCTGGAGAGATTGTTTTGTAGACATACGTGAAAGAATTTATGCAGATGTTTAAGTTGAATGCAGAACATTAGTAGGAATTATTTGGCATGTTATGCAATAACAGTGCTGAAAAATTCCTAGCAGTTTCCTTCCCTTTCTGCAAAGGGGATGAAATTAATGTAAAGGTCTTGATAAGTATAACACATCACAGTCATTTTTGTGAAAAACCATCTTTTCACATTTATTTCAGATATGGACATGGATATGAAATTTTTTGTGTTGCCTGCAATAATTCAAACACTGTAATTGCCTCAGCATGTAAGGTAAGAAAAGATTCTAGCGCCAGCTAGCGCTGTCAGATTTCTAGGACTGATAAAGCAGGAGTCAGGATTCAGTTTGGGCTGAATTCTGCTCTTTAAGTTAACGTGAAAGATTCTGTATAAATGATAGTTGCCTTGCAAAGGTGAGAGCCAACACAAAACTTAGTATTTCTAAAGGATGTATAATTCACTTGAAGATATTAGGAAGAAAAATTTTATATAGTGAAGTCTAACAAACATTGATACAAAAAATTTTCTTACTAATATATTGTTAATATTAATAGGAAGTTATTAAAAATGTGCGTGAAACAAACTTGAAACTTCCTAGAGGAAAGCTGACTCTAACTTGACTGCAAGCCTTAAAACAACAAACAAACAAGGCTCCTAATGCCTTGTTGGAACTTTTGATTTTTGTATTTGCTTTAATTCTCACTGATACTGTTCCATCAACACAGGCTTCCAGAAAAGAACATGCAGCAATTATTTTGTGGAGCACTGCTTCTTGGAAGAAACTGCAGAGTTTGTCTTTTCACAATCTGACTGTTACCCAGCTGGCATTTTCTCCTAATGATAAATTTCTATTAGCTGTTTCTAGAGACAGGAATTGGTCACTGTGGAAGAAACAAGACTCATCAGAGTCAGGTAAGATATGCAAAATGGATATGCATATTTGAAGACTTCTAGACTTGTTCAATATTTTTGACTTCAAAATATTTGAGAGAGAACTGGTAAAATATTTAAGGGGTGTTTTCCTTAGAACTTTTAAGAAAAATTAGTGCTGTAGGTTCCTGTGACTTTAAGTGTATAGAAAAGCCACAAAGTTAATTAAAAAGTAAAGTCAATAATCATGTGTCCAATGAAGTCTGCCATTTGTCGTTACTCTTCTGCTCATGATTCTGTGTTTCAGACTTACTGAAATCAAATATATATACATATTAGAGTGTAGTGTCTGTACTTTAAACTGATATTCCACCAAACAAACCCTGCATCTCTGTGTTCTGAGCAGTCTAGAAGTTGCATTATTAGTGTGGTGTCCTGCATAGAGTTGACATTTCCCTATTTGCAGGGCATGACACTTTGAGTCTCTTGACAGGATTAGTCTGTCTTTTGCATAGCTTTTTAATAATCCTTCACAACTGATTGATTTGACTAGGACTGGCTCTGCCTAGAAAAAGAGTAGATAGTAAAGATTCAGTTGACTTTCTCACTACAACTTTCAGCCTTGGAAAATCAAGAAGCAGTTGCTGCTGAACACTTTAACGGATTCCTAGAACAGATGCTTGTGCTGAAAACTATTATCACTGCACCAGTTGTTTAACAGCATGTAAATACTACAGGATTGTTAAAAGGTTACTAAGCTTGATAGTGTTTTCCCAGAGACTTGTCTGTGTGTTTTGGCCCATTCAGACAGTGTCTGCTTGTGTTCTGCCTTGAGACTTCTATTCAGACTTCTATTCTAAAACTCTAGCACACTGTCAACAGTAGTTAAATGCCAAGTAGTACATCATGTTTCAAGTTAAGGGATATGAGTTCTCACACAAAGTAAACAGATGAAATCTTCATCTGCCCATCAATAACCTTTCTGTCTACAAAGAACATCATTATCAATGTAAAGCAAAACTGCATGTATTAGTTTCCCAAGAAGTGGTTATTCAAAGTCCACACTCAAAAATAACAGCTTTTTCTATTTAGGAAAATCATTCCCATTCATTGATCTGCTAATCAAATATATTGCCAATTTGTATGCATATTGAAATGGTAGTCTGTCTCTTTGGGAACAGATTACTCTTTAGGATTAAATCATTATGATTTGAGTTCTTGAAGCCCTACTGGAAAACTTTAATGGTAAATAGGAATTTTTGTGGCGTCACAGGGGAGTACATGTACGTACGGTAAAAATTGCTCTGTACTAAAGCTTTTGAAGCCAGTATCCTTATTAAAAGCTTTAATAGAATCTTAACGTCCTATGCTTGGAATTCATGTCTTTTGAAGCATATGTGCGTAAAAGAACAAGCTGTTGCCATAGTTTTAGTGCTGTAAAGGCTGACCGATATGATCTTCAACAACTACTAATTAGGAGCATGTGGTAAGTGTTGAAAAAAATATTGTGCATTTCTAAATATTCCCAACTCCTTTAAAGATGACTGGAATAATGCTGGACTATTCCTACAGTCCTTACTTAGAGTACTATATGTAAATATATGTAACATAATTGAAGCAAGGGTCTTCCTCTACATGTTTTATTCCAGGACCAGTTTTCTGTTGCTGTGCATACACGGACAAAAATACAGCTGTTCACAATCGAATCATTTGGTCTTGTGATTGGACACCAGATAGCAAGTATTTTATTACTGGCAGTCGGGACAAAAAGGTAATTAACAGAGGAAATTAACAAAGCCTAGCATAAATAAGAATTGTTTTTTGAATGTATTTTAGATTAGCAGATGCTGTGTTCTCATGGGCCCAGGATCTATAAATACATGAAAAGCTTATTGTGTGTATTTCCATAGAAATCAATTAGACTTTCCTATGCCAAATAAAGGGCTTGCATATGTATGTGCAAGACTGTGGTCTGTCAAGTAGGCTTCCTCCCTTCCTATGACAAAGATTCATCACATAACTCTTTGGGGTCTCTTTAAGTTTTTCTTTAGGTTTTGTAATGGAATCTGTTTGTTATCGCTGTCTCTAATACACTGAGGCAGACTTTTTAGAGAATTGAACTTCTGTAGAGAGAAATTTTTGGTTATTTTAGGGGTCAGCAACTTTGTTCTGTGCTCTGGAGGTGTTTTAATTAAGTTATTCCTCACATTTTCTTTAAGTGCATTTACAAAAAGATTAAAGTGAAAATTTCTAGATGATTCTTTTTCTAATAGGTCATTATTTGGGGCCAGTGTGACTTATCTGAGACTACTGAATGGAATATGTTGGATTCAATCAAGCCTTGTTCAACAGTGCTGGATGCTGGAGATTCTGTTACGGCAGTTAGCATCAGCCATGTGCTTACTCCTGATGGAAGGTATTGCTGTCTTTTCATAATGCAGTTCTGTGTTAATATAGAAATTAGTATTTTTTCCACTTTAGTCAGCTTCTGTGGCCTAAGTAACTCTTAAAATTTTCTTGTCAAATTTTTTGACCATTCTTTAATTGAATTCAATCTCCTTTTTTCTTTCCTATCCTCCTATTGCAGTCTACAGTGACTTCTCCAAACAGTGTAACAAGAGGGGAAAAAAAAGGGGGGCTGAGTGGGCAAGTGCATCTGAAGCACATTTGTTTTTCCAACAGTACTGGCTGGTCTGATGCTGCAATAACCCTCCTTATGAGCACTGTATTTTTTTCTATCCCAATATATTTTGCAGGTTTCTAGTTTGCTCTTTTTTATGAAGAAACTGTTTTTAATTGTGATTTCTTGGTGACAAAGTAAATATTGATTTGAAGGCAAGGTTCAACACATGTTTTAAGCACTAGTTCTTTCTAGCTTGTTTTACTAAACTGCTTGCTTTAAAATTTTCAGCTAATGCAGTTGCTCTCTTGACAGATACATCGTTGCAGTAGGCTTAGAGTGTGGGAAGATTAACTTGCACACATGGAAGCAGAGTGGGCAGGAACCAGCATTAGCTGATTGGACTAAGTGTGTTGAGATGGACAACAGGTATTTCTTTTGAAGGGTGTTTAGAAGCAAGGAAACCACCTTCTTGAAACTGTTATTTCTGGAGTTTTGCATAAAAGGATTTGCAGGTTTTATTTGTATGTTAACAATTTGTCATCCTTTTTGGAAAAGGTCATCCCTTTAAGCAAAACCTGGAAATAAAAATATTGGTTATTTAGAATCCTTAAGAAAAAACAGAAGACAGAGGTTAAACCCTACGATACTTCATGCTGTAAATGTTTTGACAGATCATTCCCTTTTTTGGTTTAAAGAGCATTAAAAAAAAAAAAAAGCTTGTGTTATCTTTAGCCATAAAAATGATAAAAGTCAGTGAGGGGGGGAAAAAGTCACTGTCTAAATACATCAGTAAATAAATGAGGACTGCCCAAAAAGCATTTTGGACTGGACATCAGCAAATCTTCTGCAGCTGCTTCTAGTAGAAACCACAGGAATGACAAATTATATGCAGTGGTGCTGTGGTGACAGCTAAAGAAACTCTCTGTGGAGATACTTTAAATAGTTCACCTGGAACACTTTTCATAGACTCTTTCTTTACGTACTGGCATTAGTAGTACCAGAAATGAAAGATGATGGTAACTTTTGCCTGTATGTGGTTGAAGTGAATTTGAAAGAGATATCAAATGATAGGAAATCTCTGGCTAAAAGTCAGATGTCTAGTTGTCATATCTCAGTAATTGAGATGCTAGACCTGCAACTTAATATGGTAAAACTTGAAATCAACAGCTATTTACGTTATGAGCAGGAAGATAGAGTGTTTTTAGTGTTAATGGCCCTACTTATTTTAGGAAGTTAATACCTGCTGGTTGTCGCAAGCCAGGTTTTCTGTGTTGGTAATGTTGAAAGGAGAGTATTAACTATATGAATGATGGTGTTTACACTCCCATGTCCAACTGTGCTTGACATTTTGCAGTTAGATATGGATTTCTTTTTATTGCAGCCAAAGTCATGCTCTTGCTGTGAAACGTCTATGCTGGAGACATCATGAGGGCAGAGCTGGACGTTATGATCAGAACAGCAGCAAGTGGTTGCAGCTTGCAAGTTGTGGAGCTGATCACTGTGTTAAGATATTTGATGTCAACAGATTTGCTCTTTAGCAAAGACAGCAGGCTTGTCTGAGCAGCATGAATTCACAACACTTTATTTCAGCTGTTTAATTATACTAATTTTTAAATTAGTGCTTCCTGTTGTGTAAAGTAAAACATCTGAAATATAACTTAATAAAGCAACTTTTATGGTAGTTTGAAATGTCAAATACTTCTCTAATTCTGCAGTTCCAGGAAATATGAAGTATTTAGTATGTTTTGGTTGGTGAATATTCTGGAACTCAGCAATGTGTGTGGGGAGGCACTAAATACTTCCACTGTGTAGGAGAAGGATAATGAGATGGTTTCGTTCACTGTGACTCCAGGAGTATATGGGAATTGGTTTTTTTCTGTGTTTGGCATTACAATGTGGAAGTAAAAGACAATCAATAGTGAGAAGACTAACTCCACTTTACTAATTGTCATCTTAAGATAGAACAAAGAAAGAACCCCTGAACTTTGTATGAACTCTTCAACTCCTGCCTGGCTTACCAGAAATTCAGACAGGATAGAACTGGTGAGAAACTGTAGAATTTTCTAGTGGAAAATTCCATTTTCTTTGTTCTTTACCTTGGGTGTATAGCCAATCAAGACAGCGTTAGATGGTAACTGTAACAGCTGAAGAAATGTAGATAAGTCATTTACCTATGCTATGGATGGTATGAAACTAAATGGCACAAAGTAATCACTTGTTCATGATGTTATTACTTTAAGCCTTGAGGGTTAGTTTCAGGAGATGAAGTTGTGGTTGATGATGACTCACTATCTTAGGGAGTGGAGGCTTCTTCCTACCCTCTGTTCCTCTTCGTCTGTTCCCCAGTTTGTGTGTTTCTTCCCTCAAGGCTTAAGATACAGCTCTCTTCTAATTTAGCTCTATAAAAAAGTGAAGTTCTCTCTATAAACCATTTTGATCAGCAGTGCTGCAAAAAAGATATTTTAGTCAATATATGACATCAGTTTATGGGATTTCACTTCCAGCCAGAACAGCTATCTGTTAAAATGACAAATTACTGTCTGCATCTGCTGAACAAAGTCCAGAAGAGTAGCTTCTGGGCCTGTCCCATAAACAGATGCTCACATTCATGTCTGAAGATAAGGGATGCACTGGCTTTTTATGAGAAGTAACTTTGCCTAAGCCTACTGGGGGAAGAGGGATTGGCAGCTATGCTTAACTGGAATTTTAATTTGCAAATCTGAGTGTGTCTGACAATGATGCAGGTGTATTACTGTGTGTGTGTCAGATCTTCCCTCTGCCTGTCCCCAGCAGGAGTTTTTATTATAATGCTTTTAAAGCAGAGTTCTGAAAATTATTTTGTAATGAAAACCATTTGAAGTTCAGTTTCTAAAACTGAGACGTGTTTATTCCATGAAAAGGTTTAAATTCCCCAAAAATTCAATAAAGGGGAAAAAAAAAGTATGGCACAACTTGTGAAACAAGTTTTCAGTTGCATGGGATTTGGTTATATCTTGTAACGAGTCTGTAATACTGAAGAACATTTGACATTAGCATTTTGCAGATGATACAAAACTGGGAGGAGTGGCTGATGCACCAGATGGTTGTGCTGCTATTCAGAGGGACCTTGACAGGTTGGAGAACTAGGCAGAGAGGGATCTCGTGAAGTTCACCAAAGGGAGATGCCAAGTCCTGCCCCTGAGGAGGAACAATCCATGTACCACTACAGACTGGGGCCTGACTGGCTGGAAAGCAGCTTTGGAGAGAAGGCCCTGGAGGTCCTGGTGGACAAGAAGTTGAACATGAGCCAGCAATGCTCGCTCATGGCAAAGAAGGCCAATGGTATCCAGGGCTGCATTAGGAAGGGTGTTTCTAGCAGGTCAAGGGAGGTGATCCTTCTCCTCCACTCAGTTCTGGTGAGGCCACATCTGGAGTGGTGTGTCCAATTCTGAGCTCCCCAGTACAAGAAAGAAAGAAAGAACCAATTGCTACCCAAGACTGGTAGTGTGGAAGTAACAGGAAATGTGGTTAACTTGTTATTGTGTTGCTTCTTTAGCAAGAATACAGTTCTTTCACAGAGGACCAGACTTTCTCAGAAATGTAGTGAATGTTTTAAGGGGTTTTATATTTTAGCTTTTTATTTGCAGTTCTGTTCTTCAGCATAATAATAAAAAAAAAAAAGAACTTTAAAAATATGTTGGGGAAAAATACTTCTTAATAATGATGCATTGCTATATTAAAGTTGAGCACAGCTAACGGAGGCAGCCAACAGATGCAGCAGTTTGTGCAGAAGGGTGCCAAGAAGAGCTCCTCTTCTCCATTCATCGTAGCCTACATTTCCTCAGATATGGCTGTGACACACCACAGGGTGCATTCCCCAGTAGCTGTTGGAGTCACTGTGTCTGCCATGTCAGAGGCTTCCACCCAGACAGACCTTCTGACAGAATGCAGCTCTTCAGGTCTCAGGGTGCAGGGAGTGCCTTGGGCCTCTCCGTGAGGCTGGGGCAGAAATCAGCTTTTTTGCAGAAGGTATGCTGTTGTGGATGAGTTGTGTTGCCAGGTAAATGAGTTACAGGAGGAAGCCAGCAGGCTGCGTAGCATTCACGAGGATGAGCAAGAGATAGGATATTCTCAGAGATCCTACAGCTGCAAGAGACCTGACCTGTGGAGACACAGGTGGGGTCTGTGCCTTGTGGGACAGTAAGTGGTAACTCCAAACAAGGTGAAGGCTGGAAGCTGATGCCTTCCCATACAAGGAGAAGGCTTCTGCTGCTCCTGAAGGCTTGCAGTTGATGAGTGGGTTCACTGCCCTCAGAGGAGGAGATGGTCATGGTTTCAAGTGAAGCAACTGGACTTACAGACCCTGTGCTACACAGGAACACCCAGAGGGAGCAGCAGATGATACTAGTGGGTGACTCCCTGCTGCAGGGGACAGAGGGGGACTCTGCTGACCTGACCTCCTGTCTAGAGAGGTTAGCTGCTTGCTGGGGTCTTGGATCGGGGATGTCGGGGAGAGACTGGTCCACCCTTCTGACTATTACCCACTGCTGCTCTTCCATGTGGGCACCTGTGATACTGCCAAGGGCAACTTAGAATGTATCAAATGTGGCCACAGAGCTGGGGGCAGTGACCAGCGGTATGGGGGCCCAGGTGTCTTTTTCCCTTGATCCTGCCAGTGAGGGGGAAGGATAGGAGGAGGAGTAGATGGATACTACAAGTCAACAATTGGCTGCCTGGCTGGTGTCAGCAACAGGGTGTTGGTTTCTACGACCATGGGAACGGTGACATCTGGGAGAGATGAGATCCACCTCACAAAGCAGGGCGCACATGTATTTGCTAACAGGCTGGCCAATCTGGTAAGGAGACCTTTAAACTAGGAAAGATGGGAGAAAGGGAGAGTTACAGGGACTATGTATGTAATCAACAAAACAGGATGCAGGTGGGGATACCTCAAGCATTTGCATGAAGGAAAGGACGTGCCTACAAGACAAGACTATGGGGAAATCTCTTGCACCCCTTCTGGGAAATTGGCATGTTTGGATGCCCCTCTGAAGTACCTGTTCACAAATTCATGCAGCATGGGGGATAAACAGGAGGAATTAGAGATGTGTGTGCGATTGCAGGGGTACGATTTCATTGCCATTACAGAAGTGTGGTGGGAAAGCTCCTATGACTGGAATGCTGCCATGGATGGATACAGGCTCTTTGGGAAGGACAGGCAAGAAGGGGGAGTCACCCTTTATATGAGAGAGTGGCTGGAATGTATGGAACTCTGCCTAGGGGTGGATGATGGGCTGACTGAGAGCTTATGGGTAAGGATTAAGGGGCAGACTAACATGGGTGACACTGTTGTGGGTGGCTATGGGCCATCTGATCAGGAGGAAGTAGATGCAGTTGTCTTCAGACAGCTGGAAGTAGCTTCACACTCACACAACTTGGTCCTCATGGGGGACTTTAACCAGTCTGGTATCTGCTGGAGGACCAACACAGCAAAGCATGAGCAATCCAGGAGGTTCCTGGAGAGTGTTGCTAACAACTTCCTGATACAGGTGATAGAGGAGCCAACAAGGAGAACTACTCTGCTAGTCTTTGTACTAACAAACAAGGAAGGGCTGGCTGGAGATGTGGAAGTTGGGGGCAACCTTGTTTGCAGTGACCATAAGATGGTGGAGTTCAGGATCCTGTGAAGAAGGAGCAGGGCAGGGAGCAGGATCACAACACTGGACTTTGGGAGAGCAAACTTTGGCTTCTTCAGGGATCTGCTTGGAAGAATCCCATCGGATAGGGCCTTAGAAGGAAGAAGAATCACCTTCTTCAAGCTCAAGAGCGGTCCATCCTGATGAGCAAGAAGTCAGGCAAAGGGGGCAGGAGATATGCAAGGATGAACAAGAAGCTCCTGGCAAAACTCAAACAGAAGAAGGAGGTGTACAGAAGGTGGAAGCAGGGACAGATAACCTGGGAGCAATACAAGGATGTTGTCCAAGTATGAAGGGATGGGGCTAGGAAGGCCAAGGCCCATCTAGAATTTAATCTGGCATGGGATACCAAGGGCAAGAAGGATTTCTTCAAATTCAGTAACAGAAGGGAGACTAGGGAAAATGTGGGACTGCTGCTGAATGGGGCTGGTGATCCTTGTGACAAAGGATACAGAAAAGGCAAGGATACTGAATGCCGCCTTTGCTTCGGTCTTTCCTGGTAAGACCAGCCCTCAGGAATCCCAGGCCCTGGGGATCAGGGAGAAAGTCTGGAGAAAGGAAGACTTGCCCTTGGTGGAGGAGGATTGGGTTAGAGATTACCTAAGCAAACTGGATGGACACAAGTCCGTGGGGCCTGATGTGACAGACCCACGAGTGCTGAGGGAGCTGGCCAATTTCATTGCAAGGCCACTCTCAATCATCTTTGAAAGGTCACAGCAATCAGGAGAGGTGCCTGAGGACTGCATTAGGGTTAGAGGGTTAGGGTTTAGGATCAGAGTTCAGGGATTAGAGTTAGGGTTTGGGGTTAGGGTTTACAGAGTATGGTTAGTGTTAAGGATTAGAGTTAGGAATTAAGGTTAGGTGTTAGGGTTAGTGTTTAGAGTCAGGGTTAGAATTACAGTTAGGGGTTAGGGTTAGGATTTAGGGTTAGGGGCTTGGAGTTTGGGGTTAGGGATAGGGTAGGGTTAGGATAAGGTTTTAGGGTTATGGTTGGGTTTGGGTAAAGGTTAGGAGTTAAGGTTAGGACTCTAGGTTTGGGTTGGAGTTGGGGTTAGGGTTGGGTTTGGGGTTGTGGTTAGGGTGGTGTCAGGGTTCTGGGTTAGGGTTTAGGATTAAGGGTAAGGATAGGGTTAGGATCAGGGCTAGGGGTTAGGTGTATGGGTTAGGGTTTGATTTAGGGTTAGGTGTAGGGGTCATGATTGGGGTTAGGATTAGACTTTAGAGTTCAGAAGTAGAGTTAGTATTTGGTAAGAATGAGGGTTTGGGTTAGGGTTTAGGGTTAGAGTTGGGTGTAGGGTTTGATTAGCATTACAGTTAGGGTTTAGGTTGTAGGGTTAGGTTTAGGGTTAGTGTTAGGCTCAGGATTAAGGTTATCATTTATGGTTTAGAGTTAGGTTAGTGTTAGGGCTTAGGTTTTAGGGTTAGGGTTTAGGGTTTAGCATTAGGGTTAGGATTTAGCATTAGGGCTGGGGGTTAGGGCTAGGTTAGCATTAGATTTAGGGGTTAGGGAATAAGGGTTTAGGGTTAACATTAGGTTTAGGGCTAGTGTTAGGATTATGGGTTAGGGTTTAGGCTCATCTTAGGGTTGGCATTCGGTTAGAGCTGGCATTGGGTGTGGAGTTAGGCTTGACATTACAGTTATGGTTAGGGCTTGGCATTAGGGTTGGGTGGTTAGGGTTTAGCATTTAGGTTTAGAGTTTAGAGTTAGGGTTTGCTTAGCATTAGGTTCAGACTTAGAGGTTGTGGTTAGGTTTAGGGTTAGAGCTAGGGTTATGGGTTAGGGTTAGATAGGTTTAGATTTGGGATTGTGGTTAAGGGTGAGGGTTAGATTTAGGGTTAGGTTTAGATTTAGGGTTGGGGTTGGGTTATGGTTAGAGTTAGTTTTGTGTTAGGGTTAGGTTTAACATCAGTGTTAGGGTTTAGGTTAGGTTTAGGGTTTGGGGTAGGATTAGGTTTTAGGGTTAAGTTTTGGTATTAGGGTTAGGGGTTAAGGTTAGGTTTTGGTTTTAGGGTTTGCGTACAGTTAAGGTTAGAATGTTAGGGTTTAGGATTAGGGTTAGCAGTTATGGCTAGGGTTAAGGCTTAGGGTTAGAGTTAAGGTTCTGGGTTGGGAGGTTCTGGGTTAGGATTTATAGTTTAGGGTTAGGTTTTAGGGTTAGGGTTTAAGATTACGATTAGGGTTGGGTTAAGGACTAGGGGTTATACTTAGGGTTATAATTAGGGTTTAGTTTTAGGGTTAGGATTAGGGTTATGATTATGGTTACTGTTATGGTTAGGGGTTAGTTTCAGGGTTGGGGTTAGGGTTGGGTTTGGGCTTAGCATTTAGGGTTAGGTTTAGTTTGTGTTTATTTAGGGTCAAGGTTAGGGTTTAAGGTTAGAGTTAGATTTAGGATTAGGGTTGAGGTTCAGGGTTAGGATTAGAGATCAGGTTAGGTTAGGGTAAAGTTTTATGGTTACAGTTGGGTTTGGGAAAAGGTAAGGAGTTAGGGTTAGGGCTCTGGGTTAGGGTTGGGGTTTGGGGCTGAGGTTAGGGTATAGGGCAAGGATTAGGTTAAGGGTAGGGTCAGAGTTTAGTATTTGTGGTTAGGGATTAGGGTTTAGATTAGAGTTATTGTTGGGATGGGCTAGTGTTAGTGGTTTGTGTTATGCAGGGTAGGGTTTAAAGTTAGGGTTTAAAGTTAGGGTTAGGATTAGCATTTGGGTTAGATTTAGGGGTTTGGGTTAGGATTAGGGACAGGAGTTAGGGTTAGGTTAGGGTTAGCATTAGTATTAAGGGTTAGGGTTAAGGCTGGGGGTTAGGTTTAGTGTATAGAGTTAGGTTTATGGTTAGGGATTAGGAGTTAGGGTTCAGGTTAGTGTTTAAGGTTAGGGTTTAGGGTTTGTCTTAGCCTTTGGATGAGGTTTGGGTTTAGCGTTGGGGTTATGCGTAGGGTTTAGGGTTAGGGCTAGGGCTTAGGGCTAAGGGTTACCATTAGGGTTTGGAGTTAGGGTTAGCATTAGGGTTTATGGTTTAGCATTAAACGTTAGGGTTAGGATGGGAGTTCAGAGTTATGATTATGTATAGGGTTAGCGTTAGGTTTAGGGTTAGGGTGAGGCTTGGGGATAAGATTAGGATTTAGGATTATGGTTTAGCATTGGGGTAAGCATTAAGGTTTTGCGGTTAGAGTTTGGGTTGGGGGTTGGGTTAGGATTATAGTTTAGGGTTGGGTTTAAGATGAAGAGTTAGGGTTAGGGATTAGATTTAAAGCTAGGGTTTGGGTTGGATTGGTTAGAGTTAGTGTTTTGTGTTAGGGTAAGAGTTTGGGTTAGATTTAGCATCAAGGTAAGGAGTTAGGGTGAAGTTTGGGTTAGGGGTTAGGTTTAGGCTTTGGGTATGGTTAGGGTAAGCAGGGTAGGGTTAGAGTTTAGGTTTAGAGTTGGGGCTAGGTTTGAGGTTAAGAGTAAGGGTTTATGGTTTAGAGTTAAGTGTTAGCGTGAGGGTTGAGGATAGGGTTAGGGTTTAGGTATAGGTTTTGGGTTAGGGTTAGGGGGTTAGGGTTAAGGATAAGGGTCAGTGTTAAGGATAAGGGTCAGTGTTTAGGGTTAGGTTTAGGGATTATCTTTAGGGTTTAGGGTTAGTTTAGAATGAGGCCTTAGGTTGAAGGTTAGGGTTTAGGGTTATGGTTAGGCCTTACGGTTTGATGTTAAGGTTGGGTCAGGGGTGAAGTTTAGGGTTAGAATTAGAATCACAGGTTGGGGTTAAGTTTAGCATTAGGGTTAGCATTTGTGTTAAGGTTTAGGGTTAGGGTTAGGTTTAGGGGTTAGGTTTGGGGTTAGCTTTAAGGGTTATTTTTATTGTTAAGGTTAGTGTTTAGGTTTAGGGGTTAGGGTTAGCATTAGGATTTAGGTTTAGGGTAGAGTTAGGGTCAGAGTTGGGTTAGGGCTTATGTTTAGGGTTATGCATCAGGGTTAGGTTTTACTGACAGGTTAGGGTTATGTGCCAGAATTAATGATTTAGGGTATTGCAAAGCGTAGGGATTATGTTTAGGGATTAGGGTTAGGTTTAGCATTAGGGTTAGAGTTAGGTTAGGGTTAGAGTTAGGGTTTAGGGTTATCATTAGGGTTAGGGCAGGGTCAGTGTTAAGAGTTAGGATTTAGGATTACCTTTAGGGTTTAGAGCTAGGGCTTGGAGTTAGGGATAGGGCTTAGGGCTAGATTAAAGGTTAAGTTTAGAGTTCAGTGTTCTGTGTAATGATTTAGAAATAGGGTTGGGTTGGGGTTGGGATAGGGTTAGATTTAACGTTTTGCATTAGGGTTAGAGTTTTGGTTTAGGCTTAGCAGTTAGGGTTAGGGTGTGGGTTAAGGGTTAGGGTTAGGGTTGGGGTTAGGTTTTATGGTTAGATTTTGGGTTAAGGTTAGGGTCGGGTTTTAGGGTTGGGGTAGGATTTAGGGTTAGATTTTTGGTGGTACAGTTTGGTTTAGGGGTTATGCCTACAGTTTAAGGTTAGGGTTAGGATTAGAGTTTAGGGTTAATTGTAAGGGTTAGCATTAGGGTTTAGGGTTAATTGTAAGGGTTAGCATTAGGGTTTAGGTTCAGGATTAGGGTTAGATTTAAGGTTAGGTTTAGGGTATAGGGTTGGTGTTAGCAATTAGCTTTAGGGTTAGGGTTGGGGTTGCCTTACGGTTAGAGTTAGGATTTTGTATTAGGATAAGGGTTAGAGTTAGGATTTTGTATTAGGATAAGGGTTAGAGTTAGTAGTCTGGGTTATTGTTTGTGTTAAATTTAGGGGTTAGAGCTAAGTTTTGGGTTAGGTTTAGGGTTTAAGGCTTGGGTACAGTTAGGTTAAGAGGGGGTTTGGGTTTATGGTTGGCATTTGGTTTAGGGTTGAGTAGGTAGGTAGGGTTAGAGTGAGGTTTTAGAGTTACAGTTAAGTATAGGATTAGTGTTAAGGTTAGGGTGGGGGTTGGGGATAGACTTAGGGTTTGGGATTAGGGTCAGGGTCAGGATTAGGGTTTAGGGTTAGGGGTCAGGGTTGGGGTAAGGGTTACTGTTTAGGATTTAGGGTTAAGGGTTAGGTTTAGGGTTTGGGTTTTGTTGTAGGTTTAGGGTTTGTGTTTAGGATGAGGTTAAGATTAGGATTTAGGGTTAGGTTTAGGGGTAAGGGTGAGGATTAAGGTTAGGATTTAGGATTAGATCAGGGTTAGGAGTTGGGGTTAAGGGTTAAGGATTAGCATTACGGTTAGGTTTAGGGGTTAAGGTTCAGGTTAGGATTAGGGACAGGATTAGGGTTAGGTTTAGTGTTAGGGTTACAGTTAGGTTAGGGTTAGCATTACTGTTAAGGTTTAGAGTTCTCATTAGTGTTGGGGGAGTTTAGGGTGTAGGGCTAAGGTTTATGGTTAGAGTTTAGAAATTAGGGTTAAGGTTAGTGTTTAAGGTTAGGGTTAGGTGTTAGGGTTAGCATTAGGGTTTAGGTTTGGGGTATGGTTAAGGTTAGGGTTAGAGATAGGGTCAGGGTTTAGGGTTTGTTTTAGGATTACGATGAGGGTTAGGGTTTAGGGGTAAGGTTAGGTTAGGGTTTAGGATAAGGGTTAGGGTTTAGGGTTAGGATTAGAGGTTCGCATTTGGTTATGGTAAGGTTTTAGGGTTTGGATTTAGGATTGGGTTAGGATTAGGTTTACTTTGGGGTTAGGGTTAGTGTTCAGATTAGGGTTTAGGATAAGGGATTAGCCTTCAGTGTTAGGTTAGGGTTAGGTTTGTGGTTAGGGGTTAGCGTTAGTTTTAGGGTTATGGTTAGTGTTTAGGGTTATTGTTAGGGTTTAGGCTTATGGATAGCATTATGGTTAGAGTTAGTGGTAGGGTTAGGGTTTAGGGTTTGGGGTTTAGAAGAAAGTTAGGCTCAGGATTTAGGTGTACGGTTAGGGTTAGTGTTTAGTTAGCGGTTAGGGGTTTTGGTGTTAGGTTTAGTTTTGGGGGGATTAGGGTTAGGTTTTAGGATTAGTGTTTGTGTTAGGGTTTGCATTAGGGCTGGGTTTAGGAATACTGTTAGGGTTAGTGTTTAGGTTTATGGTTGGTGTTAGGGGTTCAGGTTTAGTTAGGGTTAGGTTTTAGGTTAGGTTTTAGGGTTGGAGTTCAGGGTTGGGATTAGGATTAGGGTTGGGATTAGGATTAGGGTTGGGATTAGGATTAGGGTTCGGTTTAGCTTTGGGTTCGGTTTAGCTTTGGGTTCGGTTTAGCTTTGGGTTCGGTTTAGCTTTGGGTTCGGTTTAGCATTTAGTGTAAGGATTTAGCATTTAGGGTTGGGGGTCAGGGTTAGTGTTTAGGATTAAGGTTAAGGGTTCTGGTCATGATTTAGGACCAGGGTTATTGTTGGGATTAGGATTGGAGTTACAGTTATGCTTAGGTTTGGGATTGATGTTTAGGGTTTGAGTTTAGGCTCAAGGTTACGGTTGGGGTTAGAGTTAGGTTTATAGTTATGGTTTGTTTGTAGGGTTAAGATTATGGTTAGGTTGGGATTAGGAGTAGCGTTAGGGTTACGGGTTTGCGGGTTAGCGTTTGGGTTATGGGTTAATAGTTTTTAGGGTTAGGGCTATGTTTAGCATTAGAGGTTAGGATTAGTTAGGTTTCAAGTTACATTTTAGCATAAGAGTTTAGGTTTGGGTTAAGTTTTGTTAGGGTTTACAGTTACGGTTAGGTTTTGTTCAGGGTTGGGGTAGTGTTTTGTTTAGGGTAAAGGTTTAGTGTTTTAAGGTTAGGTTAGGGTTGTGGTGAGGGTTAGTGTTTTTGTGGTTAGGGTTGGGGGTCAAGGGTTAGTGTTTAGGGTTAGAGCTGTAAGGGTTATAGTTAAGATTTAGGATCAGAGTTATTTGGGGGATTGGAGTTAGGGTTGGGGTTACTATTATGGTTATGGCTTGGGCTTGTAGTTTAGAGTTAAGGTTTAGGGTTTGAGTTTAGGCTCAGGGTTTGGTTGTTGGTTTAGAATTAAGGGTACTGCTAGGGTTAGGTTTAGGGGTTAGGATTAGGAGTAGGGTTAGAGTTCAGCAGTTAGGTTGAGTGAAGTTCTGGGTTTAGGGTTTACGATCGGGGTTATGGTTTAGTATTTAGGGTTAGGTTAGGGTTACGGTTAAGGTTATAGTTTTGCGTTAGAGTTAAGGTTAGGGGTTAGGGTTTAGAATTAGGGTTAGGATTGGGTTTGGGCTAGTGTTAGGGTTTGTGATTTGTTTTAGGTTTAGGTTTAGGGTGTGGTTTTAGGTTAAGGGTTAGGGATAGGGTCAGGTTTTAGGGTTAGGTTTTGGGTTATGGCCTGGGCTAGAGATTAGGGCTAGGATTTAGTGTTAGGGTTTAGGTTTTGGATTAGGGTTTAAACTCAGGGTTAGGTTTGGTGTGGGGGTAAAGGTTGGGGCTACGGTTATGGTAGGAGTTGGGGTTGAGGGGTAGAGTTAGGGTTTAGAGTTTAGGAATAGGGAAAATGCAGAGTCCTGCACCTAGGGAGGAATAATCCTGTGTACCAATACAGGCTGGGAGCTGACCTGCTGGAAAGCAGCTCTGCGGAGAAGGACCTGGGGGTCCTGATGCACTACAAGTTGACCATGATCCAGCAATGTGCCCTTGTGGCCAAGAAAGCCAATGGCATTCTGGGTTGCATTAGGAAGAGCGCTGCCAGCAGGTGGAGGGAGGTGATCCTCCCCCTCTGCTCAGCCCTGGTGAGGCCACATCTGGAGTACTGTCTCATCTGAGGAAAGGCTGAGAGAGTTGGGCCTGTTCAGCCTGGAGGAGAGAAGACAGGAGGGTATCTTATCAATGTGTATAAATATCTGAAGGGAGAGTGTAGAGTTCTGAGGAGGAGGGAGGGGCTTGGTGGAGGTGGGGCTTATAGGTCTGCAGGTGTTGGTATCAAGGTGGACTCAGTGATGAGTGCCTCAGCTATGGTAGGGACTCAAAAGCCTGGAGATGTTGGGGGAAGTGTGGTACTGGTGGCAGGAGGATCTCAGTGGTTGGGGGGTCTCGGTGGCAGAAGTGGCTGAGTGCCATGGATACTTTTGTGGTGATAGGTCGGTCTCAGTGGTGGGAGGATCTTGGGTACAGTAGGTTATCGGCAGCCAGAGGGAGGCAGTGTCAGTCTCTGCTTGGTGGTGATCTTGGCTAGGTGGACAGAGGAAATCAGCATCAGGAAGGTGTAGGCAGTAAGGCAGGCTCAGTAGCCTCAGGAGGGCCACAGTGGCAGGAAGGCCTCGGCAGTGGGATAGTCTAGCTGACGGGAGGGCCTCAGCAGTGGGAGGGCTGGGCTAGTGGAGCGGACTTGGCTATGGCAGGGACTCAGTGGCTGCAGGTCAGTCCAGGTGGCAGGCAGGTCCCAATGGCAGGGTGGAGTCTGGGTGGCAAGAGGGGCTTGGCAGTGAGAGGGTCCTTGGCAGCCCACAGGTGTTGGCTGCAGGAAGGGCCTCAGGAGCTGGGGGGGGGGGGGTGATGGCAGCCTGAGGACTTGACAGCAGGAGGGGCTTGGTGGCGGGAGGGTTTAGGCGGCAGCAGGTCTGTCCTGGTGCCAGGCATATATTGATGGCAGAGTGTGGTCTTGGTGGTGGGAGGATGTGAGCATCACCCATGTCACAGAGGACTCACCCCTGCTTCACAGACGTGTCACATCCATAATCACACAACCCACATACACGTCACAGATGTCTCAAACCCATCTCAGTAGAATCAAACATGTGCGATACCATGTAACAAGCTTAACATCAGTGTTCCCAGTTGCAGGCAGGTATTGATGACGGGGGGTGGGCTCAGCAGCAGCAGGGGCTTAGTGGTGGGTGGGCCTCAGCAGTCTCAGCTCAGCAGTGGGAGGGACACAGCGGTGGCGTCGGCTCAGTTGCAATCTTGGCTCAGCAGAAGGTGGGACTTGGCAGTGGGAGGGGTTTGTCAGTGGGAGGGGTTTGGTGCCAGGTTGTGTGCAGCAGTGGTCTCAGCTTTGCAGAGGGAGGGGCTTGGCAGCAGTTTGATTTGGTGTCAGGAGGGCCTTGGCAGTCAGTTTCTTGATGAAAGGAGAGACTCACTAGACTGCAGGTGTTGGCTGCGTGTGGTCCTGAGGACAGGGAGGGGCTTAGCAGTGGGTGGGACATATAAGCCTGCAGGTGTTCATATCAAGGTGAACACAGTGATGGGATTGCCTCAGGCCTGCAAGAACTCAACAGCTTCGAGGTGTTTGCAGAAGAGTGGTCTCTGCTCTATGAAAATATTAGTGGTGCACTGAGGAACTTCAGGGGTAGGAGGCAGTCAGTGGCCTAGATGTTCTGTGACAATAGGGCAGTCTAAGTGGCTTAATTACAAGCCCTTGAGGATCTTGGGAACAGCAGACTATCAGCAGGACAAAGGACATGGAAGTAGTCTTGTCTTGGTGGTGATCTCAGCTTGCTGGCTGGAGGGCCTCAGCAAGGGAAGGGGACTTGTCAGAATGAAGGGGGTAGGCAGCAGGGCAGTTGCAGCGGCAGAAGGAGGGACAGGGCTATGGCAGGGTCTCAGTAGCTAAACGTCTTGCCTAGTGGTAGGTAGGTTTTGATGGCAGGGTGTGGTTTCGGTGGCAGAAGGCCCCCAGTGGTGGGAGGATCTGAGCAGTCAGAGGGGCTCAGCACTGGGAGGGCCATGGAAAGTATATCAAATGGCTGGGGGGAGACTTGGCTGCAGGAGGGTCTCGGCTATGACAGGGTCTCAACGAGACCTGCAGTTCAGTTGCAGTGTTGACAGGTCTTGATGGCAGGGTGTGGTTTCGGTGGCAGAAGGCCCCCAGTGGTGGGAGGATCTGAGCAGTCAGAGGGGCTCAGCACTGGGAGGGCCATGGAAAGTATATCAAATGGCTGGGGGGAGACTTGGCTGCAGGAGGGTCTCGGCTATGACAGGGTCTCAACGAGACCTGCAGTTCAGTTGCAGTGTTGACAGGTCTTGATGGCAGGGTGTGATCCCGGCGGCTGCAGGGTGTCAGCAGCAGGCAGGGTTGTGGTGAGCTTCAGCAGCATGATGGACATGATGGCAGTCTCATCTCAGCTGCAGTCTTTGCTTGACAGCAGTCTCAGCTTGGTGGTGGGAGGGTCTCAGCAGCTGTCTGATTTGGCAGCAGAAGGGCCTTGGCAGTTGAAGTTCCCTGGTGGAGAGAGGGACTCGGCAGCCTGCACGTTTTGGCTGCATTGGTTCTGGAAGGAGGAGCTCTGCTATTGGAATGTCTCAGCAGTGGATGCTGCTCAAAAGCCTGAAGGTGTTGGGAGCAGGCTGATAAAATCAGTGGGATGGACTCTAGGGCACAGGGCAGCCCTCCGCAGCAGGAGAACATAGTTTGCAGGAGGGCTTCTCTTGAGCACCCACAGGGTTGGTTTGGGACTGGGCAAGTCCTTCCAAATGGTGGTTTCTGGGGGAGTGAAAGTGACATGCCCTAGCAATGACCAGCCCCGACAAAGCATTAATTTCCCGCTACCCCAGGGAGGCTTGTGATGATTTTTAGGCTAATCGTGAGTTTTGAGCTTTTCTTGAGCTCGGAAGTTGTTGTTCTGAGCTGGGGATGTCCTTCCAAAAGGTTTTTCCTGGGAAAGAGAAATGGACTAGCCCAAGCAATGACCAGCAGTGAAAGAGTATTTTTTTTTCCCCTACCCTGGGCAGCTTGTGACTCTTTTCAAACTAACTGTGAGTTTTGAGTCTGTCTTGAGGGCCTACAGGATCGATTTGTGACTGGGGAATGCCTTCCAAGTGGTGTTTCCAGGGAACAGAAACTGTTGAGCCCAAGCAGTGAAAATCCCCCGAAGAGCTGCTTTTTTTTTTTTTTTTTTTTTTTTTTTTTTTTTTGTATGCCCATCTTGTGGAGGCTTGTGACTCTCTTTAAGCTAACTGCACATTTTGAGGGCCCACAGGATCAGTATGGGTTGGGGTTGGCCTGACAGTGTTTCCTGGAGGAGGGAAAAGGGCGGGCCCATCCATGACCAGGCCTAAAAGAGCATTTTTCGCTACCCTGGAGAAGTAGCAGTCTTTCACTGCTCGGGCTGGTCAATTTCACTTCCCCAGGAAACACTGCTTGGAAGGCAGTCCCCCGGCTCAAAACCACAGCCTCGAGGCTGAGAACTCACGCGTCCTCTGAAAAGCATCCCACACTTTCCAGGGCTGCGAAGAAATGGTCTTTCATGGCTGGTCATAGCTTGGGCATGTCAATTTCACTTCCCCAGGAAACACCCTTCGGAAGGACTTCCTCAGCACAGAAGCAGGACCTGGGTGCTGGAGAGACTCAAAACTCGCCACGACCTTGGAAAGCATCACCAGGCTTTCCGGCATGAAAGAAAATGCTCTTTCGTGGCTGGTCATTGCTTGAGCACCTCAACTTCACTCTCTGTCAGAAACACACTTTGCAAGGCATTCCCCAGTCCCTACTCGACCCAGTGGGCCCTGAAGTCAGGCTCAAAATTTGCGAGTCCCTAGAAAAGCATCACAAGCCTCACCGGAATGGAAGAAAATGCGCTTTCATAACTTGACGTTGCTTGAGCATGTCCACTTCGCTTTCCTAGGAAACACCCTTTGGAAGGACTTCCCCTGGCACAAAAGCACGACTTGGGTGCTGAAGAGACTCAAAACTCACCATTACCTTGAAAAGCATCACAAGCCTCGCCACAGCAGAAGAAAATGATATCACAGCACATCGATATGCCCTGACATTGATATGCCCTGACACGGAAATCACGGCACGTCAATATGCCCCAACATTGATACGCCCCCGACATCGATAGAGCTGCACCTCGATGTGCCCCAGTATGGTTGGAGCTGCACATCCATAGAATTGCGCATCGATGCACCCCGCACATCGATATGGCCCAACATCGATAGACCTGCACATCGACATGCCCCGACATCAATAGAGTGGCACATCAATACGTCCCGACACAGATAGAGCTGCACCTTGATAGAGCTGCACCTTGATAGAGCTGCACATTCATGTGCCCTGACATCGATACGCCTGGGCATCAATAGAGCGGCACATCGACACGCCCTGACATAGATAGAGCTGCACCTCGATAGAGCTGCACATCTACACGCCCGGACACTGATATGCCCCGACATTGATAGAGCTGCACGTTGGTACTCCCCGACATCGATAGAGCTGCACATCAGTGTGCCCTGATGTTGGTACAGCTGCACATCGATGCGCCCTGACATGACGGAGCTGCACATCGGTATGCCCCGCATATCGCTATGCCATGACATTGCTATGCCCTTGCATCGATGGGGCCACACATTGACACGCCGCGACATCAATGGAGCTGCAGATTGATACTCACTGACATCAATACTCCATGATATCAATATTCCCTGACATTGATAGAGCCGCACGTCGATATGTCCTGACACTGATAGAGCTGCACACCGATACGCCCTGACATGGACACGCCCTGATATCTTTAGAGCTGCACATCGACACGCCCCGACATCGACATGCCCCGAAATGCATAGAGCCGCACATATAAACGCCCTGACACAGATACGCCCCGACATCGATAGTGGCACACATTGAAACGCCCCGACATGGACAGAGCTGCATATCGATATGCCCCGACAATGATATGTCCCGATACCAATAGAGCTGCATATCGATACGCCCTGACATCGATATGTGCTGACATCGATAGAGACGCACATCGACATGCCCCGACATTGACACACCCCGACATTGATAGAGCCACTGTGGCAGACAGATGAGAGAACTTTTGCCTTAAACATTTCTTGGTACATAAGGTGCAAGCAAACCATAACCCCGAATGAGCCAGCTGTTCTGGGCGGAAACAGGACTGAGCTGCTGAGACCCCCAAAATGGTCTCCCTGCAACCACCTGGGACACACCAAGCCTGCGCCAAACCAGGGCATGATCGGGCAGAGACTTTGGGACCTGGACTGTAAATTATTGGCGCTTAGCACAACTTTTATAAAACTTGCTTAGCATGAGTGGCTAAATTTGCTGAAGCCTTAGGCCGCACTCCCTAGTTCAGTGAGAAAGGGCCCCAGAGCTGGTGCAGACTGGAAAGATAAGGGAGTTACAAGCAGTCTGCATTCCTGTGCTTCACACTCCACCAGGGAGGATGTCAAGGCTTTGAAGTGAGGCCTGCTTGGGTGCCAGGACCCTGGGAAACAAAGCCTCCCCTCACTGCTGAAACAGTGTTAATTAGGGGGGGATGTGGATTATATCCTCTTTGTCAGGACCTTGGGAGATAACACCTACTGTCACTGCTGGGGCAGTGCTAATTGCTGGAACAACACCTGTTTGTCAGGGCCTTGAGAGAGAAGGGCAGAACCCGAGGAATCAAAACACATTTGTCAGCAGAAACCGCAACAGTAAAGATAAGGGAGAAAAGCATCCTGCCTAGGAACAACGATGAGACCCAATAGGGAGCAGGAGACCCCAGACCCAAAAATTACTATTGGTCTGAACTACCGTGTGAGGGGTGGGAAACTTAATTTGAAAAAGCTATACTTGCCCAGGGATTTCTTTGTTCGAGGTCCCTCTTCGGAGGCACCCAACTCGAGCTGTAACTACAGCATGCGTGTCATTACAATTTATTTAATTTGCCTTGATTTGGCTCTGAACTTTCCAGTGGGAACCTAGGGTCGTACACTGCTCGAGTTGTAGTTACTGCACGCGCATCGCTAAAATTTACACCCGGGGTGAAGAGGACCAACGAGACACTGCTTGATCCACGGGTGGTGATACTTCTCCCCCTTTCCCTCTCTCTCTTTCTCTCTCTCCTCCCCTTCTCCTTTCCCCACCTTTTCTCCCCACTCTGTGAAAATAAAGTTAAAAGGTTGTACAATATTTGACCGATTGTAGCACCTTAATCTCGTCCTTGGGATCGTAACGAACCCTGTCGAGCTGTCGAGATCCACAGCTTTTGAGGCAGAGTCAGAGGGCTCGCTATCTCTGCATGTTTTTGACACGTGATGCCTATGGAAATCAAAGCTCCGGAAGGGCCCTCAATCCCGAAAATGGTCAGTGTCGATAGGCCTCGGTGCCTCCCAAGAGCAACACGGCCCACACACCGAAAGCTCGGCTTGCCTCTGGAGATCGGCAGCTCCCGCTGCCTATCGATAGGCATCGATATCCATCGGCAGCAATATTCTGGATGCCGATGGATATCGATGGCTATCGATAGGTGTGGAATTGGACAGGCTTTGATGCCCCTCGAGACCAAGAGGTATCGATGGTGAGACTCCTTGCATGCCTCCCAAGAATAGCATCGGCCCCATCCCAAAAGCTAAAATGCCTGTGGAGATCCACAGCGATGGCTAGGCATGGAGAGTTAGGCACGCCTCTCGCTCTCGATGCCTCCCGCTGGCTACGGAGCTGTCGAGATGCACAGCTTTTGAGGCAGAGTCAGAGGGCTCGCTATCTCTGCATGTTGCTGCCGGGCAAGGCCTACGGATATCACGGCTCTGGAAGGGCCCTCAATCCCGAAATGGTCAGTGTCCATAGGCCTCGGTGCCTCCCAAGAGCAACACGGCCCACACACCGAAAGCTCTGCATGCCTCTGGAGATGGGCAGCTCCCGCTGCCTATCGATAGGCATCGATATCCATTGGCAGCGATATTATGGATGCCGATGGATATCGTTGCCTATCGCTAGGTGTGGAATTGGACAGGATTCGATGCCCCTCGAGACCGAGGGGTATCGATGGCGAGACTCCTTGGATGCTTCCCAAGAAGAGTATCGGCCCCCTGCCAAAAGCTAAAATGCCCGTCTAGATCCACACGTCACGCGTGAAAAGGAGAGTTAGGCACGCCTCTTGCTCTCGATGCCTGCCGCTGGCTACGGAGCTGTGGAGATCCATAGCTTTTGAGGCACAGCTAGAGGGCTTGCTACCTCTGCATGTTGCTGCTGTGGAAGGCCTACGGAAATCAATGCTAGGCAGGGGTCCGCAGTCCCAAAAATGGTCAGTGTCGATAGGCCTCGGTGCCTCCCAAGAGCAACACAGCCCACACACCGAAAGCTCTGCATGCCTCTGGAGATGGGCAGCTCCCGCTGCCTATCGATAGGCATCAATATGCATCGGCAGCGATAATATCGATACCATTTGATATCGATGGCTATCGATAGGTGTGGAATTGGACAGGCTTCGATGCCCCTCGAGACCGAGAGGTATCGATGGTGAGACTCCTTGGATGCTTCCCAAGAAGAGGGTCGGCCCCGTGCCAAAAGCAAAAATGCCCGTGGAGATCCACACGTAGCCCTAGTCATGGAGAGTTAAGCACGCCTCTCCCTCTTGATGCCTCCCGCTGGCTACGGAGCTGTCGAATCCAAAGCTTTTGAGGCAGAGTCAGAGGGCTCGCTATCTCTGCATGTTTTTGATATGTGATGCCTATGGAATTCAAAGCTCCGGAAGGGCCCTCAATCCTGAAAATGGTCAGTGTCGATAGGCCTCGGTGCCTCCCAAGAGCAACACGGCCCACACACCGAAAGCTCGGCTTGCCTCTGGAGATGGGCAGCTCCTGCTGCCTACCGATAGGCATCGATATCCATCGGCAGCAATATTATGGATGCCGATGGATATCGATGGCTATCGATAGGTGTGGAATTGGACAGGCTTTGATGCCCCTCAAGACCGAGAGGTATCGATGGCGAGACTCCTTGGATGCCTCCCAAGAATAGCATCGGCCCCATCCCAAAAGCTAAAATGCCCGTCGAGATCCACACCGATCGCTAGGCATGGAGAGTTATGCACGCCTCTCCCTCCTGATGCCTCCCCCTGGCTACGGAGCTGTCGGGATGCACAGCTTTTGAGGCAAAGCGAGAGGGCTCGCTACCTCTGCATGTTGATGCCATGCAAGGCCTACGGATGTCAATGCTAGGCAAGGGCCCTCAATCGCAAAAATGGTCAGTCTCAATAGGCCTCGGTGCCTCCCAAGAGCAATACGGCCCACACACCGAAAGCTCGGCTTGCCTCTGGAGATCGGCAGCTCCCGCTGCCTACCGATCGACATCGATATCCATCGGCAGCAATATTATGGATGCCGATGGATATCGATGGCTATCGATAGGTGTGGAATTGGACAGGCTTCAATGCCCCTTGAGACCGAGAGGTATGGATGGTGAGACTCCTTGGATGCTTCCCTAGAATAGGATCGGCCCCCTGCCAAAAGCTAAAATGCCCGTCGAGATCCACACGTAATGCTAGAAATGGAGAATTAGGCACGCCTCTCCCTCTTGATGCCTCCCGCTGGCTACGGAGCTGTCGAGGTGCACAGCTTTTGAGGCAGAGCCTGAGGGCTTGCTATCTCTGCATTTTGCTGCCGTGCAAGGCCGACGGATGTCAATGCTAGGCAAGGGCCCTCAATCGCAAAAATGGTCAGTCTCAATAGGCCTCGGTGCCTCCCAAGAGCAACACGGCCCACACACCGAAAGCTCTGCATGCCTCCGGAGATGGGCAGCTCCCGCTGCCTACCGATAGGCATCGATATCCATCGGCAGCAATATTATGGATGCCGATGGATATCGATGGCTATCGATAGGTGTGGAATTGGACAGGCTTTGATGCCCCTCAAGACAAAGAGGGATCGATGGTGAGACTCCTTGCATGCCTCCCAAGAATAGCATCGGCCCCCTGCCAAAAGCTAAAATGCCCGTGGAGATCCACACCGATCGGTAGGCATGGAGAGTTTTGCATGCCTCTCCCTCTTGATGCCTCTCGCTAGCTACGGAGCTGTCGAGATGCACAGCTTTTGAGGCAGAGCGAGATGGCTTGCTACCTCTGCATGTTGCTGCCGGGCAAGGCCTACGGAAATCAGTGCTAGGCAAGGGTCCGCAGTCCCAAAAATGGTCAGTGTCGATAGGCCTCAGTGCCTCCCAAGAGCAACACGGCCCACACACCGAAAGCTCAGCTTGCCTCTGGAGATCGGCAGCTCCCGCTGCCTATCGATATGCATCGATATCCATCGGCAGCAATATTCTGGATGCCGATGGATATCGATGGCTATCGATAGGTGTGGAATTGGACAGGCTTCGATGCCCCTCGAGACAAAGAGTTATCGATGGCGAGACTCCTTGGATGCCTCCCAAGAATAGCATCGGCCCCCTGCCAAAAGCTAAAATGCCCGTCGAGATCCACACCGATCGCTAGGCATGGAGAGTTATGCATGCCTCTCCCTCTTGATGCCTCCCCCTGGCTATGGAGCTGTCGAGATGCACAGCTTTTGAGGCAGAGCCTGAGGGCTTGCTATGGCTGCATGTTGATGCCATGCAAGGCCTACGGAAATCAATGCTCCATAAGGGCCCTCAATCCTGAAAATGGTCAGTGTCGATAGGCCTTGGTGCCTCCCAAGAGCAACACGGCCCACACACCGAAAGCTCGGCTTGCCTCTGGAGATGGGCAGCTCCCGCTGCCTATCGATAGGCATCGATATCCATCGGCAGCAATATTATGGATGCCGATGGATATTGATGGCTATCGATAGGTGTGGAATTAGACAGGCTTCAATGCCCCTCGAGACCGAGAGGTATCGATGGCGAGACTCCTTGGATGCCTCCCAAGAATAGCATCGGCCCCATCCCAAAAGCTATAATGCCCGTCGAGATCCACACCGATCGCTAGGCATGGAGAGTTAAGCACGCCTCTCCCTCTTGATGCCTCCCCCTGGCTACGGAGCTGTCGAGATGCACAGCTTTTGAGGCAGAGCCTGAGGGCTTGCTACGGCTGCATGTTGATGCCATGCAAGGCCTACGGAAATCTATGCTCCATAAGGGCCCTCAATCCCCAAAATGGTCAGTGTCCATAGGCCTCGGTGCCTCCCAAGAGCAACACGGCCCACACACCGAAAGCTCGTCTTGCCTCTGGAGATGGGCAGCTCCCGCTGCCTATCGATAGGCATCGATATCCATCGGCAGCAATATTCTGGATGCCGATGGATATCGATGGCTATCGATAGGTGTGGAATTGGACAGGCTTCAATGCCCCTCGAGACCGAGAGGTATCGATGGCGAGACTCCTTGGATGCCTCCCAAGAATAGCATCGGCCCCATCCCAAAAGCTGAAATGCCCGTCGAGATCCACAGCGATGGCTAGGCATGGAGAGTTATGCACGCCTCTCCCTCCTGATGCCTCCCCCTGGCTACGGAGCTGTCGGGATGCACAGCTTTTGAGGCAAAGCGAGAGGGCTCGCTACCTCTGCATGTTGATGCCATGCAAGGCCTACGGAAATCAATGCTAGGCAAGGGCCCTCAATCCTGAAAATGATCAGTGTCGATAGGCCTTGGTGCCTCCCAAGAGCAACACGGCCCACACACCGAAAGCTCGGCTTGCCTCTGGAGATCGGCAGCTCCCGCTGCCTACCGATAGACATCGATATCCATCGGCAGCAATATTCTGGATGCCGATGGATATCGATGGCTATCGATAGGTGTGGAATTGGACAGGCTTCGATGCCCCTCGAGACCGAGAGGTATCGATGGTGAGACTCCTTGGATGCTTCCCAAGAAGAGGATCGGCCCCGTGCCAAAAGCAAAAATGCCCGTGGAGATCCACACGTAGCCCTAGTCATGGAGAGTTAAGCACGCCTCTCCCTCTTGATGCCTCCCGCTGGCTACGGAGCTGTCGAATCCAAAGCTTTTGAGGCAGAGTCAGAGGGCTCGCTATCTCTGCATGTTTTTGATATGTGATGCCTATGGAATTCAAAGCTCCGGAAGGGCCCTCAATCCTGAAAATGGTCAGTGTCGATAGGCCTCGGTGCCTCCCAAGAGCAACACGGCCCACACACCGAAAGCTCGGCTTGCCTCTGGAGATGGGCAGCTCCTGCTGCCTATCGATAGGCATCGATATCCATCGGCAGCAATATTATGGATGCCGATGGATATCGATGGCTATCGATAGGTGTGGAATTGGACAGGCTTTGATGCCCCTCGAGACAAAGAGTTATCGATGGCGAGACTCCTTGGATGCCTCCCAAGAATAGCATCGGCCCCATCCCAAAAGCTAAAATGCCCGTCGAGATCCACACCGATCGCTAGGCATGGAGAGTTATGCATGCCTCTCCCTCCTGATGCCTCCCCCTGGCTACGGAGCTGTCGGGATGCACAGCTTTTGAGGCAAAGCGAGAGGGCTTGCTATGGCTGCATGTTGATGCCATGCAAGGCCTGCGGATGTCAATGCTAGGCAAGGGTCCGCAGTCCCAGAAATGGTCAGTGTCGATAGGCCTCGGTGCCTCCCAAGAGCAATACGGCCCACACACCGAAAGCTCGGCTTGCCTCTGGAGATCGGCAGCTCCCGCTGCCTACCGATAGACATCGATATCCATCGGCAGCAATATTATGGATGCTGATGGATATCGATGGCTATCGATAGGTGTGGAATTGGACAGGCTTCGATGCCCCTCGAGACCGAGAGGTATCGATGGCGAGACTCCTTGGATGCTTCCCTAGAATAGGATCGGCCCCCTGCCAAAAGCTAAAATGCCCATCGAGATCCACACGTAATGCTAGAAATGGAGAATTAGGCACGCCTCTCCCTCTTGATGCCTCCCGCTGGCTATGGAGCTGTCGAGATGCACAGCTTTTGAGGCAGAGCCTGAGGGCTTGCTATCTCTGCATTTGGCTGCCGTGCAAGGCCTACGGATGTCAATGCTAGGCAAGGGCCCTCAATCGCAAAAATGGTCAGTCTCAATAGGCCTCGGTGCCTCCCAAGAGCAACACGGCCCACACACCGAAAGCTCTGCATGCCTCCGGAGATGGGCAGCTCCCGCTGCCTACCGATAGGCATCGATATCCATCGGCAGCAATATTATGGATGCCGATGGATATCGATGCCTATCGATAGGTGTGGAATTGGACAGGCTTCAATGCCCCTCAAGACAAAGAGTTATCGATGGCGAGACTCCTTGGATGCCTCCCAAGAATAGCATCGGCCCCATCCCAAAAGCTAAAATGCCCGTGGAGATCCACACCGATCGGTAGGCATGGAGAGTTTTGCATGCCTCTCCCTCTTGATGCCTCTCGCTAGCTACGGAGCTGTCGAGATGCACAGCTTTTGAGGCAGAGCGAGATGGCTTGCTACCTCTGCATGTTGCTGCCGGGCAAGGCCTACGGAAATCAGTGCTAGGCAAGGGTCCGCAGTCCCAAAAATGGTCAGTGTCGATAGGCCTCGGTGCCTCCCAAGAGCAACACGGCCCACACACCGAAAGCTCGGCTTGCCTCTGGAGATCGGCAGCTCCCGCTGCCTATCGATAGGCATCGATATCCATCGGCAGCAATATTCTGGATGCCGATGGATATCGATGGCTATCGATAGGTGTGGAATTGGACAGGCTTTGATGCCCCTCGAGACAAAGAGTTATCGATGGCGAGACTCCTTGGATGCTTCCCTAGAATAGGATCGGCCCCCTGCCAAAAGCTAAAATGCCCGTCGAGATCCACACCGATTGCTAGGCATGGAGAGTTATGCATGCCTCTCCCTCTTGATGCCTCCCGCTGGCTATGGAGCTGTCGAGATGCACAGCTTTTGAGGCAGAGCCTGAGGGCTTGCTACGGCTGCATGTTGATGCCATGCAAGGCCTACGGAAATCTATGCTCCATAAGGGCCCTCAATCCCCAAAATGGTCAGTGTCCATAGGCCTCGGTGCCTCCCAAGAGCAACACGGCCCACACACCGAAAGCTCGTCTTGCCTCTGGAGATGGGCAGCTCCCGCTGCCTACCGATAGGCATCGATATCCATCGGCAGCAATATTATGGATGCCGATGGATATCGATGGCTATCGATAGGTGTGGAATTGGACAGGCTTTGATGCCCCTCAAGACAAAGAGGGATCGATGGCGAGACTCCTTGGATGCCTCCCAAGAATAGCATCGGCCCCCTGCCAAAAGCTAAAATGCCCGTCGAGATCCACACCGATCGGTAGGCATGGAGAGTTTTGCATGCCTCTCCCTCTTGATGCCTCTCGCTAGCTACGGAGCTGTCGAGATGCACAGCTTTTGAGGCAGAGCGAGATGGCTTGCTACCTCTGCATGTTGCTGCCGGGCAAGGCCTACGGAAATCAGTGCTAGGCAAGGGTCCGCAGTCCCAAAAATGGTCAGTGTCGATAGGCCTCAGTGCCTCCCAAGAGCAACACGGCCCACACACCGAAAGCTCAGCTTGCCTCTGGAGATCGGCAGCTCCCGCTGCCTATCGATATGCATCGATATCCATCGGCAGCAATATTCTGGATGCCGATGGATATCGATGGCTATCGATAGGTGTGGAATTGGACAGGCTTCGATGCCCCTCGAGACAAAGAGTTATCGATGGCGAGACTCCTTGGATGCCTCCCAAGAATAGCATCGGCCCCCTGCCAAAAGCTAAAATGCCCGTCGAGATCCACACCGATCGCTAGGCATGGAGAGTTATGCATGCCTCTCCCTCTTGATGCCTCCCCCTGGCTATGGAGCTGTCGAGATGCACAGCTTTTGAGGCAGAGCCTGAGGGCTTGCTATGGCTGCATGTTGATGCCATGCAAGGCCTACGGAAATCAATGCTCCATAAGGGCCCTCAATCCTGAAAATGGTCAGTGTCGATAGGCCTTGGTGCCTCCCAAGAGCAACACGGCCCACACACCGAAAGCTCGGCTTGCCTCTGGAGATGGGCAGCTCCCGCTGCCTATCGATAGGCATCGATATCCATCGGCAGCAATATTATGGATGCCGATGGATATTGATGGCTATCGATAGGTGTGGAATTAGACAGGCTTCAATGCCCCTCGAGACCGAGAGGTATCGATGGCGAGACTCCTTGGATGCCTCCCAAGAATAGCATCGGCCCCATCCCAAAAGCTATAATGCCCGTCGAGATCCACACCGATCGCTAGGCATGGAGAGTTAAGCACGCCTCTCCCTCTTGATGCCTCCCCCTGGCTACGGAGCTGTCGAGATGCACAGCTTTTGAGGCAGAGCCTGAGGGCTTGCTACGGCTGCATGTTGATGCCATGCAAGGCCTACGGAAATCAATGCTCCATAAGGGCCCTCAATCCCCAAAATGGTCAGTGTCCATAGGCCTCGGTGCCTCCCAAGAGCAATACGGCCCACACACCGAAAGCTCGTCTTGCCTCTGGAGATGGGCAGCTCCCGCTGCCTATCGATAGGCATCGATATCCATCGGCAGCAATATTCTGGATGCCGATGGATATCGATGGCTATCGATAGGTGTGGAATTGGACAGGCTTCAATGCCCCTCGAGACCGAGAGGTATCGATGGCGAGACTCCTTGGATGCCTCCCAAGAATAGCATCGGCCCCATCCCAAAAGCTGAAATGCCCGTCGAGATCCACAGCGATGGCTAGGCATGGAGAGTTATGCACGCCTCTCCCTCCTGATGCCTCCCCCTGGCTACGGAGCTGTCGGGATGCACAGCTTTTGAGGCAAAGCGAGAGGGCTCGCTACCTCTGCATGTTGATGCCATGCAAGGCCTACGGAAATCAATGCTAGGCAAGGGCCCTCAATCCTGAAAATGATCAGTGTCGATAGGCCTTGGTGCCTCCCAAGAGCAACACGGCCCACACACCGAAAGCTCGGCTTGCCTCTGGAGATCGGCAGCTCCCGCTGCCTACCGATAGACATCGATATCCATCGGCAGCAATATTCTGGATGCCGATGGATATCGATGGCTATCGATAGGTGTGGAATTGGACAGGCTTCGATGCCCCTCGAGACCGAGAGGTATCGATGGTGAGACTCCTTGGATGCTTCCCAAGAAGAGGATCGGCCCCGTGCCAAAAGCAAAAATGCCCGTGGAGATCCACACGTAGCCCTAGTCATGGAGAGTTAAGCACGCCTCTCCCTCTTGATGCCTCCCGCTGGCTACGGAGCTGTCGAATCCAAAGCTTTTGAGGCAGAGTCAGAGGGCTCGCTATCTCTGCATGTTTTTGATATGTGATGCCTATGGAATTCAAAGCTCCGGAAGGGCCCTCAATCCTGAAAATGGTCAGTGTCGATAGGCCTCGGTGCCTCCCAAGAGCAACACGGCCCACACACCGAAAGCTCGGCTTGCCTCTGGAGATGGGCAGCTCCTGCTGCCTATCGATAGGCATCGATATCCATCGGCAGCAATATTATGGATGCCGATGGATATCGATGGCTATCGATAGGTGTGGAATTGGACAGGCTTTGATGCCCCTCGAGACAAAGAGTTATCGATGGCGAGACTCCTTGGATGCCTCCCAAGAATAGCATCGGCCCCATCCCAAAAGCTAAAATGCCCGTCGAGATCCACACCGATCGCTAGGCATGGAGAGTTATGCATGCCTCTCCCTCCTGATGCCTCCCCCTGGCTACGGAGCTGTCGGGATGCACAGCTTTTGAGGCAAAGCGAGAGGGCTTGCTATGGCTGCATGTTGATGCCATGCAAGGCCTGCGGATGTCAATGCTAGGCAAGGGTCCGCAGTCCCAGAAATGGTCAGTGTCGATAGGCCTCGGTGCCTCCCAAGAGCAATACGGCCCACACACCGAAAGCTCGGCTTGCCTCTGGAGATCGGCAGCTCCCGCTGCCTACCGATAGACATCGATATCCATCGGCAGCAATATTATGGATGCTGATGGATATCGATGGCTATCGATAGGTGTGGAATTGGACAGGCTTCGATGCCCCTCGAGACCGAGAGGTATCGATGGCGAGACTCCTTGGATGCTTCCCTAGAATAGGATCGGCCCCCTGCCAAAAGCTAAAATGCCCATCGAGATCCACACGTAATGCTAGAAATGGAGAATTAGGCACGCCTCTCCCTCTTGATGCCTCCCGCTGGCTATGGAGCTGTCGAGATGCACAGCTTTTGAGGCAGAGCCTGAGGGCTTGCTATCTCTGCATTTGGCTGCCGTGCAAGGCCTACGGATGTCAATGCTAGGCAAGGGCCCTCAATCGCAAAAATGGTCAGTCTCAATAGGCCTCGGTGCCTCCCAAGAGCAACACGGCCCACACACCGAAAGCTCTGCATGCCTCCGGAGATGGGCAGCTCCCGCTGCCTACCGATAGGCATCGATATCCATCGGCAGCAATATTCTGGATGCCGATGGATATCGATGCCTATCGATAGGTGTGGAATTGGACAGGCTTCAATGCCCCTCAAGACAAAGAGTTATCGATGGCGAGACTCCTTGGATGCCTCCCAAGAATAGCATCGGCCCCATCCCAAAAGCTAAAATGCCCGTGGAGATCCACACCGATCGGTAGGCATGGAGAGTTTTGCATGCCTCTCCCTCTTGATGCCTCTCGCTAGCTACGGAGCTGTCGAGATGCACAGCTTTTGAGGCAGAGCGAGATGGCTTGCTACCTCTGCATGTTGCTGCCGGGCAAGGCCTACGGAAATCAGTGCTAGGCAAGGGTCCGCAGTCCCAAAAATGGTCAGTGTCGATAGGCCTCGGTGCCTCCCAAGAGCAACACGGCCCACACACCGAAAGCTCGGCTTGCCTCTGGAGATCGGCAGCTCCCGCTGCCTATCGATAGGCATCGATATCCATCGGCAGCAATATTCTGGATGCCGATGGATATCGATGGCTATCGATAGGTGTGGAATTGGACAGGCTTTGATGCCCCTCGAGACAAAGAGTTATCGATGGCGAGACTCCTTGGATGCTTCCCTAGAATAGGATCGGCCCCCTGCCAAAAGCTAAAATGCCCGTCGAGATCCACACCGATTGCTAGGCATGGAGAGTTATGCATGCCTCTCCCTCTTGATGCCTCCCCCTGGCTATGGAGCTGTCGAGATGCACAGCTTTTGAGGCAGAGCCTGAGGGCTTGCTACGGCTGCATGTTGATGCCATGCAAGGCCTACGGAAATCTATGCTCCATAAGGGCCCTCAATCCCCAAAATGGTCAGTGTTGATAGGCCTTGGTGCCTCCCAAGAGCAACACGGCCCACACACCGAAAGCTCAGCTTGCCTCTGGAGATGGGCAGCTCCCGCTGCCTATCGATAGGCATCGATATCCATCGGCAGCAATATTATGGATGCCGATGGATATTGATGGCTATCGATAGGTGTGGAATTGGACAGGCTTCGATGCCCCTCGAGACCGAGAGGTATCGATGGTGAGACTCCTTGGATGCCTCCCAAGAATAGCATCGGCCCCATCCCAAAAGCTGAAATGCCCATCGAGATCCACACCGATCGCTAGGCATGGAGAGTTATGCATGCCTCTCCCTCTTGATGCCTCCCCCTGGCTATGGAGCTGTCGAGATGCACAGCTTTTGAGGCAGAGCCTGAGGGCTTGCTACGGCTGCATGTTGATGCCATGCAAGGCCTACGGAAATCTATGCTCCATAAGGGCCCTCAATCCCCAAAATGGTCAGTGTCGATAGGCCTCGGTGCCTCCCAAGAGCAACACGGCCCACACACCGAAAGCTCGGCTTGCCTCTGGAGATGGGCAGCTCCCGCTGCCTATCGATAGGCATCGATATCCATCGGCAGCAATATTATGGATGCCGATGGATATTGATGGCTATCGATAGGTGTGGAATTGGACAGGCTTCAATGCCCCTCGAGACCGAGAGGTATCGATGGCGAGACTCCTTGGATGCCTCCCAAGAATAGCATCGGCCCCATCCCAAAAGCTGAAATGCCCGTCGAGATCCACACCGATCGCTAGGCATGGAGAGTTATGCACGCCTCTCCCTCCTGATGCCTCCCCCTGGCTACGGAGCTGTCGGGATGCACAGCTTTTGAGGCAAAGCGAGAGGGCTCGCTACCTCTGCATGTTGATGCCATGCAAGGCCTACGGAAATCAATGCTAGGCAAGGGCCCTCAATCCTGAAAATGGTCAGTGTCGATAGGCCTTGGTGCCTCCCAAGAGCAATACGGCCCACACACCGAAAGCTCGGCTTGCCTCTGGAGATCGGCAGCTCCCGCTGCCTACCGATAGACATCGATATCCATCGGCAGCAATATTCTGGATGCCGATGGATATCGATGCCTATCGATAGGTGTGGAATTGGACAGGCTTCGATGCCCCTCGAGACCGAGAGGTATCGATGGCGAGACTCCTTGGATGCTTCCCTAGAATAGGATCGGCCCCCTGCCAAAAGCTAAAATGCCCGTCGAGATCCACACGTAATGCTAGAAATGGAGAATTAGGCACGCCTCTCCCTCTTGATGCCTCCCGCTGGCTACGGAGCTGTCGAGATGCACAGCTTTTGAGGCAGAGCCTGAGGGCTTGCTATCTCTGCATTTTGCTGCCGTGCAAGGCCTATGGATGTCAATGCTAGGCAAGGGCCCTCAATCGCAAAAATGGTCAGTCTCAATAGGCCTCGGTGCCTCCCAAGAGCAACACGGCCCACACACCGAAAGCTCTGCATGCCTCCGGAGATGGGCAGCTCCCGCTGCCTACCGATAGGCATCGATATCCATCGGCAGCAATATTATGGATGCCGATGGATATCGATGGCTATCGATAGGTGTGGAATTGGACAGGCTTCGATGCCCCTCGAGACAAAGAGTTATCGATGGCGAGACTCCTTGGATGCCTCCCAAGAATAGGATCGGCCCCATCCCAAAAGCTAAAATGCCCGTCGAGATCCACACCGCTCGCTAGGCATGGAGAGTTTTGCATGCCTCTCCCTCTTGATGCCTCTCGCTAGCTACGGAGCTGTCGAGATGCACAGCTTTTGAGGCAGAGCGAGAGGGCTTGCTACCTCTGCATGTTGCTGCCGGGCAAGGCCTACGGAAATCAATGCTAGGCAAGGGTCCGCAGTCCCAAAAATGGTCAGTGTCGATAGGCCTCGGTGCCTCCCAAGAGCAACACGGCCCACACACCGAAAGCTCAGCTTGCCTCTGGAGATCGGCAGCTCCCGCTGCCTATCAATAGGCATCGATATCCATCGGCAGCAATATTATGGATGCCGATGGATATCGATGCCTATCGATAGGTGTGGAATTGGACAGGCTTCGATGCCCCTCGAGACCGAGAGGTATCGATGGTGAGACTCCTTGGATGCTTCCCAAGAAGAGGGTCGGCCCCCTGCCAAAAGCAAAAATGCCCGTGGAGATCCACACGTAGCCCTAGTCATGGATAGTTAAGCACGCCTCTCCCTCTTGATGCCTCCCGCTGGCTACGGAGCTGTCGAATCCAAAGCTTTTGAGGCAGAGTCAGAGGGCTCGCTATCTCTGCATGTTTTTGATATGTGACGCCTATGGAATTCAAAGCTCCGGAAGGGCCCTCAATCCTGAAAATGGTCAGTGTCGATAGGCCTCGGTGCCTCCCAAGAGCAACACGGCCCACACACCGAAAGCTCGGCTTGCCTCTGGAGATCGGCAGCTCCCGCTGCCTATCGATAGGCATCGATATCCATCGGCAGCAATATTCTGGATGCCGATGGATATCGATGGCTATCGATAGGTGTGGAATTGGACAGGCTTTGATGCCCCTCGAGACAAAGAGTTATCGATGGCGAGACTCCTTGGATGCCTCCAAGAATAGGATCGGCCCCCTGCCAAAAGCTAAAATGCCCGTCGAGATCCACACCGATTGCTAGGCATGGAGAGTTATGCATGCCTCTCCCTCTTGATGCCTCCCCCTGGCTATGGAGCTGTCGAGATGCACAGCTTTTGAGGCAGAGCCTGAGGGCTTGCTACGGCTGCATGTTGATGCCATGCAAGGCCTACGGAAATCTATGCTCCATAAGGGCCCTCAATCCCCAAAATGGTCAGTGTTGATAGGCCTTGGTGCCTCCCAAGAGCAACACGGCCCACACACCGAAAGCTCGGCTTGCCTCTGGAGATGGGCAGCTCCCGCTGCCTATCGATAGGCATCGATATCCATCGGCAGCAATATTATGGATGCCGATGGATATTGATGGCTATCGATAGGTGTGGAATTGGACAGGCTTCGATGCCCCTCGAGACCGAGAGGTATCGATGGTGAGACTGCTTGGATGCCTCCCAAGAATAGCATCGGCCCCATCCCAAAAGCTAAAATGCCCGTCGAGATCCACACCGATCGCTAGGCATGGAGAGTTATGCATGCCTCTCCCTCTTGATGCCTCCCCCTGGCTATGGAGCTGTCGAGATGCACAGCTTTTGAGGCAGAGCCTGAGGGCTTGCTACGGCTGCATGTTGATGCCATGCAAGGCCTACGGAAATCTATGCTCCATAAGGGCCCTCAATCCCCAAAATGGTCAGTGTCGATAGGCCTCGGTGCCTCCCAAGAGCAACACGGCCCACACACCGAAAGCTCGGCTTGCCTCTGGAGATGGGCAGCTCCCGCTGCCTATCGATAGGCATCGATATCCATCGGCAGCAATATTATGGATGCCGATGGATATTGATGGCTATCGATAGGTGTGGAATTGGACAGGCTTCAATGCCCCTCGAGACCGAGAGGTATCGATGGCGAGACTCCTTGGATGCCTCCCAAGAATAGGATCGGCCCCATCCCAAAAGCTGAAATGCCCGTCGAGATCCACACCGATCGCTAGGCATGGAGAGTTATGCACGCCTCTCCCTCCTGATGCCTCCCCCTGGCTACGGAGCTGTCGGGATGCACAGCTTTTGAGGCAAAGCGAGAGGGCTCGCTACCTCTGCATGTTGATGCCATGCAAGGCCTACGGAAATCAATGCTAGGCAAGGGCCCTCAATCGCAAAAATGGTCAGTCTCAATAGGCCTTGGTGCCTCCCAAGAGCAATACGGCCCACACACCGAAAGCTCGGCTTGCCTCTGGAGATCGGCAGCTCCCGCTGCCTACCGATAGACATCGATATCCATCGGCAGCAATATTATGGATGCCGATGGATATCGATGGCTATCGATAGGTGTGGAATTGGACAGGCTTCGATGCCCCTCGAGACCGAGAGGTATCGATGGTGAGACTCCTTGGATGCTTCCCAAGAAGAGGATCGGCCCCGTGCCAAAAGCAAAAATGCCCGTGGAGATCCACACGTAGCCCTAGTCATGGAGAGTTAAGCACGCCTCTCCCTCTTGATGCCTCCCGCTGGCTACGGAGCTGTCGAATCCAAAGCTTTTGAGGCAGAGTCAGAGGGCTCGCTATCTCTGCATGTTTTTGATATGTGATGCCTATGGAATTCAAAGCTCCGGAAGGGCCCTCAATCCTGAAAATGGTCAGTGTCGATAGGCCTCGGTGCCTCCCAAGAGCAACACGGCCCACACACCGAAAGCTCGGCTTGCCTCTGCAGATCGGCAGCTCCTACTGCCTATCGATAGGCATCGATATCCATCGGCAGCAATATTATGGATGCCGATGGATATCGATGGCTATCGATAGGTGTGGAATTGGACAGGCTTTGATGCCCCTCGAGACAAAGAGTTATCGATGGCGAGACTCCTTGGATGCCTCCCAAGAATAGCATCGGCCCCATCCCAAAAGCTAAAATGCCCGTCGAGATCCACACCGATCGCTAGGCATGGAGAGTTATGCACGCCTCTCCCTCCTGATGCCTCCCCCTGGCTACGGAGCTGTCGGGATGCACAGCTTTTGAGGCAAAGCGAGAGGGCTCGCTACCTCTGCATGTTGATGCCATGCAAGGCCTGCGGATGTCAATGCTAGGCAAGGGTCCGCAGTCCCAGAAATGGTCAGTGTCGATAGGCCTCGGTGCCTCCCAAGAGCAACACGGCCCACACACCGAAAGCTCGGCTTGCCTCTGGAGATCGGCAGCTCCCGCTGCCTATCGATAGGCATTGATATCCATCGGCAGCAATATTATGGATGCCGATGGATATTGATGTCTTTCGGTAGGTGTGGAATTGGACAGGCTTCAATGCCCCTTGAGACCGAGAGGTATGGATGGTGAGACTCCTTGGATGCTTCCCTAGAATAGGATCGGCCCCCTGCCAAAAGCTAAAATGCCCGTCGAGATCCACACGTAATGCTAGAAATGGAGAATTAGGCACGCCTCTCCCTCTTGATGCCTGCCCCTGGCTACGGAGCTGTCGAGATGCACAGCTTTTGAGGCAGAGCCTGAGGGCTTGCTATCTCTGCATTTGGCTGCCGTGCAAGGCCTACGGATGTCAATGCTAGGCAAGGGCCCTCAATCGCAAAAATGGTCAGTCTCAATAGGCCTCGGTGCCTCCCAAGAGCAACACGGCCCACACACCGAAAGCTCTGCATGCCTCCGGAGATGGGCAGCTCCCGCTGCCTACCGATAGGCATCGATATCCATCGGCAGCAATATTATGGATGCCGATGGATATCGATGCCTATCGATAGGTGTGGAATTGGACAGGCTTCGATGCCCCTCGAGACAAAGAGTTATCGATGGCGAGACTCCTTGGATGCCTCCCAAGAATAGCATCGGCCCCATCCCAAAAGCTAAAATGCCCGTCGAGATCCACACCGATCGCTAGGCATGGAGAGTTTTGCATGCCTCTCCCTCTTGATGCCTCTCGCTAGCTACGGAGCTGTCGAGATGCACAGCTTTTGAGGCAGAGCGAGAGGGCTTGCTACCTCTGCATGTTGCTGCCGGGCAAGGCCTACGGAGATCAATGCTAGGCAAGGGTCCGCAGTCCCAAAAATGGTCAGTGTCGATAGGCCTCGGTGCCTCCCAAGAGCAACACGGCCCACACACCGAAAGCTCAGCTTGCCTCTGGAGATCGGCAGCTCCCGCTGCCTATCAATAGGCATCGATATCCATCGGCAGCAATATTATGGATGCCGATGGATATCGATGCCTGTCGACAGGTGTGGAATTGGACAGGCTTCAATGCCCCTCGAGACCGAGAGGTATCGATGGCGAGACTCCTTGGATGCCTCCCAAGAATAGCATCGGCCCCCTGCCAAAAGCTAAAATGCCCGTCGAGATCCACAGCGATGGCTAGGCATGGAGAGTTAAGCACGCCTCTCCCTCTTGATGCCTGCCCCTGGCTACGGAGCTGTCGGGATGCACAGCGTTTGAGCAAAGCGAGAGGGCTCGCTACCTCTGCATGTTCATGCCATGCAAGGCCTACGGAGATCAATGCTAGGCAAGGGTCCGCAGTCCCAAAAATGGTCAGTGTCGATAGGCCTCGGTGCCTCCCAAGAGCAACACGGCCCACACACCAAAAGCTCGGCTTGCCTCTGGAGATGGGCAGCTCCCGCTGCCTATCGATAGGCATCGATATCCATCGGCAGCAATATTCTGGATGCCGATGGATATCGATGGCTATCGATAGGTGTGGAATTGGACAGGCTTTGATGCCCCTCGAGACCGAGAGGTGTCGATGGTGAGACTGCTTGGATGCTTCCCAAGAAGAGGGTCGGCCCCGTGCCAAAAGCAAAAATGCCCGTGGAGATCCACACGTAGCCCTAGTCATGGAGAGTTAAGCACGCCTCTCCCTCTTGATGCCTCCCGCTGGCTACGGAGCTGTCGAATCCAAAGCTTTTGAGGCAGAGTCAGAGGGCTCGCTATCTCTGCATGTTTTTGATATGTGATGCCTATGGAATTCAAAGCTCCGGAAGGGCCCTCAATCCTGAAAATGGTCAGTGTCGATAGGCCTCGGTGCCTCCCAAGAGCAACACGGCCCACACACCGAAAGCTCGGCTTGCCTCTGGAGATCGGCAGCTCCCGCTGCCTATCGATAGGCATCGATATCCATCGGCAGCAATATTATGGATGCCGATGGATATCGATGGCTATCGATAGGTGTGGAATTGGACAGGCTTTGATGCCCCTCGAGACAAAGAGTTATCGATGGCGAGACTCCTTGGATGCCTCCCAAGAATAGCATCGGCCCCATCCCAAAAGCTAAAATGCCCGTCGAGATCCACACCGATCGCTAGGCATGGAGAGTTATGCATGCCTCTCCCTCTTGATGCCTCCCCCTGGCTATGGAGCTGTCGAGATGCACAGCTTTTGAGGCAGAGCCTGAGGGCTTGCTACGGCTGCATGTTGATGCCATGCAAGGCCTACGGAAATCTATGCTCCATAAGGGCCCTCAATCCCCAAAATGGTCAGTGTTGATAGGCCTTGGTGCCTCCCAAGAGCAACACGGCCCACACACCGAAAGCTCGGCTTGCCTCTGGAGATGGGCAGCTCCCGCTGCCTATCGATAGGCATCGATATCCATCGGCAGCAATATTATGGATGCCGATGGATATCGATGGCTATCGATAGGTGTGGAATTGGACAGGCTTCGATGCCCCTCGAGACCGAGAGGTATCGATGGTGAGACTGCTTGGATGCCTCCCAAGAATAGCATCGGCCCCATCCCAAAAGCTAAAATGCCCGTCGAGATCCACACCGATCGCTAGGCATGGAGAGTTATGCACGCCTCTCCCTCCTGATGCCTCCCGCTGGCTACGGAGCTGTCGAATCCAAAGCTTTTGAGGCAGAGTCAGAGGGCTCGCTATCTCTGCATGTTTTTGATATGTGATGCCTATGGAATTCAAAGCTCCGGAAGGGCCCTCAATCCTGAAAATGGTCAGTGTCGATAGGCCTCGGTGCCTCCCAAGAGCAACACGGCCCACACACCGAAAGCTCGGCTTGCCTCTGGAGATGGGCAGCTCCCGCTGCCTATCGATAGGCATCGATATCCATCGGCAGCAATATTATGGATGCCGATGGATATCGATGGCTATCGATAGGTGTGGAATTGGACAGGCTTTGATGCCCCTCGAGACAAAGAGTTATCGATGGCGAGACTCCTTGGATGCCTCCCAAGAATAGCATCGGCCCCCTGCCAAAAGCTAAAATGCCCGTCGAGATCCACACCGATCGCTAGGCATGGAGAGTTATGCATGCCTCTCCCTCCTGATGCCTCCCCCTGGCTACGGAGCTGTCGGGATGCACATCTTTTGAGGCAAAGCGAGAGGGCTCGCTACCTCTGCATGTTGATGCCATGCAAGGCCTGCGGATGTCAATGCTAGGCAAGGGTCCGCAGTCCCAGAAATGGTCAGTGTCGATAGGCCTCGGTGCCTCCCAAGAGCAACACGGCCCACACACCGAAAGCTCGGCTTGCCTCTGGAGATCGGCAGCTCCCGCTGCCTATCGATAGGCATTGATATCCATCGGCAGCAATATTATGGATGCCGATGGATATTGATGTCTTTCTGTAGGTGTGGAATTGGACAGGCTTCAATGCCCCTTGAGACCGAGAGGTATGGATGGTGAGACTCCTTGGATGCTTCCCTAGAATAGGATCGGCCCCCTGCCAAAAGCTAAAATGCCCGTCGAGATCCACACGTAATGCTAGAAATGGAGAATTAGGCACGCCTCTCCCTCTTGATGCCTGCCCCTGGCTACGGAGCTGTCGAGATGCACAGCTTTTGAGGCAGAGCCTGAGGGCTTGCTATCTCTGCATTTGGCTGCCGTGCAAGGCCTACGGATGTCAATGCTAGGCAAGGGCCCTCAATCGCAAAAATGGTCAGTCTCAATAGGCCTCGGTGCCTCCCAAGAGCAACACGGCCCACACACCGAAAGCTCTGCATGCCTCCGGAGATGGGCAGCTCCCGCTGCCTACCGATAGGCATCGATATCCATCGGCAGCAATATTCTGGATGCCGATGGATATCGATGGCTATCGATAGGTGTGGAGTTGGACAGGCTTCGATGCCCCTCGAGACCGAGAGGTATCGATGGCGAGACTCCTTGGATGCCTCCCAAGAATAGCATCGGCCCCCTGCCAAAAGCTAAAAGGCCCGTGGAGATCCACACCGATTGGTAGGCATGGAGAGTTTTGCATGCCTCTCCCTCTTGATGCCTCTCGCTAGCTACGGAGCTGTCGAGATGCACAGCTTTTGAGGCAGAGCGAGAGGGCTTGCTACCTCTGCATGTTGCTGCCGGGCAAGGCCTACGGAAATCAATGCTAGGCAAGGGTCCGCAGTCCCAAAAATGGTCAGTGTCGATAGGCCTCGGTGCCTCCCAAGAGCAACACGGCCCACACACCGAAAGCTCGGCTTGCCTCTGGAGATCGGCAGCTCCCGCTGCCTATCGATAGGCATCGATATCCATCGGCAGCAATATTATGGATGCCGATGGATATCGATGGCTATCGATAGGTGTGGAATTGGACAGGCTTCAATGCCCCTCGAGACCGAGAGGTATCGATGGCGAGACTCCTTGGATGCCTCCCAAGAATAGGATCGGCCCCCTGCCAAAAGCTAAAATGCCCGTCGAGATCCACAGCGATGGCTAGGCATGGAGAGTTATGCACGCCTCTCCCTCTTGATGCCTGCCCCTGGCTACGGAGCTGTCGGGATGCACAGCGTTTGAGCAAAGCGAGAGGGCTCGCTACCTCTGCATGTTCATGCCATGCAAGGCCTACGGAGATCAATGCTAGGCAAGGGTCCGCAGTCCCAAAAATGGTCAGTGTCGATAGGCCTCGGTGCCTCCCAAGAGCAACACGGCCCACACACCAAAAGCTCGGCTTGCCTCTGGAGATGGGCAGCTCCCGCTGCCTATCGATAGGCATTGATATCCATCGGCAGCAATATTATGGATGCCGATGGATATTGATGTCTTTCTGTAGGTGTGGAATTGGACAGGCTTCAATGCCCCTTGAGACCGAGAGGTATGGATGGTGAGACTCCTTGGATGCTTCCCTAGAATAGGATCGGCCCCCTGCCAAAAGCTAAAATGCCCGTCGAGATCCACACGTAATGCTAGAAATGGAGAATTAGGCACGCCTCTCCCTCTTGATGCCTGCCCCTGGCTACGGAGCTGTCGAGATGCACAGCTTTTGAGGCAGAGCCTGAGGGCTTGCTATCTCTGCATTTGGCTGCCGTGCAAGGCCTACGGATGTCAATGCTAGGCAAGGGCCCTCAATCGCAAAAATGGTCAGTCTCAATAGGCCTCGGTGCCTCCCAAGAGCAACACGGCCCACACACCGAAAGCTCTGCATGCCTCCGGAGATGGGCAGCTCCCGCTGCCTACCGATAGGCATCGATATCCATCGGCAGCAATATTCTGGATGCCGATGGATATCGATGGCTATCGATAGGTGTGGAGTTGGACAGGCTTCGATGCCCCTCGAGACCGAGAGGTATCGATGGCGAGACTCCTTGGATGCCTCCCAAGAATAGCATCGGCCCCCTGCCAAAAGCTAAAAGGCCCGTGGAGATCCACACCGATTGGTAGGCATGGAGAGTTTTGCATGCCTCTCCCTCTTGATGCCTCTCGCTAGCTACGGAGCTGTCGAGATGCACAGCTTTTGAGGCAGAGCGAGAGGGCTTGCTACCTCTGCATGTTGCTGCCGGGCAAGGCCTACGGAAATCAATGCTAGGCAAGGGTCCGCAGTCCCAAAAATGGTCAGTGTCGATAGGCCTCGGTGCCTCCCAAGAGCAACACGGCCCACACACCGAAAGCTCGGCTTGCCTCTGGAGATCGGCAGCTCCCGCTGCCTATCGATAGGCATCGATATCCATCGGCAGCAATATTATGGATGCCGATGGATATCGATGGCTATCGATAGGTGTGGAATTGGACAGGCTTCAATGCCCCTCGAGACCGAGAGGTATCGATGGCGAGACTCCTTGGATGCCTCCCAAGAATAGGATCGGCCCCCTGCCAAAAGCTAAAATGCCCGTCGAGATCCACAGCGATGGCTAGGCATGGAGAGTTATGCACGCCTCTCCCTCTTGATGCCTGCCCCTGGCTACGGAGCTGTCGGGATGCACAGCGTTTGAGCAAAGCGAGAGGGCTCGCTACCTCTGCATGTTCATGCCATGCAAGGCCTACGGAGATCAATGCTAGGCAAGGGTCCGCAGTCCCAAAAATGGTCAGTGTCGATAGGCCTCGGTGCCTCCCAAGAGCAACACGGCCCACACACCAAAAGCTCGGCTTGCCTCTGGAGATGGGCAGCTCCCGCTGCCTATCGATAGGCATCGATATCCATCGGCAGCAATATTCTGGATGCCGATGGATATCGATGGCTATCGATAGGTGTGGAATTGGACAGGCTTCGATGCCCCTCGAGACCGAGAGGTGTCGATGGTGAGACTGCTTGGATGCTTCCCAAGAAGAGGGTCGGCCCCGTGCCAAAAGCAAAAATGCCCGTGGAGATCCACACGTAGCCCTAGTCATGGAGAGTTAAGCACGCCTCTCCCTCTTGATGCCTCCCCCTGGCTACGGAGCTGTCGAATCCAAAGCTTTTGAGGCAGAGTCAGAGGGCTCGCTATCTCTGCATGTTTTTGATATGTGATGCCTATGGAATTCAAAGCTCCGGAAGGGCCCTCAATCCTGAAAATGGTCAGTGTCGATAGGCCTCGGTGCCTCCCAAGAGCAACACGGCCCACACACCGAAAGCTCGGCTTGCCTCTGGAGATGGGCAGCTCCCGCTGCCTATCGATAGGCATCGATATCCATCGGCAGCAATATTCTGGATGCCGATGGATATTGATGTCTTTTGGTAGGTGTGGAATTGGACAGGCTTTGATGCCCCTCGAGACAAAGAGTTATCGATGGCGAGACTCCTTGGATGCTTCCCTAGAATAGCATCGGCCCCATCCCAAAAGCTAAAATGCCCGTCGAGATCCACACCGATCGCTAGGCATGGAGAGTTATGCACGCCTCTCCCTCCTGATGCCTCCCCCTGGCTACGGAGCTGTCGGGATGCACAGCTTTTGAGGCAAAGCGAGAGGGCTCGCTACCTCTGCATGTTGATGCCATGCAAGGCCTACGGATGTCAATGCTAGGCAAGGGTCCGCAGTCCCAGAAATGGTCAGTGTCGATAGGCCTCGGTGCCTCCCAAGAGCAATACGGCCCACACACCGAAAGCTCGGCTTGCCTCTGGAGATCGGCAGCTCCCGCTGCCTACCGATAGACATCGATATCCATCGGCAGCAATATTATGGATGCCGATGGATATCGATGGCTATCGATAGGTGTGGAATTGGACAGGCTTCGATGCCCCTCGAGACCGAGAGGTATCGATGGCGAGACTCCTTGGATGCTTCCCAAGAAGAGGATCGGCCCCGTGCCAAAAGCAAAAATGCCCGTGGAGATCCACACGTAGCCCTAGTCATGGAGAGTTAAGCACGCCTCTCCCTCTTGATGCCTCCCGCTGGCTACGGAGCTGTCGAATCCAAAGCTTTTGAGGCAGAGTCAGAGGGCTCGCTATCTCTGCATGTTTTTGATATGTGATGCCTATGGAATTCAAAGCTCCGGAAGGGCCCTCAATCCTGAAAATGGTCAGTGTCGATAGGCCTCGGTGCCTCCCAAGAGCAACACGGCCCACACACCAAAAGCTCGGCTTGCCTCTGGAGATGGGCAGCTCCCGCTGCCTATCGATAGGCATTGATATCCATCGGCAGCAATATTATGGATGCCGATGGATATTGATGTCTTTCGGTAGGTGTGGAATTGGACAGGCTTCGATGCCCCTTGAGACCGAGAGGTATGGATGGTGAGACTCCTTGGATGCTTCCCTAGAATAGCATCGGCCCCCTGCCAAAAGCTAAAATGCCCGTCGAGATCCACACGTAATGCTAGAAATGGAGAATTAGGCACGCCTCTCCCTCTTGATGCCTCCCGCTGGCTACGGAGCTGTCGAGATGCACAGCTTTTGAGGCAGAGCCTGAGGGCTTGCTATTTCTGCATTTTGCTGCCGGGCAAGGCCTACGGATGTCAATGCTAGGCAGGGGCCCTCAATCGCAAAAATGGTCAGTCTCAATAGGCCTCGGTGCCTCCCAAGAGCAACACGGCCCACACACCGAAAGCTCTGCATGCCTCCGGAGATGGGCAGCTCCCGCTGCCTACCGATAGGCATCGATATCCATCGGCAGCAATATTCTGGATGCCGATGGATATCGATGGCTATCGATAGGTGTGGAGTTGGACAGGCTTCGATGCCCCTCGAGACCGAGAGGTATCGATGGCGAGACTCCTTGGATGCCTCCCAAGAATAGCATCGGCCCCCTGCCAAAAGCTAAAAGGCCCGTGGAGATCCACACCGATCGGTAGGCATGGAGAGTTTTGCATGCCTCTCCCTCTTGATGCCTCTCGCTAGCTACGGAGCTGTCGAGATGCACAGCTTTTGAGGCAGAGCGAGAGGGCTTGCTACCTCTGCATGTTGCTGCCGGGCAAGGCCTACGGAAATCAATGCTAGGCAAGGGTCCGCAGTCCCAAAAATGGTCAGTGTCGATAGGCCTCGGTGCCTCCCAAGAGCAACACGGCCCACACACCGAAAGCTCGGCTTGCCTCTGGAGATCGGCAGCTCCCGCTGCCTATCGATAGGCATCGATATCCATCGGCAGCAATATTATGGATGCCGATGGATATCGATGGCTATCGATAGGTGTGGAATTGGACAGGCTTCAATGCCCCTCGAGACCGAGAGGTATCGATGGCGAGACTCCTTGGATGCCTCCCAAGAATAGGATCGGCCCCCTGCCAAAAGCTAAAATGCCCGTCGAGATCCACAGCGATGGCTAGGCATGGAGAGTTATGCACGCCTCTCCCTCTTGATGCCTGCCCCTGGCTACGGAGCTGTCGGGATGCACAGCGTTTGAGCAAAGCGAGAGGGCTCGCTACCTCTGCATGTTCATGCCATGCAAGGCCTACGGAGATCAATGCTAGGCAAGGGTCCGCAGTCCCAAAAATGGTCAGTGTCGATAGGCCTCGGTGCCTCCCAAGAGCAACACGGCCCACACACCAAAAGCTCGGCTTGCCTCTGGAGATGGGCAGCTCCCGCTGCCTATCGATAGGCATCGATATCCATCGGCAGCAATATTCTGGATGCCGATGGATATCGATGCCTATCGATAGGTGTGGAATTGGACAGGCTTCGATGCCCCTCGAGACCGAGAGGTGTCGATGGTGAGACTGCTTGGATGCTTCCCAAGAAGAGGGTCGGCCCCGTGCCAAAAACAAAAATGCCCGTGGAGATCCACACGTAGCCCTAGTCATGGAGAGTTAAGCACGCCTCTCCCTCTTGATGCCTCCCCCTGGCTACGGAGCTGTCGAATCCAAAGCTTTTGAGGCAGAGTCAGAGGGCTCGCTATCTCTGCATGTTTTTGATATGTGATGCCTATGGAATTCAAAGCTCCGGAAGGGCCCTCAATCCTGAAAATGGTCAGTGTCGATAGGCCTCGGTGCCTCCCAAGAGCAACACGGCCCACACACCGAAAGCTCGGCTTGCCTCTGGAGATGGGCAGCTCCCGCTGCCTATCGATAGGCATCGATATCCATCGGCAGCAATATTCTGGATGCCGATGGATATTGATGTCTTTTGGTAGGTGTGGAATTGGACAGGCTTTGATGCCCCTCGAGACAAAGAGTTATCGATGGCGAGACTCCTTGGATGCTTCCCTAGAATAGCATCGGCCCCATCCCAAAAGCTAAAATGCCCGTCGAGATCCACACCGATCGCTAGGCATGGAGAGTTATGCACGCCTCTCCCTCCTGATGCCTCCCCCTGGCTACGGAGCTGTCGGGATGCACAGCTTTTGAGGCAAAGCGAGAGGGCTCGCTACCTCTGCATGTTGATGCCATGCAAGGCCTACGGATGTCAATGCTAGGCAAGGGTCCGCAGTCCCAGAAATGGTCAGTGTCGATAGGCCTCGGTGCCTCCCAAGAGCAATACGGCCCACACACCGAAAGCTCGGCTTGCCTCTGGAGATCGGCAGCTCCCGCTGCCTACCGATAGACATCGATATCCATCGGCAGCAATATTATGGATGCCGATGGATATCGATGGCTATCGATAGGTGTGGAATTGGACAGGCTTCGATGCCCCTCGAGACCGAGAGGTATCGATGGCGAGACTCCTTGGATGCTTCCCAAGAAGAGGATCGGCCCCGTGCCAAAAGCAAAAATGCCCGTGGAGATCCACACGTAGCCCTAGTCATGGAGAGTTAAGCACGCCTCTCCCTCTTGATGCCTCCCGCTGGCTACGGAGCTGTCGAATCCAAAGCTTTTGAGGCAGAGTCAGAGGGCTCGCTATCTCTGCATGTTTTTGATATGTGATGCCTATGGAATTCAAAGCTCCGGAAGGGCCCTCAATCCTGAAAATGGTCAGTGTCGATAGGCCTCGGTGCCTCCCAAGAGCAACACGGCCCACACACCGAAAGCTCGGCTTGCCTCTGGAGATGGGCAGCTCCCGCTGCCTATCGATAGGCATTGATATCCATCGGCAGCAATATTATGGATGCCGATGGATATTGATGTCTTTCGGTAGGTGTGGAATTGGACAGGCTTCGATGCCCCTTGAGACCGAGAGGTATGGATGGTGAGACTCCTTGGATGCTTCCCTAGAATAGGATCGGCCCCCTGCCAAAAGCTAAAATGCCCGTCGAGATCCACACGTAATGCTAGAAATGGAGAATTAGGCACGCCTCTCCCTCTTGATGCCTCGCGCTGGCTACGGAGCTGTCGAGATGCACAGCTTTTGAGGCAGAGCCTGAAGGCTTGCTATTTCTGCATTTTGCTGCCGTGCAAGGCCTACGGATGTCAATGCTAGGCAGGGGCCCTCAATCGCAAAAATGGTCAGTCTCAATAGGCCTCGGTGCCTCCCAAGAGCAACACGGCCCACACACCGAAAGCTCTGCATGCCTCCGGAGATGGGCAGCTCCCGCTGCCTATCGATAGGCATCGATATCCATCGGCAGCAATATTATGGATGCCGATGGATATCGATGCCTATCGATAGGTGTGGAATTGGACAGGCTTCGATGCCCCTCGAGACCGAGAGGTATCGATGGCGAGACTCCTTGGATGCCTCCCAAGAATAGCATCGGCCCCCTGCCAAAAGCTAAAAGGCCCGTGGAGATCCACACCGAACGGTAGGCATGGAGAGTTTTGCATGCCTCTCCCTCTTGATGCCTCCCCCTGGCTACGGAGCTGTCGAGATGCACAGCTTTTGAGGCAGAGCGAGAGGGCTTGCTACCTCTGTATGTTGCTGCCGGGCAAGGCCTACGGAAATCAATGCTAGGCAAGGGTCCGCAGTCCCAAAAATGGTCAGTGTCGATAGGCCTCGGTGCCTCCCAAGAGCAACACGGCCCACACACCGAAAGCTCAGCTTGCCTCTGGAGATCGGCAGCTCCCGCTGCCTATCGATAGGCATCGATATCCATCGGCAGCAATATTATGGATGCCGATGGATATCGATGCCTATCGATAGGTGTGGAATTGGACAGGCTTCAATGCCCCTCGAGACCGAGAGGTATCGATGGCGAGACTCCTTGGATGCCTCCCAAGAATAGGATCGGCCCCCTGCCAAAAGCTAAAATGCCCGTCGAGATCCACACCGATGGCTAGGCATGGAGAGTTATGCACGCCTCTCCCTCTTGATGCCTGCCCCTGGCTACGGAGCTGTCGGGATGCACAGCGTTTGAGCAAAGCGAGAGGGCTCGCTACCTCTGCATGTTCATGCCATGCAAGGCCTACGGAGATCAATGCTAGGCAAGGGTCCGCAGTCCCAAAAATGGTCAGTGTCGATAGGCCTCGGTGCCTCCCAAGAGCAACACGGCCCACACACCAAAAGCTCGGCTTGCCTCTGGAGATGGGCAGCTCCCGCTGCCTATCGATAGGCATCGATATCCATCGGCAGCAATATTCTGGATGCCGATGGATATTGATGTCTTTTGGTAGGTGTGGAATTGGACAGGCTTTGATGCCCCTCGAGACAAAGAGTTATCGATGGCGAGACTCCTTGGATGCTTCCCTAGAATAGCATCGGCCCCATCCCAAAAGCTAAAATGCCCGTCGAGATCCACACCGATCGCTAGGCATGGAGAGTTATGCACGCCTCTCCCTCCTGATGCCTCCCCCTGGCTACGGAGCTGTCGGGATGCACAGCTTTTGAGGCAAAGCGAGAGGGCTCGCTACCTCTGCATGTTGATGCCATGCAAGGCCTACGGATGTCAATGCTAGGCAAGGGTCCGCAGTCCCAGAAATGGTCAGTGTCGATAGGCCTCGGTGCCTCCCAAGAGCAATACGGCCCACACACCGAAAGCTCGGCTTGCCTCTGGAGATCGGCAGCTCCCGCTGCCTACCGATAGACATCGATATCCATCGGCAGCAATATTATGGATGCCGATGGATATCGATGGCTATCGATAGGTGTGGAATTGGACAGGCTTCGATGCCCCTCGAGACCGAGAGGTATCGATGGCGAGACTCCTTGGATGCTTCCCAAGAAGAGGGTCGGCCCCGTGCCAAAAGCAAAAATGCCCGTGGAGATCCACACGTAGCCCTAGTCATGGAGAGTTAAGCACGCCTCTCCCTCTTGATGCCTCCCGCTGGCTACGGAGCTGTCGAATCCAAAGCTTTTGAGGCAGAGTCAGAGGGCTCGCTATCTCTGCATGTTTTTGATATGTGATGCCTATGGAATTCAAAGCTCCGGAAGGGCCCTCAATCCTGAAAATGGTCAGTGTCGATAGGCCTCGGTGCCTCCCAAGAGCAACACGGCCCACACACCGAAAGCTCGGCTTGCCTCTGGAGATGGGCAGCTCCCGCTGCCTATCGATAGGCATTGATATCCATCGGCAGCAATATTATGGATGCCGATGGATATTGATGTCTTTCGGTAGGTGTGGAATTGGACAGGCTTCAATGCCCCTCAAGACAAAGAGGGATCGATGGCGAGACTCCTTGGATGCCTCCCAAGAATAGCATCGGCCCCCTGCCAAAAGCTAAAATGCCCGTCGAGATCCACACCGATCGGTAGGCATGGAGAGTTTTGCATGCCTCTCCCTCTTGATGCCTCTCGCTAGCTACGGAGCTGTCGAGATGCACAGCTTTTGAGGCAGAGCGAGAGGGCTTGCTACCTCTGCATGTTGCTGCCGGGCAAGGCCTACGGAAATCAATGCTAGGCAAGGGTCCGCAGTCCCAAAAATGGTCAGTCTCAATAGGCCTCGGTGCCTCGCAAGAGCAACACGGCCCACACACCGAAAGCTCAGCTTGCCTCTGGAGATCGGCAGCTCCCGCTGCCTATCGATAGGCATCGATATCCATCGGCAGCAATATTCTGGATGCCGATGGATATCGATGCCTATCGATAGGTGTGGAATTGGACAGGCTTCAATGCCCCTCGAGACCGAGAGGTATCGATGGCGAGACTCCTTGGATGCTTCCCAAGAATAGGATCGGCCCCCTGCCAAAAGCTAAAATGCCCGTCGAGATCCACAGCGATGGCTAGGCATGGAGAGTTATGCACGCCTCTCCCTCTTGATGCCTGCCCCTGGCTACGGAGCTGTCGGGATGCACAGCGTTTGAGCAAAGCGAGAGGGCTCGCTACCTCTGCATGTTCATGCCATGCAAGGCCTACGGAGATCAATGCTAGGCAAGGGTCCGCAGTCCCAAAAATGGTCAGTGTCGATAGGCCTCGGTGCCTCCCAAGAGCAACACGGCCCACACACCAAAAGCTCGGCTTGCCTCTGGAGATGGGCAGCTCCCGCTGCCTATCGATAGGCATCGATATCCATCGGCAGCAATATTCTGGATGCTGATGGATATCGATGGCTATCGATAGGTGTGGAATTGGACAGGCTTCGATGCCCCTCGAGACCGAGAGGTGTCGATGGTGAGACTGCTTGGATGCTTCCCAAGAAGAGGGTCGGCCCCGTGCCAAAAGCAAAAATGCCCGTGGAGATCCACACGTAGCCCTAGTCATGGAGAGTTATGCACGCCTCTCCCTCTTGATGCCTCCCGCTGGCTACGGAGCTGTCGAATCCAAAGCTTTTGAGGCAGAGTCAGAGGGCTCGCTATCTCTGCATGTTTTTGATATGTGATGCCTATGGAATTCAAAGCTCCGGAAGGGCCCTCAATCCTGAAAATGGTCAGTGTCGATAGGCCTCGGTGCCTCCCAAGAGCAACACGGCCCACACACCGAAAGCTCTGCATGCCTCTGGAGATGGGCAGCTCCCGCTGCCTATCGATAGGCATCGATATCCATCGGCAGCAATATTATGGATGCCGATGGATATTGATGTCTTTCGGTAGGTGTGGAATTGGACAGGCTTCAATGCCCCTCGAGACCGAGAGGTATGGATGGTGAGACTCCTTGGATGCTTCCCTAGAATAGGATCGGCCCCCTGCCAAAAGCTAAAATGCCCGTCGAGATCCACACGTAATGCTAGAAATGGAGAATTAGGCACGCCTCTCCCTCTTGATGCCTCCCGCTGGCTACGGAGCTGTCGAGATGCACAGCTTTTGAGGCAGAGCCTGAGGGCTTGCTATTTCTGCATTTTGCTGCCGTGCAAGGCCTACGGATGTCAATGCTAGGCAGGGGCCCTCAATCGCAAAAATGGTCAGTCTCAATAGGCCTCGGTGCCTCCCAAGAGCAACACGGCCCACACACCGAAAGCTCTGCATGCCTCCGGTGATGGGCAGCTCCCGCTGCCTACTGATAGGCATCGATATCCATCGGCAGCAATATTATGGATGCCGATGGATATCGATGGCTATCGATAGGTGTGGAATTGGACAGGCTTCGATGCCCCTCGAGACCGAGAGGTATCGATGGCGAGACTCCTTGGATGCCTCCCAAGAATAGCATCGGCCCCCTGCCAAAAGCTAAAAGGCCCGTGGAGATCCACACCGATCGGTAGGCATGGAGAGTTTTGCATGCCTCTCCCTCTTGATGCCTCCCCCTGGCTACGGAGCTGTCGAGATGCACAGCTTTTGAGGCAGAGCGAGAGGGCTTGCTACCTCTGCATGTTGCTGCCGGGCAAGGCCTACGGAGATCAATGCTAGGCAAGGGTCCGCAGTCCCCAAAATGGTCAGTGTCGATAGGCCTCGGTGCCTCCCAAGAGCAACACGGCCCACACACCGAAAGCTCAGCTTGCCTCTGGAGATCGGCAGCTCCCGCTGCCTATCGATAGGCATCGATATCCATCGGCAGCAATATTATGGATGCCGATGGATATCGATGCCTATCGATAGGTGTGGAATTGGACAGGCTTCAATGCCCCTCGAGACCGAGAGGTATCGATGGCGAGACTCCTTGGATGCCTCCCAAGAATAGGATCGGCCCCCTGCCAAAAGCTAAAATGCCCGTCGAGATCCACACCGATGGCTAGGCATGGAGAGTTATGCACGCCTCTCCCTCTTGATGCCTGCCCCTGGCTACGGAGCTGTCGGGATGCACAGCGTTTGAGCAAAGCGAGAGGGCTCGCTACCTCTGCATGTTCATGCCATGCAAGGCCTACGGAGATCAATGCTAGGCAAGGGTCCGCAGTCCCAGAAATGGTCAGTGTCGATAGGCCTCGGTGCCTCCCAAGAGCAACACGGCCCACACACCAAAAGCTCGGCTTGCCTCTGGAGATGGGCAGCTCCCGCTGCCTATCGATAGGCATCGATATCCATCGGCAGCAATATTCTGGATGCCGATGGATATCGATGGCTATCGATAGGTGTGGAATTGGACAGGCTTCGATGCCCCTCGAGACCGAGAGGTGTCGATGGTGAGACTGCTTGGATGCTTCCCAAGAAGAGGGTCGGCCCCGTGCCAAAAGCAAAAATGCCCGTGGAGATCCACACCGATCGCTAGTCATGGAGAGTTAAGCACGCCTCTCCCTCTTGATGCCTCCCGCTGGCTACGGAGCTGTCGAATCCAAAGCTTTTGAGGCAGAGTCAGAGGGCTCGCTATCTCTGCATGTTTTTGATATGTGATGCCTATGGAATTCAAAGCTCCGGAAGGGCCCTCAATCCTGAAAATGGTCAGTGTCGATAGGCCTCGGTGCCTCCCAAGAGCAACACGGCCCACACACCGAAAGCTCGGCTTGCCTCTGGAGATGGGCAGCTCCCGCTGCCTATCGATAGGCATTGATATCCATCGGCAGCAATATTATGGATGCCGATGGATATTGATGTCTTTCGGTAGGTGTGGAATTGGACAGGCTTCAATGCCCCTTGAGACCGAGAGGTATGGATGGTGAGACTCCTTGGATGCTTCCCTAGAATAGGATCGGCCCCCTGCCAAAAGCTAAAATGCCCGTCGAGATCCACACGTAATGCTAGAAATGGAGAATTAGGCACGCCTCTCCCTCTTGATGCCTCCCGCTGGCTACGGAGCTGTCGAGATGCACAGCTTTTGAGGCAGAGCCTGAGGGCTTGCTATTTCTGCATTTTGCTGCCGTGCAAGGCCTACGGATGTCAATGCTAGGCAGGGGCCCTCAATCGCAAAAATGGTCAGTCTCAATAGGCCTCGGTGCCTCCCAAGAGCAACACGGCCCACACACCGAAAGCTCTGCATGCCTCCGGAGATGGGCAGCTCCCGCTGCCTACCGATAGGCATCGATATCCATCGGCAGCAATATTATGGATGCCGATGGATATCGATGGCTATCGATAGGTGTGGAATTGGACAGGCTTCGATGCCCCTCGAGACCGAGAGGTATCGATGGCGAGACTCCTTGGATGCCTCCCAAGAATAGCATCGGCCCCCTGCCAAAAGCTAAAAGGCCCGTGGAGATCCACACCGATCGGTAGGCATGGAGAGTTTTGCATGCCTCTCCCTCTTGATGCCTCCCCCTGGCTACGGAGCTGTCGAGATGCACAGCTTTTGAGGCAGAGCGAGAGGGCTTGCTACCTCTGCATGTTGCTGCCGGGCAAGGCCTACGGAAATCAATGCTAGGCAAGGGTCCGCAGTCCCAAAAATGGTCAGTGTCGATAGGCCTCGGTGCCTCCCAAGAGCAACACGGCCCACACACCAAAAGCTCGGCTTGCCTCTGGAGATGGGCAGCTCCCGCTGCCTATCGATAGGCATCGATATCCATCGGCAGCAATATTCTGGATGCCGATGGATATCGATGGCTATCGATAGGTGTGGAATTGGACAGGCTTCGATGCCCCTCGAGACCGAGAGGTGTCGATGGTGAGACTGCTTGGATGCTTCCCAAGAAGAGGGTCGGCCCCGTGCCAAAAGCAAAAATGCCCGTGGAGATCCACACGTAGCCCTAGTCATGGAGAGTTAAGCACGCCTCTCCCTCTTGATGCCTCCCGCTGGCTACGGAGCTGTCGAATCCAAAGCTTTTGAGGCAGAGTCAGAGGGCTCGCTATCTCTGCATGTTTTTGATATGTGATGCCTATGGAATTCAAAGCTCCGGAAGGGCCCTCAATCCTGAAAATGGTCAGTGTCGATAGGCCTCGGTGCCTCGCAAGAGCAACACGGCCCACACACCGAAAGCTCGGCTTGCCTCTGGAGATGGGCAGCTCCCGCTGCCTATCGATAGGCATTGATATCCATCGGCAGCAATATTATGGATGCCGATGGATATTGATGTCTTTCGGTAGGTGTGGAATTGGACAGGCTTCGATGCCCCTTGAGACCGAGAGGTATGGATGGTGAGACTCCTTGGATGCTTCCCTAGAATAGGATCGGCCCCCTGCCAAAAGCTAAAATGCCCGTCGAGATCCACACGTAATGCTAGAAATGGAGAATTAGGCACGCCTCTCCCTCTTGATGCCTCCCCCTGGCTACGGAGCTGTCGAGATGCACAGCTTTTGAGGCAGAGCCTGAGGGCTTGCTATTTCTGCATTTTGCTGCCGTGCAAGGCCTACGGATGTCAATGCTAGGCAGGGGCCCTCAATCGCAAAAATGGTCAGTCTCAATAGGCCTCGGTGCCTCCCAAGAGCAACACGGCCCACACACCGAAAGCTCTGCATGCCTCCGGAGATGGGCAGCTCCCGCTGCCTACCGATAGGCATCGATATCCATCGGCAGCAATATTATGGATGCCGATGGATATCGATGCCTATCGATAGGTGTGGAATTGGACAGGCTTCGATGCCCCTCGAGACCGAGAGGTATCGATGGCGAGACTCCTTGGATGCCTCCCAAGAATAGCATCGGCCCCCTGCCAAAAGCTAAAAGGCCCGTGGAGATCCACACCGATCGGTAGGCATGGAGAGTTAAGCATGCCTCTCCCTCTTGATGCCTCCCCCTGGCTACGGAGCTGTCGAGATGCACAGCTTTTGAGGCAGAGTGAGAGGGCTTGCTACCTCTGCATGTTGCTGCCGGGCAAGGCCTACGGAAATCAATGCTAGGCAAGGGTCCGCAGTCCCAAAAATGGTCAGTGTCGATAGGCCTCGGTGCCTCGCAAGAGCAACACGGCCCACACACCGAAAGCTCAGCTTGCCTCTGGAGATCGGCAGCTCCCGCTGCCTATCGATAGGCATCGATATCCATCGGCAGCAATATTATGGATGCCGATGGATATCGATGGCTATCGATAGGTGTGGAATTGGACAGGCTTCAATGCCCCTCGAGACCAAGAGGTATCGATGGCGAGACTCCTTGGATGCCTCCCAAGAATAGGATCGGCCCCCTGCCAAAAGCTAAAATGCCCGTCGAGATCCACAGCGATGGCTAGGCATGGAGAGTTAAGCACGCCTCTCCCTCTTGATGCCTGCCCCTGGCTACGGAGCTGTCGGGATGCACAGCTTTTGAGCAAAGCGAGAGGGCTCGCTACCTCTGCATGTTCATGCCATGCAAGGCCTACGGAGATCAATGCTAGGCAAGGGTCCGCAGTCCCAAAAATGTTCAGTGTCGATAGGCCTCGGTGCCTCCCAAGAGCAACACGGCCCACACACCAAAAGCTCGGCTTGCCTCTGGAGATGGGCAGCTCCCGCTGCCTATCGATAGGCATCGATATCCATCGGCAGCAATATTCTGGATGCCGATGGATATCGATGGCTATCGATAGGTGTGGAATTGGACAGGCTTCGATGCCCCTCGAGACCGAGAGGTGTCGATGGTGAGACTGCTTGGATGCTTCCCAAGAAGAGGGTCGGCCCCGTGCCAAAAGCAAAAATGCCCGTGGAGATCCACACGTAGCCCTAGTCATGGAGAGTTATGCACGCCTCTCCCTCTTGATGCCTCCCGCTGGCTACGGAGCTGTCGAATCCAAAGCTTTTGAGGCAGAGTCAGAGGGCTCGCTATCTCTGCATGTTTTTGATATGTGATGCCTATGGAATTCAAAGCTCCGGAAGGGCCCTCAATCCTGAAAATGGTCAGTGTCGATAGGCCTCGGTGCCTCCCAAGAGCAACACGGCCCACACACCGAAAGCTCGGCTTGCCTCTGGAGATGGGCAGCTCCCGCTGCCTATCGATAGGCATTGATATCCATCGGCAGCAATATTATGGATGCCGATGGATATTGATGTCTTTCGGTAGGTGTGGAATTGGACAGGCTTCAATGCCCCTTGAGACCGAGAGGTATGGATGGTGAGACTCCTTGGATGCTTCCCTAGAATAGGATCGGCCCCCTGCCAAAAGCTAAAATGCCCGTCGAGATCCACACGTAATGCTAGAAATGGAGAATTAGGCACGCCTCTCCCTCTTGATGCCTCCCGCTGGCTACGGAGCTGTCGAGATGCACAGCTTTTGAGGCAGAGCCTGAGGGCTTGCTATTTCTGCATTTTGCTGCCGTGCAAGGCCTACGGATGTCAATGCTAGGCAGGGGCCCTCAATCGCAAAAATGGTCAGTCTCAATAGGCCTCGGTGCCTCCCAAGAGCAACACGGCCCACACACTGAAAGCTCTGCATGCCTCCGGAGATGGGCAGCTCCCGCTGCCTATCGATAGGCATCGATATCCATCGGCAGCAATATTATGGATGCCGATGGATATCGATGGCTATCGATAGGTGTGGAATTGGACAGGCTTCGATGCCCCTCGAGACCGAGAGGTATCGATGGCGAGACTCCTTGGATGCCTCCCAAGAATAGCATCGGCCCCCTGCCAAAAGCTAAAAGGCCCGTGGAGATCCACACCGATCGGTAGGCATGGAGAGTTTTGCATGCCTCTCCCTCTTGATGCCTCCCCCTGGCTACGGAGCTGTCGAGATGCACAGCTTTTGAGGCAGAGCGAGAGGGCTTGCTACCTCTGCATGTTGCTGCCGGGCAAGGCCTACGGAAATCAATGCTAGGCAAGGGTCCGCAGTCCCAAAAATGGTCAGTGTCGATAGGCCTCGGTGCCTCCCAAGAGCAACACGGCCCACACACCGAAAGCTCAGCTTGCCTCTGGAGATCGGCAGCTCCCGCTGCCTATCGATAGGCATCGATATCCATCGGCAGCAATATTATGGATGCCGATGGATATCGATGGCTATCGATAGGTGTGGAATTGGACAGGCTTCAATGCCCCTCGAGACCGAGAGGTGTCGATGGTGAGACTGCTTGGATGCTTCCCAAGAAGAGGGTCGGCCCCGTGCCAAAAGCAAAAATGCCCGTGGAGATCCACACGTAGCCCTAGTCATGGAGAGTTAAGCACGCCTCTCCCTCTTGATGCCTCCCCCTGGCTACGGAGCTGTCGAATCCAAAGCTTTTGAGGCAGAGTCAGAGGGCTCGCTATCTCTGCATGTTTTTGATATGTGATGCCTACGGAAATCTATGCTCCGGAAGGGCCCTCAATCCCGAAAATGGTCAGTGTCGATAGGCCTCGGTGCCTCCCAAGAGCAACACGGCCCACACACCGAAAGCTCTGCATGCCTCCGGAGATGGGCAGCTCCCGCTGCCTACCGATAGGCATCGATATCCATCGGCAGCAATATTCTGGATGCCGATGGATATCGATGGCTATCGATAGGTGTGGAATTGGACAGGCTTCGATGCCCCTCAAGACAAAGAGGGATCGATGGCGAGACTCCTTGGATGCCTCCCAAGAATAGCATCGGCCCCATCCCAAAAGCTAAAATGCCCGTCGAGATCCACACCGATCGGTAGGCATGGAGAGTTTTGTATGCCTCTCCCTCTTGATGCCTCCCCCTGGCTACGGAGCTGTCGAGATGCACAGCTTTTGAGGCAGAGCCTGAGGGCTTGCTATGGCTGCATGTTGATGCCATGCAAGGCCTACGGAAAGCTATGCTCCATAAGGGCCCTCAATCCCGAAAATGGTCAGTGTCGATAGGCCTCGGTGCCTCCCAAGAGCAACACGGCCCACACACCGAAAGCTCGGCTTGCCTCTGCAGATCGGCAGCTCCCGCTGCCTATCGATAGGCATCGATATCCATCGGCAGCAATATTATGGATGCCGATGGATATCGATGGCTATCGATAGGTGTGGAATTGGACAGGCTTTGATGCCCCTCGAGACCGAGAGTTATCGATGGCGAGACTCCTTGGATGCCTCCCAAGAATAGCATCGGCCCCCTGCCAAAAGCTGAAATGCCCGTCGAGATCCACACCGATCGCTAGGCATGGAGAGTTTTGCACGCCTCTCCCTCTTGATGCCTCCCCCTGGCTATGGAGCTGTCGAGATGCACAGCTTTTGAGGCAAAGCGAGAGGGCTCGCTACCTCTGCATGTTGCTGCCGGGCAAGGCCTACGGAAATCAATGCTAGGCAAGGGTCCGCAGTCCCAAAAATGGTCAGTGTCGATAGGCCTCGGTGCCTCCCAAGAGCAACACGGCCCACACACCGAAAGCTCGGCTTGCCTCTGGAGATGGGCAGCTCCTGCTGCCTATCGATAGGCATCGATATCCATCGGCAGCAATATTATGGATGCCGATGGATATCGATGCCGATCGATAGGTGTGGAATTGGACAGGTTTCAATGCCCCTCGAGACCGAGAGGTATCAATGGCGAGACTCCTTGGATGCCTCCCAAGAATAGGATCGGCCCCCTGCCAAAAGCTAAAATGCCCGTCGAGATCCACAGCGATGGCTAGGCATGGAGAGTTAAGCACGCCTCTCCCTCTTGATGCCTGCCCCTGGCTACGGAGCTGTCGGGATGCACAGCGTTTGAGCAAAGCGAGAGGGCTCGCTACCTCTGCATGTTCATGCCATGCAAGGCCTACGGAGATCAATGCTAGGCAAGGGTCCGCAGTCCCAAAAATGGTCAGTGTCGATAGGCCTCGGTGCCTCCCAAGAGCAACACGGCCCACACACCGAAAGCTCGGCTTGCCTCTGGAGATGGGCAGCTCCCGCTGCCTATCGATAGGCATCGATATCCATCGGCAGCAATATTCTGGATGCCGATGGATATCGATGGCTATCGATAGGTGTGGAATTGGACAGGCTTCGATGCCCCTCGAGACAAAGAGTTATCGATGGCGAGACTCCTTGGATGCCTCCCAAGAATAGCATCGGCCCCATCCCAAAAGCTAAAATGCCCGTCGAGATCCACACCGATCGCTAGGCATGGAGAGTTATGCACGCCTCTCCCTCCTGATGCCTCCCCCTGGCTACGGAGCTGTCGGGATGCACAGCTTTTGAGGCAAAGCGAGAGGGCTCGCTACCTCTGCATGTTGATGCCATGCAAGGCCTACGGATGTCAATGCTAGGCAAGGGTCCGCAGTCCCAGAAATGGTCAGTGTCGATAGGCCTCGGTGCCTCCCAAGAGCAATACGGCCCACACACCGAAAGCTCGGCTTGCCTCTGGAGATCGGCAGCTCCCGCTGCCTACCGATAGACATCGATATCCATCGGCAGCAATATTCTGGATGCCGATGGATATCGATGGCTATCGATAGGTGTGGAATTGGACAGGCTTCGATGCCCCTCGAGACAAAGAGTTATCGATGGCGAGACTCCTTGGATGCTTCCCAAGAAGAGGGTCGGCCCCGTGCCAAAAGCAAAAATGCCCGTGGAGATCCACACGTAGCCCTAGTCATGGAGAGTTAAGCACGCCTCTCCCTCTTGATGCCTCCCCCTGGCTACGGAGCTGTCGAATCCAAAGCTTTTGAGGCAGAGTCAGAGGGCTCGCTATCTCTGCATGTTTTTGATATGTGATGCCTATGGAATTCAAAGCTCCGGAAGGGCCCTCAATCCTGAAAATGGTCAGTGTCGATAGGCCTCGGTGCCTCCCAAGAGCAACACGGCCCACACACCGAAAGCTCAGCTTGCCTCTGGAGATCGGCAGCTCCCGCTGCCTATCGATAGGCATCGATATCCATCGGCAGCAATATTCTGGATGCCGATGGATATCGATGGCTATCGATAGGTGTGGAATTGGACAGGCTTCGATGCCCCTCGAGACCGAGAGGTATCGATGGCGAGACTCCTTGGATGCCTCCCAAGAATAGCATCGGCCCCCTGCCAAAAGCTAAAAGGCCCGTGGAGATCCACACCGATCGGTAGGCATGGAGAGTTTTGCATGCCTCTCCCTCTTGATGCCTCCCCCTGGCTACGGAGCTGTCGAGATGCACAGCTTTTGAGGCAGAGCGAGAGGGCTTGCTACCTCTGCATGTTGCTGCCGGGCAAGGCCTACGGAAATCAATGCTAGGCAAGGGTCCGCAGTCCCAAAAATGGTCAGTGTCGATAGGCCTCGGTGCCTCCCAAGAGCAACACGGCCCACACACCGAAAGCTCAGCTTGCCTCTGGAGATCGGCAGCTCCCGCTGCCTATCGATAGGCATCGATATCCATCGGCAGCAATATTATGGATGCCGATGGATATCGATGCCTATCGATAGGTGTGGAATTGGACAGGCTTCAATGCCCCTCGAGACCGAGAGGTATCGATGGCGAGACTCCTTGGATGCCTCCCAAGAATAGGATCGGCCCCCTGCCAAAAGCTAAAATGCCCGTCGAGATCCACAGCGATGGCTAGGCATGGAGAGTTAAGCACGCCTCTCCCTCTTGATGCCTGCCCCTGGCTACGGAGCTGTCGGGATGCACAGCGTTTGAGGCAAAGCGAGAGGGCTCGCTACCTCTGCATGTTCATGCCATGCAAGGCCTACGGAGATCAATGCTAGGCAAGGGTCTGCAGTCCCAAAAATGGTCAGTGTCGATAGGCCTCGGTGCCTCCCAAGAGCAACACGGCCCACACACCAAAAGCTCGGCTTGCCTCTGGAGATGGGCAGCTCCCGCTGCCTATCGATAGGCATCGATATCCATCGGCAGCAATATTCTGGATGCCGATGGATATCGATGGCTATCGATAGGTGTGGAATTGGACAGGCTTCGATGCCCCTCGAGACCGAGAGGTGTCGATGGTGAGACTGCTTGGATGCTTCCCAAGAAGAGGGTCGGCCCCGTGCCAAAAGCAAAAATGCCCGTGGAGATCCACACGTAGCCCTAGTCATGGAGAGTTAAGCACGCCTCTCCCTCTTGATGCCTCCCCCTGGCTACGGAGCTGTCGAATCCAAAGCTTTTGAGGCAGAGTCAGAGGGCTCGCTATCTCTGCATGTTTTTGATATGTGATGCCTACGGAAATCTATGCTCCGGAAGGGCCCTCAATCCCGAAAATGGTCAGTGTCGATAGGCCTCGGTGCCTCCCAAGAGCAACACGGCCCACACACCGAAAGCTCTGCATGCCTCCGGAGATGGGCAGCTCCCGCTGCCTACCGATAGGCATCGATATCCATCGGCAGCAATATTATGGATGCCGATGGATATCGATGGCTATCGATAGGTGTGGAATTGGACAGGCTTCGATGCCCCTCAAGACAAAGAGGGATCGATGGCGAGACTCCTTGGATGCCTCCCAAGAATAGCATCGGCCCCATCCCAAAAGCTAAAATGCCCGTCGAGATCCACACCGATCGGTAGGCATGGAGAGTTTTGCATGCCTCTCCCTCTTGATGCCTCCCCCTGGCTACGGAGCTGTCGAGATGCACAGCTTTTGAGGCAGAGCCTGAGGGCTTGCTATGGCTGCATGTTGATGCCATGCAAGGCCTACGGAAAGCTATGCTCCATAAGGGCCCTCAATCCCGAAAATGGTCAGTGTCGATAGGCCTCGGTGCCTCCCAAGAGCAACACGGCCCACACACCGAAAGCTCGGCTTGCCTCTGCAGATCGGCAGCTCCCGCTGCCTATCGATAGGCATCGATATCCATCGGCAGCAATATTATGGATGCCGATGGATATCGATGGCTATCGATAGGTGTGGAATTGGACAGGCTTCGATGCCCCTCGAGACCGAGAGTTATCGATGGCGAGACTCCTTGGATGCCTCCCAAGAATAGCATCGGCCCCCTGCCAAAAGCTGAAATGCCCGTCGAGATCCACACCGATCGCTAGGCATGGAGAGTTTTGCACGCCTCTCCCTCTTGATGCCTCCCCCTGGCTATGGAGCTGTCGAGATGCACAGCTTTTGAGGCAAAGCGAGAGGGCTCGCTACCTCTGCATGTTGCTGCCGGGCAAGGCCTACGGATGTCAATGCTAGGCAAGGGTCCGCAGTCCCAAAAATGGTCAGTGTCGATAGGCCTCGGTGCCTCCCAAGAGCAACACGGCCCACACACCGAAAGCTCGGCTTGCCTCTGGAGATGGGCAGCTCCTGCTGCCTATCGATAGGCATCGATATCCATCGGCAGCAATATTATGGATGCCGATGGATATCGATGCCTATCGATAGGTGTGGAATTGGACAGGTTTCAATGCCCCTCGAGACCGAGAGGTATCGATGGCGAGACTCCTTGGATGCCTCCCAAGAATAGGATCGGCCCCCTGCCAAAAGCTAAAATGCCCGTCGAGATCCACAGCGATGGCTAGGCATGGAGAGTTAAGCACGCCTCTCCCTCTTGATGCCTGCCCCTGGCTACGGAGCTGTCGGGATGCACAGCGTTTGAGCAAAGCGAGAGGGCTCGCTACCTCTGCATGTTCATGCCATGCAAGGCCTACGGAGATCAATGCTAGGCAAGGGTCCGCAGTCCCAAAAATGGTCAGTGTCGATAGGCCTCGGTGCCTCCCAAGAGCAACACGGCCCACACACCAAAAGCTCGGCTTGCCTCTGGAGATGGGCAGCTCCCGCTGCCTATCGATAGGCATCGATATCCATCGGCAGCAATATTCTGGATGCCGATGGATATCGATGGCTATCGATAGGTGTGGAATTGGACAGGCTTCGATGCCCCTCGAGACCGAGAGGTGTCGATGGTGAGACTGCTTGGATGCTTCCCAAGAAGAGGGTCGGCCCCGTGCCAAAAGCAAAAATGCCCGTGGAGATCCACACGTAGCCCTAGTCATGGAGAGTTAAGCACGCCTCTCCCTCTTGATGCCTCCCCCTGGCTACGGAGCTGTCGAATCCAAAGCTTTTGAGGCAGAGTCAGAGGGCTCGCTATCTCTGCATGTTTTTGATATGTGATGCCTATGGAATTCAAAGCTCCGGAAGGGCCCTCAATCCTGAAAATGGTCAGTGTCGATAGGCCTCGGTGCCTCCCAAGAGCAACACGGCCCACACACCAAAAGCTCGGCTTGCCTCTGGAGATGGGCAGCTCCCGCTGCCTATCGATAGGCATCGATATCCATCGGCAGCAATATTATGGATGCCGATGGATATCGATGCCTATCGATAGGTGTGGAATTGGACAGGCTTTGATGCCCCTCGAGACAAAGAGTTATCGATGGCGAGACTCCTTGGATGCCTCCCAAGAATAGCATCGGCCCCATCCCAAAAGCTAAAATGCCCGTCGAGATCCACACCGATCGCTAGGCATGGAGAGTTATGCACGCCTCTCCCTCCTGATGCCTCCCCCTGGCTACGGAGCTGTCGGGATGCACAGCTTTTGAGGCAAAGCGAGAGGGCTCGCTACCTCTGCATGTTGATGCCATGCAAGGCCTACGGATGTCAATGCTAGGCAAGGGTCCGCAGTCCCAGAAATGGTCAGTGTCGATAGGCCTCGGTGCCTCCCAAGAGCAATACGGCCCACACACCGAAAGCTCGGCTTGCCTCTGGAGATCGGCAGCTCCCGCTGCCTACCGATAGACATCGATATCCATCGGCAGCAATATTCTGGATGCCGATGGATATCGATGGCTATCGATAGGTGTGGAATTGGACAGGCTTCGATGCCCCTCGAGACAAAGAGTTATCGATGGCGAGACTCCTTGGATGCTTCCCAAGAAGAGGGTCGGCCCCGTGCCAAAAGCAAAAATGCCCGTGGAGATCCACACGTAGCCCTAGTCATGGAGAGTTAAGCACGCCTCTCCCTCTTGATGCCTCCCGCTGGCTACGGAGCTGTCGAATCCAAAGCTTTTGAGGCAGAGTCAGAGGGCTCGCTATCTCTGCATGTTTTTGATATGTGATGCCTATGGAATTCAAAGCTCCGGAAGGGCCCTCAATCCTGAAAATGGTCAGTGTCGATAGGCCTCGGTGCCTCCCAAGAGCAACACGGCCCACACACCGAAAGCTCAGCTTGCCTCTGGAGATCGGCAGCTCCCGCTGCCTATCGATAGGCATCGATATCCATCGGCAGCAATATTATGGATGCCGATGGATATCGATGGCTATCGATAGGTGTGGAATTGGACAGGCTTTGATGCCCCTCGAGACAAAGAGTTATCGATGGCGAGACTCCTTGGATGCCTCCCAAGAATAGGATCGGCCCCATCCCAAAAGCTGAAATGCCCGTCGAGATCCACAGCGATGGCTAGGCATGGAGAGTTATGCACGCCTCTCCCTCTTGATGCCTCCCCCTGGCTATGGAGCTGTCGAGATGCACAGCTTTTGAGGCAGAGCCTGAGGGCTTGCTATGGCTGCATGTTGATGCCATGCAAGGCCTACGGAAAGCTATGCTCCATAAGGGCCCTCAATCCCCAAAATGGTCAGTGTCGATAGGCCTCGGTGCCTCCCAAGAGCAACACGGCCCACACACCGAAAGCTCGGCTTGCCTCTGCAGATCGGCAGCTCCCGCTGCCTATCGATAGGCATCGATATCCATCGGCAGCAATATTCTGGATGCCGATGGATATCGATGGCTATCGATAGGTGTGGAATTGGACAGGCTTCGATGCCCCTCGAGACCGAGAGGTATCGATGGCGAGACTCCTTGGATGCTTCCCAAGAAGAGGATCGGCCCCGTGCCAAAAGCAAAAATGCCCGTGGAGATCCACACGTAGCCCTAGTCATGGAGAGTTAAGCACGCCTCTCCCTCTTGATGCCTCCCGCTGGCTACGGAGCTGTCGAATCCAAAGCTTTTGAGGCAGAGTCAGAGGGCTCGCTATCTCTGCATGTTTTTGATATGTGATGCCTATGGAATTCAAAGCTCCGGAAGGGCCCTCAATCCTGAAAATGGTCAGTGTCGATAGGCCTCGGTGCCTCCCAAGAGCAACACGGCCCACACACCGAAAGCTCGGCTTGCCTCTGGAGATGGGCAGCTCCCGCTGCCTATCGATAGGCATCGATATCCATCGGCAGCAATATTATGGATGCCGATGGATATCGATGCCTATCGATAGGTGTGGAATTGGACAGGCTTCGATGCCCCTCAAGACAAAGAGGGATCGATGGCGAGACTCCTTGGATGCCTACCAAGAATAGCATCGGCCCCATCCCAAAAGCTAAAAGGCCCGTCGAGATCCACACCGATCGGTAGGCATGGAGAGTTTTGCATGCCTCTCCCTCTTGATGCCTCTCGCTAGCTACAGAGCTGTCGAGATGCACAGCTTTTGAGGCAGAGCGAGAGGGCTTGCTACCTCTGCATGTTGCTGCCGGGCAAGGCCTACGGAAATCAATGCTAGGCAAGGGTCCGCAGTCCCCAAAATGGTCAGTGTCGATAGGCCTCGGTGCCTCCCAAGAGCAACACGGCCCACACACCGAAAGCTCAGCTTGCCTCTGGAGATCGGCAGCTCCCGCTGCCTATCGATAGGCATCGATATCCATCGGCAGCAATATTATGGATGCCGATGGATATCGATGCCTATCGATAGGTGTGGAATTGGACAGGCTTCAATGCCCCTCGAGACCGAGAGGTATCGATGGCGAGACTCCTTGTATGCCTCCCAAGAATAGGATCGTCCCCCTGCCAAAAGCTAAAATGCCCGTCGAGATCCACAGCGATGGCTAGGCATGGAGAGTTAAGCACGCCTCTCCCTCTTGATGCCTGCCCCTGGCTACGGAGCTGTCGGGATGCACAGCGTTTGAGCAAAGCGAGAGGGCTCGCTACCTCTGCATGTTCATGCCATGCAAGGCCTACGGAGATCAATGCTAGGCAAGGGTCCGCAGTCCCAAAAATGGTCAGTGTCGATAGGCCTCGGTGCCTCCCAAGAGCAACACGGCCCACACACCAAAAGCTCGGCTTGCCTCTGGAGATGGGCAGCTCCCGCTGCCTATCGATAGGCATCGATATCCATCGGCAGCAATATTCTGGATGCCGATGGATATCGATGGCTATCGATAGGTGTGGAATTGGACAGGCTTCGATGCCCCTCGAGACCGAGAGGTGTCAATGGTGAGACTGCTTGGATGCTTCCCAAGAAGAGGGTCGGCCCCGTGCCAAAAGCAAAAATGCCCGTGGAGATCCACACGTAGCCCTAGTCATGGAGAGTTAAGCACGCCTCTCCCTCTTGATGCCTCCCGCTGGCTACGGAGCTGTCGAATCCAAAGCTTTTGAGGCAGAGTCAGAGGGCTCGCTATCTCTGCATGTTTTTGATATGTGATGCCTATGGAATTCAAAGCTCCGGAAGGGCCCTCAATCCTGAAAATGGTCAGTGTCGATAGGCCTCGGTGCCTCCCAAGAGCAACACGGCCCACACACCGAAAGCTCGGCTTGCCTCTGGAGATGGGCAGCTCCCGCTGCCTATCGATAGGCATCGATATCCATCGGCAGCAATATTATGGATGCCGATGGATATCGATGCCTATCGATAGGTGTGGAATTGGACAGGCTTTGATGCCCCTCGAGACAAAGAGTTATCGATGGCGAGACTCCTTGGATGCCTCCCAAGAATAGCATCGGCCCCATCCCAAAAGCTAAAATGCCCGTGGAGATCCACACCGATCGCTAGGCATGGAGAGTTACGCACGCCTCTCCCTCTTGATGCCTGCCCCCGGCTACGGAGCTGTCGGGATGCACAGCGTTTGAGCAAAACGAGAGGGCTCGCTACCTCTGCATGTTGATGCCATGCAAGGCCTATGGATGTCAATGCTAGGCAAGGGTCCGCAGTCCCAGAAATGGTCAGTGTCGATAGGCCTCGGTGCCTCCCAAGAGCAATACGGCCCACACACCGAAAGCTCAGCTTGCCTCTGGAGATCGGCAGCTCCCGCTGCCTACCGATAGACATCGATATCCATCGGCAGCAATATTATGGATGCCGATGGATATCGATGGCTATCGATAGGTGTGGAATTGGACAGGCTTCGATGCCCCTCGAGACCGAGAGGTATCGATGGCGAGACTCCTTGGATGCTTCCCAAGAAGAGGATCGGCCCCGTGCCAAAAGCTAAAATGCCCGTCGAGATCCACACGTAGCCCTAGTCATGGAGAGTTAAGCACGCCTCTCCCTCTTGATGCCTCCCGCTGGCTACGGAGCTGTCGAATCCAAAGCTTTTGAGGCAGAGTCAGAGGGCTCGCTATCTCTGCATGTTTTTGATATGTGATGCCTATGGAATTCAAAGCTCCGGAAGGGCCCTCAATCCTGAAAATGGTCAGTGTCGATAGGCCTCGGTGCCTCCCAAGAGCAACACGGCCCACACACCGAAAGCTCGGCTTGCCTCTGGAGATGGGCAGCTCCCGCTGCCTATCGATAGGCATTGATATCCATCGGCAGCAATATTATGGATGCCGATGGATATTGATGTCTTTCGGTAGGTGTGGAATTGGACAGGCTTCAATGCCCCTTGAGACCGAGAGGTATGGATGGTGAGACTCCTTGGATGCTTCCCTAGAATAGGATCGGCCCCCTGCCAAAAGCTAAAATGCCCGTCGAGATCCACACGTAATGCTAGAAATGGAGAATTAGGCACGCCTCTCCCTCTTGATGCCTCCCGCTGGCTACGGAGCTGTCGAGATGCACAGCTTTTGAGGCAGAGCCTGAGGGCTTGCTATTTCTGCATTTTGCTGCCGTGCACGGCCTACGGATGTCAATGCTAGGCAAGGGCCCTCAATCGCAAAAATGGTCAGTCTCAATAGGCCTCAGTGCCTCCCAAGAGCAACACGGCCCACACACCGAAAGCTCTGCATGCCTCTGGAGATGGGCAGCTCCCGCTGCCTACCGATAGGCATCGATATCCATCGGCAGCAATATTATGGATGCCGATGGATATTGATGGCTATCGACAGGTGTGGAATTGGACAGGCTTCGATGCCCCTCAAGACAAAGAGGGATCGATGGCGAGACTCCTTGGATGCCTCCCAAGAATAGCATCGGCCCCCTGCCAAAAGCTAAAATGCCCGTCGAGATCCACAGCGATGGCTAGGCATGGAGAGTTAAGCACGCCTCTCCCTCTTGATGCCTGCCCCTGGCTACGGAGCTGTCGGGATGCACAGCGTTTGAGCAAAGCGAGAGGGCTCGCTACCTCTGCATGTTCATGCCATGCAAGGCCTACGGAGATCAATGCTAGGCAAGGGTCCGCAGTCCCAAAAATGGTCAGTCTCAATAGGCCTCGGTGCCTCGCAAGAGCAACACGGCCCACACACCGAAAGCTCAGCTTGCCTCTGGAGATCGGCAGCTCCCGCTGCCTATCGATAGGCATCGATATCCATCGGCAGCAATATTCTGGATGCCGATGGATATCGATGCCTATCGATAGGTGTGGAATTGGACAGGCTTCAATGCCCCTCGAGACCGAGAGGTATCGATGGCGAGACTCCTTGGATGCTTCCCAAGAATAGGATCGGCCCCCTGCCAAAAGCTAAAATGCCCGTCGAGATCCACAGCGATGGCTAGGCATGGAGAGTTATGCACGCCTCTCCCTCTTGATGCCTGCCCCTGGCTACGGAGCTGTCGGGATGCACAGCGTTTGAGCAAAGCGAGAGGGCTCGCTACCTCTGCATGTTCATGCCATGCAAGGCCTACGGAGATCAATGCTAGGCAAGGGTCCGCAGTCCCAAAAATGGTCAGTGTCGATAGGCCTCGGTGCCTCCCAAGAGCAACACGGCCCACACACCAAAAGCTCGGCTTGCCTCTGGAGATGGGCAGCTCCCGCTGCCTATCGATAGGCATCGATATCCATCGGCAGCAATATTCTGGATGCTGATGGATATCGATGGCTATCGATAGGTGTGGAATTGGACAGGCTTCGATGCCCCTCGAGACCGAGAGGTGTCGATGGTGAGACTGCTTGGATGCTTCCCAAGAAGAGGGTCGGCCCCGTGCCAAAAGCAAAAATGCCCGTGGAGATCCACACGTAGCCCTAGTCATGGAGAGTTATGCACGCCTCTCCCTCTTGATGCCTCCCGCTGGCTACGGAGCTGTCGAATCCAAAGCTTTTGAGGCAGAGTCAGAGGGCTCGCTATCTCTGCATGTTTTTGATATGTGATGCCTATGGAATTCAAAGCTCCGGAAGGGCCCTCAATCCTGAAAATGGTCAGTGTCGATAGGCCTCGGTGCCTCCCAAGAGCAACACGGCCCACACACCGAAAGCTCTGCATGCCTCTGGAGATGGGCAGCTCCCGCTGCCTATCGATAGGCATCGATATCCATCGGCAGCAATATTATGGATGCCGATGGATATTGATGTCTTTCGGTAGGTGTGGAATTGGACAGGCTTCAATGCCCCTCGAGACCGAGAGGTATGGATGGTGAGACTCCTTGGATGCTTCCCTAGAATAGGATCGGCCCCCTGCCAAAAGCTAAAATGCCCGTCGAGATCCACACGTAATGCTAGAAATGGAGAATTAGGCACGCCTCTCCCTCTTGATGCCTCCCGCTGGCTACGGAGCTGTCGAGATGCACAGCTTTTGAGGCAGAGCCTGAGGGCTTGCTATTTCTGCATTTTGCTGCCGTGCAAGGCCTACGGATGTCAATGCTAGGCAGGGGCCCTCAATCGCAAAAATGGTCAGTCTCAATAGGCCTCGGTGCCTCCCAAGAGCAACACGGCCCACACACCGAAAGCTCTGCATGCCTCCGGTGATGGGCAGCTCCCGCTGCCTACCGATAGGCATCGATATCCATCGGCAGCAATATTATGGATGCCGATGGATATCGATGGCTATCGATAGGTGTGGAATTGGACAGGCTTCGATGCCCCTCGAGACCGAGAGGTATCGATGGCGAGACTCCTTGGATGCCTCCCAAGAATAGCATCGGCCCCCTGCCAAAAGCTAAAAGGCCCGTGGAGATCCACACCGATCGGTAGGCATGGAGAGTTTTGCATGCCTCTCCCTCTTGATGCCTCCCCCTGGCTACGGAGCTGTCGAGATGCACAGCTTTTGAGGCAGAGCGAGAGGGCTTGCTACCTCTGCATGTTGCTGCCGGGCAAGGCCTACGGAGATCAATGCTAGGCAAGGGTCCGCAGTCCCCAAAATGGTCAGTGTCGATAGGCCTCGGTGCCTCCCAAGAGCAACACGGCCCACACACCGAAAGCTCAGCTTGCCTCTGGAGATCGGCAGCTCCCGCTGCCTATCGATAGGCATCGATATCCATCGGCAGCAATATTATGGATGCCGATGGATATCGATGCCTATCGATAGGTGTGGAATTGGACAGGCTTCAATGCCCCTCGAGACCGAGAGGTATCGATGGCGAGACTCCTTGGATGCCTCCCAAGAATAGGATCGGCCCCCTGCCAAAAGCTAAAATGCCCGTCGAGATCCACACCGATGGCTAGGCATGGAGAGTTATGCACGCCTCTCCCTCTTGATGCCTGCCCCTGGCTACGGAGCTGTCGGGATGCACAGCGTTTGAGCAAAGCGAGAGGGCTCGCTACCTCTGCATGTTCATGCCATGCAAGGCCTACGGAGATCAATGCTAGGCAAGGGTCCGCAGTCCCAGAAATGGTCAGTGTCGATAGGCCTCGGTGCCTCCCAAGAGCAACACGGCCCACACACCAAAAGCTCGGCTTGCCTCTGGAGATGGGCAGCTCCCGCTGCCTATCGATAGGCATCGATATCCATCGGCAGCAATATTCTGGATGCCGATGGATATCGATGGCTATCGATAGGTGTGGAATTGGACAGGCTTCGATGCCCCTCGAGACCGAGAGGTGTCGATGGTGAGACTGCTTGGATGCTTCCCAAGAAGAGGGTCGGCCCCGTGCCAAAAGCAAAAATGCCCGTGGAGATCCACACCGATCGCTAGTCATGGAGAGTTAAGCACGCCTCTCCCTCTTGATGCCTCCCGCTGGCTACGGAGCTGTCGAATCCAAAGCTTTTGAGGCAGAGTCAGAGGGCTCGCTATCTCTGCATGTTTTTGATATGTGATGCCTATGGAATTCAAAGCTCCGGAAGGGCCCTCAATCCTGAAAATGGTCAGTGTCGATAGGCCTCGGTGCCTCCCAAGAGCAACACGGCCCACACACCAAAAGCTCGGCTTGCCTCTGGAGATGGGCAGCTCCCGCTGCCTATCGATAGGCATTGATATCCATCGGCAGCAATATTATGGATGCCGATGGATATTGATGTCTTTCGGTAGGTGTGGAATTGGACAGGCTTCAATGCCCCTTGAGACCGAGAGGTATGGATGGTGAGACTCCTTGGATGCTTCCCTAGAATAGGATCGGCCCCCTGCCAAAAGCTAAAATGCCCGTCGAGATCCACACGTAATGCTAGAAATGGAGAATTAGGCACGCCTCTCCCTCTTGATGCCTCCCGCTGGCTACGGAGCTGTCGAGATGCACAGCTTTTGAGGCAGAGCCTGAGGGCTTGCTATTTCTGCATTTTGCTGCCGTGCAAGGCCTACGGATGTCAATGCTAGGCAGGGGCCCTCAATCGCAAAAATGGTCAGTCTCAATAGGCCTCGGTGCCTCCCAAGAGCAACACGGCCCACACACCGAAAGCTCTGCATGCCTCCGGAGATGGGCAGCTCCCGCTGCCTACCGATAGGCATCGATATCCATCGGCAGCAATATTATGGATGCCGATGGATATCGATGGCTATCGATAGGTGTGGAATTGGACAGGCTTCGATGCCCCTCGAGACCGAGAGGTATCGATGGCGAGACTCCTTGGATGCCTCCCAAGAATAGCATCGGCCCCCTGCCAAAAGCTAAAAGGCCCGTGGAGATCCACACCGATCGGTAGGCATGGAGAGTTTTGCATGCCTCTCCCTCTTGATGCCTCCCCCTGGCTACGGAGCTGTCGAGATGCACAGCTTTTGAGGCAGAGCGAGAGGGCTTGCTACCTCTGCATGTTGCTGCCGGGCAAGGCCTACGGAAATCAATGCTAGGCAAGGGTCCGCAGTCCCAAAAATGGTCAGTGTCGATAGGCCTCGGTGCCTCCCAAGAGCAACACGGCCCACACACCAAAAGCTCGGCTTGCCTCTGGAGATGGGCAGCTCCCGCTGCCTATCGATAGGCATCGATATCCATCGGCAGCAATATTCTGGATGCCGATGGATATCGATGGCTATCGATAGGTGTGGAATTGGACAGGCTTCGATGCCCCTCGAGACCGAGAGGTGTCGATGGTGAGACTGCTTGGATGCTTCCCAAGAAGAGGGTCGGCCCCGTGCCAAAAGCAAAAATGCCCGTGGAGATCCACACGTAGCCCTAGTCATGGAGAGTTAAGCACGCCTCTCCCTCTTGATGCCTCCCGCTGGCTACGGAGCTGTCGAATCCAAAGCTTTTGAGGCAGAGTCAGAGGGCTCGCTATCTCTGCATGTTTTTGATATGTGATGCCTATGGAATTCAAAGCTCCGGAAGGGCCCTCAATCCTGAAAATGGTCAGTGTCGATAGGCCTCGGTGCCTCGCAAGAGCAACACGGCCCACACACCGAAAGCTCGGCTTGCCTCTGGAGATGGGCAGCTCCCGCTGCCTATCGATAGGCATTGATATCCATCGGCAGCAATATTATGGATGCCGATGGATATTGATGTCTTTCGGTAGGTGTGGAATTGGACAGGCTTCGATGCCCCTTGAGACCGAGAGGTATGGATGGTGAGACTCCTTGGATGCTTCCCTAGAATAGGATCGGCCCCCTGCCAAAAGCTAAAATGCCCGTCGAGATCCACACGTAATGCTAGAAATGGAGAATTAGGCACGCCTCTCCCTCTTGATGCCTCCCCCTGGCTACGGAGCTGTCGAGATGCACAGCTTTTGAGGCAGAGCCTGAGGGCTTGCTATTTCTGCATTTTGCTGCCGTGCAAGGCCTACGGATGTCAATGCTAGGCAGGGGCCCTCAATCGCAAAAATGGTCAGTCTCAATAGGCCTCGGTGCCTCCCAAGAGCAACACGGCCCACACACCGAAAGCTCTGCATGCCTCCGGAGATGGGCAGCTCCCGCTGCCTACCGATAGGCATCGATATCCATCGGCAGCAATATTATGGATGCCGATGGATATCGATGGCTATCGATAGGTGTGGAATTGGACAGGCTTCGATGCCCCTCAAGACAAAGAGGGATCGATGGCGAGACTCCTTGGATGCCTCCCAAGAATAGCATCGGCCCCCTGCCAAAAGCTAAAAGGCCCGTGGAGATCCACACCGATCGGTAGGCATGGAGAGTTAAGCATGCCTCTCCCTCTTGATGCCTCCCCCTGGCTACGGAGCTGTCGAGATGCACAGCTTTTGAGGCAGAGTGAGAGGGCTTGCTACCTCTGCATGTTGCTGCCGGGCAAGGCCTACGGAAATCAATGCTAGGCAAGGGTCCGCAGTCCCAAAAATGGTCAGTGTCGATAGGCCTCGGTGCCTCGCAAGAGCAACACGGCCCACACACCGAAAGCTCAGCTTGCCTCTGGAGATCGGCAGCTCCCGCTGCCTATCGATAGGCATCGATATCCATCGGCAGCAATATTATGGATGCCGATGGATATCGATGGCTATCGATAGGTGTGGAATTGGACAGGCTTCAATGCCCCTCGAGACCAAGAGGTATCGATGGCGAGACTCCTTGGATGCCTCCCAAGAATAGGATCGGCCCCCTGCCAAAAGCTAAAATGCCCGTCGAGATCCACAGCGATGGCTAGGCATGGAGAGTTAAGCACGCCTCTCCCTCTTGATGCCTGCCCCTGGCTACGGAGCTGTCGGGATGCACAGCTTTTGAGCAAAGCGAGAGGGCTCGCTACCTCTGCATGTTCATGCCATGCAAGGCCTACGGAGATCAATGCTAGGCAAGGGTCCGCAGTCCCAAAAATGTTCAGTGTCGATAGGCCTCGGTGCCTCCCAAGAGCAACACGGCCCACACACCAAAAGCTCGGCTTGCCTCTGGAGATGGGCAGCTCCCGCTGCCTATCGATAGGCATCGATATCCATCGGCAGCAATATTCTGGATGCCGATGGATATCGATGGCTATCGATAGGTGTGGAATTGGACAGGCTTCGATGCCCCTCGAGACCGAGAGGTGTCGATGGTGAGACTGCTTGGATGCTTCCCAAGAAGAGGGTCGGCCCCGTGCCAAAAGCAAAAATGCCCGTGGAGATCCACACGTAGCCCTAGTCATGGAGAGTTATGCACGCCTCTCCCTCTTGATGCCTCCCGCTGGCTACGGAGCTGTCGAATCCAAAGCTTTTGAGGCAGAGTCAGAGGGCTCGCTATCTCTGCATGTTTTTGATATGTGATGCCTATGGAATTCAAAGCTCCGGAAGGGCCCTCAATCCTGAAAATGGTCAGTGTCGATAGGCCTCGGTGCCTCCCAAGAGCAACACGGCCCACACACCGAAAGCTCGGCTTGCCTCTGGAGATGGGCAGCTCCCGCTGCCTATCGATAGGCATTGATATCCATCGGCAGCAATATTATGGATGCCGATGGATATTGATGTCTTTCGGTAGGTGTGGAATTGGACAGGCTTCAATGCCCCTTGAGACCGAGAGGTATGGATGGTGAGACTCCTTGGATGCTTCCCTAGAATAGGATCGGCCCCCTGCCAAAAGCTAAAATGCCCGTCGAGATCCACACGTAATGCTAGAAATGGAGAATTAGGCACGCCTCTCCCTCTTGATGCCTCCCGCTGGCTACGGAGCTGTCGAGATGCACAGCTTTTGAGGCAGAGCCTGAGGGCTTGCTATTTCTGCATTTTGCTGCCGTGCAAGGCCTACGGATGTCAATGCTAGGCAGGGGCCCTCAATCGCAAAAATGGTCAGTCTCAATAGGCCTCGGTGCCTCCCAAGAGCAACACGGCCCACACACTGAAAGCTCTGCATGCCTCCGGAGATGGGCAGCTCCCGCTGCCTATCGATAGGCATCGATATCCATCGGCAGCAATATTATGGATGCCGATGGATATCGATGGCTATCGATAGGTGTGGAATTGGACAGGCTTCGATGCCCCTCGAGACCGAGAGGTATCGATGGCGAGACTCCTTGGATGCCTCCCAAGAATAGCATCGGCCCCCTGCCAAAAGCTAAAAGGCCCGTGGAGATCCACACCGATCGGTAGGCATGGAGAGTTTTGCATGCCTCTCCCTCTTGATGCCTCCCCCTGGCTACGGAGCTGTCGAGATGCACAGCTTTTGAGGCAGAGCGAGAGGGCTTGCTACCTCTGCATGTTGCTGCCGGGCAAGGCCTACGGAAATCAATGCTAGGCAAGGGTCCGCAGTCCCAAAAATGGTCAGTGTCGATAGGCCTCGGTGCCTCCCAAGAGCAACACGGCCCACACACCGAAAGCTCAGCTTGCCTCTGGAGATCGGCAGCTCCCGCTGCCTATCGATAGGCATCGATATCCATCGGCAGCAATATTATGGATGCCGATGGATATCGATGCCTATCGATAGGTGTGGAATTGGACAGGCTTCAATGCCCCTCGAGACCGAGAGGTATCGATGGCGAGACTCCTTGGATGCCTCCCAAGAATAGCATCGGCCCCATCCCAAAAGCTAAAATGCCCGTCGAGATCCACAGCGATGGCTAGGCATGGAGAGTTAAGCACGCCTCTCCCTCTTGATGCCTGCCCCTGGCTACGGAGCTGTCGGGATGCACAGCGTTTGAGGCAAAGCGAGAGGGCTCGCTACCTCTGCATGTTCATGCCATGCAAGGCCTACGGAGATCAATGCTAGGCAAGGGTCTGCAGTCCCAAAAATGGTCAGTGTCGATAGGCCTCGGTGCCTCCCAAGAGCAACACGGCCCACACACCAAAAGCTCGGCTTGCCTCTGGAGATGGGCAGCTCCCGCTGCCTATCGATAGGCATCGATATCCATCGGCAGCAATATTCTGGATGCCGATGGATATCGATGGCTATCGATAGGTGTGGAATTGGACAGGCTTCAATGCCCCTCGAGACCGAGAGGTGTCGATGGTGAGACTGCTTGGATGCTTCCCAAGAAGAGGGTCGGCCCCGTGCCAAAAGCAAAAATGCCCGTGGAGATCCACACGTAGCCCTAGTCATGGAGAGTTAAGCACGCCTCTCCCTCTTGATGCCTCCCCCTGGCTACGGAGCTGTCGAATCCAAAGCTTTTGAGGCAGAGTCAGAGGGCTCGCTATCTCTGCATGTTTTTGATATGTGATGCCTACGGAAATCTATGCTCCGGAAGGGCCCTCAATCCCGAAAATGGTCAGTGTCGATAGGCCTCGGTGCCTCCCAAGAGCAACACGGCCCACACACCGAAAGCTCTGCATGCCTCCGGAGATGGGCAGCTCCCGCTGCCTACCGATAGGCATCGATATCCATCGGCAGCAATATTCTGGATGCCGATGGATATCGATGGCTATCGATAGGTGTGGAATTGGACAGGCTTCGATGCCCCTCAAGACAAAGAGGGATCGATGGCGAGACTCCTTGGATGCCTCCCAAGAATAGCATCGGCCCCACCCCAAAAGCTAAAATGCCCGTCGAGATCCACACCGATCGGTAGGCATGGAGAGTTTTGTATGCCTCTCCCTCTTGATGCCTCCCCCTGGCTACGGAGCTGTCGAGATGCACAGCTTTTGAGGCAGAGCCTGAGGGCTTGCTATGGCTGCATGTTGATGCCATGCAAGGCCTACGGAAAGCTATGCTCCATAAGGGCCCTCAATCCCGAAAATGGTCAGTGTCGATAGGCCTCGGTGCCTCCCAAGAGCAACACGGCCCACACACCGAAAGCTCGGCTTGCCTCTGCAGATCGGCAGCTCCCGCTGCCTATCGATAGGCATCGATATCCATCGGCAGCAATATTATGGATGCCGATGGATATCGATGGCTATCGATAGGTGTGGAATTGGACAGGCTTTGATGCCCCTCGAGACCGAGAGTTATCGATGGCGAGACTCCTTGGATGCCTCCCAAGAATAGCATCGGCCCCCTGCCAAAAGCTGAAATGCCCGTCGAGATCCACACCGATCGCTAGGCATGGAGAGTTTTGCACGCCTCTCCCTCTTGATGCCTCCCCCTGGCTATGGAGCTGTCGAGATGCACAGCTTTTGAGGCAAAGCGAGAGGGCTCGCTACCTCTGCATGTTGCTGCCGGGCAAGGCCTACGGAAATCAATGCTAGGCAAGGGTCCGCAGTCCCAAAAATGGTCAGTGTCGATAGGCCTCGGTGCCTCCCAAGAGCAACACGGCCCACACACCGAAAGCTCGGCTTGCCTCTGGAGATGGGCAGCTCCTGCTGCCTATCGATAGGCATCGATATCCATCGGCAGCAATATTATGGATGCCGATGGATATCGATGCCTATCGATAGGTGTGGAATTGGACAGGTTTCAATGCCCCTCGAGACCGAGAGGTATCAATGGCGAGACTCCTTGGATGCCTCCCAAGAATAGGATCGGCCCCCTGCCAAAAGCTAAAATGCCCGTCGAGATCCACAGCGATGGCTAGGCATGGAGAGTTAAGCACGCCTCTCCCTCTTGATGCCTGCCCCTGGCTACGGAGCTGTCGGGATGCACAGCGTTTGAGCAAAGCGAGAGGGCTCGCTACCTCTGCATGTTCATGCCATGCAAGGCCTACGGAGATCAATGCTAGGCAAGGGTCCGCAGTCCCAAAAATGGTCAGTGTCGATAGGCCTCGGTGCCTCCCAAGAGCAACACGGCCCACACACCGAAAGCTCGGCTTGCCTCTGGAGATGGGCAGCTCCCGCTGCCTATCGATAGGCATCGATATCCATCGGCAGCAATATTCTGGATGCCGATGGATATCGATGGCTATCGATAGGTGTGGAATTGGACAGGCTTCGATGCCCCTCGAGACAAAGAGTTATCGATGGCGAGACTCCTTGGATGCCTCCCAAGAATAGCATCGGCCCCATCCCAAAAGCTAAAATGCCCGTCGAGATCCACACCGATCGCTAGGCATGGAGAGTTATGCACGCCTCTCCCTCCTGATGCCTCCCCCTGGCTACGGAGCTGTCGGGATGCACAGCTTTTGAGGCAAAGCGAGAGGGCTCGCTACCTCTGCATGTTGATGCCATGCAAGGCCTACGGATGTCAATGCTAGGCAAGGGTCCGCAGTCCCAGAAATGGTCAGTGTCGATAGGCCTCGGTGCCTCCCAAGAGCAATACGGCCCACACACCGAAAGCTCGGCTTGCCTCTGGAGATCGGCAGCTCCCGCTGCCTACCGATAGACATCGATATCCATCGGCAGCAATATTCTGGATGCCGATGGATATCGATGGCTATCGATAGGTGTGGAATTGGACAGGCTTCGATGCCCCTCGAGACAAAGAGTTATCGATGGCGAGACTCCTTGGATGCTTCCCAAGAAGAGGGTCGGCCCCGTGCCAAAAGCAAAAATGCCCGTGGAGATCCACACGTAGCCCTAGTCATGGAGAGTTAAGCACGCCTCTCCCTCTTGATGCCTCCCCCTGGCTACGGAGCTGTCGAATCCAAAGCTTTTGAGGCAGAGTCAGAGGGCTCGCTATCTCTGCATGTTTTTGATATGTGATGCCTATGGAATTCAAAGCTCCGGAAGGGCCCTCAATCCTGAAAATGGTCAGTGTCGATAGGCCTCGGTGCCTCCCAAGAGCAACACGGCCCACACACCGAAAGCTCAGCTTGCCTCTGGAGATCGGCAGCTCCCGCTGCCTATCGATAGGCATCGATATCCATCGGCAGCAATATTATGGATGCCGATGGATATCGATGGCTATCGATAGGTGTGGAATTGGACAGGCTTTGATGCCCCTCGAGACAAAGAGTTATCGATGGCGAGACTCCTTGGATGCCTCCCAAGAATAGGATCGGCCCCATCCCAAAAGCTGAAATGCCCGTCGAGATCCACAGCGATGGCTAGGCATGGAGAGTTATGCACGCCTCTCCCTCTTGATGCCTCCCGCTGGCTATGGAGCTGTCGAGATGCACAGCTTTTGAGGCAGAGCCTGAGGGCTTGCTATGGCTGCATGTTGATGCCATGCAAGGCCTACGGAAAGCTATGCTCCATAAGGGCCCTCAATCCCCAAAATGGTCAGTGTCGATAGGCCTCGGTGCCTCCCAAGAGCAACACGGCCCACACACCGAAAGCTCGGCTTGCCTCTGCAGATCGGCAGCTCCCGCTGCCTATCGATAGGCATCGATATCCATCGGCAGCAATATTCTGGATGCCGATGGATATCGATGGCTATCGATAGGTGTGGAATTGGACAGGCTTCGATGCCCCTCGAGACCGAGAGGTATCGATGGCGAGACTCCTTGGATGCTTCCCAAGAAGAGGATCGGCCCCGTGCCAAAAGCAAAAATGCCCGTGGAGATCCACACGTAGCCCTAGTCATGGAGAGTTAAGCACGCCTCTCCCTCTTGATGCCTGCCCCTGGCTACGGAGCTGTCGAATCCAAAGCTTTTGAGGCAGAGTCAGAGGGCTCGCTATCTCTGCATGTTTTTGATATGTGATGCCTATGGAATTCAAAGCTCCGGAAGGGCCCTCAATCCTGAAAATGGTCAGTGTCGATAGGCCTCGGTGCCTCCCAAGAGCAACACGGCCCACACACCGAAAGCTCGGCTTGCCTCTGGAGATGGGCAGCTCCCGCTGCCTATCGATAGGCATTGATATCCATCGGCAGCAATATTATGGATGCCGATGGATATTGATGTCTTTCGGTAGGTGTGGAATTGGACAGGCTTCAATGCCCCTCGAGACCGAGAGGTATCGATGGCGAGACTCCTTGGATGCTTCCCTAGAATAGGATCGGCCCCCTGCCAAAAGCTAAAATGCCCGTCGAGATCCACACGTAATGCTAGAAATGGAGAATTAGGCACGCCTCTCCCTCTTGATGCCTCCCGCTGGCTACGGAGCTGTCGAATCCAAAGCTTTTGAGGCAGAGTCAGAGGGCTCGCTATTTCTGCATTTTGCTGCCGTGCAAGGCCTACGGATGTCAATGCTAGGCAGGGGCCCTCAATCGCAAAAATGGTCAGTCTCAATAGGCCTCGGTGCCTCCCAAGAGCAACACGGCCCACACACCGAAAGCTCTGCATGCCTCCGGAGATGGGCAGCTCCCGCTGCCTACCGATAGGCATCGATATCCATCGGCAGCAATATTATGGATGCCGATGGATATCGATGCCTATCGATAGGTGTGGAATTGGACAGGCTTCGATGCCCCTCAAGACAAAGAGGGATCGATGGCGAGACTCCTTGGATGCCTACCAAGAATAGCATCGGCCCCATCCCAAAAGCTAAAAGGCCCGTCGAGATCCACACCGATCGGTAGGCATGGAGAGTTTTGCATGCCTCTCCCTCTTGATGCCTCTCGCTAGCTACAGAGCTGTCGAGATGCACAGCTTTTGAGGCAGAGCGAGAGGGCTTGCTACCTCTGCATGTTGCTGCCGGGCAAGGCCTACGGAAATCAATGCTAGGCAAGGGTCCGCAGTCCCCAAAATGGTCAGTGTCGATAGGCCTCGGTGCCTCCCAAGAGCAACACGGCCCACACACCGAAAGCTCAGCTTGCCTCTGGAGATCGGCAGCTCCCGCTGCCTATCGATAGGCATCGATATCCATCGGCAGCAATATTATGGATGCCGATGGATATCGATGCCTATCGATAGGTGTGGAATTGGACAGGCTTCAATGCCCCTCGAGACCGAGAGGTATCGATGGCGAGACTCCTTGTATGCCTCCCAAGAATAGGATCGGCCCCCTGCCAAAAGCTAAAATGCCCGTCGAGATCCACAGCGATGGCTAGGCATGGAGAGTTAAGCACGCCTCTCCCTCTTGATGCCTGCCCCTGGCTACGGAGCTGTCGGGATGCACAGCGTTTGAGCAAAGCGAGAGGGCTCGCTACCTCTGCATGTTCATGCCATGCAAGGCCTACGGAGATCAATGCTAGGCAAGGGTCCGCAGTCCCAAAAATGGTCAGTGTCGATAGGCCTCGGTGCCTCCCAAGAGCAACACGGCCCACACACCAAAAGCTCGGCTTGCCTCTGGAGATGGGCAGCTCCCGCTGCCTATCGATAGGCATCGATATCCATCGGCAGCAATATTCTGGATGCCGATGGATATCGATGGCTATCGATAGGTGTGGAATTGGACAGGCTTCGATGCCCCTCGAGACCGAGAGGTGTCAATGGTGAGACTGCTTGGATGCTTCCCAAGAAGAGGGTCGGCCCCGTGCCAAAAGCAAAAATGCCCGTGGAGATCCACACGTAGCCCTAGTCATGGAGAGTTAAGCACGCCTCTCCCTCTTGATGCCTCCCGCTGGCTACGGAGCTGTCGAATCCAAAGCTTTTGAGGCAGAGTCAGAGGGCTCGCTATCTCTGCATGTTTTTGATATGTGATGCCTATGGAATTCAAAGCTCCGGAAGGGCCCTCAATCCTGAAAATGGTCAGTGTCGATAGGCCTCGGTGCCTCCCAAGAGCAACACGGCCCACACACCGAAAGCTCGGCTTGCCTCTGGAGATGGGCAGCTCCCGCTGCCTATCGATAGGCATCGATATCCATCGGCAGCAATATTATGGATGCCGATGGATATCGATGCCTATCGATAGGTGTGGAATTGGACAGGCTTTGATGCCCCTCGAGACAAAGAGTTATCGATGGCGAGACTCCTTGGATGCCTACCAAGAATAGCATCGGCCCCATCCCAAAAGCTAAAATGCCCGTGGAGATCCACACCGATCGCTAGGCATGGAGAGTTACGCACGCCTCTCCCTCTTGATGCCTGCCCCCGGCTACGGAGCTGTCGGGATGCACAGCGTTTGAGCAAAACGAGAGGGCTCGCTACCTCTGCATGTTGATGCCATGCAAGGCCTATGGATGTCAATGCTAGGCAAGGGTCCGCAGTCCCAGAAATGGTCAGTGTCGATAGGCCTCGGTGCCTCCCAAGAGCAATACGGCCCACACACCGAAAGCTCGGCTTGCCTCTGGAGATCGGCAGCTCCCGCTGCCTACCGATAGACATCGATATCCATCGGCAGCAATATTATGGATGCCGATGGATATCGATGGCTATCGATAGGTGTGGAATTGGACAGGCTTCGATGCCCCTCGAGACCGAGAGGTATCGATGGCGAGACTCCTTGGATGCTTCCCAAGAAGAGGATCGGCCCCGTGCCAAAAGCTAAAATGCCCGTCGAGATCCACACGTAGCCCTAGTCATGGAGAGTTAAGCACGCCTCTCCCTCTTGATGCCTCCCGCTGGCTACGGAGCTGTCGAATCCAAAGCTTTTGAGGCAGAGTCAGAGGGCTCGCTATCTCTGCATGTTTTTGATATGTGATGCCTATGGAATTCAAAGCTCCGGAAGGGCCCTCAATCCTGAAAATGGTCAGTGTCGATAGGCCTCGGTGCCTCCCAAGAGCAACACGGCCCACACACCGAAAGCTCGGCTTGCCTCTGGAGATGGGCAGCTCCCGCTGCCTATCGATAGGCATTGATATCCATCGGCAGCAATATTATGGATGCCGATGGATATTGATGTCTTTCGGTAGGTGTGGAATTGGACAGGCTTCAATGCCCCTTGAGACCGAGAGGTATGGATGGTGAGACTCCTTGGATGCTTCCCTAGAATAGGATCGGCCCCCTGCCAAAAGCTAAAATGCCCGTCGAGATCCACACGTAATGCTAGAAATGGAGAATTAGGCACGCCTCTCCCTCTTGATGCCTCCCGCTGGCTACGGAGCTGTCGAGATGCACAGCTTTTGAGGCAGAGCCTGAGGGCTTGCTATTTCTGCATTTTGCTGCCGTGCACGGCCTACGGATGTCAATGCTAGGCAAGGGCCCTCAATCGCAAAAATGGTCAGTCTCAATAGGCCTCAGTGCCTCCCAAGAGCAACACGGCCCACACACCGAAAGCTCTGCATGCCTCTGGAGATGGGCAGCTCCCGCTGCCTACCGATAGGCATCGATATCCATCGGCAGCAATATTATGGATGCCGATGGATATTGATGGCTATCGACAGGTGTGGAATTGGACAGGCTTCGATGCCCCTCAAGACAAAGAGGGATCGATGGCGAGACTCCTTGGATGCCTCCCAAGAATAGCATCGGCCCCCTGCCAAAAGCTAAAATGCCCGTCGAGATCCACAGCGATGGCTAGGCATGGAGAGTTAAGCACGCCTCTCCCTCTTGATGCCTGCCCCTGGCTACGGAGCTGTCGGGATGCACAGCGTTTGAGCAAAGCGAGAGGGCTCGCTACCTCTGCATGTTCATGCCATGCAAGGCCTACGGAGATCAATGCTAGGCAAGGGTCCGCAGTCCCAAAAATGGTCAGTGTCGATAGGCCTCGGTGCCTCCCAAGAGCAACACGGCCCACACACCAAAAGCTCGGCTTGCCTCTGGAGATGGGCAGCTCCCGCTGCCTATCGATAGGCATCGATATCCATCGGCAGCAATATTCTGGATGCCGATGGATATCGATGGCTATCGATAGGTGTGGAATTGGACAGGCTTCGATGCCCCTCGAGACCGAGAGGTGTCGATGGTGAGACTGCTTGGATGCTTCCCAAGAAGAGGGTCGGCCCCGTGCCAAAAGCAAAAATGCCCGTGGAGATCCACACGTAGCCCTAGTCATGGAGAGTTAAGCACGCCTCTCCCTCTTGATGCCTCCCGCTGGCTACGGAGCTGTCGAATCCAAAGCTTTTGAGGCAGAGTCAGAGGGCTCGCTATCTCTGCATGTTTTTGATATGTGATGCCTATGGAATTCAAAGCTCCGGAAGGGCCCTCAATCCTGAAAATGGTCAGTGTCGATAGGCCTCGGTGCCTCCCAAGAGCAACACGGCCCACACACCGAAAGCTCGGCTTGCCTCTGGAGATGGGCAGCTCCCGCTGCCTATCGATAGGCATCGATATCCATCGGCAGCAATATTATGGATGCCGATGGATATCGATGGCTATCGATAGGTGTGGAATTGGACAGGCTTCGATGCCCCTCAAGACAAAGAGGGATCGATGGCGAGACTCCTTGGATGCTTCCCTAGAATAGGATCGGCCCCCTGCCAAAAGCTAAAATGCCCGTCGAGATCCACACGTAATGCTAGAAATGGAGAATTAGGCACGCCTCTCCCTCTTGATGCCTCCCGCTGGCTACGGAGCTGTCGAGATGCACAGCTTTTGAGGCAGAGCCTGAGGGCTTGCTATTTCTGCATTTTGCTGCCGTGCAAGGCCTACGGATGTCAATGCTAGGCAGGGGCCCTCAATCGCAAAAATGGTCAGTCTCAATAGGCCTCGGTGCCTCCCAAGAGCAACACGGCCCACACACCGAAAGCTCTGCATGCCTCCGGAGATGGGCAGCTCCCGCTGCCTACCGATAGGCATCGATATCCATCGGCAGCAATATTATGGATGCCGATGGATATCGATGCCTATCGATAGGTGTGGAATTGGACAGGCTTCGATGCCCCTCAAGACAAAGAGGGATCGATGGCGAGACTCCTTGGATGCCTACCAAGAATAGCATCGGCCCCATCCCAAAAGCTAAAATGCCCGTCGAGATCCACACCGATCGGTAGGCATGGAGAGTTTTGCATGCCTCTCCCTCTTGATGCCTCTCGCTAGCTACGGAGCTGTCGAGATGCACAGCTTTTTGAGGCAGAGCGAGAGGGCTTGCTACCTCTGCATGTTGCTGCCGGGCAAGGCCTACGGAAATCAATGCTAGGCAAGGGTCCGCAGTCCCAAAAATGGTCAGTGTCGATAGGCCTCGGTGCCTCCCAAGAGCAACACGGCCCACACACCGAAAGCTCGGCTTGCCTCTGCAGATCGGCAGCTCCCGCTGCCTATCGATAGGCATCGATATCCATCGGCAGCAATATTATGGATGCCGATGGATATCGATGCCTATCGATAGGTGTGGAATTGGACAGGCTTTGATGCCCCTCGAGACAAAGAGTTATCGATGGCGAGACTCCTTGGATGCCTCCCAAGAATAGCATCGGCCCCATCCCAAAAGCTAAAATGCCCGTCGAGATCCACACCGATCGCTAGGCATGGAGAGTTATGCACGCCTCTCCCTCCTGATGCCTCCCCCTGGCTACGGAGCTGTCGGGATGCACAGCTTTTGAGGCAAAGCGAGAGGGCTCGCTACCTCTGCATGTTGATGCCATGCAAGGCCTACGGATGTCAATGCTAGGCAAGGGTCCGCAGTCCCAGAAATGGTCAGTGTCGATAGGCCTCAGTGCCTCCCAAGAGCAATACGGCCCACACACCAAAAGCTCAGCTTGCCTCTGGAGATCGGCAGCTCCCGCTGCCTACCGATAGACATCGATATCCATCGGCAGCAATATTATGGATGCCGATGGATATCGATGGCTATCGATAGGTGTGGAATTGGACAGGCTTCGATGCCCATCGAGACCGAGAGGTATCGATGGCGAGACTCCTTGGATGCTTCCCAAGAAGAGGATCGGCCCCGTGCCAAAAGCAAAAATGCCCGTGGAGATCCACACGTAGCCCTAGTCATGGAGAGTTAAGCACGCCTCTCCCTCTTGATGCCTCCCGCTGGCTACGGAGCTGTCGAATCCAAAGCTTTTGAGGCAGAGTCAGAGGGCTCGCTATCTCTGCATGTTTTTGATATGTGATGCCTATGGAATTCAAAGCTCCGGAAGGGCCCTCAATCCTGAAAATGGTCAGTGTCGATAGGCCTCGGTGCCTCCCAAGAGCAACACGGCCCACACACCGAAAGCTCGGCTTGCCTCTGGAGATGGGCAGCTCCGGCTGCCTATCGATAGGCATTGATATCCATCGGCAGCAATATTATGGATGCCGATGGATATTGATGTCTTTCGGTAGGTGTGGAATTGGACAGGCTTCAATGCCCCTTGAGACCGAGAGGTATGGATGGTGAGACTCCTTGGATGCTTCCCTAGAATAGGATCGGCCCCCTGCCAAAAGCTAAAATGCCCGTCGAGATCCACACGTAATGCTAGAAATGGAGAATTAGGCACGCCTCTCCCTCTTGATGCCTCCCGCTGGCTACGGAGCTGTCGAGATGCACAGCTTTTGAGGCAGAGCCTGAGGGCTTGCTATTTCTGCATTTTGCTGCCGTGCAAGGCCTACGGATGTCAATGCTAGGCAAGGGCCCTCAATCGCAAAAATGGTCAGTCTCAATAGGCCTCGGTGCCTCCCAAGAGCAACACGGCCCACACACCGAAAGCTCTGCATGCCTCCGGAGATGGGCAGCTCCCGCTGCCTACCGATAGGCATCGATATCCATCGGCAGCAATATTATGGATGCCGATGGATATCGATGCCTATCGATAGGTGTGGAATTGGACAGGCTTCGATGCCCCTCGAGACCGAGAGGTATCGATGGCGAGACTCCTTGGATGCCTACCAAGAATAGCATCGGCCCCATCCCAAAAGCAAAAATGCCCGTCGAGATCCACACCGATCGGTAGGCATGGAGAGTTTTGCATGCCTCTCCCTCTTGATGCCTCTCGCTAGCTACGGAGCTGTCGAGATGCACAGCTTTTGAGGCAGAGCGAGAGGGCTTGCTACCTCTGCATGTTGCTGCCGGGCAAGGCCTACGGAAATCAATGCTAGGCAAGGGTCCGCAGTCCCAAAAATGGTCAGTGTCGATAGGCCTCGGTGCCTCCCAAGAGCAATACGGCCCACACACCGAAAGCTCAGCTTGCCTCTGGAGATCGGCAGCTCCCGCTGCCTATCGATAGGCATCGATATCCATCGGCAGCAATATTATGGATGCCGATGGATATCAATGCCTATCGATAGGTGTGGAATTGGACAGGCTTCAATGCCCCTCGAGACCGAGAGGTATCGATGGTGAGACTCCTTGGATGCCTCCCAAGAATAGCATCGGCCCCATCCCAAAAGCTAAAATGCCCGTCGAGATCCACAGCGATGGCTAGGCATGGAGAGTTATGCACGCCTCTCCCTCTTGATGCCTGCCCCTGGCTACGGAGCTGTCGAGATGCACAGCTTTTGAGGCAGAGCCTGAGGGCTTGCTATGGCTGCATGTTGATGCCATGCAAGGCCTACGGATGTCAATGCTAGGCAAGGGTCCGCAGTCCCAGAAATGGTCAGTGTCGATAGGCCTCAGTGCCTCCCAAGAGCAATACGGCCCACACACCGAAAGCTCGGCTTGCCTCTGGAGATCGGCAGCTCCCGCTGCCTACCGATAGACATCGATATCCATCGGCAGCAATATTATGGATGCCGATGGATATCGATGGCTATCGATAGGTGTGGAATTGGACAGGCTTCGATGCCCCTCGAGACCGAGAGGTATCGATGGCGAGACTCCTTGGATGCTTCCCAAGAAGAGGATCGGCCCCGTGCCAAAAGCAAAAATGCCCGTGGAGATCCACACGTAGCCCTAGTCATGGAGAGTTAAGCACGCCTCTCCCTCTTGATGCCTCCCGCTGGCTACGGAGCTGTCGAATCCAAAGCTTTTGAGGCAGAGTCAGAGGGCTCGCTATCTCTGCATGTTTTTGATATGTGATGCCTATGGAATTCAAAGCTCCGGAAGGGCCCTCAATCCTGAAAATGGTCAGTGTCGATAGGCCTCGGTGCCTCCCAAGAGCAACACGGCCCACACACCGAAAGCTCGGCTTGCCTCTGGAGATGGGCAGCTCCCGCTGCCTATCGATAGGCATTGATATCCATCGGCAGCAATATTATGGATGCCGATGGATATTGATGTCTTTCGGTAGGTGTGGAATTGGACAGGCTTCAATGCCCCTTGAGACCGAGAGGTATGGATGGTGAGACTCCTTGGATGCTTCCCTAGAATAGGATCGGCCCCCTGCCAAAAGCTAAAATGCCCGTCGAGATCCACACGTAATGCTAGAAATGGAGAATTAGGCACGCCTCTCCCTCTTGATGCCTCCCGCTGGCTACGGAGCTGTCGAGATGCACAGCTTTTGAGGCAGAGCCTGAGGGCTTGCTATTTCTGCATTTTGCTGCCGTGCAAGGCCTACGGATGTCAATGCTAGGCAAGGGCCCTCAATCGCAAAAATGGTCAGTCTCAATAGGCCTCGGTGCCTCCCAAGAGCAACACGGCCCACACACCGAAAGCTCTGCATGCCTCCGGAGATGGGCAGCTCCCGCTGCCTACCGATAGGCATCGATATCCATCGGCAGCAATATTATGGATGCCGATGGATATCGATGCCTATCGATAGGTGTGGAATTGGACAGGCTTCGATGCCCCTCGAGACCGAGAGGTATCGATGGCGAGACTCCTTGGATGCCTACCAAGAATAGCATCGGCCCCATCCCAAAAGCTAAAATGCCCGTCGAGATCCACACCGATCGGTAGGCATGGAGAGTTTTGCATGCCTCTCCCTCTTGATGCCTCTCGCTAGCTACGGAGCTGTCGAGATGCACAGCTTTTGAGGCAGAGCGAGAGGGCTTGCTACCTCTGCATGTTGCTGCCGGGCAAGGCCTACGGAAATCAATGCTAGGCAAGGGTCCGCAGTCCCAAAAATGGTCAGTGTCGATAGGCCTCGGTGCCTCCCAAGAGCAATACGGCCCACACACCGAAAGCTCAGCTTGCCTCTGGAGATCGGCAGCTCCCGCTGCCTACCGATAGGCATCGATATCCATCGGCAGCAATATTATGGATGCCGATGGATATCGATGCCTATCGATAGGTGTGGAATTGGACAGGCTTCAATGCCCCTCGAGACCGAGAGGTATCGATGGTGAGACTCCTTGGATGCCTCCCAAGAATAGCATCGGCCCCATCCCAAAAGCTAAAATGCCCGTGGAGATCCACAGCGATGGCTAGGCATGGAGAGTTATGCACGCCTCTCCCTCTTGATGCCTCCCCCTGGCTACGGAGCTGTCGAGATGCACAGCTTTTGAGGCAGAGCCTGAGGGCTTGCTATGGCTGCATGTTGATGCCATGCAAGGCCTACGGAAATCTATGCTCCATAAGGGCCCTCAATCCTGAAAATGGTCACTGTCGATAGGCCTCGGTGCCTCCCAAGAGCAACACGGCCCACACACCGAAAGCTCGGCTTGCCTCTGGAGATGGGCAGCTCCCGCTGCCTATCGATAGGCATCGATATCCATCGGCAGCAATATTCTGGATGCCGATGGATATCGATGGCTATCGATAGGTGTGGAATTGGACAGGCTTTGATGCCCCTCGAGACAAAGAGTTATCGATGGCGAGACTCCTTGGATGCCTCCCAAGAATAGCATCGGCCCCATCCCAAAAGCTGAAATGCCCGTCGAGATCCACACCGATCGCTAGGCATGGAGAGTTATGCACGCCTCTCCCTCCTGATGCCTCCCGCTGGCTACGGAGCTGTCGAATCCAAAGCTTTTGAGGCAGAGTCAGAGGGCTCGCTATCTCTGCATGTTTTTGATATGTGATGCCTATGGAATTCAAAGCTCCGGAAGGGCCCTCAATCGCAAAAATGGTCAGTGTCGATAGGCCTCGGTGCCTCCCAAGAGCAACACGGCCCACACACCGAAAGCTCGGCTTGCCTCTGGAGATGGGCAGCTCCCGCTGCCTATCGATAGGCATCGATATCCATCGGCAGCAATATTCTGGATGCCGATGGATATTGATGTCTTTCGGTAGGTGTGGAATTGGACAGGCTTCAATGCCCCTTGAGACCGAGAGGTATGGATGGTGAGACTCCTTGGATGCTTCCCTAGAATAGGATCGGCCCCCTGCCAAAAGCTAAAATGCCCGTCGAGATCCACACGTAATGCTAGAAATGGAGAATTAGGCACGCCTCTCCCTCTTGATGCCTCCCGCTGGCTACGGAGCTGTCGAGATGCACAGCTTTTGAGGCAGAGCCTGAGGGCTTGCTATCTCTGCATTTTGCTGCCGTGCAAGGCCTACGGATGTCAATGCTAGGCAGGGGCCCTCAATCGCAAAAATGGTCAGTCTCAAAAGGCCTCGGTGCCTCCCAAGAGCAACACGGCCCACACACCGAAAGCTCTGCATGCCTCCGGAGATGGGCAGCTCCCGCTGCCTACCGATAGGCATCGATATCCATCGGCAGCAATATTATGGATGCCGATGGATATCGATGGCTATCGATAGGTGTGGAATTGGACAGGCTTCGATGCCCCTCAAGACAAAGAGGGATCGATGGCGAGACTCCTTGGATGCCTCCCAAGAATAGCATCGGCCCCATCCCAAAAGCTAAAATGCCCGTCGAGATCCACAGCGATGGCTAGTCATGGAGAGTTAAGCACGCCTCTCCCTCTTGATGCCTGCCCCTGGCTACGGAGCTGTCGGGATGCACAGCGTTTGAGCAAAGCGAGAGGGCTCGCTACCTCTGCATGTTCATGCCATGCAAGGCCTACGGAGATCAATGCTAGGCAAGGGTCCGCAGTCCCAAAAATGGTCAGTGTCGATAGGCCTCGGTGCCTCCCAAGAGCAACACGGCCCACACACCAAAAGCTCGGCTTGCCTCTGGAGATGGGCAGCTCCCGCTGCCTATCGATAGGCATCGATATCCATCGGCAGCAATATTATGGATGCCGATGGATATCGATGGCTATCGATAGGTGTGGAATTGGACAGGCTTCGATGCCCCTCGAGACCGAGAGGTATCGATGGCGAGACTCCTTGGATGCTTCCCAAGAAGAGGGTCGGCCCCGTGCCAAAAGCAAAAATGCCCGTGGAGATCCACACGTAGCCCTAGTCATGGAGAGTTAAGCACGCCTCTCCCTCTTGATGCCTCCCGCTGGCTACGGAGCTGTCGAATCCAAAGCTTTTGAGGCAGAGTCAGAGGGCTCGCTATCTCTGCATGTTTTTGATATGTGATGCCTATGGAATTCAAAGCTCCGGAAGGGCCCTCAATCCTGAAAATGGTCAGTGTCGATAGGCCTCAGTGCCTCCCAAGAGCAACACGGCCCACACACCGAAAGCTCGGCTTGCCTCTGGAGATGGGCAGCTCCCGCTGCCTATCGATAGGCATCGATATCCATCGGCAGCAATATTATGGATGCCGATGGATATTGATGTCTTTTGGTAGGTGTGGAATTGGACAGGCTTCAATGCCCCTCAAGACCGAGAGGTATCGATGGCGAGACTCCTTGGATGCCTCCCAAGAATAGCATCGGCCCCATCCCAAAAGCTGAAATGCCCGTCGAGATCCACACCGATCGCTAGGCATGGAGAGTTATGCACGCCTCTCCCTCCTGATGCCTCCCCCTGGCTACGGAGCTGTCGGGATGCACAGCTTTTGAGGCAAAGCGAGAGGGCTCGCTACCTCTGCATGTTGATGCCATGCAAGGCCTACGGAAATCAATGCTAGGCAAGGGCCCTCAATCCTGAAAATGGTCAGTGTCGATAGGCCTCGGTGCCTCCCAAGAGCAACACGGCCCACACACCGAAAGCTCGGCTTGCCTCTTGAGATCGGCAGCTCCCGCTGCCTATCGATAGACACTGATATCCATCGGCAGCAATATTCTGGATGCCGATGGATATCGATGGCTATCGATAGGTGTGGAATTGGACAGGCTTCGATGCCCCTCGAGACCGAGAGGTATCGATGGCGAGACTCCTTGGATGCTTCCCAAGAAGAGGGTCGGCCCCGTGCCAAAAGCAAAAATGCCCGTGGAGATCCACACGTAGCCCTAGTCATGGAGAGTTAAGCACGCCTCTCCCTCTTGATGCCTCCCGCTGGCTACGGAGCTGTCGAATCCAAAGCTTTTGAGGCAGAGTCAGAGGGCTCGCTATCTCTGCATGTTTTTGATATGTGATGCCTATGGAATTCAAAGCTCCGGAAGGGCCCTCAATCCTGAAAATGGTCAGTGTCGATAGGCCTCAGTGCCTCCCAAGAGCAACACGGCCCACACACCGAAAGCTCGGCTTGCCTCTGGAGATGGGCAGCTCCCGCCGCCTATCGATAGGCATCGATATCCATCGGCAGCAATATTCTGGATGCCGATGGATATTGATGTCTTTCGGTAGGTGTGGAATTGGACAGGCTTCAATGCCCCTTGAGACCGAGAGGTATGGATGGTGAGACTCCTTGGATGCTTCCCTAGAATAGGATCGGCCCCCTGCCAAAAGCTAAAATGCCCGTCGAGATCCACACGTAATGCTAGAAATGGAGAATTAGGCACGCCTCTCCCTCTTGATGCCTCCCGCTGGCTACGGAGCTGTCGAGATGCACAGCTTTTGAGGCAGAGCCTGAGGGCTTGCTATTTCTGCATTTTGCTGCCGTGCAAGGCCTACGGATGTCAATGCTAGGCAGGGGCCCTCAATTGCAAAAATGGTCAGTCTCAATAGGCCTCGGTGCCTCCCAAGAGCAACACGGCCCACACACCGAAAGCTCTGCATGCCTCCGGAGATGGGCAGCTCCCGCTGCCTACCGATAGGCATCGATATCCATCGGCAGCAATATTATGGATGCCGATGGATATCGATGGCTATCGATAGGTGTGGAATTGGACAGGCTTCGATGCCCCTCGAGACCGAGAGGTATCGATGGCGAGACTCCTTGGATGCCTCCCAAGAATAGCATCGGCCCCCTGCCAAAAGCTAAAAGGCCCGTGGAGATCCACACCGATCGGTAGGCATGGAGAGTTTTGCATGCCTCTCCCTCTTGATGCCTCCCGCTGGCTACGGAGCTGTCGAGATGCACAGCTTTTGAGGCAGAGCGAGAGGGCTTGCTACCTCTGCATGTTGCTGCCGGGCAAGGCCTACGGAAATCAATGCTAGGCAAGGGTCCGCAGTCCCAAAAATGGTCAGTGTCGATAGGCCTCGGTGCCTCCCAAGAGCAACACGGCCCACACACCGAAAGCTCGGCTTGCCTCTGGAGATGGGCAGCTCCCGCTGCCTACCGATAGACATCGATATCCATTGGCAGCAATATTATGGATGCCGATGGATATCGATGGCTATCGATAGGTGTGGAATTGGACAGGCTTCGATGCCCCTCGAGACCGAGAGGTATCGATGGTGAGACTGCTTGGATGCTTCCCAAGAAGAGGGTCGGCCCCGTGCCAAAAGCAAAAATGCCCGTGGAGATCCACACGTAGCCCTAGTCATGGAGAGTTAAGCACGCCTCTCCCTCTTGATGCCTCCCGCTGGCTACGGAGCTGTCGAATCCAAAGCTTTTGAGGCAGAGTCAGAGGGCTCGCTATCTCTGCATGTTTTTGATATGTGATGCCTATGGAATTCAAAGCTCCGGAAGGGCCCTCAATCCTGAAAATGGTCAGTGTCGATAGGCCTCGGTGCCTCCCAAGAGCAACACGGCCCACACACCGAAAGCTCGGCTTGCCTCTGGAGATGGGCAGCTCCCGCTGCCTATCGATAGGCATCGATATCCATCGGCAGCAATATTCTGGATGCCGATGGATATTGATGTCTTTCGGTAGGTGTGGAATTGGACAGGCTTCAATGCCCCTTGAGACCGAGAGGTATGGATGGTGAGACTCCTTGGATGCTTCCCTAGAATAGGATCGGCCCCCTGCCAAAAGCTAAAATGCCCGTCGAGATCCACACGTAATGCTAGAAATGGAGAATTAGGCACGCCTCTCCCTCTTGATGCCTCCCGCTGGCTACGGAGCTGTCGAGATGCACAGCTTTTGAGGCAGAGCCTGAGGGCTTGCTATTTCTGCATTTTGCTGCCGTGCAAGGCCTACAGATGTCAATGCTAGGCAGGGGCCCTCAATCGCAAAAATGGTCAGTCTCAATAGGCCTCGGTGCCTCCCAAGAGCAACACGGCCCACACACCGAAAGCTCTGCATGCCTCCGGAGATGGGCAGCTCCCGCTGCCTACCGATAGGCATCGATATCCATCGGCAGCAATATTATGGATGCCGATGGATATCGATGCCTATCGATAGGTGTGGAATTGGACAGGCTTCGATGCCCCTCGAGACCGAGAGGTATCGATGGTGAGACTGCTTGGATGCCTACCAAGAATAGCATCGGCCCCCTGCCAAAAGCTAAAAGGCCCGTGGAGATCCACACCGATCGGTAGGCATGGAGAGTTTTGCATGCCTCTCCCTCTTGATGCCTCCCCCTGGCTACGGAGCTGTCGAGATGCACAGCGTTTGAGGCAGAGCGAGAGGGCTTGCTACCTCTGCATGTTGCTGCCGGGCAAGGCCTACGGAAATCAATGCTAGGCAAGGGTCCGCAGTCCCAAAAATGGTCAGTGTCGATAGGCCTCGGTGCCTCCCAAGAGCAACACGGCCCACACACCGAAAGCTCAGCTTGCCTCTGGAGATCGGCAGCTCCCGCTGCCTATCGATAGGCATCGATATCCATCGGCAGCAATATTATGGATGCCGATGGATATTGATGTCTTTCGGTAGGTGTGGAATTGGACAGGCTTCGATGCCCCTCGAGACCGAGAGGTATCGATGGCGAGACTCCTTGGATGCCTCCCAAGAATAGGATCGGCCCCCTGCCAAAAGCTAAAATGCCCGTCGAGATCCACAGCGATGGCTAGGCATGGAGAGTTATGCACGCCTCTCCCTCTTGATGCCTGCCCCTGGCTACGGAGCTGTCGGGATGCACAGCGTTTGAGCAAAGCGAGAGGGCTCGCTACCTCTGCATGTTCATGCCATGCAAGGCCTACGGAGATCAATGCTAGGCAAGGGTCCGCAGTCCCAAAAATGGTCAGTGTCGATAAGCCTCGGGGCCTCCCAAGAGCAACACGGCCCACACACCAAAAGCTCGGCTTGCCTCTGGAGATGGGCAGCTCCCGCTGCCTATCGATAGGCATCGATATCCATCGGCAGCAATATTCTGGATGCCGATGGATATCGATGGCTATCGATAGGTGTGGAATTGGACAGGCTTCGATGCCCCTCGAGACCGAGAGGTGTCAATGGTGAGACTGCTTGGATGCTTCCCAAGAAGAGGGTCGGCCCCGTGCCAAAAGCTAAAATGCCCGTGGAGATCCACACGTAGCCCTAGTCATGGAGAGTTAAGCACGCCTCTCCCTCTTGATGCCTCCCCCTGGCTACGGAGCTGTCGAATCCAAAGCTTTTGAGGCAGAGTCAGAGGGCTCGCTATCTCTGCATGTTTTTGATATGTGATGCCTATGGAATTCAAAGCTCCGGAAGGGCCCTCAATCCTGAAAATGGTCAGTGTCGATAGGCCTCGGTGCCTCCCAAGAGCAACACGGCCCACACACCAAAAGCTCGGCTTGCCTCTGGAGATGGGCAGCTCCCGCTGCCTATCGATAGGCATCGATATCCATCGGCAGCAATATTCTGGATGCCGATGGATATCGATGGCTATCGATAGGTGTGGAATTGGACAGGCTTCGATGCCCCTCGAGACCGAGAGGTGTCGATGGTGAGACTGCTTGGATGCTTCCCAAGAAGAGGGTCGGCCCCGTGCCAAAAGCAAAAATGCCCGTGGAGATCCACACGTAGCCCTAGTCATGGAGAGTTAAGCACGCCTCTCCCTCTTGATGCCTCCCGCTGGCTACGGAGCTGTCGAGATGCACAGCTTTTGAGGCAGAGCGAGAGGGCTTGCTACCTCTGCATGTTGCTGCCGGGCAAGGCCTACGGAAATCAATGCTAGGCAAGGGTCCGCAGTCCCAAAAATGGTCAGTGTCGATAGGCCTCGGTGCCTCCCAAGAGCAACACGGCCCACACACCGAAAGCTCGGCTTGCCTCTGGAGATGGGCAGCTCCCGCTGCCTACCGATAGACATCGATATCCATTGGCAGCAATATTATGGATGCCGATGGATATCGATGGCTATCGATAGGTGTGGAATTGGACAGGCTTCGATGCCCCTCGAGACCGAGAGGTATCGATGGTGAGACTGCTTGGATGCTTCCCAAGAAGAGGGTCGGCCCCGTGCCAAAAGCAAAAATGCCCGTGGAGATCCACACGTAGCCCTAGTCATGGAGAGTTAAGCACGCCTCTCCCTCTTGATGCCTCCCGCTGGCTACGGAGCTGTCGAATCCAAAGCTTTTGAGGCAGAGTCAGAGGGCTCGCTATCTCTGCATGTTTTTGATATGTGATGCCTATGGAATTCAAAGCTCCGGAAGGGCCCTCAATCCTGAAAATGGTCAGTGTCGATAGGCCTCGGTGCCTCCCAAGAGCAACACGGCCCACACACCGAAAGCTCGGCTTGCCTCTGGAGATGGGCAGCTCCCGCTGCCTATCGATAGGCATCGATATCCATCGGCAGCAATATTCTGGATGCCGATGGATATTGATGTCTTTCGGTAGGTGTGGAATTGGACAGGCTTCAATGCCCCTTGAGACCGAGAGGTATGGATGGTGAGACTCCTTGGATGCTTCCCTAGAATAGGATCGGCCCCCTGCCAAAAGCTAAAATGCCCGTCGAGATCCACACGTAATGCTAGAAATGGAGAATTAGGCACGCCTCTCCCTCTTGATGCCTCCCGCTGGCTACGGAGCTGTCGAGATGCACAGCTTTTGAGGCAGAGCCTGAGGGCTTGCTATTTCTGCATTTTGCTGCCGTGCAAGGCCTACAGATGTCAATGCTAGGCAGGGGCCCTCAATCGCAAAAATGGTCAGTCTCAATAGGCCTCGGTGCCTCCCAAGAGCAACACGGCCCACACACCGAAAGCTCTGCATGCCTCCGGAGATGGGCAGCTCCCGCTGCCTACCGATAGGCATCGATATCCATCGGCAGCAATATTATGGATGCCGATGGATATCGATGCCTATCGATAGGTGTGGAATTGGACAGGCTTCGATGCCCCTCGAGACCGAGAGGTATCGATGGTGAGACTGCTTGGATGCCTACCAAGAATAGCATCGGCCCCCTGCCAAAAGCTAAAAGGCCCGTGGAGATCCACACCGATCGGTAGGCATGGAGAGTTTTGCATGCCTCTCCCTCTTGATGCCTCCCCCTGGCTACGGAGCTGTCGAGATGCACAGCGTTTGAGGCAGAGCGAGAGGGCTTGCTACCTCTGCATGTTGCTGCCGGGCAAGGCCTACGGAAATCAATGCTAGGCAAGGGTCCGCAGTCCCAAAAATGGTCAGTGTCGATAGGCCTCGGTGCCTCCCAAGAGCAACACGGCCCACACACCGAAAGCTCAGCTTGCCTCTGGAGATCGGCAGCTCCCGCTGCCTATCGATAGGCATCGATATCCATCGGCAGCAATATTATGGATGCCGATGGATATTGATGTCTTTCGGTAGGTGTGGAATTGGACAGGCTTCGATGCCCCTCGAGACCGAGAGGTATCGATGGCGAGACTCCTTGGATGCCTCCCAAGAATAGGATCGGCCCCCTGCCAAAAGCTAAAATGCCCGTCGAGATCCACAGCGATGGCTAGGCATGGAGAGTTATGCACGCCTCTCCCTCTTGATGCCTGCCCCTGGCTACGGAGCTGTCGGGATGCACAGCGTTTGAGCAAAGCGAGAGGGCTCGCTACCTCTGCATGTTCATGCCATGCAAGGCCTACGGAGATCAATGCTAGGCAAGGGTCCGCAGTCCCAAAAATGGTCAGTGTCGATAAGCCTCGGGGCCTCCCAAGAGCAACACGGCCCACACACCAAAAGCTCGGCTTGCCTCTGGAGATGGGCAGCTCCCGCTGCCTATCGATAGGCATCGATATCCATCGGCAGCAATATTCTGGATGCCGATGGATATCGATGGCTATCGATAGGTGTGGAATTGGACAGGCTTCGATGCCCCTCGAGACCGAGAGGTGTCAATGGTGAGACTGCTTGGATGCTTCCCAAGAAGAGGGTCGGCCCCGTGCCAAAAGCTAAAATGCCCGTGGAGATCCACACGTAGCCCTAGTCATGGAGAGTTAAGCACGCCTCTCCCTCTTGATGCCTCCCCCTGGCTACGGAGCTGTCGAATCCAAAGCTTTTGAGGCAGAGTCAGAGGGCTCGCTATCTCTGCATGTTTTTGATATGTGATGCCTATGGAATTCAAAGCTCCGGAAGGGCCCTCAATCCTGAAAATGGTCAGTGTCGATAGGCCTCGGTGCCTCCCAAGAGCAACACGGCCCACACACCAAAAGCTCGGCTTGCCTCTGGAGATGGGCAGCTCCCGCTGCCTATCGATAGGCATCGATATCCATCGGCAGCAATATTCTGGATGCCGATGGATATCGATGGCTATCGATAGGTGTGGAATTGGACAGGCTTCGATGCCCCTCGAGACCGAGAGGTGTCGATGGTGAGACTGCTTGGATGCTTCCCAAGAAGAGGGTCGGCCCCGTGCCAAAAGCAAAAATGCCCGTGGAGATCCACACGTAGCCCTAGTCATGGAGAGTTAAGCACGCCTCTCCCTCTTGATGCCTCCCGCTGGCTACGGAGCTGTCGAATCCAAAGCTTTTGAGGCAGAGTCAGAGGGCTCGCTATCTCTGCATGTTTTTGATATGTGATGCCTATGGAATTCAAAGCTCCGGAAGGGCCCTCAATCCTGAAAATGGTCAGTGTCGATAGGCCTCGGTGCCTCCCAAGAGCAACACGGCCCACACACCGAAAGCTCAGCTTGCCTCTGGAGATCGGCAGCTCCCGCTGCCTATCGATAGGCATCGATATCCATCGGCAGCAATATTATGGATGCCGATGGATATCGATGCCTATCGATAGGTGTGGAATTGGACAGGCTTTGATGCCCCTCGAGACAAAGAGTTATCGATGGCGAGACTCCTTGGATGCCTCCCAAGAATAGCATCAGCCCCATCCCAAAAGCTAAAATGCCCGTCGAGATCCACAGCGATGGCTAGGCATGGAGAGTTATGCACGCCTCTCCCTCTTGATGCCTGCCCCTGGCTACGGAGCTGTCGAGATGCACAGCTTTTGAGGCAGAGCCTGAGGGCTTGCTATGGCTGCATGTTGATGCCATGCAAGGCCTACGGATGTCAATGCTAGGCAAGGGTCCGCAGTCCCAGAAATGGTCAGTGTCGATAGGCCTCGGTGCCTCCCAAGAGCAATACGGCCCACACACCGAAAGCTCGGCTTGCCTCTGCAGATCGGCAGCTCCCGCTGCCTACCGATAGACATCGATATCCATCGGCAGCAATATTATGGATGCCGATGGATATCGATGGCTATCGATAGGTGTGGAATTGGACAGGCTTCGATGCCCCTCGAGACCGAGAGGTATCGATGGCGAGACTCCTTGGATGCTTCCCAAGAAGAGGATCGGCCCCGTGCCAAAAGCAAAAATGCCCGTGGAGATCCACACGTAGCCCTAGTCATGGAGAGTTAAGCACGCCTCTCCCTCTTGATGCCTCCCGCTGGCTACGGAGCTGTCGAATCCAAAGCTTTTGAGGCAGAGTCAGAGGGCTCGCTATCTCTGCATGTTTTTGATATGTGATGCCTATGGAATTCAAAGCTCCGGAAGGGCCCTCAATCCTGAAAATGGTCAGTGTCGATAGGCCTCGGTGCCTCCCAAGAGCAACACGGCCCACACACCGAAAGCTCGGCTTGCCTCTGGAGATCGGCAGCTCCCGCTGCCTATCGATAGGCATTGATATCCATCGGCAGCAATATTATGGATGCCGATGGATATTGATGTCTTTCGGTAGGTGTGGAATTGGACAGGCTTCAATGCCCCTTGAGACCGAGAGGTATGGATGGTGAGACTCCTTGGATGCTTCCCTAGAATAGGATCGGCCCCCTGCCAAAAGCTAAAATGCCCGTCGAGATCCACACGTAATGCTAGAAATGGAGAATTAGGCACGCCTCTCCCTCTTGATGCCTCCCGCTGGCTACGGAGCTGTCGAGATGCACAGCTTTTGAGGCAGAGCCTGAGGGCTTGCTATTTCTGCATTTTGCTGCCGTGCAAGGCCTACGGATGTCAATGCTAGGCAAGGGCCCTCAATCGCAAAAATGGTCAGTCTCAATAGGCCTCGGTGCCTCCCAAGAGCAACACGGCCCACACACCGAAAGCTCTGCATGCCTCCGGAGATGGGCAGCTCCCGCTGCCTACCGATAGGCATCGATATCCATCGGCAGCAATATTATGGATGCCGATGGATATCGATGCCTATCGATAGGTGTGGAATTGGACAGGCTTCGATGCCCCTCGAGACCGAGAGGTATCGATGGTGAGACTGCTTGGATGCCTACCAAGAATAGCATCGGCCCCCTGCCAAAAGCTAAAAGGCCCGTCGAGATCCACACCGATCGGTAGGCATGGAGAGTTTTGCATGCCTCTCCCTCTTGATGCCTCTCGCTAGCTACGGAGCTGTCGAGATGCACAGCTTTTGAGGCAGAGCGAGAGGGCTTGCTACCTCTGCATGTTGCTGCCGGGCAAGGCCTACGGAAATCAATGCTAGGCAAGGGTCCGCAGTCCCCAAAATGGTCAGTGTCGATAGGCCTCGGTGCCTCCCAAGAGCAATACGGCCCACACACCGAAAGCTCAGCTTGCCTCTGGAGATCGGCAGCTCCCGCTGCCTACCGATAGGCATCGATATCCATCGGCAGCAATATTATGGATGCCGATGGATATCGATGCCTATCGATAGGTGTGGAATTGGACAGGCTTCAATGCCCCTCGAGACCGAGAGGTATCGATGGTGAGACTCCTTGGATGCCTCCCAAGAATAGCATCGGCCCCATCCCAAAAGCTAAAATGCCCGTGGAGATCCACAGCGATGGCTAGGCATGGAGAGTTATGCACGCCTCTCCCTCTTGATGCCTGCCCCTGGCTACGGAGCTGTCGAGATGCACAGCTTTTGAGGCAGAGCCTGAGGGCTTGCTATGGCTGCATGTTGATGCCATGCAAGGCCTACGGAAATCTATGCTCCATAAGGGCCCTCAATCCTGAAAATGGTCAGTGTCGATAGGCCTCGGTGCCTCCCAAGAGCAACACGGCCCACACACCGAAAGCTCGGCTTGCCTCTGGAGATGGGCAGCTCCCGCTGCCTATCGATAGGCATCGATATCCATCGGCAGCAATATTCTGGATGCCGATGGATATCGATGGCTATCGATAGGTGTGGAATTGGACAGGCTTTGATGCCCCTCGAGACAAAGAGTTATCGATGGCGAGACTCCTTGGATGCCTCCCAAGAATAGCATCGGCCCCATCCCAAAAGCTGAAATGCCCGTCGAGATCCACACCGATCGCTAGGCATGGAGAGTTATGCACGCCTCTCCCTCCTGATGCCTCCCGCTGGCTACGGAGCTGTCGAATCCAAAGCTTTTGAGGCAGAGTCAGAGGGCTCGCTATCTCTGCATGTTTTTGATATGTGATGCCTATGGAATTCAAAGCTCCGGAAGGGCCCTCAATCCTGAAAATGGTCAGTGTCGATAGGCCTCGGTGCCTCCCAAGAGCAACACGGCCCACACACCGAAAGCTCGGCTTGCCTCTGGAGATGGGCAGCTCCCGCTGCCTATCGATAGGCATCGATATCCATCGGCAGCAATATTATGGATGCCGATGGATATCGATGCCTATCGATAGGTGTGGAATTGGACAGGCTTCAATGCCCCTCGAGACCGAGAGGTATCGATGGCGAGACTCCTTGGATGCCTCCCAAGAATAGCATCGGCCCCCTGCCAAAAGCTAAAATGCCCGTCGAGATCCACAGCGATGGCTAGGCATGGAGAGTTAAGCACGCCTCTCCCTCTTGATGCCTGCCCCTGGCTACGGAGCTGTCGAGATGCACAGCGTTTGAGCAAAGCGAGAGGGCTCGCTACCTCTGCATGTTGATGCCATGCAAGGCCTACGGAAATCTATGCTCCATAAGGGCCCTCAATCCCAAAAATGGTCAGTGTCGATAGGCCTCGGTGCCTCCCAAGAGCAACACGGCCCACACACCAAAAGCTCGGCTTGCCTCTGGAGATGGGCAGCTCCCGCTGCCTATCGATAGGCATCGATATCCATCGGCAGCAATATTCTGGATGCCGATGGATATCGATGGCTATCGATAGGTGTGGAATTGGACAGGCTTCGATGCCCCTCGAGACCGAGAGGTGTCGATGGTGAGACTGCTTGGATGCTTCCCAAGAAGAGGGTCGGCCCCGTGCCAAAAGCAAAAATGCCCGTGGAGATCCACACGTAGCCCTAGTCATGGAGAGTTAAGCACGCCTCTCCTTCTTGATGCCTCCCGCTGGCTACGGAGCTGTCGAATCCAAAGCTTTTGAGGCAGAGTCAGAGGGCTCGCTATCTCTGCATGTTTTTGATATGTGATGCCTATGGAATTCAAAGCTCCGGAAGGGCCCTCAATCCCCAAAATGGTCAGTGTCGATAGGCCTCGGTGCCTCCCAAGAGCAACACGGCCCACACACCGAAAGCTCAGCTTGCCTCTGGAGATCGGCAGCTCCCGCTGCCTATCGATAGGCATCGATATCCATCGGCAGCAATATTATGGATGCCGATGGATATCGATGCCTATCGATAGGTGTGGAATTGGACAGGCTTTGATGCCCCTCGAGACAAAGAGTTATCGATGGCGAGACTCCTTGGATGCCTCCCAAGAATAGCATCGGCCCCATCCCAAAAGCTAAAATGCCCGTCGAGATCCACAGCGATGGCTAGGCATGGAGAGTTATGCACGCCTCTCCCTCTTGATGCCTCCCCCTGGCTATGGAGCTGTCGAGATGCACAGCTTTTGAGGCAGAGCCTGAGGGCTTGCTATGGCTGCATGTTGATGCCATGCAAGGCCTACGGATGTCAATGCTAGGCAAGGGTCCGCAGTCCCAGAAATGGTCAGTGTCGATAGGCCTCAGTGCCTCCCAAGAGCAATACGGCCCACACACCGAAAGCTCGGCTTGCCTCTGCAGATCGGCAGCTCCCGCTGCCTACCGATAGACATCGATATCCATCGGCAGCAATATTATGGATGCCGATGGATATCGATGGCTGTCAATAGGTGTGGAATTGGACAGGCTTCGATGCCCCTCGAGACCGAGAGGTATCGATGGCGAGACTCCTTGGATGCTTCCCAAGAAGAGGATCGGCCCCGTGCCAAAAGCAAAAATGCCCGTGGAGATCCACACGTAGCCCTAGTCATGGAGAGTTAAGCACGCCTCTCCCTCTTGATGCCTCCCGCTGGCTACGGAGCTGTCGAATCCAAAGCTTTTGAGGCAGAGTCAGAGGGCTCGCTATCTCTGCATGTTTTTGATATGTGATGCCTATGGAATTCAAAGCTCCGGAAGGGCCCTCAATCCTGAAAATGGTCAGTGTCGATAGGCCTCGGTGCCTCGCAAGAGCAACACGGCCCACACACCGAAAGCTCGGCTTGCCTCTGGAGATGGGCAGCTCCCGCTGCCTATCGATAGGCATTGATATCCATCGGCAGCAATATTATGGATGCCGATGGATATTGATGTCTTTCGGTAGGTGTGGAATTGGACAGGCTTCAATGCCCCTTGAGACCGAGAGGTATGGATGGTGAGACTCCTTGGATGCTTCCCTAGAATAGGATCGGCCCCCTGCCAAAAGCTAAAATGCCCGTCGAGATCCACACGTAATGCTAGAAATGGAGAATTAGGCACGCCTCTCCCTCTTGATGCCTCCCGCTGGCTACGGAGCTGTCGAGATGCACAGCTTTTGAGGCAGAGCCTGAGGGCTTGCTATTTCTGCATTTTGCTGCCGTGCAAGGCCTACGGATGTCAATGCTAGGCAAGGGCCCTCAATCGCAAAAATGGTCAGTCTCAATAGGCCTCGGTGCCTCCCAAGAGCAACACGGCCCACACACCGAAAGCTCTGCATGCCTCCGGAGATGGGCAGCTCCCGCTGCCTACCGATAGGCATCGATATCCATCGGCAGCAATATTATGGATGCTGATGGATATCGATGCCTATCGATAGGTGTGGAATTGGACAGGCTTCGATGCCCCTCAAGACAAAGAGGGATCGATGGCGAGACTCCTTGGATGCCTCCCAAGAATAGCATCGGCCCCATCCCAAAAGCTAAAATGCCCGTCGAGATCCACACCGATCGGTAGGCATGGAGAGTTTTGCATGCCTCTCCCTCTTGATGCCTCTCGCTAGCTACGGAGCTGTCGAGATGCACAGCTTTTGAGGCAGAGCGAGAGGGCTTGCTACCTCTGCATGTTGCTGCCGGGCAAGGCCTACGGAAATCAATGCTAGGCAAGGGTCCGCAGTCCCAAAAATGGTCAGTGTCGATAGGCCTCGGTGCCTCCCAAGAGCAATACGGCCCACACACCGAAAGCTCAGCTTGCCTCTGGAGATCGGCAGCTCCCGCTGCCTACCGATAGGCATCGATATCCATCGGCAGCAATATTATGGATGCCGATGGATATCGATGCCTATCGATAGGTGTGGAATTGGACAGGCTTCAATGCCCCTCGAGACCGAGAGGTATCGATGGTGAGACTCCTTGGATGCCTCCCAAGAATAGCATCGGCCCCATCCCAAAAGCTAAAATGCCCGTGGAGATCCACAGCGATGGCTAGGCATGGAGAGTTATGCACGCCTCTCCCTCTTGATGCCTGCCCCTGGCTACGGAGCTGTCGAGATGCACAGCTTTTGAGGCAGAGCCTGAGGGCTTGCTATGGCTGCATGTTGATGCCATGCAAGGCCTACGGAAATCTATGCTCCATAAGGGCCCTCAATCCTGAAAATGGTCAGTGTCGATAGGCCTCGGTGCCTCCCAAGAGCAACACGGCCCACACACCGAAAGCTCAGCTTGCCTCTGGAGACGGGCAGCTCCCGCTGCCTATCGATAGGCATCGATATCCATCGGCAGCAATATTCTGGATGCCGATGGATATCGATGCCGATCGATAGGTGTGGAATTGGACAGGCTTTGATGCCCCTCGAGACAAAGAGTTATCGATGGCGAGACTCCTTGGATGCCTCCCAAGAATAGCATCGGCCCCATCCCAAAAGCTGAAATGCCCGTCGAGATCCACACCGATCGCTAGGCATGGAGAGTTATGCACGCCTCTCCCTCCTGATGCCTCCCGCTGGCTACGGAGCTGTCGAATCCAAAGCTTTTGAGGCAGAGTCAGAGGGCTCGCTATCTCTGCATGTTTTTGATATGTGATGCCTATGGAATTCAAAGCTCCGGAAGGGCCCTCAATCCTGAAAATGGTCAGTGTCGATAGGCCTCGGTGCCTCCCAAGAGCAACACGGCCCACACACCGAAAGCTCGGCTTGCCTCTGGAGATGGGCAGCTCCCGCTGCCTATCGATAGGCATCGATATCCATCGGCAGCAATATTCTGGATGCCGATGGATATTGATGTCTTTCGGTAGGTGTGGAATTGGACAGGCTTCAATGCCCCTTGAGACCGAGAGGTATGGATGGTGAGACTCCTTGGATGCTTCCCTAGAATAGGATCGGCCCCCTGCCAAAAGCTAAAATGCCCGTCGAGATCCACACGTAATGCTAGAAATGGAGAATTAGGCACGCCTCTCCCTCTTGATGCCTCCCGCTGGCTACGGAGCTGTCGAGATGCACAGCTTTTGAGGCAGAGCCTGAGGGCTTGCTATCTCTGCATTTTGCTGCCGTGCAAGGCCTACGGATGTCAATGCTAGGCAGGGGCCCTCAATCGCAAAAATGGTCAATCTCAAAAGGCCTCGGTGCCTCCCAAGAGCAACACGGCCCACACACCGAAAGCTCTGCATGCCTCCGGAGATGGGCAGCTCCCGCTGCCTACCGATAGGCATCGATATCCATCGGCAGCAATATTATGGATGCCGATGGATATCGATGGCTATCGATAGGTGTGGAATTGGACAGGCTTCGATGCCCCTCGAGACCGAGAGGTATCGATGGCGAGACTCCTTGGATGCCTCCCAAGAATAGCATCGGCCCCCTGCCAAAAGCTAAAATGCCCGTCGAGATCCACAGCGATGGCTAGTCATGGAGAGTTAAGCACGCCTCTCCCTCTTGATGCCTGCCCCTGGCTACGGAGCTGTCGGGATGCACAGCGTTTGAGCAAAGCGAGAGGGCTCGCTACCTCTGCATGTTCATGCCATGCAAGGCCTACGGAGATCAATGCTAGGCAAGGGTCCGCAGTCCCAAAAATGGTCAGTGTCGATAGGCCTCGGTGCCTCCCAAGAGCAACACGGCCCACACACCAAAAGCTCGGCTTGCCTCTGGAGATGGGCAGCTCCCGCTGCCTATCGATAGGCATCGATATCCATCGGCAGCAATATTATGGATGCCGATGGATATCGATGGCTATCGATAGGTGTGGAATTGGACAGGCTTCGATGCCCCTCGAGACCGAGAGGTATCGATGGCGAGACTCCTTGGATGCTTCCCAAGAAGAGGGTCGGCCCCGTGCCAAAAGCAAAAATGCCCGTGGAGATCCACACGTAGCCCTAGTCATGGAGAGTTAAGCACGCCTCTCCCTCTTGATGCCTCCCGCTGGCTACGGAGCTGTCGAATCCAAAGCTTTTGAGGCAGAGTCAGAGGGCTCGCTATCTCTGCATGTTTTTGATATGTGATGCCTATGGAATTCAAAGCTCCGGAAGGGCCCTCAATCCTGAAAATGGTCAGTGTCGATAGGCCTCAGTGCCTCCCAAGAGCAACACGGCCCACACACCGAAAGCTCGGCTTGCCTCTGGAGATGGGCAGCTCCCGCTGCCTATCGATAGGCATCGATATCCATCGGCAGCAATATTATGGATGCCGATGGATATTGATGTCTTTTGGTAGGTGTGGAATTGGACAGGCTTCAATGCCCCTCAAGACCGAGAGGTATCGATGGCGAGACTCCTTGGATGCCTCCCAAGAATAGCATCGGCCCCATCCCAAAAGCTGAAATGCCCGTCGAGATCCACACCGATCGCTAGGCATGGAGAGTTATGCACGCCTCTCCCTCCTGATGCCTCCCCCTGGCTACGGAGCTGTCGGGATGCACAGCTTTTGAGGCAAAGCGAGAGGGCTCGCTACCTCTGCATGTTGATGCCATGCAAGGCCTACGGAAATCAATGCTAGGCAAGGGCCCTCAATCCTGAAAATGGTCAGTGTCGATAGGCCTCGGTGCCTCCCAAGAGCAACACGGCCCACACACCGAAAGCTCGGCTTGCCTCTTGAGATCGGCAGCTCCCGCTGCCTATCGATAGACACTGATATCCATCGGCAGCAATATTCTGGATGCCGATGGATATCGATGGCTATCGATAGGTGTGGAATTGGACAGGCTTCGATGCCCCTCGAGACCGAGAGGTATCGATGGCGAGACTCCTTGGATGCTTCCCAAGAAGAGGGTCGGCCCCGTGCCAAAAGCAAAAATGCCCGTGGAGATCCACACGTAGCCCTAGTCATGGAGAGTTAAGCACGCCTCTCCCTCTTGATGCCTCCCGCTGGCTACGGAGCTGTCGAATCCAAAGCTTTTGAGGCAGAGTCAGAGGGCTCGCTATCTCTGCATGTTTTTGATATGTGATGCCTATGGAATTCAAAGCTCCGGAAGGGCCCTCAATCCTGAAAATGGTCAGTGTCGATAGGCCTCGGTGCCTCCCAAGAGCAACACGGCCCACACACCGAAAGCTCGGCTTGCCTCTGGAGACGGGCAGCTCCCGCCGCCTATCGATAGGCATCGATATCCATCGGCAGCAATATTATGGATGCCGATGGATATTGATGTCTTTCGGTAGGTGTGGAATTGGACAGGCTTCAATGCCCCTTGAGACCGAGAGGTATGGATGGTGAGACTCCTTGGATGCTTCCCTAGAATAGGATCGGCCCCCTGCCAAAAGCTAAAATGCCCGTCGAGATCCACACGTAATGCTAGAAATGGAGAATTAGGCACGCCTCTCCCTCTTGATGCCTCCCGCTGGCTACGGAGCTGTCGAGATGCACAGCTTTTGAGGCAGAGCCTGAGGGCTTGCTATTTCTGCATTTTGCTGCCGTGCAAGGCCTACAGATGTCAATGCTAGGCAGGGGCCCTCAATCGCAAAAATGGTCAGTCTCAATAGGCCTCGGTGCCTCCCAAGAGCAACACGGCCCACACACCGAAAGCTCTGCATGCCTCCGGAGATGGGCAGCTCCCGCTGCCTACCGATAGGCATCGATATCCATCGGCAGCAATATTATGGATGCCGATGGATATCGATGCCTATCGATAGGTGTGGAATTGGACAGGCTTCGATGCCCCTCGAGACCGAGAGGTATCGATGGTGAGACTGCTTGGATGCCTACCAAGAATAGCATCGGCCCCCTGCCAAAAGCTAAAAGGCCCGTGGAGATCCACACCGATCGGTAGGCATGGAGAGTTTTGCATGCCTCTCCCTCTTGATGCCTCCCCCTGGCTACGGAGCTGTCGAGATGCACAGCGTTTGAGGCAGAGCGAGAGGGCTTGCTACCTCTGCATGTTGCTGCCGGGCAAGGCCTACGGAAATCAATGCTAGGCAAGGGTCCGCAGTCCCAAAAATGGTCAGTGTCGATAGGCCTCGGTGCCTCCCAAGAGCAACACGGCCCACACACCGAAAGCTCAGCTTGCCTCTGGAGATGGGCAGCTCCCGCTGCCTATCGATAGGCATCGATATCCATCGGCAGCAATATTATGGATGCCGATGGATATCGATGCCTATCGATAGGTGTGGAATTGGACAGGCTTCGATGCCCCTCGAGACCGAGAGGTATCGATGGCGAGACTCCTTGGATGCCTCCCAAGAATAGGATCGGCCCCCTGCCAAAAGCTAAAATGCCCGTCGAGATCCACAGCGATGGCTAGGCATGGAGAGTTATGCACGCCTCTCCCTCTTGATGCCTGCCCCTGGCTACGGAGCTGTCGGGATGCACAGCGTTTGAGCAAAGCGAGAGGGCTCGCTACCTCTGCATGTTCATGCCATGCAAGGCCTACGGAGATCAATGCTAGGCAAGGGTCCGCAGTCCCAAAAATGGTCAGTGTCTATAAGCCTCGGGGCCTCCCAAGAGCAACACGGCCCACACACCAAAAGCTCGGCTTGCCTCTGGAGATGGGCAGCTCCCGCTGCCTATCGATAGGCATCGATATCCATCGGCAGCAATATTCTGGATGCCGATGGATATCGATGGCTATCGATAGGTGTGGAATTGGACAGGCTTCGATGCCCCTCGAGACCGAGAGGTGTCAATGGTGAGACTGCTTGGATGCTTCCCAAGAAGAGGGTCGGCCCCGTGCCAAAAGCTAAAATGCCCGTGGAGATCCACACGTAGCCCTAGTCATGGAGAGTTAAGCACGCCTCTCCCTCTTGATGCCTCCCCCTGGCTACGGAGCTGTCGAATCCAAAGCTTTTGAGGCAGAGTCAGAGGGCTCGCTATCTCTGCATGTTTTTGATATGTGATGCCTATGGAATTCAAAGCTCCGGAAGGGCCCTCAATCCTGAAAATGGTCAGTGTCGATAGGCCTCGGTGCCTCCCAAGAGCAACACGGCCCACACACCGAAAGCTCGGCTTGCCTCTGGAGATGGGCAGCTCCCGCTGCCTATCGATAGGCATCGATATCCATCGGCAGCAATATTCTGGATGCCGATGGATATCGATGGCTATCGATAGGTGTGGAATTGGACAGGCTTTGATGCCCCTCGAGACAAAGAGTTATCGATGGCGAGACTCCTTGGATGCCTCCCAAGAATAGCATCGGCCCCATCCCAAAAGCTGAAATGCCCGTCGAGATCCACACCGATCGCTAGGCATGGAGAGTTATGCACGCCTCTCCCTCCTGATGCCTCCCGCTGGCTACGGAGCTGTCGAATCCAAAGCTTTTGAGGCAGAGTCAGAGGGCTCGCTATCTCTGCATGTTTTTGATATGTGATGCCTATGGAATTCAAAGCTCCGGAAGGGCCCTCAATCCTGAAAATGGTCAGTGTCGATAGGCCTCGGTGCCTCCCAAGAGCAACACGGCCCACACACCGAAAGCTCGGCTTGCCTCTGGAGATGGGCAGCTCCCGCTGCCTATCGATAGGCATCGATATCCATCGGCAGCAATATTCTGGATGCCGATGGATATTGATGTCTTTCGGTAGGTGTGGAATTGGACAGGCTTCAATGCCCCTTGAGACCGAGAGGTATGGATGGTGAGACTCCTTGGATGCTTCCCTAGAATAGGATCGGCCCCCTGCCAAAAGCTAAAATGCCCGTCGAGATCCACACGTAATGCTAGAAATGGAGAATTAGGCACGCCTCTCCCTCTTGATGCCTCCCGCTGGCTACGGAGCTGTCGAGATGCACAGCTTTTGAGGCAGAGCCTGAGGGCTTGCTATCTCTGCATTTTGCTGCCGTGCAAGGCCTACGGATGTCAATGCTAGGCAGGGGCCCTCAATCGCAAAAATGGTCAGTCTCAAAAGGCCTCGGTGCCTCCCAAGAGCAACACGGCCCACACACCGAAAGCTCTGCATGCCTCCGGAGATGGGCAGCTCCCGCTGCCTACCGATAGGCATCGATATCCATCGGCAGCAATATTATGGATGCCGATGGATATCGATGGCTATCGATAGGTGTGGAATTGGACAGGCTTCGATGCCCCTCAAGACAAAGAGGGATCGATGGCGAGACTCCTTGGATGCCTCCCAAGAATAGCATCGGCCCCATCCCAAAAGCTAAAATGCCCGTCGAGATCCACAGCGATGGCTAGTCATGGAGAGTTAAGCACGCCTCTCCCTCTTGATGCCTGCCCCTGGCTACGGAGCTGTCGGGATGCACAGCGTTTGAGCAAAGCGAGAGGGCTCGCTACCTCTGCATGTTCATGCCATGCAAGGCCTACGGAGATCAATGCTAGGCAAGGGTCCGCAGTCCCAAAAATGGTCAGTGTCGATAGGCCTCGGTGCCTCCCAAGAGCAACACGGCCCACACACCAAAAGCTCGGCTTGCCTCTGGAGATGGGCAGCTCCCGCTGCCTATCGATAGGCATCGATATCCATCGGCAGCAATATTATGGATGCCGATGGATATCGATGGCTATCGATAGGTGTGGAATTGGACAGGCTTCGATGCCCCTCGAGACCGAGAGGTATCGATGGCGAGACTCCTTGGATGCTTCCCAAGAAGAGGGTCGGCCCCGTGCCAAAAGCAAAAATGCCCGTGGAGATCCACACGTAGCCCTAGTCATGGAGAGTTAAGCACGCCTCTCCCTCTTGATGCCTCCCGCTGGCTACAGAGCTGTCGAATCCAAAGCTTTTGAGGCAGAGTCAGAGGGCTCGCTATCTCTGCATGTTTTTGATATGTGATGCCTATGGAATTCAAAGCTCCGGAAGGGCCCTCAATCCTGAAAATGGTCAGTGTCGATAGGCCTCAGTGCCTCCCAAGAGCAACACGGCCCACACACCGAAAGCTCGGCTTGCCTCTGGAGATGGGCAGCTCCCGCTGCCTATCGATAGGCATCGATATCCATCGGCAGCAATATTATGGATGCCGATGGATATTGATGTCTTTTGGTAGGTGTGGAATTGGACAGGCTTCAATGCCCCTCAAGACCGAGAGGTATCGATGGCGAGACTCCTTGGATGCCTCCCAAGAATAGCATCGGCCCCATCCCAAAAGCTGAAATGCCCGTCGAGATCCACACCGATCGCTAGGCATGGAGAGTTATGCACGCTCTCCCTCCTGATGCCTCCCCCTGGCTACGGAGCTGTCGGGATGCACAGCTTTTGAGGCAAAGCGAGAGGGCTCGCTACCTCTGCATGTTGATGCCATGCAAGGCCTACGGAGATCAATGCTAGGCAAGGGTCCGCAGTCCCAAAAATGGTCAGTGTCGATAGGCCTCGGTGCCTCCCAAGAGCAACACGGCCCACACACCGAAAGCTCGGCTTGCCTCTGGAGATGGGCAGCTCCCGCTGCCTATCGATAGGCATCGATATCCATCGGCAGCAATATTCTGGATGCCGATGGATATTGATGTCTTTCGGTAGGTGTGGAATTGGACAGGATTCAATGCCCCTTGAGACCGAGAGGTATGGATGGTGAGACTCCTTGGATGCTTCCCTAGAATAGGATCGGCCCCCTGCCAAAAGCTAAAATGCCCGTCGAGATCCACACGTAATGCTAGAAATGGAGAATTAGGCACGCCTCTCCCTCTTGATGCCTCCCGCTGGCTACGGAGCTGTCGAGATGCACAGCTTTTGAGGCAGAGCCTGAGGGCTTGCTATTTCTGCATTTTGCTGCCGTGCAAGGCCTACAGATGTCAATGCTAGGCAGGGGCCCTCAATCGCAAAAATGGTCAGTCTCAATAGGCCTCGGTGCCTCCCAAGAGCAACACGGCCCACACACCGAAAGCTCTGCATGCCTCCGGAGATGGGCAGCTCCCGCTGCCTACCGATAGGCATCGATATCCATCGGCAGCAATATTATGGATGCCGATGGATATCGATGCCTATCGATAGGTGTGGAATTGGACAGGCTTCGATGCCCCTCGAGACCGAGAGGTATCGATGGTGAGACTGCTTGGATGCCTACCAAGAATAGCATCGGCCCCCTGCCAAAAGCTAAAAGGCCCGTGGAGATCCACACCGATCGGTAGGCATGGAGAGTTTTGCATGCCTCTCCCTCTTGATGCCTCCCCCTGGCTACGGAGCTGTCGAGATGCACAGCGTTTGAGGCAGAGCGAGAGGGCTTGCTACCTCTGCATGTTGCTGCCGGGCAAGGCCTACGGAAATCAATGCTAGGCAAGGGTCCGCAGTCCCAAAAATGGTCAGTGTCGATAGGCCTCGGTGCCTCCCAAGAGCAACACGGCCCACACACCGAAAGCTCAGCTTGCCTCTGGAGATGGGCAGCTCCCGCTGCCTATCGATAGGCATCGATATCCATCGGCAGCAATATTATGGATGCCGATGGATATCGATGCCTATCGATAGGTGTGGAATTGGACAGGCTTCGATGCCCCTCGAGACCGAGAGGTATCGATGGCGAGACTCCTTGGATGCCTCCCAAGAATAGGATCGGCCCCCTGCCAAAAGCTAAAATGCCCGTCGAGATCCACAGCGATGGCTAGGCATGGAGAGTTATGCACGCCTCTCCCTCTTGATGCCTGCCCCTGGCTACGGAGCTGTCGGGATGCACAGCGTTTGAGCAAAGCGAGAGGGCTCGCTACCTCTGCATGTTCATGCCATGCAAGGCCTACGGAGATCAATGCTAGGCAAGGGTCCGCAGTCCCAAAAATGGTCAGTGTCTATAAGCCTCGGGGCCTCCCAAGAGCAACACGGCCCACACACCAAAAGCTCGGCTTGCCTCTGGAGATGGGCAGCTCCCGCTGCCTATCGATAGGCATCGATATCCATCGGCAGCAATATTCTGGATGCCGATGGATATCGATGGCTATCGATAGGTGTGGAATTGGACAGGCTTCGATGCCCCTCGAGACCGAGAGGTGTCAATGGTGAGACTGCTTGGATGCTTCCCAAGAAGAGGGTCGGCCCCGTGCCAAAAGCTAAAATGCCCGTGGAGATCCACACGTAGCCCTAGTCATGGAGAGTTAAGCACGCCTCTCCCTCTTGATGCCTCCCGCTGGCTACGGAGCTGTCGAATCCAAAGCTTTTGAGGCAGAGTCAGAGGGCTCGCTATCTCTGCATGTTTTTGATATGTGATGCCTATGGAATTCAAAGCTCCGGAAGGGCCCTCAATCCTGAAAATGGTCAGTGTCGATAGGCCTCGGTGCCTCCCAAGAGCAACACGGCCCACACACCGAAAGCTCGGCTTGCCTCTGGAGATGGGCAGCTCCCGCTGCCTATCGATAGGCATCGATATCCATCGGCAGCAATATTATGGATGCCGATGGATATCGATGCCTATCGATAGGTGTGGAATTGGACAGGCTTTGATGCCCCTCGAGACAAAGAGTTATCGATGGCGAGACTCCTTGGATGCCTCCCAAGAATAGCATCGGCCCCATCCCAAAAGCTGAAATGCCCGTCGAGATCCACACCGATCGCTAGGCATGGAGAGTTATGCACGCCTCTCCCTCCTGATGCCTCCCGCTGGCTACGGAGCTGTCGAATCCAAAGCTTTTGAGGCAGAGTCAGAGGGCTCGCTATCTCTGCATGTTTTTGATATGTGATGCCTATGGAATTCAAAGCTCCGGAAGGGCCCTCAATCCTGAAAATGGTCAGTGTCGATAGGCCTCGGTGCCTCCCAAGAGCAACACGGCCCACACACCGAAAGCTCGGCTTGCCTCTGGAGATGGGCAGCTCCCGCTGCCTATCGATAGGCATCGATATCCATCGGCAGCAATATTCTGGATGCCGATGGATATTGATGTCTTTCGGTAGGTGTGGAATTGGACAGGCTTCAATGCCCCTTGAGACCGAGAGGTATGGATGGTGAGACTCCTTGGATGCTTCCCTAGAATAGGATCGGCCCCCTGCCAAAAGCTAAAATGCCCGTCGAGATCCACACGTAATGCTAGAAATGGAGAATTAGGCACGCCTCTCCCTCTTGATGCCTCCCGCTGGCTACGGAGCTGTCGAGATGCACAGCTTTTGAGGCAGAGCCTGAGGGCTTGCTATCTCTGCATTTTGCTGCCGTGCAAGGCCTACGGATGTCAATGCTAGGCAGGGGCCCTCAATCGCAAAAATGGTCAGTCTCAAAAGGCCTCGGTGCCTCCCAAGAGCAACACGGCCCACACACCGAAAGCTCTGCATGCCTCCGGAGATGGGCAGCTCCCGCTGCCTACCGATAGGCATCGATATCCATCGGCAGCAATATTATGGATGCCGATGGATATCGATGGCTATCGATAGGTGTGGAATTGGACAGGCTTCGATGCCCCTCAAGACAAAGAGGGATCGATGGCGAGACTCCTTGGATGCCTCCCAAGAATAGCATCGGCCCCCTGCCAAAAGCTAAAATGCCCGTCGAGATCCACAGCGATGGCTAGTCATGGAGAGTTAAGCACGCCTCTCCCTCTTGATGCCTGCCCCTGGCTACGGAGCTGTCGGGATGCACAGCGTTTGAGCAAAGCGAGAGGGCTCGCTACCTCTGCATGTTCATGCCATGCAAGGCCTACGGAGATCAATGCTAGGCAAGGGTCCGCAGTCCCAAAAATGGTCAGTGTCGATAGGCCTCGGTGCCTCCCAAGAGCAACACGGCCCACACACCAAAAGCTCGGCTTGCCTCTGGAGATGGGCAGCTCCCGCTGCCTATCGATAGGCATCGATATCCATCGGCAGCAATATTATGGATGCCGATGGATATCGATGGCTATCGATAGGTGTGGAATTGGACAGGCTTCGATGCCCCTCGAGACCGAGAGGTATCGATGGCGAGACTCCTTGGATGCTTCCCAAGAAGAGGGTCGGCCCCGTGCCAAAAGCAAAAATGCCCGTGGAGATCCACACGTAGCCCTAGTCATGGAGAGTTAAGCACGCCTCTCCCTCTTGATGCCTCCCGCTGGCTACGGAGCTGTCGAATCCAAAGCTTTTGAGGCAGAGTCAGAGGGCTCGCTATCTCTGCATGTTTTTGATATGTGATGCCTATGGAATTCAAAGCTCCGGAAGGGCCCTCAATCCTGAAAATGGTCAGTGTCGATAGGCCTCGGTGCCTCCCAAGAGCAACACGGCCCACACACCGAAAGCTCGGCTTGCCTCTGGAGATGGGCAGCTCCCGCTGCCTATCGATAGGCATCGATATCCATCGGCAGCAATATTATGGATGCCGATGGATATTGATGTCTTTTGGTAGGTGTGGAATTGGACAGGCTTCAATGCCCCTCAAGACCGAGAGGTATCGATGGCGAGACTCCTTGGATGCCTCCCAAGAATAGCATCGGCCCCATCCCAAAAGCTGAAATGCCCGTCGAGATCCACACCGATCGCTAGGCATGGAGAGTTATGCACGCTCTCCCTCCTGATGCCTCCCCCTGGCTACGGAGCTGTCGGGATGCACAGCTTTTGAGGCAAAGCGAGAGGGCTCGCTACCTCTGCATGTTGATGCCATGCAAGGCCTACGGAAATCAATGCTAGGCAAGGGCCCTCAATCCTGAAAATGGTCAGTGTCGATAGGCCTCGGTGCCTCCCAAGAGCAACACGGCCCACACACCGAAAGCTCGGCTTGCCTCTTGAGATCGGCAGCTCCCGCTGCCTATCGATAGACACTGATATCCATCGGCAGCAATATTCTGGATGCCGATGGATATCGATGGCTATCGATAGGTGTGGAATTGGACAGGCTTCGATGCCCCTCGAGACCGAGAGGTGTCGATGGTGAGACTGCTTGGATGCTTCCCAAGAAGAGGGTCGGCCCCGTGCCAAAAGCAAAAATGCCCGTGGAGATCCACACGTAGCCCTAGTCATGGAGAGTTAAGCACGCCTCTCCCTCTTGATGCCTCCCGCTGGCTACGGAGCTGTCGAATCCAAAGCTTTTGAGGCAGAGTCAGAGGGCTCGCTATCTCTGCATGTTTTTGATATGTGATGCCTATGGAATTCAAAGCTCCGGAAGGGCCCTCAATCCTGAAAATGGTCAGTGTCGATAGGCCTCGGTGCCTCCCAAGAGCAACACGGCCCACACACCGAAAGCTCGGCTTGCCTCTGGAGATGGGCAGCTCCCGCTGCCTATCGATAGGCATCGATATCCATCGGCAGCAATATTATGGATGCCGATGGATATCGATGCCTATCGATAGGTGTGGAATTGGACAGGCTTTGATGCCCCTCGAGACAAAGAGTTATCGATGGCGAGACTCCTTGGATGCCTCCCAAGAATAGCATCGGCCCCCTGCCAAAAGCTAAAATGCCCGTCGAGATCCACACCGATCGCTAGGCATGGAGAGTTATGCACGCCTCTCCCTCCTGATGCCTCCCCCTGGCTACGGAGCTGTCGGGATGCACAGCTTTTGAGGCAAAGCGAGAGGGCTCGCTACCTCTGCATGTTGATGCCATGCAAGGCCTACGGAGATCAATGCTAGGCAAGGGTCCGCAGTCCCAGAAATGGTCAGTGTCGATAGGCCTCGGTGCCTCCCAAGAGCAATACGGCCCACACACCGAAAGCTCGGCTTGCCTCTGGAGATCGGCAGCTCCCGCTGCCTACCGATAGACATCGATATCCATCGGCAGCAATATTATGGATGCCGATGGATATCGATGGCTATCGATAGGTGTGGAATTGGACAGGCTTCGATGCCCCTTGAGACCGAGAGGTATCGATGGCGAGACTCCTTGGATGCTTCCCAAGAAGAGGATCGGCCCCGTGCCAAAAGCAAAAATGCCCGTGGAGATCCACACGTAGCCCTAGTCATGGAGAGTTAAGCACGCCTCTCCCTCTTGATGCCTCCCGCTGGCTACGGAGCTGTCGAATCCAAAGCTTTTGAGGCAGAGTCAGAGGGCTCGCTATCTCTGCATGTTTTTGATATGTGATGCCTATGGAATTCAAAGCTCCGGAAGGGCCCTCAATCCTGAAAATGGTCAGTGTCGATAGGCCTCGGTGCCTCCCAAGAGCAACACGGCCCACACACCGAAAGCTCGGCTTGCCTCTGGAGATGGGCAGCTCCCGCTGCCTATCGATAGGCATCGATATCCATCGGCAGCAATATTATGGATGCCGATGGATATCGATGCCTATCGATAGGTGTGGAATTGGACAGGCTTTGATGCCCCTCGAGACAAAGAGTTATCGATGGCGAGACTCCTTGGATGCCTCCCAAGAATAGCATCGGCCCCCTGCCAAAAGCTAAAATGCCCGTCGAGATCCACACCGATCGCTAGGCATGGAGAGTTATGCACGCCTCTCCCTCCTGATGCCTCCCCCTGGCTACGGAGCTGTCGGGATGCACAGCTTTTGAGGCAAAGCGAGAGGGCTCGCTACCTCTGCATGTTGATGCCATGCAAGGCCTACGGAGATCAATGCTAGGCAAGGGTCCGCAGTCCCAGAAATGGTCAGTGTCGATAGGCCTCGGTGCCTCCCAAGAGCAATACGGCCCACACACCGAAAGCTCGGCTTGCCTCTGGAGATCGGCAGCTCCCGCTGCCTACCGATAGACATCGATATCCATCGGCAGCAATATTATGGATGCCGATGGATATCGATGGCTATCGATAGGTGTGGAATTGGACAGGCTTCGATGCCCCTTGAGACCGAGAGGTATCGATGGCGAGACTCCTTGGATGCTTCCCAAGAAGAGGATCGGCCCCGTGCCAAAAGCAAAAATGCCCGTGGAGATCCACACGTAGCCCTAGTCATGGAGAGTTAAGCACGCCTCTCCCTCTTGATGCCTCCCGCTGGCTACGGAGCTGTCGAATCCAAAGCTTTTGAGGCAGAGTCAGAGGGCTCGCTATCTCTGCATGTTTTTGATATGTGATGCCTATGGAATTCAAAGCTCCGGAAGGGCCCTCAATCCTGAAAATGGTCAGTGTCGATAGGCCTCGGTGCCTCCCAAGAGCAACACGGCCCACACACCGAAAGCTCGGCTTGCCTCTGGAGATGGGCAGCTCCCGCTGCCTATCGATAGGCATTGATATCCATCGGCAGCAATATTCTGGATGCCGATGGATATTGATGTCTTTCGGTAGGTGTGGAATTGGACAGGCTTCAATGCCCCTTGAGACCGAGAGGTATGGATGGTGAGACTCCTTGGATGCTTCCCTAGAATAGGATCGGCCCCCTGCCAAAAGCTAAAATGCCCGTCGAGATCCACACGTAATGCTAGAAATGGAGAGTTATGCATGCCTCTCCCTCTTGATGCCTGCCCCTGGCTACGGAGCTGTCGAGATGCACAGCTTTTGAGGCAGAGCCTGAGGGCTTGCTATTTCTGCATTTTGCTGCCGTGCAAGGCCTACGGATGTCAATGCTAGGCAAGGGCCCTCAATCGCAAAAATGGTCAGTCTCAATAGGCCTCGGTGCCTCCCAAGAGCAACACGGCCCACACACCGAAAGCTCTGCATGCCTCCGGAGATGGGCAGCTCCCGCTGCCTACCGATAGGCATCGATATCCATCGGCAGCAATATTATGGATGCCGATGGATATCGATGGCTATCGACAGGTGTGGAATTGGACAGGCTTCGATGCCCCTCAAGACAAAGAGGGATCGATGGCGAGACTCCTTGCCTGCCTCCCAAGAATAGCATCGGCCCCATCCCAAAAGCTAAAATGCCCGTCGAGATCCACACCGATCGGTAGGCATGGAGAGTTTTGCATGCCTCTCCCTCTTGATGCCTCTCGCTAGCTACGGAGCTGTCGAGATGCACAGCTTTTGAGGCAGAGCGAGAGGGCTTGCTACCTCTGCATGTTGCTGCCGGGCAAGGCCTACGGAAATCAATGCTAGGCAAGGGTCCGCAGTCCCAAAAATGGTCAGTGTCGATAGGCCTCGGTGCCTCCCAAGAGCAATACGGCCCACACACCGAAAGCTCGGCTTGCCTCTGGAGATGGGCAGCTCCCGCTGCCTACCGATAGACATCGATATCCATCGGCAGCAATATTATGGATGCCGATGGATATCGATGCCTATCGATAGGTGTGGAATTGGACAGGCTTCAATGCCCCTCGAGACCGAGAGGTATCGATGGTGAGACTCCTTGGATGCCTACCAAGAATAGCATCGGCCCCCTGCCAAAAGCTAAAATGCCCGTCGAGATCTACAGCGATGGCTAGGCATGGAGAGTTATGCACGCCTCTCCCTCTTGATGCCTGCCCCTGGCTACGGAGCTGTCGAGATGCACAGCTTTTGAGGCAGAGCCTGAGGGCTTGCTACGGCTGCATGTTGATGCCATGCAAGGCCTACGGAAATCTATGCTCCATAAGGGCCCTCAATCCCGAAAATGGTCAGTGTCGATAGGCCTCGGTGCCTCCCAAGAGCAACACGGCCCACACACCGAAAGCTCGGCTTGCCTCTGGAGATGGGCAGCTCCCGCTGCCTATCGATAGGCATCGATATCCATCGGCAGCAATATTATGGATGCCGATGGATATCGATGGCTATCGATAGGTGTGGAATTGGACAGGCTTTGATGCCCCTCGAGACAAAGAGTTATCGATGGCGAGACTCCTTGGATGCCTCCCAAGAATAGCATCGGCCCCATCCCAAAAGCTGAAATGCCCGTCGAGATCCACACCGATCGCTAGGCATGGAGAGTTATGCACGCCTCTCCCTCCTGATGCCTCCCCCTGGCTACGGAGCTGTCGAGATGCACAGCTTTTGAGGCAAAGCGAGAGGGCTTGCTACCTCTGCATGTTGATGCCATGCAAGGCCTACGGAAATCAATGCTAGGCAAGGGCCCTCAATCCTGAAAATGGTCAGTGTCGATAGGCCTCGGTGCCTCCCAAGAGCAATACGGCCCACACACCGAAAGCTCGGCTTGCCTCTGGAGATCGGCAGCTCCCGCTGCCTACCGATAGACATCGATATCCATCGGCAGCAATATTCTGGATGCCGATGGATATCGATGGCTATCGATAGGTGTGGAATTGGACAGGCTTCGATGCCCCTCGAGACCGAGAGGTATCGATGGCGAGACTCCTTGGATGCTTCCCAAGAAGAGGATCGGCCCCGTGCCAAAAGCAAAAATGCCCGTGGAGATCCACACGTAGCCCTAGTCATGGAGAGTTAAGCACGCCTCTCCCTCTTGATGCCTCCCGCTGGCTACGGAGCTGTCGAATCCAAAGCTTTTGAGGCAGAGTCAGAGGGCTCGCTATCTCTGCATGTTTTTGATATGTGATGCCTATGGAATTCAAAGCTCCGGAAGGGCCCTCAATCCTGAAAATGGTCAGTGTCGATAGGCCTCGGTGCCTCCCAAGAGCAACACGGCCCACACACCGAAAGCTCGGCTTGCCTCTGGAGATGGGCAGCTCCCGCTGCCTATCGATAGGCATTGATATCCATCGGCAGCAATATTCTGGATGCCGATGGATATTGATGTCTTTCGGTAGGTGTGGAATTGGACAGGCTTCAATGCCCCTTGAGACCGAGAGGTATGGATGGTGAGACTCCTTGGATGCTTCCCTAGAATAGGATCGGCCCCCTGCCAAAAGCTAAAATGCCCGTCGAGATCCACACGTAATGCTAGAAATGGAGAATTAGGCACGCCTCTCCCTCTTGATGCCTCCCGCTGGCTACGGAGCTGTCGAGATGCACAGCTTTTGAGGCAGAGCCTGAGGGCTTGCTATCTCTGCATTTTGCTGCCGTGCAAGGCCTACGGATGTCAATGCTAGGCAAGGGCCCTCAATCGCAAAAATGGTCAGTCTCAAAAGGCCTCGGTGCCTCCCAAGAGCAACACGGCCCACACACCGAAAGCTCTGCATGCCTCCGGAGATGGGCAGCTCCCGCTGCCTACCGATAGGCATCGATATCCATCGGCAGCAATATTATGGATGCCGATGGATATCGATGCCTATCGATAGGTGTGGAATTGGACAGGCTTCGATGCCCCTCAAGACAAAGAGGGATCGATGGCGAGACTCCTTGGATGCCTCCCAAGAATAGCATCGGCCCCCTGCCAAAAGCTAAAATGCCCGTCGAGATCCACAGCGATGGCTAGGCATGGAGAGTTATGCACGCCTCTCCCTCTTGATGCCTGCCCCTGGCTACGGAGCTGTCGGGATGCACAGCGTTTGAGCAAAGCGAGAGGGCTCGCTACCTCTGCATGTTCATGCCATGCAAGGCCTACGGAAATCAATGCTAGGCAAGGGTCCGCAGTCCCAAAAATGGTCAGTGTCGATAGGCCTCGGTGCCTCCCAAGAGCAACACGGCCCACACACCAAAAGCTCGGCTTGCCTCTGGAGATGGGCAGCTCCCGCTGCCTATCGATAGGCATTGATATCCATCGGCAGCAATATTCTGGATGCCGATGGATATTGATGTCTTTCGGTAGGTGTGGAATTGGACAGGCTTCAATGCCCCTTGAGACCGAGAGGTATGGATGGTGAGACTCCTTGGATGCTTCCCTAGAATAGGATCGGCCCCCTGCCAAAAGCTAAAATGCCCGTCGAGATCCACACGTAATGCTAGAAATGGAGAATTAGGCACGCCTCCCCCTCTTGATGCCTCCCGCTGGCTACGGAGCTGTCGAGATGCACAGCTTTTGAGGCAGAGCCTGAGGGCTTGCTATCTCTGCATTTTGCTGCCGTGCAAGGCCTACGGATGTCAATGCTAGGCAAGGGCCCTCAATCGCAAAAATGGTCAGTCTCAAAAGGCCTCGGTGCCTCCCAAGAGCAACACGGCCCACACACCGAAAGCTCTGCATGCCTCCGGAGATGGGCAGCTCCCGCTGCCTACCGATAGGCATCGATATCCATCGGCAGCAATATTATGGATGCCGATGGATATCGATGCCTATCGATAGGTGTGGAATTGGACAGGCTTCGATGTCCCTCAAGACAAAGAGGGATCGATGGCGAGACTCCTTGGATGCCTCCCAAGAATAGGATCGGCCCCCTGCCAAAAGCTAAAATGCCCGTCGAGATCCACAGCGATGGCTAGGCATGGAGAGTTATGCACGCCTCTCCCTCTTGATGCCTGCCCCTGGCTACGGAGCTGTCGGGATGCACAGCGTTTGAGCAAAGCGAGAGGGCTCGCTACCTCTGCATGTTCATGCCATGCAAGGCCTACGGAGATCAATGCTAGGCAAGGGTCCGCAGTCCCAAAAATGGTCAGTGTCGATAAGCCTCGGTGCCTCCCAAGAGCAACACGGCCCACACACCAAAAGCTCGGCTTGCCTCTGGAGATGGGCAGCTCCCGCTGCCTATCGATAGGCATCGATATCCATCGGCAGCAATATTCTGGATGCCGATGGATATCGATGGCTATCGATAGGTGTGGAATTGGACAGGCTTCGATGCCCCTCAAGACCGAGAGGTATCGATGGTGAGACTGCTTGGATGCTTCCCAAGAAGAGGGTCGGCCCCGTGCCAAAAGCAAAAATGCCCGTGGAGATCCACACGTAGCCCTAGTCATGGAGAGTTAAGCACGCCTCTCCCTCTTGATGCCTCCCCCTGGCTACGGAGCTGTCGAATCCAAAGCTTTTGAGGCAGAGTCAGAGGGCTCGCTATCTCTGCATGTTTTTGATATGTGATGCCTATGGAATTCAAAGCTCCGGAAGGGCCCTCAATCCTGAAAATGGTCAGTGTCGATAGGCCTCAGTGCCTCCCAAGAGCAACACGGCCCACACACCGAAAGCTCGGCTTGCCTCTGGAGATGGGCAGCTCCCGCTGCCTATCGATAGGCATCGATATCCATCGGCAGCAATATTATGGATGCCGATGGATATCGATGTCTTTCGGTAGGTGTGGAATTGGACAGGCTTCAATGCCCCTTGAGACCGAGAGGTATGGATGGTGAGACTCCTTGGATGCCTACCAAGAATAGGATCGGCCCCCTGCCAAAAGCTAAAATGCCCGTCGAGATCCACACCGATCGCTAGGCATGGAGAGTTATGCACGCCTCTCCCTCTTGATGCCTCCCGCTGGCTATGGAGCTGTCGAGATGCACAGCTTTTGAGGCAGAGCGAGAGGGCTTGCTACCTCTGCATGTTGATGCCGTGCAAGGCCTACGGAAATCAATGCTAGGCAAGGGTCCGCTGGCTCAAAAATGGTCAGTGTCGATAGGCCTCGGTGCCTCCCAAGAGCAACACGGCCCACACACCGAAAGCTCGGCTTGCCTCTGGAGATGGGCAGCTCCCGCTGCCTATCGATAGGCATCGATATCCATCGGCAGCAATATTATGGATGCTGATGGATATTGATGTCTTTCGGTAGGTGTGGAATTGGACAGGCTTCAATGCCCCTTGAGACCGAGAGGTATGGATGGTGAGACTCCTTGGATGCTTCCCTAGAATAGGATCGGCCCCCTGCCAAAAGCTAAAATGCCCGTCGAGATCCACACGAAATTGAGAATTAGGCACGCCTCTCCCTCTTGATGCCTCCCGCTGGCTACGGAGCTGTCGAGATGCACAGCTTTTGAGGCAGAGCCTGAGGGCTTGCTATCTCTGCATTTTGCTGCCGTGCAAGGCCTACGGATGTCAATGCTAGGCAGGGGCCCTCAATCGCAAAAATGGTCAGTCTCAATAGGCCTCGGTGCCTCCCAAGAGCAACACGGCCCACACACCGAAAGCTCTGCATGCCTCTGGAGATCGGCAGCTCCCGCTGCCTATCGATAGGCATTGATATCCATCGGCAGCAATATTCTGGATGCCGATGGATATCGATGCCTATCGATAGGTGTGGAATTGGACAGGCTTCGATGCCCCTCAAGACAAAGAGGGATCGATGGCGAGACTCCTTGGATGCCTCCCAAGAATAGCATCGGCCCCATCCCAAAAGCTGAAATGCCCGTCGAGATCCACACCGATCGCTAGGCATGGAGAGTTATGCACGCCTCTCCCTCCTGATGCCTGCCCCTGGCTATGGAGCTGTCGGGATGCACAGCTTTTGAGGCAAAGCGAGAGGGCTCGCTACCTCTGCATGTTGATGCCATGCAAGGCCTACGGAAATCAATGCTAGGCAAGGGCCCTCAATCCCAAGAATGGTCAGTGTCAATATGTCTCGGTGCCTCCCAAGAGCAACACGGCCCACACACCGAAAGCTCGGCTTGCCTCTGGAGATGGGCAGCTCCCGCTGCCTATCGATAGGCATCGTTATCCATCGGCAGCAATATTCTGGATGCCGATGGATATTGATGGCTATCGATAGGTGTGGAATTGGACAGGCTTCAATGCCCCTCGAGACCGAGAGGTATCGATGGCGAGACTCCTTGGATGCCTCCCAAGAATAGCATCGGCCCCCTGCCAAAAGCTGAAATGCCCGTCGAGATCCACACCGATCGCTAGGCATGGAGAGTTATGCATGCCTCTCCCTCTTGATGCCTCCCCCTGGCTATGGAGCTGTCGAGATGCACAGCTTTTGAGGCAGAGCCTGAGGGCTTGCTACGGCTGCATGTTGATGCCATGCAAAGCCTACGGAAATCTATGCTCCATAAGGGCCCCCAATCCCCAAAAATGGTCAGTGTCGATAGGCCTCGGTGCCTCCCAAGAGCAATACGGCCCACACACCGAAAGCTCGGCTTGCCTCTGGAGATGGGCAGCTCCCGCTGCCTATCGATAGGCATCGATATCCATCGGCAGCAATATTATGGATGCCGATGGATATTGATGCCTATCGATAGGTGTGGAATTGGACAGGCTTCAATGCCCCTCGAGACCGAGAGGTATCGATGGCGAGACTCCTTGGATGCCTCCCAAGAATAGCATCGGCCCCATCCCAAAAGCTGAACTGCCCGTCGAGATCCACACCGATCGCTAGGCATGGAGAGTTATGCACGCCTCTCCCTCCTGATGCCTCCCCCTGGCTACGGAGCTGTCGGGATGCACAGCTTTTGAGGCAAAGCGAGAGGGCTCGCTACCTCTGCATGTTGATGCCATGCAAGGCCTACGGAAATCAATGCTAGGCAGGGGCCCTCAATCCCCAAAATGGTCAGTGTCGATAGGCCTCGGTGCCTCCCAAGAGCAATACGGCCCACACACCGAAAGCTCGGCTTGCCTCTGCAGATCGGCAGCTCCCGCTGCCTACCGATAGGCATCGATATCCATCGGCAGCAATATTATGGATGCCGATGGATATCGATGGCTATCGATAGGTGTGGAATTGGACAGGCTTCGATGCCCCTCGAGACCGAGAGGTATCGATGGTGAGACTCCTTGGATGCTTCCCAAGAGGAGGATCGGCCCCGTGCCAAAAGCAAAAATGCCCGTGGAGATCCACACGTAGCCCTAGTCATGGAGAGTTAAGCACGCCTCTCCCTCTTGATGCCTCCCGCTGGCTACGGAGCTGTCGAATCCAAAGCTTTTGAGGCAGAGTCAGAGGGTTCGCTATCTCTGCATGTTTTTGATATGTGATGCCTATGGAATTCAAAGCTCCGGAAGGGCCCTCAATCCTGAAAATGGTCAGTGTCGATAGGCCTCGGTGCCTCCCAAGAGCAACACGGCCCACACACCGAAAGCTCGGCTTGCCTCTGGAGACGGGCAGCTCCCGCTGCCTATCGATAGGCATCGATATCCATCGGCAGCAATATTATGGATGCTGATGGATATTGATGTCTTTCGGTAGGTGTGGAATTGGACAGGCTTCAATGCCCCTTGAGACCGAGAGGTATGGATGGTGAGACTCCTTGGATGCTTCCCTAGAATAGGATCGGCCCCCTGCCAAAAGCTAAAATGCCCGTCGAGATCCACACGAAATTGAGAATTAGGCACGCCTCTCCCTCTTGATGCCTCCCGCTGGCTACGGAGCTGTCGAGATGCACAGCTTTTGAGGCAGAGCCTGAGGGCTTGCTATCTCTGCATTTTGCTGCCGTGCAAGGCCTACGGATGTCAATGCTAGGCAGGGGCCCTCAATCGCAAAAATGGTCAGTCTCAATAGGCCTCGGTGCCTCCCAAGAGCAACACGGCCCACACACCGAAAGCTCTGCATGCCTCTGGAGATCGGCAGCTCCCGCTGCCTATCGATAGGCATTGATATCCATCGGCAGCAATATTATGGATGCCGATGGATATCGATGCCTATCGATAGGTGTGGAATTGGACAGGCTTCGATGCCCCTCAAGACAAAGAGGGATCGATGGCGAGACTCCTTGGATGCCTCCCAAGAATAGCATCGGCCCCATCCCAAAAGCTGAAATGCCCGTCGAGATCCACACCGATCGCTAGGCATGGAGAGTTATGCACGCCTCTCCCTCTTGATGCCTCCCCCTGGCTACGGAGCTGTCGAGATGCACAGCTTTTGAGGCAGAGCGAGAGGGCTCACTACCTCTGCATGTTGATGCCATGCAAGGCCTACGGAAATCAATGCTAGGCAAGGGCCCTCAATCCCAAGAATGGTCAGTGTCCACAGGCCTCGGTGCCTCCCAAGAGCAACACGGCCCACACACCGAAAGCTCGGCTTGCCTCTGGAGATGGGCAGCTCCCGCTGCCTATCGATAGGCATCGATATCCATCGGCAGCAATACTATTGATGCCGATGGATATCGATGCCTATCGACAGGTGTGGAATTGGACAGGCTTCGATGCCCCTCGAGACCGAGAGGTAGCGATGGCGAGACTCCTTGCATGCCTCCCAAGAATAGCATCGGCCCCCTGCCAAAAGCTAAAATGCCCGTCGAGATCCACACCGATCGCTAGGCATGGAGAGTTATGCATGCCTCTCCCTGTTGATGCCTCCCCCTGGCTATGGAGCTGTCGAGATGCACAGCTTTTGAGGCAGAGCCTGAGGGCTTGCTATGGCTGCATGTTGATGCCATGCAAGGCCTACGGAAATCTATGCTCCATAAGGGCCCTCAATCCCCAAAATGGTCAGTGTCGATAGGCCTCGGTGCCTCCGAAGAGCAACACGGCCCACACACCGAAAGCTCGGCTTGCCTCTGGAGATGGGCAGCTCCCGCTGCCTATCGATAGGCATCGATATCCATCGGCAGCAATATTATGGATGCCGATGGAAATTGATGGCTATCGATAGGTGTGGAATTGGACAGGCTTCAATGCCCCTCGAGACCGAGAGGTATCGATGGCGAGACTCCTTGGATGCCTCCCAAGAATAGCATCGACCCCATCCCAAAAGCTAAAATGCCCGTCGAGATCCACACCGATCGCTAGGCATGGAGAGTTATGCACGCCTCTCCGTCCTGATGCCTCCCCCTGGCTACGGAGCTGTCGGGATGCACAGCTTTTGAGGCAGAGCCTGAGGGCTCACTACCTCTGCATGTTGATGCCATGCAAGGCCTACGGAAATCAATGCTAGGCAAGGGCCCTCAATCCCAAGAATGGTCAGTGTCAATATGTCTCGGTGCCTCCCAAGAGCAACACGGCCCACACACGGAAACCTCAGCTTGCCTCTGGAGATGGGCAGCTCCCGCTGCCTATCGATAGGCATCGATATCCATTGGCAGCAATACTATCGATGCCGACGGATATCGATGCCTATCGACAGGTGTGGAATTGGACAGGCTTCGATGCCCCTCGAGACCGAGAGGTATCGATGGCGAGACTCCTTGCCTGCCTCCCAAGAATAGCATCGGACCCTTGCGAAAAGCTGAAATGCCCGTCGAGATCCACACCGATCGCTAGGCATGGAGAGTTATGCACGCCTCTCCCTCTTGATGCCTGCCCCTGGCTACGGAGCTGTCGGGATGCACAGCTTTTGAGGCAGAGCCTGAGGGCTTGCTATGGCTGCATGTTGATGCCATGCAAGGCCTATGGAAATCTATGCTCCATAAGGGCCCCCAATCCCGAAAATGGTCAGTGTCGATAGGCCTCGGTGCCTCCCAAGAGCAACACGGCCCACACACCGAAAGCTCGGCTTGCCTCTGGAGATCGGCAGCTCCCGCTGCCTACCGATAGGCATCGATATCCATCGGCAGCAATATTATGGATGCCGATGGATATCGATGGCTATCGATTGGTGTGGAATTGGACAGGCTTCGATGCCCCTCAAGACAAAGAGGGATCGATGGCGAGACTCCTTGGATGCCTCCCAAGAATAGGATCGGCCCCCTGCCAAAAGCTAAAATGCCCGTCGAGATCCACAGCGATGGCTAGGCATGGAGAGTTATGCACGCCTCTCCCTCTTGATGCCTGCCCCTGGCTACGGAGCTGTCGGGATGCACAGCGTTTGAGCAAAGCGAGAGGGCTCGCTACCTCTGCATGTTCATGCCATGCAAGGCCTACGGAAATCAATGCTAGGCAAGGGTCCGCAGTCCCAAAAATGGTCAGTGTCGATAGGCCTCGGTGCCTCCCAAGAGCAACACGGCCCACACACCAAAAGCTCGGCTTGCCTCTGGAGATGGGCAGCTCCCGCTGCCTATCGATAGGCATTGATATCCATCGGCAGCAATATTCTGGATGCCGATGGATATTGATGTCTTTCGGTAGGTGTGGAATTGGACAGGCTTCAATGCCCCTTGAGACCGAGAGGTATGGATGGTGAGACTCCTTGGATGCTTCCCTAGAATAGGATCGGCCCCCTGCCAAAAGCTAAAATGCCCGTCGAGATCCACACGTAATGCTAGAAATGGAGAATTAGGCACGCCTCCCCCTCTTGATGCCTCCCGCTGGCTACGGAGCTGTCGAGATGCACAGCTTTTGAGGCAGAGCCTGAGGGCTTGCTATCTCTGCATTTTGCTGCCGTGCAAGGCCTACGGATGTCAATGCTAGGCAAGGGCCCTCAATCGCAAAAATGGTCAGTCTCAAAAGGCCTCGGTGCCTCCCAAGAGCAACACGGCCCACACACCGAAAGCTCTGCATGCCTCCGGAGATGGGCAGCTCCCGCTGCCTACCGATAGGCATCGATATCCATCGGCAGCAATATTCTGGATGCCGATGGATATCGATGCCTATCGATAGGTGTGGAATTGGACAGGCTTCGATGTCCCTCAAGACCGAGAGGTATCGATGGTGAGACTGCTTGGATGCTTCCCAAGAAGAGGGTCGGCCCCGTGCCAAAAGCAAAAATGCCCGTGGAGATCCACACGTAGCCCTAGTCATGGAGAGTTAAGCACGCCTCTCCCTCTTGATGCCTCCCCCTGGCTACGGAGCTGTCGAATCCAAAGCTTTTGAGGCAGAGTCAGAGGGCTCGCTATCTCTGCATGTTTTTGATATGTGATGCCTATGGAATTCAAAGCTCCGGAAGGGCCCTCAATCCTGAAAATGGTCAGTGTCGATAGGCCTCAGTGCCTCCCAAGAGCAACACGGCCCACACACCGAAAGCTCGGCTTGCCTCTGGAGATGGGCAGCTCCCGCTGCCTATCGATAGGCATCGATATCCATCGGCAGCAATATTATGGATGCCGATGGATATCGATGTCTTTCGGTAGGTGTGGAATTGGACAGGCTTCAATGCCCCTTGAGACCGAGAGGTATGGATGGTGAGACTCCTTGGATGCCTACCAAGAATAGGATCGGCCCCCTGCCAAAAGCTAAAATGCCCGTCGAGATCCACACCGATCGCTAGGCATGGAGAGTTATGCACGCCTCTCCCTCTTGATGCCTCCCGCTGGCTATGGAGCTGTCGAGATGCACAGCTTTTGAGGCAGAGCGAGAGGGCTTGCTACCTCTGCATGTTGATGCCGTGCAAGGCCTACGGAAATCAATGCTAGGCAAGGGTCCGCTGGCTCAAAAATGGTCAGTGTCGATAGGCCTCGGTGCCTCCCAAGAGCAACACGGCCCACACACCGAAAGCTCGGCTTGCCTCTGGAGATGGGCAGCTCCCGCTGCCTATCGATAGGCATCGATATCCATCGGCAGCAATATTATGGATGCTGATGGATATTGATGTCTTTCGGTAGGTGTGGAATTGGACAGGCTTCAATGCCCCTTGAGACCGAGAGGTATGGATGGTGAGACTCCTTGGATGCTTCCCTAGAATAGGATCGGCCCCCTGCCAAAAGCTAAAATGCCCGTCGAGATCCACACGAAATTGAGAATTAGGCACGCCTCTCCCTCTTGATGCCTCCCGCTGGCTACGGAGCTGTCGAGATGCACAGCTTTTGAGGCAGAGCCTGAGGGCTTGCTATCTCTGCATTTTGCTGCCGTGCAAGGCCTACGGATGTCAATGCTAGGCAGGGGCCCTCAATCGCAAAAATGGTCAGTCTCAATAGGCCTCGGTGCCTCCCAAGAGCAACACGGCCCACACACCGAAAGCTCTGCATGCCTCTGGAGATCGGCAGCTCCCGCTGCCTATCGATAGGCATTGATATCCATCGGCAGCAATATTCTGGATGCCGATGGATATCGATGCCTATCGATAGGTGTGGAATTGGACAGGCTTCGATGCCCCTCAAGACCGAGAGGTATCGATGGCGAGACTCCTTGGATGCCTCCCAAGAATAGCATCGGCCCCATCCCAAAAGCTGAAATGCCCGTCGAGATCCACACCGATCGCTAGGCATGGAGAGTTATGCACGCCTCTCCCTCCTGATGCCTCCCCCTGGCTATGGAGCTGTCGGGATGCACAGCTTTTGAGGCAAAGCGAGAGGGCTCGCTACCTCTGCATGTTGATGCCATGCAAGGCCTACGGAAATCAATGCTAGGCAAGGGCCCTCAATCCCAAGAATGGTCAGTGTCAATATGTCTCGGTGCCTCCCAAGAGCAACACGGCCCACACACCGAAAGCTCGGCTTGCCTCTGGAGATGGGCAGCTCCCGCTGCCTATCGATAGGCATCGTTATCCATCGGCAGCAATATTCTGGATGCCGATGGATATTGATGGCTATCGATAGGTGTGGAATTGGACAGGCTTCAATGCCCCTCGAGACCGAGAGGTATCGATGGCGAGACTCCTTGGATGCCTCCCAAGAATAGCATCGGCCCCCTGCCAAAAGCTGAAATGCCCGTCGAGATCCACACCGATCGCTAGGCATGGAGAGTTATGCATGCCTCTCCCTCTTGATGCCTCCCCCTGGCTATGGAGCTGTCGAGATGCACAGCTTTTGAGGCAGAGCCTGAGGGCTTGCTACGGCTGCATGTTGATGCCATGCAAAGCCTACGGAAATCTATGCTCCATAAGGGCCCCCAATCCCCAAAAATGGTCAGTGTCGATAGGCCTCGGTGCCTCCCAAGAGCAATACGGCCCACACACCGAAAGCTCGGCTTGCCTCTGGAGATGGGCAGCTCCCGCTGCCTATCGATAGGCATCGATATCCATCGGCAGCAATATTATGGATGCCGATGGATATTGATGCCTATCGATAGGTGTGGAATTGGACAGGCTTCAATGCCCCTCGAGACCGAGAGGTATCGATGGCGAGACTCCTTGGATGCCTCCCAAGAATAGCATCGGCCCCATCCCAAAAGCTGAACTGCCCGTCGAGATCCACACCGATCGCTAGGCATGGAGAGTTATGCACGCCTCTCCCTCCTGATGCCTCCCCCTGGCTACGGAGCTGTCGGGATGCACAGCTTTTGAGGCAAAGCGAGAGGGCTCGCTACCTCTGCATGTTGATGCCATGCAAGGCCTACGGAAATCAATGCTAGGCAGGGGCCCTCAATCCCCAAAATGGTCAGTGTCGATAGGCCTCGGTGCCTCCCAAGAGCAATACGGCCCACACACCGAAAGCTCGGCTTGCCTCTGCAGATCGGCAGCTCCCGCTGCCTACCGATAGGCATCGATATCCATCGGCAGCAATATTATGGATGCCGATGGATATCGATGGCTATCGATAGGTGTGGAATTGGACAGGCTTCGATGCCCCTCGAGACCGAGAGGTATCGATGGTGAGACTCCTTGGATGCTTCCCAAGAGGAGGATCGGCCCCGTGCCAAAAGCAAAAATGCCCGTGGAGATCCACACGTAGCCCTAGTCATGGAGAGTTAAGCACGCCTCTCCCTCTTGATGCCTCCCGCTGGCTACGGAGCTGTCGAATCCAAAGCTTTTGAGGCAGAGTCAGAGGGTTCGCTATCTCTGCATGTTTTTGATATGTGATGCCTATGGAATTCAAAGCTCCGGAAGGGCCCTCAATCCTGAAAATGGTCAGTGTCGATAGGCCTCGGTGCCTCCCAAGAGCAACACGGCCCACACACCGAAAGCTCGGCTTGCCTCTGGAGACGGGCAGCTCCCGCTGCCTATCGATAGGCATCGATATCCATCGGCAGCAATATTATGGATGCTGATGGATATTGATGTCTTTCGGTAGGTGTGGAATTGGACAGGCTTCAATGCCCCTTGAGACCGAGAGGTATGGATGGTGAGACTCCTTGGATGCTTCCCTAGAATAGGATCGGCCCCCTGCCAAAAGCTAAAATGCCCGTCGAGATCCACACGAAATTGAGAATTAGGCACGCCTCTCCCTCTTGATGCCTCCCGCTGGCTACGGAGCTGTCGAGATGCACAGCTTTTGAGGCAGAGCCTGAGGGCTTGCTATCTCTGCATTTTGCTGCCGTGCAAGGCCTACGGATGTCAATGCTAGGCAGGGGCCCTCAATCGCAAAAATGGTCAGTCTCAATAGGCCTCGGTGCCTCCCAAGAGCAACACGGCCCACACACCGAAAGCTCTGCATGCCTCTGGAGATCGGCAGCTCCCGCTGCCTATCGATAGGCATTGATATCCATCGGCAGCAATATTATGGATGCCGATGGATATCGATGCCTATCGATAGGTGTGGAATTGGACAGGCTTCGATGCCCCTCAAGACAAAGAGGGATCGATGGCGAGACTCCTTGGATGCCTCCCAAGAATAGCATCGGCCCCATCCCAAAAGCTGAAATGCCCGTCGAGATCCACACCGATCGCTAGGCATGGAGAGTTATGCACGCCTCTCCCTCTTGATGCCTCCCCCTGGCTACGGAGCTGTCGAGATGCACAGCTTTTGAGGCAGAGCGAGAGGGCTCACTACCTCTGCATGTTGATGCCATGCAAGGCCTACGGAAATCAATGCTAGGCAAGGGCCCTCAATCCCAAGAATGGTCAGTGTCCACAGGCCTCGGTGCCTCCCAAGAGCAACACGGCCCACACACCGAAAGCTCGGCTTGCCTCTGGAGATGGGCAGCTCCCGCTGCCTATCGATAGGCATCGATATCCATCGGCAGCAATACTATTGATGCCGATGGATATCGATGCCTATCGACAGGTGTGGAATTGGACAGGCTTCGATGCCCCTCGAGACCGAGAGGTAGCGATGGCGAGACTCCTTGCATGCCTCCCAAGAATAGCATCGGCCCCCTGCCAAAAGCTAAAATGCCCGTCGAGATCCACACCGATCGCTAGGCATGGAGAGTTATGCATGCCTCTCCCTGTTGATGCCTCCCCCTGGCTATGGAGCTGTCGAGATGCACAGCTTTTGAGGCAGAGCCTGAGGGCTTGCTATGGCTGCATGTTGATGCCATGCAAGGCCTACGGAAATCAATGCTCCATAAGGGCCCTCAATCCCCAAAATGGTCAGTGTCCATAGGCCTCGGTGCCTCCCAAGAGCAACACGGCCCACACACCGAAAGCTCGGCTTGCCTCTGGAGATGGGCAGCTCCCGCTGCCTATCGATAGGCATCGATATCCATCGGCAGCAATATTATGGATGCCGATGGAAATTGATGGCTATCGATAGGTGTGGAATTGGACAGGCTTCAATGCCCCTCGAGACCGAGAGGTATCGATGGCGAGACTCCTTGGATGCCTCCCAAGAATAGCATCGGCCCCCTGCCAAAAGCAAAAATGCCTGTCGAGATCCACACCGATCGCTAGGCATGGAGAGTTATGCACGCCTCTCCCTCCTGATGCCTGCCCCTGGCTACGGAGCTGTCGGGATGCACATCTTTTGAGGCAAAGCGAGAGGGCTCGCTACCTCTGCATGTTGATGCCATGCAAGGCCTACGGATGTCAATGCTAGGCAAGGGTCCGCAGTCCCAAAAATGGTCAGTGTCGATAGGCCTCGGTGCCTCCCAAGAGCAACACGGCCCACACACCGAAAGCTCAGCTTGCCTCTGGAAATCGGCAGCTCCCGCTGCCTATCGATAGGCATCGATATCCATCGGCAGCAATATTATGGATGCCGATGGATATCGATGCCTATCGATAGGTGTGGAATTGGACAGGCTTCAATGCCCCTCGAGACCGAGAGGTATCGATGGTGAGACTCCTTGGATGCTTCCCAAGAGGAGGATCGGCCCCGTGCCAAAAGCAAAAATGCCCGTGGAGATCCACACGTAGCCCTAGTCATGGAAAGTTAAGCACGCCTCTCCCTCTTGATGCCTCCCGCTGGCTACGGAGGTGTCGAATCCAAAGCTTTTGAGGCAGAGTCAGAGGGCTCGCTATCTCTGCATGTTTTTGATATGTGATGCCTATGGAATTCAAAGCTCCGGAAGGGCCCTCAATCCTGAAAATGGTCAGTGTCGATAGGCCTCGGTGCCTCCCAAGAGCAACACGGCCCACACACCGAAAGCTCGGCTTGCCTCTGGAGATGGGCAGCTCCCGCTGCCTATCGATAGGCATCGATATCCATCGGCAGCAATATTATGGATGCCGATGGATATTGATGTCTTTCGGTAGGTGTGGAATTGGACAGGCTTCAATGCCCCTCGAGACCGAGAGGTATGGATGGTGAGACTCCTTGGATGCTTCCCTAGAATAGGATCGGCCCCCTGCCAAAAGCTAAAATGCCCGTCGAGATCCACACGTAATGCTAGAAATGGAGAATTAGGCACGCCTCTCCCTCTTGATGCCTCCCGCTGGCTACGGAGCTGTCGAGATGCACAGCTTTTGAGGCAGAGCCTGAGTGCTTGCTATCTCTGCATTTTGCTGCCATGCAAGGCCTACGGATGTCAGTGCTAGGCAAGGGGCCCTCAATCGCAAAAATGGTCAGTCTCAATAGGCCTCGGTGCCTCCCAAGAGCAACACGGCCCACACACCGAAAGCTCTGCATGCCTCCGGAGATGGGCAGCTCCCGCTGCCTACCGATAGGCATCGATATCCATCGGCAGCAATATTATGGATGCCGATGGATATCGATGCCTATCGATAGGTGTGGAATTGGACAGGCTTTGATGCCCCTCGAGACAAAGAGTTATCGATGGCGAGACTCCTTGGATGCCTCCCAAGAATAGCATCGGCCCCCTGCCAAAAGTTAAAATGCCCGTCGAGATCCACACCGATCGCTAGGCATGGAGAGTTATGCATGCCTCTCCCTCTTGATGCCTCCCCCTGGCTATGGAGCTGTCGAGATGCACAGCTTTTGAGGCAGAGCCTGAGGGCTTGCTATGGCTGCATGTTGATGCCATGCAAGGCCTACGGAAATCTATGCTCCATAAGGGCCCTCAATCCCCAAAATGGTCAGTGTCGATAGGCCTCGGTGCCTCCCAAGAGCAACACGGCCCACACACCGAAAGCTCGGCTTGCCTCTGGAGATGGGCAGCTCCCGCTGCCTATCGATAGGCATCGATATCCATCGGCAGCAATATTATGGATGCCGATGGATATTGATGGCTATCGATAGGTGTGGAATTGGACAGGCTTCAGTGCCCCTCGAGACCGAGAGGTATCGATGGCGAGACTCCTTGGATGCCTCCCAAGAATAGCATCAGCCCCCTGCCAAAAGCTAAAATGCCCGTCGAGATCCACACCGATCGCTAGGCATGGAGAGTTATGCATGCCTCTCCCTCTTGATGCCTCCCCCTGGCTATGGAGCTGTCGAGATGCACAGCTTTTGAGGCAGAGCCTGAGGGCTTGCTACGGCTGCATGTTGATGCCATGCAAGGCCTACGGAAATCAATGCTAGGCAGGGGCCCTCAATCCCCAAAATGGTCAGTGTCGATAGGCCTCGGTGCCTCCCAAGAGCAACACGGCCCACACACCGAAAGCTCGGCTTGCCTCTGGAGATCGGCAGCTCCCGCTGCCTATCGATAGACATCGATATCCATCGGCAGCAATATTATGGATGCCGATGGATATCGATGGCTACCGATAGGTGTGGAATTGGACAGGCTTCGATGCCCCTCGAGACCGAGAGTTATCGATGGTGAGACTCCTTGGATGCTTCCCAAGAATAGCATCGGCCCCCTGCCAAAAGCAAAAATGCCCGTGGAGATCCACACGTAGCCCTAGTCATGGAGAGTTAAGCACGCCTCTCCCTCTTGATGCCTCCCGCTGGCTACGGAGCTGTCGAATCCAAAGCTTTTGAGGCAGAGTCAGAGGGCTCGCTATCTCTGCATGTTTTTGATATGTGATGCCTATGGAATTCAAAGCTCCGGAAGGGCCCTCAATCCTGAAAATGGTCAGTGTCGATAGGCCTCGGTGCCTCCCAAGAGCAACACGGCCCACACACCGAAAGCTCGGCTTGCCTCTGGAGACGGGCAGCTCCCGCTGCCTATCGATAGGCATCGATATCCATCGGCAGCAATATTATGGATGCCGATGGATATTGATGTCTTTCGGTAGGTGTGGAATTGGACAGGCTTCAATGCCCCTTGAGACCGAGAGGTATGGATGGTGAGACTCCTTGGATGCCTCCCTAGAATAGGATCGGCCCCCTGCCAAAAGCTAAAATGCCCGTCGAGATCCACACGTAATGCTAGAAATGGAGAATTAGGCACGCCTCTCCCTCTTGATGCCTCCCGCTGGCTACGGAGCTGTCGAGATGCACAGCTTTTGAGGCAGAGCCTGAGGGCTTGCTATCTCTGCATTTTGCTGCCGTGCAAGGCCTACGGAAATCAATGCAGGCAAGGGTCCGCAGTCCCAAAAATGGTCAGTGTCGATAGGCCTCGGTGCCTCCCAAGAGCAACACGGCCCACACACCGAAAGCTCAGCTTGCCTCTGGAAATCGGCAGCTCCCGCTGCCTATCGATAGGCATCGATATCCATCGGCAGCAATATTATGGATGCCGATGGATATCGATGCCTATCGACAGGTGTGGAATTGGACAGGCTTTGATGCCCCTCGAGACCGAGAGGTATCGATGGTGAGACTGCTTGGATGCTTCCCAAGAAGAGGGTCGGCCCCCTGCCAAAAGCAAAAATGCCCGTGGAGATCCACACGTAGCCCTAGTCATGGAGAGTTATGCACGCCTCTCCCTCTTGATGCCTCCCGCTGGCTACGGAGCTGTCGAATCCAAAGCTTTTGAGGCAGAGTCAGAGGGCTCGCTATCTCTGCATGTTTTTGATATGTGATGCCTATGGAATTCAAAGCTCCGGAAGGGCCCTCAATCCTGAAAATGGTCAGTGTCGATAGGCCTCGGTGCCTCCCAAGAGCAACACGGCCCACACACCGAAAGCTCGGCTTGCCTCTGGAGATGGGCAGCTCCCGCTGCCTATCGATAGGCATCGATATCCATCGGCAGCAATATTATGGATGCCGATGGATATCGATGGCTATCGATAGGTGTGGAATTGGACAGGCTTCAATGCCCCTCGAGACCGAGAGGTATCGATGGCGAGACTCCTTGGATGCCTCCCAAGAATAGCATCGGCCCCATCCCAAAAGCTAAAATGCCCGTCGAGATCCACACCGATCGCTAGGCATGGAGAGTTATGCATGCCTCTCCCTCTTGATGCCTCCCCCTGGCTATGGAGCTGTCGAGATGCACAGCTTTTGAGGCAGAGCCTGAGGGCTTGCTACGGCTGCATGTTGATGCCATGCAAGGCCTACGGAAATCTATGCTCCATAAGGGCCCTCAATCCCCAAAATGGTCAGTGTCGATAGGCCTCGGTGCCTCCCAAGAGCAACACGGCCCACACACCGAAAGCTCGGCTTGCCTGTGTAGACGGGCAGCTCCCGCTGCCTATCGATAGGCATCGATATCCATCGGCAGCAATATTATGGATGCCGATGGATATTGATGTCTTTCGGTAGGTGTGGAATTGGACAGGCTTCAATGCCCCTTGAGACCGAGAGGTATGGATGGTGAGACTCCTTGGATGCCTCCCTAGAATAGGATCGGCCCCCTGCCAAAAGCTAAAATGCCCGTCGAGATCCACACGTAATGCTAGAAATGGAGAATTAGGCACGCCTCTCCCTCTTGATGCCTCCCGCTGGCTACGGAGCTGTCGAGATGCACAGCTTTTGAGGCAGAGCCTGAGGGCTTGCTATCTCTGCATTTTGCTGCCGTGCAAGGCCTACGGAAATCAATGCAGGCAAGGGTCCGCAGTCCCAAAAATGGTCAGTGTCGATAGGCCTCGGTGCCTCCCAAGAGCAACACGGCCCACACACCGAAAGCTCAGCTTGCCTCTGGAAATCGGCAGCTCCCGCTGCCTATCGATAGGCATCGATATCCATCGGCAGCAATATTATGGATGCCGATGGATATCGATGCCTATCGACAGGTGTGGAATTGGACAGGCTTTGATGCCCCTCGAGACCGAGAGGTATCGATGGTGAGACTGCTTGGATGCTTCCCAAGAAGAGGGTCGGCCCCCTGCCAAAAGCAAAAATGCCCGTGGAGATCCACACGTAGCCCTAGTCATGGAGAGTTAAGCACGCCTCTCCCTCTTGATGCCTCCCGCTGGCTACGGAGCTGTCGAATCCAAAGCTTTTGAGGCAGAGTCAGAGGGCTCGCTATCTCTGCAGGTTTTTGATATGTGATGCCTATGGAATTCAAAGCTCCGGAAGGGCCCTCAATCCTGAAAATGGTCAGTGTCGATAGGCCTCGGTGCCTCCCAAGAGCAACACGGCCCACACACCGAAAGCTCGGCTTGCCTCTGGAGATGGGCAGCTCCCGCTGCCTATCGATAGGCATCGATATCCATCGGCAGCAATATTATGGATGCCGATGGATATCGATGGCTATCGATAGGTGTGGAATTGGACAGGCTTCAATGCCCCTCGAGACCGAGAGGTATCGATGGCGAGACTCCTTGGATGCCTCCCAAGAATAGCATCGGCCCCATCCCAAAAGCTAAAATGCCCGTGGAGATCCACACCGATCGCTAGGCATGGAGAGTTATGCATGCCTCTCCCTCTTGATGCCTCCCCCTGGCTATGGAGCTGTCGAGATGCACAGCTTTTGAGGCAGAGCCTGAGGGCTTGCTACGGCTGCATGTTGATGCCATGCAAGGCCTACGGAAATCTATGCTCCATAAGGGCCCTCAATCCCGAAAATGGTCAGTGTCGATAGGCCTCGGTGCCTCCCAAGAGCAACACGGCCCACACACCGAAAGCTCGGCTTGCCTGTGGAGACGGGCAGCTCCCGCTGCCTATCGATAGGCATCGATATCCATCGGCAGCAATATTATGGATGCCGATGGATATTGATGTCTTTCGGTAGGTGTGGAATTGGACAGGCTTCAATGCCCCTTGAGACCGAGAGGTATGGATGGTGAGACTCCTTGGATGCCTCCCTAGAATAGGATCGGCCCCCTGCCAAAAGCTAAAATGCCCGTCGAGATCCACACGTAATGCTAGAAATGGAGAATTAGGCACGCCTCTCCCTCTTGATGCCTCCCGCTGGCTACAGAGCTGTCGAGATGCACAGCTTTTGAGGCAGAGCCTGAGGGCTTGCTATCTCTGCATTTTGCTGCCGTGCAAGGCCTACGGATGTCAATGCTAGGCAGGGGCCCTCAATCGCAAAAATGGTCAGTGTCCATAGGCCTCGGTGCCTCCCAAGAGCAACACGGCCCACACACCGAAAGCTCTGCATGCCTCCGGAGATGGGCAGCTCCCGCTGCCTACCGATAGGCATCGATATCCATCGGCAGCAATATTCTGGATGCCGATGGATATCGATGCCTATCGATAGGTGTGGAATTGGACAGGCTTTGATGCCCCTCGAGACAAAGAGTTATCGATGGCGAGACTCCTTGGATGCCTCCCAAGAATAGCATCGGCCCCCTGCCAAAAGTTAAAATGCCCGTCGAGATCCACACCGATCGCTAGGCATGGAGAGTTATGCATGCCTCTCCCTCTTGATGCCTCCCCCTGGCTATGGAGCTGTCGAGATGCACAGCTTTTGAGGCAGAGCCTGAGGGCTTGCTATGGCTGCATGTTGATGCCATGCAAGGCCTACGGAAATCTATGCTCCATAAGGGCCCTCAATCCCCAAAATGGTCAGTGTCGATAGGCCTCGGTGCCTCCCAAGAGCAACACGGCCCACACACCGAAAGCTCGGCTTGCCTCTGGAGATGGGCAGCTCCCGCTGCCTATCGATAGGCATCGATATCCATCGGCAGCAATATTATGGATGCCGATGGATATTGATGGCTATCGATAGGTGTGGAATTGGACAGGCTTCAGTGCCCCTCGAGACCGAGAGGTATCGATGGCGAGACTCCTTGGATGCCTCCCAAGAATAGCATCAGCCCCCTGCCAAAAGCTAAAATGCCCGTCGAGATCCACACCGATCGCTAGGCATGGAGAGTTATGCATGCCTCTCCCTCTTGATGCCTCCCCCTGGCTATGGAGCTGTCGAGATGCACAGCTTTTGAGGCAGAGCCTGAGGGCTTGCTACGGCTGCATGTTGATGCCATGCAAGGCCTACGGAAATCAATGCTAGGCAGGGGCCCTCAATCCCCAAAATGGTCAGTGTCGATAGGCCTCGGTGCCTCCCAAGAGCAACACGGCCCACACACCGAAAGCTCGGCTTGCCTCTGGAGATCGGCAGCTCCCGCTGCCTATCGATAGACATCGATATCCATCGGCAGCAATATTATGGATGCCGATGGATATCGATGGCTACCGATAGGTGTGGAATTGGACAGGCTTCGATGCCCCTCGAGACCGAGAGTTATCGATGGTGAGACTCCTTGGATGCTTCCCAAGAATAGCATCGGCCCCCTGCCAAAAGCAAAAATGCCCGTGGAGATCCACACGTAGCCCTAGTCATGGAGAGTTAAGCACGCCTCTCCCTCTTGATGCCTCCCGCTGGCTACGGAGCTGTCGAATCCAAAGCTTTTGAGGCAGAGTCAGAGGGCTCGCTATCTCTGCATGTTTTTGATATGTGATGCCTATGGAATTCAAAGCTCCGGAAGGGCCCTCAATCCTGAAAATGGTCAGTGTCGATAGGCCTCGGTGCCTCCCAAGAGCAACACGGCCCACACACCGAAAGCTCGGCTTGCCTCTGGAGACGGGCAGCTCCCGCTGCCTATCGATAGGCATCGATATCCATCGGCAGCAATATTATGGATGCCGATGGATATTGATGTCTTTCGGTAGGTGTGGAATTGGACAGGCTTCAATGCCCCTTGAGACCGAGAGGTATGGATGGTGAGACTCCTTGGATGCCTCCCAAGAATAGGATCGGCCCCCTGCCAAAAGCTAAAATGCCCGTCGAGATCCACACGTAATGCTAGAAATGGAGAATTAGGCACGCCTCTCCCTCTTGATGCCTCCCGCTGGCTACGGAGCTGTCGAGATGCACAGCTTTTGAGGCAGAGCCTGAGGGCTTGCTATCTCTGCATTTTGCTGCCGTGCAAGGCCTACGGAAATCAATGCAGGCAAGGGTCCGCAGTCCCAAAAATGGTCAGTGTCGATAGGCCTCGGTGCCTCCCAAGAGCAACACGGCCCACACACCGAAAGCTCAGCTTGCCTCTGGAAATCGGCAGCTCCCGCTGCCTATCGATAGGCATCGATATCCATCGGCAGCAATATTATGGATGCCGATGGATATCGATGCCTATCGACAGGTGTGGAATTGGACAGGCTTTGATGCCCCTCGAGACCGAGAGGTATCGATGGTGAGACTGCTTGGATGCTTCCCAAGAAGAGGGTCGGCCCCCTGCCAAAAGCAAAAATGCCCGTGGAGATCCACACGTAGCCCTAGTCATGGAGAGTTATGCACGCCTCTCCCTCTTGATGCCTCCCGCTGGCTACGGAGCTGTCGAATCCAAAGCTTTTGAGGCAGAGTCAGAGGGCTCGCTATCTCTGCATGTTTTTGATATGTGATGCCTATGGAATTCAAAGCTCCGGAAGGGCCCTCAATCCTGAAAATGGTCAGTGTCGATAGGCCTCGGTGCCTCCCAAGAGCAACACGGCCCACACACCGAAAGCTCGGCTTGCCTCTGGAGATGGGCAGCTCCCGCTGCCTATCGATAGGCATCGATATCCATCGGCAGCAATATTATGGATGCCGATGGATATCGATGGCTATCGATAGGTGTGGAATTGGACAGGCTTCAATGCCCCTCGAGACCGAGAGGTATCGATGGCGAGACTCCTTGGATGCCTCCCAAGAATAGCATCGGCCCCATCCCAAAAGCTAAAATGCCCGTCGAGATCCACACCGATCGCTAGGCATGGAGAGTTATGCATGCCTCTCCCTCTTGATGCCTCCCCCTGGCTATGGAGCTGTCGAGATGCACAGCTTTTGAGGCAGAGCCTGAGGGCTTGCTACGGCTGCATGTTGATGCCATGCAAGGCCTACGGAAATCTATGCTCCATAAGGGCCCTCAATCCCGAAAATGGTCAGTGTCGATAGGCCTCGGTGCCTCCCAAGAGCAACACGGCCCACACACCGAAAGCTCGGCTTGCCTGTGGAGACGGGCAGCTCCCGCTGCCTATCGATAGGCATCGATATCCATCGGCAGCAATATTATGGATGCCGATGGATATTGATGTCTTTCGGTAGGTGTGGAATTGGACAGGCTTCAATGCCCCTTGAGACCGAGAGGTATGGATGGTGAGACTCCTTGGATGCCTCCCTAGAATAGGATCGGCCCCCTGCCAAAAGCTAAAATGCCCGTCGAGATCCACACGTAATGCTAGAAATGGAGAATTAGGCACGCCTCTCCCTCTTGATGCCTCCCGCTGGCTACAGAGCTGTCGAGATGCACAGCTTTTGAGGCAGAGCCTGAGGGCTTGCTATCTCTGCATTTTGCTGCCGTGCAAGGCCTACGGATGTCAATGCTAGGCAGGGGCCCTCAATCGCAAAAATGGTCAGTGTCCATAGGCCTCGGTGCCTCCCAAGAGCAACACGGCCCACACACCGAAAGCTCTGCATGCCTCCGGAGATGGGCAGCTCCCGCTGCCTACCGATAGGCATCGATATCCATCGGCAGCAATATTCTGGATGCCGATGGATATCGATGCCTATCGATAGGTGTGGAATTGGACAGGCTTCGATGCCCCTCAAGACAAAGAGGGATCGATGGCGAGACTCCTTGGATGCCTCCCAAGAATAGCATCGGCCCCCTGCCAAAAGCTAAAATGCCCGTGGAGATCCACACCGATCGGTAGGCATGGAGAGTTTTGCATGCCTCTCCCTCTTGATGCCTCTCGCTAGCTACGGAGCTGTCGAGATGCACAGCTTTTGAGGCAAAGCAAGAGGGCTTGCTACCTCTGCATGTTGCTGCCGGGCAAGGCCTACGGAAATCAATGCTAGGCAAGGGTCCGCAGTCCCAAAAATGGTCAGTGTCGATAGGCCTCGGTGCCTCCCAAGAGCAACACGGCCCACACACCGAAAGCTCGGCTTGCCTCTGGAGATCGGCAGCTCCCGCTGCCTATCGATAGGCATCGATATCCATCGGCAGCAATATTATGGATGCCGATGGATATTGATGCCTATCGATAGGTGTGGAATTGGACAGGCTTCAATGCCCCTCGAGACCGAGAGGTATCGATGGCGAGACTCCTTGGATGCCTCCCAAGAATAGCATCGGCCCCATCCCAAAAGCTGAAATGCCCGTCGAGATCCACAGCGATGGCTAGGCATGGAGAGTTATGCACGCCTCTCCCTCCTGATGCCTGCCCCTGGCTATGGAGCTGTCGGGATGCACAGCTTTTGAGGCAAAGCGAGAGGGCTCGCTACCTCTGCATGTTGATGCCATGCAAGGCCTACGGAAATCTATGCTCCATAAGGGCCCTCAATCCCAAAAATGGTCAGTGTCGATAGGCCTCGGTGCCTCCCAAGAGCAACACGGCCCACACACCAAAAGCTCGGCTTGCCTCTGGAGATGGGCAGCTCCCGCTGCCTATCGATAGGCATCGATATCCATCGGCAGCAATATTCTGGATGCCGATGGATATCGATGGCTACCGATAGGTGTGGAATTGGACAGGCTTCGATGCCCCTCGAGACCGAGAGGTATCGATGGTGAGACTGCTTGGATGCTTCCCAAGAATAGGATCGGCCCCCTGCCAAAAGCAAAAATGCCCGTGGAGATCCACACGTAGCCCTAGTCATGGAGAGTTAAGCACGCCTCTCCCTCTTGATGCCTCCCGCTGGCTACGGAGCTGTCGAATCCAAAGCTTTTGAGGCAGAGTCAGAGGGCTCGCTATCTCTGCAGGTTTTTGATATGTGATGCCTATGGAATTCAAAGCTCCGGAAGGGCCCTCAATCCTGAAAATGGTCAGTGTCGATAGGCCTCGGTGCCTCCCAAGAGCAACACGGCCCACACACCGAAAGCTCGGCTTGCCTCTGGAGATGGGCAGCTCCCGCTGCCTATCGATAGGCATCGATATCCATCGGCAGCAATATTATGGATGCCGATGGATATCGATGGCTATCGATAGGTGTGGAATTGGACAGGCTTCAATGCCCCTCGAGACCGAGAGGTATCGATGGTGAGACTCCTTGGATGCCTCCCAAGAATAGCATCGGCCCCATCCCAAAAGCTAAAATGCCCGTGGAGATCCACACCGATCGCTAGGCATGGAGAGTTATGCATGCCTCTCCCTCTTGATGCCTCCCCCTGGCTATGGAGCTGTCGAGATGCACAGCTTTTGAGGCAGAGCCTGAGGGCTTGCTACGGCTGCATGTTGATGCCATGCAAGGCCTACGGAAATCTATGCTCCATAAGGGCCCTCAATCCCGAAAATGGTCAGTGTCGATAGGCCTCGGTGCCTCCCAAGAGCAACACGGCCCACACACCGAAAGCTCGGCTTGCCTGTGGAGACGGGCAGCTCCCGCTGCCTATCGATAGGCATCGATATCCATCGGCAGCAATATTATGGATGCCGATGGATATTGATGTCTTTCGGTAGGTGTGGAATTGGACAGGCTTCAATGCCCCTTGAGACCGAGAGGTATGGATGGTGAGACTCCTTGGATGCCTCCCTAGAATAGGATCGGCCCCCTGCCAAAAGCTAAAATGCCCGTCGAGATCCACACGTAATGCTAGAAATGGAGAATTAGGCACGCCTCTCCCTCTTGATGCCTCCCGCTGGCTACAGAGCTGTCGAGATGCACAGCTTTTGAGGCAGAGCCTGAGGGCTTGCTATCTCTGCATTTTGCTGCCGTGCAAGGCCTACGGATGTCAATGCTAGGCAGGGGCCCTCAATCGCAAAAATGGTCAGTGTCCATAGGCCTCGGTGCCTCCCAAGAGCAACACGGCCCACACACCGAAAGCTCTGCATGCCTCCGGAGATGGGCAGCTCCCGCTGCCTACCGATAGGCATCGATATCCATCGGCAGCAATATTCTGGATGCCGATGGATATCGATGCCTATCGATAGGTGTGGAATTGGACAGGCTTTGATGCCCCTCGAGACAAAGAGTTATCGATGGCGAGACTCCTTGGATGCCTCCCAAGAATAGCATCGGCCCCCTGCCAAAAGTTAAAATGCCCGTCGAGATCCACACCGATCGCTAGGCATGGAGAGTTATGCATGCCTCTCCCTCTTGATGCCTCCCCCTGGCTATGGAGCTGTCGAGATGCACAGCTTTTGAGGCAGAGCCTGAGGGCTTGCTATGGCTGCATGTTGATGCCATGCAAGGCCTACGGAAATCTATGCTCCATAAGGGCCCTCAATCCCCAAAATGGTCAGTGTCGATAGGCCTCGGTGCCTCCCAAGAGCAACACGGCCCACACACCGAAAGCTCGGCTTGCCTCTGGAGATGGGCAGCTCCCGCTGCCTATCGATAGGCATCGATATCCATCGGCAGCAATATTATGGATGCCGATGGATATTGATGGCTATCGATAGGTGTGGAATTGGACAGGCTTCAGTGCCCCTCGAGACCGAGAGGTATCGATGGCGAGACTCCTTGGATGCCTCCCAAGAATAGCATCAGCCCCCTGCCAAAAGCTAAAATGCCCGTCGAGATCCACACCGATCGCTAGGCATGGAGAGTTATGCATGCCTCTCCCTCTTGATGCCTCCCCCTGGCTATGGAGCTGTCGAGATGCACAGCTTTTGAGGCAGAGCCTGAGGGCTTGCTACGGCTGCATGTTGATGCCATGCAAGGCCTACGGAAATCAATGCTAGGCAGGGGCCCTCAATCCCCAAAATGGTCAGTGTCGATAGGCCTCGGTGCCTCCCAAGAGCAACACGGCCCACACACCGAAAGCTCGGCTTGCCTCTGGAGATCGGCAGCTCCCGCTGCCTATCGATAGACATCGATATCCATCGGCAGCAATATTATGGATGCCGATGGATATCGATGGCTACCGATAGGTGTGGAATTGGACAGGCTTCGATGCCCCTCGAGACCGAGAGTTATCGATGGTGAGACTCCTTGGATGCTTCCCAAGAATAGCATCGGCCCCCTGCCAAAAGCAAAAATGCCCGTGGAGATCCACACGTAGCCCTAGTCATGGAGAGTTAAGCACGCCTCTCCCTCTTGATGCCTCCCGCTGGCTACGGAGCTGTCGAATCCAAAGCTTTTGAGGCAGAGTCAGAGGGCTCGCTATCTCTGCATGTTTTTGATATGTGATGCCTATGGAATTCAAAGCTCCGGAAGGGCCCTCAATCCTGAAAATGGTCAGTGTCGATAGGCCTCGGTGCCTCCCAAGAGCAACACGGCCCACACACCGAAAGCTCGGCTTGCCTCTGGAGACGGGCAGCTCCCGCTGCCTATCGATAGGCATCGATATCCATCGGCAGCAATATTATGGATGCCGATGGATATTGATGTCTTTCGGTAGGTGTGGAATTGGACAGGCTTCAATGCCCCTTGAGACCGAGAGGTATGGATGGTGAGACTCCTTGGATGCCTCCCAAGAATAGGATCGGCCCCCTGCCAAAAGCTAAAATGCCCGTCGAGATCCACACGTAATGCTAGAAATGGAGAATTAGGCACGCCTCTCCCTCTTGATGCCTCCCGCTGGCTACGGAGCTGTCGAGATGCACAGCTTTTGAGGCAGAGCCTGAGGGCTTGCTATCTCTGCATTTTGCTGCCGTGCAAGGCCTACGGAAATCAATGCAGGCAAGGGTCCGCAGTCCCAAAAATGGTCAGTGTCGATAGGCCTCGGTGCCTCCCAAGAGCAACACGGCCCACACACCGAAAGCTCAGCTTGCCTCTGGAAATCGGCAGCTCCCGCTGCCTATCGATAGGCATCGATATCCATCGGCAGCAATATTATGGATGCCGATGGATATCGATGCCTATCGACAGGTGTGGAATTGGACAGGCTTTGATGCCCCTCGAGACCGAGAGGTATCGATGGTGAGACTGCTTGGATGCTTCCCAAGAAGAGGGTCGGCCCCCTGCCAAAAGCAAAAATGCCCGTGGAGATCCACACGTAGCCCTAGTCATGGAGAGTTATGCACGCCTCTCCCTCTTGATGCCTCCCGCTGGCTACGGAGCTGTCGAATCCAAAGCTTTTGAGGCAGAGTCAGAGGGCTCGCTATCTCTGCATGTTTTTGATATGTGATGCCTATGGAATTCAAAGCTCCGGAAGGGCCCTCAATCCTGAAAATGGTCAGTGTCGATAGGCCTCGGTGCCTCCCAAGAGCAACACGGCCCACACACCGAAAGCTCGGCTTGCCTCTGGAGATGGGCAGCTCCCGCTGCCTATCGATAGGCATCGATATCCATCGGCAGCAATATTATGGATGCCGATGGATATCGATGGCTATCGATAGGTGTGGAATTGGACAGGCTTCAATGCCCCTCGAGACCGAGAGGTATCGATGGCGAGACTCCTTGGATGCCTCCCAAGAATAGCATCGGCCCCATCCCAAAAGCTAAAATGCCCGTCGAGATCCACACCGATCGCTAGGCATGGAGAGTTATGCATGCCTCTCCCTCTTGATGCCTCCCCCTGGCTATGGAGCTGTCGAGATGCACAGCTTTTGAGGCAGAGCCTGAGGGCTTGCTACGGCTGCATGTTGATGCCATGCAAGGCCTACGGAAATCTATGCTCCATAAGGGCCCTCAATCCCGAAAATGGTCAGTGTCGATAGGCCTCGGTGCCTCCCAAGAGCAACACGGCCCACACACCGAAAGCTCGGCTTGCCTGTGGAGACGGGCAGCTCCCGCTGCCTATCGATAGGCATCGATATCCATCGGCAGCAATATTATGGATGCCGATGGATATTGATGTCTTTCGGTAGGTGTGGAATTGGACAGGCTTCAATGCCCCTTGAGACCGAGAGGTATGGATGGTGAGACTCCTTGGATGCCTCCCTAGAATAGGATCGGCCCCCTGCCAAAAGCTAAAATGCCCGTCGAGATCCACACGTAATGCTAGAAATGGAGAATTAGGCACGCCTCTCCCTCTTGATGCCTCCCGCTGGCTACAGAGCTGTCGAGATGCACAGCTTTTGAGGCAGAGCCTGAGGGCTTGCTATCTCTGCATTTTGCTGCCGTGCAAGGCCTACGGATGTCAATGCTAGGCAGGGGCCCTCAATCGCAAAAATGGTCAGTGTCCATAGGCCTCGGTGCCTCCCAAGAGCAACACGGCCCACACACCGAAAGCTCTGCATGCCTCCGGAGATGGGCAGCTCCCGCTGCCTACCGATAGGCATCGATATCCATCGGCAGCAATATTCTGGATGCCGATGGATATCGATGCCTATCGATAGGTGTGGAATTGGACAGGCTTCGATGCCCCTCAAGACAAAGAGGGATCGATGGCGAGACTCCTTGGATGCCTCCCAAGAATAGCATCGGCCCCCTGCCAAAAGCTAAAATGCCCGTGGAGATCCACACCGATCGGTAGGCATGGAGAGTTTTGCATGCCTCTCCCTCTTGATGCCTCTCGCTAGCTACGGAGCTGTCGAGATGCACAGCTTTTGAGGCAAAGCAAGAGGGCTTGCTACCTCTGCATGTTGCTGCCGGGCAAGGCCTACGGAAATCAATGCTAGGCAAGGGTCCGCAGTCCCAAAAATGGTCAGTGTCGATAGGCCTCGGTGCCTCCCAAGAGCAACACGGCCCACACACCGAAAGCTCGGCTTGCCTCTGGAGATCGGCAGCTCCCGCTGCCTATCGATAGGCATCGATATCCATCGGCAGCAATATTATGGATGCCGATGGATATTGATGCCTATCGATAGGTGTGGAATTGGACAGGCTTCAATGCCCCTCGAGACCGAGAGGTATCGATGGCGAGACTCCTTGGATGCCTCCCAAGAATAGCATCGGCCCCATCCCAAAAGCTGAAATGCCCGTCGAGATCCACAGCGATGGCTAGGCATGGAGAGTTATGCACGCCTCTCCCTCCTGATGCCTGCCCCTGGCTATGGAGCTGTCGGGATGCACAGCTTTTGAGGCAAAGCGAGAGGGCTCGCTACCTCTGCATGTTGATGCCATGCAAGGCCTACGGAAATCTATGCTCCATAAGGGCCCTCAATCCCAAAAATGGTCAGTGTCGATAGGCCTCGGTGCCTCCCAAGAGCAACACGGCCCACACACCAAAAGCTCGGCTTGCCTCTGGAGATGGGCAGCTCCCGCTGCCTATCGATAGGCATCGATATCCATCGGCAGCAATATTCTGGATGCCGATGGATATCGATGGCTACCGATAGGTGTGGAATTGGACAGGCTTCGATGCCCCTCGAGACCGAGAGGTATCGATGGTGAGACTGCTTGGATGCTTCCCAAGAATAGGATCGGCCCCCTGCCAAAAGCAAAAATGCCCGTGGAGATCCACACGTAGCCCTAGTCATGGAGAGTTAAGCACGCCTCTCCCTCTTGATGCCTCCCGCTGGCTACGGAGCTGTCGAATCCAAAGCTTTTGAGGCAGAGTCAGAGGGCTCGCTATCTCTGCATGTTTTTGATATGTGATGCCTATGGAATTCAAAGCTCCGGAAGGGCCCTCAATCCTGAAAATGGTCAGTGTCGATAGGCCTCGGTGCCTCCCAAGAGCAACACGGCCCACACACCGAAAGCTCGGCTTGCCTCTGGAGATGGGCAGCTCCCGCTGCCTATCGATAGGCATCGATATCCATCGGCAGCAATATTATGGATGCCGATGGATATCGATGGCTATCGATAGGTGTGGAATTGGACAGGCTTCAATGCCCCTCGAGACCGAGAGGTATCGATGGCGAGACTCCTTGGATGCCTCCCAAGAATAGCATCGGCCCCATCCCAAAAGCTAAAATGCCCGTCGAGATCCACACCGATCGCTAGGCATGGAGAGTTATGCATGCCTCTCCCTCTTGATGCCTCCCCCTGGCTATGGAGCTGTCGAGATGCACAGCTTTTGAGGCAGAGCCTGAGGGCTTGCTACGGCTGCATGTTGATGCCATGCAAGGCCTACGGAAATCTATGCTCCATAAGGGCCCTCAATCCCGAAAATGGTCAGTGTCGATAGGCCTCGGTGCCTCCCAAGAGCAACACGGCCCACACACCGAAAGCTCGGCTTGCCTGTGGAGACGGGCAGCTCCCGCTGCCTATCGATAGGCATCGATATCCATCGGCAGCAATATTATGGATGCCGATGGATATTGATGTCTTTCGGTAGGTGTGGAATTGGACAGGCTTCAATGCCCCTTGAGACCGAGAGGTATGGATGGTGAGACTCCTTGGATGCCTCCCTAGAATAGGATCGGCCCCCTGCCAAAAGCTAAAATGCCCGTCGAGATCCACACGTAATGCTAGAAATGGAGAATTAGGCACGCCTCTCCCTCTTGATGCCTCCCGCTGGCTACAGAGCTGTCGAGATGCACAGCTTTTGAGGCAGAGCCTGAGGGCTTGCTATCTCTGCATTTTGCTGCCGTGCAAGGCCTACGGATGTCAATGCTAGGCAGGGGCCCTCAATCGCAAAAATGGTCAGTGTCCATAGGCCTCGGTGCCTCCCAAGAGCAACACGGCCCACACACCGAAAGCTCTGCATGCCTCCGGAGATGGGCAGCTCCCGCTGCCTACCGATAGGCATCGATATCCATCGGCAGCAATATTCTGGATGCCGATGGATATCGATGCCTATCGATAGGTGTGGAATTGGACAGGCTTCGATGCCCCTCAAGACAAAGAGGGATCGATGGCGAGACTCCTTGGATGCCTCCCAAGAATAGCATCGGCCCCCTGCCAAAAGCTAAAATGCCCGTGGAGATCCACACGTAGCCCTAGTCATGGAGAGTTAAGCACGCCTCTCCCTCTTGATGCCTCCCGCTGGCTACGGAGCTGTCGAATCCAAAGCTTTTGAGGCAGAGTCAGAGGGCTCGCTATCTCTGCAGGTTTTTGATATGTGATGCCTATGGAATTCAAAGCTCCGGAAGGGCCCTCAATCCTGAAAATGGTCAGTGTCGATAGGCCTCGGTGCCTCCCAAGAGCAACACGGCCCACACACCGAAAGCTCGGCTTGCCTCTGGAGATGGGCAGCTCCCGCTGCCTATCGATAGGCATCGATATCCATCGGCAGCAATATTATGGATGCCGATGGATATCGATGGCTATCGATAGGTGTGGAATTGGACAGGCTTCAATGCCCCTCGAGACCGAGAGGTATCGATGGCGAGACTCCTTGGATGCCTCCCAAGAATAGCATCGGCCCCATCCCAAAAGCTGAAATGCCCGTCGAGATCCACAGCGATGGCTAGGCATGGAGAGTTATGCACGCCTCTCCCTCCTGATGCCTGCCCCTGGCTATGGAGCTGTCGGGATGCACAGCTTTTGAGGCAAAGCGAGAGGGCTCGCTACCTCTGCATGTTGATGCCATGCAAGGCCTACGGAAATCTATGCTCCATAAGGGCCCTCAATCCCAAAAATGGTCAGTGTCGATAGGCCTCGGTGCCTCCCAAGAGCAACACGGCCCACACACCAAAAGCTCGGCTTGCCTCTGGAGATGGGCAGCTCCCGCTGCCTATCGATAGGCATCGATATCCATCGGCAGCAATATTCTGGATGCCGATGGATATCGATGGCTACCGATAGGTGTGGAATTGGACAGGCTTCGATGCCCCTCGAGACCGAGAGGTATCGATGGTGAGACTGCTTGGATGCTTCCCAAGAATAGGATCGGCCCCCTGCCAAAAGCAAAAATGCCCGTGGAGATCCACACGTAGCCCTAGTCATGGAGAGTTAAGCACGCCTCTCCCTCTTGATGCCTCCCGCTGGCTACGGAGCTGTCGAATCCAAAGCTTTTGAGGCAGAGTCAGAGGGCTCGCTATCTCTGCATGTTTTTGATATGTGATGCCTATGGAATTCAAAGCTCCGGAAGGGCCCTCAATCCTGAAAATGGTCAGTGTCGATAGGCCTCGGTGCCTCCCAAGAGCAACACGGCCCACACACCGAAAGCTCGGCTTGCCTCTGGAGATGGGCAGCTCCCGCTGCCTATCGATAGGCATCGATATCCATCGGCAGCAATATTATGGATGCCGATGGATATCGATGGCTATCGATAGGTGTGGAATTGGACAGGCTTCAATGCCCCTCGAGACCGAGAGGTATCGATGGCGAGACTCCTTGGATGCCTCCCAAGAATAGCATCGGCCCCATCACAAAAGCTAAAATGCCCGTCGAGATCCACACCGATCGCTAGGCATGGAGAGTTATGCATGCCTCTCCCTCTTGATGCCTCCCCCTGGCTATGGAGCTGTCGAGATGCACAGCTTTTGAGGCAGAGCCTGAGGGCTTGCTACGGCTGCATGTTGATGCCATGCAAGGCCTACGGAAATCTATGCTCCATAAGGGCCCTCAATCCCGAAAATGGTCAGTGTCGATAGGCCTCGGTGCCTCCCAAGAGCAACACGGCCCACACACCGAAAGCTCGGCTTGCCTGTGGAGACGGGCAGCTCCCGCTGCCTATCGATAGGCATCGATATCCATCGGCAGCAATATTATGGATGCCGATGGATATTGATGTCTTTCGGTAGGTGTGGAATTGGACAGGCTTCAATGCCCCTTGAGACCGAGAGGTATGGATGGTGAGACTCCTTGGATGCCTCCCTAGAATAGGATCGGCCCCCTGCCAAAAGCTAAAATGCCCGTCGAGATCCACACGTAATGCTAGAAATGGAGAATTAGGCACGCCTCTCCCTCTTGATGCCTCCCGCTGGCTACAGAGCTGTCGAGATGCACAGCTTTTGAGGCAGAGCCTGAGGGCTTGCTATCTCTGCATTTTGCTGCCGTGCAAGGCCTACGGATGTCAATGCTAGGCAGGGGCCCTCAATCGCAAAAATGGTCAGTGTCCATAGGCCTCGGTGCCTCCCAAGAGCAACACGGCCCACACACCGAAAGCTCTGCATGCCTCCGGAGATGGGCAGCTCCCGCTGCCTACCGATAGGCATCGATATCCATCGGCAGCAATATTCTGGATGCCGATGGATATCGATGCCTATCGATAGGTGTGGAATTGGACAGGCTTCGATGCCCCTCAAGACAAAGAGGGATCGATGGCGAGACTCCTTGGATGCCTCCCAAGAATAGCATCGGCCCCCTGCCAAAAGCTAAAATGCCCGTGGAGATCCACACGTAGCCCTAGTCATGGAGAGTTAAGCACGCCTCTCCCTCTTGATGCCTCCCGCTGGCTACGGAGCTGTCGAATCCAAAGCTTTTGAGGCAGAGTCAGAGGGCTCGCTATCTCTGCAGGTTTTTGATATGTGATGCCTATGGAATTCAAAGCTCCGGAAGGGCCCTCAATCCTGAAAATGGTCAGTGTCGATAGGCCTCGGTGCCTCCCAAGAGCAACACGGCCCACACACCGAAAGCTCGGCTTGCCTCTGGAGATGGGCAGCTCCCGCTGCCTATCGATAGGCATCGATATCCATCGGCAGCAATATTATGGATGCCGATGGATATCGATGGCTATCGATAGGTGTGGAATTGGACAGGCTTCAATGCCCCTCGAGACCGAGAGGTATCGATGGCGAGACTCCTTGGATGCCTCCCAAGAATAGCATCGGCCCCATCCCAAAAGCTAAAATGCCCGTCGAGATCCACACCGATCGCTAGGCATGGAGAGTTATGCATGCCTCTCCCTCTTGATGCCTCCCCCTGGCTATGGAGCTGTCGAGATGCACAGCTTTTGAGGCAGAGCCTGAGGGCTTGCTACGGCTGCATGTTGATGCCATGCAAGGCCTACGGAAATCTATGCTCCATAAGGGCCCTCAATCCCGAAAATGGTCAGTGTCGATAGGCCTCGGTGCCTCCCAAGAGCAACACGGCCCACACACCGAAAGCTCGGCTTGCCTGTGGAGACGGGCAGCTCCCGCTGCCTATCGATAGGCATCGATATCCATCGGCAGCAATATTATGGATGCCGATGGATATTGATGTCTTTCGGTAGGTGTGGAATTGGACAGGCTTCAATGCCCCTTGAGACCGAGAGGTATGGATGGTGAGAGTCCTTGGATGCCTCCCTAGAATAGGATCGGCCCCCTGCCAAAAGCTAAAATGCCCGTCGAGATCCACACGTAATGCTAGAAATGGAGAATTAGGCACGCCTCTCCCTCTTGATGCCTCCCGCTGGCTACGGAGCTGTCGAGATGCACAGCTTTTGAGGCAGAGCCTGAGGGCTTGCTATCTCTGCATTTTGCTGCCGTGCAAGGCCTACGGATGTCAATGCTAGGCAGGGGCCCTCAATCGCAAAAATGGTCAGTCTCAATAGGCCTCGGTGCCTCCCAAGAGCAACACGGCCCACACATCGAAAGCTCTGCATGCCTCCGGAGATGGGCAGCTCCCGCTGCCTACCGATAGGCATCGATATCCATCGGCAGCAATATTCTGGATGCCGATGGATATCGATGCCTATCGATAGGTGTGGAATTGGACAGGCTTCGATGCCCCTCAAGACAAAGAGGGATCGATGGCGAGACTCCTTGGATGCCTCCCAAGAATAGCATCGGCCCCCTGCCAAAAGCTAAAATGCCCGTGGAGATCCACACCGATCGGTAGGCATGGAGAGTTTTGCATGCCTCTCCCTCTTGATGCCTCTCGCTAGCTACGGAGCTGTCGAGATGCACAGCTTTTGAGGCAAAGCAAGAGGGCTTGCTACCTCTGCATGTTGCTGCCGGGCAAGGCCTACGGAAATCAATGCTAGGCAAGGGTCCGCAGTCCCAAAAATGGTCAGTGTCGATAGGCCTCGGTGCCTCCCAAGAGCAACACGGCCCACACACCGAAAGCTCGGCTTGCCTCTGGAGATCGGCAGCTCCCGCTGCCTATCGATAGGCATCGATACCCATCGGCAGCAATATTATGGATGCCGATGGATATTGATGCCTATCGATAGGTGTGGAATTGGACAGGCTTCAATGCCCCTCGAGACCGAGAGGTATCGATGGCGAGACTCCTTGGATGCCTCCCAAGAATAGCATCGGCCCCATCCCAAAAGCTGAAATGCCCGTCGAGATCCACAGCGATGGCTAGGCATGGAGAGTTATGCACGCCTCTCCCTCCTGATGCCTGCCCCTGGCTATGGAGCTGTCGGGATGCACAGCTTTTGAGGCAAAGCGAGAGGGCTCGCTACCTCTGCATGTTGATGCCATGCAAGGCCTACGGAAATCTATGCTCCATAAGGGCCCTCAATCCCGAAAATGGTCAGTGTCGATAGGCCTCGGTGCCTCCCAAGAGCAACACGGCCCACACACCGAAAGCTCGGCTTGCCTGTGGAGACGGGCAGCTCCCGCTGCCTATCGATAGGCATCGATATCCATCGGCAGCAATATTATGGATGCCGATGGATATTGATGTCTTTCGGTAGGTGTGGAATTGGACAGGCTTCAATGCCCCTTGAGACCGAGAGGTATGGATGGTGAGACTCCTTGGATGCCTCCCTAGAATAGGATCGGCCCCCTGCCAAAAGCTAAAATGCCCGTCGAGATCCACACGTAATGCTAGAAATGGAGAATTAGGCACGCCTCTCCCTCTTGATGCCTCCCGCTGGCTACAGAGCTGTCGAGATGCACAGCTTTTGAGGCAGAGCCTGAGGGCTTGCTATCTCTGCATTTTGCTGCCGTGCAAGGCCTACGGATGTCAATGCTAGGCAGGGGCCCTCAATCGCAAAAATGGTCAGTGTCCATAGGCCTCGGTGCCTCCCAAGAGCAACACGGCCCACACACCGAAAGCTCTGCATGCCTCCGGAGATGGGCAGCTCCCGCTGCCTACCGATAGGCATCGATATCCATCGGCAGCAATATTCTGGATGCCGATGGATATCGATGCCTATCGATAGGTGTGGAATTGGACAGGCTTCGATGCCCCTCAAGACAAAGAGGGATCGATGGCGAGACTCCTTGGATGCCTCCCAAGAATAGCATCGGCCCCCTGCCAAAAGCTAAAATGCCCGTGGAGATCCACACCGATCGGTAGGCATGGAGAGTTTTGCATGCCTCTCCCTCTTGATGCCTCTCGCTAGCTACGGAGCTGTCGAGATGCACAGCTTTTGAGGCAAAGCAAGAGGGCTTGCTACCTCTGCATGTTGCTGCCGGGCAAGGCCTACGGAAATCAATGCTAGGCAAGGGTCCGCAGTCCCAAAAATGGTCAGTGTCGATAGGCCTCGGTGCCTCCCAAGAGCAACACGGCCCACACACCGAAAGCTCGGCTTGCCTCTGGAGATCGGCAGCTCCCGCTGCCTATCGATAGGCATCGATATCCATCGGCAGCAATATTATGGATGCCGATGGATATTGATGCCTATCGATAGGTGTGGAATTGGACAGGCTTCAATGCCCCTCGAGACCGAGAGGTATCGATGGCGAGACTCCTTGGATGCCTCCCAAGAATAGCATCGGCCCCATCCCAAAAGCTGAAATGCCCGTCGAGATCCACAGCGATGGCTAGGCATGGAGAGTTATGCACGCCTCTCCCTCCTGATGCCTGCCCCTGGCTATGGAGCTGTCGGGATGCACAGCTTTTGAGGCAAAGCGAGAGGGCTCGCTACCTCTGCATGTTGATGCCATGCAAGGCCTACGGAAATCTATGCTCCATAAGGGCCCTCAATCCCAAAAATGGTCAGTGTCGATAGGCCTCGGTGCCTCCCAAGAGCAACACGGCCCACACACCAAAAGCTCGGCTTGCCTCTGGAGATGGGCAGCTCCCGCTGCCTATCGATAGGCATCGATATCCATCGGCAGCAATATTCTGGATGCCGATGGATATCGATGGCTACCGATAGGTGTGGAATTGGACAGGCTTCGATGCCCCTCGAGACCGAGAGGTATCGATGGTGAGACTGCTTGGATGCTTCCCAAGAATAGGATCGGCCCCCTGCCAAAAGCAAAAATGCCCGTGGAGATCCACACGTAGCCCTAGTCATGGAGAGTTAAGCACGCCTCTCCCTCTTGATGCCTCCCGCTGGCTACGGAGCTGTCGAATCCAAAGCTTTTGAGGCAGAGTCAGAGGGCTCGCTATCTCTGCATGTTTTTGATATGTGATGCCTATGGAATTCAAAGCTCCGGAAGGGCCCTCAATCCTGAAAATGGTCAGTGTCGATAGGCCTCGGTGCCTCCCAAGAGCAACACGGCCCACACACCGAAAGCTCGGCTTGCCTCTGGAGATGGGCAGCTCCCGCTGCCTATCGATAGGCATCGATATCCATCGGCAGCAATATTATGGATGCCGATGGATATCGATGGCTATCGATAGGTGTGGAATTGGACAGGCTTCAATGCCCCTCGAGACCGAGAGGTATCGATGGCGAGACTCCTTGGATGCCTCCCAAGAATAGCATCGGCCCCATCCCAAAAGCTAAAATGCCCGTCGAGATCCACACCGATCGCTAGGCATGGAGAGTTATGCATGCCTCTCCCTCTTGATGCCTCCCCCTGGCTATGGAGCTGTCGAGATGCACAGCTTTTGAGGCAGAGCCTGAGGGCTTGCTACGGCTGCATGTTGATGCCATGCAAGGCCTACGGAAATCTATGCTCCATAAGGGCCCTCAATCCCCAAAATGGTCAGTGTCGATAGGCCTCGGTGCCTCCCAAGAGCAACACGGCCCACACACCGAAAGCTCGGCTTGCCTGTGGAGACGGGCAGCTCCCGCTGCCTATCGATAGGCATCGATATCCATCGGCAGCAATATTATGGATGCCGATGGATATTGATGTCTTTCGGTAGGTGTGGAATTGGACAGGCTTCAATGCCCCTTGAGACCGAGAGGTATGGATGGTGAGACTCCTTGGATGCCTCCCTAGAATAGGATCGGCCCCCTGCCAAAAGCTAAAATGCCCGTCGAGATCCACACGTAATGCTAGAAATGGAGAATTAGGCACGCCTCTCCCTCTTGATGCCTCCCGCTGGCTACAGAGCTGTCGAGATGCACAGCTTTTGAGGCAGAGCCTGAGGGCTTGCTATCTCTGCATTTTGCTGCCGTGCAAGGCCTACGGATGTCAATGCTAGGCAGGGGCCCTCAATCGCAAAAATGGTCAGTGTCCATAGGCCTCGGTGCCTCCCAAGAGCAACACGGCCCACACACCGAAAGCTCTGCATGCCTCCGGAGATGGGCAGCTCCCGCTGCCTACCGATAGGCATCGATATCCATCGGCAGCAATATTATGGATGCCGATGGATATCGATGCCTATCGATAGGTGTGGAATTGGACAGGCTTCGATGCCCCTCAAGACAAAGAGGGATCGATGGCGAGACTCCTTGGATGCCTCCCAAGAATAGCATCGGCCCCCTGCCAAAAGCTAAAATGCCCGTGGAGATCCACACGTAGCCCTAGTCATGGAGAGTTAAGCACGCCTCTCCCTCTTGATGCCTCCCGCTGGCTACGGAGCTGTCGAATCCAAAGCTTTTGAGGCAGAGTCAGAGGGCTCGCTATCTCTGCAGGTTTTTGATATGTGATGCCTATGGAATTCAAAGCTCCGGAAGGGCCCTCAATCCTGAAAATGGTCAGTGTCGATAGGCCTCGGTGCCTCCCAAGAGCAACACGGCCCACACACCGAAAGCTCGGCTTGCCTCTGGAGATGGGCAGCTCCCGCTGCCTATCGATAGGCATCGATATCCATCGGCAGCAATATTATGGATGCCGATGGATATCGATGGCTATCGATAGGTGTGGAATTGGACAGGCTTCAATGCCCCTCGAGACCGAGAGGTATCGATGGCGAGACTCCTTGGATGCCTCCCAAGAATAGCATCGGCCCCATCCCAAAAGCTAAAATGCCCGTCGAGATCCACACCGATCGCTAGGCATGGAGAGTTATGCATGCCTCTCCCTCTTGATGCCTCCCCCTGGCTATGGAGCTGTCGAGATGCACAGCTTTTGAGGCAGAGCCTGAGGGCTTGCTACGGCTGCATGTTGATGCCATGCAAGGCCTACGGAAATCTATGCTCCATAAGGGCCCTCAATCCCGAAAATGGTCAGTGTCGATAGGCCTCGGTGCCTCCCAAGAGCAACACGGCCCACACACCGAAAGCTCGGCTTGCCTGTGGAGACGGGCAGCTCCCGCTGCCTATCGATAGGCATCGATATCCATCGGCAGCAATATTATGGATGCCGATGGATATTGATGTCTTTCGGTAGGTGTGGAATTGGACAGGCTTCAATGCCCCTTGAGACCGAGAGGTATGGATGGTGAGAGTCCTTGGATGCCTCCCTAGAATAGGATCGGCCCCCTGCCAAAAGCTAAAATGCCCGTCGAGATCCACACGTAATGCTAGAAATGGAGAATTAGGCACGCCTCTCCCTCTTGATGCCTCCCGCTGGCTACGGAGCTGTCGAGATGCACAGCTTTTGAGGCAGAGCCTGAGGGCTTGCTATCTCTGCATTTTGCTGCCGTGCAAGGCCTACGGATGTCAATGCTAGGCAGGGGCCCTCAATCGCAAAAATGGTCAGTCTCAATAGGCCTCGGTGCCTCCCAAGAGCAACACGGCCCACACATCGAAAGCTCTGCATGCCTCCGGAGATGGGCAGCTCCCGCTGCCTACCGATAGGCATCGATATCCATCGGCAGCAATATTCTGGATGCCGATGGATATCGATGCCTATCGATAGGTGTGGAATTGGACAGGCTTCGATGCCCCTCAAGACAAAGAGGGATCGATGGCGAGACTCCTTGGATGCCTCCCAAGAATAGCATCGGCCCCCTGCCAAAAGCTAAAATGCCCGTGGAGATCCACACCGATCGGTAGGCATGGAGAGTTTTGCATGCCTCTCCCTCTTGATGCCTCTCGCTAGCTACGGAGCTGTCGAGATGCACAGCTTTTGAGGCAAAGCAAGAGGGCTTGCTACCTCTGCATGTTGCTGCCGGGCAAGGCCTACGGAAATCAATGCTAGGCAAGGGTCCGCAGTCCCAAAAATGGTCAGTGTCGATAGGCCTCGGTGCCTCCCAAGAGCAACACGGCCCACACACCGAAAGCTCGGCTTGCCTCTGGAGATCGGCAGCTCCCGCTGCCTATCGATAGGCATCGATACCCATCGGCAGCAATATTATGGATGCCGATGGATATTGATGCCTATCGATAGGTGTGGAATTGGACAGGCTTCAATGCCCCTCGAGACCGAGAGGTATCGATGGCGAGACTCCTTGGATGCCTCCCAAGAATAGCATCGGCCCCATCCCAAAAGCTGAAATGCCCGTCGAGATCCACAGCGATGGCTAGGCATGGAGAGTTATGCACGCCTCTCCCTCCTGATGCCTGCCCCTGGCTATGGAGCTGTAGGGATGCACAGCTTTTGAGGCAAAGCGAGAGGGCTCGCTACCTCTGCATGTTGATGCCATGCAAGGCCTACGGAAATCTATGCTCCATAAGGGCCCTCAATCCCAAAAATGGTCAGTGTCGATAGGCCTCGGTGCCTCCCAAGAGCAACACGGCCCACACACCAAAAGCTCGGCTTGCCTCTGGAGATGGGCAGCTCCCGCTGCCTATCGATAGGCATCGATATCCATCGGCAGCAATATTATGGATGCCGATGGATATCGATGGCTACCGATAGGTGTGGAATTGGACAGGCTTCGATGCCCCTCGAGACCGAGAGGTATCGATGGCGAGACTCCTTGGATGCCTCCCAAGAATAGCATCGGCCCCATCCCAAAAGCTAAAATGCCCGTCGAGATCCACACCGATCGCTAGGCATGGAGAGTTATGCATGCCTCTCCCTCTTGATGCCTCCCCCTGGCTATGGAGCTGTCGAGATGCACAGCTTTTGAGGCAGAGCCTGAGGGCTTGCTACGGCTGCATGTTGATGCCATGCAAGGCCTACGGAAATCTATGCTCCATAAGGGCCCTCAATCCCCAAAATGGTCAGTGTCGATAGGCCTCGGTGCCTCCCAAGAGCAACACGGCCCACACACCGAAAGCTCGGCTTGCCTGTGGAGACGGGAAGCTCCCGCTGCCTATCGATAGGCATCGATATCCATCGGCAGCAATATTATGGATGCCGATGGATATTGATGTCTTTCGGTAGGTGTGGAATTGGACAGGCTTCAATGCCCCTTGAGACCGAGAGGTATGGATGGTGAGACTCCTTGGATGCCTCCCTAGAATAGGATCGGCCCCCTGCCAAAAGCTAAAATGCCCGTCGAGATCCACACGTAATGCTAGAAATGGAGAATTAGGCACGCCTCTCCCTCTTGATGCCTCCCGCTGGCTACGGAGCTGTCGAGATGCACAGCTTTTGAGGCAGAGCCTGAGGGCTTGCTATCTCTGCATTTTGCTGCCGTGCAAGGCCTACGGATGTCAATGCTAGGCAGGGGCCCTCAATCGCAAAAATGGTCAGTGTCCATAGGCCTCGGTGCCTCCCAAGAGCAACACGGCCCACACACCGAAAGCTCTGCATGCCTCCGGAGATGGGCAGCTCCCGCTGCCTACCGATAGGCATCGATATCCATCGGCAGCAATATTCTGGATGCCGATGGATATCGATGCCTATCGATAGGTGTGGAATTGGACAGGCTTCGATGCCCCTCAAGACAAAGAGGGATCGATGGCGAGACTCCTTGGATGCCTCCCAAGAATAGGATCGGCCCCCTGCCAAAAGCTAAAATGCCCGTGGAGATCCACACCGATCGGTAGGCATGGAGAGTTTTGCATGCCTCTCCCTCTTGATGCCTCTCGCTAGCTACGGAGCTGTCGAGATGCACAGCTTTTGAGGCAGAGCCTGAGGGCTTGCTACCTCTGCATGTTGCTGCCGGGCAAGGCCTACGGAAATCAATGCTAGGCAAGGGTCCGCAGTCCCAAAAATGGTCAGTGTCGATAGGCCTCGGTGCCTCCCAAGAGCAACACGGCCCACACACCGAAAGCTCAGCTTGCCTCTGGAAATCGGCAGCTCCCGCTGCCTATCGATAGACATCGATATCCATCGGCAGCAATATTATGGATGCCGATGGATATCGATGGCTATCGACAGGTGTGGAATTGGACAGGCTTCAATGCCCCTCGAGACCGAGAGGTATCGATGGTGAGACTCCTTGGATGCCTCCCAAGAATAGCATCGGCCCCATCCCAAAAGCTAAAATGCCCGTCGAGATCCACACCGATCGCTAGGCATGGAGAGTTATGCATGCCTCTCCCTCTTGATGCCTCCCCCTGGCTATGGAGCTGTCGAGATGCACAGCTTTTGAGGCAGAGCCTGAGGGCTTGCTACGGCTGCATATTGATGCCATGCAAGGCCTACGGAAATCTATGATCCATAAGGGCCCTCAATCCCGAAAATGGTCAGTGTCGATAGGCCTCGGTGCCTCCCAAGAGCAACACGGCCCACACACCGAAAGCTCGGCTTGCCTCTGGAGACGGGCAGCTCCCGCTGCCTATCGATAGGCATCGATATCCATCGGCAGCAATATTATGGATGCCGATGGATATTGATGTCTTTCGGTAGGTGTGGAATTGGACAGGCTTCAATGCCCCTTGAGACCGAGAGGTATGGATGGTGAGACTCCTTGGATGCCTCCCTAGAATAGGATCGGCCCCCTGCCAAAAGCTGAAATGCCCGTCGAGATCCACACGTAATGCTAGAAATGGAGAATTAGGCACGCCTCTCCCTCTTGATGCCTCCCCCTGGCTATGGAGCTGTCGAGATGCACAGCTTTTGAGGCAGAGCCTGAGGGCTTGCTATCTCTGCATTTTGCTGCCGTGCAAGGCCTACGGATGTCAATGCTAGGCAGGGGCCCTCAATCGCAAAAATGGTCAGTCTCAATAGGCCTCGGTGCCTCCCAAGAGCAACACGGCCCACACACCGAAAGCTCGGCTTGCCTCTGCAGATCGGCAGCTCCCGCTGCCTATCGATAGGCATCGATATCCATCGGCAGCAATATTCTGGATGCCGATGGATATCGATGCCTATTGATAGGTGTGGAATTGGACAGGCTTCGATGCCCCTCAAGACAAAGAGGGATCGATGGCGAGACTCCTTGCATGCCTCCCAAGAATAGGATCGGCCCCCTGCCAAAAGCTAAAATGCCCGTCGAGATCCACACCGATCGGTAGGCATGGAGAGTTTTGCATGCCTCTCCCTCTTGATGCCTCTCGCTAGCTACGGAGCTGTCGAGATGCACAGCTTCTGAGGCAAAGCAAGAGGGCTTGCTACCTCTGCATGTTGCTGCCGGGCAAGGCCTACGGAAATCAATGCTAGGCAAGGGTCCGCTGGCTCAAAAATGGTCAGTGTCGATAGGCCTCGGTGCCTCCCAAGAGCAACACGGCCCACACACCGAAAGCTCGGCTTGCCTCTGGAGATGGGCAGCTCCCGCTGCCTATCGATAGGCATCGATATCCATCGGCAGCAATATTATGGATGCCGATGGATATTGATGCCTATCGATAGGTGTGGAATTGGACAGGCTTCAATGCCCCTCGAGACCGAGAGGTATCGATGGCGAGACTCCTTGGATGCCTCCCAAGAATAGCATCGGCCCCATCCCAAAAGCTGAAATGCCCGTCGAGATCCACACCGATCGCTAGGCATGGAGAGTTATGCACGCCTCTCCCTCCTGATGCCTCCCGCTGGCTACGGAGCTGTCGGGATGCACAGCTTTTGAGGCAAAGCGAGAGGGCTCGCTACCTCTGCATGTTGATGCCATGCAAGGCCTACGGAAATCAATGCTAGGCAAGGGCCCTCAATCCTGAAAATGGTCAGTGTCGATAGGCCTCGGTGCCTCCCAAGAGCAACACGGCCCACACACCGAAAGCTCGGCTTGCCTCTGGAGATGGGCAGCTCCCGCTGCCTACCGATAGACATCGATATCCATTGGCAGCAATATTATGGATGCCGATGGATATCGATGGCTATCGATAGGTGTGGAATTGGACAGGCTTCGATGCCCCTCGAGACCGAGAGGTATCGATGGTGAGACTGCTTGGATGCTTCCCAAGAAGAGGATCGGCCCCGTGCCAAAAGCAAAAATGCCCGTGGAGATCCACACGTAGCCCTAGTCATGGAGAGTTAAGCACGCCTCTCCCTCTTGATGCCTCCCGCTGGCTACGGAGCTGTCGAATCCAAAGCTTTTGAGGCAGAGTCAGAGGGCTCGCTATCTCTGCATGTTTTTGATATGTGATGCCTATGGAATTCAAAGCTCCGGAAGGGCCCTCAATCCTGAAAATGGTCAGTGTCGATAGGCCTCGGTGCCTCCCAAGAGCAACACGGCCCACACACCGAAAGCTCGGCTTGCCTCTGGAGATGGGCAGCTCCCGCTGCCTATTGATAGGCATCGATATCCATCGGCAGCAATATTATGGATGCCAGTGGATATTGATGTCTTTCGGTAGGTGTGGAATTGGACAGGCTTCAATGCCCCTTGAGACCGAGAGGTATGGATGGTGAGACTCCTTGGATGCTTCCCTAGAATAGCATCGGCCCCCTGCCAAAAGCTAAAATGCCCGTCGAGATCCACACGTAATGCTAGAAATGGAGAATTAGGCACGCCTCTCCCTCTTGATGCCTGCCCCTGGCTACGGAGCTGTCGAGATGCACAGCTTTTGAGGCAGAGCCTGAGGGCTTGCTATCTCTGCATTTTGCTGCCGTGCAAGGCCTACGGATGTCAATGCTAGGCAGGGGCCCTCAATCGCAAAAATGGTCAGTCTCAATAGGCCTCGGTGCCTCCCAAGAGCAACACGGCCCACACACCGAAAGCTCGGCTTGCCTCTGGAGATGGGCAGCTCCCGCTGCCTATCGATAGGCATCGATATCCATCGGCAGCAATATTCTGGATGCCGATGGATATCGATGCCTATTGATAGGTGTGGAATTGGACAGGCTTCGATGCCCCTCAAGACAAAGAGGGATCGATGGCGAGACTCCTTGGATGCCTCCCAAGAATAGCATCGGCCCCCTGCCAAAAGCTAAAATGCCCGTCGAGATCCACACCGATCGGTAGGCATGGAGAGTTTTGCATGCCTCTCCCTCTTGATGCCTCTCGCTAGCTACGGAGCTGTCGAGATGCACAGCTTCTGAGGCAAAGCAAGAGGGCTTGCTACCTCTGCATGTTGCTGCCGGGCAAGGCCTACGGAAATCAATGCTAGGCAAGGGTCCGCTGGCTCAAAAATGGTCAGTGTCGATAGTCCTCGGTGCCTCACAAGAGCAACACGGCCCACACACCGAAAGCTCGGCTTGCCTCTGGAGATGGGCAGCTCCCGCTGCCTATCGATAGGCATCGATATCCATCGGCAGCAATATTATGGATGCCGATGGATATCGATGGCTATCGATAGGTGTGGAATTGGACAGGCTTTGATGCCCCTCGAGACCGAGAGGTATCGATGGTGAGACTGCTTGGATGCTTCCCAAGAAGAGGGTCGGCCCCCTGCCAAAAGCAAAAATGCCCGTCGAGATCCACACGTAGCCCTAGTCATGGAGAGTTAAGCACGCCTCTCCCTCTTGATGCCTCCCCCTGGCTACGGAGCTGTTGAATCCAAAGCTTTTGAGGCAGAGTCAGAGGGCTCGCTATCTCTGCATGTTTTTGATATGTGATGCCTATGGAATTCAAAGCTCCGGAAGGGCCCTCAATCCTGAAAATGGTCAGTGTCGATAGGCCTCGGTGCCTCCCAAGAGCAACACGGCCCACACACCGAAAGCTCGGCTTGCCTCTGGAGATCGGCAGCTCCCGCTGCCTATCGATAGGCATCGATATCCATCGGCAGCAATATTATGGATGCCGATGGATATCGATGGCTATCGATAGGTGTGGAATTGGACAGGCTTCAATGCCCCTCGAGACCGAGAGGTATCGATGGCGAGACTCCTTGGATGCCTCCCAAGAATAGCATCGGCCCCATCCCAAAAGCTAAAATGCCCGTCGAGATCCACACCGATCGCTAGGCATGGAGAGTTTTGCATGCCTCTCCCTCTTGATGCCTCCCGCTGGCTACGGAGCTGTCGAGATGCACAGCTTTTGAGGCAGAGCCTGAGGGCTTGCTACGGCTGCATGTTGATGCCATGCAAGGCCTACGGAAATCTATGCTCCATAAGGGCCCTCAATCCCGAAAATGGTCAGTGTCGATAGGCCTCGGTGCCTCCCAAGAGCAACACGGCCCACACACCGAAAGCTCGGCTTGCCTCTGGAGATGGGCAGCTCCCGCTGCCTATCGATAGGCATCGATATCCATCGGCAGCAATATTATGGATGCCGATGGATATCGATGGCTATCGATAGGTGTGGAATTGGACAGGCTTCAATGCCCCTCGAGACCGAGAGGTATCGATGGCGAGACTCCTTGGATGCCTCCCAAGAATAGCATCGGCCCCATCCCAAAAGCTGAAATGCCCGTCGAGATCCACACCGATGGCTAGGCATGGAGAGTTATGCACGCCTCTCCCTCTTGATGCCTCCCGCTGGCTACGGAGCTGTCGAGATGCACAGCTTTTGAGGCAGAGCCTGAGGGCTTGCTATCTCTGCATTTTGCTGCCGTGCAAGGCCTACGGATGTCAATGCTAGGCAGGGGCCCTCAATCGCAAAAATGGTCAGTCTCAATAGGCCTCGGTGCCTCCCAAGAGCAACACGGCCCACACACCGAAAGCTCTGCATGCCTCCGGAGATGGGCAGCTCCCGCTGCCTACCGATAGGCATCGATATCCATCGGCAGCAATATTATGGATGCCGATGGATATCGATGGCTATCGATAGGTGTGGAATTGGACAGGCTTCGATGCCCCTCAAGACAAAGAGGGATCAATGGCGACACTCCTTGGATGCCTCCCAAGAATAGCATCGGCCCCCTGCCAAAAGCTAAAATGCCCGTCGAGATCCACACCGATCGCTAGGCATGGAGAGTTTTGCATGCCTCTCCCTCTTGATGCCTCCCCCTGGCTACGGAGCTGTCGAGATGCACAGCTTTTGAGGCAGAGCGAGAGGGCTTGCTATGGCTGCATGTTGATGCCATGCAAGGCCTACGGATGTCAATGCTAGGCAAGGGTCCGCTGGCTCAAAAATGGTCAGTGTCGATAGGCCTCGGTGCCTCCCAAGAGCAACACGGCCCACACACCGAAAGCTCGGCTTGCCTCTGGAGATGGGCAGCTCCCGCTGCCTATTGATAGGCATCGATATCCATTGGCAGCAATATTATGGATGCCGATGGATATCGATGGCTATCGATAGGTGTGGAATTGGACAGGCTTCGATGCCCCTCGAGACCGAGAGGTATCGATGGCGAGACTCCTTGGATGCTTCCCTAGAATAGGATCGGCTCCCTGCCAAATGCTGAAATGCCCGTCGAGATCCACACGTAACGCTAGAAATGGAGAATTAGGCACGCCTCTCCCTCTTGATGCCTCCCCCTGGCTACGGAGCTGTCGAGATGCACAGCTTTTGAGGCAGAGTGAGAGGGCTCACTACCTCTGCATGTTGATGCCATGCAAGGCCTACGGAAATCAATGCTAGGCAAGGGCCCTCAATCCCAAGAATGGTCAGTCTCAATATGTCTCGGTGCCTCCCAAGAGCAACACGGCCCACACACCGAAACCTCAGCTTGCCTCTGGAGATGGGCAGCTCCCGCTGCCTATCGATAGGCATCGATATCCATCGGCAGCAATATTATGGATGCCGATGGATATCGATGGCTATCGATAGGTGTGGAATTGGACAGGCTTCAATGCCCCTCGAGACCGAGAGGTATCGATGGCGAGACTCCTTGGATGCCTCCCAAGAATTGCGTCGGACCCTTGCCAAAAGCTGAAATGCCCGTCGAGATCCACACCGATGGCTAGGCATGGAGAGTTATGCACGCCTCTCCGTCCTGATGCCTCCCCCTGGCTACGGAGCTGTCGAGATGCACAGCTTTTGAGGCAGAGCGAGAGGGCTTGCTACGGCTGCATGTTGATGCCATGCAAGGCCTACGGAAATCTATGCTCCATAAAGGCCCCCAATCCCGAAAATGGTCAGTGTCGATAGGCCTCGGTGCCTCCCAAGAGCAACACGGCCCACACACCGAAAGCTCGGCTTGCCTCTGGAGATGGGCAGCTCCCGCTGCCTATCGATAGGCATCGATATCCATCGGCAGCAATACTATCGATGCCGATGGATATCGATGCCTATCGACAGGTGTGGAATTGGACAGGCTTCGATGCCCCTTGAGACCGAGAGGTATCGATGGTGAGACTCCTTGGATGCCTCCCAAGAATAGCATCGGCCCCGTGCCAAAAGCTAAAATGCCCGTCGAGATCCACAGCGATGGCTAGGCATGGAGAGTTATGCACGCCTCTCCCTCCTGATGCCTCCCCCTGGCTACGGAGCTGTCGGGATGCACAGCTTTTGAGGCAGAGCGAGATGGCTTGCTACCTCTGCATGTTGATGCCATGCAAGGCCTACGGAAATCTATGCTAGGCAAGGGTCCGCAGTCCCAAAAATGGTCAGTGTCGATAGGCCTCGGTGCCTCCCAAGAGCAACACGGCCCACACACCAAAAGCTCGGCTTGCCTCTGGAGATGGGCAGCTCCCGCTGCCTATCGATAGGCATCGATATCCATCGGCAGCAATATTATGGATGCCGATGGATATCGATGGCTATCGATAGGTGTGGAATTGGACAGGCTTCGATGCCCCTCGAGACCGAGAGGTATCGATGGTGAGACTGCTTGGATGCTTCCCAAGAATAGGATCGGCCCCCTGCCAAAAGCTAAAATGCCCGTGGAGATCCACACGTAGCCCCAGTCATGGAGAGTTAAGCACGCCTCTCCCTCTTGATGCCTCCCGCTGGCTACGGAGCTGTCGAATACAAAGCTTTTGAGGCAGAGTCAGAGGGCTCGCTATCTCTGCAGGTTTTTGATATGTGATGCCTATGGAATTCAAAGCTCCGGAAGGGCCCTCAATCCTGAAAATGGTCAGTGTCGATAGGCCTCGGTGCCTCCCAAGAGCAACACGGCCCACACACCGAAAGCTCGGCTTGCCTCTGGAGATGGGCAGCTCCCGCTGCCTATCGATAGGCATCGATATCCATCGGCAGCAATATTATGGATGCCGATGGATATTGATGTCTTTCGGTAGGTGTGGAATTGGACAGGCTTCAATGCCCCTCGAGACCGAGAGGTATCGATGGCGAGACTCCTTGGATGCCTCCCAAGAATAGCATCGGCCCCATCCCAAAAGCTAAAATGCCCGTCGAGATCCACACCGATCGCTAGGCATGGAGAGTTATGCATGCCTCTCCCTCTTGATGCCTCCCCCTGGCTATGGAGCTGTCGAGATGCACAGCTTTTGAGGCAGAGCCTGAGGGCTTGCTACGGCTGCATGTTGATGCCATGCAAGGCCTACTGAAATCTATGCTCCATAAGGGCCCTCAATCCCGAAAATGGTCAGTGTCGATAGGCCTCGGTGCCTCCCAAGAGCAACACGGCCCACACACCGAAAGCTCGGCTTGCCTCTGGAGATGGGCAGCTCCCGCTGCCTATCGATAGGCATTGATATCCATCGGCAGCAATATTCTGGATGCCGATGGATATCGATGGCTATCGATAGGTGTGGAATTGGACAGGCTTCGATGCCCCTCGAGACAGAGAGGGATCGATGGCGAGACTCCTTGGATGCCTCCCAAGAATAGCATCGGCCCCATCCCAAAAGCTAAAATGCCCGTCGAGATCCACACCGATCGCTAGGCATGGAGAGTTACGCACGCCTCTCCCTCTTGATGCCTCCCCCTGGCTACGGAGCTGTCGAGATGCACAGCTTTTGAGGCAGAGCGAGAGGGCTTGCTACCTCTGCATGTTGACGCCATGCAAGGCCTACGGAAATCAATGCTAGGCAAGGGTCCGCTGGCTCAAAAATGGTCAGTGTCGATAGGCCTCGGTGCCTCCCAAGAGCAACACGGCCCACACACCGAAAGCTCGGCTTGCCTCTGGAGACGGGCAGCTCCCGCTGCCTATCGATAGGCATCGATATCCATCGGCAGCAATATTCTGGATGCCGATGGATATTGATGTCTTTCGGTAGGTGTGGAATTGGACAGGCTTCAATGCCCCTTGAGACCGAGAGGTATCGATGGTGAGACTCCTTGGATGCTTCCCTAGAATAGGATCGGCCCCCTGCCAAAAGCTAAAATGCCCGTCGAGATCCACACGTAATGCTAGAAATGGAGAATTAGGCACGCCTCTCCCTCTTGATGCCTCCCGCTGGCTACGGAGCTGTCGAGATGCACAGCTTTTCAGGCAGAGCCTGAGGGCTTGCTATCTCTGCATTTTGCTGCCGTGCAAGGCCTACGGATGTCAATGCTAGGCAGGGGCCCTCAATCGCAAAAATGGTCAGTCTCAATAGGCCTCGGTGCCTCCCAAGAGCAACACGGCCCACACACCGAAAGCTCGGCTTACCTCTGGAGATGGGCAGCTCCCGCTGCCTATCGATAGGCATCGATATCCATCGGCAGCAATATTATGGATGCCGATGGATATTGATGTCTTTCGGTAGGTGTGGAATTGGACAGGCTTCAATGCCCCTCGAGACCGAGAGGTATCGATGGCGAGACTCCTTGGATGCCTCCCAAGAATAGCATCGGCCCCATCCCAAAAGCTAAAATGCCCGTCGAGATCCACACCGATCGCTAGGCATGGAGAGTTATGCATGCCTCTCCCTCTTGATGCCTCCCCCTGGCTACGGAGCTGTCGAGATGCACAGCTTTTGAGGCAGAGCCTGAGGGCTTGCTACGGCTGCATGTTGATGCCATGCAAGGCCTACTGAAATCTATGCTCCATAAGGGCCCTCAATCCCGAAAATGGTCAGTGTCGATAGGCCTCGGTGCCTCCCAAGAGCAACACGGCCCACACACCGAAAGCTCGGCTTGCCTCTGGAGATGGGCAGCTCCCGCTGCCTATCGATAGGCATTGATATCCATCGGCAGCAATATTCTGGATGCCGATGGATATCGATGGCTATCGATAGGTGTGGAATTGGACAGGCTTCGATGCCCCTCGAGACAGAGAGGGATCGATGGCGAGACTCCTTGGATGCCTCCCAAGAATAGCATCGGCCCCATCCCAAAAGCTAAAATGCCCGTCGAGATCCACAGCGATGGCTAGGCATGGAGAGTTATGCACGCCTCTCCCTCTTGATGCCTCCCCCTGGCTACGGAGCTGTCGAGATGCACAGCTTTTGAGGCAGAGCGAGAGGGCTTGCTACCTCTGCATGTTGACGCCATGCAAGGCCTACGGAAATCAATGCTAGGCAAGGGTCCGCTGGCTCAAAAATGGTCAGTGTCAATAGGCCTCGGTGCCTCCCAAGAGCAACACGGCCCACACACCGAAAGCTCGGCTTGCCTCTGGAGACGGGCAGCTCCCGCTGCCTATCGATAGGCATCGATATCCATCGGCAGCAATATTATGGATGCCGATGGATATTCATGTCTTTCGGTAGGTGTGGAATTGGACAGGCTTCAATGCCCCTTGAGACCGAGAGGTATGGATGGTGAGACTCCTTGGATGCTTCCCTAGAATAGGATCGGCCCCCTGCCAAAAGCTAAAATGCCCGTCGAGATCCACACGTAATGCTAGAAATGGAGAATTAGGCACGCCTCTCCCTCTTGATGCCTCCCGCTGGCTACGGAGCTGTCGAGATGCACAGCTTTTGAGGCAGAGCCTGAGGGCTTGCTATTTCTGCATTTTGCTGCCGTGCAAGGCCTACAGATGTCAATGCTAGGCAGGGGCCCTCAATCGCAAAAATGGTCAGTCTCAATAGGCCTCGGTGCCTCCCAAGAGCAACACGGCCCACACACCGAAAGCTCTGCATGCCTCCGGAGATGGGCAGCTCCCGCTGCCTACCGATAGGCATCGATATCCATCGGCAGCAATATTATGGATGCCGATGGATATTGATGTCTTTCGGTAGGTGTGGAATTGGACAGGCTTCAATGCCCCTTGAGACCGAGAGGTATCGATGGTGAGACTCCTTGGATGCTTCCCTAGAATAGGATCGGCCCCCTGCCAAAAGCTAAAATGCCCGTCGAGATCCACACGTAATGCTAGAAATGGAGAATTAGGCACGCCTCTCCCTCTTGATGCCTCCCGCTGGCTACGGAGCTGTCGAGATGCACAGCTTTTCAGGCAGAGCCTGAGGGCTTGCTATCTCTGCATTTTGCTGCCGTGCAAGGCCTACGGATGTCAATGCTAGGCAGGGGCCCTCAATCGCAAAAATGGTCAGTCTCAATAGGCCTCGGTGCCTCCCAAGAGCAACACGGCCCACACACCGAAAGCTCTGCATGCCTCCGGAGATGGGCAGCTCCCGCTGCCTATCGATAGGCATTGATATCCATCGGCAGCAATATTCTGGATGCCGATGGATATCGATGGCTATCGATAGGTGTGGAATTGGACAGGCTTCGATGCCCCTCAAGACAAAGAGGGATCGATGGCGAGACTCCTTGGATGCCTCCCAAGAATAGCATCGGCCCCCTGCCAAAAGCTAAAATGCCCGTGGAGATCCACACCGATCGGTAGGCATGGAGAGTTTTGCATGCCTCTCCCTCTTGATGCCTCCCGCTGGCTACGGAGCTGTCGAGATGCACAGCTTTTGAGGCAGAGCGAGAGGGCTTGCTACCTCTGCATGTTGATGCCATGCAAGGCCTACGGAAATCAATGCTAGGCAAGGGTCCGCTGGCTCAAAAATGGTCAGTGTCGATAGGCCTCGGTGCCTCCCAAGAGCAACACGGCCCACACACCGAAAGCTCGGCTTGCCTCTGGAGATCGGCAGCTCCCGCTGCCTATTGATAGGCATCGATATCCATTGGCAGCAATATTATGGATGCCGATGGATATTGATGTCTTTCGGTAGGTGTGGAATTGGACAGGCTTCAATGCCCCTTGAGACCGAGAGGTATCGATGGTGAGACTCCTTGGATGCTTCCCTAGAATAGGATCGGCCCCCTGCCAAAAGCTAAAATGCCCGTCGAGATCCACACGTAATGCTAGAAATGGAGAATTAGGCACGCCTCTCCCTCTTGATGCCTCCCGCTGGCTACGGAGCTGTCGAGATGCACAGCTTTTCAGGCAGAGCCTGAGGGCTTGCTATCTCTGCATTTTGCTGCCGTGCAAGGCCTACGGATGTCAATGCTAGGCAGGGGCCCTCAATCGCAAAAATGGTCAGTCTCAATAGGCCTCGGTGCCTCCCAAGAGCAACACGGCCCACACACCGAAAGCTCTGCATGCCTCCGGAGATGGGCAGCTCCCGCTGCCTATCGATAGGCATTGATATCCATCGGCAGCAATATTCTGGATGCCGATGGATATCGATGGCTATCGATAGGTGTGGAATTGGACAGGCTTCGATGCCCCTCAAGACAAAGAGGGATCGATGGCGAGACTCCTTGGATGCCTCCCAAGAATAGCATCGGCCCCCTGCCAAAAGCTAAAATGCCCGTGGAGATCCACACCGATCGGTAGGCATGGAGAGTTTTGCATGCCTCTCCCTCTTGATGCCTCCCGCTGGCTACGGAGCTGTCGAGATGCACAGCTTTTGAGGCAGAGCGAGAGGGCTTGCTACCTCTGCATGTTGATGCCATGCAAGGCCTACGGAAATCAATGCTAGGCAAGGGTCCGCTGGCTCAAAAATGGTCAGTGTCGATAGGCCTCGGTGCCTCCCAAGAGCAACACGGCCCACACACCGAAAGCTCGGCTTGCCTCTGGAGATCGGCAGCTCCCGCTGCCTATTGATAGGCATCGATATCCATTGGCAGCAATATTATGGATGCCGATGGATATCGATGGCTATCGATAGGTGTGGATTTGGACAGGCTTCGATGCCTCGAGACCGAGAGGTATCGATGGCGAGACTCCTTGGATGCTTCCCTAGAATAGGATCGGCTCCCTGCCAAATGCTGAAATGCCCGTCGAGATCCACACGTAACGCTAGAAATGGAGAATTAGGCACGCCTCTCCCTCTTGATGCCTCCCCCTGGCTACGGAGCTGTCGAGATGCACAGCTTTTGAGGCAGAGTGAGAGGGCTCACTACCTCTGCATGTTGATGCCATGCAAGGCCTACGGAAATCAATGCTAGGCAAGGGCCCTCAAACCCAAGAATGGTCAGTGTCAATATGTCTCGGTGCCTCCCAAGAGCAACACGGCCCACACACCGAAACCTCAGCTTGCCTCTGGAGATCGGCAGCTCCCGCTGCCTATCGATAGGCATCGATATCCATCGGCAGCAATATTATGGATGCCGATGGATATCGATGCCTATCGATAGGTGTGGAATTGGACAGGCTTCGATGCCCCTCAAGACAAAGAGGGATCGATGGCGAGACTCCTTGGATGCTTCCCAAGAAGAGGATCGGCCCCCTGCCAAAAGCAAAAATGCCCGTGGAGATCCACACGTAGCCCCAGTCATGGAGAGTTAAGCACGCCTCTCCCTCTTGATGCCTCCCGCTGGCTACGGAGCTGTCGAATCCAAAGCTTTTGAGGCAGAGTCAGAGGGCTCGCTATCTCTGCATGTTTTTGATATGTGATGCCTATGGAATTCAAAGCTCCGGAAGGGCCCTCAATCCTGAAAATGGTCAGTGTCGATAGGCCTCGGTGCCTCCCAAGAGCAACACGGCCCACACACCGAAAGCTCGGCTTGCCTCTGGAGATGGGCAGCTCCCGCTGCCTATCGATAGGCATTGATATCCATCGGCAGCAATATTATGGATGCCGATGGATATTGATGTCTTTCGGTAGGTGTGGAATTGGACAGGCTTCAATGCCCCTCAAGACAAAGAGGGATCGATGGCGAGACTCCTTGGATGCCTCCCAAGAATAGCATCGGCCCCATCCCAAAAGCTAAAATGCCCGTCGAGATCCACACCGATCGCTAGGCATGGAGAGTTATGCATGCCTCTCCCTCTTGATGCCTCCCCCTGGCTACGGAGCTGTCGAGATGCACAGCTTTTGAGGCAGAGCCTGAGGGCTTGCTACGGCTGCATGTTGATGCCATGCAAGGCCTACGGAAATCTATGCTCCATAAGGGCCCTCAATCCCGAAAATGGTCAGTGTCGATAGGCCTCGGTGCCTCCCAAGAGCAACACGGCCCACACACCGAAAGCTCGGCTTGCCTCTGGAGATGGGCAGCTCCCGCTGCCTATCGATAGGCATTGATATCCATCGGCAGCAATATTCTGGATGCCGATGGATATCGATGGCTATCGATAGGTGTGGAATTGGACAGGCTTCGATGCCCCTCGAGACAGAGAGGGATCGATGGCGAGACTCCTTGGATGCCTCCCAAGAATAGCATCGGCCCCATCCCAAAAGCTAAAATGCCCGTCGAGATCCACACCGATCGCTAGGCATGGAGAGTTATGCACGCCTCTCCCTCTTGATGCCTCCCCCTGGCTACGGAGCTGTCGAGATGCACAGCTTTTGAGGCAGAGCGAGAGGGCTTGCTACCTCTGCATGTTGACGCCATGCAAGGCCTACGGAAATCAATGCTAGGCAAGGGTCCGCTGGCTCAAAAATGGTCAGTGTCAATAGGCCTCGGTGCCTCCCAAGAGCAACACGGCCCACACACCGAAAGCTCGGCTTGCCTCTGGAGACGGGCAGCTCCCGCTGCCTATCGATAGGCATCGATATCCATCGGCAGCAATATTATGGATGCCGATGGATATTCATGTCTTTCGGTAGGTGTGGAATTGGACAGGCTTCAATGCCCCTTGAGACCGAGAGGTATGGATGGTGAGACTCCTTGGATGCTTCCCTAGAATAGGATCGGCCCCCTGCCAAAAGCTAAAATGCCCGTCGAGATCCACACGTAATGCTAGAAATGGAGAATTAGGCACGCCTCTCCCTCTTGATGCCTCCCGCTGGCTACGGAGCTGTCGAGATGCACAGCTTTTGAGGCAGAGCCTGAGGGCTTGCTATTTCTGCATTTTGCTGCCGTGCAAGGCCTACAGATGTCAATGCTAGGCAGGGGCCCTCAATCGCAAAAATGGTCAGTCTCAATAGGCCTCGGTGCCTCCCAAGAGCAACACGGCCCACACACCGAAAGCTCTGCATGCCTCCGGAGATGGGCAGCTCCCGCTGCCTACCGATAGGCATCGATATCCATCGGCAGCAATATTATGGATGCCGATGGATATTGATGTCTTTCGGTAGGTGTGGAATTGGACAGGCTTCAATGCCCCTTGAGACCGAGAGGTATCGATGGTGAGACTCCTTGGATGCTTCCCTAGAATAGGATCGGCCCCCTGCCAAAAGCTAAAATGCCCGTCGAGATCCACACGTAATGCTAGAAATGGAGAATTAGGCACGCCTCTCCCTCTTGATGCCTCCCGCTGGCTACGGAGCTGTCGAGATGCACAGCTTTTCAGGCAGAGCCTGAGGGCTTGCTATCTCTGCATTTTGCTGCCGTGCAAGGCCTACGGATGTCAATGCTAGGCAGGGGCCCTCAATCGCAAAAATGGTCAGTCTCAATAGGCCTCGGTGCCTCCCAAGAGCAACACGGCCCACACACCGAAAGCTCTGCATGCCTCCGGAGATGGGCAGCTCCCGCTGCCTATCGATAGGCATTGATATCCATCGGCAGCAATATTCTGGATGCCGATGGATATCGATGGCTATCGATAGGTGTGGAATTGGACAGGCTTCGATGCCCCTCAAGACAAAGAGGGATCGATGGCGAGACTCCTTGGATGCCTCCCAAGAATAGCATCGGCCCCCTGCCAAAAGCTAAAATGCCCGTGGAGATCCACACCGATCGGTAGGCATGGAGAGTTTTGCATGCCTCTCCCTCTTGATGCCTCCCGCTGGCTACGGAGCTGTCGAGATGCACAGCTTTTGAGGCAGAGCGAGAGGGCTTGCTACCTCTGCATGTTGATGCCATGCAAGGCCTACGGAAATCAATGCTAGGCAAGGGTCCGCTGGCTCAAAAATGGTCAGTGTCGATAGGCCTCGGTGCCTCCCAAGAGCAACACGGCCCACACACCGAAAGCTCGGCTTGCCTCTGGAGATCGGCAGCTCCCGCTGCCTATTGATAGGCATCGATATCCATTGGCAGCAATATTATGGATGCCGATGGATATCGATGGCTATCGATAGGTGTGGATTTGGACAGGCTTCGATGCCTCGAGACCGAGAGGTATCGATGGCGAGACTCCTTGGATGCTTCCCTAGAATAGGATCGGCTCCCTGCCAAATGCTGAAATGCCCGTCGAGATCCACACGTAACGCTAGAAATGGAGAATTAGGCACGCCTCTCCCTCTTGATGCCTCCCCCTGGCTACGGAGCTGTCGAGATGCACAGCTTTTGAGGCAGAGTGAGAGGGCTCACTACCTCTGCATGTTGATGCCATGCAAGGCCTACGGAAATCAATGCTAGGCAAGGGCCCTCAAACCCAAGAATGGTCAGTGTCAATATGTCTCGGTGCCTCCCAAGAGCAACACGGCCCACACACCGAAACCTCAGCTTGCCTCTGGAGATCGGCAGCTCCCGCTGCCTATCGATAGGCATCGATATCCATCGGCAGCAATATTATGGATGCCGATGGATATCGATGCCTATCGATAGGTGTGGAATTGGACAGGCTTCGATGCCCCTCAAGACAAAGAGGGATCGATGGCGAGACTCCTTGGATGCTTCCCAAGAAGAGGATCGGCCCCCTGCCAAAAGCAAAAATGCCCGTGGAGATCCACACGTAGCCCCAGTCATGGAGATTTAAGCACGCCTCTCCCTCTTGATGCCTCCCGCTGGCTACGGAGCTGTCGAATCCAAAGCTTTTGAGGCAGAGTCAGAGGGCTCGCTATCTCTGCATGTTTTTGATATGTGATGCCTATGGAATTCAAAGCTCCGGAAGGGCCCTCAATCCTGAAAATGGTCAGTGTCGATAGGCCTCGGTGCCTCCCAAGAGCAACACGGCCCACACACCGAAAGCTCGGCTTGCCTCTGGAGATGGGCAGCTCCCGCTGCCTATCGATAGGCATCGATATCCATCGGCAGCAATATTCTGGATGCCGATGGATATTGATGGCTATCGATAGGTGTGGAATTGGACAGGCTTCAATGCCCCTCGAGACCGAGAGGTATCGATGGCGAGACTCCTTGGATGCCTCCCAAGAATAGCATCGGCCCCATCCCAAAAGCTGAAATGCCCGTCGAGATCCACACCGATCGCTAGGCATGGAGAGTTATGCACGCCTCTCCCTCCTGATGCCTCCCGCTGGCTACGGAGCTGTCGGGATGCACAGCTTTTGAGGCAAAGCGAGAGGGCTCGCTACCTCTGCATGTTGATGCCATGCAAGGCCTACGGAAATCAATGCTAGGCAAGGGCCCTCAATCCTGAAAATGGTCAGTGTCGATAGGCCTCGGTGCCTCCCAACAGCAATACGGCCCACACACCGAAAGCTCGGCTTGCCTCTGGAGATGGGCAGCTCCCGCTGCCTACCGATAGACATCGATATCCATTGGCAGCAATATTATGGATGCCGATGGATATCGATGGCTATCGATAGGTGTGGAATTGGACAGGCTTCGATGCCCCTCGAGACCGAGAGGTATCGATGGTGAGACTGCTTGGATGCTTCCCAAGAAGAGGGTCGGCCCCCTGCCAAAAACAAAAATGCCCGTGGAGATCCACACGTAGCCCTAGTCATGGAGAGTTAAGCACGCCTCTCCCTCTTGATGCCTCCCGCTGGCTACGGAGCTGTCGAATCCAAAGCTTTTGAGGCAGAGTCAGAGGGCTCGCTATCTCTGCATGTTTTTGATATGTGATGGCTATGGAATTCAAAGCTCCGGAAGGGCCCTCAATCCTGAAAATGGTCAGTGTCGATAGGCCTCGGTGCCTCCCAAGAGCAACACGGCCCACACACCGAAAGCTCGGCTTGCCTCTGGAGATGGGCAGCTCCCGCTGCCTATTGATAGGCATCGATATCCATCGGCAGCAATATTATGGATGCCAGTGGATATTGATGTCTTTCGGTAGGTGTGGAATTGGACAGGCTTCAATGCCCCTTGAGACCGAGAGGTATCGATGGTGAGACTCCTTGGATGCTTCCCTAGAATAGGATCGGCCCCCTGCCAAAAGCTAAAATGCCCGTCGAGATCCACACGTAATGCTAGAAATGGAGAATTAGGCACGCCTCTCCCTCTTGATGCCTCCCCCTGGCTACGGAGCTGTCGAGATGCACAGCTTTTGAGGCAGAGCCTGAGGGCTTGCTATCTCTGCATTTTGCTGCCGTGCAAGGCCTACGGATGTCAATGCTAGGCAGGGGCCCTCAATCGCAAAAATGGTCAGTCTCAATAGGCCTCGGTGCCTCCCAAGAGCAACACGGCCCACACACCGAAACCTCAGCTTGCCTCTGGAGATGGGCAGCTCCCGCTGCCTATCGATAGGCATCGATATCCATCGGCAGCAATATTCTGGATGCCGATGGATATTGATGCCTATTGATAGGTGTGGAATTGGACAGGCTTCGATGCCCCTCAAGACAAAGAGGGATCGATGGCGAGACTGCTTGGATGCCTCCCAAGAATAGCATCGGCCCCCTGCCAAAAGCTAAAATGCCCGTCGAGATCCACACCGATCGGTAGGCATGGAGAGTTTTGCATGCCTCTCCCTCTTGATGCCTCTCGCTAGCTACGGAGCTGTCGAGATGCACAGCTTCTGAGGCAAAGCAAGAGGGCTTGCTACCTCTGCATGTTGCTGCCGGGCAAGGCCTACGGAATCAATGCTAGGCAAGGGTCCGCTGGCTCAAAAATGGTCAGTGTCGATAGGCCTCGGTGCCTCACAAGAGCAACACGGCCCACACACCGAAAGCTCGGCTTGCCTCTGGAGATGGGCAGCTCCCGCTGCCTATCGATAGGCATCGATATCCATCGGCAGCAATATTATGGATGCCGATGGATATCGATGGCTATCGATAGGTGTGGAATTGGACAGGCTTTGATGCCCCTCGAGACCGAGAGGTATCGATGGTGAGACTGCTTGGATGCTTCCCAAGAAGAGGGTCGGCCCCCTGCCAAAAGCAAAAATGCCCGTGGAGATCCACACGTAGCCCTAGTCATGGAGAGTTAAGCACGCCTCTCCCTCTTGATGCCTCCCGCTGGCTACGGAGCTGTTGAATCCAAAGCTTTTGAGGCAGAGTCAGAGGGCTCGCTATCTCTGCATGTTTTTGATATGTGATGCCTATGGAATTCAAAGCTCCGGAAGGGCCCTCAATCCTGAAAATGGTCAGTGTCGATAGGCCTCGGTGCCTCCCAAGAGCAACACGGCCCACACACCGAAAGCTCGGCTTGCCTCTGGAGATGGGCAGCTCCCGCTGCCTATCGATAGGCATCGATATCCATCGGCAGCAATATTATGGATGCCGACGGATATCGATGGCTATCGATAGGTGTGGAATTGGACAGGCTTCAATGCCCCTCGAGACCGAGAGGTATCGATGGCGAGACTCCTTGGATGCCTCCCAAGAATAGCATCGGCCCCCTGCCAAAAGCTAAAATGCCCGTCGAGATCCACACCGATCGCTAGGCATGGAGAGTTATGCATGCCTCTCCCTCTTGATGCCTCCCCCTGGCTATGGAGCTGTCGAGATGCACAGCTTTTGAGGCAGAGCCTGAGGGCTTGCTACGGCTGCATGTTGATGCCATGCAAGGCCTACGGAAATCTATGCTCCATAAGGGCCCTCAATCCCCAAAATGGTCAGTGTCGATAGGCCTCGGTGCCTCCCAAGAGCAACACGGCCCACACACCGAAAGCTCGGCTTGCCTCTGGAGATGGGCAGCTCCCGCTGCCTATCGATAGGCATCGATATCCATCGGCAGCAATATTATGGATGCCGATGGATATCGATGGCTATCGATAGGTGTGGAATTGGACAGGCTTCAATGCCCCTCGAGACCGAGAGGTATCGATGGCGAGACTCCTTGGATGCCTCCCAAGAATAGCATCGGCCCCATCCCAAAAGCTGAAATGCCCGTCGAGATCCACACCGATGGCTAGGCATGGAGAGTTATGCACGCCTCTCCCTCTTGATGCCTCCCGCTGGCTACGGAGCTGTCGAGATGCACAGCTTTTGAGGCAGAGCCTGAGGGCTTGCTATCTCTGCATTTTGCTGCCGTGCAAGGCCTACGGATGTCAATGCTAGGCAGGGGCCCTCAATCGCAAAAATGGTCAGTCTCAATAGGCCTCGGTGCCTCCCAAGAGCAACACGGCCCACACACCGAAAGGTCTGCATGCCTCCGGAGATGGGCAGCTCCCGCTGCCTACCGATAGGCATCGATATCCATCGGCAGCAATATTATGGATGCCGATGGATATCGATGGCTATCGATAGGTGTGGAATTGGACAGGCTTCGATGCCCCTCAAGACAAAGAGGGATCGATGGCGACACTCCTTGGATGCCTCCCAAGAATAGCATCGGCCCCCTGCCAAAAGCTAAAATGCCCGTGGAGATCCACACCGATCGGTAGGCATGGAGAGTTTTGCATGCCTCTCCCTCTTGATGCCTCCCGCTGGCTACGGAGCTGTCGAGATGCACAGCTTTTGAGGCAGAGCGAGAGGGCTTGCTATGGCTGCATGTTGATGCCATGCAAGGCCTACGGATGTCAATGCTAGGCAAGGGTCCGCTGGCTCAAAAATGGTCAGTGTCGATAGGCCTCGGTGCCTCCCAAGAGCAACACGGCCCACACACCGAAAGCTCGGCTTGCCTCTGGAGATGGGCAGCTCCCGCTGCCTATTGATAGGCATCGATATCCATTGGCAGCAATATTATGGATGCCGATGGATATCGATGGCTATCGATAGGTGTGGAATTGGACAGGCTTCGATGCCCCTCGAGACCGAGAGGTATCGATGGCGAGACTCCTTGGATGCTTCCCTAGAATAGGATCGGCTCCCTGCCAAATGCTGAAATGCCCGTCGAGATCCACACGTAACGCTAGAAATGGAGAATTAGGCACGCCTCTCCCTCTTGATGCCTCCCCCTGGCTACGGAGCTGTCGAGATGCACAGCTTTTGAGGCAGAGTCAGAGGGCTCACTACCTCTGCATGTTGATGCCATGCAAGGCCTACGGAAATCAATGCTAGGCAAGGGCCCTCAATCCCAAGAATGGTCAGTCTCAATATGTCTCGGTGCCTCCCAAGAGCAACACGGCCCACACACCGAAACCTCAGCTTGCCTCTGGAGATGGGCAGCTCCCGCTGCCTATCGATAGGCATCGATATCCATCGGCAGCAATATTATGGATGCCGATGGATATCGATGGCTATCGATAGGTGTGGAATTGGACAGGCTTCAATGCCCCTCGAGACCGAGAGGTATCGATGGCGAGACTCCTTGGATGCCTCCCAAGAATTGCGTCGGACCCTTGCCAAAAGCTGAAATGCCCGTCGAGATCCACACCGATGGCTAGGCATGGAGAGTTATGCACGCCTCTCCGTCCTGATGCCTCCCCCTGGCTACGGAGCTGTCGAGATGCACAGCTTTTGAGGCAGAGCGAGAGGGCTTGCTACCTCTGCATGTTGATGCCATGCAAGGCCTACGGAAATCTATGCTCCATAAAGGCCCCCAATCCCCAAAATGGTCAGTGTCGATAGGCCTCGGTGCCTCCCAAGAGCAACACGGCCCACACACCGAAAGCTCGGCTTGCCTCTGGAGATGGGCAGCTCCCGCTGCCTATCGATAGGCATCGATATCCATTGGCAGCAATACTATCGATGCCGATGGATATCGATGCCTATCGACAGGTGTGGAATTGGACAGGCTTCGATGCCCCTCGAGACCGAGAGGTATCGATGGTGAGACTCCTTGGATGCCTCCCAAGAATAGCATCGGCCCCCTGCCAAAAGCTAAAATGCCCGTCGAGATCCACAGCGATGGCTAGGCATGGAGAGTTATGCACGCCTCTCCCTCCTGATGCCTCCCCCTGGCTACGGAGCTGTCGGGATGCACAGCTTTTGAGGCAGAGCGAGATGGCTTGCTACCTCTGCATGTTGATGCCATGCAAGGCCTACGGAAATCAATGCTAGGCAAGGGTCCGCAGTCCCAAAAATGGTCAGTGTCGATAGGCCTCGGTGCCTCCCAAGAGCAACACGGCCCACACACCAAAAGCTCGGCTTGCCTCTGGAGATGGGCAGCTCCCGCTGCCTATCGATAGGCATCGATATCCATCGGCAGCAATATTATGGATGCCGATGGATATCGATGGCTATCGATAGGTGTGGAATTGGACAGGCTTCGATGCCCCTCGAGACCGAGAGGTATCGATGGTGAGACTGCTTGGATGCTTCCCAAGAAGAGGATCGGCCCCCTGCCAAAAGCAAAAATGCCCGTGGAGATCCACACGTAGCCCCAGTCATGGAGAGTTAAGCACGCCTCTCCCTCTTGATGCCTCCCGCTGGCTACGGAGCTGTCGAATCCAAAGCTTTTGAGGCAGAGTCAGAGGGCTCGCTATCTCTGCATGTTTTTGATATGTGATGCCTATGGAATTCAAAGCTCCGGAAGGGCCCTCAATCCTGAAAATGGTCAGTGTCGATAGGCCTCGGTGCCTCCCAAGAGCAACACGGCCCACACACCGAAAGCTCGGCTTGCCTCTGGAGATGGGCAGCTCCCGCTGCCTATCGATAGGCATCGATATCCATCGGCAGCAATATTATGGATGCCGATGGATATTGATGTCTTTCGGTAGGTGTGGAATTGGACAGGCTTCAATGCCCCTCGAGACCGAGAGGTATCGATGGCGAGACTCCTTGGATGCCTCCCAAGAATAGCATCGGCCCTCTGCCAAAAGCTAAAATGCCCGTCGAGATCCACACCGATCGCTAGGCATGGAGAGTTATGCATGCCTCTCCCTCTTGATGCCTCCCCCTGGCTATGGAGCTGTCGAGATGCACAGCTTTTGAGGCAGAGCCTGAGGGCTTGCTACGGCTGCATGTTGATGCCATGCAAGGCCTACGGAAATCTATGCTCCATAAGGGCCCTCAATCCCGAAAATGGTCAGTGTCGATAGGCCTCGGTGCCTCCCAAGAGCAACACGGCCCACACACCGAAAGCTCGGCTTGCCTCTGGAGATCGGCAGCTCCCGCTGCCTATCGATAGGCATTGATATCCATCGGCAGCAATATTCTGGATGCCGATGGATATCGATGGCTATCGATAGGTGTGGAATTGGACAGGCTTCGATGCCCCTCGAGACAGAGAGGGATCGATGGCGAGACTCCTTGGATGCCTCCCAAGAATAGCATCGGCCCCCTGCCAAAAGCTAAAATGCCCGTCGAGATCCACACCGATCGCTAGGCATGGAGAGTTACGCACGCCTCTCCCTCTTGATGCCTCCCCCTGGCTACGGAGCTGTCGAGATGCACAGCTTTTAAGGCAGAGCGAGAGGGCTTGCTACCTCTGCATGTTGACGCCATGCAAGGCCTACGGAAATCAATGCTAGGCAAGGGTCCGCTGGCTCAAAAATGGTCAGTGTCGATAGGCCTCGGTGCCTCCCAAGAGCAACACGGCCCACACACCGAAAGCTCGGCTTGCCTCTGGAGACGGGCAGCTCCCGCTGCCTATCGATAGGCATCGATATCCATCGGCAGCAATATTATGGATGCCGATGGATATTGATGTCTTTCGGTAGGTGTGGAATTGGACAGGCTTCAATGCCCCTTGAGACCGAGAGGTATGGATGGTGAGACTCCTTGGATGCTTCCCTAGAATAGGATCGGCCCCCTGCCAAAAGCTAAAATGCCCGTCGAGATCCACACGTAATGCTAGAAATGGAGAATTAGGCACGCCTCTCCCTCTTGATGCCTCCCGCTGGCTACGGAGCTGTCGAGATGCACAGCTTTTGAGGCAGAGCCTGAGGGCTTGCTATCTCTGCATTTTGCTGCCGTGCAAGGCCTACGGATGTCAATGCTAGGCAGGGGCCCTCAATCGCAAAAATGGTCAGTCTCAATAGGCCTCGGTGCCTCCCAAGAGCAACACGGCCCACACACCGAAAGCTCTGCATGCCTCCGGAGATGGGCAGCTCCCGCTGCCTATCGATAGGCATTGATATCCATCGGCAGCAATATTCTGGATGCCGATGGATATCGATGGCTATCGATAGGTGTGGAATTGGACAGGCTTCGATGCCCCTCAAGACAAAGAGGGATCGATGGCGAGACTCCTTGGATGCCTCCCAAGAATAGCATCGGCCCCCTGCCAAAAGCTAAAATGCCCGTGGAGATCCACACCGATCGGTAGGCATGGAGAGTTTTGCATGCCTCTCCCTCTTGATGCCTCCCGCTGGCTACGGAGCTGTCGAGATGCACAGCTTTTGAGGCAGAGCGAGAGGGCTTGCTACCTCTGCATGTTGATGCCATGCAAGGCCTACGGAAATCAATGCTAGGCAAGGGTCCGCTGGCTCAAAAATGGTCAGTGTCGATAGGCCTCGGTGCCTCCCAAGAGCAACACGGCCCACACACCGAAAGCTCGGCTTGCCTCTGGAGATGGGCAGCTCCCGCTGCCTATTGATAGGCATCGATATCCATTGGCAGCAATATTATGGATGCCGATGGATATCGATGGCTATCGATAGGTGTGGATTTGGACAGGCTTCGATGCCCCTCGAGACTGAGAGGTATCGATGGCGAGACTGCTTGGATGCTTCCCTAGAATAGGATCGGCTCCCTGCCAAATGATGAAATGCCCGTCGAGATCCACACGTAACGCTAGAAATGGAGAATTAGGCACGCCTCTCCCTCTTGATGCCTCCCCCTGGCTACGGAGCTGTCGAGATGCACAGCTTTTGAGGCAGAGTGAGAGGGCTCACTACCTCTGCATGTTGATGCCATGCAAGGCCTACGGAAATCAATGCTAGGCAAGGGCCCTCAATCCCAAGAATGGTCAGTGTCAATATGTCTCGGTGCCTCCCAAGAGCAACACGGCCCACACACCGAAACCTCAGCTTGCCTCTGGAGATCGGCAGCTCCCGCTGCCTATCGATAGGCATCGATATCCATCGGCAGCAATATTATGGATGCCGATGGATATCGATGCCTATCGATAGGTGTGGAATTGGACAGGCTTCGATGCCCTTCGAGACCGAGAGGTATCGATGGCGAGACTGCTTGGATGCTTCCCAAGAAGAGGATCGGCCCCCTGCCAAAAGCAAAAATGCCCGTGGAGATCCACACGTAGCCCCAGTCATGGAGAGTTAAGCACGCCTCTCCCTCTTGATGCCTCCCGCTGGCTACGGAGCTGTCGAATCCAAAGCTTTTGAGGCAGAGTCAGAGGGCTCGCTATCTCTGCATGTTTTTGATATGTGATGCCTATGGAATTCAAAGCTCCGGAAGGGCCCTCAATCCTGAAAATGGTCAGTGTCGATAGGCCTCGGTGCCTCCCAAGAGCAACACGGCCCACACACCGAAAGCTCGGCTTGCCTCTGGAGATGGGCAGCTCCCGCTGCCTATCGATAGGCATCGATATCCATCGGCAGCAATATTATGGATGCCGATGGATATTGATGTCTTTCGGTAGGTGTGGAATTGGACAGGCTTCAATGCCCCTCGAGACCGAGAGGGATCGATGGCGAGACTCCTTGGATGCCTCCCAAGAATAGCATCGGCCCCATCCCAAAAGCTAAAATGCCCGTGGAGATCCACACCGATCGCTAGGCATGGAGAGTTATGCATGCCTCTCCCTCTTGATGCCTCCCCCTGGCTATGGAGCTGTCGAGATGCACAGCTTTTGAGGCAGAGCCTGAGGGCTTGCTACGGCTGCATGTTGATGCCATGCAAGGCCTACGGAAATCTATGCTCCATAAGGGCCCTCAATCCCCAAAATGGTCAGTGTCGATAGGCCTCGGTGCCTCCCAAGAGCAACACGGCCCACACACCGAAAGCTCGGCTTGCCTCTGGAGATGGGCAGCTCCCGCTGCCTATCAATAGGCATCGATATCCATCGGCAGCAATATTATGGATGCCGATGGATATTGATGGCTATCGATAGGTGTGGAATTGGACAGGCTTCAATGCCCCTCGAGACCGAGAGGTATCGATGGCGAGACTCCTTGGATGCCTCCCAAGAATAGCATCGGCCCCCTGCCAAAAGCTAAAATGCCCGTCGAGATCCACACCGGTCGCTAGGCATGGAGAGTTATGCACGCCTCTCCCTCCTGATGCCTCCCCCTGGCTACGGAGCTGTCGGGATGCACAGCTTTTGAGGCAAAGCGAGAGGGCTCGCTACCTCTGCATGTTGATGCCATGCAAGGCCTACGGATGTCAATGCTAGGCAAGGGCCCTCAATCGCAAAAATGGTCAGTCTCAATAGGCCTCGGTGCCTCCCAAGAGCAATACGGCCCACACACCGAAAGCTCGGCTTGCCTCTGGAGATGGGCAGCTCCCGCTGCCTACCGATAGACAACGATATCCATCGGCAGCAATATTCTGGATGCCGATGGATATTGATGTCTTTCGGTAGGTGTGGAATTGGACAGGCTTCAATGCCCCTCGAGACCGAGAGGTATGGATGGTGAGACTCCTTGGATGCTTCCCTAGAATAGGATCGGCCCCCTGCCAAAAGCTAAAATGCCCGTCGAGATCCACACGTAATGCTAGAAATGGAGAATTAGGCACGCCTCTCCCTCTTGATGCCTCCCGCTGGCTACGGAGCTGTCGAGATGCACAGCTTTTGAGGCAGAGCCTGAGGGCTTGCTATTTCTGCATTTTGCTGCCGTGCAAGGCCTACGGATGTCAATGCTAGGCAGGGGCCCTCAATCGCAAAAATGGTCAGTCTCAAAAGGCCTCGGTGCCTCCCAAGAGCAACACGGCCCACACACCGAAAGCTCTGCATGCCTCCGGAGATGGGCAGCTCCCGCTGCCTATCGATAGGCATTGATATCCATCGGCAGCAATATTCTGGATGCCGATGGATATCGATGGCTATCGATAGGTGTGGAATTGGACAGGCTTCGATGCCCCTCAAGACAAAGAGGGATCGATGGCGAGACTCCTTGGATGCCTCCCAAGAATAGCATCGGCCCCCTGCCAAAAGCTAAAATGCCCGTGGAGATCCACACCGATCGCTAGGCATGGAGAGTTATGCATGCCTCTCCCTCTTGATGCCTCCCGCTGGCTACGGAGCTGTCGAGATGCACAGCTTTTGAGGCAGAGCGAGAGGGCTTGCTACCTCTGCATGTTGATGCCATGCAAGGCCTACGGAAATCTATGCTCCATAAGGGCCCTCAATCCCGAAAATGGTCAGTGTCGATAGGCCTCGGTGCCTCCCAAGAGCAACACGGCCCACACACCGAAAGCTCGGCTTGCCTCTGGAGATGGGCAGCTCCCGCTGCCTATCGATAGGCATCGATATCCATCGGCAGCAATATTATGGATGCCGATGGATATTGATGTCTTTCGGTAGGTGTGGAATTGGACAGGCTTCAATGCCCCTCAAGACAAAGAGTTATCGATGGCGAGACTCCTTGGATGCCTACCAAGAATAGCATCGGCCCCATCCCAAAAGCTGAAATGCCCGTCGAGATCCACACCGATGGCTAGGCATGGAGAGTTATGCACGCCTCTCCCTCCTGATGCCTCCCGCTGGCTACGGAGCTGTCGGGATGCACAGCTTTTGAGGCAAAGCGAGAGGGCTCGCTACCTCTGCATGTTGATGCCATGCAAGGCCTACGGAAATCAATGCTAGGCAAGGGCCCTCAATCCTGAAAATGGTCAGTGTCGATAGGCCTCGGTGCCTCCCAAGAGCAATACGGCCCACACACCGAAAGCTCGGCTTGCCTCTGGAGATGGGCAGCTTCCGCTGCCTTCCGATAGACATCGATATCCATCGGCAGCAATATTATGGATGCCGATGGATATCGATGGCTATCGATAGGTGTGGAATTGGACAGGCTTCGATGCCCCTCGAGACCGAGAGGTATCGATGGTGAGACTCCTTGGATGCTTCCCAAGAAGAGGATCGGCCCCGTGCCAAAAGCAAAAATGCCCGTGGAGATCCACACGTAGCCCCAGTCATGGAGAGTTAAGCACGCCTCTCCCTCTTGATGCCTCCCGCTGGCTACGGAGCTGTCGAATCCAAAGCTTTTGAGGCAGAGTCAGAGGGCTCGCTATCTCTGCATGTTTTTGATATGTGATGCCTATGGAATTCAAAGCTCCGGAAGGGCCCTCAATCCTGAAAATGGTCAGTGTCGATAGGCCTCGGTGCCTCCCAAGAGCAACACGGCCCACACACCGAAAGCTCGGCTTGCCTCTGGAGATGGGCAGCTCCCGCTGCCTATCGATAGGCATCGATATCCATCGGCAGCAATATTATGGATGCCGATGGATATTGATGTCTTTCGGTAGGTGTGGAATTGGACAGGCTTCAATGCCCCTCGAGACCGAGAGGGATCGATGGCGAGACTCCTTGGATGCCTCCCAAGAATAGCATCGGCCCCATCCCAAAAGCTAAAATGCCCGTGGAGATCCACACCGATCGCTAGGCATGGAGAGTTATGCATGCCTCTCCCTCTTGATGCCTCCCCCTGGCTATGGAGCTGTCGAGATGCACAGCTTTTGAGGCAGAGCCTGAGGGCTTGCTACGGCTGCATGTTGATGCCATGCAAGGCCTACGGAAATCTATGCTCCATAAGGGCCCTCAATCCCCAAAATGGTCAGTGTCGATAGGCCTCGGTGCCTCCCAAGAGCAACACGGCCCACACACCGAAAGCTCGGCTTGCCTCTGGAGATGGGCGGCTCCCGCTGCCTATCGATAGGCATCGATATCCATCGGCAGCAATATTATGGATGCCGATGGATATTGATGGCTATCGATAGGTGTGGAATTGGACAGGCTTCAATGCCCCTCGAGACCGAGAGGTATCGATGGCGAGACTCCTTGGATGCCTCCCAAGAATAGCATCGGCCCCATCCCAAAAGCTGAAATGCCCGTCGAGATCCACACCGGTCGCTAGGCATGGAGAGTTATGCACGTCTCTCCCTCCTGATGCCTCCCCCTGGCTACGGAGCTGTCGGGATGCACAGCTTTTGAGGCAAAGCGAGAGGGCTCGCTACCTCTGCATGTTGATGCCATGCAAGGCCTACGGATGTCAATGCTAGGCAAGGGCCCTCAATCGCAAAAATGGTCAGTCTCAATAGGCCTCGGTGCCTCCCAAGAGCAATACGGCCCACACACCGAAAGCTCGGCTTGCCTCTGGAGATGGGCAGCTCCCGCTGCCTACCGATAGACAACGATATCCATCGGCAGCAATATTCTGGATGCCGATGGATATTGATGTCTTTCGGTAGGTGTGGAATTGGACAGGCTTCAATGCCCCTCGAGACCGAGAGGTATGGATGGTGAGACTCCTTGGATGCTTCCCTAGAATAGGATCGGCCCCCTGCCAAAAGCTAAAATGCCCGTCGAGATCCACACGTAATGCTAGAAATGGAGAATTAGGCACGCCTCTCCCTCTTGATGCCTCCCGCTGGCTACGGAGCTGTCGAGATGCACAGCTTTTGAGGCAGAGCGAGAGGGCTTGCTATCTCTGCATTTTGCTGCCGTGCAAGGCCTACGGATGTCAATGCTAGGCAGGGGCTCTCAATCGCAAAAATGGTCAGTCTCAATAGGCCTCGGTGCCTCCCAAGAGCAACACGGCCCACACACCGAAAGCTCTGCATGCCTCCGGAGATGGGCAGCTCCCGCTGCCTATCGATAGGCATTGATATCCATCGGCAGCAATATTCTGGATGCCGATGGATATCGATGCCTATCGATAGGTGTGGAATTGGACAGGCTTCGATGCCCCTCAAGACAAAGAGGGATTGATGGCGAGACTCCTTGGATGCCTCCCAAGAATAGCATCGGCCCCCTGCCAAAAGCTAAAATGCCCGTGGAGATCCACACCGATCGGTAGGCATGGAGAGTTTTGCATGCCTCTCCCTCTTGATGCCTCCCGCTGGCTACGGAGCTGTCGAGATGCACAGCTTTTGAGGCAGAGCGAGAGGGCTTGCTACCTCTGCATGTTGATGCCATGCAAGGCCTACGGAAATCTATGCTCCATAAGGGCCCTCAATCCCCAAAATGGTCAGTGTCGATAGGCCTCGGTGCCTCCCAAGAGCAACACGGCCCACACACCGAAAGCTCGGCTTGCCTCTGGAGATGGGCAGCTCCCGCTGCCTATCGATAGGCATCGATATCCATCGGCAGCAATATTATGGATGCCGATGGATATTGATGCCTATCGATAGGTGTGGAATTGGACAGGCTTCAATGCCCCTCGAGACCGAGAGGTATCGATGGCGAGACTCCTTGGATGCCTCCCAAGAATAGCATCGGCCCCATCCCAAAAGCTGAAATGCCCGTCGAGATCCACACCGATGGCTAGGCATGGAGAGTTATGCATGCCTCTCCCTCCTGATGCCTCCCGCTGGCTACGGAGCTGTCGGGATGCACAGCTTTTGAGGCAAAGCGAGAGGGCTCGCTACCTCTGCATGTTGATGCCATGCAAGGCCTACGGAAATCAATGCTAGGCAAGGGCCCTCAATCCTGAAAATGGTCAGTGTCGATAGGCCTCGGTGCCTCCCAAGAGCAATACGGCCCACACACCGAAAGCTCGGCTTGCCTCTGGATATGGGCAGCTTCCGCTGCCTACCGATAGACATCGATATCCATCGGCAGCAATATTATGGATGCCGATGGATATCGATGGCTATCGATAGGTGTGGAATTGGACAGGCTTCGATGCCCCTCGAGACCGAGAGGTATCGATGGTGAGACTCCTTGGATGCTTCCCAAGAAGAGGATCGGCCCCGTGCCAAAAGCAAAAATGCCCGTGGAGATCCACACGTAGCCCTAGTCATGGAGAGTTAAGCACGCCTCTCCCTCTTGATGCCTCCCGCTGGCTACGGAGCTGTCGAATCCAAAGCTTTTGAGGCAGAGTCAGAGGGCTCGCTATCTCTGCATGTTTTTGATATGTGATGCCTATGGAATTCAAAGCTCCGGAAGGGCCCTCAATCCTGAAAATGGTCAGTGTCGATAGGCCTCGGTGCCTCACAAGAGCAACACGGCCCACACACCGAAAGCTCTGCATGCCTCTGGAGATCGGCAGCTCCCGCTGCCTATCGATAGGCATTGATATCCATCGGCAGCAATATTCTGGATGCCGATGGATATCGATGGCTATCGATAGGTGTGGAATTGGACAGGCTTCGATGCCCCTCGAGACAGAGAGGGATCGATGGCGAGACTCCTTGGATGCCTCCCAAGAATAGCATCGGCCCCCTGCCAAAAGCTAAAATGCCCGTCGAGATCCACACCGATCGGTAGGCATGGAGAGTTTTGCATGCCTCTCCCTCTTGATGCCTCCCCCTGGCTACGGAGCTGTCGAGATGCACAGCTTTTGAGGCAGAGCGAGAGGGCTTGCTACCTCTGCGTGTTGACGCCATGCAAGGCCTACGGAAATCAATGCTAGGCAAGGGTCCGCTGGCTCAAAAATGGTCAGTGTCGATAGGCCTCGGTGCCTCCCAAGAGCAACACGGCCCACACACCGAAAGCTCGGCTTGCCTCTGGAGACGGGCAGCTCCCGCTGCCTATCGATAGGCATCGATATCCATCGGCAGCAATATTATGGATGCCGATGGATATTGATGTCTTTCGGTAGGTGTGGAATTGGACAGGCTTCAATGCCCCTTGAGACCGAGAGGTATGGATGGTGAGACTCCTTGGATGCTTCCCTAGAATAGGATCGGCCCCCTGCCAAAAGCTAAAATGCCCGTCGAGATCCACACGTAATGCTAGAAATGGAGAATTAGGCACGCCTCTCCCTCTTGATGCCTCCCGCTGGCTACGGAGCTGTCGAGATGCACAGCTTTTGAGGCAGAGCCTGAGGGCTTGCTATCTCTGCATTTTGCTGCCGTGCAAGGCCAACGGATGTCAATGCTAGGCAGGGGCCCTCAATCGCAAAAATGGTCAGTCTCAATAGGCCTCGGTGCCTCCCAAGAGCAACACGGCCCACACACCGAAAGCTCTGCATGCCTCCGGAGATGGGCAGCTCCCGCTGCCTATCGATAGGCATTGATATCCATCGGCAGCAATATTCTGGATGCCGATGGATATCGATGGCTATCGATAGGTGTGGAATTGGACAGGCTTCGATGCCCCTCAAGACAAAGAGGGATCGATGGCGAGACTCCTTGGATGCCTCCCAAGAATAGCATCGGCCCCCTGCCAAAAGCTAAAATGCCCGTGGAGATCCACACCGATCGGTAGGCATGGAGAGTTTTGCATGCCTCTCCCTCTTGATGCCTCCCGCTGGCTACGGAGCTGTCGAGATGCACAGCTTTTGAGGCAGAGCGAGAGGGCTTGCTACCTCTGCATGTTGATGCCATGCAAGGCCTACGGAAATCTATGCTAGGCAAGGGTCCGCTGGCTCAAAAATGGTCAGTGTCGATAGGCCTCAGTGCCTCCCAAGAGCAACACGGCCCACACACCGAAAGCTCGGCTTGCCTCTGGAGATGGGCAGCTCCCGCTGCCTATTGATAGGCATCGATATCCATTGGCAGCAATATTCTGGATGCCGATGGATATCGATGGCTATCGATAGGTGTGGAATTGGACAGGCTTCGATGCCCCTCGAGACAAAGAGGTATCGATGGCGAGACTCCTTGGATGCTTCCCTAGAATAGGATCGGCTCCCTGCCAAATGCTGAAATGCCCGTCGAGATCCACACGTAACGCTAGAAATGGAGAATTAGGCACGCCTCTCCCTCTTGATGCCTCCCCCTGGCTACGGAGCTGTCGAGATGCACAGCTTTTGAGGCAGAGTGAGAGGGCTCACTACCTCTGCATGTTGATGCCATGCAAGGCCTACGGAAATCAATGCTAGGCAAGGGCCCTCAAAACCAAGAATGGTCAGTGTCAATATGTCTCGGTGCCTCCCAAGAGCAACACGGCCCACACACCGAAACCTCAGCTTGCCTCTGGAGATCGGCAGCTCCCGCTGCCTATCGATAGGCATCGATATCCATCGGCAGCAATATTATGGATGCCGATGGATATCGATGGCTATCGATAGGTGTGGAATTGGACAGGCTTCAATGCCCCTCGAGACCGAGAGGTATCGATGGTGAGACTCCTTGGATGCTTCCCAAGAAGAGGATCGGCCCCCTGCCAAAAGCAAAAATGCCCGTGGAGATCCACACGTAGCCCCAGTCATGGAGAGTTAAGCACGCCTCTCCCTCTTGATGCCTCCCGCTGGCTACGGAGCTGTCGAATCCAAAGCTTTTGAGGCAGAGTCAGAGGGCTCGCTATCTCTGCAGGTTTTTGATATGTGATGCCTATGGAATTCAAAGCTCCGGAAGGGCCCTCAATCCTGAAAATGGTCAGTGTCGATAGGCCTCGGTGCCTCCCAAGAGCAACACGGCCCACACACCGAAAGCTCGGCTTGCCTCTGGAGATGGGCAGCTCCCGCTGCCTATCGATAGGCATCGATATCCATCGGCAGCAATATTATGGATGCCGATGGATATTGATGTCTTTCGGTAGGTGTGGAATTGGACAGGCTTCAATGCCCCTCGAGACCGAGAGGTATCGATGGCGAGACTCCTTGGATGCCTCCCAAGAATAGCATCGGCCCCATCCCAAAAGCTAAAATGCCCGTCGAGATCCACACCGATCGCTAGGCATGGAGAGTTATGCATGCCTCTCCCTCTTGATGCCTCCCCCTGGCTATGGAGCTGTCGAGATGCACAGCTTTTGAGGCAGAGCCTGAGGGCTTGCTACGGCTGCATGTTGATGCCATGCAAGGCCTACGGAAATCTATGCTCCATAAGGGCCCTCAATCCCCAAAATGGTCAGTGTCGATAGGCCTCGGTGCCTCCCAAGAGCAACACGGCCCACACACCGAAAGCTCGGCTTGCCTCTGGAGATGGGCAGCTCCCGCTGCCTATCGATAGGCATCGATATCCATCGGCAGCAATATTCTGGATGCCGATGGATATTGATGCCTATCGATAGGTGTGGAATTGGACAGGCTTCGATGCCCCTCGAGACCGAGAGGTATCGATGGTGAGACTCCTTGGATGCCTCCCAAGAATAGCATCGGCCCCCTGCCAAAAGCTAAAATGCCCGTGGAGATCCACACCGATCGGTAGGCATGGAGAGTTTTGCATGCCTCTCCCTCTTGATGCCTCCCGCTGGCTACGGAGCTGTCGAGATGCACAGCTTTTGAGGCAGAGCGAGAGGGCTTGCTACCTCTGCATGTTGATGCCATGCAAGGCCTACGGATGTCAATGCTAGGCAAGGGTCCGCTGGCTCAAAAATGGTCAGTGTCGATAGGCCTCGGTGCCTCCCAAGAGCAACACGGCCCACACACCGAAAGCTCGGCTTGCCTCTGGAGATGGGCAGCTCCCGCTGCCTATTGATAGGCATCGATATCCATTGGCAGCAATATTCTGGATGCCGATGGATATCGATGGCTATCGATAGGTGTGGAATTGGACAGGCTTCGATGCCCCTCGAGACCGAGAGGTGTCAATGGTGAGACTGCTTGGATGCTTCCCAAGAAGAGGGTCGGCCCCGTGCCAAAAGCAAAAATGCCCGTGGAGATCCACACGTAGCCCTAGTCATGGAGAGTTAAGCACGCCTCTCCCTCTTGATGCCTCCCGCTGGCTACGGAGCTGTCGAATCCAAAGCTTTTGAGGCAGAGTCAGAGGGCTCGCTATCTCTGCATGTTTTTGATATGTGATGCCTATGGAATTCAAAGCTCCGGAAGGGCCCTCAATCCTGAAAATGGTCAGTGTCGATAGGCCTCGGTGCCTCCCAAGAGCAACACGGCCCACACACCGAAAGCTCGGCTTGCCTCTGGAGACGGGCAGCTCCCGCTGCCTATCGATAGGCATCGATATCCATCGGCAGCAATATTATGGATGCCGATGGATATTGATGTCTTTCGGTATGTGTGGAATTGGACAGGCTTCAATGCCCCTTGAGACCGAGAGGTATGGATGGTGAGACTCCTTGGATGCTTCCCTAGAATAGGATCGGCCCCCTGCCAAAAGCTAAAATGCCCGTCGAGATCCACACGTAATGCTAGAAATGGAGAATTAGGCATGCCTCTCCCTCTTGATGCCTCCCGCTGGCTACGGAGCTGTCGAGATGCACAGCTTTTGAGGCAGAGCCTGAGGGCTTGCTATCTCTGCATTTTGCTGCCGTGCAAGGCCTACGGATGTCAATGCTAGGCAGGGGCCCTCAATCGCAAAAATGGTCAGTCTCAATAGGCCTCGGTGCCTCCCAAGAGCAACACGGCCCACACACCGAAAGCTCTGCATGCCTCCGGAGATGGGCAGCTCCCGCTGCCTACCGATAGGCATCGATATCCATCGGCAGCAATATTATGGATGCCGATGGATATCGATGGCTATCGATAGGTGTGGAATTGGACAGGCTTCAATGCCCCTCGAGACCGAGAGGTATCGATGGTGAGACTCCTTGCATGCCTCCCAAGAATAGCATCGGACCCTTGCCAAAAGCTGAAATGCCCGTCGAGATCCACACCGATCGCTAGGCATGGAGAGTTATGCACGCCTCTCCGTCCTGATGCCTGCCCCTGGCTACGGAGCTGTCGAGATGCACAGCTTTTGAGGCAGAGCGAGAGGGCTTGCTACCTCTGCATGTTGATGCCATGCAAGGCCTACGGAAATCAATGCTCCATAAGGGCCCCCAATCCCGAAAATGGTCAGTGTCGATAGGCCTCGGTGCCTCCCAAGAGCAACACGGCCCACACACCGAAAGCTCGGCTTGCCTCTGGAGATCGGCAGCTCCCGCTGCCTATCGATAGGCATCGATATCCATTGGCAGCAATACTATCGATGCCGATGGATATCGATGCCTATCGACAGGTGTGGAATTGGACAGGCTTCAATGCCCCTCGAGACCGAGAGGTATCGATGGTGAGACTCCTTGGATGCCTCCCAAGAATAGGATCGGCCCCCTGCCAAAAGCTGAAATGCCCGTCGAGATCCACAGCGATGGCTAGGCATGGAGAGTTATGCACGCCTCTCCCTCCTGATGCCTGCCCCTGGCTACGGAGCTGTCGGGATGCACAGCTTTTGAGGCAGAGCGAGATGGCTTGCTACCTCTGCATGTTGATGCCATGCAAGGCCTACGGAAATCAATGCTAGGCAAGGGTCCGCAGTCCCAAAAATGGTCAGTGTCGATAGGCCTCGGTGCCTCCCAAGAGCAACACGGCCCACACACCAAAAGCTCGGCTTGCCTCTGGAGATGGGCAGCTCCTGCTGCCTATCGATAGGCATCGATATCCATCGGCAGCAATATTATGGATGCCGATGGATATCGATGGCTATCGATAGGTGTGGAATTGGACAGGCTTCGATGCCCCTCGAGACCGAGAGGTATCGATGGTGAGACTGCTTGGATGCCTCCCAAGAAGAGGATCGGCCCCCTGCCAAAAGCTAAAATGCCCGTGGAGATCCACACGTAGCCCTAGTCATGGAGAGTTAAGCACGCCTCTCCCTCTTGATGCCTCCCGCTGGCTACGGAGCTGTCGAATCCAAAGCTTTTGAGGCAGAGTCAGAGGGCTCGCTATCTCTGCATGTTTTTGATATGTGATGCCTATGGAATTCAAAGCTCCGGAGGGGCCCTCAATCCTGAAAATGGTCAGTGTCGATAGGCCTCGGTGCCTCCCAAGAGCAACACGGCCCACACACCGAAAGCTCGGCTTGCCTCTGGAGATGGGCAGCTCCCGCTGCCTATCGATAGGCATTGATATCCATCGGCAGCAATATTATGGATGCCGATGGATATTGATGTCTTTCGGTAGGTGTGGAATTGGACAGGCTTCAATGCCCCTCGAGACCGAGAGGTATCGATGGCGAGACTCCTTGGATGCCTCCCAAGAATAGCATCGGCCCCATCCCAAAAGCTGAAATGCCCGTCGAGATCCACACCGATCGCTAGGCATGGAGAGTTATGCACGCCTCTCCCTCCTGATGCCTCCCCCTGGCTACCGAGCTGTCGGGATGCACAGCTTTTGAGGCAGAGTGAGAGGGCTCGCTACCTCTGCATGTTGATGCCATGCAAGGCCTACGGAAATCAATGCTAGGCAAGGGCCCTCAATCCTGAAAATGGTCAGTCTCAATAGGCCTCGGTGCCTCCCAAGAGCAATACGGCCCACACACCGAAAGCTCGGCTTGCCTCTGGAGATCGGCAGCTCCCGCTGCCTACCGATAGACATCGATATCCATCGGCAGCAATATTCTGGATGCCGATGGATATCGATGGCTATCGATAGGTGTGGAATTGGACAGGCTTCAATGCCCCTCGAGACCGAGAGGTATCGATGGTGAGACTCCTTGGATGCTTCCCAAGAATAGCATCGGCCCCCTGCCAAAAGCAAAAATGCCCGTGGAGATCCGCACGTAGCCCTAGTCATGGAGAGTTAAGCACGCCTCTCCCTCTTGATGCCTCCCGCTGGCTACGGAGCTGTCGAATCCAAAGCTTTTGAGGCAGAGTCAGAGGGCTCGCTATCTCTGCATGTTTTTGATATGTGATGGCTATGGAGTTCAAAGCTCCGGAAGGGCCCTCAATCCTGAAAATGGTCAGTGTCGATAGGCCTCGGTGCCTCCCAAGAGCAACACGGCCCACACACCGAAAGCTCGGCTTGCCTCTGGAGACGGGCAGCTCCCGCTGCCTATCGATAGGCATCGATATCCATCGGCAGCAATATTATGGATGCCGATGGATATTGATGTCTTTCGGTAGGCGTGGAATTGGACAGGCTTCAATGCCCCTTGAGACCGAGAGGTATGGATGGTGAGACTCCTTGGATGCTTCCCAAGAATAGCATCGGCCCCCTGCCAAAAGCTAAAATGCCCGTCGAGATCCACACGTAATGCTAGAAATGGAGAATTAGGCACGCCTCTCCCTCTTGATGCCTCCCGCTGGCTACGGAGCTGTCGAGATGCACAGCTTTTGAGGCAGAGCCTGAGGGCTTGCTATCTCTGCATTTTGCTGCCGTGCAAGGCCTACGGATGTCAATGCTAGGCAGGGGCCCTCAATCGCAAAAATGGTCAGTCTCAATAGGCCTCGGTGCCTCCCAAGAGCAACACGGCCCACACACCGAAAGCTCTGCATGCCTCCGGAGATGGGCAGCTCCCGCTGCCTACCGATAGGCATCGATATCCATCGGCAGCAATATTATGGATGCCGATGGATATCGATGGCTATCGATAGGTGTGGAATTGGACAGGCTTCAATGCCCCTCGAGACCGAGAGGTATCGATGGTGAGACTCCTTGGATGCCTCCCAAGAATAGCATCGGCCCCCTGCCAAAAGCTGAAATGCCCGTCGAGATCCACACCGATCGCTAGGCATGGAGAGTTATGCACGCCTCTCCGTCCTGATGCCTGCCCCTGGCTACGGAGCTGTCGAGATGCACAGCTTTTGAGGCAGAGCGAGAGGGCTTGCTACCTCTGCATGTTGATGCCATGCAAGGCCTACGGAAATCAATGCTCCATAAAGGCCCCCAATCCCGAAAATGGTCAGTGTCGATAGGCCTCGGTGCCTCCCAAGAGCAACACGACCCACACACCGAAAGCTCGGCTTGCCTCTGGAGATCGGCAGCTCCCGCTGCCTATCGATAGGCATCGATATCCATCGGCAGCAATATTATGGATGCCGATGGATATTGATGTCTTTCGGTAGGTGTGGAATTGGACAGGCTTCAATGCCCCTCGAGACCGAGAGGTATCGATGGCGAGACTCCTTGGATGCCTCCCAAGAATAGGATCGGCCCCATCCCAAAAGCTGAAATGCCCGTCGAGATCCACACCGATCGCTAGGCATGGAGAGTTATGCACGCCTCTCCCTCCTGATGCCTCCCCCTGGCTACGGAGCTGTCGGGATGCACAGCTTTTGAGGCAGAGCCTGAGGGCTTGCTACGGCTGCATGTTGATGCCATGCAAGGCCTACGGAAATCTATGCTCCATAAGGGCCCTCAATCCCGAAAATGGTCAGTGTCGATAGGCCTCGGTGCCTCCCAAGAGCAACACGGCCCACACACCGAAAGCTCGACTTGCCTCTGGAGATGGGCAGCTCCCGCTGCCTATCGATAGGCATCGATATCCATCGGCAGCAATATTATGGATGCCGATGGATATCGATGGCTATCGATAGGTGTGGAATTGGACAGGCTTCAATGCCCCTCGAGACCGAGAGGTATCGATGGTGAGACTCCTTGGATGCTTCCCAAGAAGAGGATCGGCCCCGTGCCAAAAGCAAAAATGCCCGTGGAGATCCGCACGTAGGCCTAGTCATGGAGAGTTAAGCACGCCTCTCCCTCTTGATGCCTCCCGCTGGCTACGGAGCTGTCGAATCCAAAGCTTTTGAGGCAGAGTCAGAGGGCTCGCTATCTCTGCATGTTTTTGATATGTGATGGCTATGGAGTTCAAAGCTCCGGAAGGGCCCTCAATCCTGAAAATGGTCAGTGTCGATAGGCCTCGGTGCCTCCCAAGAGCAACACGGCCCACACACCGAAAGCTCGGCTTGCCTCTGGAGACGGGCAGCTCCCGCTGCCTATCGATAGGCATCGATATCCATCGGCAGCAATATTATGGATGCCGATGGATATTGATGTCTTTCGGTAGGCGTGGAATTGGACAGGCTTCAATGCCCCTTGAGACCGAGAGGTATGGATGGTGAGACTCCTTGGATGCTTCCCAAGAATAGGATCGGCCCCCTGCCAAAAGCTAAAATGCCCGTCGAGATCCACACGTAATGCTAGAAATGGAGAATTAGGCACGCCTCTCCCTCTTGATGCCTCCCGCTGGCTATGGAGCTGTCGAGATGCACAGCTTTTGAGGCAGAGCCTGAGGGCTTGCTATCTCTGCATTTTGCTGCCGTGCAAGGCCTACGGATGTCAATGCTAGGCAGGGGCCCTCAATCGCAAAAATGGTCAGTCTCAATAGGCCTCGGTGCCTCCCAAGAGCAACACGGCCCACACACCGAAAGCTCTGCATGCCTCCGGAGATGGGCAGCTCCCGCTGCCTACCGATAGGCATCGATATCCATCGGCAGCAATATTATGGATGCCGATGGATATCGATGGCTATCGATAGGTGTGGAATTGGACAGGCTTCAATGCCCCTCGAGACCGAGAGGTATCGATGGTGAGACTCCTTGGATGCCTCCCAAGAATAGCATCGGACCCTTGCCAAAAGCTGAAATGCCCGTCGAGATCCACACCGATCGCTAGGCATGGAGAGTTATGCACGCCTCTCCGTCCTGATGCCTGCCCCTGGCTACGGAGCTGTCGAGATGCACAGCTTTTGAGGCAGAGCGAGAGGGCTTGCTACCTCTGCATGTTGATGCCATGCAAGGCCTACGGAAATCAATGCTCCATAAAGGCCCCCAATCCCGAAAATGGTCAGTGTCGATAGGCCTCGGTGCCTCCCAAGAGCAACACGGCCCACACACCGAAAGCTCGGCTTGCCTCTGGAGATGGGCAGCTCCCGCTGCCTATCGATAGGCATCGATATCCATTGGCAGCAATACTATCGATGCCGATGGATATCGATGGCTATCAATAGGTGTGGAATTGGACAGGCTTCGATGCCCCTCGAGACCGAGAGGTATCGATGGTGAGACTCCTTGGATGCCTCCCAAGAATAGCATCGGCCCCCTGCCAAAAGCTGAAATGCCCGTCGAGATCCACAGCGATGGCTAGGCATGGAGAGTTATGCACGCCTCTCCCTCCTGATGCCTGCCCCTGGCTACGGAGCTGTCGGGATGCACAGCTTTTGAGGCAAAGCGAGATGGCTCGCTACCTCTGCATGTTGCTGCCATGCAAGGCCTACGGAAATCTATGCTCCATAAAGGCCCCCAATGCCGAAAATGGTCAGTGTCGATAGGCCTCGGTGCCTCCCAAGAGCAACACGGCCCACACACCGAAAGCTCGGCTTGCCTCTGGAGATCGGCAGCTCCCGCTGCCTATCGATAGGCATCGATATCCATTGGCAGCAATACTATCGATGCCGATGGATATCGATGCCTATCGACAGGTGTGGAATTGGACAGGCTTCGATGCCCCTCGAGACCGAGAGGTATCGATGGTGAGACTCCTTGGATGCCTCCCAAGAATAGCATCGGCCCCCTGCCAAAAGCTAAAATGCCCGTCGAGATCCACAGCGATGGCTAGGCATGGAGAGTTATGCACGCCTCTCCCTCTTGATGCCTGCCCCTGGCTACGGAGCTGTCGGGATGCACAGCTTTTGAGGCAGAGCGAGATGGCTTGCTACCTCTGCATGTTGATGCCATGCAAGGCCTACGGAAATCAATGCTAGGCAAGGGTCCGCAGTCCCAAAAATGGTCAGTGTCGATAGGCCTCGGTGCCTCCCAAGAGCAACACGGCCCACACACCAAAAGCTCGGCTGGCCTCTGGAGATGGGCAGCTCCCACTGCCTATCGATAGGCATCGATATCCATCGGCAGCAATATTATGGATGCCGATGGATATCGATGGCTATCGATTGGTGTGGAATTGGACAGGCTTCGATGCCCCTCGAGACCGAGAGGTATCGATGGTGAGACTGCTTGGATGCTTCCCAAGAAGAGGGTCGGCCCCCTGCCAAAAGCAAAAATGCCCGTGGGGATCCGCACGTAGCCCTAGTCATGGAGAGTTAAGCACGCCTCTCCCTCTTGATGCCTCCCGCTGGCTACGGAGCTGTCGAATCCAAAGCTTTTGAGGCAGAGTCAGAGGGCTCGCTATCTCTGCATGTTTTTGATATGTGATGCCTATGGAATTCAAAGCTCCGGAAGGGCCCTCAATCCTGAAAATGGTCAGTGTCGATAGGCCTCGGTGCCTCCCAAGAGCAACACGGCCCACACACCAAAAGCTCGGCTTGCCTCTGGAGATGGGCAGCTCCCGCTGCCTATCGATAGGCATTGATTTCCATCGGCAGCAATATTATGGATGCCGATGGATATTGATGTCTTTCGGTAGGTGTGGAATTGGACAGGCTTCAATGCCCCTCGAGACCGAGAGGTATCGATGGCGAGACTCCTTGGATGCCTCCCAAGAATAGCATCGGCCCCATCCCAAAAGCTAAAATGCCCGTGGAGATCCACACCGATCGCTAGGCATGGAGAGTTATGCACGCCTCTCCCTCTTGATGCCTCCCGCTGGCTATGGAGCTGTCGGGATGCACAGCTTTTGAGGCAGAGCCTGAGGGCTTGCTACGGCTGCATGTTGATGCCATGCAAGGCCTACGGAAATCTATGCTCCATAAGGGCCCTCAATCCCGAAAATGGTCAGTGTCGATAGGCCTCGGTGCCTCCCAAGAGCAACACGGCCCACACACCGAAAGCTCGACTTGCCTCTGGAGACGGGCAGCTCCCGCTGCCTATCGATAGGCATCGATATCCATCGGCAGCAATATTCTGGATGCCGATGGATATCGATGGCTATCGATAGGTGTGGAATTGGACAGGCTTCAATGCCCCTCGAGACCGAGAGGTATCGATGGCGAGACTCCTTGGATGCCTCCCAAGAATAGCATCGGCCCCATCCCAAAAGCTGAAATGCCCGTCGAGATCCACACCGATCGCTAGGCATGGAGAGTTATGCACGCCTCTCCCTCCTGATGCCTCCCCCTGGCTACGGAGCTGTCGGGATGCACAGCTTTTGAGGCAAAGCGAGAGGGCTCGCTACCTCTGCATGTTGATGCCATGCAAGGCCTACGGAAATCAATGCTAGGCAAGGGCCCTCAATCGCAAAAATGGTCAGTCTCAATAGGCCTCGGTGCCTCCCAAGAGCAATACGGCCCACACACCGAAAGCTCGGCTTGCCTCTGCAGATCGGCAGCTCCCGCTGCCTACCGATAGGCATCGATATCCATCGGCAGCAATATTATGGATGCCGATGGATATTGATGTCTTTCGGTAGGTGTGGAATTGGACAGGCTTCAATGCCCCTCGAGACCGAGAGGTATCGATGGTGAGACTCCTTGGATGCCTCCCAAGAATAGCATCGGCCCCCTGCCAAAAGCTGAAATGCCCGTCGAGATCCACACCGATCGCTAGGCATGGAGAGTTATGCACGCCTCTCCGTCCTGATGCCTGCCCCTGGCTACGGAGCTGTCGAGATGCACAGCTTTTGAGGCAGAGCGAGAGGGCTTGCTACCTCTGCATGTTGATGCCATGCAAGGCCTACGGACATCAATGCTCCATAAAGGCCCCCAATCCCGAAAATGGTCAGTGTCGATAGGCCTCGGTGCCTCCCAAGAGCAACACGACCCACACACCGAAAGCTCGGCTTGCCTCTGGAGATCGGCAGCTCCCGCTGCCTATCGATAGGCATCGATATCCATTGGCAGCAATACTATCGATGCCGATGGATATCGATGCCTATCGACAGGTGTGGAATTGGACAGGCTTCGATGCCCCTCGAGACCGAGAGGTATCGATGGTGAGACTCCTTGGATGCCTCCCAAGAATAGCATCGGCCCCCTGCCAAAAGCTGAAATGCCCGTCGAGATCCACAGCGATGGCTAGGCATGGAGAGTTATGCACGCCTCTCCCTCCTGATGCCTGCCCCTGGCTACGGAGCTGTCGGGATGCACAGCTTTTGAGGCAAAGCGAGATGGCTCGCTACCTCTGCATGTTGCTGCCATGCAAGGCCTACGGAAATCTATGCTCCATAAAGGCCCCCAATGCCGAAAATGGTCAGTGTCGATAGGCCTCGGTGCCTCCCAAGAGCAACACGGCCCACACACCGAAAGCTCGGCTTGCCTCTGGAGATCGGCAGCTCCCGCTGCCTATCGATAGGCATCGATATCCATTGGCAGCAATACTATCGATGCCGATGGATATCGATGCCTATCGACAGGTGTGGAATTGGACAGGCTTCGATGCCCCTCGAGACCGAGAGGTATCGATGGTGAGACTCCTTGGATGCCTCCCAAGAATAGCATCGGCCCCCTGCCAAAAGCTAAAATGCCCGTCGAGATCCACACCGATCGCTAGGCATGGAGAGTTATGCACGCCTCTCCCTCTTGATGCCTGCCCCTGGCTACGGAGCTGTCGGGATGCACAGCTTTTGAGGCAGAGCGAGATGGCTTGCTACCTCTGCATGTTGATGCCATGCAAGGCCTACGGAAATCAATGCTAGGCAAGGGTCCGCAGTCCCAAAAATGGTCAGTGTCGATAGGCCTCGGTGCCTCCCAAGAGCAACACGGCCCACACACCAAAAGCTCGGCTTGCCTCTGGAAATCGGCAGCTCCCGCTGCCTATCGATAGGCATCGATATCCATTGGCAGCAATACTATCGATGCCGATGGTTATCGATGCCTATCGACAGGTGTGGAATTGGACAGGCTTCAATGCCCCTCGAGACCGAGAGGTATCGATGGCGAGACTCCTTGGATGCCTCCCAAGAATAGCATCGGCCCCATCCCAAAAGCTGAAATGCCCGTTGAGATCCACACCGATCGCTAGGCATGGAGAGTTATGCACGCCTCTCCCTCCTGATGCCTCCCCCTGGCTACGGAGCTGTCGGGATGCACAGCTTTTGAGGCAAAGCGAGAGGGCTCGCTACCTCTGCATGTTGATGCCATGCAAGGCCTACGGAAATCAATGCTAGGCAAGGGCCCTCAATCGCAAAAATGGTCAGTCTCAATAGGCCTCGGTGCCTCCCAAGAGCAATACGGCCCACACACCGAAAGCTCGGCTTGCCTCTGGAGATCGGCAGCTCCCGCTGCCTACCGATAGACATCGATATCCATCGGCAGCAATATTATGGATGCCGATGGATATCGATGGCTATCGATAGGTGTGGAATTGGACAGGCTTCAATGCCCCTCGAGACCGAGAGGTATCGATGGTGAGACTCCTTGGATGCTTCCCAAGAAGAGGATCGGCCCCCTGGCAAAAGCAAAAATGCCCGTGGAGATCCGCACGTAGCCCTAGTCATGGAGAGTTAAGCACGCCTCTCCCTCTTGATGCCTCCCGCTGGCTACGGAGCTGTCGAATCCAAAGCTTTTGAGGCAGAGTCAGAAGGCTCGCTATCTCTGCATGTTTTTGATATGTGATGCCTATGGAATTCAAAGCTCCGGAAGGGCCCTCAATCCTGAAAATGGTCAGTGTCGATAGGCCTCGGTGCCTCCCAAGAGCAACACGGCCCACACACCGAAAGCTCGGCTTGCCTCTGGAGACGGGCAGCTCCCGCTGCCCATCGATAGGCATCGATATCCATCGGCAGCAATATTATGGATGCCAGTGGATATTGATGTCTTTCGGTAGGTGTGGAATTGGACAGGCTTCAATGCCCCTTGAGACCGAGAGGTATGGATGGTGAGACTCCTTGGATGCTTCCCTAGAATAGGATCGGCCCCCTGCCAAAAGCTAAAATGCCCGTCGAGATCCACACGTAATGCTAGAAATGGAGAATTAGGCACGCCTCTCCCTCTTGATGCCTCCCGCTGGCTACGGAGCTGTCGAGATGCACAGCTTTTGAGGCAGAGCCTGAGGGCTTGCTATCTCTGCATTTTGCTGCCGTGCAAGGCCTACAGACGTCAATGCTAGGCAGGGGCCCTCAATCGCAAAAATGATCAGTCTCAATAGGCCTCGGTGCCTCCCAAGAGCAACACGGCCCACACACCGAAAGGTCTGCATGCCTCCGGAGATGGGCAGCTCCCGCTGCCTATTGATAGGCATCGATATCCATCGGCAGCAATATTATGGATGCCGATGGATATTGATGGCTATCGATAGGTGTGGAATTGGACAGGCTTCAATGCCCCTCGAGACCGAGAGGTATCGATGGCGAGACTCCTTGGATGCCTCCCAAGAATAGCATCGGCCCCATCGCAAAAGCTAAAATGCCCGTCGAGATCCACACCGATCGCTAGGCATGGAGAGTTATGCACGCCTCTCCGTCCTGATGCCTGCCCCTGGCTACGGAGCTGTCGAGATGCACAGCTTTTGAGGCAGAGCGAGAGGGCTTGCTACCTCTGCATGTTGATGCCATGCAAGGCCTACGGAAATCAATGCTCCATAAGGGCCCCCAATCCCGAAAATGGTCAGTGTCGATAGGCCTCGGTGCCTCCCAAGAGCAACACGGCCCACACACCGAAAGCTCGGCTTGCCTCTGGAGATCGGCAGCTCCCGCTGCCTATCGATAGGCATCGATATCCATTGGCAGCAATACTATCGATGCCGATGGATATCGATGCCTATCGACAGGTGTGGAATTGGACAGGCTTCGATGCCCCTCGAGACCGAGAGGTATCGATGGCGAGACTCCTTGGATGCCTCCCAAGAATAGCATCGGCCCCCTGCCAAAAGCTAAAATGCCCGTCGAGATCCACAGCGATGGCTAGGCATGGAGAGTTATGCACGCCTCTCCCTCTTGATGCCTGCCCCTGGCTACGGAGCTGTCGGGATGCACAGCTTTTGAGGCAGAGCCTGAGGGCTTGCTACGGCTGCATGTTGATGCCATGCAAGGCCTACGGAAATCTATGCTCCATAAGGACCCTCAATCCCCAAAATGGTCAGTGTCGATAGGCCTCGGTGCCTCCCAAGAGCAACACGGCCCACACACCGAAAGCTCGGCTTGCCTCTGGAGACGGGCAGCTCCCGCTGCCTATCGATAGGCATCGATATCCATCGGCAGCAATATTCTGGATGCCGATGGATATTGATGGCTATCGATAGGTGTGGAATTGGACAGGCTTCAATGCCCCTCGAGACCGAGAGGTATCGATGGCGAGACTCCTTGGATGCCTCCCAAGAATAGCATCGGCCCCATCCCAAAAGCTGAAATGCCCGTCGAGATCCACACCGATGGCTAGGCATGGAGAGTTATGCACGCCTCTCCCTCCTGATGCCTCCCGCTGGCTACGGAGCTGTCGGGATGCACAGCTTTTGAGGCAGAGCGAGAGGGCTCGCTACCTCTGCATGTTGATGCCATGCAAGGCCTACGGAAATCAATGCTAGGCAAGGGCCCTCAAACGCAAAAATGGTCAGTCTCAATAGGCCTCGGTGCCTCCCAAGAGCAACACGGCCCACACACCGAAAGCTCGGCTTGCCTCTGGAGATGGGCAGCTCCCGCTGCCTATCGATAGACATCGATATCCATCGGCAGCAATATTCTGGATGCCGATGGATATCGATGGCTATCGATAGGTGTGGAATTGGACAGGCTTCAATGCCCCTCGAGACCGAGAGGTATCGATGGTGAGACTCCTTGGATGCTTCCCAAGAATAGCATCGGCCCCCTGCCAAAAGCTAAAATGCCCGTCGAAATCCACACGTAATGCTAGAAATGGAGAGTTATGCACGCCTCTCCCTCTTGATGCCTCCCGCTGGCTACGGAGCTGTCGAGATGCACAGCTTTTGAGGCAGAGCCTGAGGGCTTGCTATCTCTGCATTTTGCTGCCGTGCAAGGCCTACGGATGTCAATGCTAGGCAGGGGCCCTCAATCGCAAAAATGGTCAGTCTCAATAGGCCTCGGTGCCTCCCAAGAGCAACACGGCCCACACACCGAAAGCTCTGCATGCCTCCGGAGATGGGCAGCTCCCGCTGCCTACCGATAGGCATCGATATCCATCGGCAGCAATATTATGGATGCCGATGGATATCGATGGCTATCGATAGGTGTGGAATTGGACAGGCTTCAATGCCCCTCGAGACCGAGAGGTATCGATGGTGAGACTCCTTGGATGCCTCCCAAGAATAGCATCGGACCCTTGCCAAAAGCTGAAATGCCCGTCGAGATCCACACCGATCGCTAGGCATGGAGAGTTATGCACGCCTCTCCGTCCTGATGCCTGCCCCTGGCTACGGAGCTGTCGAGATGCACAGCTTTTGAGGCAGAGCGAGAGGGCTCGCTACCTCTGCATGTTGATGCCATGCAAGGCCTACGGAAATCACTGCTCCATGAAGGCCCCCAATCCCGAAAATGGTCAGTGTCGATAGGCCTCGGTGCCTCCCAAGAGCAACACGGCCCACACACCGAAAGCTCGGCTTGCCTCTGGAGATGGGCAGCTCCCGCTGCCTATCGATAGGCATCGATATCCATCGGCAGCAATATTATGGATGCCGATGGATATCGATGGCTATCGATAGGTGTGGAATTGGACAGGCTTCGATGCCCCTCGAGACCGAGAGGTGTCGATGGTGAGACTGCTTGGATGCTTCCCAAGAAGAGGGTCGGCCCCCTGGCAAAAGCAAAAATGCCCGTGGAGATCCACACGTAGCCCTAGTCATGGAGAGTTAAGCACGCCGCTCCCTCTTGATGCCTCCCGCTGGCTACGGAGCTGTCGAATCCAAAGCTTTTGAGGCAGAGTCAGAAGGCTCGCTATCTCTGCATGTTTTTGATATGTGATGCCTATGGAATTCAAAGCTCCGGAAGGGCCCTCAATCCTGAAAATGGTCAGTGTCGATAGGCCTCGGTGCCTCCCAAGAGCAACACGGCCCACACACCGAAAGCTCGGCTTGCCTCTGGAGACGGGCAGCTCCCGCTGCCTATCGATAGGCATCGATATCCATCGGCAGCAATATTATGGATGCCGATGGATATTGATGTCTTTCGGTAGGTGTGGAATTGGACAGGCTTCAATGCCCCTCGAGACCGAGAGGTATCGATGGCGAGACTCCTTGGATGCCTCCCAAGAATAGCATCGGCTCCCTGCCAAAAGCTAAAATGCCCATCGAGATCCACACCGATGGCTAGGCATGGAGAGTTATGCATGCCTCTCCCTCTTGATGCCTCCCCCTGGCTATGGAGCTGTCGAGATGCACAGCTTTTGAGGCAGAGCCTGAGGGCTTGCTACGGCTGCATGTTGATGCCATGCAAGGCCTACGGAAATCTGTGCTCCATAAGGGCCCTCAATCCCCAAAATGGTCAGTGTCGATAGGCCTCGGTGCCTCCCAAGAGCAACACGGCCCACACACCGAAAGCTCGGCTTGCCTCTGGAGATGGGCAGCTCCCGCTGCCTATCGATAGGCATCGATATCCATCGGCAGCAATATTATGGATGCCGATGGATATTGATGGCTATCGATAGGTGTGGAATTGGACAGGCTTCAATGCCCCTCGAGACCGAGAGGTATCGATGGCGAGACTCCTTGGATGCCTCCCAAGAATAGCATCGGCCCCATCTCAAAAGCTGAAATGCCCGTCGAGATCCACACCGATGGCTAGGCATGGAGAGTTATGCACGCCTCTCCCTCCTGATGCCTCCCGCTGGCTACGGAGCTGTCGAGATGCACAGCTTTTGAGGCAGAGCGAGAGGGCTCGCTACCTCTGCATGTTGATGCCATGCAAGGCCTACGGAAATCAATGCTAGGCAAGGGCCCTCAATCGCAAAAATGGTCAGTCTCAATAGGCCTCGGTGCCTCCCAAGAGCAATACGGCCCACACACCGAAAGCTCGGCTTGCCTCTGGAGATGGGCAGCTCCCGCTGCCTATCGATAGACATCGATATCCATCGGCAGCAATATTATGGATGTCGATGGATATCGATGTCTTTCGGTAGGTGTGGAATTGGACAGGCTTCAATGCCCCTCGAGACCGAGAGGGATCGATGGTGAGACTCCTTGGATGCTTCCCAAGAATAGCATCGGCCCCCTGCCAAAAGCTAAAATGCCCGTCGAAATCCACACGTAATGCTAGAAATGGAGAGTTATGCACGCCTCTCCCTCTTGATGCCTCCCGCTGGCTACGGAGCTGTCGAGATGCACAGCTTTTGAGGCAGAGCCTGAGGGCTTGCTATCTCTGCATTTTGCTGCCGTGCAAGGCCTACGGATGTCAATGCTAGGCAGGGGCCCTCAATCGCAAAAATGGTCAGTCTCAATAGGCCTCGGTGCCTCCCAAGAGCAACACGGCCCACACACCGAAAGCTCTGCATGCCTCCGGAGATGGGCAGCTCCCGCTGCCTACCGATAGGCATCGATATCCATCGGCAGCAATATTATGGATGCCGATGGATATCGATGGCTATCGATAGGTGTGGAATTGGACAGGCTTCAATGCCCCTCGAGACCGAGAGGTATCGATGGTGAGACTCCTTGGATGCCTCCCAAGAATAGCATCGGACCCTTGCCAAAAGCTGAAATGCCCGTCGAGATCCACACCGATCGCTAGGCATGGAGAGTTATGCACGCCTCTCCGTCCTGATGCCTCCCGCTGGCTACGGAGCTGTCGAGATGCACAGCTTTTGAGGCAGAGCGAGAGGGCTTGCTACCTCTGCATGTTGATGCCATGCAAGGCCTACGGAAATCAATGCTCCATGAAGGCCCCCAATCCCGAAAATGGTCAGTGTCGATAGGCCTCGGTGCCTCCCAAGAGCAACACGGCCCACACACCGAAAGCTCGGCTTGCCTCTGGAGATCGGCAGCTCCCGCTGCCTATCGATAGGCATCGATATCCATTGGCAGCAATACTATCGATGCCGATGGATATCGATGCCTATCGACAGGTGTGGAATTGGACAGGCTTCAATGCCCCTCGAGACCGAGAGGTATCGATGGCGAGACTCCTTGCATGCCTCCCAAGAATAGCATCGGCCCCATCCCAAAAGCTGAAATGCCCGTCGAGATCCACACCGATCGCTAGGCATGGAGAGTTATGCACGCCTCTCCCTCCTGATGCCTCCCCCTGGCTACGGAGCTGTCGGGATGCACAGCTTTTGAGGCAAAGCGAGAGGGCTCGCTACCTCTGCATGTTGATGCCATGCAAGGCCTACGGAAATCTATGCTCCATAAGGCCCTCAATCCTGAAAATGGTCAGTGTCGATAGGCCTCGGTGCCTCCCAAGAGCAATACGGCCCACACACCGAAAGCTCGGCTTGCCTCTGGAGATGGGCAGCTCCCGCTGCCTACCGATAGACATCGATATCCATCGGCAGCAATATTATGGATGCCGATGGATATCGATGGCTATCGGTAGGTGTGGAATTGGACAGGCTTCGATGCCCCTCGAGACCGAGAGGTATCGATGGTGAGACTCCTTGGATGCTTCCCAAGAAGAGGATCGGCCCCGTGCCAAAAGCAAAAATGCCCGTGGAGATCCACACGTAGCCCTAGTCATGGAGAGTTAAGCACGCCTCTCCCTCTTGATGCCTCCCGCTGGCTACGGAGCTGTCGAATCCAAAGCTTTTGAGGCAGAGTCAGAAGGCTCGCTATCTCTGCATGTTTTTGATATGTGATGCCTATGGAATTCAAAGCTCCGGAAGGGCCCTCAATCCTGAAAATGGTCAGTGTCGATAGGCCTCGGTGCCTCCCAAGAGCAACACGGCCCACACACCGAAAGCTCGGCTTGCCTCTGGAGATGGGCAGCTCCCGCTGCCTATCGATAGGCATCGATATCCATCGGCAGCAATATTATGGATGCCGATGGATATTGATGTCTTTCGGTAGGTGTGGAATTGGACAGGCTTCAATGCCCCTTGAGACCGAGAGGTATCGATGGTGAGACTCCTTGGATGCTTCCCTAGAATAGGATCGGCCCCCTGCCAAAAGCTAAAATGCCCGTCGAGATCCACACGTAATGCTAGAAATGGAGAATTAGGCACGCCTCTCCCTCTTGATGCCTCCCGCTGGCTACGGAGCTGTCGAGATGCACAGCTTTTGAGGCAGAGCCTGAGGGCTTGCTATCTCTGCATTTTGCTGCCGTGCAAGGCCAACGGATGTCAATGCTAGGCAGGGGCCCTCAATCGCAAAAATGGTCAGTCTCAATAGGCCTCGGTGCCTCCCAAGAGCAACACGGCCCACACACCGAAAGCTCTGCATGCCTCCGGAGATGGGCAGCTCCCGCTGCCTATCGATAGGCATCGATATCCATCGGCAGCAATATTATGGATGCCGATGGATATCGATGCCTATCGATAGGTGTGGAATTGGACAGGCTTCGATGCCCCTCAAGACAAAGAGGGATCGATGGCGAGACTCCTTGGATGCCTCCCAAGAATAGCATCGGCCGCCTGCCAAAAGCTAAAATGCCCATCGAGATCCACACCGATCGCTAGGCATGGAGAGTTTTGCATGCCTCTCCCTCTTGATGCCTCCCCCTGGCTACGGAGCTGTCGAGATGCACAGCTTTTGAGGCAGAGCGAGAGGGCTTGCTACCTCTGCATGTTGATGCCATGCAAGGCCTACGGATGTCCATGCTAGGCAAGGGTCCGCTGGCTCAAAAATGGTCAGTGTCGATAGGCCTCGGTGCCTCCCAAGAGCAACACGGCCCACACACCGAAAGCTCAGCTTGCCTCTGGAGATGGGCAGCTCCCGCTGCCTATTGATAGGCATCGATATCCATTGGCAGCAATATTCTGGATGCCGATGGATATCGATGGCTATCGATAGGTGTGGAATTGGACAGGCTTCGATGCCCCTCAAGACAAAGAGGTATCGATGGCGAGACTCCTTGGATGCTTCCCTAGAATAGGATCGGCTCCCTGCCAAATGCTGAAATGCCTGTCGAGATCCACACATAACGCTAGAAATGGAGAATTAGGCACGCCTCTCCCTCTTGATGCCTCCCCCTGGCTACGGAGCTGTCGAGATGCACAGCTTTTGAGGCAGAGCGAGAGGGCTTGCTACGGCTGCATGTTGATGCCATGCAAGGCCTACGGAAATCAATGCTAGGCAAGGGCCCTCAATCCCAAGAATGGTCAGTGTCAATATGTCTCGGTGCCTCCCAAGAGCAACACGGCCCACACACCGAAACCTCAGCTTGCCTCTGGAGATGGGCAGCTCCCGCTGCCTATCGATAGGCATCGATATCCATCGGCAGCAATATTATGGATGCCGATGGATATCGATGGCTATCGATAGGTGTGGAATTGGACAGGCTTCAATGCCCCTCGAGACCGAGAGGTATCGATGGTGAGACTCCTTGGATGCCTCCCAAGAATAGCATCGGCCCCATCCCAAAAGCTGAAATGCCCGTCGAGATCCACACCGATGGCTAGGCATGGAGAGTTATGCATGCCTCTCCCTCCTGATGCCTCCCGCTGGCTACGGAGCTGTCGGGATGCACAGCTTTTGAGGCAAAGCGAGAGGGCTCGCTACCGCTGCATGTTGATGCCATGCAAGGCCTACGGAAATCAATGCTAGGCAAGGGCCCTCAATCCTGAAAATGGTCAGTGTCGATAGGCCTCGGTGCCTCCCAAGAGCAATACGGCCCACACACCGAAAGCTCGGCTTGCCTCTGGAGATCGGCAGCTCCCGCTGCCTATCGATAGGCATTGATATCCATCGGCAGCAATATTATGGATGCCGATGGATATCGATGGCTATCGATAGGTGTGGAATTGGACAGGCTTCGATGCCCCTCGAGACCGAGAGGTATCGATGGTGAGACTCCTTGGATGCTTCCCAAGAAGAGGATCGGCCCCGTGCCAAAAGCAAAAATGCCCGTGGAGATCCACACGTAGCCCTAGTCATGGAGAGTTAAGCACGCCTCTCCCTCTTGATGCCTCCCGCTGGCTACGGAGCTGTCGAATCCAAAGCTTTTGAGGCAGAGTCAGAGGGCTCGCTATCTCTGCATGTTTTTGATATGTGATGCCTATGGAATTCAAAGCTCCGGAAGGGCCCTCAATCCTGAAAATGGTCAGTGTCGATAGGCCTCGGTGCCTCCCAAGAGCAACACGGCCCACACACCGAAAGCTCGGCTTGCCTCTGGAGACGGGCAGCTCCCGCTGCCTATCGATAGGCATCGATATCCATCGGCAGCAATATTCTGGATGCCGATGGATATTGATGTCTTTCGGTAGGTGTGGAATTGGACAGGCTTCAATGCCCCTTGAGACCGAGAGGTATGGATGGTGAGACTCCTTGGATGCTTCCCTAGAATAGGATCGGCCCCCTGCCAAAAGCTAAAATGCCCGTCGAGATCCACACGTAATGCTAGAAATGGAGAATTAGGCACGCCTCTCCCTCTTGATGCCTCCCCCTGGCTACGGAGCTGTCGAGATGCACAGCTTTTGAGGCAGAGCCTGAGGGCTTGCTATCTCTGCATTTTGCTGCCGTGCAAGGCCTACGGATGTCAATGCTAGGCAGGGGCCCTCAATCGCAAAAATGGTCAGTCTCAATAGGCCTCGGTGCCTCCCAAGAGCAACACGGCCCACACACCGAAAGTTCTGCATGCCTCCGGAGATGGGCAGCTCCCGCTGCCTATCGATAGACATCGATATCCATCGGCAGCAATATTATGGATGCCGATGGATATCGATGGCTATCGATAGGTGTGGAATTGGACAGGCTTCGATGCCCCTCAAGACAAAGAGGGATCGATGGCGAGACTCCTTGGATGCCTCCCAAGAATAGGATCGGCCCCCTGCCAAAAGCTAAAATGCCCGTGGAGATCCACACCGATCGGTAGGCATGGAGAGTTTTGCATGTCTCTCCCTCTTGATGCCTCCCCCTGGCTACGGAGCTGTCGGGATGCACAGCTTTTGAGGCAGAGCGAGAGGGCTTGCTACCTCTGCATGTTGATGCCATGCAAGGCCTACGGATGTCAATGCTAGGCAAGGGTCCGCTGGCTCAAAAATGGTCAGTGTCGATAGGCCTCGGTGCCTCCCAAGAGCAACACGGTCCACACACCGAAAGCTCGTCTTGCCTCTGGAGATGGGCAGCTCCCGCTGCCTATTGATAGGCATCGATATCCATTGGCAGCAATATTCTGGATGCCGATGGATATCGATGGCTATCGATAGGTGTGGAATTGGACAGGCTTCAATGCCCCTCGAGACCGAGAGGTATCGATGGCGAGACTCCTTGGATGCCTCCCAAGAATAGCATCGGCCCCATCCCAAAAGCTAAAATGCCCGTCGAGATCCACACCGATCGCTAGGCATGGAGAGTTATGCACGCCTCTCCCTCTTGATGCCTGCCCCTGGCTACGGAGCTGTCGAGATGCACAGCTTTTGAGGCAGAGCGAGAGGGCTTGCTACCTCTGCATGTTGATGCCATGCAAGGCCTACGGATGTCAGTGCTCCATAAGGGCCCCCAATCCCCAAAATGGTCAGTGTCGATAGGCCTCGGTGCCTCCCAAGAGCAACACGGCCCACACACCGAAAGCTCGGCTTGCCTCTGGAGATGGGCAGCTCCCGCTGCCTATCGATAGGCATCGATATCCATTGGCAGCAATACTATCGATGCCGATGGATATCGATGCCTATCGACAGGTGTGGAATTGGACAGGCTTCGATGCCCCTCGAGACCGAGAGGTATCGATGGCGAGACTCCTTGGATGCCTCCCAAGAATAGCATCGGCCCCCTGCCAAAAGCTAAAATGCCCGTCGAGATCCACAGCGATGGCTAGGCATGGAGAGTTATGCACGCCTCTCCCTCTTGATGCCTGCCCCTGGCTACGGAGCTGTCGGGATGCACAGCTTTTGAGGCAGAGCGAGATGGCTTGCTACCTCTGCATGTTGATGCCATGCAAGGCCTACGGAAATCAATGCTAGGCAAGGGTCCGCAGTCCCAAAAATGGTCAGTGTCGATAGGCCTCGGTGCCTCCCAAGAGCAACACGGCCCACACACCGAAAGCTCGGCTTGCCTCTGGAGATGGGCACCTCCCGCTGCCTATCGATAGGCATCGATATCCATCGGCAGCAATATTATGGATGCCGATGGATATCGATGGCTATCGATAGGTGTGGAATTGGACAGGCTTCGATGCCCCTCGAGACCGAGAGGTATCGATGGTGAGACTGCTTGGATGCTTCCCAAGAAGAGGGTCGGCCCCCTGCCAAAAGCAAAAATGCCCGTGGAGATCCACACGTAGCCCTAGTCATGGAGAGTTAAGCACGCCTCTCCCTCTTGATGCTTCCCGCTGGCTACGGAGCTGTCGTTTCCAAAGCTTTTGAGGCAGAGTCAGAGGGCTCGCTATCTCTGCATGTTTTTGATATGTGATGCCTATGGAATTCAAAGCTCCGGAAGGGCCCTCAATCCTGAAAATGGTCAGTGTCGATAGGCCTCGGTGCCTCCCAAGAGCAACACGGCCCACACACCGAAAGCTCGGCTTGCCTCTGGAGATCGGCAGCTCCTGCTGCCTACCGATAGACATCGATATCCATCGGCAGCAATATTATGGATGCCGATGGATATCGATGGCTATCGGTAGGTGTGGAATTGGACAGGCTTCGATGCCCCTCAAGACAAAGAGGTATCGATGGCGAGACTCCTTGGATGCTTCCCTAGAATAGGATCGGCCCCGTGCCAAAAGCAAAAATGCCCGTGGAGATCCACACGTAGCCCTAGTCATGGAGAGTTAAGCACGCCGCTCCCTCTTGATGCCTCCCGCTGGCTACGGAGCTGTCGAATCCAAAGCTTTTGAGGCAGAGTCAGAAGGCTCGCTATCTCTGCATGTTTTTGATATGTGATGCCTATGGAATTCAAAGCTCCGGAAGGGCCCTCAATCCTGAAAATGGTCAGTGTCGATAGGCCTCGGTGCCTCCCAAGAGCAACACGGCCCACACACCGAAAGCTCGGCTTGCCTCTGGAGACGGGCAGCTCCCGCTGCCTATCGATAGGCATCGATATCCATCGGCAGCAATATTATGGATGCCGATGGATATTGATGTCTTTCGGTAGGTGTGGAATTGGACAGGCTTCAATGCCCCTCGAGACCGAGAGGTATCGATGGCGAGACTCCTTGGATGCCTCCCAAGAATAGCATCGGCTCCCTGCCAAAAGCTAAAATGCCCATCGAGATCCACACCGATGGCTAGGCATGGAGAGTTATGCATGCCTCTCCCTCTTGATGCCTCCCCCTGGCTATGGAGCTGTCGAGATGCACAGCTTTTGAGGCAGAGCCTGAGGGCTTGCTACGGCTGCATGTTGATGCCATGCAAGGCCTACGGAAATCTATGCTCCATAAGGGCCCTCAATCCCCAAAATGGTCAGTGTCGATAGGCCTCGGTGCCTCCCAAGAGCAACACGGCCCACACACCGAAAGCTCGGCTTGCCTCTGGAGATGGGCAGCTCCCGCTGCCTATCGATAGGCATCGATATCCATCGGCAGCAATATTATGGATGCCGATGGATATCGATGGCTATCGATAGGTGTGGAATTGGACAGGCTTCAATGCCCCTCGAGACCGAGAGGTATCGATGGCGAGACTCCTTGGATGCCTCCCAAGAATAGCATCGGCCCCATCCCAAAAGCTGAAATGCCCGTCGAGATCCACACCGATGGCTAGGCATGGAGAGTTATGCACGCCTCTCCCTCCTGATGCCTCCCGCTGGCTACGGAGCTGTCGGGATGCACAGCTTTTGAGGCAGAGCGAGAGGGCTCGCTACCTCTGCATGTTGATGCCATGCAAGGCCTACGGAAATCAATGCTAGGCAAGGGCCCTCAAACGCAAAAATGGTCAGTCTCAATAGGCCTCGGTGCCTCCCAAGAGCAATACGGCCCACACACCGAAAGCTCGGCTTGCCTCTGGAGATGGGCAGCTCCCGCTGCCTATCGATAGACATCGATATCCATCGGCAGCAATATTCTGGATGCCGATGGATATCGATGGCTATCGATAGGTGTGGAATTGGACAGGCTTCAATGCCCCTCGAGACCGAGAGGTATCGATGGTGAGACTCCTTGGATGCTTCCCAAGAATAGCATCGGCCCCCTGCCAAAAGCTGAAATGCCCGTCGAGATCCACACCGATCGCTAGGCATGGAGAGTTATGCACGCCTCTCCGTCCTGATGCCTGCCCCTGGCTACGGAGCTGTCGAGATGCACAGCTTTTGAGGCAGAGCGAGAGGGCTTGCTACCTCTGCATGTTGATGCCATGCAAGGCCTACGGAAATCAATGCTCCATAAAGGCCCCCAATCCCGAAAATGGTCAGTGTCGATAGGCCTCGGTGCCTCCCAAGAGCAACACGGCCCACACACCGAAAGCTCGGCTTGCCTCTGGAGATCGGCAGCTCCCGCTGCCTATCGATAGGCATCGATATCCATTGGCAGCAATACTATCGATGCCGATGGATATCGATGGCTATCGACAGGTGTGGAATTGGACAGGCTTCAATGCCCCTCGAGACCGAGAGGTATCGAAAGTGAGACTCCTTGGATGCCTCCCAAGAATAGCATCGGCCCCCTGCCAAAAGCTGAAATGCCCGTCGAGATCCACAGCGATGGCTAGGCATGGAGAGTTATGCACGCCTCTCCCTCCTGATGCCTCCCCCTGGCTACGGAGCTGTCGGGATGCACAGCTTTTGAGGCAAAGCGAGAGGGCTCGCTACCTCTGCATGTTGATGCCATGCAAGGCCTACGGAAATCAATGCTAGGCAAGGGCCCTCAATCCTGAAAATGGTCAGTGTCGATAGGCCTCGGTGCCTCCCAAGAGCAATACGGCCCACACACCGAAAGCTCGGCTTGCCTCTGGAGATCGGCAGCTCCCGCTGCCTACCGATAGACATCGATATCCATCGGCAGCAATATTATGGATGCCGATGGATATCGATGGCTATCGATAGGTGTGGAATTGGACAGGCTTCGATGGCCCTCGAGACCGAGAGGTATCGATGGCGAGACTCCTTGGATGCCTCCCAAGAATAGCATCGGCCCCATCCCAAAAGCTAAAATGCCCGTCGAGATCCACACCGATCGCTAGGCATGGAGAGTTATGCACGCCTCTCCCTCTTGATGCCTCCCGCTGGCTATGGAGCTGTCGAGATGCACAGCTTTTGAGGCAGAGCCTGAGGGCTTGCTACGGCTGCATGTTGATGCCATGCAAGGCCTACGGAAATCTATGCTCCACAAGGGCCCTCAATCCCCAAAATGGTCAGTGTCGATAGGCCTCGGTGCCTCCCAAGAGCAATACGGCCCACACACCGAAAGCTCGGCTTGCCTCTGCAGATCGGCAGCTCCCGCTGCCTACCGATAGACATCGATATCCATCGGCAGCAATATTATGGATGCCGATGGATATCGATGGCTATCGGTAGGTGTGGAATTGGACAGGCTTCGATGCCCCTCGAGACCGAGAGGTATCGATGGTGAGACTCCTTGGATGCTTCCCAAGAAGAGGATCGGCCCCGTGCCAAAAGCAAAAATGCCCGTGGAGATCCACACGTAGCCCTAGTCATGGAGAGTTAAGCACGCCTCTCCCTCTTGATGCCTCCCGCTGGCTACGGAGCTGTCGAATCCAAAGCTTTTGAGGCAGAGTCAGAGGGCTCGCTATCTCTGCATGTTTTTGATATGTGATGCCTATGGAATTCAAAGCTCCGGAAGGGCCCTCAATCCTGAAAATGGTCAGTGTCGATAGGCCTCGGTGCCTCCCAAGAGCAACACGGCCCACACACCGAAAGCTCGGCTTGCCTCTGGAGACGGGCAGCTCCCGCTGCCTATCGATAGGCATCGATATCCATCGGCAGCAATATTATGGATGCCGATGGATATTGATGTCTTTCGGTAGGTGTGGAATTGGACAGGCTTCAATGCCCCTTGAGACCGAGAGGTATGGATGGTGAGACTCCTTGGATGCTTCCCTAGAATAGGATCGGCCCCCTGCCAAAAGCTAAAATGCCCGTCGAGATCCACACGTAATGCTAGAAATGGAGAATTAGGCACGCCTCTCCCTCTTGATGCCTCCCGCTGGCTACGGAGCTGTCGAGATGCACAGCTTTTGAGGCAGAGCCTGAGGGCTTGCTATCTCTGCATTTTGCTGCCGTGCAAGGCCTACGGATGTCAATGCTAGGCAGGGGCCCTCAATCGCAAAAATGGTCAGTCTCAATAGGCCTCGGTGCCTCCCAAGAGCAACACGGCCCACACACCGAAAGCTCTGCATGCCTCCGGAGATGGGCAGCTCCCGCTGCCTATCGATAGGCATCGATATCCATCGGCAGCAATATTATGGATGCCGATGGATATCGATGCCTATCGATAGGTGTGGAATTGGACAGGCTTCGATGCCCCTCAAGACAAAGAGGGATCGATGGCGAGACTCCTTGGATGCCTCCCAAGAATAGCATCGGCCCCCTGCCAAAAGCTAAAATGCCCGTGGAGATCCACACCGATCGGTAGGCATGGAGAGTTTTGCATGTCTCTCCCTCTTGATGCCTCCCCCTGGCTACGGAGCTGTCGGGATGCACAGCTTTTGAGGCAGAGCGAGAGGGCTTGCTACCTCTGCATGTTGATGCCATGGAAGGCCTACGGATGTCAATGCTAGGCAAGGGTCCGCTGGCTCAAAAATGGTCAGTGTCGATAGGCCTCGGTGCCTCCCAAGAGCAACACGGCCCACACACCGAAAGCTCGGCTTGCCTCTGGAGATGGGCAGCTCCCGCTGCCTATTGATAGGCATCGATATCCATTGGCAGCAATATTCTGGATGCCGATGGATATCGATGCCTATCGATAGGTGTGGAATTGGACAGGCTTCGATGCCCCTCAAGACAAAGAGGTATCGATGGCGAGACTCCTTGGATGCTTCCCTAGAATAGGATCGGCTCCCTGCCAAATGCTGAAATGCCTGTCGAGATCCACACGTAACGCTAGAAATGGAGAATTAGGCACGCCTCTCCCTCTTGATGCCTGCCCCTGGCTACGGAGCTGTCGAGATGCACAGCTTTTGAGGCAGAGCCTGAGGGCTTGCCACGGCTGCATGTTGATGCCATGCAAGGCCTACGGAAATCTATGCTCCATAAGGGCCCTCAATCCCAAAAATGGTCAGTGTCGATAGGCCTCGGTGCCTCCCAAGAGCAACACGGCCCACACACCAAAAGCTCGGCTTGCCTCTGGAGATGGGCAGCTCCCGCTGCCTATCGATAGGCATCGATATCCATCGGCAGCAATATTCTGGATGCCGATGGATATCGATGGCTATCGATAGGTGTGGAATTGGACAGGCTTCGATGCCCCTCAAGACAAAGAGGGATCGATGGCGAGACTCCTTGGATGCCTCCCAAGAATAGCATCGGCCCCATCCCAAAAGCTAAAATGCCCGTCGAGATCCACAGCGATGGCTAGTCATGGAGAGTTATGCACGCCTCTCCCTCCTGATGCCTCCCCCTGGCTACGGAGCTGTCGGGATGCACAGCTTTTGAGGCAAAGCGAGAGGGCTCGCTACCTCTGCATGTTCATGCCATGCAAGGCCTACGGAAATCAATGCTAGGCAAGGGCCCTCAATCCTGAAAATGGTCAGTGTCGATAGGCCTCGGTGCCTCCCAAGAGCAATACGGCCCACACACCGAAACCTCAGCTTGCCTCTGGAGATCGGCAGCTCCCGCTGCCTACCGATAGACATCGATATCCATCGGCAGCAATATTATGGATGCCGATGGATATCGATGGCTATCGGTAGGTGTGGAATTGGACAGGCTTCAATGCCCCTCGAGACCGAGAGGTATCGATGGCGAGACTCCTTGGATGCCTCCCAAGAATAGCATCGGCCCCATCCCAAAAGCTAAAATGCCCGTCGAGATCCACACCGATCGCTAGGCATGGAGAGTTATGCACGCCTCTCCGTCCTGATGCCTCCCGCTGGCTATGGAGCTGTCGAGATGCACAGCTTTTGAGGCAGAGCCTGAGGGCTTGCTACGGCTGCATGTTGATGCCATGCAAGGCCTACGGAAATCTATGCTCCACAAGGGCCCTCAATCCCCAAAATGGTCAGTGTCGATAGGCCTCGGTGCCTCCCAAGAGCAACACGGCCCACACACCGAAAGCTCGGCTTGCCTCTGGAGATGGGCAGCTCCCGCTGCCTATCGATAGGCATCGATATCCATCGGCAGCAATATTCTGGATGCCGATGGATATTGATGGCTATCGATAGGTGTGGAATTGGACAGGCTTCAATGCCCCTCGAGACCGAGAGGTATCGATGGCGAGACTCCTTGGATGCCTCCCAAGAATAGCATCGGCCCCATCCCAAAAGCTGAAATGCCCGTCGAGATCCACACCGATCGCTAGGCATGGAGAGTTATGCACGCCTCTCCCTCCTGATGCCTCCCCCTGGCTACGGAGCTGTCGGGATGCACAGCTTTTGAGGCAAAGCGAGAGGGCTCGCTACCTCTGCATGTTCATGCCATGCAAGGCCTACGGAAATCAATGCTAGGCAAGGGCCCTCAATCCTGAAAATGGTCAGTGTCGATAGGCCTCGGTGCCTCCCAAGAGCAATACGGCCCACACACCGAAAGCTCGGCTTGCCTCTGCAGATCGGCAGCTCCCGCTGCCTACCGATAGACATCGATATCCATCGGCAGCAATATTATGGATGCCGATGGATATCGATGGCTATCGGTAGGTGTGGAATTGGACAGGCTTCGATGCCCCTCGAGACCGAGAGGTATCGATGGTGAGACTCCTTGGATGCTTCCCAAGAAGAGGATCGGCCCCGTGCCAAAAGCAAAAATGCCCGTGGAGATCCACACGTAGCCCTAGTCATGGAGAGTTAAGCACGCCTCTCCCTCTTGATGCCTCCCGCTGGCTACGGAGCTGTCGAATCCAAAGCTTTTGAGGCAGAGTCAGAGGGCTCGCTATCTCTGCATGTTTTTGATATGTGATGCCTATGGAATTCAAAGCTCCGGAAGGGCCCTCAATCCTGAAAATGGTCAGTGTCGATAGGCCTCGGTGCCTCCCAAGAGCAACACGGCCCACACACCGAAAGCTCGGCTTGCCTCTGGAGACGGGCAGCTCCCGCTGCCTATCGATAGGCATCGATATCCATCGGCAGCAATATTATGGATGCCGATGGATATTGATGTCTTTCGGTAGGTGTGGAATTGGACAGGCTTCAATGCCCCTTGAGACCGAGAGGTATGGATGGTGAGACTCCTTGGATGCTTCCCTAGAATAGGATCGGCCCCCTGCCAAAAGCTAAAATGCCCGTCGAGATCCACACGTAATGCTAGAAATGGAGAATTAGGCACGCCTCTCCCTCTTGATGCCTCCCGCTGGCTACGGAGCTGTCGAGATGCACAGCTTTTGAGGCAGAGCCTGAGGGCTTGCTATCTCTGCATTTTGCTGCCGTGCAAGGCCAACGGATGTCAGTGCTAGGCAGGGGCCCTCAATCGCAAAAATGGTCAGTCTCAATAGGCCTCGGTGCCTCCCAAGAGCAACACGGCCCACACACCGAAAGGTCTGCATGCCTCCGGAGATGGGCAGCTCCCGCTGCCTATCGATAGGCATCGATATCCATCGGCAGCAATATTATGGATGCCGATGGATATCGATGCCTATCGATAGGTGTGGAATTGGACAGGCTTCGATGCCCCTCAAGACAAAGAGGGATCGATGGCGAGACTCCTTGGATGCCTCCCAAGAATAGCATCGGCCCCATCCCAAAAGCTAAAATGCCCGTCGAGATCCACACCGATCGGTAGGCATGGAGAGTTTTGCATGCCTCTCCCTCTTGATGCCTCCCCCTGGCTACGGAGCTGTCGAGATGCACAGCTTTTGAGGCAGAGCGAGAGGGCTTGCTACCGCTGCATGTTGATGCCATGCAAGGCCTACGGAAATCAATGCTAGGCAAGGGCCCTCAATCCTGAAAATGGTCAGTGTCGATAGGCCTCGGTGCCTCCCAAGAGCAACACGGCCCACACACCGAAAGCTCTGCATGCCTCCGGAGATGGGCAGCTCCCGCTGCCTATCGATAGGCATCGATATCCATCGGCAGCAATATTATGGATGCCGATGGATATCGATGGCTATCGATAGGTGTGGAATTGGACAGGCTTCGATGCCCCTCAAGACAAAGAGGGATCGATGGCGAGACTCCTTGGATGCCTCCCAAGAATAGGATCGGCCGCCTGCCAAAAGCTAAAATGCCCGTGGAGATCCACACCGATCGGTAGGCATGGAGAGTTTTGCATGTCTCTCCCTCTTGATGCCTCCCCCTGGCTACGGAGCTGTCGGGATGCACAGCTTTTGAGGCAGAGCGAGAGGGCTTGCTACCTCTGCATGTTGATGCCATGGAAGGCCTACGGATGTCAATGCTAGGCAAGGGTCCGCTGGCTCAAAAATGGTCAGTGTCGATAGGCCTCGGTGCCTCCCAAGAGCAACACGGCCCACACACCGAAAGCTCGGCTTGCCTCTGGAGATGGGCAGCTCCCGCTGCCTATTGATAGGCATCGATATCCATTGGCAGCAATATTCTGGATGCCGATGGATATCGATGGCTATCGATAGGTGTGGAATTGGACAGGCTTCGATGCCCCTCAAGACAAAGAGGTATCGATGGCGAGACTCCTTGGATGCTTCCCTAGAATAGGATCGGCTCCCTGCCAAATGCTGAAATGCCTGTCGAGATCCACACGTAACGCTAGAAATGGAGAATTAGGCACGCCTCTCCCTCTTGATGCCTCCCCCTGGCTACGGAGCTGTCGAGATGCACAGCTTTTGAGGCAGAGCCTGAGGGCTTGCCACGGCTGCATGTTGATGCCATGCAAGGCCTACGGAAATCAATGCTAGGCAAGGGCCCTCAATCCCAAGAATGGTCAGTGTCAATATGTCTCGGTGCCTCCCAAGAGCAACACGGCCCACACACCGAAACCTCAGCTTGCCTCTGGAGATGGGCAGCTCCCGCTGCCTATCGATAGGCATCGATATCCATCGGCAGCAATATTCTGGATGCCGATGGATATCGATGGCTATCGATAGGTGTGGATTTGGACAGGCTTCGATGCCCCTCGAGACCGAGAGGTATCGATGGCGAGACTCCTTGGATGCCTCCCAAGAATAGCATCGGCCCCATCCCAAAAGCTGAAATGCCCGTCGAGATCCACACCGATCGCTAGGCATGGAGAGTTATGCACGCCTCTCCCTCCTGATGCCTCCCCCTGGCTACGGAGCTGTCGGGATGCACAGCTTTTGAGGCAAAGCGAGAGGGCTCGCTACCTCTGCATGTTCATGCCATGCAAGGCCTACGGAAATCAATGCTAGGCAAGGGCCCTCAATCCTGAAAATGGTCAGTGTCGATAGGCCTCGGTGCCTCCCAAGAGCAATACGGCCCACACACCGAAACCTCAGCTTGCCTCTGGAGATCGGCAGCTCCCGCTGCCTACCGATAGACATCGATATCCATCGGCAGCAATATTATGGATGCCGATGGATATCGATGGCTATCGGTAGGTGTGGAATTGGACAGGCTTCGATGCCCCTCGAGACCGAGAGGTATCGATGGTGAGACTCCTTGGATGCTTCCCAAGAAGAGGATCGGCCCCGTGCCAAAAGCAAAAATGCCCGTGGAGATCCACACGTAGCCCTAGTCATGGAGAGTTAAGCACGCCTCTCCCTCTTGATGCCTCCCGCTGGCTACGGAGCTGTCGAATCCAAAGCTTTTGAGGCAGAGTCAGAAGGCTCGCTATCTCTGCATGTTTTTGATATGTGATGCCTATGGAATTCAAAGCTCCGGAAGGGCCCTCAATCCTGAAAATGGTCAGTGTCGATAGGCCTCGGTGCCTCCCAAGAGCAACACGGCCCACACACCGAAAGCTCGGCTTGCCTCTGGAGACGGGCAGCTCCCGCTGCCTATCGATAGGCATCGATATCCATCGGCAGCAATATTATGGATGCCGATGGATATTGATGTCTTTCGGTAGGTGTGGAATTGGACAGGCTTCAATGCCCCTTGAGACCGAGAGGTATGGATGGTGAGACTCCTTGGATGCTTCCCTAGAATAGGATCGGCCCCCTGCCAAAAGCTAAAATGCCCGTCGAGATCCACACGTAATGCTAGAAATGGAGAATTAGGCACGCCTCTCCCTCTTGATGCCTCCCGCTGGCTACGGAGCTGTCGAGATGCACAGCTTTTGAGGCAGAGCCTGAGGGCTTGCTATCTCTGCATTTTGCTGCCGTGCAAGGCCAACGGATGTCAATGCTAGGCAGGGGCCCTCAATCGCAAAAATGGTCAGTCTCAATAGGCCTCGGTGCCTCCCAAGAGCAACACGGCCCACACACCGAAAGCTCTGCATGCCTCCGGAGATGGGCAGCTCCCGCTGCCTATCGATAGGCATCGATATCCATCGGCAGCAATATTATGGATGCCGATGGATATCGATGCCTATCGATAGGTGTGGAATTGGACAGGCTTCGATGCCCCTCAAGACAAAGAGGGATCGATGGCGAGACTCCTTGGATGCCTCCCAAGAGTAGCATCGGCCCCATCCCAAAAGCTAAAATGCCCGTCGAGATCCACACCGATCGGTAGGCATGGAGAGTTTTGCATGCCTCTCCCTCTTGATGCCTCCCCCTGGCTACGGAGCTGTCGAGATGCACAGCTTTTGAGGCAGAGCGAGAGGGCTTGCTACCGCTGCATGTTGATGCCATGCAAGGCCTACGGAAATCAATGCTAGGCAAGGGCCCTCAATCCTGAAAATGGTCAGTGTCGATAGGCCTCGGTGCCTCCCAAGAGCAACACGGCCCACACACCGAAAGCTCTGCATGCCTCCGGAGATGGGCAGCTCCCGCTGCCTATCGATAGGCATCGATATCCATCGGCAGCAATATTATGGATGCCGATGGATATCGATGGCTATCGATAGGTGTGGAATTGGACAGGCTTCGATGCCCCTCAAGACAAAGAGGGATCGATGGCGAGACTCCTTGGATGCCTCCCAAGAATAGGATCGGCCCCCTGCCAAAAGCTAAAATGCCCGTGGAGATCCACACCGATCGGTAGGCATGGAGAGTTTTGCATGTCTCTCCCTCTTGATGCCTCCCCCTGGCTACGGAGCTGTCGGGATGCACAGCTTTTGAGGCAGAGCGAGAGGGCTTGCTACCTCTGCATGTTGATGCCATGGAAGGCCTACGGATGTCAATGCTAGGCAAGGGTCCGCTGGCTCAAAAATGGTCAGTGTCGATAGGCCTCGGTGCCTCCCAAGAGCAACACGGCCCACACACCGAAAGCTCGTCTTGCCTCTGGAGATGGGCAGCTCCCGCTGCCTATTGATAGGCATCGATATCCATTGGCAGCAATATTCTGGATGCCGATGGATATCGATGGCTATCGATAGGTGTGGAATTGGACAGGCTTCGATGCCCCTCAAGACAAAGAGGTATCGATGGCGAGACTCCTTGGATGCTTCCCTAGAATAGGATCGGCTCCCTGCCAAATGCTGAAATGCCTGTCGAGATCCACACGTAACGCTAGAAATGGAGAATTAGGCACGCCTCTCCCTCTTGATGCCTCCCCCTGGCTACGGAGCTGTCGAGATGCACAGCTTTTGAGGCAGAGCCTGAGGGCTTGCCACGGCTGCATGTTGATGCCATGCAAGGCCTACGGAAATCAATGCTAGGCAAGGGCCCTCAATCCCAAGAATGGTCAGTGTCAATATGTCTCGGTGCCTCCCAAGAGCAACACGGCCCACACACCGAAACCTCAGCTTGCCTCTGGAGATGGGCAGCTCCCGCTGCCTATCGATAGGCATCGATATCCATCGGCAGCAATATTCTGGATGCCGATGGATATCGATGGCTATCGATAGGTGTGGAATTGGACAGGCTTCGATGCCCCTCGAGACCGAGAGGTATCGATGGTGAGACTCCTTGGATGCTTCCCAAGAAGAGGATCGGCCCCGTGCCAAAAGCAAAAATGCCCGTGGAGATCCACACGTAGCCCTAGTCATGGAGAGTTAAGCACGCCTCTCCCTCTTGATGCCTCCCCCTGGCTACGGAGCTGTCGAATCCAAAGCTTTTGAGGCAGAGTCAGAGGGCTCGCTATCTCTGCATGTTTTTGATATGTGATGCCTATGGAATTCAAAGCTCCGGAAGGGCCCTCAATCCAGAAAATGGTCAGTGTCGATAGGCCTCGGTGCCTCCCAAGAGCAACACGGCCCACACACCGAAAGCTCAGCTTGCCTCTGGAGACGGGCAGCTCCCGCTGCCTATCGATAGGCATCGATATCCATCGGCAGCAATATTCTGGATGCCGATGGATATCGATGCCTATCGATAGGTGTGGAATTGGACAGGCTTCGATGCCCCTCAAGACAAAGAGGGATCGATGGCGAGACTCCTTGGATGCCTCCCAAGAATAGCATCGGCCCCATCCCAAAAGCTAAAATGCCCGTCGAGATCCACAGCGATGGCTAGTCATGGAGAGTTATGCACGCCTCTCCCTCCTGATGCCTCCCCCTGGCTACGGAGCTGTCGGGATGCACAGCTTTTGAGGCAAAGCGAGAGGGCTCGCTACCTCTGCATGTTCATGCCATGCAAGGCCTACGGAAATCAATGCTAGGCAAGGGCCCTCAATCCTGAAAATGGTCAGTGTCGATAGGCCTCGGTGCCTCCCAAGAGCAATACGGCCCACACACCGAAACCTCAGCTTGCCTCTGGAGATCGGCAGCTCCCGCTGCCTACCGATAGACATCGATATCCATCGGCAGCAATATTATGGATGCCGATGGATATCGATGGCTATCGGTAGGTGTGGAATTGGACAGGCTTCAATGCCCCTCGAGACCGAGAGGTATCGATGGCGAGACTCCTTGGATGCCTCCCAAGAATAGCATCGGCCCCATCCCAAAAGCTAAAATGCCCGTCGAGATCCACACCGATCGCTAGGCATGGAGAGTTATGCACGCCTCTCCGTCCTGATGCCTCCCGCTGGCTATGGAGCTGTCGAGATGCACAGCTTTTGAGGCAGAGCCTGAGGGCTTGCTACGGCTGCATGTTGATGCCATGCAAGGCCTACGGAAATCTATGCTCCACAAGGGCCCTCAATCCCCAAAATGGTCAGTGTCGATAGGCCTCGGTGCCTCCCAAGAGCAACACGGCCCACACACCGAAAGCTCGGCTTGCCTCTGGAGATGGGCAGCTCCCGCTGCCTATCGATAGGCATCGATATCCATCGGCAGCAATATTCTGGATGCCGATGGATATCGATGGCTATCGATAGGTGTGGAATTGGACAGGCTTCAATGCCCCTCGAGACCGAGAGGTATCGATGGCGAGACTCCTTGGATGCCTCCCAAGAATAGCATCGGCCCCATCCCAAAAGCTGAAATGCCCGTCGAGATCCACACCGATCGCTAGGCATGGAGAGTTATGCACGCCTCTCCCTCCTGATGCCTCCCCCTGGCTACGGAGCTGTCGGGATGCACAGCTTTTGAGGCAAAGCGAGAGGGCTCGCTACCTCTGCATGTTCATGCCATGCAAGGCCTACGGAAATCAATGCTAGGCAAGGGCCCTCAATCCTGAAAATGGTCAGTGTCGATAGGCCTCGGTGCCTCCCAAGAGCAATACGGCCCACACACCGAAAGCTCGGCTTGCCTCTGCAGATCGGCAGCTCCCGCTGCCTACCGATAGACATCGATATCCATCGGCAGCAATATTATGGATGCCGATGGATATCGATGGCTATCGGTAGGTGTGGAATTGGACAGGCTTCGATGCCCCTCGAGACCGAGAGGTATCGATGGTGAGACTCCTTGGATGCTTCCCAAGAAGAGGATCGGCCCCGTGCCAAAAGCAAAAATGCCCGTGGAGATCCACACGTAGCCCTAGTCATGGAGAGTTAAGCACGCCTCTCCCTCTTGATGCCTCCCGCTGGCTACGGAGCTGTCGAATCCAAAGCTTTTGAGGCAGAGTCAGAGGGCTCGCTATCTCTGCATGTTTTTGATATGTGATGCCTATGGAATTCAAAGCTCCGGAAGGGCCCTCAATCCTGAAAATGGTCAGTGTCGATAGGCCTCGGTGCCTCCCAAGAGCAACACGACCCACACACCGAAAGCTCGGCTTGCCTCTGGAGACGGGCAGCTCCCGCTGCCTATCGATAGGCATCGATATCCATCGGCAGCAATATTATGGATGCCGATGGATATTGATGTCTTTCGGTAGGTGTGGAATTGGACAGGCTTCAATGCCCCTTGAGACCGAGAGGTATGGATGGTGAGACTCCTTGGATGCTTCCCTAGAATAGGATCGGCCCCCTGCCAAAAGCTAAAATGCCCGTCGAGATCCACACGTAATGCTAGAAATGGAGAATTAGGCACGCCTCTCCCTCTTGATGCCTCCCGCTGGCTACGGAGCTGTCGAGATGCACAGCTTTTGAGGCAGAGCCTGAGGGCTTGCTATCTCTGCATTTTGCTGCCGTGCAAGGCCAACGGATGTCAGTGCTAGGCAGGGGCCCTCAATCGCAAAAATGGTCAGTCTCAATAGGCCTCGGTGCCTCCCAAGAGCAACACGGCCCACACACCGAAAGCTCTGCATGCCTCCGGAGATGGGCAGCTCCCGCTGCCTATCGATAGGCATCGATATCCATCGGCAGCAATATTATGGATGCCGATGGATATCGATGCCTATCGATAGGTGTGGAATTGGACAGGCTTCGATGCCCCTCAAGACAAAGAGGGATCGATGGCGAGACTCCTTGGATGCCTCCCAAGAATAGCATCGGCCCCATCCCAAAAGCTAAAATGCCCGTCGAGATCCACACCGATCGGTAGGCATGGAGAGTTTTGCATGCCTCTCCCTCTTGATGCCTCCCCCTGGCTACGGAGCTGTCGAGATGCACAGCTTTTGAGGCAGAGCGAGAGGGCTTGCTACCGCTGCATGTTGATGCCATGCAAGGCCTACGGAAATCAATGCTAGGCAAGGGCCCTCAATCCTGAAAATGGTCAGTGTCGATAGGCCTCGGTGCCTCCCAAGAGCAACACGGCCCACACACCGAAAGCTCTGCATGCCTCCGGAGATGGGCAGCTCCCGCTGCCTATCGATAGGCATCGATATCCATCGGCAGCAATATTATGGATGCCGATGGATATCGATGGCTATCGATAGGTGTGGAATTGGACAGGCTTCGATGCCCCTCAAGACAAAGAGGGATCGATGGCGAGACTCCTTGGATGCCTCCCAAGAATAGGATCGGCCCCCTGCCAAAAGCTAAAATGCCCGTGGAGATCCACACCGATCGGTAGGCATGGAGAGTTTTGCATGTCTCTCCCTCTTGATGCCTCCCCCTGGCTACGGAGCTGTCGGGATGCACAGCTTTTGAGGCAGAGCGAGAGGGCTTGCTACCTCTGCATGTTGATGCCATGGAAGGCCTACGGATGTCAATGCTAGGCAAGGGTCCGCTGGCTCAAAAATGGTCAGTGTCGATAGGCCTCGGTGCCTCCCAAGAGCAACACGGCCCACACACCGAAAGCTCGTCTTGCCTCTGGAGATGGGCAGCTCCCGCTGCCTATTGATAGGCATCGATATCCATTGGCAGCAATATTCTGGATGCCGATGGATATCGATGGCTATCGATAGGTGTGGAATTGGACAGGCTTCGATGCCCCTCAAGACAAAGAGGTATCGATGGCGAGACTCCTTGGATGCTTCCCTAGAATAGGATCGGCTCCCTGCCAAATGCTGAAATGCCTGTCGAGATCCACACGTAACGCTAGAAATGGAGAATTAGGCACGCCTCTCCCTCTTGATGCCTCCCCCTGGCTACGGAGCTGTCGAGATGCACAGCTTTTGAGGCAGAGCCTGAGGGCTTGCCACGGCTGCATGTTGATGCCATGCAAGGCCTACGGAAATCAATGCTAGGCAAGGGCCCTCAATCCCAAGAATGGTCAGTGTCAATATGTCTCGGTGCCTCCCAAGAGCAACACGGCCCACACACCGAAACCTCAGCTTGCCTCTGGAGATGGGCAGCTCCCGCTGCCTATCGATAGGCATCGATATCCATCGGCAGCAATATTCTGGATGCCGATGGATATCGATGGCTATCGATAGGTGTGGAATTGGACAGGCTTCGATGCCCCTCGAGACCGAGAGGTATCGATGGTGAGACTCCTTGGATGCTTCCCAAGAAGAGGATCGGCCCCGTGCCAAAAGCAAAAATGCCCGTGGAGATCCACACGTAGCCCTAGTCATGGAGAGTTAAGCACGCCTCTCCCTCTTGATGCCTCCCCCTGGCTACGGAGCTGTCGAATCCAAAGCTTTTGAGGCAGAGTCAGAGGGCTCGCTATCTCTGCATGTTTTTGATATGTGATGCCTATGGAATTCAAAGCTCCGGAAGGGCCCTCAATCCAGAAAATGGTCAGTGTCGATAGGCCTCGGTGCCTCCCAAGAGCAACACGGCCCACACACCGAAAGCTCAGCTTGCCTCTGGAGACGGGCAGCTCCCGCTGCCTATCGATAGGCATCGATATCCATCGGCAGCAATATTCTGGATGCCGATGGATATCGATGCCTATCGATAGGTGTGGAATTGGACAGGCTTCGATGCCCCTCAAGACAAAGAGGGATCGATGGCGAGACTCCTTGGATGCCTCCCAAGAATAGCATCGGCCCCATCCCAAAAGCTAAAATGCCCGTCGAGATCCACAGCGATGGCTAGTCATGGAGAGTTATGCACGCCTCTCCCTCCTGATGCCTCCCCCTGGCTACGGAGCTGTCGGGATGCACAGCTTTTGAGGCAAAGCGAGAGGGCTCGCTACCTCTGCATGTTCATGCCATGCAAGGCCTACGGAAATCAATGCTAGGCAAGGGCCCTCAATCCTGAAAATGGTCAGTGTCGATAGGCCTCGGTGCCTCCCAAGAGCAATACGGCCCACACACCGAAACCTCAGCTTGCCTCTGGAGATCGGCAGCTCCCGCTGCCTACCGATAGACATCGATATCCATCGGCAGCAATATTATGGATGCCGATGGATATCGATGGCTATCGGTAGGTGTGGAATTGGACAGGCTTCAATGCCCCTCGAGACCGAGAGGTATCGATGGCGAGACTCCTTGGATGCCTCCCAAGAATAGCATCGGCCCCATCCCAAAAGCTAAAATGCCCGTCGAGATCCACACCGATCGCTAGGCATGGAGAGTTATGCACGCCTCTCCGTCCTGATGCCTCCCGCTGGCTATGGAGCTGTCGAGATGCACAGCTTTTGAGGCAGAGCCTGAGGGCTTGCTACGGCTGCATGTTGATGCCATGCAAGGCCTACGGAAATCTATGCTCCACAAGGGCCCTCAATCCCCAAAATGGTCAGTGTCGATAGGCCTCGGTGCCTCCCAAGAGCAACACGGCCCACACACCGAAAGCTCGGCTTGCCTCTGGAGATGGGCAGCTCCCGCTGCCTATCGATAGGCATCGATATCCATCGGCAGCAATATTCTGGATGCCGATGGATATTGATGGCTATCGATAGGTGTGGAATTGGACAGGCTTCAATGCCCCTCGAGACCGAGAGGTATCGATGGCGAGACTCCTTGGATGCCTCCCAAGAATAGCATCGGCCCCATCCCAAAAGCTGAAATGCCCGTCGAGATCCACACCGATCGCTAGGCATGGAGAGTTATGCACGCCTCTCCCTCCTGATGCCTCCCCCTGGCTACGGAGCTGTCGGGATGCACAGCTTTTGAGGCAAAGCGAGAGGGCTCGCTACCTCTGCATGTTCATGCCATGCAAGGCCTACGGAAATCAATGCTAGGCAAGGGCCCTCAATCCTGAAAATGGTCAGTGTCGATAGGCCTCGGTGCCTCCCAAGAGCAATACGGCCCACACACCGAAAGCTCGGCTTGCCTCTGCAGATCGGCAGCTCCCGCTGCCTACCGATAGACATCGATATCCATCGGCAGCAATATTATGGATGCCGATGGATATCGATGGCTATCGGTAGGTGTGGAATTGGACAGGCTTCGATGCCCCTCGAGACCGAGAGGTATCGATGGTGAGACTCCTTGGATGCTTCCCAAGAAGAGGATCGGCCCCGTGCCAAAAGCAAAAATGCCCGTGGAGATCCACACGTAGCCCTAGTCATGGAGAGTTAAGCACGCCTCTCCCTCTTGATGCCTCCCGCTGGCTACGGAGCTGTCGAATCCAAAGCTTTTGAGGCAGAGTCAGAGGGCTCGCTATCTCTGCATGTTTTTGATATGTGATGCCTATGGAATTCAAAGCTCCGGAAGGGCCCTCAATCCTGAAAATGGTCAGTGTCGATAGGCCTCGGTGCCTCCCAAGAGCAACACGACCCACACACCGAAAGCTCGGCTTGCCTCTGGAGACGGGCAGCTCCCGCTGCCTATCGATAGGCATCGATATCCATCGGCAGCAATATTATGGATGCCGATGGATATTGATGTCTTTCGGTAGGTGTGGAATTGGACAGGCTTCAATGCCCCTTGAGACCGAGAGGTATGGATGGTGAGACTCCTTGGATGCTTCCCTAGAATAGGATCGGCCCCCTGCCAAAAGCTAAAATGCCCGTCGAGATCCACACGTAATGCTAGAAATGGAGAATTAGGCACGCCTCTCCCTCTTGATGCCTCCCGCTGGCTACGGAGCTGTCGAGATGCACAGCTTTTGAGGCAGAGCCTGAGGGCTTGCTATCTCTGCATTTTGCTGCCGTGCAAGGCCAACGGATGTCAGTGCTAGGCAGGGGCCCTCAATCGCAAAAATGGTCAGTCTCAATAGGCCTCGGTGCCTCCCAAGAGCAACACGGCCCACACACCGAAAGCTCTGCATGCCTCCGGAGATGGGCAGCTCCCGCTGCCTATCGATAGGCATCGATATCCATCGGCAGCAATATTATGGATGCCGATGGATATCGATGCCTATCGATAGGTGTGGAATTGGACAGGCTTCGATGCCCCTCAAGACAAAGAGGGATCGATGGCGAGACTCCTTGGATGCCTCCCAAGAATAGCATCGGCCCCATCCCAAAAGCTAAAATGCCCGTCGAGATCCACACCGATCGGTAGGCATGGAGAGTTTTGCATGCCTCTCCCTCTTGATGCCTCCCCCTGGCTACGGAGCTGTCGAGATGCACAGCTTTTGAGGCAGAGCGAGAGGGCTTGCTACCGCTGCATGTTGATGCCATGCAAGGCCTACGGAAATCAATGCTAGGCAAGGGCCCTCAATCCTGAAAATGGTCAGTGTCGATAGGCCTCGGTGCCTCCCAAGAGCAACACGGCCCACACACCGAAAGCTCTGCATGCCTCCGGAGATGGGCAGCTCCCGCTGCCTATCGATAGGCATCGATATCCATCGGCAGCAATATTATGGATGCCGATGGATATCGATGGCTATCGATAGGTGTGGAATTGGACAGGCTTCGATGCCCCTCAAGACAAAGAGGGATCGATGGCGAGACTCCTTGGATGCCTCCCAAGAATAGGATCGGCCCCCTGCCAAAAGCTAAAATGCCCGTGGAGATCCACACCGATCGGTAGGCATGGAGAGTTTTGCATGTCTCTCCCTCTTGATGCCTCCCCCTGGCTACGGAGCTGTCGGGATGCACAGCTTTTGAGGCAGAGCGAGAGGGCTTGCTACCTCTGCATGTTGATGCCATGGAAGGCCTACGGATGTCAATGCTAGGCAAGGGTCCGCTGGCTCAAAAATGGTCAGTGTCGATAGGCCTCGGTGCCTCCCAAGAGCAACACGGCCCACACACCGAAAGCTCGTCTTGCCTCTGGAGATGGGCAGCTCCCGCTGCCTATTGATAGGCATCGATATCCATTGGCAGCAATATTCTGGATGCCGATGGATATCGATGGCTATCGATAGGTGTGGAATTGGACAGGCTTCGATGCCCCTCAAGACAAAGAGGTATCGATGGCGAGACTCCTTGGATGCTTCCCTAGAATAGGATCGGCTCCCTGCCAAATGCTGAAATGCCTGTCGAGATCCACACGTAACGCTAGAAATGGAGAATTAGGCACGCCTCTCCCTCTTGATGCCTCCCGCTGGCTACGGAGCTGTCGAGATGCACAGCTTTTGAGGCAGAGCCTGAGGGCTTGCCACGGCTGCATGTTGATGCCATGCAAGGCCTACGGAAATCAATGCTAGGCAAGGGCCCTCAATCCCAAGAATGGTCAGTGTCAATATGTCTCGGTGCCTCCCAAGAGCAACACGGCCCACACACCGAAACCTCAGCTTGCCTCTGGAGATGGGCAGCTCCCGCTGCCTATCGATAGGCATCGATATCCATCGGCAGCAATATTCTGGATGCCGATGGATATCGATGGCTATCGATAGGTGTGGAATTGGACAGGCTTCGATGCCCCTCGAGACCGAGAGGTATCGATGGTGAGACTCCTTGGATGCCTCCCAAGAATAGCATCGGCCCCATCCCAAAAGCTGAAATGCCCGTCGAGATCCACACCGATCGCTAGGCATGGAGAGTTATGCACGCCTCTCCCTCCTGATGCCTCCCCCTGGCTACGGAGCTGTCGGGATGCACAGCTTTTGAGGCAAAGCGAGAGGGCTCGCTACCTCTGCATGTTCATGCCATGCAAGGCCTACGGAAATCAATGCTAGGCAAGGGCCCTCAATCCTGAAAATGGTCAGTGTCGATAGGCCTCGGTGCCTCCCAAGAGCAATACGGCCCACACACCGAAACCTCAGCTTGCCTCTGGAGATCGGCAGCTCCCGCTGCCTACCGATAGACATCGATATCCATCGGCAGCAATATTATGGATGCCGATGGATATCGATGGCTATCGGTAGGTGTGGAATTGGACAGGCTTCGATGCCCCTCGAGACCGAGAGGTATCGATGGTGAGACTCCTTGGATGCTTCCCAAGAAGAGGATCGGCCCCGTGCCAAAAGCAAAAATGCCCGTGGAGATCCACACGTAGCCCTAGTCATGGAGAGTTAAGCACGCCTCTCCCTCTTGATGCCTCCCGCTGGCTACGGAGCTGTCGAATCCAAAGCTTTTGAGGCAGAGTCAGAAGGCTCGCTATCTCTGCATGTTTTTGATATGTGATGCCTATGGAATTCAAAGCTCCGGAAGGGCCCTCAATCCTGAAAATGGTCAGTGTCGATAGGCCTCGGTGCCTCCCAAGAGCAACACGGCCCACACACCGAAAGCTCGGCTTGCCTCTGGAGACGGGCAGCTCCCGCTGCCTATCGATAGGCATCGATATCCATCGGCAGCAATATTATGGATGCCGATGGATATTGATGTCTTTCGGTAGGTGTGGAATTGGACAGGCTTCAATGCCCCTTGAGACCGAGAGGTATGGATGGTGAGACTCCTTGGATGCTTCCCTAGAATAGGATCGGCCCCCTGCCAAAAGCTAAAATGCCCGTCGAGATCCACACGTAATGCTAGAAATGGAGAATTAGGCACGCCTCTCCCTCTTGATGCCTCCCGCTGGCTACGGAGCTGTCGAGATGCACAGCTTTTGAGGCAGAGCCTGAGGGCTTGCTATCTCTGCATTTTGCTGCCGTGCAAGGCCAACGGATGTCAATGCTAGGCAGGGGCCCTCAATCGCAAAAATGGTCAGTCTCAATAGGCCTCGGTGCCTCCCAAGAGCAACACGGCCCACACACCGAAAGCTCTGCATGCCTCCGGAGATGGGCAGCTCCCGCTGCCTATCGATAGGCATCGATATCCATCGGCAGCAATATTATGGATGCCGATGGATATCGATGCCTATCGATAGGTGTGGAATTGGACAGGCTTCGATGCCCCTCAAGACAAAGAGGGATCGATGGCGAGACTCCTTGGATGCCTCCCAAGAGTAGCATCGGCCCCATCCCAAAAGCTAAAATGCCCGTCGAGATCCACACCGATCGGTAGGCATGGAGAGTTTTGCATGCCTCTCCCTCTTGATGCCTCCCCCTGGCTACGGAGCTGTCGAGATGCACAGCTTTTGAGGCAGAGCGAGAGGGCTTGCTACCGCTGCATGTTGATGCCATGCAAGGCCTACGGAAATCAATGCTAGGCAAGGGCCCTCAATCCTGAAAATGGTCAGTGTCGATAGGCCTCGGTGCCTCCCAAGAGCAACACGGCCCACACACCGAAAGCTCTGCATGCCTCCGGAGATGGGCAGCTCCCGCTGCCTATCGATAGGCATCGATATCCATCGGCAGCAATATTATGGATGCCGATGGATATCGATGGCTATCGATAGGTGTGGAATTGGACAGGCTTCGATGCCCCTCAAGACAAAGAGGGATCGATGGCGAGACTCCTTGGATGCCTCCCAAGAATAGGATCGGCCCCCTGCCAAAAGCTAAAATGCCCGTGGAGATCCACACCGATCGGTAGGCATGGAGAGTTTTGCATGTCTCTCCCTCTTGATGCCTCCCCCTGGCTACGGAGCTGTCGGGATGCACAGCTTTTGAGGCAGAGCGAGAGGGCTTGCTACCTCTGCATGTTGATGCCATGGAAGGCCTACGGATGTCAATGCTAGGCAAGGGTCCGCTGGCTCAAAAATGGTCAGTGTCGATAGGCCTCGGTGCCTCCCAAGAGCAACACGGCCCACACACCGAAAGCTCGTCTTGCCTCTGGAGATGGGCAGCTCTTGCTGCCTATTGATAGGCATCGATATCCATTGGCAGCAATATTCTGGATGCCGATGGATATCGATGGCTATCGATAGGTGTGGAATTGGACAGGCTTCGATGCCCCTCAAGACAAAGAGGTATCGATGGCGAGACTCCTTGGATGCTTCCCTAGAATAGGATCGGCTCCCTGCCAAATGCTGAAATGCCTGTCGAGATCCACACGTAACGCTAGAAATGGAGAATTAGGCACGCCTCTCCCTCTTGATGCCTCCCCCTGGCTACGGAGCTGTCGAGATGCACAGCTTTTGAGGCAGAGCCTGAGGGCTTGCCACGGCTGCATGTTGATGCCATGCAAGGCCTACGGAAATCAATGCTAGGCAAGGGCCCTCAATCCCAAGAATGGTCAGTGTCAATATGTCTCGGTGCCTCCCAAGAGCAACACGGCCCACACACCGAAACCTCAGCTTGCCTCTGGAGATGGGCAGCTCCCGCTGCCTATCGATAGGCATCGATATCCATCGGCAGCAATATTCTGGATGCCGATGGATATCGATGGCTATCGATAGGTGTGGAATTGGACAGGCTTCGATGCCCCTCGAGACCGAGAGGTATCGATGGTGAGACTCCTTGGATGCTTCCCAAGAAGAGGATCGGCCCCGTGCCAAAAGCAAAAATGCCCGTGGAGATCCACACGTAGCCCTAGTCATGGAGAGTTAAGCACGCCTCTCCCTCTTGATGCCTCCCCCTGGCTACGGAGCTGTCGAATCCAAAGCTTTTGAGGCAGAGTCAGAGGGCTCGCTATCTCTGCATGTTTTTGATATGTGATGCCTATGGAATTCAAAGCTCCGGAAGGGCCCTCAATCCAGAAAATGGTCAGTGTCGATAGGCCTCGGTGCCTCCCAAGAGCAACACGGCCCACACACCGAAAGCTCAGCTTGCCTCTGGAGACGGGCAGCTCCCGCTGCCTATCGATAGGCATCGATATCCATCGGCAGCAATATTCTGGATGCCGATGGATATCGATGGCTATCGATAGGTGTGGAATTGGACAGGCTTTGATGCCCCTCGAGACAAAGAGTTATCGATGGCGAGACTCCTTGGATGCCTCCCAAGAATAGCATCGGCCCCATCCCAAAAGCTAAAATGCCCGTCGAGATCCACACCGATCGCTAGGCATGGAGAGTTATGCACGCCTCTCCCTCTTGATGCCTCCCCCTGGCTATGGAGCTGTCGAGATGCACAGCTTTTGAGGCAGAGCCTGAGGGCTTGCTACGGCTGCATGTTGATGCCATGCAAGGCCTACGGATATCTATGCTCCATAAGGGCCCTCAATCCCCAAAATGGTCAGTGTCGACAGGCCTCGGTGCCTCCCAAGAGCAACACGGCCCACACACCGAAAGCTCGACTTGCCTCTGGAGATGGGCAGCTCCCGCTGCCTATCGATAGGCATCGATATCCATCGGCAGCAATACTATCGATGCCGATGGATATTGATGGCTATTGATAGGTGTGGAATTGGACATGCTTCAATGCCCCTCGAGACAAAGAGGTAGCGATGGCGAGACTCCTTGGATGCCTCCCAAGAATAGCATCGGCCCCATCCCAAAAGCTAAAATGCCCGTCGAGATCCACACCGATGGCTAGGCATGGAGAGTTATGCATGCCTCTCCCTCCTGATGCCTCCCGCTGGCTACGGAGCTGTCGAATCCAAAGCTTTTGAGGCAGAGTCAGAGGGCTCGCTATCTCTGCATGTTTTTGATATGTGATGCCTATGGAATTCAAAGCTCCGGAAGGGCCCTCAATCCTGAAAATGGTCAGTGTCGATAGGCCTCGGTGCCTCCCAAGAGCAACACGGCCCACACACCGAAAGCTCGGCTTGCCTCTGGAGACGGGCAGCTCCCGCTGCCTATCGATAGGCATCGATATCCATCGGCAGCAATACTATCGATGCCGATGGATATCGATGCCTATCGACAGGTGTGGAATTGGACAGGCTTCGATGCCCCTCGAGACCGAGAGGTATCGATGGTGAGACTCCTTGGATGCCTCCCAAGAATAGGATCGGCCCCCTGCCAAAAGGAAAAATGCCCGTCGAGATCCACACCGATCACTAGGCATGGAGAGTTATGCATGCCTCTCCCTCTTGATGCCTGCCCCTGGCTATGGAGCTGTCGGGATGCACAGCTTTTGAGGCAGAGCGAGAGGGCTTGCTACCTCTGCATGCTGATGCCATGCAAGGCCTACGGAAATCAATGCTCCATAAGGGCCCCCAATCCCGAAAATGGTCAGTGTCGATAGGCCTCGGTGCCTCCCAAGAGCAACACGGCCCACACACCGAAAGCTCGGCTTGCCTCTGGAGATGGGCAGCTCCCGCTGCCTATCGATAGGCATCGATATCCATCGGCAGCAATATTATGGATGCCGATGGATATCGATGGCTATCGATAGGTGTGGAATTGGACAGGCTTCGATGCCCCTCGAGACCGAGAGGTATCGATGGTGAGACTGCTTGGATGCTTCCCAAGAAGAGGGTCGGCCCCCTGCCAAAAGGAAAAATGCCCGTGGAGATCCACACGTAGCCCTAGTCATGGAGAGTTAAGCACGCCTCTCCCTCTTGATGCTTCCCGCTGGCTACGGAGCTGTCGTTTCCAAAGCTTTTGAGGCAGAGCCTGAGGGCTTGCTACGGCTGCATGTTGATGCCATGCAAGGCCTACGGAAATCAATGCTCCATAAGGCCCTCAATCCCGAAAATGGTCAGTGTCGATAGGCCTCGGTGCCTCCCAAGAGCAACACGGCCCACACACCGAAAGCTCGGCTTGCCTCTGGAGATCGGCAGCTCCCGCTGCCTACCGATAGACATCGATATCCATCGGCAGCAATATTATGGATGCCGATGGATATCGATGGCTATCGGTAGGTGTGGAATTGGACAGGCTTCGATGCCCCTCAAGACAAAGAGGTATCGATGGCGAGACTCCTTGGATGCTTCCCTAGAATAGGATCGGCCCCGTGCCAAAAGCAAAAATGCCCGTGGAGATCCACACGTAGCCCTAGTCATGGAGAGTTAAGCACGCCTCTCCCTCTTGATGCCTCCCGCTGGCTACGGAGCTGTCGAATCCAAAGCTTTTGAGGCAGAGTCAGAGGGCTCGCTATCTCTGCATGTTTTTGATATGTGATGCCTATGGAATTCAAAGCTCCGGAAGGGCCCTCAATCCCGAAAATGGTCAGTGTCGATAGGCCTCGGTGCCTCCCAAGAGCAACACGGCCCACACACCGAAAGCTCGGCTTGCCTCTGGAGACGGGCAGCTCCCGCTGCCTATCGATAGGCATCGATATCCATCGGCAGCAATATTATGGATGCCGATGGATATTGATGTGTTTCGGTAGGTGTGGAATTGGACAGGCTTCAATGCCCCTTGAGACCGAGAGGTATCGATGGTGAGACTCCTTGGATGCTTCCCTAGAATAGGATCGGCCCCCTGCCAAAAGCTAAAATGCCCGTCGAGATCCACAGCGATGGCTAGGCATGGAGAGTTATGCACGCCTCTCCCTCTTGATGCCTGCCCCTGGCTACGGAGCTGTCGGGATGCACAGCTTTTGAGGCAGAGCGAGAGGGCTTGCTACCTCTGCATGTTGATGCCATGCAAGGCCTACGGAGATCAATGCTAGGCAAGGGTCCGCAGTCCCAAAAATGGTCAGTGTCGATAGGCCTCGGTGCCTCCCAAGAGCAACACGGCCCACACACCAAAAGCTCGGCTTGCCTCTGGAGATGGGCAGCTCCTGCTGCCTATCGATAGGCATCGATATCCATTGGCAGCAATATTCTGGATGCCGATGGATATCGATGGCTATCGATAGGTGTGGAATTGGACAGGCTTCGATGCCCCTCGAGACTGTGAGGTATCGATGGCGAGACTCCTTGGATGCTTCCCTAGAATAGGATCGGCTCCCTGCCAAATGCTGAAATGCCCGTCGAGATCCACACGTAACGCTAGAAATGGAGAATTAGGCACGCCTCTCCCTCTTGATGCCTCCCCCTGGCTACGGAGCTGTCGAGATGCACATCTTTTGAGGCAGAGTGAGAGGGCTCACTACCTCTGCATGTTGATGCCATGCAAGGCCTACGGAAATCAATGCTCCATAAAGGCCCCCAATCCTGAAAATGGTCAGTGTCGATAGGCCTCGGTGCCTCCCAAGAGCAACACGGCCCACACACCGAAAGCTCGGCTTGCCTCTGGAGATGGGCAGCTCCCGCTGCCTATCGATAGGCATCGATATCCATTGGCAGCAATATTATGGATGCCGATGGATATCGATGGCTATCGACAGGTGTGGAATTGGACAGGCTTCAATGCCCCTCGAGACCGAGAGGTATCGATGGTGAGACTCCTTGGATGCCTCCCAAGAATAGGATCGGCCCCATCCCAAAAGCTGAAATGCCCGTCGAGATCCACACCGATCACTAGGCATGGAGAGTTATGCACGCCTCTCCCTCTTGATGCCTGCCCCTGGCTACGGAGCGGTCGGGATGCACAGCTTTTGAGGCAGAGCGAGAGGGCTTGCTACCTCTGCATGTTGATGCCATGCAAGGCCTACGGAGATCAATGCTAGGCAAGGGTCCGCAGTCCCAAAAATGGTCAGTGTCGATAGGCCTCGGTGCCTCCCAAGAGCAACACGGCCCACACACCAAAAGCTCGGCTTGCCTCTGGAGATGGGCAGCTCCTGCTGCCTATCGATAGGCATTGATATCCATCGGCAGCAATATTATGGATGCCGATGGATATCGATGCCTATCGATAGGTGTGGAATTGGACAGGCTTTGATGCCCCTCAAGACAAAGAGTGATCGTTGGCGAGACTCCTTGGATGCCTCCCAAGAATAGCATCGGCCCCCTGCCAAAAGCTAAAATGCCCGTGGAGATCCACACCGATCGGTAGGCATGGAGAGTTTTGCATGCCTCTCCCTCTTGATGCCTCCCCCTGGCTACGGAGCTGTCGAGATGCACAGCTTTTGAGGCAGAGCGAGAGGGCTTGCTACCTCTGCATGTTGATGCCATGCAAGGCCTACGGAAATCAATGCTAGGCAAGGGTCCGCTGGCTCAAAAATGGTCAGTGTCGATAGGCCTCGGTGCCTCCCAAGAGCAACACGGCCCACACACCGAAAGCTCGGCTTGCCTCTGGAGATGGGCAGCTCCCGCTGCCTATCGATAGGCATCGATATCCATCGGCAGCAATATTATGGATGCCGATGGATATCGATGGCTATCGATAGGTGTGGAATTGGACAGGCTTCGATGCCCCTCGAGACCGTGAGGTATCGATGGCGAGACTCCTTGGATGCTTCCCTAGAATAGGATCGGCTCCCTGCCAAATGCTGAAATGCCCGTCGAGATCCACACGTAACGCTAGAAATGGAGTATTAGGCACGCCTCTCCCTCTTGATGCCTCCCCCTGGCTACGGAGCTGTCGAGATGCACAGCTTTTGAGGCAGAGTGAGAGGTCTTGCTGCCTCTGCATGTTGATGCCATGCAAGGCCTACGGAAATCAATGCTCCATAAGGGCCCCCAATCCCCAAAATGGTCAGTGTCGATAGGCCTCGGTGCCTCCCAAGAGCAATACGGCCCACACACCGAAAGCTCGGCTTGCCTCTGGAGATGGGCAGCTCCCGCTGCCTATCGATAGGCATTGATATCCATCGGCAGCAATATTCTGGATGCCGATGGATATCGATGGCTATCGATAGGTGTGGAATTGGACAGGCTTCGATGCCCCTCGAGACCGAGAGGTATCGATGGTGAGACTCCTTGGATGCTTCCCAAGAAGAGGATCGGCCCCGTGCCAAAAGCAAAAATGCCCGTGGAGATCCACACGTAGCCCTAGTCATGGAGAGTTAAGCACGCCTCTCCCTCTTGATGCCTCCCGCTGGCTACGGAGCTGTCGAATCCAAAGCTTTTGAGGCAGAGTCAGAGGGCTCGCTATCTCTGCATGTTTTTGATATGTGATGCCTATGGAATTCAAAGCTCCGGAAGGGCCCTCAATCCTGAAAATGGTCAGTGTCGATAGGCCTCGGTGCCTCCCAAGAGCCACACGGCCCACACACCGAAAGCTCGGCTTGCCTCTGGAGACGGGCAGCTCCCGCTGCCTATCGATAGGCATCGATATCCATCGGCAGCAATATTCTGGATGCCGATGGATATTGATGGCTATCGATAGGTGTGGAATTGGACAGGCTTTGATGCCCCTCGAGACAAAGAGTTATCGATGGCGAGACTCCTTGGATGCCTCCCAAGAATAGCATCGGCCCCATCCCAAAAGCTAAAATGCCCGTCGAGATCCACACCGATCGCTAGGCATGGAGAGTTATGCACGCCTCTCCCTCTTGATGCCTCCCGCTGGCTATGGAGCTGTCGAGATGCACAGCTTTTGAGGCAGAGCCTGAGGGCTTGCTACGGCTGCATGTTGATGCCATGCAAGGCCTACGGAAATCTATGCTCCACAAGGGCCCTCAATCCCGAAAATGGTCAGTGTCGATAGGCCTCGGTGCCTCCCAAGAGCAACACGGCCCACACACCGAAAGCTCGGCTTGCCTCTGGAGATGGGCAGCTCCCGCTGCCTATCGATAGGCATCGATATCCATCGGCAGCAATATTATGGATGCCGATGGATATTGATGGCTATCGATAGGTGTGGAATTGGACAGGCTTCAATGCCCCTCGAGACCGAGAGGTATCGATGGCGAGACTCCTTGGATGCCTCCCAAGAATAGCATCGGCCCCATCCCAAAAGCTAAAATGCCCGTCGAGATCCACACCGATCGCTAGGCATGGAGAGTTATGCATGCCTCTCCCTCCTGATGCCTCCCCCTGGCTACGGAGCTGTCGAATCCAAAGCTTTTGAGGCAGAGTCAGAGGGCTCGCTATCTCTGCATGTTTTTGATATGTGATGCCTATGGAATTCAAAGCTCCGGAAGGGCCCTCAATCCTGAAAATGGTCAGTGTCGATAGGCCTCGGTGCCTCCCAAGAGCAACACGGCCCACACACCGAAAGCTCGGCTTGCCTCTGGAGATGGGCAGCTCCCGCTGCCTATCGATAGGCATCGATAACCATCGGCAGCAATATTCTGGATGCCGATGGATATTGATGGCTATCGATAGGTGTGGAATTGGACAGGCTTCAATGCCCCTCGAGACCGAGAGGTATCGATGGCGAGACTCCTTGGATGCCTCCCAAGAATAGCATCGGCCCCATCCCAAAAGCTAAAATGCCCGTCGAGATCCACACCGATCGCTAGGCATGGAGAGTTATGCATGCCTCTCCCTCTTGATGCCTCCCCCTGGCTACGGAGCTGTCGAGATGCACAGCTTTTGAGGCAGAGCCTGAGGGCTTGCTACGGCTGCATGTTGATGCCATGCAAGGCCTACGGAAATCTATGCTCCATAAGGGCCCTCAATCCCCAAAATGGTCAGTGTCGATAGGCCTCGGTGCCTCCCAAGAGCAACACGGCCCACACACCGAAAGCTCGGCTTGCCTCTGGAGATGGGCAGCTCCCGCTGCCTATCGATAGGCATCGATATCCATCGGCAGCAATACTATCGATGCCGATGGATATCGATGCCTATCGACAGGTGTGGAATTGGACAGGCTTCAATGCCCCTCGAGACCGAGAGGTATCGATGGTGAGACTCCTTGGATGCCTCCCAAGAATAGGATCGGCCCCCTGCCAAAAGGAAAAATGCCCGTGGAGATCCACACCGATCACTAGGCATGGAGAGTTAAGCACGCCTCTCCCTCTTGATGCCTGCCCCTGGCTACGGAGCTGTCGGGATGCACAGCTTTTGAGGCAGAGTGAGAGGGCTTGCTACCTCTGCATGTTGATGCCATGCAAGGCCTACGGAAATCAATGCTCCATAAGGGCCCCCAATCCCGAAAATGGTCAGTGTCGATAGGCCTCGGTGCCTCCCAAGAGCAACACGGCCCACACACCAAAAGCTCGGCTTGCCTCTGGAGATGGGCAGCTCCCGCTGCCTATCGATAGGCATTGATATCCATCGGCAGCAATATTCTGGATGCCGATGGATATTGATGGCTATCGATAGGTGTGGAATTGGACAGGCTTCGATGCCCCTCGAGACCGAGAGGTATCGATGGTGAGACTGCTTGGATGCTTCCCAAGAAGAGGGTCGGCCCCCTGCCAAAAGCAAAAATGCCCGTGGAGATCCACACGTAGCCCTAGTCATGGAGAGTTAAGCACGCCTCTCCCTCCTGATGCCTCCCCCTGGCTACGGAGCTGTCGAATCCAAAGCTTTTGAGGCAGAGTCAGAGGGCTCGCTATCTCTGCATGTTTTTGATATGTGATGCCTATGGAATTCAAAGCTCCGGAAGGGCCCTCAATCCCGAAAATGGTCAGTGTCGATAGGCCTCAGTGCCTCCCAAGAGCAACACGGCCCACACACCGAAAGCTCGGCTTGCCTCTGGAGATGGGCAGCTCCCGCTGCCTATCGATAGGCATCGATATCCATCGGCAGCAATATTATGGATGCCGATGGATATTGATGTCTTTCGGTAGGTGTGGAATTGGACAGGCTTCAATGCCCCTTGAGACCGAGAGGTATGGATGGTGAGACTCCTTGGATGCTTCCCTAGAATAGGATCGGCCCCCTGCCAAAAGCTAAAATGCCCGTCGAGATCCTCAGCGATGGCTAGGCATGGAGAGTTATGCACGCCTCTCCCTCTTGATGCCTGCCCCTGGCTACGGAGCTGTCGGGATGCACAGCTTTTGAGGCAGAGCGAGAGGGCTTGCTACCTCTGCATGTTGATGCCATGCAAGGCCTACGGAGATCAATGCTAGGCAAGGGTCCGCAGTCCCAAAAATGGTCAGTGTCGATAGGCCTCGGTGCCTCCCAAGAGCAACACGGCCCACACACCGAAAGCTCGGCTTGCCTCTGGAGATGGGCAGCTCCCGCTGCCTATCGATAGGCATCGATATCCATTGGCAGCAATACTATCGATGCCGATGGATATCGATGCCTATCGACAGGTGTGGAATTGGACAGGCTTCGATACCCCTCGAGACCGAGAGGTATCGATGGTGAGACTCCTTGGATGCCTCCCAAGAATAGGATCGGCTCCCTGCCAAAAGCTAAAATGCCCGTCGAGATCCACACCGATCGTTAGTCATGGAGAGTTAAGCATGCCTCTCCCTCTTGATGCCTGCCCCTGGCTACGGAGCTGTCGGGATGCACAGCTTTTGAGGCAGAGCGAGATGGCTTGCTACCTCTGCATGTTGATGCCATGCAAGGCCTACGGAAATCAATGCTAGGCAAGGGTCCGCAGTCCCAAAAATGGTCAGTGTCGATAGGCCTCGGTGCCTCCCAAGAGCAACACGGCCCACACACCAAAAGCTCGGCTTGCCTCTGGAGATGGGCAGCTCCCGCTGCCTATCGATAGGCATTGATATCCATCGGCAGCAATATTATGGATGCCGATGGATATCGATGGCTATCGATAGGTGTGGAATTGGACAGGCTTCGATGCCCCTCGAGACCGAGAGGTATCGATGGTGAGACTCCTTGGATGCTTCCCAAGAAGAGGATCGGCCCCGTGCCAAAAGCAAAAATGCCCGTGGAGATCCACACGTAGCCCTAGTCATGGAGAGTTAAGCACGCCTCTCCCTCTTGATGCCTCCCCCTGGCTACGGAGCTGTCGAATCCAAAGCTTTTGAGGCAGAGTCAGAGGGCTCGCTATCTCTGCATGTTTTTGATATGTGATGCCTATGGAATTCAAAGCTCCGGAAGGGCCCTCAATCCCGAAAATGGTCAGTGTCGATAGGCCTCGGTGCCTCCCAAGAGCAACACGGCCCACACACCGAAAGCTCGGCTTGCCTCTGGAGACGGGCAGCTCCCGCTGCCTATCGATAGGCATCGATATCCATCGGCAGCAATATTATGGATGCCGATGGATATTGATGTCTTTCGGTAGGTGTGGAATTGGACAGGCTTCAATGCCCCTTGAGACCGAGAGGTATGGATGGTGAGACTCCTTGGATGCTTCCCTAGAATAGGATCGGCCCCCTGCCAAAAGCTAAAATGCCCGTCGAGATCCACAGCGATCGCTAGGCATGGAGAGTTATGCACGCCTCTCCCTCTTGATGCCTGCCCCTGGCTACGGAGCTGTCGGGATGCACAGCTTTTGAGGCAGAGCGAGAGGGCTTGCTACCTCTGCATGTTGATGCCATGCAAGGCCTACGGAGATCAATGCTAGGCAAGGGTCCGCAGTCCCAAAAATGGTCAGTGTCGATAGGCCTCGGTGCCTCCCAAGAGCAACACGGCCCACACACCGAAAGCTCAGCTTGCCTCTGGAGATGGGCAGCTCTTGCTGCCTATCGATAGGCATCGATATCCATTGGCAGCAATATTCTGGATGCCGATGGATATCGATGGCTATCGATAGGTGTGGAATTGGACAGGCTTTGATGCCCCTCGAGACTGTGAGGTATCGATGGCGAGACTCCTTGGATGCTTCCCTAGAATAGGATCGGCTCCCTGCCAAATGCTGAAATGCCCGTCGAGATCCACACGTAACGCTAGTAATGGAGAATTAGGCACGCCTCTCCCTCTTGATGCCTCCCGCTGGCTACGGAGCTGTCGAGATGCACATCTTTTGAGGCAGAGTGAGAGGGCTCGCTACCTCTGCATGTTGATGCCATGCAAGGCCTACGGAAATCAATGCTCCATAAAGGCCCCCAATCCTGAAAATGGTCAGTGTCGATAGGCCTCGGTGCCTCCCAAGAGCAACACGGCCCACACACCGAAAGCTCGGCTTGCCTCTGGAGATGGGCAGCTCCCGCTGCCTATCGATAGGCATCGATATCCATTGGTAGCAATATTCTGGATGCCGATGGATATCGATGCCTATCGACAGGTGTGGAATTGGACAGGCTTCAATGCCCCTCGAGACCGAGAGGTATCGATGGTGAGACTCCTTGGATGCCTCCCAAGAATAGGATCGGCCCCGTGCCAAAAGCTAAAATGCCCGTCGAGATCCACAGCGATGGCTAGGCATGGAGAGTTATGCACGCCTCTCCCTCTTGATGCCTGCCCCTGGCTACGGAGCTGTCGGGATGCACAGCTTTTGAGGCTGAGCGAGATGGCTTGCTACCTCTGCATGTTGATGCCATGCAAGGCCTACGGAGATCAATGCTAGGCAAGGGTCCGCAGTCCCAAAAATGGTCAGTGTCGATAGGCCTCGGTGCCTCCCAAGAGCAACACGGCCCACACACCAAAAGCTCGGCTTGCCTCTGGAGATGGGCAGCTCCCGCTGCCTATCGATAGGCATTGATATCCATCGGCAGCAGTATTCTGGATGCCGATGGATATCGATGGCTATCGATAGGTGTGGAATTGGACAGGCTTTGATGCCCCTCGAGAGAAAGAGTGATCGATGGCGAGACTCCTTGGATGCCTCCCAAGAATAGCATCGGCCCCCTGCCAAAAGCTAAAATGCCCGTCGAGATCCACACCGATCGGTAGGCATGGAGAGTTATGCACGCCTCTCCCTCTTGATGCCTCCCCCTGGCTACGGAGCTGTCGAGATGCACAGCTTTTGAGGCAGAGCGAGAGGGCTTGCTACCTCTGCATGTTGATGCCATGCAAGGCCTACGGAAATCTATGCTCCATAAGGGCCCTCAATCCCCAAAATGGTCAGTGTCGATAGGCCTCGGTGCCTCCCAAGAGCAACACGGCCCACACACCGAAAGCTCGGCTTGCCTCTGGAGATGGGCAGCTCCCGCTGCCTATCGATAGGCATCGATATCCATCGGCAGCAATGCTATCGATGCCGATGGATATCGATGCCTATCGACAGGTGTGGAATTGGACAGGCTTCGATGCCCCTCAAGACAAAGAGGGATCGATGGTGAGACTCCTTGGATGCCTCCCAAGAATAGGATCGGCCCCCTGCCAAAAGCTAAAATGCCCGTCGAGATCCACAGCGATGGCTAGGCATGGAGAGTTATGCACGCCTCTCCCTCTTGATGCCTGCCCCTGGCTACGGAGCTGTCGGGATGCACAGCTTTTGAGGCAGAGCGAGAGGGCTTGCTACCTCTGCATGTTGATGCCATGCAAGGCCTACGGAAATCAATGCTCCATAAGGGCCCCCAATCCCCAAAATGGTCAGTGTCGATAGGCCTCGGTGCCTCCCAAGAGCAACACGGCCCACACACCAAAAGCTCGGCTTGCCTCTGGAGATGGGCAGCTCCCGCTGCCTATCGATAGGCATCGATATCCATCGGCAGCAATATTATGGATGCCGATGGATATTGATGGCTATCGATAGGTGTGGAATTGGACAGGCTTCGATGCCCCTCGAGACCGAGAGGTATCGATGGTGAGACTGCTTGGATGCTTCCCAAGAAGAGGGTCGGCCCCCTGCCAAAAGCAAAAATGCCCGTGGAGATCCACACGTAGCCCTAGTCATGGAGAGTTAAGCACGCCTCTCCCTCTTGATGCCTCCCGCTGGCTACGGAGCTGTCGAATCCAAAGCTTTTGAGGCAGAGTCAGAGGGCTCGCTATCTCTGCATGTTTTTGATATGTGATGCCTATGGAATTCAAAGCTCCGGAAGGGCCCTCAATCCCGAAAATGGTCAGTGTCGATAGGCCTCGGTGCCTCCCAAGAGCAACACGGCCCACACACCGAAAGCTCGGCTTGCCTCTGGAGACGGGCAGCTCCCGCTGCCTATCGATAGGCATCGATATCCATCGGCAGCAATATTATGGATGCCGATGGATATTGATGTGTTTCGGTAGGTGTGGAATTGGACAGGCTTCAATGCCCCTTGAGACCGAGAGGTATGGATGGTGAGACTCCTTGGATGCTTCCCTAGAATAGGATCGGCCCCCTGCCAAAAGCTAAAATGCCCGTCGAGATCCACATTTAATGCTAGAAATGGAGAATTAGGCACGCCTCTCCCTCTTGATGCCTCCCGCTGGCTACGGAGCTGTCGAGATGCACAGCTTTTGAGGCAGAGCGAGAGGGCTTGCTACCTCTGCATGTTGATGCCATGCAAGGCCTACGGATGTCAATGCTAGGCAGGGGCCCTCAATCGCAAAAATGGTCAGTCTCAATAGGCCTCGGTGCCTCCCAAGAGCAACACGGCCCACACACCGAAAGCTCTGCATGCCTCCGGAGATGGGCAGCTCCCGCTGCCTACCGATAGGCATCGATATCCATCGGCAGCAATATTATGGATGCCGATGGATATCGATGGCTATTGATAGGTGTGGAATTGGACAGGCTTCGATGCCCCTCGAGACCGAGAGGTATCGATGGCGAGACTCCTTGGATGCCTCCCAAGAATAGCATCGGCCCCATCCCAAAAGCTAAAATGCCCGTGGAGATCCACACCGATCGGTAGGCATGGAGAGTTTTGCATGCCTCTCCCTCTTGATGCCTCCCGCTGGCTATGGAGCTGTCGAGATGCACAGCTATTGAGGCAGAGCGAGAGGGCTTGCTACCTCTGCATGTTGATGCCATGCAAGGCCTACGGATGTCAATGCTAGGCAAGGGTCCGCTGGCTCAAAAATGGTCAGTGTTGATAGGCCTCGGTGCCTCCCAAGAGCAACACGGCCCACACACCGAAAGCTCGGCTTGCCTCTGGAGATGGGCAGCTCCCGCTGCCTATTGATAGGCATCGATATCCATTGGCAGCAATATTATGGATGCCGATGGATATCGATGGCTATCGATAGGTGTGGAATTGGACAGGCTTCGATGCCCCTCGAGACTGTGAGGTATCGATGGCGAGACTCCTTGGATGCTTCCCTAGAATAGGATCGGCTCCCTGCCAAATGCTGAAATGCCCGTCGAGATCCACACGTAACGCTAGAAATGGAGAATTAGGCACGCCTCTCCCTCTTGATGCCTCCCCCTGGCTACGGAGCTGTCGAGATGCACAGCTTTTGAGGCAGAGTGAGAGGGCTCACTACCTCTGCATGTTGATGCCATGCAAGGCCTACGGAAATCAATGCTAGGCAAGGGCCCTCAATCCCAAGAATGGTCAGTGTCAATATGTCTCGGTGCCTCCCAAGAGCAACACGGCCCACACACCGAAACCTCAGCTTGCCTCTGGAGATCGGCAGCTCCCGCTGCCTATCGATAGGCATCGATATCCATCGGCAGCAATATTAGGGATGCCGATGGATATCGATGGCTATCGATAGGTGTGGAATTGGACAGGCTTCAATGCCCCTCGAGACCGAGAGGTATCGATGGCGAGACTCCTTGGATGCCTCCCAAGAATAGCATCGGATCCTTGCCAAAAGCTGAAATGCCCGTGGAGATCCACACCGATCGCTAGGCATGGAGAGTTATGCACGCCTCTCCGTCCTGATGCCTGCCCCTGGCTACGGAGCTGTCGAGATGCACAGCTTTTGAGGCAGAGCGAGAGGGCTTGCTACCTCTGCATGTTGATGCCATGCAAGGCCTACGGAAATCAATGCTCCCTAAGGGCCCCCAATCCCGAAAATGGTCAGTGCCGATAGGCCTCGGTGCCTCCCAAGAGCAACACGGCCCACACACCGAAAGCTCGGCTTGCCTCTGGAGTTCGGCAGCTCCCGCTGCCTATCGATAGGCATCGATATCCATTGGCAGCAATACTATCGATGCCGATGGATATCGATGCCTATCGACAGGTGTGGAATTGGACAGGCTTCGATGCCCCTCGAGACCGAGAGGTATCGATGGTGAGACTCCTTGCATGCCTCCCAAGAATAGGATCGGCCCCCTGCCAAAAGCTAAAATGCCCGTCGAGATCCACAGCGATGGCTAGGCATGGAGAGTTATGCACGCCTCTCCCTCTTGATGCCTGCCCCTGGCTACGGAGCTGTCGGGATGCACAGCTTTTGAGGCAGAGCGAGAGGGCTTGCTACCTCTGCATGTTGATGCCATGCAAGGCCTACGGAAATCAATGCTAGGCAAGGGTCCGCAGTCCCAAAAATTGTCAGTGTCGATAGGCCTCGGTGCCTCCCAAGAGCAACACGGCCCACACACCAAAAGCTCGGCTTGCCTCTGGAGATGGGCAGCTCCCGCTGCCTATCGATAGGCATTGATATCCATCGGCAGCAATATTCTGGATGCCGATGGATATCGATGCCTATCGATAGGTGTGGAATTGGACAGGCTTCGATGCCCCTCGAGACCGAGAGGTATCGATGGTGAGACTGCTTGGATGCTTCCCAAGAAGAGGGTCGGCCCCCTGCCAAAAGCTAAAATGCCCGTCGAGATCCACACGTAGCCCTAGTCATGGAGAGTTTTGCATGCCTCTCCCTCTTGATGCCTCCCGCTGGCTACGGAGCTGTCGAATCCAAAGCTTTTGAGGCAGAGTCAGAGGGCTCGCTATCTCTGCATGTTTTTGATATGTGATGCCTATGGAATTCAAAGCTCCGGAAGGGCCCTCAATCCTGAAAATGGTCAGTGTCGATAGGCCTCGGTGCCTCCCAAGAGCAACACGGCCCACACACCGAAAGCTCGGCTTGCCTCTGGAGACGGGCAGCTCCCGCTGCCTATCGATAGGCATCGATATCCATCGGCAGCAATATTATGGATGCCGATGGATATTGATGTCTTTCGGTAGGTGTGGAATTGGACAGGCTTCAATGCCCCTTGAGACCGAGAGGTATGGATGGTGAGACTCCTTGGATGCTTCCCTAGAATAGGATCGGCCCCCTGCCAAAAGCTAAAATGCCCGTGGAGATCCACACAGATGGCTAGGCATGGAGAGTTATGCACGCCTCTCCCTCTTGATGCCTCCCCCTGGCTACGGAGCTGTCGGGATGCACAGCTTTTGAGGCAGAGCGAGAGGGCTCGCTACCTCTGCATGTTGATGCCATGCAAGGCCTACGGAAATCAATGCTAGGCAAGGGCCCTCAATCACAAGAATGGTCAGTGTCGATAGGCCTCGGTGCCTCCCAAGAGCAACACGGCCCACACACCGAAAGCTCGGCTTGCCTCTGGAGATGGGCAGCTCCCGCTGCCTATTGATAGGCATCGATATCCATTGGCAGCAATATTATGGATGCCGATGGATATCGATGGCTATCGATAGGTGTGGAATTGGACAGGCTTCGATGCCCCTCGAGACCGAGAGGTATCGATGGCGAGACTCCTTGGATGCCTCCCAAGAATAGCATCGGACCCTTGCCAAAAGATGAAATCCCCGTCGAGATCCACACCGATCGCTAGGCATGGAGAGTTATGCACGCCTCTCCGTCCTGATGCCTGCCCCTGGCTACGGAGCTGTCGAGATGCACAGCTTTTGAGGCAGAGCGAGAGGGCTTGCTACCTCTGCATGTTGATGCCATGCAAGGCCTACGGAAATCAATGCTCCATAAGGGCCCCCAATCCCGAAAATGGTCAGTGTCGATAGGCCTCGGTGCCTCCCAAGAGCAACACGGCCCACACACCGAAAGCTCGGCTTGCCTCTGGAGATGGGCAGCTCCCGCTGCCTATCGATAGGCATCGATATCCATCGGCAGCAGTATTCTGGATGCCGATGGATATCGATGGCTATCGATAGGTGTGGAATTGGACAGGCTTCAATGCCCCTCGAGACCGAGAGGTATCGATGGTGAGACTCCTTGCATGCCTCCCAAGAATAGCATCGGCCCCCTGCCAAAAGCTAAAATGCCCGTGGAGATCCACACCGATCACTAGGCATGGAGAGTTATGCACGCCTCTCCCTCTTGATGCCTGCCCCTGGCTACGGAGCTGTCGGGATGCACAGCTTTTGAGGCAGAGCGAGATGGCTTGCTACCTCTGCATGTTGATGCCATGCAAGGCCTACGGAAATCAATGCTAGGCAAGGGTCCGCAGTCCCAAAAATGGTCAGTGTCGATAGGCCTCGGTGCCTCCCAAGAGCAACACGGCCCACACACCAAAAGCTCGGCTTGCCTCTGGAGATGGGCAGCTCCCGCTGCCTATCGATAGGCATTGATATCCATCGGCAGCAGTATTCTGGATGCCGATGGATATCGATGGCTATCAATAGGTGTGGAATTGGACAGGCTTCGATGCCCCTCGAGACCGAGAGGTATCGATGGTGAGACTGCTTGGATGCTTCCCAAGAATAGCATCGGCCCCCTGCCAAAAGCTAAAATGCCCGTCGAGATCCACACGTAGCCCTAGTCATGGAGAGTTAAGCACGCCTCTCCCTCTTGATGCCTCCCGCTGGCTACGGAGCTGTCGAATCCAAAGCTTTTGAGGCAGAGTCAGAAGGCTCGCTATCTCTGCATGTTTTTGATATGTGATGCCTATGGAATTCAAAGCTCCGAAAGGGCCCTCAATCCTGAAAATGGTCAGTGTCGATAGGCCTCGGTGCCTCCCAAGAGCAACACGGCCCACACACCGAAAGCTCGGCTTGCCTCTGGAGACGGGCAGCTCCCGCTGCCTATCGATAGGCATCGATATCCATCGGCAGCAATATTATGGATGCCGATGGATATTGATGTCTTTCGGTAGGTGTGGAATTGGACAGGCTTCAATGCCCCTTGAGACCGAGAGGTATGGATGGTGAGACTCCTTGGATGCTTCCCTAGAATAGGATCGGCCCCCTGCCAAAAGCTAAAATGCCCGTCGAGATCCACACGTAATGCTAGAAATGGAGAATTAGGCACGCCTCTCCCTCTCGATGCCTCCCCCTGGCTACGGAGCTGTCGAGATGCACAGCTTTTGAGGCAGAGCCTGAGGGCTTGCTATCTCTGCATTTTGCTGCCGTGCAAGGCCTACGGATGTCAATGCTAGGCAGGGGCCCTCAATCGCAAAAATGGTCAGTGTCGATAGGCCTCGGTGCCTCCCAAGAGCAACACGGCCCACACACCGAAAGCTCGGCTTGCCTCTGGAGATGGGCAGCTCCTGCTGCCTATCGATAGGCATCGATACCCATCGGCAGCAATATTATGGATGCCGATGGATATTGATGGCTATCGATAGGTGTGGAATTGGACAGGCTTCAATGCCCCTCGAGACCGAGAGGTATCGATGGCGAGACTCCTTGGATGCCTCCCAAGAATAGCATCGGCCCCCTGCCAAAAGCTAAAATGCCCGTGGAGATCCACACCGATCACTAGGCATGGAGAGTTATGCATGCCTCTCCCTCTTGATGCCTCCCCCTGGCTACGGAGCTGTCGAGATGCACAGCTTTTGAGGCAGAGCCTGAGGGCTTACTACGGCTGCATGTTGATGCCATGCAAGGCCTACGGAAATCAATGCTCCATAAGGGCCCTCAATCCCGAAAATGGTCAGTGTCGATAGGCCTCGGTGCCTCCCAAGAGCAACACGGCCCACACACCGAAAGCTCGGCTTGCCTCTGGAGATGGGCAGCTCCCGCTGCCTATCGATAGGCATCGATATCCATCGGCAGCAATACTATCGATGCCGATGGATATCGATGCCTATCGACAGGTGTGGAATTGGACAGGCTTCGATGCCCCTCGAGACCGAGAGGTATCGATGGTGAGACTCCTTGGATGCCTCCCAAGAATAGCATCGGCCCCCTGCCAAAAGCTAAAATGCCCGTCGAGATCCACACCGATCGGTAGGCATGGAGAGTTTTGCATGCCTCTCCCTCTTGATGCCTCCCGCTGGCTACGGAGCTGTCGAGATGCACAGCTTTTGAGGCAGAGCGAGAGGGCTTGCTACCTCTGCATGTTGATGCCATGCAAGGCCTACGGATGTCAATGCTAGGCAAGGGTCCGCTGGCTCAAAAATGGTCAGTGTCGATAGGCCTCGGTGCCTCCCAAGAGCAACACGGCCCACACACCGAAAGCTCGGCTTGCCTCTGGAGATGGGCAGCTCCCGCTGCCTATTGATAGGCATCGATATCCATTGGCAGCAATATTCTGGATGCCGATGGATATCGATGCCTATCGATAGGTGTGGAATTGGACAGGCTTCGATGCCCCTCGAGACCGAGAGGTATCGATGGCGAGACTCCTTGGATGCTTCCCTAGAATAGGATCGGCTCCCTGCCAAATGCTGAAATGCCCGTCGAGATCCACACGTAACGCTAGAAATGGAGAATTAGGCACGCCTCTCCCTCTTGATGCCTCCCCCTGGCTACGGAGCTGTCGAGATGCACAGCTTTTGAGGCAGAGTGAGAGGGCTCACTACCTCTGCATGTTGATGCCATGCAAGGCCTACGGAAATCAATGCTCCATAAGGGCCCTCAATCCCAAGAATGGTCAGTGTCAATATGTCTCGGTGCCTCCCAAGAGCAACACGGCCCACACACCGAATCCTCAGCTTGCCTCTGGAGATCAGCAGCTCCCGCTGCCTATCGATAGGCATCGATATCCATCGGCAGCAATATTATGGATGCCGATGGATATCGATGGCTATCGATAGGTGTGGAATTGGACAGGCTTCGATGCCCCTCAAGACAAAGAGGGATCGATGGCGAGACTCCTTGGATGCCTCAAAGAATAGCATCGGACCCTTGCCAAAAGCTGAAATGCCCGTCGAGATCCACACGTAAAGCTAGAAATGGAGAATTAGGCACGCCTCTCCCTCTTGATGCCTCCCGCTGGCTACGGAGCTGTCGGGATGCACAGCTTTTGAGGCAAAGCGAGAGGGCTCGCTACCTCTGCATGTTGATGCCATGCAAGGCCTACGGATATCAATGCTCCATAAGGGCCCCCAATCCCGAAAATGGTCAGTGTCGATAGGCCTCGGTGCCTCCCAAGAGCAACACGGCCCACACACCGAAAGCTCGGCTTGCCTCTGGAGATGGGCAGCTCCCGCTGCCTATCGATAGGCATCGATATCCATCGGCAGCAATATTATGGATGCCGATGGATATCGATGGCTATCGATAGGTGTGGAATTGGACAGGCTTCAATGCCCCTCGAGACAAAGAGTTATCGATGGCGAGACTCCTTGGATGCCTCCCAAGAATAGCATCGGCCCCCTGCCAAAAGCTAAAATGCCCGTCGAGATCCACACCGATCGCTAGGCATGGAGAGTTATGCATGCCTCTCCCTCTTGATGCCTCCCCCTGGCTACGGAGCTGTCGGGATGCACAGCTTTTGAGGCAAAGCGAGAGGGCTCGCTACCTCTGCATGTTGATGCCATGCAAGGCCTACGGAAATCAATGCTCCACATGGGCCCCCAATCCCGAAAATGGTCAGTGTCGATAGGCCTCGGTGCCTCCCAAGAGCAACACGGCCCACACACCGAAAGCTCGGCTTGCCTCTGGAGATGGGCAGCTCCCGCTGCCTATCGATAGGCATCGATATCCATCGGCAGCAATATTCTGGATGCCGATGGATATCGATGGCTATCGATAGGTGTGGAATTGGACAGGCTTCGATGCCCCTCGAGACCGAGAGGTATCGATGGCGAGACTCCTTGGATGCCTCCCAAGAATAGCATCGGCCCCATCCCAAAAGCTGAAATGCCCGTCGAGATCCACACCGATCGCTAGGCATGGAGAGTTATGCACGCCTCTCCCTCCTGATGCCTCCCCCTGGCTACGGAGCTGTCGGGATGCACAGCTTTTGAGGCAAAGCGAGAGGGCTCGCTACCTCTGCATGTTTTTGATATGTGATGCCTATGGAATTCAAAGCTCCGGAAGGGCCCTCAATCCTGAAAATGGTCAGTGTCGATAGGCCTCGGTGCCTCCCAAGAGCAACACGGCCCACACACCGAAAGCTCGGCTTGCCTCTGGAGATGGGCAGCTCCCGCTGCCTATCGATAGGCATCGATATCCATTGGCAGCAATACTATCGATGCCGATGGATATTGATGTCTTTCGGTAGGTGTGGAATTGGACAGGCTTCAATGCCCCTTGAGACCGAGAGGTATGGATGGCGAGACTCCTTGCATGCCTCCCAAGAATAGCATCGGCCCCCTGCCAAAAGCTAAAATGCCCGTCGAGATCCACACGTAATGCTAGAAATGGAGAATTAGGCACGCCTCTCCCTCTTGATGCCTCCCGCTGGCTACGGAGCTGTCGAATCCAAAGCTTTTGAGGCAGAGTCAGAAGGCTCGCTATCTCTGCATGTTTTTGATATGTGATGCCTATGGAATTCAAAGCTCCGAAAGGGCCCTCAATCCTGAAAATGGTCAGTGTCGATAGGCCTCGGTGCCTCCCAAGAGCAACACGGCCCACACACCGAAAGCTCGGCTTGCCTCTGGAGACGGGCAGCTCCCGCTGCCTATCGATAGGCATCGATATCCATCGGCAGCAATATTATGGATGCCGATGGATATTGATGTCTTTCGGTAGGTGTGGAATTGGACAGGCTTCAATGCCCCTTGAGACCGAGAGGTATGGATGGTGAGACTCCTTGGATGCTTCCCTAGAATAGGATCGGCCCCCTGCCAAAAGCTAAAATGCCCGTCGAGATCCACACGTAATGCTAGAAATGGAGAATTAGGCACGCCTCTCCCTCTCGATGCCTCCCCCTGGCTACGGAGCTGTCGAGATGCACAGCTTTTGAGGCAGAGCCTGAGGGCTTGCTATCTCTGCATTTTGCTGCCGTGCAAGGCCTACGGATGTCAATGCTAGGCAGGGGCCCTCAATCGCAAAAATGGTCAGTGTCGATAGGCCTCGGTGCCTCCCAAGAGCAACACGGCCCACACACCGAAAGCTCGGCTTGCCTCTGGAGATGGGCAGCTCCTGCTGCCTATCGATAGGCATCGATACCCATCGGCAGCAATATTATGGATGCCGATGGATATTGATGGCTATCGATAGGTGTGGAATTGGACAGGCTTCAATGCCCCTCGAGACCGAGAGGTATCGATGGCGAGACTCCTTGGATGCCTCCCAAGAATAGCATCGGCCCCCTGCCAAAAGCTAAAATGCCCGTGGAGATCCACACCGATCACTAGGCATGGAGAGTTATGCATGCCTCTCCCTCTTGATGCCTCCCCCTGGCTACGGAGCTGTCGAGATGCACAGCTTTTGAGGCAGAGCCTGAGGGCTTACTACGGCTGCATGTTGATGCCATGCAAGGCCTACGGAAATCAATGCTCCATAAGGGCCCTCAATCCCGAAAATGGTCAGTGTCGATAGGCCTCGGTGCCTCCCAAGAGCAACACGGCCCACACACCGAAAGCTCGGCTTGCCTCTGGAGATGGGCAGCTCCCGCTGCCTATCGATAGGCATCGATATCCATCGGCAGCAATACTATCGATGCCGATGGATATCGATGCCTATCGACAGGTGTGGAATTGGACAGGCTTCGATGCCCCTCGAGACCGAGAGGTATCGATGGTGAGACTCCTTGGATGCCTCCCAAGAATAGCATCGGCCCCCTGCCAAAAGCTAAAATGCCCGTCGAGATCCACACCGATCGGTAGGCATGGAGAGTTTTGCATGCCTCTCCCTCTTGATGCCTCCCGCTGGCTACGGAGCTGTCGAGATGCACAGCTTTTGAGGCAGAGCGAGAGGGCTTGCTACCTCTGCATGTTGATGCCATGCAAGGCCTACGGATGTCAATGCTAGGCAAGGGTCCGCTGGCTCAAAAATGGTCAGTGTCGATAGGCCTCGGTGCCTCCCAAGAGCAACACGGCCCACACACCGAAAGCTCGGCTTGCCTCTGGAGATGGGCAGCTCCCGCTGCCTATTGATAGGCATCGATATCCATTGGCAGCAATATTCTGGATGCCGATGGATATCGATGCCTATCGATAGGTGTGGAATTGGACAGGCTTCGATGCCCCTCGAGACCGAGAGGTATCGATGGCGAGACTCCTTGGATGCTTCCCTAGAATAGGATCGGCTCCCTGCCAAATGCTGAAATGCCCGTCGAGATCCACACGTAACGCTAGAAATGGAGAATTAGGCACGCCTCTCCCTCTTGATGCCTCCCCCTGGCTACGGAGCTGTCGAGATGCACAGCTTTTGAGGCAGAGTGAGAGGGCTCACTACCTCTGCATGTTGATGCCATGCAAGGCCTACGGAAATCAATGCTCCATAAGGGCCCTCAATCCCAAGAATGGTCAGTGTCAATATGTCTCGGTGCCTCCCAAGAGCAACACGGCCCACACACCGAATCCTCAGCTTGCCTCTGGAGATCAGCAGCTCCCGCTGCCTATCGATAGGCATCGATATCCATCGGCAGCAATATTATGGATGCCGATGGATATCGATGGCTATCGATAGGTGTGGAATTGGACAGGCTTCGATGCCCCTCAAGACAAAGAGGGATCGATGGCGAGACTCCTTGGATGCCTCAAAGAATAGCATCGGACCCTTGCCAAAAGCTGAAATGCCCGTCGAGATCCACACGTAAAGCTAGAAATGGAGAATTAGGCACGCCTCTCCCTCTTGATGCCTCCCGCTGGCTACGGAGCTGTCGAGATGCACAGCTTTTGAGGCAAAGCGAGAGGGCTCGCTACCTCTGCATGTTGATGCCATGCAAGGCCTATGGATATCAATGCTCCATAAGGGCCCCCAATCCCGAAAATGGTCAGTGTCGATAGGCCTCGGTGCCTCCCAAGAGCAACACGGCCCACACACCGAAAGCTCGGCTTGCCTCTGGAGATGGGCAGCTCCCGCTGCCTATCGATAGGCATCGATATCCATCGGCAGCAATATTATGGATGCCGATGGATATCGATGGCTATCGATAGGTGTGGAATTGGACAGGCTTCAATGCCCCTCGAGACAAAGAGTTATCGATGGCGAGACTCCTTGGATGCCTCCCAAGAATAGCATCGGCCCCCTGCCAAAAGCTAAAATGCCCGTCGAGATCCACACCGATCGCTAGGCATGGAGAGTTATGCATGCCTCTCCCTCTTGATGCCTCCCCCTGGCTACGGAGCTGTCGGGATGCACAGCTTTTGAGGCAAAGCGAGAGGGCTCGCTACCTCTGCATGTTGATGCCATGCAAGGCCTACGGAAATCAATGCTCCATAAGGGCCCCCAATCCCGAAAATGGTCAGTGTCGATAGGCCTCGGTGCCTCCCAAGAGCAACACGGCCCACACACCGAAAGCTCGGCTTGCCTCTGGAGATGGGCAGCTCCCGCTGCCTATCGATAGGCATCGATATCCATCGGCAGCAATATTCTGGATGCCGATGGATATCGATGGCTATCGATAGGTGTGGAATTGGACAGGCTTCGATGCCCCTCGAGACCGAGAGGTATCGATGGCGAGACTCCTTGGATGCCTCCCAAGAATAGCATCGGCCCCATCCCAAAAGCTGAAATGCCCGTCGAGATCCACACCGATCGCTAGGCATGGAGAGTTATGCACGCCTCTCCCTCCTGATGCCTCCCCCTGGCTACGGAGCTGTCGGGATGCACAGCTTTTGAGGCAAAGCGAGAGGGCTCGCTACCTCTGCATGTTTTTGATATGTGATGCCTATGGAATTCAAAGCTCCGGAAGGGCCCTCAATCCTGAAAATGGTCAGTGTCGATAGGCCTCGGTGCCTCCCAAGAGCAACACGGCCCACACACCGAAAGCTCGGCTTGCCTCTGGAGATGGGCAGCTCCCGCTGCCTATCGATAGGCATCGATATCCATTGGCAGCAATACTATCGATGCCGATGGATATTGATGTCTTTCGGTAGGTGTGGAATTGGACAGGCTTCAATGCCCCTTGAGACCGAGAGGTATGGATGGCGAGACTCCTTGCATGCCTCCCAAGAATAGCATCGGCCCCCTGCCAAAAGCTAAAATGCCCGTCGAGATCCACACGTAATGCTAGAAATGGAGAATTAGGCACGCCTCTCCCTCTTGATGCCTCCCGCTGGCTACGGAGCTGTCGAGATGCACAGCTTTTGAGGCAGAGCGAGAGGGCTTGCTACCTCTGCATGTTGATGCCATGCAAGGCCTACGGAAATCAATGCTAGGCAAGGGTCCGCTGGCTCAAAAATGGTCAGTGTCGATAGGCCTCGGTGCCTCCCAAGAGCAACACGGCCCACACACCGAAACCTCAGCTTGCCTCTGGAGATCGGCAGCTCCCGCTGCCTATTGATAGGCATCGATATCCATTGGCAGCAATATTCTGGATGCCGATGGATATCGATGCCTATCGATAGGTGTGGAATTGGACAGGCTTCGATGCCCCTCAAGACAAAGAGGGATCGATGGCGAGACTCCTTGGATGCTTCCCTAGAATAGGATCGGCTCCCTGCCAAAAGCTGAAATGCCCGTCGAGATCCACACGTAAAGCTAGAAATGGAGAATTAGGCACGCCTCTCCCTCTTGATGCCTCCCGCTGGCTACGGAGCTGTCGAGATGCACAGCTTTTGAGGCAGAGCGAGAGGGCTCACTACCTCTGCATGTTGATGCCATGCAAGGCCTACGGAAATCAATGCTAGGCAAGGGCCCTCAATCCCAAGAATGGTCAGTGTCAGTATGTCTCGGTGCCTCCCAAGAGCAACACGGCCCACACACCGAAAGCTCGGCTTGCCTCTGGAGATCGGCAGCTCCCGCTGCCTATCGATAGGCATCGATATCCATTGGCAGCAATACTATCGATGCCGATGGATATCGATGCCTATCGACAGGTGTGGAATTGGACAGGCTTCGATGCCCCTCGAGACCGAGAGGTATCGATGGTGAGACTCCTTGCATGCCTCCCAAGAATAGCATCGGCCCCATCACAAAAGCTGAAATGCCCGTCGAGATCCACACCGATCGCTAGGCATGGAGAGTTATGCACGCCTCTCCCTCTTGATGCCTCCCCCTGGCTACGGAGCTGTCGGGATGCACAGCTTTTGAGGCAGAGCGAGAGGGCTCGCTACCTCTGCATGTTGATGCCATGCAAGGCCTATGGAAATCAATGCTAGGCAAGGGCCCTCAATCCTGAAAATGGTCAGTGTCGATAGACCTCGGTGCCTCCCAAGAGCAATACGGCCCACACACCGAAAGCTCAGCTTGCCTCTGGAGATCGGCAGCTCCCGCTGCCTACCGATAGACATCGATATTCATCGGCAGCAATATTATGGATGCCGATGGATATCGATGGCTATCGATAGGTGTGGAATTGGACAGGCTTCGATGCCCCTCGAGACCGAGAGGTATCGATGGCGAGACTCCTTGGATGCTTCCCAAGAAGAGGATCGGCCCCGTGCCAAAAGCAAAAATGCCCGTGGAGATCCACACGTAGCCCTAGTCATGGAGAGTTAAGCACGCCTCTCCCTCTTGATGCCTCCCGCTGGCTACGGAGCTGTCGAATCCAAAGCTTTTGAGGCAGAGTCAGAGGGCTCGCTATCTCTGCATGTTTTTGATATGTGATGCCTATGGAATTCAAAGCTCCGGAAGGGCCCTCAATCCTGAAAATGGTCAGTGTCGATAGGCCTCGGTGCCTCCCAAGAGCAACACGGCCCACACACCGAAAGCTCGGCTTGCCTCTGGAGACGGGCAGCTCCCGCTGCCTACCGATAGGCATCGATATCCATCGGCAGCAATATTATGGATGCCGATGGATATCGATGGCTATCGATAGGTGTGGAATTGGACAGGCTTCGATGCCCCTTGAGACCGAGAGGTATGGATGGTGAGACTCCTTGGATGCTTCCCTAGAATAGGATCGGCCCCCTGCCAAAAGCTAAAATGCCCGTCGAGATCCACACGTAATGCTAGAAATGGAGAGTTATGCACGCCTCTCCCTCTTGATGCCTCCCGCTGGCTACGGAGCTGCCGAGATGCACAGCTTTTGAGGCAGAGCCTGAGGGCTTGCTATTTCTGCATTTTGCTGCCGTGCAAGGCCTACGGATGTCAATGCTAGGCAGGGGCCCTCAATCGCAAAAATGGTCAGTCTCAATAGGCCTCGGTGCCTCCCAAGAGCAACACGGCCCACACACCGAAAGCTCTGCATGCCTCCGGAGATGGGCAGCTCCCGCTGCCTACCGATAGGCATCGATATCCATCGGCAGCAATATTATGGATGCCGATGGATATCGATGGCTATCGATAGGTGTGGAATTGGACAGGCTTCGATGCCCCTCAAGACAAAGAGGGATCGATGGCGAGACTCCTGGCATGCCTCCCAAGAATAACATCGGCCCCCTGCCAAAAGCTAAAATGCCCGTGGAGATCCACACCGATCGGTAGGCATGGAGAGTTTTGCATGCCTCTCCCTCTTGATGCCTCCCGCTGGCTACGGAGCTGCCGAGATGCACAGCTTTTGAGGCAGAGCGAGAGGGCTTGCTACCTCTGCATGTTGATGCCATGCAAGGCCTACGGATGTCAATGCTAGGCAAGGGTCCGCTGGCTCAAAAATGGTCAGTGTCGATAGGCCTCGGTGCCTCCCAAGAGCAACACGGCCCACACACCGAAAGCTCGGCTTGCCTCTGGAGATGGGCAGCTCCCGCTGCCTATTGATAGGCATCGATATCCATTGGCAGCAATATTCTGGATGCCGATGGATATCGATGCCTATCGATAGGTGTGGAATTGGACAGGCTTCGATGCCCCTCGAGACCGAGAGGTATCGATGGCGAGACTCCTTGGATGCCTCCCAAGAATAGCATCGGCCCCATCCCAAAAGCTGAAATGCCCGTCGAGATCCACACGTAACGCTAGAAATGGAGAATTAGGCACGCCTCTCCCTCTTGATGCCTCCCCCTGGCTACGGAGCTGTCGAGATGCACAGCTTTTGAGGCAGAGTGAGAGGGCTCACTACCTCTGCATGTTGATGCCATGCAAGGCCTACGGAAATCAATGCTCCCTAAGGGCCCTCAATCCCAAGAATGGTCAGTGTCCATAGGCCTCGGTGCCTCCCAAGAGCAACACGGCCCACACACCGAAACCTCAGCTTGCCTCTGGAGATCGGCAGCTCCCGCTGCCTATCGATAGGCATCGATATCCATCGGCAGCAATATTATGGATGCCGATGGATATCGATGGCTATCGATAGGTGTGGAATTGGACAGGCTTCAATGCCCCTCGAGACCGAGAGGTATCGATGGCGAGACTCCTTGGATGCCTCCCAAGAATAGCATCGGACCCTTGCCAAAAGCTAAAATGCCCGTCGAGATCCACACGTAAAGCTAGAAATGGAGAATTAGGCACGCCTCTCCCTCTTGATGCCTCCCGCTGGCTACGGAGCTGTCGAGATGCACAGCTTTTGAGGCAGAGCGAGAGGGCTTGCTACCTCTGCATGTTGATGCCATGCAAGGCCTACGGAAATCAATGTTAGGCAAGGGTCCGCTGGCTCAATAATGGTCAGTGTCGATAGGCCTCGGTGCCTCCCAAGAGCAACACGGCCCACACACCAAAAGCTCGGCTTGCCTCTGGAGATGGGCAGCTCCCGCTGCCTATTGATAGGCATCGATATCCATTGGCAGCAATATTCTGGATGCCGATGGATATCGATGCCTATCGATAGGTGTGGAATTGGACAGGCTTTGATGCCCCTCGAGACCGAGAGGTAGCGATGGTGAGACTCCTTGCATGCCTCCCAAGAATAGCATCGGACCCTTGCCAAAAGCTGAAATGTCCGTCGAGATCCACACCGATCGCTAGTCATGGAGAGTTAAGCACGCCTCTCCCTCTTGATGCCTCCCGCTGGCTACGGAGCTGTCGGGATGCACAGCTTTTGAGGCAAAGCGAGAGGGCTCGCTACCTCTGCATGTTGATGCCATGCAAGGCCTACGGAAATCAATGCTCCATAAGGGCACCCAATCCCGAAAATGGTCAGTGTCGATAGGCCTCGGTGCCTCCCAAGAGCAACACGGCCCACACACCAAAAGCTCGGCTTGCCTCTGGAGATGGGCAGCTCCCGCTGCCTATCGATAGGCATCGATATCCATCGGCAGCAATATTCTGGATGCCGATGGATATCGATGGCTATCGATAGGTGTGGAATTGGACAGGCTTCGATGCCCCTCGAGACCGAGAGGTATCGATGGCGAGACTCCTTGGATGCCTCCCAAGAATAGCATCGGCCCCATCCCAAAAGCTGAAATGCCCGTCGAGATCCACACCGATCGCTAGGCATGGAGAGTTATGCACGCCTCTCCCTCCTGATGCCTCCCCCTGGCTACGGAGCTGTCGGGATGCACAGCTTTTGAGGCAAAGCGAGAGGGCTCGCTACCTCTGCATGTTTTTGATATGTGATGCCTATGGAATTCAAAGCCCCGGATGGGCCCTCAATCCTGAAAATGGTCAGTGTCGATAGGCCTCGGTGCCTCCCAAGAGCAACACGGCCCACACACCGAAAGCTCGGCTTGCCTCTGGAGATGGGCAGCTCCCGCTGCCTATCGATAGGCATCGATATCCATCGGCAGCAATATTATGGATGCCGATGGATATCGATGCCTATCGATAGGTGTGGAATTGGACAGGCTTCAATGCCCCTTGAGACCGAGAGGTATGGATGGCGAGACTCCTTGGATGCTTCCCTAGAATAGGATCGGCCCCCTGCCAAAAGCTAAAATGCCCGTCGAGATCCACACGTAATGCTAGAAATGGAGAATTAGGCACGCCTCTCCCTCTTGATGCCTCCCGCTGGCTACGGAGCTGTCGAGATGCACAGCTTTTGAGGCAGAGCGAGAGGGCTTGCCACCTCTGCATGTTGATGCCATGCAAGGCCTACGGAAATCAATGCTAGGCAAGGGTCCGCTGGCTCAAAAATGGTCAGTGTCGATAGGCCTCGGTGCCTCCCAAGAGCAACACGGCCCACACACCGAAACCTCAGCTTGCCTCTGGAGATCGGCAGCTCCCGCTGCCTATTGATAGGCATCGATATCCATTGGCAGCAATATTCTGGATGCCGATGGATATCGATGGCTATCGATTGGTGTGGAATTGGACAGGCTTCGATGCCCCTCAAGACAAAGAGGGATCGATGGCGAGACTCCTTGGATGCTTCCCTAGAATAGGATCGGCTCCCTGCCAAAAGCTGAAATGCCCGTCGAGATCCACACGTAAAGCTAGAAATGGAGAATTAGGCACGCCTCTCCCTCTTGATGCCTCCCCCTGGCTACGGAGCTGTCGAGATGCACAGCTTTTGAGGCAGAGCGAGAGGGCTCACTACCTCTGCATGTTGATGCCATGCAAGGCCTACGGAAATCAATGCTAGGCAAGGGCCCTCAATCCCAAGAATGGTCAGTGTCAGTATGTCTCGGTGCCTCCCAAGAGCAACACGGCCCACACACCGAAACCTCAGCTTGCCTCTGGAGATCGGCAGCTCCCGCTGCCTATCGATAGGCATCGATATCCATTGGCAGCAATACTATCGATGCCGATGGATATCGATGCCTATCGACAGGTGTGGAATTGGACAGGCTTCGATGCCCCTCGAGACCGAGAGGTATCGATGGTGAGACTCCTTGCATGCCTCCCAAGAATAGCATCGGCCCCATCCCAAAAGCTAAAATGCCCGTCGAGATCCACACCGATCGCTAGGCATGGAGAGTTATGCACGCCTCTCCCTCCTGATGCCTCCCCCTGGCTACGGAGCTGTCGGGATGCACAGCTTTTGAGGCAAAGCGAGAGGGCTCGCTACCTCTGCATGTTGATGCCATGCAAGGCCTACGGATGTCAATGCTAGGCAAGGGCCCTCAATCCTGAAAATGGTCAGTGTCGATAGACCTCGGTGCCTCCCAAGAGCAATACGGCCCACACACCGAAAGCTCAGCTTGCCTCTGGAGATCGGCAGCTCCCGCTGCCTACCGATAGACATCGATATTCATCGGCAGCAATATTATGGATGCCGATGGATATCGATGGCTATCGATAGGTGTGGAATTGGACAGGCTTCGATGCCCCTCGAGACCGAGAGGTATCGATGGCGAGACTCCTTGGATGCTTCCCAAGAAGAGGATCGGCCCCGTGCCAAAAGCAAAAATGCCCGTGGAGATCCACACGTAGCCCTAGTCATGGAGAGTTAAGCACGCCTCTCCCTCTTGATGCCTCCCGCTGGCTACGGAGCTGTCGAATCCAAAGCTTTTGAGGCAGAGTCAGAGGGCTCGCTATCTCTGCATGTTTTTGATATGTGATGCCTATGGAATTCAAAGCTCCGGAAGGGCCCTCAATCCTGAAAATGGTCAGTGTCGATAGGCCTCGGTGCCTCCCAAGAGCAACACGGCCCACACACCGAAAGCTCGGCTTGCCTCTGGAGACGGGCAGCTCCCGCTGCCTACCGATAGGCATCGATATCCATCGGCAGCAATATTATGGATGCCGATGGATATCGATGGCTATCGATAGGTGTGGAATTGGACAGGCTTCGATGCCCCTTGAGACCGAGAGGTATGGATGGCGAGACTCCTTGGATGCTTCCCTAGAATAGGATCGGCCCCCTGCCAAAAGCTAAAATGCCCGTCGAGATCCACACGTAATGCTAGAAATGGAGAGTTATGCACGCCTCTCCCTCTTGATGCCTCCCGCTGGCTACGGAGCTGCCGAGATGCACAGCTTTTGAGGCAGAGCCTGAGGGCTTGCTATTTCTGCATTTTGCTGCCGTGCAAGGCCTACGGATGTCAATGCTAGGCAGGGGCCCTCAATCGCAAAAATGGTCAGTCTCAATAGGCCTCGGTGCCTCCCAAGAGCAACACGGCCCACACACCGAAAGCTCTGCATGCCTCCGGAGATGGGCAGCTCCCGCTGCCTACCGATAGGCATCGATATCCATCGGCAGCAATATTATGGATGCCGATGGATATCGATGGCTATCGATAGGTGTGGAATTGGACAGGCTTCGATGCCCCTCAAGACAAAGAGGGATCGATGGCGAGACTCCTGGCATGCCTCCCAAGAATAACATCGGCCCCCTGCCAAAAGCTAAAATGCCCGTGGAGATCCACACCGATCGGTAGGCATGGAGAGTTTTGCATGCCTCTCCCTCTTGATGCCTCCCGCTGGCTACGGAGCTGCCGAGATGCACAGCTTTTGAGGCAGAGCGAGAGGGCTTGCTACCTCTGCATGTTGATGCCATGCAAGGCCTACGGATGTCAATGCTAGGCAAGGGTCCGCTGGCTCAAAAATGGTCAGTGTCGATAGGCCTCGGTGCCTCCCAAGAGCAACACGGCCCACACACCGAAAGCTCGGCTTGCCTCTGGAGATGGGCACCTCCCGCTGCCTATTGATAGGCATCGATATCCATTGGCAGCAATATTCTGGATGCCGATGGATATCGATGCCTATCGATAGGTGTGGAATTGGACAGGCTTCGATGCCCCTCGAGACCGAGAGGTATCGATGGCGAGACTCCTTGGATGCCTCCCAAGAATAGGATCGGCCCCATCCCAAAAGCTGAAATGCCCGTCGAGATCCACACGTAACGCTAGAAATGGAGAATTAGGCACGCCTCTCCCTCTTGATGCCTCCCCCTGGCTACGGAGCTGTCGAGATGCACAGCTTTTGAGGCAGAGTGAGAGGGCTCACTACCTCTGCATGTTGATGCCATGCAAGGCCTACGGAAATCAATGCTCCCTAAGGGCCCTCAATCCCAAGAATGGTCAGTGTCCATAGGCCTCGGTGCCTCCCAAGAGCAACACGGCCCACACACCGAAACCTCAGCTTGCCTCTGGAGATCGGCAGCTCCCGCTGCCTATCGATAGGCATCGATATCCATCGGCAGCAATATTATGGATGCCGATGGATATCGATGGCTATCGATAGGTGTGGAATTGGACAGGCTTCAATGCCCCTCGAGACCGAGAGGTATCGATGGCGAGACTCCTTGGATGCCTCCCAAGAATAGCATCGGACCCTTGCCAAAAGCTAAAATGCCCGTCGAGATCCACACGTAAAGCTAGAAATGGAGAATTAGGCACGCCTCTCCCTCTTGATGCCTCCCGCTGGCTACGGAGCTGTCGAGATGCACAGCTTTTGAGGCAGAGCGAGAGGGCTTGCTACCTCTGCATGTTGATGCCATGCAAGGCCTACGGAAATCAATGCTAGGCAAGGGTCCGCTGGCCCAATAATGGTCAGTGTCGATAGGCCTCGGTGCCTCCCAAGAGCAACACGGCCCACACACCAAAAGCTCGGCTTGCCTCTGGAGATGGGCAGCTCCCGCTGCCTATTGATAGGCATCGATATCCATTGGCAGCAATATTCTGGATGCCGATGGATATCGATGCCTATCGATAGGTGTGGAATTGGACAGGCTTTGATGCCCCTCGAGACCGAGAGGTAGCGATGGTGAGACTCCTTGCATGCCTCCCAAGAATAGCATCGGACCCTTGCCAAAAGCTGAAATGTCCGTCGAGATCCACACCGATCGCTAGTCATGGAGAGTTAAGCACGCCTCTCCCTCTTGATGCCTCCCGCTGGCTACGGAGCTGTCGGGATGCACAGCTTTTGAGGCAAAGCGAGAGGGCTCGCTACCTCTGCATGTTGATGCCATGCAAGGCCTACGGAAATCAATGCTCCATAAGGGCACCCAATCCCGAAAATGGTCAGTGTCGATAGGCCTCGGTGCCTCCCAAGAGCAACACGGCCCACACACCAAAAGCTCGGCTTGCCTCTGGAGATGGGCAGCTCCCGCTGCCTATCGATAGGCATCGATATCCATCGGCAGCAATATTCTGGATGCCGATGGATATCGATGGCTATCGATAGGTGTGGAATTGGACAGGCTTCGATGCCCCTCGAGACCGAGAGGTATCGATGGCGAGACTCCTTGGATGCCTCCCAAGAATAGCATCGGCCCCATCCCAAAAGCTGAAATGCCCGTCGAGATCCACACCGATCGCTAGGCATGGAGAGTTATGCACGCCTCTCCCTCCTGATGCCTCCCCCTGGCTACGGAGCTGTCGGGATGCACAGCTTTTGAGGCAAAGCGAGAGGGCTCGCTACCTCTGCATGTTTTTGATATGTGATGCCTATGGAATTCAAAGCCCCGGATGGGCCCTCAATCCTGAAAATGGTCAGTGTCGATAGGCCTCGGTGCCTCCCAAGAGCAACACGGCCCACACACCGAAAGCTCGGCTTGCCTCTGGAGATGGGCAGCTCCCGCTGCCTATCGATAGGCATCGATATCCATCGGCAGCAATATTATGGATGCCGATGGATATCGATGCCTATCGATAGGTGTGGAATTGGACAGGCTTCAATGCCCCTTGAGACCGAGAGGTATGGATGGCGAGACTCCTTGGATGCTTCCCTAGAATAGGATCGGCCCCCTGCCAAAAGCTAAAATGCCCGTCGAGATCCACACGTAATGCTAGAAATGGAGAATTAGGCACGCCTCTCCCTCTTGATGCCTCCCGCTGGCTACGGAGCTGTCGAGATGCACAGCTTTTGAGGCAGAGCGAGAGGGCTTGCCACCTCTGCATGTTGATGCCATGCAAGGCCTACGGAAATCAATGCTAGGCAAGGGTCCGCTGGCTCAAAAATGGTCAGTGTCGATAGGCCTCGGTGCCTCCCAAGAGCAACACGGCCCACACACCGAAACCTCAGCTTGCCTCTGGAGATCGGCAGCTCCCGCTGCCTATTGATAGGCATCGATATCCATTGGCAGCAATATTCTGGATGCCGATGGATATCGATGGCTATCGATTGGTGTGGAATTGGACAGGCTTCGATGCCCCTCAAGACAAAGAGGGATCGATGGCGAGACTCCTTGGATGCTTCCCTACAATAGGATCGGCTCCCTGCCAAAAGCTGAAATGCCCGTCGAGATCCACACGTAAAGCTAGAAATGGAGAATTAGGCACGCCTCTCCCTCTTGATGCCTCCCCCTGGCTACGGAGCTGTCGAGATGCACAGCTTTTGAGGCAGAGCGAGAGGGCTCACTACCTCTGCATGTTGATGCCATGCAAGGCCTACGGAAATCAATGCTAGGCAAGGGCCCTCAATCCCAAGAATGGTCAGTGTCAGTATGTCTCGGTGCCTCCCAAGAGCAACACGGCCCACACACCGAAACCTCAGCTTGCCTCTGGAGATCGGCAGCTCCCGCTGCCTATCGATAGGCATCGATATCCATTGGCAGCAATACTATCGATGCCGATGGATATCGATGCCTATCGACAGGTGTGGAATTGGACAGGCTTCGATGCCCCTCGAGACCGAGAGGTATCGATGGTGAGACTCCTTGCATGCCTCCCAAGAATAGCATCGGCCCCATCCCAAAAGCTAAAATGCCCGTCGAGATCCACACCGATCGCTAGGCATGGAGAGTTATGCACGCCTCTCCCTCCTGATGCCTCCCCCTGGCTACGGAGCTGTCGGGATGCACAGCTTTTGAGGCAAAGCGAGAGGGCTCGCTACCTCTGCATGTTGATGCCATGCAAGGCCTACGGATGTCAATGCTAGGCAAGGGCCCTCAATCCTGAAAATGGTCAGTGTCGATAGACCTCGGTGCCTCCCAAGAGCAATACGGCCCACACACCGAAAGCTCAGCTTGCCTCTGGAGATGGGCAGCTCCCGCTGCCTACCGATAGACATCGATATTCATCGGCAGCAATATTATGGATGCCGATGGATATCGATGGCTATCGATAGGTGTGGAATTGGACAGGCTTCGATGCCCCTCGAGACCGAGAGGTATCGATGGCGAGACTCCTTGGATGCTTCCCAAGAAGAGGATCGGCCCCGTGCCAAAAGCAAAAATGCCCGTGGAGATCCACACGTAGCCCTAGTCATGGAGAGTTAAGCACGCCTCTCCCTCTTGATGCCTCCCGCTGGCTACGGAGCTGTCGAATCCAAAGCTTTTGAGGCAGAGTCAGAGGGCTCGCTATCTCTGCATGTTTTTGATATGTGATGCCTATGGAATTCAAAGCTCCGGAAGGGCCCTCAATCCTGAAAATGGTCAGTGTCGATAGGCCTCGGTGCCTCCCAAGAGCAACACGGCCCACACACCGAAAGCTCGGCTTGCCTCTGGAGACGGGCAGCTCCCGCTGCCTATCGATAGGCATCGATATCCATCGGCAGCAATATTATGGATGCCGATGGATATCGATGGCTATCGATAGGTGTGGAATTGGACAGGCTTCGATGCCCCTTGAGACCGAGAGGTATGGATGGTGAGACTCCTTGGATGCTTCCCTAGAATAGGATCGGCCCCCTGCCAAAAGCTAAAATGCCCGTCGAGATCCACACGTAATGCTAGAAATGGAGAGTTATGCACGCCTCTCCCTCTTGATGCCTCCCGCTGGCTACGGAGCTGCCGAGATGCACAGCTTTTGAGGCAGAGCCTGAGGGCTTGCTATTTCTGCATTTTGCTGCCGTGCAAGGCCTACGGATGTCAATGCTAGGCAGGGGCCCTCAATCGCAAAAATGGTCAGTCTCAATAGGCCTCGGTGCCTCCCAAGAGCAACACGGCCCACACACCGAAAGCTCTGCATGCCTCCGGAGATGGGCAGCTCCCGCTGCCTACCGATAGGCATCGATATCCATCGGCAGCAATATTATGGATGCCGATGGATATCGATGGCTATCGATAGGTGTGGAATTGGACAGGCTTCGATGCCCCTCAAGACAAAGAGGGATCGATGGCGAGACTCCTGGCATGCCTCCCAAGAATAACATCGGCCCCCTGCCAAAAGCTAAAATGCCCGTGGAGATCCACACCGATCGGTAGGCATGGAGAGTTTTGCATGCCTCTCCCTCTTGATGCCTCCCGCTGGCTACGGAGCTGCCGAGATGCACAGCTTTTGAGGCAGAGCGAGAGGGCTTGCTACCTCTGCATGTTGATGCCATGCAAGGCCTACGGATGTCAATGCTAGGCAAGGGTCCGCTGGCTCAAAAATGGTCAGTGTCGATAGGCCTCGGTGCCTCCCAAGAGCAACACGGCCCACACACCGAAAGCTCGGCTTGCCTCTGGAGATGGGCAGCTCCCGCTGCCTATTGATAGGCATCGATATCCATTGGCAGCAATATTCTGGATGCCGATGGATATCGATGCCTATCGATAGGTGTGGAATTGGACAGGCTTCGATGCCCCTCGAGACCGAGAGGTATCGATGGCGAGACTCCTTGGATGCCTCCCAAGAATAGCATCGGCCCCATCCCAAAAGCTGAAATGCCCGTCGAGATCCACACGTAACGCTAGAAATGGAGAATTAGGCACGCCTCTCCCTCTTGATGCCTCCCCCTGGCTACGGAGCTGTCGAGATGCACAGCTTTTGAGGCAGAGTGAGAGGGCTCACTACCTCTGCATGTTGATGCCATGCAAGGCCTACGGAAATCAATGCTCCCTAAGGGCCCTCAATCCCAAGAATGGTCAGTGTCCATAGGCCTCGGTGCCTCCCAAGAGCAACACGGCCCACACACCGAAACCTCAGCTTGCCTCTGGAGATCGGCAGCTCCCGCTGCCTATCGATAGGCATCGATATCCATCGGCAGCAATATTATGGATGCCGATGGATATCGATGGCTATCGATAGGTGTGGAATTGGACAGGCTTCAATGCCCCTCGAGACCGAGAGGTATCGATGGCGAGACTCCTTGGATGCCTCCCAAGAATAGCATCGGACCCTTGCCAAAAGCTGAAATGCCCGTCGAGATCCACACGTAAAGCTAGAAATGGAGAATTAGGCACGCCTCTCCCTCTTGATGCCTCCCGCTGGCTACGGAGCTGTCGAGATGCACAGCTTTTGAGGCAGAGCGAGAGGGCTTGCTACCTCTGCATGTTGATGCCATGCAAGGCCTACGGAAATCAATGCTAGGCAAGGGTCCGCTGGCTCAATAATGGTCAGTGTCGATAGGCCTCGGTGCCTCCCAAGAGCAACACGGCCCACACACCAAAAGCTCGGCTTGCCTCTGGAGATGGGCAGCTCCCGCTGCCTATTGATAGGCATCGATATCCATTGGCAGCAATATTCTGGATGCCGATGGATATCGATGCCTATCGATAGGTGTGGAATTGGACAGGCTTTGATGCCCCTCGAGACCGAGAGGTAGCGATGGTGAGACTCCTTGCATGCCTCCCAAGAATAGCATCGGACCCTTGCCAAAAGCTGAAATGTCCGTCGAGATCCACACCGATCGCTAGTCATGGAGAGTTAAGCACGCCTCTCCCTCTTGATGCCTCCCGCTGGCTACGGAGCTGTCGGGATGCACAGCTTTTGAGGCAAAGCGAGAGGGCTCGCTACCTCTGCATGTTGATGCCATGCAAGGCCTACGGAAATCAATGCTCCATAAGGGCCCGCAATCCCCAAAATGGTCAGTGTCGATAGGCCTCGGTGCCTCCCAAGAGCAACACGGCCCACACACCAAAAGCTCGGCTTGCCTCTGGAGATGGGCAGCTCCCGCTGCCTATCGATAGGCATCGATATCCATCGGCAGCAATATTCTGGATGCCGATGGATATCGATGGCTATCGATAGGTGTGGAATTGGACAGGCTTCGATGCCCCTCGAGACCGAGAGGTATCGATGGCGAGACTCCTTGGATGCCTCCCAAGAATAGCATCGGCCCCATCCCAAAAGCTGAAATGCCCGTCGAGATCCACACCGATCGCTAGGCATGGAGAGTTATGCACGCCTCTCCCTCCTGATGCCTCCCCCTGGCTACGGAGCTGTCGGGATGCACAGCTTTTGAGGCAAAGCGAGAGGGCTCGCTACCTCTGCATGTTTTTGATATGTGATGCCTATGGAATTCAAAGCCCCGGATGGGCCCTCAATCCTGAAAATGGTCAGTGTCGATAGGCCTCGGTGCCTCCCAAGAGCAACACGGCCCACACACCGAAAGCTCGGCTTGCCTCTGGAGATGGGCAGCTCCCGCTGCCTATCGATAGGCATCGATATCCATCGGCAGCAATATTATGGATGCCGATGGATATCGATGCCTATCGATAGGTGTGGAATTGGACAGGCTTCAATGCCCCTTGAGACCGAGAGGTATGGATGGCGAGACTCCTTGGATGCTTCCCTAGAATAGGATCGGCCCCCTGCCAAAAGCTAAAATGCCCGTCGAGATCCACACGTAATGCTAGAAATGGAGAATTAGGCACGCCTCTCCCTCTTGATGCCTCCCGCTGGCTACGGAGCTGTCGAGATGCACAGCTTTTGAGGCAGAGCGAGAGGGCTTGCCACCTCTGCATGTTGATGCCATGCAAGGCCTACGGAAATCAATGCTAGGCAAGGGTCCGCTGGCTCAAAAATGGTCAGTGTCGATAGGCCTCGGTGCCTCCCAAGAGCAACACGGCCCACACACCGAAACCTCAGCTTGCCTCTGGAGATCGGCAGCTCCCGCTGCCTATTGATAGGCATCGATATCCATTGGCAGCAATATTCTGGATGCCGATGGATATCGATGGCTATCGATTGGTGTGGAATTGGACAGGCTTCGATGCCCCTCAAGACAAAGAGGGATCGATGGCGAGACTCCTTGGATGCTTCCCTAGAATAGGATCGGCTCCCTGCCAAAAGCTGAAATGCCCGTCGAGATCCACACGTAAAGCTAGAAATGGAGAATTAGGCACGCCTCTCCCTCTTGATGCCTCCCCCTGGCTACGGAGCTGTCGAGATGCACAGCTTTTGAGGCAGAGCGAGAGGGCTCACTACCTCTGCATGTTGATGCCATGCAAGGCCTACGGAAATCAATGCTAGGCAAGGGCCCTCAATCCCAAGAATGGTCAGTGTCAGTATGTCTCGGTGCCTCCCAAGAGCAACACGGCCCACACACCGAAACCTCAGCTTGCCTCTGGAGATCGGCAGCTCCCGCTGCCTATCGATAGGCATCGATATCCATTGGCAGCAATACTATCGATGCCGATGGATATCGATGCCTATCGACAGGTGTGGAATTGGACAGGCTTCGATGCCCCTCGAGACCGAGAGGTATCGATGGTGAGACTCCTTGCATGCCTCCCAAGAATAGCATCGGCCCCATCCCAAAAGCTAAAATGCCCGTCGAGATCCACACCGATCGCTAGGCATGGAGAGTTATGCACGCCTCTCCCTCCTGATGCCTCCCCCTGGCTACGGAGCTGTCGGGATGCACAGCTTTTGAGGCAAAGCGAGAGGGCTCGCTAGCTCTGCATGTTGATGCCATGCAAGGCCTACGGATGTCAATGCTAGGCAAGGGCCCTCAATCCTGAAAATGGTCAGTGTCGATAGACCTCGGTGCCTCCCAAGAGCAATACGGCCCACACACCGAAAGCTCAGCTTGCCTCTGGAGATCGGCAGCTCCCGCTGCCTACCGATAGACATCGATATTCATCGGCAGCAATATTATGGATGCCGATGGATATCGATGGCTATCGATAGGTGTGGAATTGGACAGGCTTCGATGCCCCTCGAGACCGAGAGGTATCGATGGCGAGACTCCTTGGATGCTTCCCAAGAAGAGGATCGGCCCTGTGCCAAAAGCAAAAATGCCCGTGGAGATCCACACGTAGCCCTAGTCATGGAGAGTTAAGCACGCCTCTCCCTCTTGATGCCTCCCGCTGGCTACGGAGCTGTCGAATCCAAAGCTTTTGAGGTAGAGTCAGAGGGCTCGCTATCTCTGCATGTTTTTGATATGTGATGCCTATGGAATTCAAAGCTCCGGAAGGGCCCTCAATCCTGAAAATGGTCAGTGTCGATAGGCCTCGGTGCCTCCCAAGAGCAACACGGCCCACACACCGAAAGCTCGGCTTGCCTCTGGAGACGGGCAGCTCCCGCTGCCTACCGATAGGCATCGATATCCATCGGCAGCAATATTATGGATGCCGATGGATATCGATGGCTATCGATAGGTGTGGAATTGGACAGGCTTCGATGCCCCTCAAGACAAAGAGGTATGGATGGCGAGACTCCTTGCATGCCTCCCAAGAATAGCATCGGCCCCCTGCCAAAAGCTAAAATGCCCGTGGAGATCCACACCGATCGGTAGGCATGGAGAGTTTTGCATGCCTCTCCCTCTTGATGCCTCCCGCTGGCTACGGAGCTGTCGAGATGCACAGCTTTTGAGGCAGAGCGAGAGGGCTTGCTACCTCTGCATGTTGCTGCCATGCAAGGCCTACGGAAATCAATGCTAGGCAAGGGTCCGCTGGCTCAAAAATGGTCAGTGTCGATAGGCCTCGGTGCCTCCCAAGAGCAACACGGCCCACACACCGAAACCTCAGCTTGCCTCTGGAGATCGGCAGCTCCCGCTGCCTATTGATAGGCATCGATATCCATTGGCAGCAATATTCTGGTTGCCGATGGATATCGATGCCTATCGATAGGTGTGGAATTGGACAGGCTTCGATGCCCCTCAAGACAAAGAGGGATCGATGGCGAGACTCCTTGGATGCTTCCCTAGAATAGGATCGGCTCCCTGCCAAAAGCTGAAATGCCCGTCGAGATCCACACGTAAAGCTAGAAATGGAGAATTAGGCACGCCTCTCCCTCTTGATGCCTGCCCCTGGCTACGGAGCTGTCGAGATGCACAGCTTTTGAGGCAAAGCGAGAGGGCTCGCTACCTCTGCATGTTGATGCCATGCAATGCCTACGGAAATCAGTGCTCCATAAGGGCCCTCAATCCCCAAAATGGTCAGTGTCCACAGGCCTCGGTGCCTCCCAAGAGCAATACGGCCCACACACCGAAAGCTCGGCTTGCCTCTGGAGATGGGCAGCTCCCGCTGCCTACTGATAGGCATCGATATCCATCGGCAGCAATATTATGGATGCCGATGGATATCGATGGCTATCGATAGGTGTGGAATTGGACAGGCTTCGATGCCCCTCGAGACCGAGAGGTATCGATGGTGAGACTCCTTGGATGCTTCCCAAGAAGAGGATCGGCCCCGTGCCAAAAGCAAAAATGCCCGTGGAGATCCACACGTAGCCCTAGTCATGGAGAGTTAAGCACGCCTCTCCCTCTTGATGCCTCCCCCTGGCTACGGAGCTGTCGAATCCAAAGCTTTTGAGGCAGAGTCAGAAGGCTCGCTATCTCTGCATGTTTTTGATATGTGATGCCTATGGAATTCAAAGCTCCGGAAGGGCCCTCAATCCTGAAAATGGTCAGTGTCGATAGGCCTCGGTGCCTCCCAAGAGCAACACGGCCCACACACCGAAAGCTCGGCTTGCCTGTGGAGACGGGCAGCTCCCGCTGCCTATCGATAGGCATCGATATCCATCGGCAGCAATATTATGGATGCCGATGGATATTGATGTCTTTCGGTAGGTGTGGAATTGGACAGGCTTCAATGCCCCTTGAGACCGAGAGGTATGGATGGTGAGACTCCTTGGATGCTTCCCTAGAATAGCATCGGCCCCCTGCCAAAAGCTAAAATGCCCGTCGAGATCCACACGTAATGCTAGAAATGGAGAATTAGGCACGCCTCTCCCTCTTGATGCCTCCCCCTGGCTACGGAGCTGTCGAGATGCACAGCGTTTGAGGCAGAGCGAGAGGGCTCACTACCTCTGCATGTTGATGCCATGCAAGGCCTACGGAAATCAATGCTAGGCAACGGCCCTCAATCCCAAGAATGGTCAGTGTCAATAGGTCTCGGTGCCTCCCAAGAGCAACACGGCCCACACACCGAAAGCCCGGCTTGCCTCTGGAGATCGGCAGCTCCCGCTGCCTATCGATAGGCATCGATATCCATTGGCAGCAATACTATCGATGCCGATGGATATCGATGGCTATCGATAGGTGTGGAATTGGACAGGCTTCGATGCCCCTCAAGACAAAGAGGGATCGATGGCGAGACTCCTTGGATGCCTCAAAGAATAGCATCGGACCCTTGCCAAAAGCTGAAATGCCCGTCGAGATCCACACGTAAAGCTAGAAATGGAGAATTAGGCACGCCTCTCCCTCTTGATGCCTCCCGCTGGCTACGGAGCTGTCGGGATGCACAGCTTTTGAGGCAAAGCGAGAGGGCTCGCTACCTCTGCATGTTGATGCCATGCAAGGCCTACGGAAATCAATGCTCCATAAGGGCCCCCAATCCCGAAAATGGTCAGTGTCGATAGGCCTCGGTGCCTCCCAAGAGCAACACGGCCCACACACCGAAAGCTCGGCTTGCCTCTGGAGATGGGCAGCTCCCGCTGCCTATCGATAGGCATCGATATCCATCGGCAGCAATATTATGGATGCCGATGGATATCGATGGCTATCGATAGGTGTGGAATTGGACAGGCTTCAATGCCCCTCGAGACAAAGAGTTATCGATGGCGAGACTCCTTGGATGCCTCCCAAGAATAGCATCGGCCCCCTGCCAAAAGCTAAAATGCCCGTCGAGATCCACACCGATCGCTAGGCATGGAGAGTTATGCATGCCTCTCCCTCTTGATGCCTCCCCCTGGCTACGGAGCTGTCGGGATGCACAGCTTTTGAGGCAAAGCGAGAGGGCTCGCTATCTCTGCATGTTTTTGATATGTGATGCCTATGGAATTCAAAGCTCCGGAAGGGCCCTCAATCCCGAAAATGGTCAGTGTCGAGAGGCCTCGGTGCCTCCCAAGAGCAACACGGCCCACACACCGAAAGCTCGGCTTGCCTCTGGAGATGGGCAGCTCCCGCTGCCTACCGATAGGCATCGATATCCATCGGCAGCAATATTATGGATGCCGATGGATATCGATGGCTATCGATAGGTGTGGAATTGGACAGGCTTCGATGCCCCTCGAGACCGAGAGGTATCGATGGTGAGACTCCTTGGATGCTTCCCAAGAAGAGGATCGGCCCCGTGCCAAAAGCAAAAATGCCCGTGGAGATCCACACGTAGCCCTAGTCATGGAGAGTTAAGCACGCCTCTCCCTCTTGATGCCTCCCGCTGGCTACGGAGCTGTCGAATCCAAAGCTTTTGAGGCAGAGTCAGAGGGCTCGCTATCTCTGCATGTTTTTGATATGTGATGCCTATGGAATTCAAAGCTCCGGAAGGGCCCTCAATCCTGAAAATGGTCAGTGTCGATAGGCCTCGGTGCCTCCCAAGAGCAACACGGCCCACACACCGAAAGCTCGGCTTGCCTCTGGAGACGGGCAGCTCCCGCTGCCTATCGATAGGCATCGATATCCATCGGCAGCAATATTATGGATGCCGATGGATATTGATGTCTTTCGGTAGGTGTGGAATTGGACAGGCTTCAATGCCCCTTGAGACCGAGAGGTATGGATGGTGAGACTCCTTGGATGCTTCCCTAGAATAGGATCGGCCCCCTGCCAAAAGCTAAAATGCCCGTCGAGATCCACACGTAATGCTAGAAATGGAGAGTTATGCACGCCTCTCCCTCTTGATGCCTCCCGCTGGCTACGGAGCTGTCGAGATGCACAGCTTTTGAGGCAGAGCCTGAGGGCTTGCTATTTCTGCATTTTGCTGCCGTGCAAGGCCTACGGATGTCAATGCTAGGCAGGGGCCCTCAATCGCAAAAATGGTCAGTCTCAATAGGCCTCGGTGCCTCCCAAGAGCAACACGGCCCACACACCGAAAGCTCTGCATGCCTCCGGAGATGGGCAGCTCCCGCTGCCTACCGATAGACATCGATATCCATCGGCAGCAATATTATGGATGCCGATGGATATCGATGGCTATCGATAGGTGTGGAATTGGACAGGCTTCGATGCCCCTCAAGACAAAGAGGGATCGATGGCGAGACTCCTGGCATGCCTCCCAAGAATAGCATCGGCCGCCTGCCAAAAGCTAAAATGCCCATCGAGATCCACACCGATCGCTAGGCATGGAGAGTTTTGCATGCCTCTCCCTCTTGATGCCTCCCGCTGGCTACGGAGCTGTCGAGATGCACAGCTTTTGAGGCAGAGCGAGAGGGCTTGCTACCTCTGCATGTTGATGCCATGCAAGGCCTACGGATGTCAATGCTAGGCAAGGGTCCGCTGGCTCAAAAATGGTCAGTGTCGATAGGCCTCGGTGCCTCCCAAGAGCAACACGGCCCACACACCGAAAGCTCGGCTTGCCTCTGGAGATGGGCAGCTCCCGCTGCCTATTGATAGGCATCGATATCCATTGGCAGCAATATTCTGGATGCCGATGGATATCGATGGCTATCGATAGGTGTGGAATTGGACAGGCTTCGATGCCCCTCGAGACCGAGAGGTATCGATGGCGAGACTCCTTGGATGCTTCCCTAGAATAGGATCGGCTCCCTGCCAAATGCTGAAATGCCCGTCGAGATCCACACGTAACGCTAGAAATGGAGAATTAGGCACGCCTCTCCCTCTTGATGCCTCCCCCTGGCTACGGAGCTGTCGAGATGCACAGCTTTTGAGGCAGAGTGAGAGGGCTCACTACCTCTGCATGTTGATGCCATGCAAGGCCTACGGAAATCAATGCTCCATAAGGGCCCTCAATCCCAAGAATGGTCAGTGTCAATATGTCTCGGTGCCTCCCAAGAGCAACACGGCCCACACACCGAAACCTCAGTTTGCCTCTGGAGATGGGCAGCTCCCGCTGCCTATCGATAGGCATCGATATCCATCGGCAGCAATATTCTGGATGCCGATGGATATCGATGGCTATCGATAGGTGTGGAATTGGACAGGCTTCGATGCCCCTCGAGACCGAGAGGTATCGATGGCGAGACTCCTTGGATGCCTCCCAAGAATAGCATCGGCCCCATCCCAAAAGCTGAAATGCCCGTCGAGATCCACACCGATCGCTAGGCATGGAGAGTTCAGCACGCCTCTCCCTCTTGATGCCTCCCGCTGGCTACGGAGCTGTCGAGATGCACAGCTTTTGAGGCAGAGCGAGAGGGCTTGCTACCTCTGCATGTTGCTGCCATGCAAGGCCTACGGAAATCAATGCTAGGCAAGGGTCCGCTGGCTCAAAAATGGTCAGTGTCGATAGGCCTCGGTGCCTCCCAAGAGCAACACGGCCCACACACCGAAACCTCAGCTTGCCTCTGGAGATCGGCAGCTCCCGCTGCCTATTGATAGGCATCGATATCCATTGGCAGCAATATTCTGGTTGCCGATGGATATCGATGCCTATCGATAGGTGTGGAATTGGACAGGCTTCGATGCCCCTCAAGACAAAGAGGGATCGATGGCGAGACTCCTTGGATGCTTCCCTAGAATAGGATCGGCTCCCTGCCAAAAGCTGAAATGCCCGTCGAGATCCACACGTAAAGCTAGAAATGGAGAATTAGGCACGCCTCTCCCTCTTGATGCCTGCCCCTGGCTACGGAGCTGTCGAGATGCACAGCTTTTGAGGCAAAGCGAGAGGGCTCGCTACCTCTGCATGTTGATGCCATGCAATGCCTACGGAAATCAGTGCTCCATAAGGGCCCTCAATCCCCAAAATGGTCAGTGTCCACAGGCCTCGGTGCCTCCCAAGAGCAACACGGCCCACACACCGAAAGCTCGGCTTGCCTCTGGAGATGGGCAGCTCCCGCTGCCTACTGATAGGCATCGATATCCATCGGCAGCAATATTATGGATGCCGATGGATATCGATGGCTATCGATAGGTGTGGAATTGGACAGGCTTCGATGCCCCTCGAGACCGAGAGGTATCGATGGTGAGACTCCTTGGATGCTTCCCAAGAAGAGGATCGGCCCCGTGCCAAAAGCAAAAATGCCCGTGGAGATCCACACGTAGCCCTAGTCATGGAGAGTTAAGCACGCCTCTCCCTCTTGATGCCTCCCCCTGGCTACGGAGCTGTCGAATCCAAAGCTTTTGAGGCAGAGTCAGAAGGCTCGCTATCTCTGCATGTTTTTGATATGTGATGCCTATGGAATTCAAAGCTCCGGAAGGGCCCTCAATCCTGAAAATGGTCAGTGTCGATAGGCCTCGGTGCCTCCCAAGAGCAACACGGCCCACACACCGAAAGCTCGGCTTGCCTGTGGAGACGGGCAGCTCCCGCTGCCTATCGATAGGCATCGATATCCATCGGCAGCAATATTATGGATGCCGATGGATATTGATGTCTTTCGGTAGGTGTGGAATTGGACAGGCTTCAATGCCCCTTGAGACCGAGAGGTATGGATGGTGAGACTCCTTGGATGCTTCCCTAGAATAGCATCGGCCCCCTGCCAAAAGCTAAAATGCCCGTCGAGATCCACACGTAATGCTAGAAATGGAGAATTAGGCACGCCTCTCCCTCTTGATGCCTCCCCCTGGCTACGGAGCTGTCGAGATGCACAGCGTTTGAGGCAGAGCGAGAGGGCTCACTACCTCTGCATGTTGATGCCATGCAAGGCCTACGGAAATCAATGCTAGGCAACGGCCCTCAATCCCAAGAATGGTCAGTGTCAATAGGTCTCGGTGCCTCCCAAGAGCAACACGGCCCACACACCGAAAGCCCGGCTTGCCTCTGGAGATCGGCAGCTCCCGCTGCCTATCGATAGGCATCGATATCCATTGGCAGCAATACTATCGATGCCGATGGATATCGATGGCTATCGATAGGTGTGGAATTGGACAGGCTTCGATGCCCCTCAAGACAAAGAGGGATCGATGGCGAGACTCCTTGGATGCCTCAAAGAATAGCATCGGACCCTTGCCAAAAGCTGAAATGCCCGTCGAGATCCACACGTAAAGCTAGAAATGGAGAATTAGGCACGCCTCTCCCTCTTGATGCCTCCCGCTGGCTACGGAGCTGTCGGGATGCACAGCTTTTGAGGCAAAGCGAGAGGGCTCGCTACCTCTGCATGTTGATGCCATGCAAGGCCTACGGAAATCAATGCTCCATAAGGGCCCCCAATCCCGAAAATGGTCAGTGTCGATAGGCCTCGGTGCCTCCCAAGAGCAACACGGCCCACACACCGAAAGCTCGGCTTGCCTCTGGAGATGGGCAGCTCCCGCTGCCTATCGATAGGCATCGATATCCATCGGCAGCAATATTATGGATGCCGATGGATATCGATGGCTATCGATAGGTGTGGAATTGGACAGGCTTCAATGCCCCTCGAGACAAAGAGTTATCGATGGCGAGACTCCTTGGATGCCTCCCAAGAATAGCATCGGCCCCCTGCCAAAAGCTAAAATGCCCGTCGAGATCCACACCGATCGCTAGGCATGGAGAGTTATGCATGCCTCTCCCTCTTGATGCCTCCCCCTGGCTACGGAGCTGTCGGGATGCACAGCTTTTGAGGCAAAGCGAGAGGGCTCGCTATCTCTGCATGTTTTTGATATGTGATGCCTATGGAATTCAAAGCTCCGGAAGGGCCCTCAATCCCGAAAATGGTCAGTGTCGAGAGGCCTCGGTGCCTCCCAAGAGCAACACGGCCCACACACCGAAAGCTCGGCTTGCCTCTGGAGATGGGCAGCTCCCGCTGCCTACCGATAGGCATCGATATCCATCGGCAGCAATATTATGGATGCCGATGGATATCGATGGCTATCGATAGGTGTGGAATTGGACAGGCTTCGATGCCCCTCGAGACCGAGAGGTATCGATGGTGAGACTCCTTGGATGCTTCCCAAGAAGAGGATCGGCCCCGTGCCAAAAGCAAAAATGCCCGTGGAGATCCACACGTAGCCCTAGTCATGGAGAGTTAAGCACGCCTCTCCCTCTTGATGCCTCCCGCTGGCTACGGAGCTGTCGAATCCAAAGCTTTTGAGGCAGAGTCAGAGGGCTCGCTATCTCTGCATGTTTTTGATATGTGATGCCTATGGAATTCAAAGCTCCGGAAGGGCCCTCAATCCTGAAAATGGTCAGTGTCGATAGGCCTCGGTGCCTCCCAAGAGCAACACGGCCCACACACCGAAAGCTCGGCTTGCCTCTGGAGACGGGCAGCTCCCGCTGCCTATCGATAGGCATCGATATCCATCGGCAGCAATATTATGGATGCCGATGGATATTGATGTCTTTCGGTAGGTGTGGAATTGGACAGGCTTCAATGCCCCTTGAGACCGAGAGGTATGGATGGTGAGACTCCTTGGATGCTTCCCTAGAATAGGATCGGCCCCCTGCCAAAAGCTAAAATGCCCGTCGAGATCCACACGTAATGCTAGAAATGGAGAGTTATGCACGCCTCTCCCTCTTGATGCCTCCCGCTGGCTACGGAGCTGTCGAGATGCACAGCTTTTGAGGCAGAGCCTGAGGGCTTGCTATTTCTGCATTTTGCTGCCGTGCAAGGCCTACGGATGTCAATGCTAGGCAGGGGCCCTCAATCGCAAAAATGGTCAGTCTCAATAGGCCTCGGTGCCTCCCAAGAGCAACACGGCCCACACACCGAAAGCTCTGCATGCCTCCGGAGATGGGCAGCTCCCGCTGCCTACCGATAGACATCGATATCCATCGGCAGCAATATTATGGATGCCGATGGATATCGATGGCTATCGATAGGTGTGGAATTGGACAGGCTTCGATGCCCCTCAAGACAAAGAGGGATCGATGGCGAGACTCCTGGCATGCCTCCCAAGAATAGCATCGGCCGCCTGCCAAAAGCTAAAATGCCCGTGGAGATCCACACCGATCGCTAGGCATGGAGAGTTTTGCATGCCTCTCCCTCTTGATGCCTCCCGCTGGCTACGGAGCTGTCGAGATGCACAGCTTTTGAGGCAGAGCGAGAGGGCTTGCTACCTCTGCATGTTGATGCCATGCAAGGCCTACGGATGTCAATGCTAGGCAAGGGTCCGCTGGCTCAAAAATGGTCAGTGTCGATAGGCCTCGGTGCCTCCCAAGAGCAACACGGCCCACACACCGAAAGCTCGGCTTGCCTCTGGAGATGGGCAGCTCCCGCTGCCTATTGATAGGCATCGATATCCATTGGCAGCAATATTCTGGATGCCGATGGATATCGATGGCTATCGATAGGTGTGGAATTGGACAGGCTTCGATGCCCCTCGAGACCGAGAGGTATCGATGGCGAGACTCCTTGGATGCTTCCCTAGAATAGGATCGGCTCCCTGCCAAATGCTGAAATGCCCGTCGAGATCCACACGTAACGCTAGAAATGGAGAATTAGGCACGCCTCTCCCTCTTGATGCCTCCCCCTGGCTACGGAGCTGTCGAGATGCACAGCTTTTGAGGCAGAGTGAGAGGGCTCACTACCTCTGCATGTTGATGCCATGCAAGGCCTACGGAAATCAATGCTCCATAAGGGCCCTCAATCCCAAGAATGGTCAGTGTCAATATGTCTCGGTGCCTCCCAAGAGCAACACGGCCCACACACCGAAACCTCAGTTTGCCTCTGGAGATGGGCAGCTCCCGCTGCCTATTGATAGGCATCGATATCCATTGGCAGCAATATTCTGGATGCCGATGGATATCGATGGCTATCGATAGGTGTGGAATTGGACAGGCTTCAATGCCCCTCGAGACCGAGAGGTATCGATGGCGAGACTCCTTGGATGCCTCCCAAGAATAGCATCGGCCCCATCCCAAAAGCTGAAATGCCCGTCGAGATCCACACCGATCGCTAGGCATGGAGAGTTATGCACGCCTCTCCCTCCTGATGCCTCCCCCTGGCTACGGAGCTGTCGGGATGCACAGCTTTTGAGGCAAAGCGAGAGGGCTCGCTACCTCTGCATGTTTTTGATATGTGATGCCTATGGAATTCAAAGCTCCGGAAGGGCCCTCAATCCTGAAAATGGTCAGTGTCGATAGGCCTCGGTGCCTCCCAAGAGCAACACGGCCCACACACCGAAAGCTCGGATTGCCTCTGGAGATGGGCAGCTCCCGCTGCCTATCGATAGGCATCGATATCCATTGGCAGCAATACTATCGATGCCGATGGATATTGATGTCTTTCGGTAGGTGTGGAATTGGACAGGCTTCAATGCCCCTTGAGACCGAGAGGTATGGATGGCGAGACTCCTTGGATGCTTCCCTAGAATAAGATCGGCCCCCTGCCAAAAGCTAAAATGCCCGTCGAGATCCACACGTAATGCTAGAAATGGAGAATTAGGCACGCCTCTCCCTCTTGATGCCTCCCGCTGGCTACGGAGCTGTCGAGATGCACAGCTTTTGAGGCAGAGCGAGAGGGCTTGCTACCTCTGCATGTTGATGCCATGCAAGGCCTACGGAAATCAATGCTAGGCAAGGGTCCGCTGGCTCAAAAATGGTCAGTGTCGATAGGCCTCGGTGCCTCCCAAGAGCAACACGGCCCACACACCGAAACCTCAGCTTGCCTCTGGAGATCGGCAGCTCCCGCTGCCTATTGATAGGCATCGATATCCATTGGCAGCAATATTCTGGATGCCGATGGATATCGATGCCTATCGATAGGTGTGGAATTGGACAGGCTTCGATGCCCCTCAAGACAAAGAGGGATCGATGGCGAGACTCCTTGGATGCTTCCCTAGAATAGGATCGGCTCCCTGCCAAAAGCTGAAATGCCCGTCGAGATCCACACGTAAAGCTAGAAATGGAGAATTAGGCACGCCTCTCCCTCTTGATGCCTCCCGCTGGCTACGGAGCTGTCGAGATGCACAGCTTTTGAGGCAGAGTCAGAGGGCTCACTACCTCTGCATGTTGATGCCATGCAAGGCCTACGGAAATCAATGCTAGGCAAGGGCCCTCAATCCCAAGAATGGTCAGTGTCAGTATGTCTCGGTGCCTCCCAAGAGCAACACGGCCCACACACCGAAACCTCAGCTTGCCTCTGGAGATCGGCAGCTCCCGCTGCCTATCGATAGGCATCGATATCCATTGGCAGCAATACTATCGATGCCGATGGATATCGATGCCTATCGACAGGTGTGGAATTGGACAGGCTTCGATGCCCCTCGAGACCGAGAGGTATCGATGGTGAGACTCCTTGCATGCCTCCCAAGAATAGCATCGGCCCCATCACAAAAGCTGAAATGCCCGTCGAGATCCACACCGATCGCTAGGCATGGAGAGTTATGCACGCCTCTCCCTCTTGATGCCTCCCCCTGGCTACGGAGCTGTCGGGATGCACAGCTTTTGAGGCAAAGCGAGAGGGCTCGCTACCTCTGCATGTTGATGCCATGCAAGGCCTATGGAAATCAATGCTCCATAAGGGCCCCCAATCCCGAAAATGGTCAGTGTCGATAGGCCTCGGTGCCTCCCAAGAGCAACACGGCCCACACACCGAAAGCTCGGCTTGCCTCTGGAGATCGGCAGCTCCCGCTGCCTACCGATAGGCATCGATATCCATCGGCAGCAATATTCTGGATGCCGATGGATATCGATGCCTATCGATTGGTGTGGAATTGGACAGGCTTCGATGCCCCTCCAGACCGAGAGGTATGGATGGTGAGACTCCTTGGATGCTTCCCTAGAATAGGATCGGCCCCCTGCCAAAAGCTAAAATGCCCGTCGAGATCCACACGTAAAGCTAGAAATGGAGAATTAGGCACGCCTCTCCCTCTTGATGCCTCCCCTGGCTACGGAGCTGTCAAGATGCACAGCTTTTGAGGCAGAGCCTGAATGCTTGCTATCTCTGCATTTTGCTGCCGTGCAAGGCCTACGGATGTCAATGCTAGGCAGGGGCCCTCAATCGCAAAAATGGTCAGTCTCAATAGGCCTCGGTGCCTCCCAAGAGCAACACGGCCCACACACCGAAAGCTCTGCATGCCTCCGGAGATGGGCAGCTCCCGCTGCCTATCGATAGTCATCGATATCCATCGGCAGCAATATTCTGGATGCCGATGGATATCGATGCCTATTGATAGGTGTGGAATTGGACAGGCTTCGATGCCCCTCGAGACCGTGAGGTATCGATGGTGAGACTCCTTGGATGCTTCCCTAGAATAGGATCGGCTCCCTGCCAAATGCTGAAATGCCCGTCGAGATCCACACGTAACGCTAGAAATGGAGAATTAGGCACGCCTCTCCCTCTTGATGCCTCCCCCTGGCTACGGAGCTGTCGAGATGCACAGCTTTTGAGGCAGAGTGAGAGGGCTCACTACCTCTGCATGTTGATGCCATGCAAGGCTTACGGAAATCAATGCTAGGCAGGGGCCCTCAATCCCAAGAATGGTCAGTGTCAATATGTCTCGGTGCCTCCCAAGAGCAACACGGCCCACACACCGAAAGCTCGGCTTGCCTCTGGAGATGGGCAGCTCCCGCTGCCTATCGATAGGCATCGATATCCATCGGCAGCAATATTATGGATGCCGATGGATATCGATGCCTATCGATAGGTGTGGAATTGGACAGGCTTCGATGCCCCTCGAGACCGAGAGGTATGGATGGCGAGACTCCTTGGATGCCTCCCAAGAATAGCATCGGCCCCATCCCAAAAGCTGAAATGCCCGTTGAGATCCACACTGATCGCTAGGCATGGAGAGTTATGCACGCCTCTCCCTCCTGATGCCTCCCCCTGGCTACGGAGCTGTCGGGATGCACAGCTTTTGAGGCAAAGCGAGAGGGCTCGCTACCTCTGCATGTTGATGCCATGCAAGGCCTACGGATGTCAATGCTAGGCAAGGGCCCTCAATCCTGAAAATGGTCAGTGTCGATAGACCTCGGTGCCTCCCAAGAGCAATACGGCCCACACACCGAAAGCTCAGCTTGCCTCTGGAGATGGGCAGCTCCCGCTGCCTACCGATAGACATCGATATTCATCGGCAGCAATATTATGGATGCCGATGGATATCGATGGCTATCGATAGGTGTGGAATTGGACAGGCTTCGATGCCCCTCGAGACCGAGAGGTATCGATGGCGAGACTCCTTGGATGCTTCCCAAGAAGAGGATCGGCCCCGTGCCAAAAGCAAAAATGCCCGTGGAGATCCACACGTAGCCCTAGTCATGGAGAGTTAAGCACGCCTCTCCCTCTTGATGCCTCCCGCTGGCTACGGAGCTGTCGAATCCAAAGCTTTTGAGGCAGAGTCAGAGGGCTCGCTATCTCTGCAGGTTTTTGATATGTGATGCCTATGGAATTCAAAGCTCCGGAAGGGCCCTCAATCCTGAAAATGGTCAGTGTCGATAGGCCTCGGTGCCTCCCAAGAGCAACACGGCCCACACACCGAAAGCTCGGCTTGCCTCTGGAGACGGGCAGCTCCCGCTGCCTACCGATAGGCATCGATATCCATCGGCAGCAATATTATGGATGCCGATGGATATCGATGGCTATCGATAGGTGTGGAATTGGACAGGCTTCGATGCCCCTTGAGACCGAGAGGTATGGATGGTGAGACTCCTTGGATGCTTCCCTAGAATAGGATCGGCCCCCTGCCAAAAGCTAAAATGCCCGTCGAGATCCACATTTAATGCTAGAAATGGAGAATTAGGCACGCCTCTCCCTCTTGATGCCTCCCGCTGGCTACGGAGCTGTCGAGATGCACAGCTTTTGAGGCAGAGCCTGAGGGCTTGCTATTTCTGCATTTTGCTGCCGTGCAAGGCCTACGGATGTCAATGCTAGGCAGGGGCCCTCAATCGCAAAAATGGTCAGTCTCAATAGGCCTCGGTGCCTCCCAAGAGCAACACGGCCCACACACCGAAAGCTCTGCATGCCTCCGGAGATGGGCAGCTCCCGCTGCCTATCGATAGGCATCGATATCCATCGGCAGCAATATTATGGATGCCGATGGATATCGATGGCTATCGATAGGTGTGGAATTGGACAGGCTTCGATGCCCCTCAAGACAAAGAGGGATCGATGGCGAGACTCCTGGCATGCCTCCCAAGAATAACATCGGCCCCCTGCCAAAAGCTAAAATGCCCGTGGAGATCCACACCGATCGGTAGGCATGGAGAGTTTTGCATGCCTCTCCCTCTTGATGCCTCCCCCTGGCTACGGAGCTGTCGAGATGCACAGCTTTTGAGGCAGAGCGAGAGGGCTTGCTACCTCTGCATGTTGATGCCATGCAAGGCCTACGGATGTCAATGCTAGGCAAGGGTCCGCTGGCTCAAAAATGGTCAGTGTCGATAGGCCTCGGTGCCTCCCAAGAGCAACACGGCCCACACACCGAAAGCTCGGCTTGCCTCTGGAGATGGGCAGCTCCCGCTGCCTATTGATAGGCATCGATATCCATTGGCAGCAATATTCTGGATGCCGATGGATATCAATGCCTATCGATAGGTGTGGAATTGGACAGGCTTCGATGCCCCTCGAGACCGAGAGGTATCGATGGCGAGACTCCTTGGATGCTTCCCTAGAATAGGATCGGCTCCCTGCCAAATGCTGAAATGCCCGTCGAGATCCACACGTAACGCTAGAAATGGAGAATTAGGCACGCCTCTCCCTCTTGATGCCTCCCCCTGGCTACGGAGCTGTCGAGATGCACAGCTTTTGAGGCAGAGTGAGAGGGCTCACTACCTCTGCATGTTGATGCCATGCAAGGCCTACGGAAATCAATGCTCCCTAAGGGCCCTCAATCCCAAAAATGGTCAGTGTCCATAGGCCTCGGTGCCTCCCAAGAGCAACACGGCCCACACACCGAAACCTCAGCTTGCCTCTGGAGATGGGCAGCTCCCGCTGCCTATCGATAGGCATCGATATCCATCGGCAGCAATATTATGGATGCCGATGGATATCGATGGCTATCGATAGGTGTGGAATTGGACAGGCTTCAATGCCCCTCGAGACCGAGAGGTATCGATGGCGAGACTCCTTGGATGCCCCCCAAGAATAGCATCGGACCCTTGCCAAAAGCTGAAATGCCCGTCGAGATCCACACGTAAAGCTAGAAATGGAGAATTAGGCACGCCTCTCCCTCTTGATGCCTCCCGCTGGCTACGGAGCTGTCGAGATGCACAGCTTTTGAGGCAGAGCCTGAGGGCTTGCTACCTCTGCATGTTGATGCCATGCAAGGCCTACGGAAATCAATGCTAGGCAAGGGTCCGCTGGCTCAATAATGGTCAGTGTCGATAGGCCTCGGTGCCTCCCAAGAGCAACACGGCCCACACACCAAAAGCTCGGCTTGCCTCTGGAGATGGGCAGCTCCCGCTGCCTATTGATAGGCATCGATATCCATTGGCAGCAATATTCTGGATGCCGATGGATATCGATGCCTATCGATAGGTGTGGAATTGGACAGGCTTTGATGCCCCTCGAGACCGAGAGGTATCGATGGTGAGACTCCTTGCATGCCTCCCAAGAATAGCATCGGACCCTTGCCAAAAGCTGAAATGTCCGTCGAGATCCACACCGATCGCTAGTCATGGAGAGTTAAGCACGCCTCTCCCTCTTGATGCCTCCCGCTGGCTACGGAGCTGTCGGGATGCACAGCTTTTGAGGCAAAGCGAGAGGGCTCGCTACCTCTGCATGTTGATGCCATGCAAGGCCTACGGAAATCAATGCTCCATAAGGGCACCCAATCCCCAAAATGGTCAGTGTCGATAGGCCTCGGTGCCTCCCAAGAGCAACACGGCCCACACACCGAAAGCTCGGCTTGCCTCTGGAGATGGGCAGCTCCCGCTGCCTATCGATAGGCATCGATATCCATCGGCAGCAATATTCTGGATGCCGATGGATATCGATGGCTATCGATAGGTGTGGAATTGGACAGGCTTCAATGCCCCTCGAGACCGAGAGGTATCGATGGCGAGACTCCTTGGATGCCTCCCAAGAATAGCATCGGCCCCATCCCAAAAGCTGAAATGCCCGTCGAGATCCACACCGATCGCTAGGCATGGAGAGTTATGCACGCCTCTCCCTCCTGATGCCTCCCCCTGGCTACGGAGCTGTCGGGATGCACAGCTTTTGAGGCAAAGCGAGAGGGCTCGCTACCTCTGCATGTTTTTGATATGTGATGCCTATGGAATTCAAAGCCCCGGAAGGGCCCTCAATCCTGAAAATGGTCAGTGTCGATAGGCCTCGGTGCCTCCCAAGAGCAACACGGCCCACACACCGAAAGCTCGGCTTGCCTCTGGAGATGGGCAGCTCCCGCTGCCTATCGATAGGCATCGATATCCATTGGCAGCAATACTATCGATGCCGATGGATATTGATGTCTTTCGGTAGGTGTGGAATTGGACAGGCTTCAATGCCCCTTGAGACCGAGAGGTATGGATCGCGAGACTCCTTGGATGCTTCCCTAGAATAGGATCGGCCCCCTGCCAAAAGCTAAAATGCCCGTCGAGATCCACAAGTAATGCTAGAAATGGAGAATTAGGCACGCCTCTCGCTCTTGATGCCTCCCGCTGGCTACGGAGCTGTCGAGATGCACAGCTTTTGAGGCAGAGCGAGAGGGCTTGCTACCTCTGCATGTTGATGCCATGCAAGGCCTACGGAAATCAATGCTAGGCAAGGGCCCTCAATCCCAAGAATGGTCAGTGTCAGTATGTCTCGGTGCCTCCCAAGAGCAACACGGCCCACACACCGAAACCTCAGCTTGCCTCTGGAGATCGGCAGCTCCCGCTGCCTATCGATAGGCATCGATATCCATTGGCAGCAATACTATCGATGCCGATGGATATCGATGGCTATCGACAGGTGTGGAATTGGACAGGCTTCGATGCCCCTCAAGACAAAGAGGTATCGATGGTGAGACTCCTTGCATGCCTCCCAAGAATAGCATCGGCCCCATCCCAAAAGCTGAAATGCCCGTCGAGATCCACACCGATCGCTAGGCATGGAGAGTTATGCACGCCTCTCCCTCCTGATGCCTCCCCCTGGCTACGGAGCTGTCGGGATGCACAGCTTTTGAGGCAAAGCGAGAGGGCTCGCTACCTCTGCATGTTGATGCCATGCAAGGCCTACGGATGTCAATGCTAGGCAAGGGCCCTCAATCCTGAAAATGGTCAGTGTCGATAGACCTCGGTGCCTCCCAAGAGCAATACGGCCCACACACCGAAAGCTCAGCTTGCCTCTGGAGATCGGCAGCTCCCGCTGCCTACCGATAGACATCGATATTCATCGGCAGCAATATTATGGATGCCGATGGATATCGATGGCTATCGATAGGTGTGGAATTGGACAGGCTTCGATGCCCCTCGAGACCGAGAGGTATCGATGGCGAGACTGCTTGGATGCTTCCCAAGAAGAGGATCGGCCCTGTGCCAAAAGCAAAAATGCCCGTGGAGATCCACACGTAGCCCTAGTCATGGAGAGTTAAGCACGCCTCTCCCTCTTGATGCCTCCCGCTGGCTACGGAGCTGTCGAATCCAAAGCTTTTGAGGTAGAGTCAGAGGGCTCGCTATCTCTGCATGTTTTTGATATGTGATGCCTATGGAATTCAAAGCTCCGGAAGGGCCCTCAATCCTGAAAATGGTCAGTGTCGATAGGCCTCGGTGCCTCCCAAGAGCAACACGGCCCACACACCGAAAGCTCGGCTTGCCTCTGGAGACGGGCAGCTCCCGCTGCCTACCGATAGGCATCGATATCCATCGGCAGCAATATTATGGATGCCGATGGATATCGATGGCTATCGATAGGTGTGGAATTGGACAGGCTTCAATGCCCCTCGAGACCGAGAGGTATCGATGGTGAGACTCCTTGGATGCTTCCCAAGAATAGCATCGGCCCCATCCCAAAAGCTAAAATGCCCGTCGAGATCCACACCGATCGCTAGGCATGGAGAGTTATGCATGCCTCTCCCTCTTGATGCCTCCCCCTGGCTACGGAGCTGTCGAGATGCACAGCTTTTGAGGCAGAGCGAGAGGGCTTGCTACGGCTGCATGTTGATGCCATGCAAGGCCTACGGAAATCAATGCTCCATAAGGGCCCGCAATCCCCAAAATGGTCAGTGTCCATAGGCCTCGGTGCCTCCCAAGAGCAACACGGCCCACACACCGAAAGCTCGGCTTGCCTCTGGAGATGGGCAGCTCCCGCTGCCTATCGATAGGCATCGATATCCATCGGCAGCAATATTCTGGATGCCGATGGATATCGATGGCTATCGACAGGTGTGGAATTGGACAGGCTTCGATGCCCCTCGAGACCGAGAGGTATCGATGGTGAGACTCCTTGCATGCCTCCCAAGAATAGGATCGGCCCCCTGCCAAAAGCTAAAATGCCCGTCGAGATCCACAGCGATGGCTCGGCATGGAGAGTTATGCACGCCTCTCCCTCTTGATGCCTGCCCCTGGCTACGGAGCTGTCGGGATGCACAGCTTTTGAGGCAGAGCGAGATGGCTTGCTACCTCTGCATGTTGATGCCATGCAAGGCCTACGGAAATCAATGCTAGGCAAGGGTCCGCAGTCCCAAAAATGGTCAGTGTCGATAGGCCTCGGTGCCTCCCAAGAGCAACACGGCCCACACACCGAAAGCTCGGCTTGCCTCTGGAGATCGGCAGCTCCCGCTGCCTATCGATAGGCATCGATATCCATCGGCAGCAATATTATGGATGCCGATGGATATTGATGTCTTTCGGTAGGTGTGGAATTGGACAGGCTTCGATGCCCCTCGAGACCGAGAGGTATCGATGGTGAGACTGCTTGGATGCTTCCCAAGAAGAGGGTCGGCCCCCTGCCAAAAGCAAAAATGCCCGTGGAGATCCACACGTAGCCCTAGTCATGGAGAGTTAAGCACGCCTCTCCCTCTTGATGCCTCCCGCTGGCTACGGAGCTGTCGAATCCAAAGCTTTTGAGGCAGAGTCAGAAGGCTCGCTATCTCTGCATGTTTTTGATATGTGATGCCTATGGAATTCAAAGCTCCGGAAGGGCCCTCAATCCTGAAAATGGTCAGTGTCGATAGGCCTCGGTGCCTCCCAAGAGCAACACGGCCCACACACCGAAAGCTCGGCTTGCCTCTGGAGAAGGGCAGCTCCCGCTGCCTATCGATAGGCATCGATATCCATCGGCAGCAATATTATGGATGCCGATGCATATCGATGGCTATCGATAGGTGTGGAATTGGACAGGCTTTGATGCCCCTCGAGACTGAGAGTTATCGATGGTGAGACTCCTTGGATGCCTCCCAAGAATAGCATCGACCCCATCCCAAAAGCTAAAATGCCCGTGGAGATCCACACCGATCGCTAGGCATGGAGAGTTATGCACGCCTCTCCCTCCTGATGCCTCCCCCTGGCTACGGAGCTGTCGGGATGCACAGCTTTTGAGGCAAAGCGAGAGGGCTCGCTACCTCTGCATGTTGATGCCATGCAAGGCCTACGGATGTCAAAGCTAGGCAAGGGCCCTCAATCCTGAAATGGTCAGTGTCGATAGGCCTCGGTGCCTCCCAAGAGCAATACGGCCCACACACCGAAAGCTCAGCTTGCCTCTGGAGATCGGCAGCTCCCGCTGCCTACCGATAGACATTGATATCCATCGGCAGCAATATTATGGATGCCGATGGATATCGATGGCTATCGATAGGTGTGGAATTGGACAGGCTTCGATGCCCCTCGAGACCGAGAGGTATCGATGGTGAGACTCCTTGGATGCTTCCCAAGAATAGGATCGGCCCCGTGCCAAAAGCAAAAATGCCCGTGGAGAACCACACCAGTCGCTAGGCATGGAGAGTTATGCACGCCTCTCCCTCTTGATGCCTCCCCCTGGCTACGGAGCTGTCGAGATGCACAGCTTTTGAGGCATAGCGAGAGGGCTTGCTACGGCTGCATGTTGATGCCATGCAAGGCCTACGGAAATCAATGCTCCATAAGGGCCCTCAATCCCCAAAATGGTCCGTGTCCATAGGCCTCGGTGCCTCCCAAGAGCAACACGGCCCACACACCGAAAGCTCGACTTGCCTCTGGAGATCGGCAGCTCCCGCTGCCTATCGATAGGCATCGATATTCATCGGCAGCAATATTATGGATGCCGATGGATATCGATGGCTATCGATAGGTGTGGAATTGGATAGGCTTCGATGCCCCTCGAGACCGAGAGGTATCGATGGTGAGACTCCTTGGATGCTTCCCAAGAATAGGATCGGCCCCGTGCCAAAAGCAAAAATGCCCGTGGAGATCCACACGTAGCCCTAGTCATGGAGAGTTATGCACGCCTCTCCCTCTTGATGCCTCCCGCTGGCTACGGAGCTGTCGAGATGCACAGCTTTTGAGGCAGAGCGAGAGGGCTTGCTACGGCTGCATGTTGATGCCATGCAAGGCCTACGGAAATCAATGCTCCATAAGGGCCCTCAATCCCCAAAATGGTCCGTGTCCATAGGCCTCGGTGCCTCCCAAGAGCAACACGGCCCACACACCGAAAGCTCTGCATGCCTCCGGAGATGGGCAGCTCCCGCTGCCTATCGATAGGCATCGATATCCATCGGCAGCAATATTCTGGATGCCGATGGATATCGATGCCTATCGATAGGTGTGGAATTGGACAGGCTTCAATGCCCCTCAAGACAAAGAGGTATGGATGGCGAGACTCCTTGCATGCCTCCCAAGAATAGCATCGGCCCCCTGCCAAAAGCTGAAATGCCTGTCGAGATCCACACCGCTCACTAGGCATGGAGAGTTATGCACGCCTCTCCCTCTTGATGCCTCCCCCTGGCTACGGAGCTGTCGAGATGCACAGCTTTTGAGGCAGAGTGAGAGGTCTTGCTGCCTCTGCATGTTGATGCCATGCAAGGCCTACGGAAATCAATGCTCCATAAGGGCCCGCAATCCCCAAAATGGTCAGTGTCGATAGGCCTCGGTGCCTCCCAAGAGCAACACGGCCCACACACCGAAAGCTCGGCTTGCCTCTGGAGATCGGCAGCTCCCGCTGCCTATCGATAGGCATCGATATCCATCGGCAGCAATATTCTGGATGTCGATGGATATCGATGGCTATCGATAGGTGTGGAATTGGACAGGCTTCGATGCCCCTCGAGACAAAGAGGGATCGATGGCGAGACTCCTTCGATGCCTCCCAAGAATAGCATCGGCCCCCTGACAAAAGCTAAAATGCCCGTGGAGATCCACACCGGTCGCTAGGCATGGAGAGTTATGCACGCCTCTCCCTCTTGATGCCTCCCCCTGGCTACGGAGCTGTCGGGACCCACAGCTTTTGAGCAAAGCGAGAGGGTTCGCTACCTCTGCATGTTGATGCCATGCAAGGCCTACGGAAATCAATGCTCCATAAGGGCCGGCGATCCCAAAAATGGTCAGTGTCCACAGGCCTCGGTGCCTCCCAAGAGCAACACGGCCCACACACCGAAAGCTCGGCTTGCCTCTGGAGATGGGCAGCTCCCGCTGCCTATCGATAGGCATCGATATCCATCGGCAGCAATATTATGGATGCCGATGGATATCGATGGCTATCGATAGGTGTGGAATTGGACAGGCTTCGATGCCCCTCAAGACAAAGAGGTATGGATGGCGAGACTCCTTGCATGCCTCCCAAGAATAGCATCGGCCGCCTGCCAAAAGCTAAAATGCCCGTTGAGATCCACACCGATCGCTAGGCATGGAGAGTTACGCACGCCTCTCCCTCTTGATGCCTCCCCCTGGCTACGGAGCTGTCGGGACCCACAGCTTTTGAGGCAGAGCGAGAGGGCTTGCTACCGCTGCATGTTGATGCCATGCAAGGCCTACGGAAATCAATGCTCCATAAGGGCCCTCAATTCCCAAAATGGTCCGTGTCGATAGGCCTCGGTGCCTCCCAAGAGCAACACGGCCCACACACCGAAAGCTCGGCTTGCCTCTGGAGATGGGCAGCTCCCGCTGCCTATCGATAGGCATCGATATCCATTGGCAGCAATATTATGGATGCCGATGGATATCGATGGCTATCGATAGGTGTGGAATTGGACAGGCTTCGATGCCCCTCAAGACAAAGAGGTATGGATGGCGAGACTCCTTGCATGCCTCCCAAGAATAGCATCGGCCCCCTGCCAAAAGCTGAAATGCCTGTCGATATCCACACCGCTCACTAGGCATGGAGAGTTATGCACGCCTCTCCCTCTTGATGCCTGCCCCTGGCTACGGAGCTGTCGAGATGCACAGCTTTTGAGGCAGAGCGAGAGGGCTTGCTACGGCTGCATGTTGATGCCATGCAAGGCCTACGGAAATCAGTGCTCCATAAGGGCCCTCAATTCCCAAAATGATCCGTGTCCATAGGCCTCGGTGCCTCCCAAGAGCAACACGGCCCACACACCGAAAGCTCGGCTTGCCTCTGGAGATGGGCAGCTCCCGCTGCCTATCGATAGGCATCGATATCCATCGGCAGCAATATTCTGGATGCCGATGGATATCGATGCCTATCGAAAGGTGTGGAATTGGACAGGCTTCGATGCCCCTCGAGACCGAGAGGTATCGATGGTGAGACTCCTTGCATGCCTCCCAAGAATAGCATCGGACCCTTGCCAAAAGCTGAAAGGCCTGTAGAGATCCACACCGATCGCTAGGCATGGAGAGTTATGCACGCCTCTCCCTCTTGATGCCTCCCCCTGGCTACGGAGCTGTCGGGACCCACAGCTTTTGAGGCAGAGCGAGAGGGCTTGCTACGGCTGCATGTTGATGCCATGCAAGGCCTACGGAAATCAATGCTCCATAAGGGCCCTCAATTCCCAAAATGGTCAGTGTCCATAGGCCTCGGTGCCTCCCAAGAGCAACACGGCCCACACACCGAAAGCTCGGCTTGCCTCTGGAGATCGGCAGCTCCCGCTGCCTATCGATAGGCATCGATATCCATCGGCAGCAATATTATGGATGCCGATGGATATCGATGGCTATCGATAGGTGTGGAATTGGACAGGCTTCGATGCCCCTCAAGACAAAGAGGGATCGATGGCGAGACTCCTTGGATGCCTCCCAAGAATAGGATCGGCCCCCTGCCAAAAGCTAAAATGCCCGTCGAGATCCACACCGGTCGCTAGGCATGGAGAGTTATGCACGCCTCTCCCTCTTGATGCCTCCCCCTGGCTACGGAGCTGTCGCGATGCACAGCTTTTGAGGCAGAGTGAGAGGTCTTGCTGCCTCTGCATGTTGATGCCATGCAAGGCCTACGGAAATCAATGCTCCATAAGGGCCCTCAATCCCCAAAATGGTCAGTGTCCACAGGCCTCGGTGCCTCCCAAGAGCAACACGGCCCACACACCGAAAGCTCGGCTTGCCTCTGGAGATGGGCAGCTCCCGCTGCCTATCGATAGGCATCGTTATCCATCGGCAGCAATATTATGGATGCCGATGGATATCGATGGCTATCGATAGGTGTGGAGTTGGACAGGCTTCGATTCCCCTCAAGACAAAGAGGGATCGATGGCGAGACTCCTTCGATGCCTCCCAAGAATAGCATCGGCCCCGTGCCAAAAGCTAAAATGCCCGTCGAGATCCACACCGGTCGCTAGGCATGGAGAGTTATGCACGCCTCTCCCTCTTGATGCCTCCCACTGGCTACGGAGCTGTCGCGATGCACAGCTTTTGAGGCAGAGCGAGAGGTCTTGCTGCCTCTGCATGTTGATGCCATGCAAGGCCTACGGAAATCAATGCTCCATAAGGGCCCTCAATCCCCAAAATGGTCAGTGTCCATAGACCTCGGTGCCTCCCAAGAGCAACACGGCCCACACACCGAAAGCTCGGCTTGCCTCTGGAGATCGGCAGCTCCCGCTGCCTATCGATAGGCATCGATATCCATCGGCAGCAATATTCTGGATGCTGATGGATATCGATGGTTATCGATAGGTTTGGAGTTGGACAGGCTTCGATGCCCCTCAAGACAAAGAGGTATCGATGGTGGGACTCCTTGCATGCCTCTCAAGAATAGCATCGGCCCCCTGCCAAAAGCTAAAATGCCCATCGAGATCCACACCGATCGCTAGGCATGGAGAGTTACGCACGCCTCTCCCTCTTGATGCCTGCCCCTGGCTACGGAGCTGTCGAGATGCACAGCTTTTGAGCAAAGTGAGAGGGTTCGCTACCTCTGCATGTTGATGCCATGCAAGGCCTACGGAAATCAATGCTCCATAAGGGCCCTCAATTCCCAAAATGGTCCGTGTCGATAGGCCTCGGTGCCTCCCAAGAGCAACACGGCCCACACACCGAAAGCTCGGCTTGCCTCTGGAGATGGGCAGCTCCCGCTGCCTATCGATAGGCATCGATATCCATCGGCAGCAATATTATGGATGCCGATGGATATCGATGGCTATCGATAGGTGTGGAATTGGACAGGCTTCGATGCCCCTCAAGACAAAGAGGTATGGATGGCGAGACTCCTTGCATGCCTCCCAAGAATAGGATCGGCCCCCTGCCAAAAGCTGAAATGCCTGTCGATATCCACACCGCTCACTAGGCATGGAGAGTTATGCACGCCTCTCCCTCTTGATGCCTGCCCCTGGCTACGGAGCTGTCGAGATGCACAGCTTTTGAGGCAGAGCGAGAGGGCTTGCTACGGCTGCATGTTGATGCCATGCAAGGCCTACGGAAATCAGTGCTCCATAAGGGCCCTCAATTCCCAAAATGATCCGTGTCCATAGGCCTCGGTGCCTCCCAAGAGCAACACGGCCCACACACCGAAAGCTCGGCTTGCCTCTGGAGATCGGCAGCTCCCGCTGCCTATCGATAGGCATCGATATCCATCGGCAGCAATATTCTGGATGCCGATGGATATCGATGCCTATCGAAAGGTGTGGAATTGGACAGGCTTCGATGCCCCTCGAGACCGAGAGGTATCGATGGTGAGACTCCTTGCATGCCTCCCAAGAATAGCATCGGACCCTTGCCAAAAGCTGAAATGCCTGTAGAGATCCACACCGATCGCTAGGCATGGAGAGTTATGCACGCCTCTCCCTCTTGATGCCTCCCCCTGGCTACGGAGCTGTCGGGACCCACAGCTTTTGAGGCAGAGCGAGAGGGCTTGCTACGGCTGCATGTTGATGCCATGCAAGGCCTACGGAAATCAATGCTCCATAAGGGCCCTCAATTCCCAAAATGGTCAGTGTCCATAGGCCTCGGTGCCTCCCCAGAGCAACACGGCCCACACACCGAAAGCTCGGCTTGCCTCTGGAGATGGGCAGCTCCCGCTGCCTATCGATAGGCATCGATATCCATCGGCAGCAATATTATGGATGCCGATGGATATCGATGGCTATCGATAGGTGTGGAATTGGACAGGCTTCGATGCCCCTCAAGACAAAGAGGGATCGATGGCGAGACTCCTTGGATGCCTCCCAAGAATAGGATCGGCCCCCTGCCAAAAGCTAAAATGCCCGTCGAGATCCACACCGGTCGCTAGGCATGGAGAGTTATGCACGCCTCTCCCTCTTGATGCCTCCCCCTGGCTACGGAGCTGTCGCGATGCACAGCTTTTGAGGCAGAGTGAGAGGTCTTGCTGCCTCTGCATGTTGATGCCATGCAAGGCCTACGGAAATCAATGCTCCATAAGGGCCCTCAATCCCCAAAATGGTCAGTGTCCACAGGCCTCGGTGCCTCCCAAGAGCAACACGGCCCACACACCGAAAGCTCGGCTTGCCTCTGGAGATGGGCAGCTCCCGCTGCCTATCGATAGGCATCGTTATCCATCGGCAGCAATATTATGGATGCCGATGGATATCGATGGCTATCGATAGGTGTGGAATTGGACAGGCTTCGATTCCCCTCAAGACAAAGAGGGATCGATGGCGAGACTCCTTCGATGCCTCCCAAGAATAGCATCGGCCCCGTGCCAAAAGCTAAAATGCCCGTCGAGATCCACACCGGTCGCTAGGCATGGAGAGTTATGCACGCCTCTCCCTCTTGATGCCTCCCACTGGCTACGGAGCTGTCGCGATGCACAGCTTTTGAGGCAGAGCGAGAGGTCTTGCTGCCTCTGCATGTTGATGCCATGCAAGGCCTACGGAAATCAATGCTCCATAAGGGCCCTCAATCCCCAAAATGGTCAGTGTCCATAGACCTCGGTGCCTCCCAAGAGCAACACGGCCCACACACCGAAAGCTCGGCTTGCCTCTGGAGATCGGCAGCTCCCGCTGCCTATCGATAGGCATCGATATCCATCGGCAGCAATATTCTGGATGCTGATGGATATCGATGGCTATCGATAGGTGTGGAGTTGGACAGGCTTCGATGCCCCTCAAGACAAAGAGGTATCGATGGTGGGACTCCTTGCATGCCTCTCAAGAATAGCATCGGCCCCCTGCCAAAAGCTAAAATGCCCATCGAGATCCACACCGATCGCTAGGCATGGAGAGTTACGCACGCCTCTCCCTCTTGATGCCTCCCCCTGGCTACGGAGCTGTCGAGATGCACAGCTTTTGAGCAAAGTGAGAGGGTTCGCTACCTCTGCATGTTGATGCCATGCAAGGCCTACGGAAATCAATGCTCCATAAGGGCCCTCAATCCCCAAAATGGTCAGTGTCCATAGGCCTCGGTGCCTCCCAAGAGCAACACGGCCCACACACCGAAAGCTCGGCTTGCCTCTGGAGATGGGCAGCTCCCGCTGCCTATCGATAGGCATCGATATCCATCGGCAGCAATATTATGGATGCCGATGGATATCGATGGCTATCGATAGGTGTGGAATTGGACAGGCTTCGATGCCCCTCAAGGCAAAGAGGTATGGATGGCGAGACTCCTTGCATGCCTCCCAAGAATAGCATCGGCCGCCTGCCAAAAGCTAAAATGCCCATCGAGATCCACACCGATCGCTAGGCATGGAGAGTTACGCACGCCTCTCCCTCTTGATGCCTCCCCCTGGCTACGGAGCTGTCGGGACCCACAGCTTTTGAGGCAGAGCGAGAGGGCTTGCTACGGCTGCATGTTGATGCCATGCAAGGCCTACGGAAATCAATGCTCCATAAGGGCCCTCAATTCCCAAAATGGTCCGTGTCGATAGGCCTCGGTGCCTCCCAAGAGCAACACGGCCCACACACCGAAAGCTCGGCTTGCCTCTGGAGATGGGCAGCTCCCGCTGCCTATCGATAGGCATCGATATCCATCGGCAGCAATATTATGGATGCCGATGGATATCGATGGCTATCGATAGGTGTGGAATTGGACAGGCTTCGATGCCCCTCAAGACAAAGAGGTATGGATGGCGAGACTCCTTGCATGCCTCCCAAGAATAGCATCGGCCCCCTGCCAAAAGCTGAAATGCCTGTCGATATCCACACCGCTCACTAGGCATGGAGAGTTATGCACGCCTCTCCCTCTTGATGCCTGCCCCTGGCTACGGAGCTGTCGAGATGCACAGCTTTTGAGGCAGAGCGAGAGGGCTTGCTACGGCTGCATGTTGATGCCATGCAAGGCCTACGGAAATCAATGCTCCATAAGGGCCCTCAATTCCCAAAATGGTCAGTGTCGATAGGCCTCGGTGCCTCCCAAGAGCAACACGGCCCACACACCAAAAGCTCGGCTTGCCTCTGGAGATCGGCAGCTCCCGCTGCCTATCGATAGGCATCGTTATCCATCGGCAGCAATATTATGGATGCCGATGGATATCGATGGCTATCGATAGGTGTGGAATTGGACAGGCTTCGATTCCCCTCAAGACAAAGAGGGATCGATGGCGAGACTCCTTGGATGCCTCCCAAGAATAGGATCGGCCCCCTGCCAAAAGCTAAAATGCCCGTCGAGATCCACACCGGTCGCTAGGCATGGAGAGTTATGCACGCCTCTCCCTCTTGATTCCTCCCGCTAGCTACGGAGCTGTCGCGATGCACAGCTTTTGAGGCAGAGTGAGAGGTCTTGCTGCCTCTGCATGTTGATGCCATGCAAGGCCTACGGAAATCAATGCTCCATAAGGGCCCTCAATCCCCAAAATGGTCAGTGTCCATAGGCCTCGGTGCCTCCCAAGAGCAACACGGCCCACACACCGAAAGCTCGGCTTGCCTCTGGAGATCGGCAGCTCCCGCTGCCTATCGATAGGCATCGATATCCATCGGCAGCAATATTCTGGATGCCGATGGATATCGATGGCTATCGATAGGTGTGGAATTGGACAGGCTTGGATGCCCCTCAAGACAAAGAGGTATGGATGGCGAGACTCCTTGCATGCCTCCCAAGAATAGCATCGGCCCCCTGCCAAAAGCTGAAATGCCTGTCGATATCCACACCGATCACTAGGCATGGAGAGTTATGCACACCTCTCCCTCTTGATGCCTCCCCCTGGCTATGGAGCTGTCGAGATGCACAGCTTTTGAGGCAGAGCCTGAGGGCTTGCTACGGCTGCATGTTGATGCCATGCAAGGCCTACGGAAATCAATGCTCCATAAGGGCCCTCAGTTCCCAAAATGGTCCGTGTCCATAGGTCTCGGTGCCTCCCAAGTGCAACACGGCCCACACACCGAAAGCTCGGCTTGCCTCTGGAGATGGGCAGCTCCCGCTGCCTATCGATAGGCATCGATATCCATCGGCAGCAATATTCTGGATGCCGATGGATATTGATGCCTATCGATAGGTGTGGAATTGGACAGGCTTCGATGCCCCTCGAGACCGAGAGGTAGCGATGGCGAGACTCCTTGGATGCCTCCCAAGAATAGCATCGGCCCCCTGCCAAAAGCTAAAATGCCCATCGAGATCCACACCGGTCGCTAGGCATGGAGAGTTATGCACGCCTCTCCCTCTTGATGCCTCCCCCTGGCTACGGAGCTGTCGGGACCCACAGCTTTTGAGGCAGAGCAAGAGGGCTTGCTACGGCTGCATGTTGATGCCATGCAAGGCCTACGGAAATCAATGCTCCATAAGGGCCCTCAATCCCCAAAATGGTCAGTGTCCACAGGCCTCGGTGCCTCCCAAGAGCAACACGGCCCACACACCGAAAGCTCGGCTTGCCTCTGGAGATGGGCAGCTCCCGCTGCCTATCGATAGGCATCGATATCCATCGGCAGCAATATTCTGGATGCCGATGGATATCGATGCCTATCGATAGGTGTGGAATTGGACAGGCTTCGATGCCCCTCAAGACAAAGAGGTATGGATGGCGAGACTCCTTGCATGCCTCCCAAGAATAGCATCGGCCGCCTGCCAAAAGCTGAAATGCCTGTCGAGATCCACACCGCTCACTAGGCATGGAGAGTTATGCACGCCTCTCCCTCTTGATGCCTCCCCCTGGCTACGGAGCTGTCGCGATGCACAGCTTTTGAGGCAGAGTGAGAGGTCTTGCTGCCTCTGCATGTTGATGCCATGCAAGGCCTACGGAAATCAATGCTCCATAAGGGCCCTCAATCCCCAAAATGGTCAGTGTCCACAGGCCTCGGTGCCTCCCAAGAGCAACACGGCCCACACACCGAAAGCTCGGCTTGCCTCTGGAGATGGGCAGCTCCCGCTGCCTATCGATAGGCATCGATATCCATCGGCAGCAATATTATGGATGCCGATGGATATCGATGCCTATCGATAGGTGTGGAATTGGACAGGCTTCGATGCCCCTCGAGACCGAGAGGTAGCGATGGCGAGACTCCTTGGATGCCTCCCAAGAATAGCATCGGCCGCCTGCCAAAAGCTAAAATGCCCGTCGAGATCCACACCGATCGCTAGGCATGGAGAGTTATGCACGCCTCTCCCTCTTGATGCCTCCCGCTAGCTACGGAGCTGTCGAGATGCACAGCTTTTGAGGCAGAGCGAGAGGGCTTGCTACCGCTGCATGTTGATGCCATGCAAGGCCTACGGAAATCAATGCTCCATAAGGGCCCTCAATCCCCAAAATGGTCAGTGTCCATAGGCCTCGGTGCCTCCCAAGAGCAACACGGCCCACACACCGAAAGCTCGGCTTGCCTCTGGAGATGGGCAGCTCCCGCTGCCTATCGATAGGCATCGATATCCATCGGCAGCAATATTCTGGATGCCGATGGATATCGATGGCTATCGATAGGTGTGGAATTGGACAGGCTTCGATGCCCCTCAAGACAAAGAGGTATGGATGGCGAGACTCCTTGCATGCCTCCCAAGAATAGCATCGGCCGCCTGCCAAAAGCTGAAATGCCTGTCGAGATCCACACCGATCACTAGGCATGGAGAGTTATGCACGCCTCTCCCTCTTGATGCCTCCCCCTGGCTACGGAGCTGTCGAGATGCACAGCTTTTGAGGCAGAGCGAGAGGGCTTGCTACGGCTGCAAGTTGATGCCATGCAAGGCCTACGGAAATCAATGCTCCATAAGGGCCCTCAGTTCCCAAAATGGTCCGTGTCCATAGGTCTCGGTGCCTCCCAAGTGCAACACGGCCCACACACCGAAAGCTCGGCTTGCCTCTGGAGATCGGCAGCTCCCGCTGCCTATCGATAGGCATCGATATCCATCGGCAGCAATATTCTGGATGCCGATGGATATTGATGCCTATCGATAGGTGTGGAATTGGACAGGCTTCGATGCCCCTCGAGACCGAGAGGTAGCGATGGCGAGACTCCTTGGATGCCTCCCAAGAATAGCATCGGCCCCCTGCCAAAAGCTAAAATGCCCATCGAGATCCACACCGGTCGCTAGGCATGGAGAGTTATGCACGCCTCTCCCTCTTGATGCCTCCCCCTGGCTACGGAGCTGTCGGGACCCACAGCTTTTGAGGCAGAGCAAGAGGGCTTGCTACGGCTGCATGTTGATGCCATGCAAGGCCTACGGAAATCAATGCTCCATAAGGGCCCTCAATCCCCAAAATGGTCAGTGTCCACAGGCCTCGGTGCCTCCCAAGAGCAACACGGCCCACACACCGAAAGCTCGGCTTGCCTCTGGAGATGGGCAGCTCCCGCTGCCTATCGATAGGCATCGATATCCATCGGCAGCAATATTCTGGATGCCGATGGATATCGATGCCTATCGATAGGTGTGGAATTGGACAGGCTTCGATGCCCCTCAAGACAAAGAGGTATGGATGGCGAGACTCCTTGCATGCCTCCCAAGAATAGCATCGGCCCCCTGCCAAAAGCTGAAATGCCTGTCGAGATCCACACCGCTCACTAGGCATGGAGAGTTATGCACGCCTCTCCCTCTTGATGCCTCCCCCTGGCTACGGAGCTGTCGCGATGCACAGCTTTTGAGGCAGAGTGAGAGGTCTTGCTGCCTCTGCATGTTGATGCCATGCAAGGCCTACGGAAATCAATGCTCCATAAGGGCCCTCAATCCCCAAAATGGTCAGTGTCCACAGGCCTCGGTGCCTCCCAAGAGCAACACGGCCCACACACCGAAAGCTCGGCTTGCCTCTGGAGATGGGCAGCTCCCGCTGCCTATCGATAGGCATCGATATCCATCGGCAGCAATATTATGGATGCCGATGGATATCGATGGCTATCGATAGGTGTGGAATTGGACAGGCTTCGATGCCCCTCGAGACCGAGAGGTAGCGATGGCGAGACTCCTTGGATGCCTCCCAAGAATAGCATCGGCCGCCTGCCAAAAGCTAAAATGCCCGTCGAGATCCACACCGATCGCTAGGCATGGAGAGTTATGCACGCCTCTCCCTCTTGATGCCTCCCGCTAGCTACGGAGCTGTCGAGATGCACAGCTTTTGAGGCAGAGCGAGAGGGCTTGCTACCTCTGCATGTTGATGCCATGCAAGGCCTACGGAAATCAATGCTCCATAAGGGCCCGCAATCCCCAAAATGGTCAGTGTCCATAGGCCTCGGTGCCTCCCAAGAGCAACACGGCCCACACACCGAAAGCTCGGCTTGCCTCTGGAGATCGGCAGCTCCCGCTGCCTATCGATAGGCATCGATATCCATCGGCAGCAATATTCTGGATGCCGATGGATATCGATGGCTATCGATAGGTGTGGAATTGGACAGGCTTCGATGCCCCTCAAGACAAAGAGGTATGGATGGCGAGACTCCTTGCATGCCTCCCAAGAATAGCATCGGCACCCTGCCAAAAGCTGAAATGCCTGTCGAGATCCACACCGATCACTAGGCATGGAGAGTTATGCACGCCTCTCCCTCTTGATGCCTCCCCCTGGCTACGGAGCTGTCGAGATGCACAGCTTTTGAGGCAGAGCCTGAGGGCTTGCTACGGCTGCATGTTGATGCCATGCAAGGCCTACGGAAATCAATGCTCCATAAGGGCCCTCAATCCCCAAAATGGTCAGTTTCCACAGGCCTCGGTGCCTCCCAAGAGCAACACGGCCCACACACCGAAAGCTCGGCTTGCCTCTGGAGATGGGCAGCTCCCGCTGCCTATCGATAGGCATCGATATCCATCGGCAGCAATATTCTGGATGCCGATGGATATCGATGCCTATCGATAGGTGTGGAATTGGACAGGCTTCGATGCCCCTCAAGACAAAGAGGTATGGATGGCGAGACTCCTTGCATGCCTCCCAAGAATAGCATCGGCCCCCTGCCAAAAGCTGAAATGCCTGTCGAGATCCACACCGCTCACTAGGCATGGAGAGTTATGCACGCCTCTCCCTCTTGATGCCTCCCCCTGGCTACGGAGCTGTCGCGATGCACAGCTTTTGAGGCAGAGTGAGAGGTCTTGCTGCCTCTGCATGTTGATGCCATGCAAGGCCTACGGAAATCAATGCTCCATAAGGGCCCTCAATCCCCAAAATGGTCAGTGTCCACAGGCCTCGGTGCCTCCCAAGAGCAACACGGCCCACACACCGAAAGCTCGGCTTGCCTCTGGAGATGGGCAGCTCCCGCTGCCTATCGATAGGCATCGATATCCATCGGCAGCAATATTCTGGATGCCGATGGATATCGATGCCTATCGATAGGTGTGGAATTGGACAGGCTTCGATGCCCCTCGAGACCGAGAGGTAGCGATGGCGAGACTCCTTGGATGCCTCCCAAGAACAGGATCGGCTCCCTGCCAAAAGCTAAAATGCCCGTCGAGATCCACACCGATCGCTAGGCATGGAGAGTTAAGCACGCCTCTCCCTCTTGATGCCTCCCCCTGGCTACGGAGCTGTCGAGATGCACAGCTTTTGAGGCAGAGCGAGAGGGCTCGCTACCTCTGCATGTTGATGCCATGCAAGGCCTACGGAAATCAATGCTCCATAAGGGCCCGCAATCCCAAAAATGGTCAGTGTCCATAGGCCTCGGTGCCTCCCAAGAGCAACACGGCCCACACACCGAAAGCTCGGCTTGCCTCTGGAGATCGGCAGCTCCCGCTGCCTACCGCCAGGCATCGATATCCATCGGCAGCAATATTATGGATGCCGATGGATATCGATGCCGATTGATAGGTGTGGAATTGGACAGGCTTTGATGCCCCTCGAGACCGAGAGGTAGCGATGGCGAGACTCCTTGGATGCCTCCCAAGAAGAGGATCGGCTCCCTGCCAAAAGCTAAAATGCCGGTCGAGATGCACACCGATCGCTAGGCATGGAGAGTTAAGCACGCCTCTCCCTCTTGATGCCTGCCCCTGGCTACGGAGCTGTCGAGATGCACAGCTTTTGAGGCAGAGCGAGAGGGCTCGCTACCTCTGCATGTTGATGCCATGCAAGGCCTACGGAAATCAATGCTAGGCAAGGGCCCTCAATCCCCAAAATGGTCAGTGTCCATAGGCCTCGGTGCCTCCCAAGAGCAACACGGCCCACACACCGAAAGCTCGGCTTGCCTCTGGAGATCGGCAGCTCCCGCTGCCTATCGATAGGCATCGATATCCATCGGCAGCAATATTCTGGATGCCGATGGATATCGATGCCTATCGATAGGTGTGGAATTGGACAGGCTTCGATGCCCCTCGAGACCGAGAGGTAGCGATGGCGAGACTCCTTGGATTCCTCCCAAGAATAGGATCGGCTCCCTGCCAAAAGCTAAAATGCCCGTCGAGATCCACACCGATCGCTAGGCATGGAGAGTTAAGCACGCCTCTCCCTCTTGATGCCTCCCCCTGGCTACGGAGCTGTCGAGATGCACAGCTTTTGAGGCAGAGCGAGAGGGCTCGCTACCTCTGCATGTGGATGCCATGCAAGGCCTACGGAAATCAATGCTCCATAAGGGCCGGCGATCCCAAAAATGGTCAGTGTCCACAGGCCTCGGTGCCTCCCAAGAGCAACACGGCCCACACACCGAAAGCTCGGCTTACCTCTGGAGATCGGCAGCTCCTGCTGCCTATCGATAGGCATCGATATCCATCGGCAGCAATATTATGGATGCCGATGGATAGCGATGGCTATCGATAGGTGTGGAATTGGACAGGCTTCGATGCCCCTCCAGGCCAAGAGGTATCGATGGCGAGACTCCTTGGATGCCTCCCAAGAATAGGATCGGCTCCCTGCCAAAAGCTAAAATGCCCGTCGAGATCCACACCGATCGCTAGGCATGGAGAGTTAAGCACGCCTCTCCCTCTTGATGCCTCCCCCTGGCTACGGAGCTGTCGAGATGCACAGCTTTTGAGGCAGAGCGAGAGGGCTCGCTACCTCTGCATGTTGATGCCATGCAAGGCCTACGGAAATCAATGCTCCATAAGGGCCCTCAATCCCCAAAATGGTCAGTGTCCACAGGCCTCGGTGCCTCCCAAGAGCAACACGGCCCACACACCGAAAGCTCGGCTTGCCTCTGGAGATCGGCAGCTCCCGCTGCCTATCGATAGGCATCGATATCCATCGGCAGCAATATTATGGATGCCGATGTATATCGATGCCTATCGATAGGTGTGGAATTGGACAGGCTTCGATGCCCCTCCAGGGCAAGAGGTATCGATGGCGAGACTCCTTGCATGCCTCCCAAGAATAGCATCGGCTCCCTGCCAAAAGCTAAAATGCCCGTCGAGATCCACACCGATCGCTAGGCATGGAGAGTTAAGCACGCCTCTCCCTCTTGATGCCTCCCCCTGGCTACGGAGCTGTTGAGATGCACAGCTTTTGAGGCAGAGCGAGAGGGCTTGCTACCTCTGCATGTTGATGCCATGCAAGGCCTACGGAAATCAATGCTCCATAAGGGCCCTCAATCCCCAAAATGGTCAGTGTCCACAGGCCTCGGTGCCTCCCAAGAGCAACACGGCCCACACACTGAAAGCTCGGCTTGCCTCTGGAGATCGGCAGCTCCCGCTGCCTATCGATAGGCATCGATATCCATCGGCAGCAATATTCTGGATGCCGATGGATATCGATGGCTATCGATAGGTGTGGAATTGGACAGGCTTCGATGCCCCTCGAGACCGAGAGGTAGCGATGGCGAGACTCCTTGCATGCCTCCCAAGAATAGCATCGGACCCTTGCCAAAAGCTAAAATGCCCGTCGAGATCCACACCGATCGCTAGGCATGGAGAGTTAAGCACGCCTCTCCCTCTTGATGCCTCCCCCTGGCTACGGAGCTGTCGAGATGCACAGCTTTTGAGGCAGAGCGAGAGGGCTCGCTACCTCTGCATGTTGATGCCATGCAAGGCCTACGGAAATCAATGCTCCATAAGGGCCGGCGATCCCCAAAATGGTCAGTGTCCACAGGCCTCGGTGCCTCCCAAGAGCAACACAGCCCACACACCGAAAGCTCGGCTTGCCTCTGGAGATCGGCAGCTCCCGCTGCCTATCGATAGGCATCGATATCCATCGGCAGCAATATTCTGGATGCCGATGGATATCGATGCCTATCGATAGGTGTGGAATTGGACAGGCTTCGATGCCCCTCGAGACCGAGAGGTAGCGATGGCGAGACTCCTTGGATGCCTCCCAAGAACAGGATCGGCTCCCTGCCAAAAGCTAAAATGCCGGTCGAGATCCACACCGATCGCTAGGCATGGAGAGTTAAGCACGCCTCTCCCTCTTGATGCCTCCCCCTGGCTACGGAGCTGTCGAGATGCACAGCTTTTGAGGCAGAGCGAGAGGGCTCGCTACCTCTGCATGTTGATGCCATGCAAGGCCTACGGAAATCAATGCTCCATAAGGGCCCGCAATCCCAAAAATGGTCAGTGTCCATAGGCCTCGGTGCCTCCCAAGAGCAACACGGCCCACACACCGAAAGCTCGGCTTGCCTCTGGAGATGGGCAGCTCCTGCTGCCTACCGCCAGGCATCGATATCCATCGGCAGCAATATTATGGATGCCGATGGATATCGATGCCGATTGATAGGTGTGGAATTGGACAGGCTTTGATGCCCCTCGAGACCGAGAGGTAGCGATGGCGAGACTCCTTGCATGCCTCCCAAGAATAGGATCGGCTCCCTGCCAAAAGCTAAAATGCCGGTCGAGATGCACACCGATCGCTAGGCATGGAGAGTTAAGCACGCCTCTCCCTCTTGATGCCTGCCCCTGGCTACGGAGCTGTCGAGATGCACAGCTTTTGAGGCAGAGCGAGAGGGCTCGCTACCTCTGCATGTTGATGCCATGCAAGGCCTACGGAAATCAATGCTAGGCAAGGGCCCTCAATCCCCAAAATGGTCAGTGTCCATAGGCCTCGGTGCCTCCCAAGAGCAACACGGCCCACACACCGAAAGCTCGGCTTGCCTCTGGAGATCGGCAGCTCCCGCTGCCTATCGATAGGCATCGATATCCATCGGCAGCAATATTCTGGATGCCGATGGATATCGATGCCTATCGATAGGTGTGGAATTGGACAGGCTTCGATGCCCCTCGAGACCGAGAGGTAGCGATGGCGAGACTCCTTGGATTCCTCCCAAGAATAGGATCGGCTCCCTGCCAAAAGCTAAAATGCCCGTCGAGATCCACACCGATCGCTAGGCATGGAGAGTTAAGCACGCCTCTCCCTCTTGATGCCTCCCCCTGGCTACGGAGCTGTCGAGATGCACAGCTTTTGAGGCAGAGCGAGAGGGCTCGCTACCTCTGCATGTGGATGCCATGCAAGGCCTACGGAAATCAATGCTCCATAAGGGCCCTCAATCCCCAAAATGGTCAGTGTCCACAGGCCTCGGTGCCTCCCAAGAGCAACACGGCCCACACACCGAAAGCTCGGCTTACCTCTGGAGATCGGCAGCTCCTGCTGCCTATCGATAGGCATCGATATCCATCGGCAGCAATATTATGGATGCCGATGGATAGCGATGGCTATCGATAGGTGTGGAATTGGACAGGCTTCGATGCCCCTCCAGGCCAAGAGGTATCGATGGCGAGACTCCTTGGATGCCTCCCAAGAATAGGATCGGCTCCCTGCCAAAAGCTAAAATGCCCGTCGAGATCCACACCGATCGCTAGGCATGGAGAGTTAAGCACGCCTCTCCCTCTTGATGCCTCCCCCTGGCTACGGAGCTGTCGAGATGCACAGCTTTTGAGGCAGAGCGAGAGGGCTCGCTACCTCTGCATGTTGATGCCATGCAAGGCCTATGGAAATCAATGCTCCATAAGGGCCCTCAATCCCCAAAATGGTCAGTGTCCACAGGCCTCGGTGCCTCCCAAGAGCAACACGGCCCACACACCGAAAGCTCGGCTTGCCTCTGGAGATCGGCAGCTCCCGCTGCCTATCGATAGGCATCGATATCCATCGGCAGCAATATTATGGATGCCGATGGATATCGATGGCTATCGATAGGTGTGGAATTGGACAGGCTTCGATGCCCCTCCAGGGCAAGAGGTATCGATGGCGAGACTCCTTGCATGCCTCCCAAGAATAGGATCGGACCCTTGCCAAAAGCTAAAATGCCCGTCGAGATCCACACCGATCGCTAGGCATGGAGAGTTAAGCACGCCTCTCCCTCTTGATGCCTCCCCCTGGCTACGGAGCTGTCGAGATGCACAGCTTTTGAGGCAGAGCGAGAGGGCTTGCTACCTCTGCATGTTGATGCCATGCAAGGCCTACGGAAATCAATGCTCCATAAGGGCCCTCAATCCCCAAAATGGTCAGTGTCCACAGGCCTCGGTGCCTCCCAAGAGCAACACGGCCCACACACTGAAAGCTCGGCTTGCCTCTGGAGATCGGCAGCTCCCGCTGCCTATCGATAGGCATCGATATCCATCGGCAGCAATATTCTGGATGCCGATGGATATCGATGGCTATCGATAGGTGTGGAATTGGACAGGCTTCGATGCCCCTCGAGACCGAGAGGTAGCGATGGCGAGACTCCTTGCATGCCTCCCAAGAATAGCATCGGACCCTTGCCAAAAGCTAAAATGCCCGTCGAGATCCACACCGATCGCTAGGCATGGAGAGTTAAGCACGCCTCTCCCTCTTGATGCCTCCCCCTGGCTACAGAGCTGTCGAGATGCACAGCTTTTGAGGCAGAGCGAGAGGGCTCGCTACCTCTGCATGTTGATGCCATGCAAGGCCTACGGAAATCAATGCTCCATAAGGGCCAGCGATCCCAAAAATGGTCAGTGTCCACAGGCCTCGGTGCCTCCCAAGAGCAACACGGCCCACACACCGAAAGCTCGGCTTGCCTCTGGAGATGGGCAGCTCCCGCTGCCTATCGATAGGCATCGATATCCATCGGCAGCAATATTATGGATGCCGATGGATATCGATGCCTATCGATAGGTGTGGAATTGGACAGGCTTCGATGCCCCTCGAGACCGAGAGGTAGCGATGGCGAGACTCCTTGCATGCCTCCCAAGAATAGGATCGGCTCCCTGCCAAAAGCTAAAATGCCCGTCGAGATCCACACCGATCGCTGGGCATGGAGAGTTAAGCACGCCTCTCCCTCTTGATGCCTCCCCCTGGCTACGGAGCTGTCGAGATGCACAGCTTTTGAGGCAGAGCGAGAGGGCTTGCTACCTCTGCATGTTGATGCCATGCAAGGCCTACGGAAATCAATGCTCCATAAGGGCCCTGAATCCCCAAAATGGTCAGTGTCCATAGGCCTCGGTGCCTCCCAAGAGCAACACGGCCCACACACCGAAAGCTCGGCTTGCCTCTGGAGATCGGCAGCTCCCGCTGGCTATCGATAGGCATCGATATCCATCGGCAGCAATATTATGGATGCCGATGGATATCGATGGCTATCGATAGGTGTGGAATTGGACAGGCTTCGATGCCCCTCCAGGCCAAGAGGTATCGATGGCGAGACTCCTTGGATGCCTCCCAAGAATAGCATCGGACCCTTGCCAAAAGCTAAAATGCCCGTCGAGATCCACACCGATCGCTAGGCATGGAGAGTTAAGCACGCCTCTCCCTCTTGATGCCTCCCCCTGGCTACGGAGCTGTCGAGATGCACAGCTTTTGAGGCAGAGTGAGAGGGCTCGCTACCTCTGCATGTTGATGCCATGCAAGGCCTACGGAAATCAATGCTCCATAAGGGCCCTCAATCCCCAAAATGGTCAGTGTCCACAGGCCTCGGTGCCTCCCAAGAGCAACACGGCCCACACACCGAAAGCTCGGCTTGCCTCTGGAGATCGGCAGCTCCCGCTGCCTATCGATAGGCATCGATATCCATCGGCAGCAATATTATGGATGCCGATGGATATCGATGGCTATCGATAGGTGTGGAATTGGACAGGCTTCGATGCCCCTCCAGGCCAAGAGGTATCGATGGCGAGACTCCTTGGATGCCTCCCAAGAATAGCATCGGACCCTTGCCAAAAGCTAAAATGCCCGTCGAGATCCACACCGATCGCTAGGCATGGAGAGTTAAGCACGCCTCTCCCTCTTGATGCCTCCCCCTGGCTACAGAGCTGTCGAGATGCACAGCTTTTGAGGCAGAGCGAGAGGGCTCGCTACCTCTGCATGTTGATGCCATGCAAGGCCTACGGAAATCAATGCTCCATAAGGGCCAGCGATCCCAAAAATGGTCAGTGTCCACAGGCCTCGGTGCCTCCCAAGAGCAACACGGCCCACACACCGAAAGCTCGGCTTGCCTCTGGAGATCGGCAGCTCCTGCTGCCTATCGATAGGCATCGATATCCATCGGCAGCAATATTATGGATGCCGATGGATATCGATGGCTATCGATAGGTGTGGAATTGGACAGGCTTCGATGCCCCTCGAGACCGAGAGGTAGCGATGGCGAGACTCCTTGCATGCCTCCCAAGAATAGCATCGGACCCTTGCCAAAAGCTAAAATGCCCGTCGAGATCCACACCGATCGCTAGGCATGGAGAGTTAAGCACGCCTCTCCCTCTTGATGCCTCCCCCTGGCTACAGAGCTGTCGAGATGCACAGCTTTTGAGGCAGAGCGAGAGGGCTCGCTACCTCTGCATGTTGATGCCATGCAAGGCCTATGGAAATCAATGCTCCATAAGGGCCAGCGATCCCAAAAATGGTCAGTGTCCACAGGCCTCGGTGCCTCCCAAGAGCAACACGGCCCACACACCGAAAGCTCGGCTTGCCTCTGGAGATCGGCAGCTCCCGCTGCCTATCGATAGGCATCGATATCCATCGGCAGCAATATTATGGATGCCGATGGATATCGATGGCTATCGATAGGTGTGGAATTGGACAGGCTTCGATGCCCCTCGAGACCGAGAGGTAGCGATGGCGAGACTCCTTGCATGCCTCCCAAGAATAGGATCGGCTCCCTGCCAAAAGCTAAAATGCCCGTCGAGATCCACACCGATCGCTAGGCATGGAGAGTTAAGCACGCCTCTCCCTCTTGATACCTCCCCCTGGCTACGGAGCTGTCGAGATGCACAGCTTTTGAGGCAGAGCGAGAGGGCTTGCTACCTCTGCATGTTGATGCCATGCAAGGCCTACGGAAATCAATGCTCCATAAGGGCCCTCAATCCCCAAAATGGTCAGTGTCCACAGGCCTCGGTGCCTCCCAAGAGCAACACGGCCCACACACCGAAAGCTCGGCTTGCCTCTGGAGATCGGCAGCTCCCGCTGCCTATCGATAGGCATCGATATCCATCGGCAGCAATATTATGGATGCCGATGGATATCGATGGCTATCGATAGGTGTGGAATTGGACAGGCTTCGATGCCCCTCCAGGCCAAGAGGTATCGATGGCGAGACTCCTTGCATGCCTCCCAAGAATAGCATCGGACCCTTGCCAAAAGCTAAAATGCCCGTCGAGATCCACACCGATCGCTAGGCATGGAGAGTTAAGCACGCCTCTCCCTCTTGATGCCTCCCCCTGGCTACGGAGCTGTCGAGATGCACAGCTTTTGAGGCAGAGCGAGAGGGCTTGCTACTTCTGCATGTTGATGCCATGCAAGGCCTACGGAAATCAATGCTCCATAAGGGCCGGCGATCCCAAAAATGGTCAGTGTCGATGGGCCTCGGTGCCTCCCAAGAGCAACACGGCCCACACACCGAAAGCTCGGCTTGCCTCTGGAGATGGGCAGCTCCCGCTGCCTATCGATAGGCATCGATATCCATCGGCAGCAATATTATGGATGCCGATGGATATCGATGGCTATCGATAGGTGTGGAATTGGACAGGCTTCGATGCCCCTCGAGACCGAGAGGTAGCGATGGCGAGACTCCTTGCATGCCTCCCAAGAATAGGATCGGCTCCCTGCCAAAAGCTAAAATGCCCGTCGAGATCCACACCGATCGCTAGGCATGGAGAGTTAAGCACGCCTCTCCCTCTTGATGCCTGCCCCTGGCTACGGAGCTGTCGAGATGCACAGCTTTTGAGGCAGAGCGAGAGGGCTCGCTACCTCTGCATGTTGATGCCATGCAAGGCCTACGGAAATCAATGCTCCATAAGGGCCCTCAATCCCCAAAATGGTCAGTGTCCACAGGCCTCGGTGCCTCCCAAGAGCAACACGGCCCACACACCGAAAGCTCGGCTTGCCTCTGGAGATCGGCAGCTCCCGCTGCCTATCGATAGGCATTGATATCCATCGGCAGCAATATTATGGATGCCGATGGATATCGATGCCTATCGATAGGTGTGGAATTGGACAGGCTTCGATGCCCCTCGAGACCGAGAGGTAGCGATGGCGAGACTCCTTGCATGCCTCCCAAGAATAGGATCGGCTCCCTGCCAAAAGCTAAAATGCCCGTCGAGATCCACACCGATCGCTAGGCATGGAGAGTTAAGCACGCCTCTCCCTCTTGATGCCTCCCCCTGGCTACGGAGCTGTCGAGATGCACAGCTTTTGAGGCAGAGCGAGAGGGCTCGCTACCTCTGCATGTTGATGCCATGCAAGGCCTACGGAAATCAATGCTCCATAAGGGCCCGCAATCCCCAAAATGGTCAGTGTCCACAGGCCTCGGTGCCTCCCAAGAGCAACACGGCCCACACACCGAAAGCTCGGCTTGCCTCTGGAGATCGGCAGCTCCCGCTGCCTATCGATAGGCATCGATATCCATCGGCAGCAATATTATGGATGCCGATGGATATCGATGGCTATCGATAGGTGTGGAATTGGACAGGCTTCGATGCCCCTCGAGACCGAGAGGTAGCGATGGCGAGACTCCTTGCATGCCTCCCAAGAATAGGATCGGCTCCCTGCCAAAAGCTAAAATGCCCGTCGAGATCCACACCGATCGCTAGGCATGGAGAGTTAAGCACGCCTCTCCCTCTTGATGCCTCCCCCTGGCTACGGAGCTGTCGAGATGCACAGCTTTTGAGGCAGAGCGAGAGGGCTTGCTACCTCTGCATGTTGATGCCATGCAAGGCCTACGGAAATCAATGCTAGGCAAGGGCCCTCAATCCCCAAAATGGTCAGTGTCCATAGGCCTCGGTGCCTCCCAAGAGCAACACGGCCCACACACCGAAAGCTCGGCTTGCCTCTGGAGATCGGCAGCTCCCGCTGCCTATCGATAGGCATCGATATCCATCGGCAGCAATATTATGGATGCCGATGGATATCGATGCCTATCGATAGGTGTGGAATTGGACAGGCTTCGATGCCCCTCCAGGCCAAGAGGTATCGATGGCGAGACTCCTTGGATGCCTCCCAAGAATAGCATCGGACCCTTGCCAAAAGCTAAAATGCCCGTCGAGATCCACACCGATCGCTAGGCATGGAGAGTTAAGCACGCCTCTCCCTCTTGATGCCTCCCCCTGGCTACGGAGCTGTCGAGATGCACAGCTTTTGAGGCAGAGCGAGAGGGCTTGCTACCTCTGCATGTTCATGCCATGCAAGGCCTACGGAAATCAATGCTCCATAAGGGCCGGCGATCCCCAAAATGGTCAGTGTCCACAGGCCTCGGTGCCTCCCAAGAGCAACACGGCCCACACACCGAAAGCTCGGCTTGCCTCTGGAGATCGGCAGCTCCCGCTGCCTATCGATAGGCATCGATATCCATCGGCAGCAATATTATGGATGCTGATGGATATCGATGGCTATCGATAGGTGTGGAATTGGACAGGCTTCGATGCCCCTCGAGACCGAGAGGTAGCGATGGCGAGACTCCTTGCATGCCTCCCAAGAATAGGATCGGCTCCCTGCCAAAAGCTAAAATGCCCGTCGAGATCCACACCGATCGCTAGGCATGGAGAGTTAAGCACGCCTCTCCCTCTTGATGCCTCCCCCTGGCTACGGAGCTGTCGAGATGCACAGCTTTTGAGGCAGAGCGAGAGGGCTCGCTACCTCTGCATGTTGATGCCATGCAAGGCCTACGGAAATCAATGCTCCATAAGGGCCCTCAATCCCCAAAATGGTCAGTGTCCACAGGCCTCGGTGCCTCCCAAGAGCAACACGGCCCACACACCGAAAGCTCGGCTTGCCTCTGGAGATCGGCAGCTCCCGCTGCCTATCGATAGGCATTGATATCCATCGGCAGCAATATTATGGATGCCGATGGATATCGATGCCTATCGATAGGTGTGGAATTGGACAGGCTTCGATGCCCCTCGAGACCGAGAGGTAGCGATGGCGAGACTCCTTGCATGCCTCCCAAGAATAGGATCGGCTCCCTGCCAAAAGCTAAAATGCCCGTCGAGATCCACACCGATCGCTAGGCATGGAGAGTTAAGCACGCCTCTCCCTCTTGATGCCTCCCCCTGGCTACGGAGCTGTCGAGATGCACAGCTTTTGAGGCAGAGCGAGAGGGCTCGCTACCTCTGCATGTTGATGCCATGCAAGGCCTACGGAAATCAATGCTCCATAAGGGCCCGCAATCCCCAAAATGGTCAGTGTCCACAGGCCTCGGTGCCTCCCAAGAGCAACACGGCCCACACACCGAAAGCTCGGCTTGCCTCTGGAGATCGGCAGCTCCCGCTGCCTATCGATAGGCATCGATATCCATCGGCAGCAATATTATGGATGCCGATGGATATCGATGGCTATCGATAGGTGTGGAATTGGACAGGCTTCGATGCCCCTCGAGACCGAGAGGTAGCGATGGCGAGACTCCTTGCATGCCTCCCAAGAATAGGATCGGCTCCCTGCCAAAAGCTAAAATGCCCGTCGAGATCCACACCGATCGCTAGGCATGGAGAGTTAAGCACGCCTCTCCCTCTTGATGCCTCCCCCTGGCTACGGAGCTGTCGAGATGCACAGCTTTTGAGGCAGAGCGAGAGGGCTTGCTACCTCTGCATGTTGATGCCATGCAAGGCCTACGGAAATCAATGCTAGGCAAGGGCCCTCAATCCCCAAAATGGTCAGTGTCCATAGGCCTCGGTGCCTCCCAAGAGCAACACGGCCCACACACCGAAAGCTCGGCTTGCCTCTGGAGATCGGCAGCTCCCGCTGCCTATCGATAGGCATCGATATCCATCGGCAGCAATATTATGGATGCCGATGGATATCGATGGCTATCGATAGGTGTGGAATTGGACAGGCTTCGATGCCCCTCCAGGCCAAGAGGTATCGATGGCGAGACTCCTTGGATGCCTCCCAAGAATAGCATGGGACCCTTGCCAAAAGCTAAAATGCCCGTCGAGATCCACACCGATCGCTAGGCATGGAGAGTTAAGCACGCCTCTCCCTCTTGATGCCTCCCCCTGGCTACGGAGCTGTCGAGATGCACAGCTTTTGAGGCAGAGCGAGAGGGCTTGCTACCTCTGCATGTTCATGCCATGCAAGGCCTACGGAAATCAATGCTCCATAAGGGCCGGCGATCCCCAAAATGGTCAGTGTCCACAGGCCTCGGTGCCTCCCAAGAGCAACACGGCCCACACACCGAAAGCTCGGCTTGCCTCTGGAGATCGGCAGCTCCCGCTGCCTATCGATAGGCATCGATATCCATCGGCAGCAATATTATGGATGCTGATGGATATCGATGCCTATCGATAGGTGTGGAATTGGACAGGCTTCGATGCCCCTCCAGGGCAAGAGGTATCGATGGCGAGACTCCTTGCATGCCTCCCAAGAATAGCATCGGCTCCCTGCCAAAAGCTAAAATGCCCGTCGAGATCCACACCGATCGCTAGGCATGGAGAGTTAAGCACGCCTCTCCCTCTTGATGCCTCCCCCTGGCTACGGAGCTGTTGAGATGCACAGCTTTTGAGGCAGAGCGAGAGGGCTTGCTACCTCTGCATGTTGATGCCATGCAAGGCCTACGGAAATCAATGCTCCATAAGGGCCGGCGATCCCAAAATGGTCAGTGTCCACAGGCCTCGGTGCCTCCCAAGAGCAACACGGCCCACACACCGAAAGCTCGGCTTGCCTCTGGAGATCGGCAGCTCCCGCTGCCTATCGATAGGCATCGATATCCATCGGCAGCAATATTCTGGATGCCGATGGATATCGATGCCTATCGATAGGTGTGGAATTGGACAAGCTTCGATGCCCCTCGAGACCGAGAGGTAGCGATGGCGAGACTCCTTGCATGCCTCCCAAGAATAGCATCGGCTCCCTGCCAAAAGCTAAAATGCCCGTCGAGATCCACACCGATCGCTAGGCATGGAGAGTTAAGCACGCCTCTCCCTCTTGATGCCTCCCCCTGGCTACGGAGCTGTCGAGATGCACAGCTTTTGAGGCAGAGCGAGAGGGCTTGCTACCTCTGCATGTTGATGCCATGCAAGGCCTACGGAAATCAATGCTCCATAAGGGCCCTGAATCCCCAAAATGGTCAGTGTCCATAGGCCTCGGTGCCTCCCAAGAGCAACACGGCCCACACACCGAAAGCTCGGCTTGCCTCTGGAGATCGGCAGCTCCCGCTGCCTATCGATAGGCATCGATATCCATCGGCAGCAATATTATGGATGCCGATGGATATCGATGGCTATCGATAGGTGTGGAATTGGACAGGCTTCGATGCCCCTCCAGGCCAAGAGGTATCGATGGCGAGACTCCTTGCATGCCTCCCAAGAATAGCATCGGACCCTTGCCAAAAGCTAAAATGCCCGTCGAGATCCACACCGATCGCTAGGCATGGAGAGTTAAGCACGCCTCTCCCTCTTGATGCCTCCCCCTGGCTACGGAGCTGTCGAGATGCACAGCTTTTGAGGCAGAGCGAGAGGGCTCGCTACCTCTGCATGTTGATGCCATGCAAGGCCTACGGAAATCAATGCTCCATAAGGGCCCTCAATCCCCAAAATGGTCAGTGTCCACAGGCCTCGGTGCCTCCCAAGAGCAACACGGCCCACACACCGAAAGCTCGGCTTGCCTCTGGAGATCGGCAGCTCCCGCTGCCTATCGATAGGCATCGATATCCATCGGCAGCAATATTATGGATGCCGATGGATATCGATGCCTATCGATAGGTGTGGAATTGGACAGGCTTCGATGCCCCTCCAGGGCAAGAGGTATCGATGGCGAGACTCCTTGCATGCCTCCCAAGAATAGCATCGGACCCTTGCCAAAAGCTAAAATGCCCGTCGAGATCCACACTGATCGCTAGGCATGGAGAGTTAAGCACGCCTCTCCCTCTTGATGCCTCCCCCTGGCTACAGAGCTGTCGAGATGCACAGCTTTTGAGGCAGAGCGAGAGGGCTCGCTACCTCTGCATGTTGATGCCATGCAAGGCCTACGGAAATCAATGCTCCATAAGGGCCAGCGATCCCAAAAATGGTCAGTGTCCACAGGCCTCGGTGCCTCCCAAGAGCAACACGGCCCACACACCGAAAGCTCGGCTTGCCTCTGGAGATCGGCAGCTCCTGCTGCCTATCGATAGGCATCGATATCCATCGGCAGCAATATTATGGATGCCGATGGATATCGATGGCTATCGATAGGTGTGGAATTGGACAGGCTTCGATGCCCCTCCAGGCCAAGAGGTATCGATGGCGAGACTCCTTGGATGCCTCCCAAGAATAGCATCGGACCCTTGCCAAAAGCTAAAATGCCCGTCGAGATCCACACCGATCGCTAGGCATGGAGAGTTAAGCACGCCTCTCCCTCTTGATGCCTCCCCCTGGCTACGGAGCTGTCGAGATGCACAGCTTTTGAGGCAGAGCGAGAGGGCTTGCTACCTCTGCATGTTCATGCCATGCAAGGCCTACGGAAATCAATGCTCCATAAGGGCCGGCGATCCCAAAAATGGTCAGTGTCCACAGGCCTCGGTGCCTCCCAAGAGCAACACGGCCCACACACCGAAAGCTCGGCTTGCCTCTGGAGATCGGCAGCTCCCGCTGCCTATCGATAGGCATCGATATCCATCGGCAGCAATATTATGGATGCTGATGGATATCGATGCCTATCGATAGGTGTGGAATTGGACAGGCTTCGATGCCCCTCCAGGGCAAGAGGTATCGATGGCGAGACTCCTTGCATGCCTCCCAAGAATAGCATCGGCTCCCTGCCAAAAGCTAAAATGCCCGTCGAGATCCACACCGATCGCTAGGCATGGAGAGTTAAGCACGCCTCTCCCTCTTGATGCCTCCCCCTGGCTACGGAGCTGTTGAGATGCACAGCTTTTGAGGCAGAGCGAGAGGGCTTGCTACCTCTGCATGTTGATGCCATGCAAGGCCTACGGAAATCAATGCTCCATAAGGGCCGGCGATCCCAAAATGGTCAGTGTCCACAGGCCTCGGTGCCTCCCAAGAGCAACACGGCCCACACACCGAAAGCTCGGCTTGCCTCTGGAGATCGGCAGCTCCCGCTGCCTATCGATAGGCATCGATATCCATCGGCAGCAATATTCTGGATGCCGATGGATATCGATGCCTATCGATAGGTGTGGAATTGGACAAGCTTCGATGCCCCTCGAGACCGAGAGGTAGCGATGGCGAGACTCCTTGCATGCCTCCCAAGAATAGCATCGGCTCCCTGCCAAAAGCTAAAATGCCCGTCGAGATCCACACCGATCGCTAGGCATGGAGAGTTAAGCACGCCTCTCCCTCTTGATGCCTCCCCCTGGCTACGGAGCTGTTGAGATGCACAGCTTTTGAGGCAGAGCGAGAGGGCTTGCTACCTCTGCATGTTGATGCCATGCAAGGCCTACGGAAATCAATGCTCCATAAGGGCCGGCGATCCCAAAATGGTCAGTGTCCACAGGCCTCGGTGCCTCCCAAGAGCAACACGGCCCACACACCGAAAGCTCGGCTTGCCTCTGGAGATCGGCAGCTCCCGCTGCCTATCGATAGGCATCGATATCCATCGGCAGCAATATTCTGGATGCCGATGGATATCGATGCCTATCGATAGGTGTGGAATTGGACAAGCTTCGATGCCCCTCGAGACCGAGAGGTAGCGATGGCGAGACTCCTTGCATGCCTCCCAAGAATAGCATCGGCTCCCTGCCAAAAGCTAAAATGCCCGTCGAGATCCACACCGATCGCTAGGCATGGAGAGTTAAGCACGCCTCTCCCTCTTGATGCCTCCCCCTGGCTACGGAGCTGTCGAGATGCACAGCTTTTGAGGCAGAGCGAGAGGGCTTGCTACCTCTGCATGTTGATGCCATGCAAGGCCTACGGAAATCAATGCTCCATAAGGGCCCTGAATCCCCAAAATGGTCAGTGTCCATAGGCCTCGGTGCCTCCCAAGAGCAACACGGCCCACACACCGAAAGCTCGGCTTGCCTCTGGAGATCGGCAGCTCCCGCTGCCTATCGATAGGCATCGATATCCATCGGCAGCAATATTATGGATGCCGATGGATATCGATGGCTATCGATAGGTGTGGAATTGGACAGGCTTCGATGCCCCTCCAGGCCAAGAGGTATCGATGGCGAGACTCCTTGCATGCCTCCCAAGAATAGCATCGGACCCTTGCCAAAAGCTAAAATGCCCGTCGAGATCCACACCGATCGCTAGGCATGGAGAGTTAAGCACGCCTCTCCCTCTTGATGCCTCCCCCTGGCTACGGAGCTGTCGAGATGCACAGCTTTTGAGGCAGAGCGAGAGGGCTCGCTACCTCTGCATGTTGATGCCATGCAAGGCCTACGGAAATCAATGCTCCATAAGGGCCCTCAATCCCCAAAATGGTCAGTGTCCACAGGCCTCGGTGCCTCCCAAGAGCAACACGGCCCACACACCGAAAGCTCGGCTTGCCTCTGGAGATCGGCAGCTCCCGCTGCCTATCGATAGGCATCGATATCCATCGGCAGCAATATTATGGATGCCGATGGATATCGATGCCTATCGATAGGTGTGGAATTGGACAGGCTTCGATGCCCCTCCAGGGCAAGAGGTATCGATGGCGAGACTCCTTGCATGCCTCCCAAGAATAGCATCGGACCCTTGCCAAAAGCTAAAATGCCCGTCGAGATCCACACTGATCGCTAGGCATGGAGAGTTAAGCACGCCTCTCCCTCTTGATGCCTCCCCCTGGCTACAGAGCTGTCGAGATGCACAGCTTTTGAGGCAGAGCGAGAGGGCTCGCTACCTCTGCATGTTGATGCCATGCAAGGCCTACGGAAATCAATGCTCCATAAGGGCCAGCGATCCCAAAAATGGTCAGTGTCCACAGGCCTCGGTGCCTCCCAAGAGCAACACGGCCCACACACCGAAAGCTCGGCTTGCCTCTGGAGATCGGCAGCTCCTGCTGCCTATCGATAGGCATCGATATCCATCGGCAGCAATATTATGGATGCCGATGGATATCGATGGCTATCGATAGGTGTGGAATTGGACAGGCTTCGATGCCCCTCGAGACCGAGAGGTAGCGATGGCGAGACTCCTTGCATGCCTCCCAAGAATAGGATCGGCTCCCTGCCAAAAGCTAAAATGCCCGTCGAGATCCACACCGATCGCTAGGCATGGAGAGTTAAGCACGCCTCTCCCTCTTGATACCTCCCCCTGGCTACGGAGCTGTCGAGATGCACAGCTTTTGAGGCAGAGCGAGAGGGCTTGCTACCTCTGCATGTTGATGCCATGCAAGGCCTACGGAAATCAATGCTCCATAAGGGCCCGCAATCCCCAAAATGGTCAGTGTCCATAGGCCTCGGTGCCTCCCAAGAGCAACACGGCCCACACACCGAAAGCTCGGCTTGCCTCTGGAGATCGGCAGCTCCCGCTGCCTATCGATAGGCATCGATATCCATCGGCAGCAATATTATGGATGCCGATGGATATCGATGGCTATCGATAGGTGTGGAATTGGACAGGCTTCGATGCCCCTCCAGGCCAAGAGGTATCGATGGCGAGACTCCTTGGATGCCTCCCAAGAATAGCATCGGACCCTTGCCAAAAGCTAAAATGCCCGTCGAGATCCACACCGATCGCTAGGCATGGAGAGTTAAGCACGCCTCTCCCTCTTGATGCCTCCCCCTGGCTACGGAGCTGTCGAGATGCACAGCTTTTGAGGCAGAGCGAGAGGGCTTGCTACTTCTGCATGTTGATGCCATGCAAGGCCTACGGAAATCAATGCTCCATAAGGGCCCTCAATCCCCAAAATGGTCAGTGTCCACAGGCCTCGGTGCCTCCCAAGAGCAACACGGCCCACACACCGAAAGCTCGGCTTGCCTCTGGAGATCGGCAGCTCCCGCTGCCTATCGATAGGCATCGATATCCATCGGCAGCAATATTATGGATGCCGATGGATATCGATGGCTATCGATAGGTGTGGAATTGGACAGGCTTCGATGCCCCTCCAGGCCAAGAGGTATCGATGGCGAGACTCCTTGCATGCCTCCCAAGAATAGCATCGGACCCTTGCCAAAAGCTAAAATGCCCGTCGAGATCCACACCGATCGCTAGGCATGGAGAGTTAAGCACGCCTCTCCCTCTTGATGCCTCCCCCTGGCTACGGAGCTGTCGAGATGCACAGCTTTTGAGGCAGAGCGAGAGGGCTTGCTACTTCTGCATGTTGATGCCATGCAAGGCCTACGGAAATCAATGCTCCATAAGGGCCCTCAATCCCCAAAATGGTCAGTGTCCACAGGCCTCGGTGCCTCCCAAGAGCAACACGGCCCACACACCGAAAGCTCGGCTTGCCTCTGGAGATCGGCAGCTCCCGCTGCCTATCGATAGGCATCGATATCCATCGGCAGCAATATTATGGATGCCGATGGATATCGATGGCTATCGATAGGTGTGGAATTGGACAGGCTTCGATGCCCCTCGAGACCGAGAGGTAGCGATGGCGAGACTCCTTGCATGCCTCCCAAGAATAGCATCGGCTCCCTGCCAAAAGCTAAAATGCCCGTCGAGATCCACACCGATCGCTAGGCATGGAGAGTTAAGCACGCCTCTCCCTCTTGATGCCTCCCCCTGGCTACGGAGCTGTCGAGATGCACAGCTTTTGAGGCAGAGCGAGAGGGCTTGCTACTTCTGCATGTTGATGCCATGCAAGGCCTACGGAAATCAATGCTCCATAAGGGCCCTCAATCCCCAAAATGGTCAGTGTCCACAGGCCTCGGTGCCTCCCAAGAGCAACACGGCCCACACACCGAAAGCTCGGCTTGCCTCTGGAGATCGGCAGCTCCCGCTGCCTATCGATAGGCATCGATATCCATCGGCAGCAATATTATGGATGCCGATGGATATCGATGCCTATCGATAGGTGTGGAATTGGACAGGCTTCGATGCCCCTCCAGGGCAAGAGGTATCGATGGCGAGACTCCTTGCATGCCTCCCAAGAATAGCATCGGACCCTTGCCAAAAGCTAAAATGCCCGTCGAGATCCACACCGATCGCTAGGCATGGAGAGTTAAGCACGCCTCTCCCTCTTGATGCCTCCCCCTGGCTACAGAGCTGTCGAGATGCACAGCTTTTGAGGCAGAGCGAGAGGGCTCGCTACCTCTGCATGTTGATGCCATGCAAGGCCTACGGAAATCAATGCTCCATAAGGGCCAGCGATCCCAAAAATGGTCAGTGTCCACAGGCCTCGGTGCCTCCCAAGAGCAACACGGCCCACACACCGAAAGCTCGGCTTGCCTCTGGAGATCGGCAGCTCCCGCTGCCTATCGATAGGCATCGATATCCATCGGCAGCAATATTATGGATGCCGATGGATATCGATGGCTATCGATAGGTGTGGAATTGGACAGGCTTCGATGCCCCTCGAGACCGAGAGGTAGCGATGGCGAGACTCCTTGCATGCCTCCCAAGAATAGCATCGGCTCCCTGCCAAAAGCTAAAATGCCCGTCGAGATCCACACCGATCGCTAGGCATGGAGAGTTAAGCACGCCTCTCCCTCTTGATGCCTCCCCCTGGCTACGGAGCTGTCGAGATGCACAGCTTTTGAGGCAGAGCGAGAGGGCTTGCTACCTCTGCATGTTGATGCCATGCAAGGCCTACGGAAATCAATGCTCCATAAGGGCCCTCAATCCCCAAAATGGTCAGTGTCCACAGGCCTCGGTGCCTCCCAAGAGCAACACGGCCCACACACCGAAAGCTCGGCTTGCCTCTGGAGATCGGCAGCTCCCGCTGCCTATCGATAGGCATCGATATCCATCGGCAGCAATATTATGGATGCCGATGGATATCGATGCCTATCGATAGGTGTGGAATTGGACAGGCTTCGATGCCCCTCCAGGGCAAGAGGTATCGATGGCGAGACTCCTTGCATGCCTCCCAAGAATAGCATCGGACCCTTGCCAAAAGCTAAAATGCCCGTCGAGATCCACACCGATCGCTAGGCATGGAGAGTTAAGCACGCCTCTCCCTCTTGATGCCTCCCCCTGGCTACAGAGCTGTCGAGATGCACAGCTTTTGAGGCAGAGCCTGAGGGCTCGCTACCTCTGCATGTTGATGCCATGCAAGGCCTACGGAAATCAATGCTCCATAAGGGCCAGCGATCCCAAAAATGGTCAGTGTCCACAGGCCTCGGTGCCTCCCAAGAGCAACACGGCCCACACACCGAAAGCTCGGCTTGCCTCTGGAGATCGGCAGCTCCCGCTGCCTATCGATAGGCATCGATATCCATCGGCAGCAATATTATGGATGCCGATGGATATCGATGGCTATCGATAGGTGTGGAATTGGACAGGCTTCGATGCCCCTCGAGACCGAGAGGTAGCGATGGCGAGACTCCTTGCATGCCTCCCAAGAATAGGATCGGCTCCCTGCCAAAAGCTAAAATGCCCGTCGAGATCCACACCGATCGCTAGGCATGGAGAGTTAAGCACGCCTCTCCCTCTTGATGCCTCCCCCTGGCTACGGATCTGTCAAGATGCACAGCTCTTTGAGGCAGAGCGAGAGGGCTCGCTACCTCTGCATGTTGATGCCATGCAAGGCCTACGGAAATCAATGCTCCATAAGGGCCCTCAATCCCCAAAATGGTCAGTGTCCATAGGCCTCGGTGCCTCCCAAGAGCAACACGGCCCACACACCGAAAGCTCGGCTTGCCTCTGGAGATCGGCAGCTCCCGCTGCCTATCGATAGGCATCGATATCCATCGGCAGCAATATTATGGATGCCGATGGATATCGATGGCTATCGATAGGTGTGGAATTGGACAGGCTTCGATGCCCCTCGAGACCGAGAGGTAGCGATGGCGAGACTCCTTGCATGCCTCCCAAGAATAGGATCGGCTCCCTGCCAAAAGCTAAAATGCCCGTCGAGATCCACACCGATCGCTAGGCATGGAGAGTTAAGCACGCCTCTCCCTCTTGATGCCTCCCCCTGGCTACGGATCTGTCAAGATGCACAGCTTTTTGAGGCAGAGCGAGAGGGCTCGCTACCTCTGCATGTTGATGCCATGCAAGGCCTACGGAAATCAATGCTCCATAAGGGCCAGCGATCCCCAAAATGGTCAGTGTCCACAGGCCTCGGTGCCTCCCAAGAGCAACACGGCCCACACACCGAAAGCTCGGCTTGCCTCTGGAGATCGGCAGCTCCCGCTGCCTATCGATAGGCATCGATATCCATCGGCAGCAATATTATGGATGCCGATGGATATCGATGGCTATCGATAGGTGTGGAATTGGACAGGCTTCGATGCCCCTCGAGACCGAGAGGTAGCGATGGCGAGACTCCTTGCATGCCTCCCAAGAATAGGATCGGCTCCCTGCCAAAAGCTAAAATGCCCGTCGAGATCCACACCGATCGCTAGGCATGGAGAGTTAAGCACGCCTCTCCCTCTTGATGCCTCCCCCTGGCTACGGAGCTGTCGAGATGCACAGCTTTTGAGGCAGAGCGAGAGGGCTTGCTACCTCTGCATGTTGATGCCATGCAAGGCCTACGGAAATCAATGCTAGGCAAGGGCCCTCAATCCCCAAAATGGTCAGTGTCCACAGGCCTCGGTGCCTCCCAAGAGCAACACGGCCCACACACCGAAAGCTCGGCTTGCCTCTGGAGATCGGCAGCTCCCGCTGCCTATCGATAGGCATCGATATCCATCAGCAGCAATATTATGGATGCCGATGGATATCGATGGCTATCGATAGGTGTGGAATTGGACAGGCTTCGATGCCCCTCGAGACCGAGAGGTAGCGATGGCGAGACTCCTTGCATGTCTCCCAAGAATAGGATCGGCTCCCTGCCAAAAGCTAAAATGCCCGTCGAGATCCACACCGATCGCTAGGCATGGAGAGTTAAGCACGCCTCTCCCTCTTGATGCCTCCCCCTGGCTACAGAGCTGTCGAGATGCACAGCTTTTGAGGCAGAGCGAGAGGGCTTGCTACCTCTGCATGTTGATGCCATGCAAGGCCTACGGAAATCAATGCTAGGCAAGGGCCCTCAATCCCCAAAATGGTCAGTGTCCATAGGCCTCGGTGCCTCCCAAGAGCAACACGGCCCACACACCGAAAGCTCGGCTTGCCTCTGGAGATCGGCAGCTCCCGCTGCCTATCGATAGGCATCGATATCCATCGGCAGCAATATTATGGATGCCGATGGATATCGATGGCTATCGATAGGTGTGGAATTGGACAGGCTTCGATGCCCCTCCAGGCCAAGAGGTAGCGATGGCGAGACTCCTTGGATGCCTCCCAAGAATAGCATCGGACCCTTGCCAAAAGCTAAAATGCCCGTCGAGATCCACACCGATCGCTAGGCATGGAGAGTTAAGCACGCCTCTCCCTCTTGATGCCTCCCCCTGGCTACGGAGCTGTCGAGATGCACAGCTTTTGAGGCAGAGCGAGAGGGCTCGCTACCTCTGCATGTTGATGCCATGCAAGGCCTACGGAAATCAATGCTCCATAAGGGCCCTCAATCCCCAAAATGGTCAGTGTCCATAGGCCTCGGTGCCTCCCAAGAGCAACACGGCCCACACACCGAAAGCTCGGCTTGCCTCTGGAGATCGGCAGCTCCCGCTGCCTATCGATAGGCATCGATATCCATTGGCAGCAATATTATGGATGCCGATGGATATCGATGCCTATCGATAGGTGTGGAATTGGACAGGCTTCGATGCCCCTCGAGACCGAGAGGTAGCGATGGCGAGACTCCTTGGATGCCTCCCAAGAATAGGATCGGCTCCCTGCCAAAAGCTAAAATGCCCGTCGAGATCCACACCGATCGCTAGGCATGGAGAGTTAAGCACGCCTCTCCCTCTTGATGCCTCCCCCTGCCTACGGAGCTGTCGAGATGCACAGCTTTTGAGGCAGAGCGAGAGGGCTCGCTACCTCTGCATGTTGATGCCATGCAAGGCCTACGGAAATCAATGCTCCATAAGGGCCCTCAATCCCCAAAATGGTCAGTGTCCATAGGCCTCGGTGCCTCCCAAGAGCAACACGGCCCACACACCGAAAGCTCGGCTTGGCTCTGGAGATCGGCAGCTCCTGCTGCCTACCGCCAGGCATCGATATCCATCGGCAGCAATATTATGGATGCCGATGGATATCGATGCCGATTGATAGGTGTGGAATTGGACAGGCTTTGATGCCCCTCGAGACCGAGAGGTATCGGTGGCGAGACTCCTTGGATGCCTCCCAAGAATAGGATCGGCTCCCTGCCTAAAGCTAAAATGCCCGTCAAGATCCACACCGATCGCTAGGCATGGAGAGTTAAGCACGCCTCTCCCTCTTGATGCCTCCCCCTGGCTACGGAGCTGTCGAGATGCACAGCTTTTGAGGCAGAGCGAGAGGGCTTGCTACCTCTGCATGTTGATGCCATGCAAGGCCTACGGAAATCAATGCTCCATAAGGGCCCGCAATCCCCAAAATGGTCAGTGTCCATAGGCCTCGGTGCCTCCCAAGAGCAACACGGCCCACACACCGAAAGCTCGGCTTGCCTCTGGAGATCGGCAGCTCCCGCTGCCTATCGATAGGCATCGATATCCATCGGCAGCAATATTCTGGATGCCGATGGATATCGATGCCTATCGATAGGTGTGGAATTGGACAGGCTTCGATGCCCCTCGAGACCGAGAGGTAGCGATGGCGAGACTCCTTGCATGCCTCCCAAGAAGAGGATCGGCTCCCTGCCAAAAGCTAAAATGCCCGTCGAGATCCACACCGATCGCTAGGCATGGAGAGTTAAGCACGCCTCTCCCTCTTGATGCCTCCCGCTAGCTATGGAGCTGTCGAGATGCACAGCTTTTTTGAGGCAGAGCGAGAGGGCTCGCTACCTCTGCATGTTGATGCCATGCAAGGCCTACGGAAATCAATGCTCCATAAGGGACGGCGATCCCCAAAATGGTCAGTGTCCACAGGCCTCGGTGCCTCCCAAGAGCAACACGGCCCACACACCGAAAGCTCGGCTTGCCTCTGGAGATCGGCAGCTCCCGCTGCCTATCGATAGGCATCGATATCCATCGGCAGCAATATTATGGATGCCGATGGATATCGATGCCTATCGATAGGTGTGGAATTGGACAGGCTTCGATGCCCCTCAAGACCGAGAGGTAGCGATGGCGAGACTCCTTGGATGCCTCCCAAGAATAGGATCGGCTCCCTGCCAAAAGCTAAAATGCCCGTCAAGATCCACACCGATCGCTAGGCATGGAGAGTTAAGCACGCCTCTCCCTCTTGATGCCTCCCGCTAGCTATGGAGCTGTCGAGATGCACAGCTTTTTGAGGCAGAGCGAGAGGGCTCGCTACCTCTGCATGTTGATGCCATGCAAGGCCTACGGAAATCAATGCTCCATAAGGGCCCTGAATCCCCAAAATGGTCAGTGTCCATAGGCCTCGGTGCCTCCCAAGAGCAACACGGCCCACACACCGAAAGCTCGGCTTGCCTCTGGAGATCGGCAGCTCCCGCTGCCTATCGATAGGCATCGATATCCATCGGCAGCAATATTATGGATGCCGATGGATATCGATGGCTATCGATAGGTGTGGAATTGGACAGGCTTCGATGCCCCTCGAGACCGAGAGGTAGCGATGGCGAGACTCCTTGCATGCCTCCCAAGAATAGCATCGGACCCTTGCCAAAAGCTAAAATGCCCGTCGAGATCCACACCGATCGCTAGGCATGGAGAGTTAAGCACGCCTCTCCCTCTTGATGCCTCCCCCTGGCTACAGAGCTGTCGAGATGCACAGCTTTTGAGGCAGAGCGAGAGGGCTCGCTACCTCTGCATGTTGATGCCATGCAAGGCCTACGGAAATCAATGCTCCATAAGGGCCAGCGATCCCAAAAATGGTCAGTGTCCACAGGCCTCGGTGCCTCCCAAGAGCAACACGGCCCACACACCGAAAGCTCGGCTTGGCTCTGGAGATCGGCAGCTCCCGCTGCCTATCGATAGGCATCGATATCCATCGGCAGCAATATTATGGATGCCGATGGATATCGATGGCTATCGATAGGTGTGGAATTGGACAGGCTTCGATGCCCCTCGAGACCGAGAGGTAGCGATGGCGAGACTCCTTGCATGCCTCCCAAGAATAGCATCGGCCCCATCCCAAAAGCTAAAATGCCCGTCGAGATCCACACCGATCGCTAGGCATGGAGAGTTAAGCACGCCTCTCCCTCTTGATGCCTCCCCCTGGCTACGGATCTGTCAAGATGCCCAGCTTTTTGAGGCAGAGCGAGAGGGCTCGCTACCTCTGCATGTTGATGCCATGCAAGGCCTACGGAAATCAATGCTCCATAAGGGCCCTCAATCCCCAAAATGGTCAGTGTCCACAGGCCTCGGTGCCTCCCAAGAGCAACACGGCCCACACACCGAAAGCTCGGCTTGCCTCTGGAGATCGGCAGCTCCCGCTGCCTATCGATAGGCATCGATATCCATCGGCAGCAATATTATGGATGCCGATGGATATCGATGCCTATCGATAGGTGTGGAATTGGACAGGCTTCGATGCCCCTCGAGACCGAGAGGTAGCGATGGCGAGACTCCTTGCATGCCTCCCAAGAATAGCATCGGCTCCCTGCCAAAAGCTAAAATGCCCGTCGAGATCCACACCGATCGCTAGGCATGGAGAGTTATGCACGCCTCTCCCTCTTGATGCCTCCCCCTGGCTACAGAGCTGTCGAGATGCACAGCTTTTGAGGCAGAGCGAGAGGGCTTGCTACCTCTGCATGTTGATGCCATGCAAGGCCTACGGAAATCAATGCTAGGCAAGGGCCCTCAATCCCCAAAATGGTCAGTGTCCATAGGCCTCGGTGCCTCCCAAGAGCAACACGGCCCACACACCGAAAGCTCGGCTTGCCTCTGGAGATCGGCAGCTCCCGCTGCCTATCGATAGGCATCGATATCCATCGGCAGCAATATTATGGATGCCGATGGATATCGATGGCTATCGATAGGTGTGGAATTGGACAGGCTTCGATGCCCCTCGAGACCGAGAGGTAGCGATGGCGAGACTCCTTGCATGCCTCCCAAGAATAGGATCGGCTCCCTGCCAAAAGCTAAAATGCCCGTCGAGATCCACACCGATCGCTAGGCATGGAGAGTTAAGCACGCCTCTCCCTCTTGATGCCTCCCGCTGGCTACAGAGCTGTCGAGATGCACAGCTTTTGAGGCAGAGCGAGAGGGCTCGCTACCTCTGCATGTTGATGCCATGCAAGGCCTACGGAAATCAATGCTCCATAAGGGACGGCGATCCCCAAAATGGTCAGTGTCCACAGGCCTCGGTGCCTCCCAAGAGCAACACGGCCCACACACCGAAAGCTCGGCTTGCCTCTGGAGATCGGCAGCTCCCGCTGCCTATCGATAGGCATCGATATCCATCGGCAGCAATATTATGGATGCCGATGGATATCGATGCCTATCGATAGGTGTGGAATTGGACAGGCTTCGATGCCCCTCGAGACCGAGAGGTAGCGATGGCGAGACTCCTTGCATGCCTCCCAAGAATAGCATCGGCTCCCTGCCAAAAGCTAAAATGCCCGTCGAGATCCACACCGATCGCTAGGCATGGAGAGTTATGCACGCCTCTCCCTCTTGATGCCTCCCCCTGGCTACAGAGCTGTCGAGATGCACAGCTTTTGAGGCAGAGCGAGAGGGCTTGCTACCTCTGCATGTTGATGCCATGCAAGGCCTACGGAAATCAATGCTAGGCAAGGGCCCTCAATCCCCAAAATGGTCAGTGTCCATAGGCCTCGGTGCCTCCCAAGAGCAACACGGCCCACACACCGAAAGCTCGGCTTGCCTCTGGAGATCGGCAGCTCCCGCTGCCTATCGATAGGCATCGATATCCATCGGCAGCAATATTATGGATGCCGATGGATATCGATGGCTATCGATAGGTGTGGAATTGGACAGGCTTCGATGCCCCTTGAGACCGAGAGGTAGCGATGGCGAGACTCCTTGCATGCCTCCCAAGAATAGGATCGGCTCCCTGCCAAAAGCTAAAATGCCCGTCGAGATCCACACCGATCGCTAGGCATGGAGAGTTAAGCACGCCTCTCCCTCTTGATACCTCCCCCTGGCTATGGAGCTGTCGAGATGCACAGCTTTTGAGGCAGAGCGAGAGGGCTTGCTACCTCTGCATGTTGATGCCATGCAAGGCCTACGGAAATCAATGCTCCATAAGGGCCCTGAATCCCCAAAATGGTCAGTGTCCATAGGCCTCGGTGCCTCCCAAGAGCAACACGGCCCACACACCGAAAGCTCGGCTTGCCTCTGGAGATGGGCAGCTCCCGCTGCCTATCGATAGGCATCGATATCCATCGGCAGCAATATTATGGATGCCGATGGATATCGATGGCTATCGATAGGTGTGGAATTGGACAGGCTTCGATGCCCCTCGAGACCGAGAGGTATCGATGGTGAGACTCCTTGCATGTCTCCCAAGAATAGGATCGGCTCCCTGCCAAAAGCTAAAATGCCCGTGTAGATCCACACCGATCGCTAGGCATGGAGAGTTAAGCACGCCTCTCCCTCTTGATGCCTCCCCCTGGCTACAGAGCTGTCGAGATGCACAGCTTTTGAGGCAGAGCGAGAGGGCTTGCTACCTCTGCATGTTGATGCCATGCAAGGCCTACGGAAATCAATGCTAGGCAAGGGCCCGCAATCCCCAAAATGGTCAGTGTCCATAGGCCTCGGTGCCTCCCAAGAGCAACACGGCCCACACACCGAAAGCTCGGCTTGCCTCTGGAGATCGGCAGCTCCCGCTGCCTATCGATAGGCATCGATATCCATCGGCAGCAATATTATGGATGCCGATGGATATCGATGGCTATCGATAGGTGTGGAATTGGACAGGCTTCGATGCCCCTCCAGGCCAAGAGGTATCGATGGCGAGACTCCTTGGATGCCTCCCAAGAATAGCATCGGACCCTTGCCAAAAGCTAAAATGCCCGTCGAGATCCACACCGATCGCTAGGCATGGAGAGTTAAGCACGCCTCTCCCTCTTGATGCCTCCCCCTGGCTACGGAGCTGTCGAGATGCACAGCTTTTGAGGCAGAGCGAGAGGGCTCGCTACCTCTGCATGTTGATGCCATGCAAGGCCTACGGAAATCAATGCTCCATAAGGGCCCTCAATCCCCAAAATGGTCAGTGTCCATAGGCCTCGGTGCCTCCCAAGAGCAACACGGCCCACACACCGAAAGCTCGGCTTGCCTCTGGAGATCGGCAGCTCCCGCTGCCTATCGATAGGCATCGATATCCATTGGCAGCAATATTATGGATGCCGATGGATATCGATGCCTATCGATAGGTGTGGAATTGGACAGGCTTCGATGCCCCTCGAGACCGAGAGGTAGCGATGGCGAGACTCCTTGGATGCCTCCCAAGAATAGGATTGACTCCCTGCCAAAAGCTAAAATGCCCGTCGAGATCCACACCGATCGCTAGGCATGGAGAGTTAAGCACGCCTCTCCCTCTTGATGCCTCCCCCTGGCTACGGAGCTGTCGAGATGCACAGCTTTTGAGGCAGAGCGAGAGGGCTCGCTACCTCTGCATGTTGATGCCATGCAAGGCCTACGGAAATCAATGCTCCATAAGGGCCCTCAATCCCCAAAATGGTCAGTGTCCATAGGCCTCGGTGCCTCCCAAGAGCAACACGGCCCACACACCGAAAGCTCGGCTTGCCTCTGGAGATCGGCAGCTCCTGCTGCCTACCGCCAGGCATCGATATCCATCGGCAGCAATATTATGGATGCCGATGGATATCGATGGCTATCGACAGGTGTGGAATTGGACAGGCTTCGATGCCCCTCCAGGCCAAGAGGTATCGATGGCGAGACTCCTTGGATGCCTCCCAAGAATAGCATCGGACCCTTGCCAAAAGCTAAAATGCCTGTCGAGATCCACACCGATCGCTAGGCATGGAGAGTTAAGCACGCCTCTCCCTCTTGATGCCTCCCCCTGGCTACAGAGCTGTCGAGATGCACAGCTTTTGAGGCAGAGCGAGAGGGCTCGCTACCTCTGCATGTTGATGCCATGCAAGGCCTACGGAAATCAATGCTCCATAAGGGCCAGCGATCCCAAAAATGGTCAGTGTCCACAGGCCTCGGTGCCTCCCAAGAGCAACACGGCCCACACACCGAAAGCTCGGCTTGCCTCTGGAGATCGGCAGCTCCCGCTGCCTATCGATAGGCATCGATATCCATCGGCAGCAATATTATGGATGCCGATGGATATCGATGGCTATCGATAGGTGTGGAATTGGACAGGCTTCGATGCCCCTCGAGACCGAGAGGTAGCGATGGCGAGACTCCTTGCATGCCTCCCAAGAACAGGATCGGCTCCCTGCCAAAAGCTAAAATGCCCGTCGAGATCCACACCGATCGCTAGGCATGGAGAGTTAAGCACGCCTCTCCCTCTTGATGCCTCCCGCTGGCTACAGAGCTGTCGAGATGCACAGCTTTTGAGGCAGAGCGAGAGGGCTCGCTACCTCTGCATGTTGATGCCATGCAAGGCCTACGGAAATCAATGCTCCATAAGGGACGGCGATCCCCAAAATGGTCAGTGTCCACAGGCCTCGGTGCCTCCCAAGAGCAACACGGCCCACACACCGAAAGCTCGGCTTGCCTCTGGAGATCGGCAGCTCCCGCTGCCTATCGATAGGCATCGATATCCATCGGCAGCAATATTATGGATGCCGATGGATATCGATGCCTATCGATAGGTGTGGAATTGGACAGGCTTCGATGCCCCTCGAGACCGAGAGGTAGCGATGGCGAGACTCCTTGCATGCCTCCCAAGAATAGCATCGGCTCCCTGCCAAAAGCTAAAATGCCCGTCGAGATCCACACCGATCGCTAGGCATGGAGAGTTATGCACGCCTCTCCCTCTTGATGCCTCCCCCTGGCTACAGAGCTGTCGAGATGCACAGCTTTTGAGGCAGAGCGAGAGGGCTTGCTACCTCTGCATGTTGATGCCATGCAAGGCCTACGGAAATCAATGCTAGGCAAGGGCCCTCAATCCCCAAAATGGTCAGTGTCCATAGGCCTCGGTGCCTCCCAAGAGCAACACGGCCCACACACCGAAAGCTCGGCTTGCCTCTGGAGATCGGCAGCTCCCGCTGCCTATCGATAGGCATCGATATCCATCGGCAGCAATATTATGGATGCCGATGGATATCGATGGCTATCGATAGGTGTGGAATTGGACAGGCTTCGATGCCCCTCGAGACCGAGAGGTAGCGATGGCGAGACTCCTTGCATGCCTCCCAAGAATAGGATCGGCTCCCTGCCAAAAGCTAAAATGCCCGTTGAGATCCACACCGATCGCTAGGCATGGAGAGTTAAGCACGCCTCTCCCTCTTGATACCTCCCCCTGGCTATGGAGCTGTCGAGATGCACAGCTTTTGAGGCAGAGCGAGAGGGCTTGCTACCTCTGCATGTTGATGCCATGCAAGGCCTACGGAAATCAATGCTCCATAAGGGCCCTGAATCCCCAAAATGGTCAGTGTCCATAGGCCTCGGTGCCTCCCAAGAGCAACACGGCCCACACACCGAAAGCTCGGCTTGCCTCTGGAGATCGGCAGCTCCCGCTGCCTATCGATAGGCATCGATATCCATCGGCAGCAATATTATGGATGCCGATGGATATCGATGGCTATCGATAGGTGTGGAATTGGACAGGCTTCGATGCCCCTCGAGACCGAGAGGTATCGATGGTGAGACTCCTTGGATGCCTCCCAAGAATAGCATCGGACCCTTGCCAAAAGCTAAAATGCCCGTCGAGATCCACACCGATCGCTAGGCATGGAGAGTTAAGCACGCCTCTCCCTCTTGATGCCTCCCACTGGCTACGGAGCTGTCGAGATGCACAGCTTTTGAGGCAGAGCGAGAGGGCTTGCTACTTCTGCATGTTGATGCCATGCAAGGCCTACGGAAATCAATGCTCCATAAGGGCCCTCAATCCCCAAAATGGTCAGTGTCCACAGGCCTCGGTGCCTCCCAAGAGCAACACGGCCCACACACCGAAAGCTCGGCTTGCCTCTGGAGATCGGCAGCTCCCGCTGCCTATCGATAGGCATCGATATCCATCGGCAGCAATATTATGGATGCCGATGGATATCGATGGCTATCGATAGGTGTGGAATTGGACAGGCTTCGATGCCCCTCGAGACCGAGAGGTAGCGATGGCGAGACTCCTTGCATGCCTCCCAAGAATAGGATCGGCTCCCTGCCAAAAGCTAAAATGCCCGTCGAGATCCACACCGATCGCTAGGCATGGAGAGTTAAGCACGCCTCTCCCTCTTGATGCCTCCCCCTGGCTACAGAGCTGTCGAGATGCACAGCTTTTGAGGCAGAGCGAGAGGGCTCGCTACCTCTGCATGTTGATGCCATGCAAGGCCTACGGAAATCAATGCTCCATAAGGGCCCGCAATCCCCAAAATGGTCAGTGTCCACAGGCCTCGGTGCCTCCCAAGAGCAACACGGCCCACACACCGAAAGCTCGGCTTGCCTCTGGAGATCGGCAGCTCCCGCTGCCTATCGATAGGCATCGATATCCATCGGCAGCAATATTATGGATGCCGATGGATATCGATGCCTATCGATAGGTGTGGAATTGGACAGGCTTCGATGCCCCTCGAGACCGAGAGGTAGCGATGGCGAGACTCCTTGCATGCCTCCCAAGAATAGCATCGGCTCCCTGCCAAAAGCTAAAATGCCCGTCGAGATCCACACCGATCGCTAGGCATGGAGAGTTATGCACGCCTCTCCCTCTTGATGCCTCCCCCTGGCTACAGAGCTGTCGAGATGCACAGCTTTTGAGGCAGAGCGAGAGGGCTTGCTACCTCTGCATGTTGATGCCATGCAAGGCCTACGGAAATCAATGCTAGGCAAGGGCCCTCAATCCCCAAAATGGTCAGTGTCCATAGGCCTCGGTGCCTCCCAAGAGCAACACGGCCCACACACCGAAAGCTCGGCTTGCCTCTGGAGATCGGCAGCTCCCGCTGCCTATCGATAGGCATCGATATCCATCGGCAGCAATATTATGGATGCCGATGGATATCGATGGCTATCGATAGGTGTGGAATTGGACAGGCTTCGATGCCCCTCGAGACCGAGAGGTAGCGATGGCGAGACTCCTTGCATGCCTCCCAAGAATAGGATCGGCTCCCTGCCAAAAGCTAAAATGCCCGTCGAGATCCACACCGATCGCTAGGCATGGAGAGTTAAGCACGCCTCTCCCTCTTGATGCCTCCCCCTGGCTACAGAGCTGTCGAGATGCACAGCTTTTGAGGCAGAGCGAGAGGGCTCGCTACCTCTGCATGTTGATGCCATGCAAGGCCTACGGAAATCAATGCTCCATAAGGGACGGCGATCCCCAAAATGGTCAGTGTCCACAGGCCTCGGTGCCTCCCAAGAGCAACACGGCCCACACACCGAAAGCTCGGCTTGCCTCTGGAGATCGGCAGCTCCCGCTGCCTATCGATAGGCATCGATATCCATCGGCAGCAATATTATGGATGCCGATGGATATCGATGCCTATCGATAGGTGTGGAATTGGACAGGCTTCGATGCCCCTCGAGACCGAGAGGTAGCGATGGCGAGACTCCTTGCATGCCTCCCAAGAATAGCATCGGCTCCCTGCCAAAAGCTAAAATGCCCGTCGAGATCCACACCGATCGCTAGGCATGGAGAGTTATGCACGCCTCTCCCTCTTGATGCCTCCCCCTGGCTACAGAGCTGTCGAGATGCACAGCTTTTGAGGCAGAGCGAGAGGGCTTGCTACCTCTGCATGTTGATGCCATGCAAGGCCTACGGAAATCAATGCTAGGCAAGGGCCCTCAATCCCCAAAATGGTCAGTGTCCATAGGCCTCGGTGCCTCCCAAGAGCAACACGGCCCACACACCGAAAGCTCGGCTTGCCTCTGGAGATCGGCAGCTCCCGCTGCCTATCGATAGGCATCGATATCCATCGGCAGCAATATTATGGATGCCGATGGATATCGATGGCTATCGATAGGTGTGGAATTGGACAGGCTTCGATGCCCCTTGAGACCGAGAGGTAGCGATGGCGAGACTCCTTGCATGCCTCCCAAGAATAGGATCGGCTCCCTGCCAAAAGCTAAAATGCCCGTTGAGATCCACACCGATCGCTAGGCATGGAGAGTTAAGCACGCCTCTCCCTCTTGATACCTCCCCCTGGCTATGGAGCTGTCGAGATGCACAGCTTTTGAGGCAGAGCGAGAGGGCTTGCTACCTCTGCATGTTGATGCCATGCAAGGCCTACGGAAATCAATGCTCCATAAGGGCCCTGAATCCCCAAAATGGTCAGTGTCCATAGGCCTCGGTGCCTCCCAAGAGCAACACGGCCCACACACCGAAAGCTCGGCTTGCCTCTGGAGATCGGCAGCTCCCGCTGCCTATCGATAGGCATCGATATCCATCGGCAGCAATATTATGGATGCCGATGGATATCGATGGCTATCGATAGGTGTGGAATTGGACAGGCTTCGATGCCCCTCGAGACCGAGAGGTATCGATGGTGAGACTCCTTGGATGCCTCCCAAGAATAGCATCGGACCCTTGCCAAAAGCTAAAATGCCCGTCGAGATCCACACCGATCGCTAGGCATGGAGAGTTAAGCACGCCTCTCCCTCTTGATGCCTCCCCCTGGCTACGGAGCTGTCGAGATGCACAGCTTTTGAGGCAGAGCGAGAGGGCTTGCTACTTCTGCATGTTGATGCCATGCAAGGCCTACGGAAATCAATGCTCCATAAGGGCCCTCAATCCCCAAAATGGTCAGTGTCCATAGGCCTCGGTGCCTCCCAAGAGCAACACGGCCCACACACCGAAAGCTCGGCTTGCCTCTGGAGATCGGCAGCTCCCGCTGCCTATCGATAGGCATCGATATCCATCGGCAGCAATATTATGGATGCCGATGGATATCGATGGCTATCGATAGGTGTGGAATTGGACAGGCTTCGATGCCCCTCCAGGCCAAGAGGTATCGATGGCGAGACTCCTTGGATGCCTCCCAAGAATAGCATCGGACCCTTGCCAAAAGCTAAAATGCCCATCGAGATCCACACCGATCGCTAGGCATGGAGAGTTAAGCACACCTCTCCCTCTTGATGCCTCCCCCTGGCTACAGAGCTGTCGAGATGCACAGCTTTTGAGGCAGAGCGAGAGGGCTCGCTACCTCTGCATGTTGATGCCATGCAAGGCCTACGGAAATCAATGCTCCATAAGGGCCAGCGATCCCAAAAATGGTCAGTGTCCACAGGCCTCGGTGCCTCCCAAGAGCAACACGGCCCACACACCGAAAGCTCGGCTTGCCTCTGGAGATCGGCAGCTCCCGCTGCCTATCGATAGGCATCGATATCCATCGGCAGCAATATTATGGATGCCGATGGATATCGATGCCTATCGATAGGTGTGGAATTGGACAGGCTTCGATGCCCCTCGAGACCGAGAGGTAGCGATGGCGAGACTCCTTGCATGCCTCCCAAGAATAGGATCGGCTCCCTGCCAAAAGCTAAAATGCCCGTCGAGATCCACACCGATCGCTAGGCATGGAGAGTTAAGCACGCCTCTCCCTCTTGATGCCTCCCCCTGGCTACGGATCTGTCAAGATGCACAGCTTTTTGAGGCAGAGCGAGAGGGCTCGCTACCTCTGCATGTTCATGCCATGCAAGGCCTACGGAAATCAATGCTAGGCAAGGGCCCTCAATCCCCAAAATGGTCAGTGTCCATAGGCCTCGGTGCCTCCCAAGAGCAACACGGCCCACACACCGAAAGCTCGGCTTGCCTCTGGAGATCGGCAGCTCCCGCTGCCTATCGATAGGCATCGATATCCATCGGCAGCAATATTATGGATGCCGATGGATATCGATGGCTATCGATAGGTGTGGAATTGGACAGGCTTCGATGCCCCTCGAGACCGAGAGGTATCGATGGTGAGACTCCTTGGATGCCTCCCAAGAATAGCATCGGACCCTTGCCAAAAGCTAAAATGCCCGTCGAGATCCACACCGATCGCTAGGCATGGAGAGTTAAGCACGCCTCTCCCTCTTGATGCCTCCCCCTGGCTACGGAGCTGTCGAGATGCACAGCTTTTGAGGCAGAGCGAGAGGGCTTGCTACTTCTGCATGTTGATGCCATGCAAGGCCTACGGAAATCAATGCTCCATAAGGGCCCTCAATCCCCAAAATGGTCAGTGTCCACAGGCCTCGGTGCCTCCCAAGAGCAACACGGCCCACACACCGAAAGCTCGGCTTGCCTCTGGAGATCGGCAGCTCCCGCTGCCTATCGATAGGCATCGATATCCATCGGCAGCAATATTATGGATGCCGATGGATATCGATGCCTATCGATAGGTGTGGAATTGGACAGGCTTCGATGCCCCTCGAGACCGAGAGGTAGCGATGGCGAGACTCCTTGCATGCCTCCCAAGAATAGGATCGGCTCCCTGCCAAAAGCTAAAATGCCCGTCGAGATCCACACCGATCGCTAGGCATGGAGAGTTAAGCACGCCTCTCCCTCTTGATGCCTCCCCCTGGCTACAGAGCTGTCGAGATGCACAGCTTTTGAGGCAGAGCGAGAGGGCTCGCTACCTCTGCATGTTGATGCCATGCAAGGCCTACGGAAATCAATGCTCCATAAGGGACGGCGATCCCCAAAATGGTCAGTGTCCACAGGCCTCGGTGCCTCCCAAGAGCAACACGGCCCACACACCGAAAGCTCGGCTTGCCTCTGGAGATCGGCAGCTCCCGCTGCCTATCGATAGGCATCGATATCCATCGGCAGCAATATTATGGATGCCGATGGATATCGATGCCTATCGATAGGTGTGGAATTGGACAGGCTTCGATGCCCCTCGAGACCGAGAGGTAGCGATGGCGAGACTCCTTGCATGCCTCCCAAGAATAGCATCGGCTCCCTGCCAAAAGCTAAAATGCCCGTCGAGATCCACACCGATCGCTAGGCATGGAGAGTTATGCACGCCTCTCCCTCTTGATGCCTCCCCCTGGCTACAGAGCTGTCGAGATGCACAGCTTTTGAGGCAGAGCGAGAGGGCTCGCTACCTCTGCATGTTGATGCCATGCAAGGCCTACGGAAATCAATGCTAGGCAAGGGCCCTCAATCCCCAAAATGGTCAGTGTCCATAGGCCTCGGTGCCTCCCAAGAGCAACACGGCCCACACACCGAAAGCTCGGCTTGCCTCTGGAGATCGGCAGCTCCCGCTGCCTATCGATAGGCATCGATATCCATCGGCAGCAATATTATGGATGCCGATGGATATCGATGCCTATCGATAGGTGTGGAATTGGACAGGCTTCGATGCCCCTTGAGACCGAGAGGTAGCGATGGCGAGACTCCTTGCATGCCTCCCAAGAATAGGATCGGCTCCCTGCCAAAAGCTAAAATGCCCGTTGAGATCCACACCGATCGCTAGGCATGGAGAGTTAAGCACGCCTCTCCCTCTTGATACCTCCCCCTGGCTATGGAGCTGTCGAGATGCACAGCTTTTGAGGCAGAGCGAGAGGGCTTGCTACCTCTGCATGTTGATGCCATGCAAGGCCTACGGAAATCAATGGTCCATAAGGGCCGGCGATCCCCAAAATGGTCAGTGTCCATAGGCCTCGGTGCCTCCCAAGAGCAACACGGCCCACACACCGAAAGCTCGGCTTGCCTCTGGAGATCGGCAGCTCCCGCTGCCTATCGATAGGCATCGATATCCATCGGCAGCAATATTATGGATGCCGATGGATATCGATGGCTATCGATAGGTGTGGAATTGGACAGGCTTCGATGCCCCTCGAGACCGAGAGGTATCGATGGTGAGACTCCTTGGATGCCTCCCAAGAATAGCATCGGACCCTTGCCAAAAGCTAAAATGCCCGTCGAGATCCACACCGATCGCTAGGCATGGAGAGTTAAGCACGCCTCTCCCTCTTGATGCCTCCCCCTGGCTACGGAGCTGTCGAGATGCACAGCTTTTGAGGCAGAGCGAGAGGGCTTGCTACTTCTGCATGTTGATGCCATGCAAGGCCTACGGAAATCAATGCTCCATAAGGGCCCTCAATCCCCAAAATGGTCAGTGTCCACAGGCCTCGGTGCCTCCCAAGAGCAACACGGCCCACACACCGAAAGCTCGGCTTGCCTCTGGAGATCGGCAGCTCCCGCTGCCTATCGATAGGCATCGATATCCATCGGCAGCAATATTATGGATGCCGATGGATATCGATGGCTATCGATAGGTGTGGAATTGGACAGGCTTCGATGCCCCTCCAGGCCAAGAGGTATCGATGGCGAGACTCCTTGGATGCCTCCCAAGAATAGCATCGGACCCTTGCCAAAAGCTAAAATGCCCATCGAGATCCACACCGATCGCTAGGCATGGAGAGTTAAGCACACCTCTCCCTCTTGATGCCTCCCCCTGGCTACAGAGCTGTCGAGATGCACAGCTTTTGAGGCAGAGCGAGAGGGCTCGCTACCTCTGCATGTTGATGCCATGCAAGGCCTACGGAAATCAATGCTCCATAAGGGCCAGCGATCCCAAAAATGGTCAGTGTCCACAGGCCTCGGTGCCTCCCAAGAGCAACACGGCCCACACACCGAAAGCTCGGCTTGCCTCTGGAGATCGGCAGCTCCCGCTGCCTATCGATAGGCATCGATATCCATCGGCAGCAATATTATGGATGCCGATGGATATCGATGCCTATCGATAGGTGTGGAATTGGACAGGCTTCGATGCCCCTCGAGACCGAGAGGTAGCGATGGCGAGACTCCTTGCATGCCTCCCAAGAATAGGATCGGCTCCCTGCCAAAAGCTAAAATGCCCGTCGAGATCCACACCGATCGCTAGGCATGGAGAGTTAAGCACGCCTCTCCCTCTTGATGCCTCCCCCTGGCTACGGATCTGTCAAGATGCACAGCTTTTTGAGGCAGAGCGAGAGGGCTCGCTACCTCTGCATGTTCATGCCATGCAAGGCCTACGGAAATCAATGCTCCATAAGGGCCCTCAATCCCCAAAATGGTCAGTGTCCATAGGCCTCGGTGCCTCCCAAGAGCAACACGGCCCACACACCGAAAGCTCGGCTTGCCTCTGGAGATCAGCAGCTCCCGCTGCCTATCGATAGGCATCGATATCCATCGGCAGCAATATTCTGGATGCCGATGGATATCGATGGCTATCGATAGGTGTGGAATTGGACAGGCTTCGATGCCCCTCGAGACCGAGAGGTAGCGATGGCGAGACTCCTTGCATGCCTCCCAAGAATAGGATCGGCTCCCTGCCAAAAGCTAAAATGCCCGTCGAGATCCACACCGATCGCTAGGCATGGAGAGTTAAGCACGCCTCTCCCTCTTGATACCTCCCCCTGGCTACGGAGCTGTCGAGATGCACAGCTTTTGAGGCAGAGCGAGAGGGCTTGCTACCTCTGCATGTTGATGCCATGCAAGGCCTACGGAAATCAATGCTCCTTAAGGGCCGGCGATCCCAAAAATGGTCAGTGTCCACAGGCCTCGGTGCCTCCCAAGAGCAACACGGCCCACACACCGAAAGCTCGGCTTGCCTCTGGAGATCGGCAGCTCCCGCTGCCTATCGATAGGCATCGATATCCATCAGCAGCAATATTATGGATGCCGATGGATATCGATGGCTATCGATAGGTGTGGAATTGGACAGGCTTCGATGCCCCTCGAGACCGAGAGGTAGCGATGGCGAGACTCCTTGCATGCCTCCCAAGAAGAGGATCGGCTCCCTGCCAAAAGCTAAAATGCCCGTCGAGATCCACACCGATCGCTAGGCATGGAGAGTTAAGCACGCCTCTCCCTCTTGATGCCTCCCCCTGGCTACGGAGCTGTCGAGATGCACAGCTTTTGAGGCAGAGCGAGAGGGCTCGCTACCTCTGCATGTTGATGCCATGCAAGGCCTATGGAAATCAATGCTCCATAAGGGCCCTCAATCCCCAAAATGGTCAGTGTCCATAGGCCTCGGTGCCTCCCAAGAGCAACACGGCCCACACACCGAAAGCTCGGCTTGCCTCTGGAGGTCGGCAGCTCCCGCTGCCTATCGATAGGCATCGATATCCATCAGCAGCAATATTATGGATGCCGATGGATATCGATGGCTATCGACAGGTGTGGAATTGGACAGGCTTCGATGCCCCTCGAGACCGAGAGGTAGCGATGGCGAGACTCCTTGCATGCCTCCCAAGAATAGGATCGGCTCCCTGCCAAAAACTAAAATGCCCGTCGAGATCCACACCGATCGCTAGGCATGGAGAGTTAAGCACGCCTCTCCCTCTTGATACCTCCCCCTGGCTACGGAGCTGTCGAGATGCACAGCTTTTGAGGCAGAGCGAGAGGGCTTGCTACCTCTGCATGTTGATGCCATGCAAGGCCTACGGAAATCAATGCTCCTTAAGGGCCGGCGATCCCAAAAATGGTCAGTGTCCACAGGCCTCGGTGCCTCCCAAGAGCAACACGGCCCACACACCGAAAGCTCGGCTTGCCTCTGGAGATCGGCAGCTCCCGCTGCCTATCGATAGGCATCGATATCCATCAGCAGCAATATTATGGATGCCGATGGATATCGATGGCTATCGATAGGTGTGGAATTGGACAGGCTTCGATGCCCCTCGAGACCGAGAGGTAGCGATGGCGAGACTCCTTGCATGCCTCCCAAGAAGAGGATCGGCTCCCTGCCAAAAGCTAAAATGCCCGTCGAGATCCACACCGATCGCTAGGCATGGAGAGTTAAGCACGCCTCTCCCTCTTGATGCCTCCCCCTGGCTACGGAGCTGTCGAGATGCACAGCTTTTGAGGCAGAGCGAGAGGGCTCGCTACCTCTGCATGTTGATGCCATGCAAGGCCTACGGAAATCAATGCTCCATAAGGGCCAGCGATCCCAAAAATGGTCAGTGTCCACAGGCCTCGGTGCCTCCCAAGAGCAACACGGCCCACACACCGAAAGCTCGGCTTGCCTCTGGAGATCGGCAGCTCCCGCTGCCTATCGATAGGCATCGATATCCATCGGCAGCAATATTATGGATGCCGATGGATATCGATGGCTATCGATAGGTGTGGAATTGGACAGGCTTCGATGCCCCTCGAGACCGAGAGGTAGCGATGGCGAGACTCCTTGCATGCCTCCCAAGAATAGGATCGGCTCCCTGCCAAAAGCTAAAATGCCCGTCGAGATCCACACCGATCGCTAGGCATGGAGAGTTAAGCACGCCTCTCCCTCTTGATGCCTCCCCCTGGCTACGGATCTGTCAAGATGCACAGCTTTTTGAGGCAGAGCGAGAGGGCTCGCTACCTCTGCATGTTCATGCCATGCAAGGCCTACGGAAATCAATGCTCCATAAGGGCCCTCAATCCCCAAAATGGTCAGTGTCCATAGGCCTCGGTGCCTCCCAAGAGCAACACGGCCCACACACCGAAAGCTCGGCTTGCCTCTGGAGATCAGCAGCTCCCGCTGCCTATCGATAGGCATCGATATCCATCGGCAGCAATATTCTGGATGCCGATGGATATCGATGGCTATCGATAGGTGTGGAATTGGACAGGCTTCGATGCCCCTCGAGACCGAGAGGTAGCGATGGCGAGACTCCTTGCATGCCTCCCAAGAATAGGATCGGCTCCCTGCCAAAAGCTAAAATGCCCGTCGAGATCCACACCGATCGCTAGGCATGGAGAGTTAAGCACGCCTCTCCCTCTTGATACCTCCCCCTGGCTACGGAGCTGTCGAGATGCACAGCTTTTGAGGCAGAGCGAGAGGGCTTGCTACCTCTGCATGTTGATGCCATGCAAGGCCTACGGAAATCAATGCTCCTTAAGGGCCGGCGATCCCAAAAATGGTCAGTGTCCACAGGCCTCGGTGCCTCCCAAGAGCAACACGGCCCACACACCGAAAGCTCGGCTTGCCTCTGGAGATCGGCAGCTCCCGCTGCCTATCGATAGGCATCGATATCCATCAGCAGCAATATTATGGATGCCGATGGATATCGATGGCTATCGATAGGTGTGGAATTGGACAGGCTTCGATGCCCCTCGAGACCGAGAGGTAGCGATGGCGAGACTCCTTGCATGCCTCCCAAGAAGAGGATCGGCTCCCTGCCAAAAGCTAAAATGCCCGTCGAGATCCACACCGATCGCTAGGCATGGAGAGTTAAGCACGCCTCTCCCTCTTGATGCCTCCCCCTGGCTACGGAGCTGTCGAGATGCACAGCTTTTGAGGCAGAGCGAGAGGGCTCGCTACCTCTGCATGTTGATGCCATGCAAGGCCTATGGAAATCAATGCTCCATAAGGGCCCTCAATCCCCAAAATGGTCAGTGTCCATAGGCCTCGGTGCCTCCCAAGAGCAACACGGCCCACACACCGAAAGCTCGGCTTGCCTCTGGAGGTCGGCAGCTCCCGCTGCCTATCGATAGGCATCGATATCCATCAGCAGCAATATTATGGATGCCGATGGATATCGATGGCTATCGACAGGTGTGGAATTGGACAGGCTTCGATGCCCCTCGAGACCGAGAGGTAGCGATGGCGAGACTCCTTGCATGCCTCCCAAGAATAGGATCGGCTCCCTGCCAAAAACTAAAATGCCCGTCGAGATCCACACCGATCGCTAGGCATGGAGAGTTAAGCACGCCTCTCCCTCTTGATACCTCCCCCTGGCTACGGAGCTGTCGAGATGCACAGCTTTTGAGGCAGAGCGAGAGGGCTTGCTACCTCTGCATGTTGATGCCATGCAAGGCCTACGGAAATCAATGCTCCTTAAGGGCCGGCGATCCCAAAAATGGTCAGTGTCCACAGGCCTCGGTGCCTCCCAAGAGCAACACGGCCCACACACCGAAAGCTCGGCTTGCCTCTGGAGATCGGCAGCTCCCGCTGCCTATCGATAGGCATCGATATCCATCAGCAGCAATATTATGGATGCCGATGGATATCGATGGCTATCGATAGGTGTGGAATTGGACAGGCTTCGATGCCCCTCGAGACCGAGAGGTAGCGATGGCGAGACTCCTTGCATGCCTCCCAAGAAGAGGATCGGCTCCCTGCCAAAAGCTAAAATGCCCGTCGAGATCCACACCGATCGCTAGGCATGGAGAGTTAAGCACGCCTCTCCCTCTTGATGCCTCCCCCTGGCTACGGAGCTGTCGAGATGCACAGCTTTTGAGGCAGAGCGAGAGGGCTCGCTACCTCTGCATGTTGATGCCATGCAAGGCCTACGGAAATCAATGCTCCATAAGGGCCAGCGATCCCAAAAATGGTCAGTGTCCACAGGCCTCGGTGCCTCCCAAGAGCAACACGGCCCACACACCGAAAGCTCGGCTTGCCTCTGGAGATCGGCAGCTCCCGCTGCCTATCGATAGGCATCGATATCCATCGGCAGCAATATTATGGATGCCGATGGATATCGATGGCTATCGATAGGTGTGGAATTGGACAGGCTTCGATGCCCCTCGAGACCGAGAGGTAGCGATGGCGAGACTCCTTGCATGCCTCCCAAGAATAGGATCGGCTCCCTGCCAAAAGCTAAAATGCCCGTCGAGATCCACACCGATCGCTAGGCATGGAGAGTTAAGCACGCCTCTCCCTCTTGATGCCTCCCCCTGGCTACGGATCTGTCAAGATGCACAGCTTTTTGAGGCAGAGCGAGAGGGCTCGCTACCTCTGCATGTTCATGCCATGCAAGGCCTACGGAAATCAATGCTCCATAAGGGCCCTCAATCCCCAAAATGGTCAGTGTCCATAGGCCTCGGTGCCTCCCAAGAGCAACACGGCCCACACACCGAAAGCTCGGCTTGCCTCTGGAGATCAGCAGCTCCCGCTGCCTATCGATAGGCATCGATATCCATCGGCAGCAATATTCTGGATGCCGATGGATATCGATGGCTATCGATAGGTGTGGAATTGGACAGGCTTCGATGCCCCTCGAGACCGAGAGGTAGCGATGGCGAGACTCCTTGCATGCCTCCCAAGAATAGGATCGGCTCCCTGCCAAAAGCTAAAATGCCCGTCGAGATCCACACCGATCGCTAGGCATGGAGAGTTAAGCACGCCTCTCCCTCTTGATACCTCCCCCTGGCTACGGAGCTGTCGAGATGCACAGCTTTTGAGGCAGAGCGAGAGGGCTTGCTACCTCTGCATGTTGATGCCATGCAAGGCCTACGGAAATCAATGCTCCTTAAGGGCCGGCGATCCCAAAAATGGTCAGTGTCCACAGGCCTCGGTGCCTCCCAAGAGCAACACGGCCCACACACCGAAAGCTCGGCTTGCCTCTGGAGATCGGCAGCTCCCGCTGCCTATCGATAGGCATCGATATCCATCAGCAGCAATATTATGGATGCCGATGGATATCGATGGCTATCGATAGGTGTGGAATTGGACAGGCTTCGATGCCCCTCGAGACCGAGAGGTAGCGATGGCGAGACTCCTTGCATGCCTCCCAAGAAGAGGATCGGCTCCCTGCCAAAAGCTAAAATGCCCGTCGAGATCCACACCGATCGCTAGGCATGGAGAGTTAAGCACGCCTCTCCCTCTTGATGCCTCCCCCTGGCTACGGAGCTGTCGAGATGCACAGCTTTTGAGGCAGAGCGAGAGGGCTCGCTACCTCTGCATGTTGATGCCATGCAAGGCCTACGGAAATCAATGCTCCATAAGGGCCCTCAATCCCCAAAATGGTCAGTGTCCATAGGCCTCGGTGCCTCCCAAGAGCAACACGGCCCACACACCGAAAGCTCGGCTTGCCTCTGGAGGTCGGCAGCTCCCGCTGCCTATCGATAGGCATCGATATCCATCAGCAGCAATATTATGGATGCCGATGGATATCGATGGCTATCGACAGGTGTGGAATTGGACAGGCTTCGATGCCCCTCGAGACCGAGAGGTAGCGATGGCGAGACTCCTTGCATGCCTCCCAAGAATAGGATCGGCTCCCTGCCAAAAGCTAAAATGCCCGTCGAGATCCACACCGATCGCTAGGCATGGAGAGTTAAGCACGCCTCTCCCTCTTGATGCCTCCCGCTAGCTATGGAGCTGTCGAGATGCACAGCTTTTTTGAGGCAGAGCGAGAGGGCTCGCTACCTCTGCATGTTGATGCCATGCAAGGCCTACGGAAATCAATGCTCCATAAGGGCCGGCGACCCCAAAAATGGTCAGTGTCCACAGGCCTCGGTGCCTCCCAAGAGCAACACGGCCCACACACCGAAAGCTCGGCTTGCCTCTGGAGATCGGCAGCTCCCGCTGCCTATCGATAGGCATCGATATCCATCGGCAGCAATATTATGGATGCCGATGGATATCGATGGCTATCGATAGGTGTGGAATTGGACAGGCTTCGATGCCCCTCGAGACCGAGAGGTAGCGATGGCGAGACTCCTTGCATGCCTCCCAAGAATAGCATCGGCTCCCTGCCAAAAGCTAAAATGCCCGTCGAGATCCACACCGATCGCTAGGCATGGAGAGTTCAGCACGCCTCTCCCTCTTGATGCCTCCCCCTGGCTACGGAGCTGTCGAGATGCACAGCTTTTGAGGCAGAGCGAGAGGGCTTGCTACCTCTGCATGTTGATGCCATGCAAGGCCTACGGAAATCAATGCTAGGCAAGGGCCCGCAATCCCCAAAATGGTCAGTGTCCATAGGCCTCGGTGCCTCCCAAGAGCAACACGGCCCACACACCGAAAGCTCGGCTTGCCTCTGGAGATCGGCAGCTCCCGCTGCCTATCGATAGGCATCGATATCCATCGGCAGCAATATTATGGATGCCGATGGATATCGATGGCTATCGATAGGTGTGGAATTGGACAGGCTTCGATGCCCCTCCAGGCCAAGAGGTATCGATGGCAAGACTCCTTGGATGCCTCCCAGGAATAGGATCGGCTCCCTGCCAAAAGCTAAAATGCCCGTCGAGATCCACACCAATCGCTAGGCATGGAGAGTTAAGCACGCCTCTCCCTCTTGATGCCTCCCCCTGGCTACGGAGCTGTCGAGATGCACAGCTTTTGAGGCAGAGCGAGAGGGCTTGCTACCTCTGCATGTTGATGCCATGCAAGGCCTACGGAAATCAATGCTCCATAAGGGCCCGCAATCCCCAAAATGGTCAGTGTCCACAGGCCTCGGTGCCTCCCAAGAGCAACACGGCCCACACACCGAAAGCTCGGCTTGCCTCTGGAGATCGGCAGCTCCCGCTGCCTATCGATAGGCATCGATATCCATCGGCAGCAATATTATGGATGCCGATGGATATCGATGGCTATCGATAGGTGTGGAATTGGACAGGCTTCGATGCCCCTCGAGACCGAGAGGTAGCGATGGCGAGACTCCTTGCATGCCTCCCAAGAATAGGATCGGCTCCCTGCCAAAAGCTAAAATGCCCGTCGAGATCCACACCGATCGCTAGGCATGGAGAGTTAAGCACGCCTCTCCCTCTTGATGCCTCCCCCTGGCTACGGAGCTGTCGAGATGCACAGCTTTTGAGGCAGAGCGAGAGGGCTTGCTACCTCTGCATGTTGATGCCATGCAAGGCCTACGGAAATCAGTGCTCCATAAGGGCCCTCAATCCCCAAAATGGTCAGTGTCCATAGGCCTCGGTGCCTCCCAAGAGCAACACGGCCCACACACCGAAAGCTCGGCTTGCCTCTGGAGATCGGCAGCTCCCGCTGCCTATCGATAGGCATCGATATCCATCGGCAGCAATATTATGGATGCCGATGGATATCGATGCCTATCGATAGGTGTGGAATTGGACAGGCTTCGATGCCCCTCCAGGCCAAGAGGTATCGATGGCGAGACTCCTTGGATGCCTCCCAAGAATAGCATCGGACCCTTGCCAAAAGCTAAAATGCCCGTCGAGATCCACACCGATCGCTAGGCATGGAGAGTTAAGCACGCCTCTCCCTCTTGATGCCTCCCCCTGGCTACGGAGCTGTCGAGATGCACAGCTTTTGAGGCAGAGCGAGAGGGCTCGCTACCTCTGCATGTTGATGCCATGCAAGGCCTACGGAAATCAATGCTCCATAAGGGCCCTCAATCCCCAAAATGGTCAGTGTCCATAGGCCTCGGTGCCTCCCAAGAGCAACACGGCCCACACACCGAAAGCTCGGCTTGCCTCTGGAGATCGGCAGCTCCCGCTGCCTATCGATAGGCATCGATATCCATCGGCAGCAATATTATGGATGCCGATGGATATCGATGGCTATCGACAGGTGTGGAATTGGACAGGTTTCAATGCCCCTCGAGACCGAGAGGTAGCGATGGCGAGACTCCTTACATGCCTCCCAAGAATAGCATCGGCTCCCTGCCAAAAGCTAAAATGCCCGTCGAGATCCACACCGATCGCTAGGCATGGAGAGTTAAGCACGCCTCTCCCTCTTGATGCCTCCCCCTGGCTACGGAGCTGTCGAGATGCACAGCTTTTGAGGCAGAGCAAGAGGGCTTGCTACCTCTGCATGTTCATGCCATGCAAGGCCTACGGAAATCAATGCTCCATAAGGGCCCTCAATCCCCAAAATGGTCAGTGTCCATAGGCCTCGGTGCCTCCCAAGAGCAACACGGCCCACACACCGAAAGCTCGGCTTGCCTCTGGAGATCGGCAGCTCCCGCTGCCTATCGATAGGCATCGATATCCATCGGCAGCAATATTATGGATGCCGATGGATATCGATGGCTATCGATAGGTGTGGAATTGGACAGGCTTTGATGCCCCTCCAGGCCAAGAGGTATCGATGGCGAGACTCCTTGGATGCCTCCCAAGAATAGCATCGGACCCTTGCCAAAAGCTGAAATGCCCGTCGAGATCCACACCGATCGCTAGGCATGGAGAGTTCAGCACGCCTCTCCCTCTTGATGCCTCCCCCTGGCTACGGAGCTGTCGAGATGCACAGCTTTTGAGGCAGAGCGAGAGGGCTTGCTACCTCTGCATGTTGATGCCATGCAAGGCCTACGGAAATCAATGCTCCATAAGGGCCCGCAATCCCCAAAATGGTCAGTGTCCATAGGCCTCGGTGCCTCCCAAGAGCAACACGGCCCACACACCGAAATCTCGGCTTGCCTCTGGAGATCGGCAGCTCCCGCTGCCTATCGATAGGCATCGATATCCATCGGCAGCAATATTATGGATGCCGATGGATATCGATGGCTATCGATAGGTGTGGAATTGGACAGGCTTCGATGCCCCTCGAGACCGAGAGGTAGCGATGGCGAGACTCCTTGCATGCCTCCCAAGAATAGCATCGGCTCCCTGCCAAAAGCTAAAATGCCCGCCGAGATCCACACCGATCGCTAGGCATGGAGAGTTAAGCACGCCTCTCCCTCTTGATGCCTCCCCCTGGCTACAGAGCTGTCGAGATGCACAGCTTTTGAGGCAGAGTGAGAGGGCTCGCTACCTCTGCATGTTGATGCCATGCAAGGCCTACGGAAATCAATGCTCCATAAGGGCCGGCGATCCCAAAAATGGTCAGTTTCCACAGGCCTCGGTGCCTCCCAAGAGCAACACGGCCCACACACCGAAATCTCGGCTTGCCTCTGGAGATCGGCAGCTCCCGCTGCCTATCGATAGGCATCGATATCCATCGGCAGCAATATTATGGATGCCGATGGATATCGATGGCTATCGATAGGTGTGGAATTGGACAGGCTTCGATGCCCCTCGAGACCGAGAGGTAGCGATGGCGAGACTCCTTGCATGCCTCCCAAGAATAGCATCGGCTCCCTGCCAAAAGCTAAAATGCCCGCCGAGATCCACACCGATCGCTAGGCATGGAGAGTTAAGCACGCCTCTCCCTCTTGATGCCTCCCCCTGGCTACAGAGCTGTCGAGATGCACAGCTTTTGAGGCAGAGTGAGAGGGCTCGCTACCTCTGCATGTTGATGCCATGCAAGGCCTACGGAAATCTATGCTCCATAAGGGCCGGCGATCCCAAAAATGGTCAGTGTCCACAGGCCTCGGTGCCTCCCAAGAGCAACACGGCCCACACACCGAAAGCTCGGCTTGCCTCTGGAGATCGGCAGCTCCCGCTGCCTATCGATAGGCATCGATATCCATCGGCAGCAATATTATGGATGCTGATGGATATCGATGCCTATCGATAGGTGTGGAATTGGACAGGCTTCGATGCCCCTCCAGGCCAAGAGGTATCGATGGCGAGACTCCTTGGATGCCTCCCAAGAATAGCATCGGACCCTTGCCAAAAGCTAAAATGCCCGTCGAGATCCACACCGATCGCTAGGCATGGAGAGTTCAGCACGCCTCTCCCTCTTGATGCCTCCCCCTGGCTACGGAGCTGTCGAGATGGACAGCTTTTGAGGCAGAGCGAGAGGGCTTGCTACCTCTGCATGTTGATGCCATGCAAGGCCTACGGAAATCAATGCTAGGCAAGGGCCCTCAATCCCCAAAATGGTCAGTGTCCATAGGCCTCGGTGCCTCCCAAGAGCAACACGGCCCACACACCGAAAGCTCGGCTTGCCTCTGGAGATCGGCAGCTCCCGCTGCCTATCGATAGGCATCGATATCCATCGGCAGCAATATTATGGATGCCGATGGATATCGATGCCTATCGATAGGTGTGGAATTGGACAGGCTTCGATGCCCCTCGAGACCGAGAGGTAGCGATGGCGAGACTCCTTGCATGCCTCCCAAGAATAGGATCGGTTCCCTGCCAAAAGCTAAAATGCCCGTCGAGATCCACACCGATCGCTAGGCATGGAGAGTTAAGCACGCCTCTCCCTCTTGATGCCTCCCCCTGCCTACAGAGCTGTCGAGATGCACAGCTTTTGAGGCAGAGTGAGAGGGCTCGCTACCTCTGCATGTTGATGCCATGCAAGGCCTACGGAAATCAATGCTCCATAAGGGCCGGCGATCCCCAAAATGGTCAGTGTCCATAGGCCTCGGTGCCTCCCAAGAGCAACACGGCCCACACACCGAAAGCTCGGCTTGCCTCTGGAGATCGGCAGCTCCCGCTGCCTATCGATAGGCATCGATATCCATCGGCAGCAATATTATGGATGCCGATGGATATCGATGGCTATCGATAGGTGTGGAATTGGACAGGCTTCGATGCCCCTCCAGGCCAAGAGGTATCGATGGCGAGACTCCTTGCATGCCTCCCAAGAATAGGATCGGCTCCCTGCCAAAAGCTAAAATGCCCGTCGAGATCCACACCGATCGCTAGGCATGGAGAGTTAAGCACGCCTCTCCCTCTTGATGCCTCCCCCTGGCTACGGAGCTGTCGAGATGCACAGCTTTTGAGGCAGAACGAGAGGGCTTGCTACCTCTGCATGTTGATGCCATGCAAGGCCTACGGAAATCAATGCTCCATAAGGGCCCTCAATCCACAAAATGGTCAGTGTCCATAGGCCTCGGTGCCTCCCAAGAGCAACACGGCCCACACACCGAAAGCTCGGCTTGCCTCTGGAGATCGGCAGCTCCCGCTGCCTATCGATAGGCATCGATATCCATCGGCAGCAATATTATGGATGCCGATGGATATCGATGGCTATCGATAGGTGTGGAATTGGACAGGCTTTGATGCCCCTCCAGGCCAAGAGGTATCGATGGCGAGACTCCTTGGATGCCTCCCAAGAATAGCATCGGACCCTTGCCAAAAGCTGAAATGCCCGTCGAGATCCACACCGATCGCTAGGCATGGAGAGTTAAGCACGCCTCTCCCTCTTGATGCCTCCCCCTGGCTACGGAGCTGTCGAGATGCACAGCTTTTGAGGCAGAGCGAGAGGGCTTGCTACCTCTGCATGTTGATGCCATGCAAGGCCTACGGAAATCAATGCTCCATAAGGGCCCGCAATCCCCAAAATGGTCAGTGTCCATAGGCCTCGGTGCCTCCCAAGAGCAACACGGCCCACACACCGAAATCTCGGCTTGCCTCTGGAGATCGGCAGCTCCCGCTGCCTATCGATAGGCATCGATATCCATCGGCAGCAATATTATGGATGCCGATGGATATCGATGGCTATCGATAGGTGTGGAATTGGACAGGCTTCGATGCCCCTCGAGACCGAGAGGTAGCGATGGCGAGACTCCTTTCATGCCTCCCAAGAATAGCATCGGCTCCCTGCCAAAAGCTAAAATGCCCGCCGAGATCCACACCGATCGCTAGGCATGGAGAGTTAAGCACGCCTCTCCCTCTTGATGCCTCCCCCTGGCTACAGAGCTGTCGAGATGCACAGCTTTTGAGGCAGAGTGAGAGGGCTCGCTACCTCTGCATGTTGATGCCATGCAAGGCCTACGGAAATCAATGCTCCATAAGGGCCGGCGATCCCAAAAATGGTCAGTTTCCACAGGCCTCGGTGCCTCCCAAGAGCAACACGGCCCACACACCGAAATCTCGGCTTGCCTCTGGAGATCGGCAGCTCCCGCTGCCTATCGATAGGCATCGATATCCATCGGCAGCAATATTATGGATGCCGATGGATATCGATGGCTATCGATAGGTGTGGAATTGGACAGGCTTCGATGCCCCTCGAGACCGAGAGGTAGCGATGGCGAGACTCCTTGCATGCCTCCCAAGAATAGGATCGGCTCCCTGCCAAAAGCTAAAATGCCCGTCGAGATCCACACCGATCGCTAGGCATGGAGAGTTAAGCACGCCTCTCCCTCTTGATGCCTCCCCCTGGCTACAGAGCTGTCGAGATGCACAGCTTTTGAGGCAGAGTGAGAGGGCTCGCTACCTCTGCATGTTGATGCCATGCAAGGCCTACGGAAATCAATGCTCCATAAGGGCCGGCGATCCCAAAAATGGTCAGTGTCCACAGGCCTCGGTGCCTCCCAAGAGCAACACGGCCCACACACCGAAAGCTCGGCTTGCCTCTGGAGATCGGCAGCTCCCGCTGCCTATCGATAGGCATCGATATCCATCGGCAGCAATATTATGGATGCTGATGGATATCGATGCCTATCGATAGGTGTGGAATTGGACAGGCTTCGATGCCCCTCCAGGCCAAGAGGTATCGATGGCGAGACTCCTTGGATGCCTCCCAAGAATAGCATCGGACCCTTGCCAAAAGCTAAAATGCCCGTCGAGATCCACACCGATCGCTAGGCATGGAGAGTTCAGCACGCCTCTCCCTCTTGATGCCTCCCCCTGGCTACGGAGCTGTCGAGATGCACAGCTTTTGAGGCAGAGCGAGAGGGCTTGCTACCTCTGCATGTTCATGCCATGCAAGGCCTACGGAAATCAATGCTAGGCAAGGGCCCTCAATCCCCAAAATGGTCAGTGTCCATAGGCCTCGGTGCCTCCCAAGAGCAACACGGCCCACACACCGAAAGCTCGGCTTGCCTCTGGAGATCGGCAGCTCCCGCTGCCTATCGATAGGCATCGATATCCATCGGCAGCAATATTATGGATGCCGATGGATATCGATGCCTATCGATAGGTGTGGAATTGGACAGGCTTCGATGCCCCTCGAGACCGAGAGGTAGCGATGGCGAGACTCCTTGCATGCCTCCCAAGAATAGGATCGGCTCCCTGCCAAAAGCTAAAATGCCCGTCGAGATCCACACCGATCGCTAGGCATGGAGAGTTAAGCACGCCTCTCCCTCTTGATGCCTCCCCCTGCCTACAGAGCTGTCGAGATGCACAGCTTTTGAGGCAGAGTGAGAGGGCTCGCTACCTCTGCATGTTGATGCCATGCAAGGCCTACGGAAATCAATGCTCCATAAGGGCCGGCGATCCCCAAAATGGTCAGTGTCCATAGGCCTCGGTGCCTCCCAAGAGCAACACGGCCCACACACCGAAAGCTCGGCTTGCCTCTGGAGATCGGCAGCTCCCGCTGCCTATCGATAGGCATCGATATCCATCGGCAGCAATATTATGGATGCCGATGGATATCGATGGCTATCGATAGGTGTGGAATTGGACAGGCTTCGATGCCCCTCCAGGCCAAGAGGTATCGATGGCGAGACTCCTTGCATGCCTCCCAAGAATAGGATCGGCTCCCTGCCAAAAGCTAAAATGCCCGTCGAGATCCACACCGATCGCTAGACATGGAGAGTTAAGCACGCCTCTCCCTCTTGATGCCTCCCCCTGGCTACGGAGCTGTCGAGATGCACAGCTTTTGAGGCAGAACGAGAGGGCTTGCTACCTCTGCATGTTGATGCCATGCAAGGCCTACGGAAATCAATGCTCCATAAGGGCCCTCAATCCACAAAATGGTCAGTGTCCATAGGCCTCGGTGCCTCCCAAGAGCAACACGGCCCACACACCGAAAGCTCGGCTTGCCTCTGGAGATCGGCAGCTCCCGCTGCCTATCGATAGGCATCGATATCCATCGGCAGCAATATTATGGATGCTGATGGATATCGATGCCTATCGATAGGTGTGGAATTGGACAGGCTTCGATGCCCCTCCAGGCCAAGAGGTAGCGATGGCGAGACTCCTTGGATGCCTCCCAAGAATAGCATCGGACCCTTGCCAAAAGCTAAAATGCCCGTCGAGATCCACACCGATCGCTAGGCATGGAGAGTTAAGCACGCCTCTCCCTCTTGATGCCTCCCCCTGGCTACGGAGCTGTCGAGATGCACAGCTTTTGAGGCAGAGCGAGAGGGCTCGCTACCTCTGCATGTTCATGCCATGCAAGGCCTACGGAAATCAATGCTCCATAAGGGCCGGCGATCCCAAAAATGGTCAGTGTCCACAGGCCTCGGTGCCTCCCAAGAGCAACACGGCCCACACACCGAAAGCTCGGCTTGCCTCTGGAGATCGGCAGCTCCCGCTGCCTATCGATAGGCATCGATATCCATCGGCAGCAATATTATGGATGCTGATGGATATCGATGCCTATCGATAGGTGTGGAATTGGACAGGCTTCGATGCCCCTCCAGGCCAAGAGGTAGCGATGGCGAGACTCCTTGGATGCCTCCCAAGAATAGCATCGGACCCTTGCCAAAAGCTAAAATGCCCGTCGAGATCCACACCGATCGCTAGGCATGGAGAGTTAAGCACGCCTCTCCCTCTTGATGCCTCCCCCTGGCTACGGAGCTGTCGAGATGCACAGCTTTTGAGGCAGAGCGAGAGGGCTTGCTACCTCTGCATGTTGATGCCATGCAAGGCCTACGGAAATCAATGCTCCATAAGGGCCCTCAATCCCCAAAATGGTCAGTGTCCATAGGCCTCGGTGCCTCCCAAGAGCAACACGGCCCACACACCGAAAGCTCGGCTTGCCTCTGGAGATCGGCAGCTCCCGCTGCCTATCGATAGGCATCGATATCCATCGGCAGCAATATTATGGATGCCGATGGATATCGATGCCTATCGATAGGTGTGGAATTGGACAGGCTTCGATGCCCCTCGAGACCGAGAGGTAGCGATGGCGAGACTCCTTGCATGCCTCCCAAGAAGAGGATCGGCTCCCTGCCAAAAGCTAAAATGCCCGTCGAGATCCACACCGATCGCTAGGCATGGAGAGTTAAGCACGCCTCTCCCTCTTGATGCCTCCCCCTGGCTACAGAGCTGTCGAGATGCACAGCTTTTGAGGCAGAGTGAGAGGGCTCGCTACCTCTGCATGTTGATGCCATGCAAGGCCTACGGAAATCAATGCTCCATAAGGGCCGGCGATCCCAAAAATGGTCAGTGTCCATAGGCCTCGGTGCCTCCCAAGAGCAACACGGCCCACACACCGAAAGCTCGGCTTGCCTCTGGAGATCGGCAGCTCCCGCTGCCTATCGATAGGCATCGATATCCATCGGCAGCAATATTATGGATGCTGATGGATATCGATGGCTATCGATAGGTGTGGAATTGGACAGGCTTCGATGCCCCTCCAGGCCAAGAGGTAGCGATGGCGAGACTCCTTGCATGCCTCCCAAGAATAGGATCGGCTCCCTGCCAAAAGCTAAAATGCCCGTCGAGATCCACACCGATCGCTAGGCATGGAGAGTTAAGCACGCCTCTCCCTCTTGATGCCTCCCCCTGGCTACGGAGCTGTCGAGATGCACAGCTTTTGAGGCAGAACGAGAGGGCTTGCTACCTCTGCATGTTGATGCCATGCAAGGCCTACGGAAATCAATGCTCCATAAGGGCCAGCGATCCCCAAAATGGTCAGTGTCCATAGGCCTCGGTGCCTCCCAAGAGCAACACGGCCCACACACCGAAAGCTCGGCTTGCCTCTGGAGATCGGCAGCTCCCGCTGCCTATCGATAGGCATCGATATCCATCGGCAGCAATATTATGGATGCTGATGGATATCGATGCCTATCGATAGGTGTGGAATTGGACAGGCTTCGATGCCCCTCCAGGCCAAGAGGTAGCGATGGCGAGACTCCTTGGATGCCTCCCAAGAATAGCATCGGACCCTTGCCAAAAGCTAAAATGCCCGTCGAGATCCACACCGATCGCTAGGCATGGAGAGTTAAGCACGCCTCTCCCTCTTGATGCCTCCCCCTGGCTACGGAGCTGTCGAGATGCACAGCTTTTGAGGCAGAGCGAGAGGGCTCGCTACCTCTGCATGTTCATGCCATGCAAGGCCTACGGAAATCAATGCTCCATAAGGGCCGGCGATCCCAAAAATGGTCAGTTTCCACAGGCCTCGGTGCCTCCCAAGAGCAACACGGCCCACACACCGAAAGCTCGGCTTGCCTCTGGAGATCGGCAGCTCCCGCTGCCTATCGATAGGCATCGATATCCATCGGCAGCAATATTATGGATGCCGATGGATATCGATGGCTATCGATAGGTGTGGAATTGGACAGGCTTCGATGCCCCTCGAGACCGAGAGGTAGCGATGGCGAGACTCCTTGCATGCCTCCCAAGAATAGCATCGGCTCCCTGCCAAAAGCTAAAATGCCCGTCGAGATCCACACCGATCGCTAGGCATGGAGAGTTAAGCACGCCTCTCCCTCTTGATGCCTCCCCCTGGCTACGGAGCTGTCGAGATGCACAGCTTTTGAGGCAGAGCGAGAGGGCTTGCTACCTCTGCATGTTGATGCCATGCAAGGCCTACGGAAATCAATGCTCCATAAGGGCCCTCAATCCACAAAATGGTCAGTGTCCATAGGCCTCGGTGCCTCCCAAGAGCAACACGGCCCACACACCGAAAGCTCGGCTTGCCTCTGGAGATCGGCAGCTCCCGCTGCCTATCGATAGGCATCGATATCCATCGGCAGCAATATTATGGATGCCGATGGATATCGATGGCTATCGATAGGTGTGGAATTGGACAGGCTTCGATGCCCCTCGAGACCGAGAGGTATCGGTGGCGAGACTCCTTGCATGCCTCCCAAGAATAGCATCGGCTCCCTGCCAAAAGCTAAAATGCCCGTCGAGATCCACACCGATCGCTAGGCATGGAGAGTTAAGCACGCCTCTCCCTCTTGATGCCTCCCCCTGGCTACAGAGCTGTCGAGATGCACAGCTTTTGAGGCAGAGTGAGAGGGCTCGCTACCTCTGCATGTTGATGCCATGCAAGGCCTACGGAAATCAATGCTCCATAAGGGCCGGCGATCCCAAAAATGGTCAGTGTCCACAGGCCTCGGTGCCTCCCAAGAGCAACACGGCCCACACACCGAAAGCTCGGCTTGCCTCTGGAGATCGGCAGCTCCCGCTGCCTATCGATAGGCATCGATATCCATCGGCAGCAATATTATGGATGTTGATGGATATCGATGCCTATCGATAGGTGTGGAATTGGACAGGCTTCGATGCCCCTCCAGGCCAAGAGGTATCGATGGCGAGACTCCTTGGATGCCTCCCAAGAATAGCATCGGACCCTTGCCAAAAGCTAAAATGCCCGTCGAGATCCACACCGATCGCTAGGCATGGAGAGTTAAGCACGCCTCTCCCTCTTGATGCCTCCCCCTGGCTACGGAGCTGTCGAGATGCACAGCTTTTGAGGCAGAGCCTGAGGGCTTGCTACCTCTGCATGTTCATGCCATGCAAGGCCTACGGAAATCAATGCTAGGCAAGGGCCCTCAATCCCCAAAATGGTCAGTGTCCATAGGCCTCGGTGCCTCCCAAGAGCAACACGGCCCACACACCGAAAGCTCGGCTTGCCTCTGGAGATCGGCAGCTCCCGCTGCCTATCGATAGGCATCGATATCCATCGGCAGCAATATTATGGATGCCGATGGATATCGATGCCTATCGATAGGTGTGGAATTGGACAGGCTTCGATGCCCCTCGAGACCGAGAGGTAGCGATGGCGAGACTCCTTGCATGCCTCCCAAGAAGAGGATCGGCTCCCTGCCAAAAGCTAAAATGCCCGTCGAGATCCACACCGATCGCTAGGCATGGAGAGTTAAGCACGCCTCTCCCTCTTGATGCCTCCCCCTGGCTACAGAGCTGTCGAGATGCACAGCTTTTGAGGCAGAGTGAGAGGGCTCGCTACCTCTGCATGTTGATGCCATGCAAGGCCTACGGAAATCAATGCTCCATAAGGGCCCGCAATCCCAAAAATGGTCAGTGTCCATAGGCCTCGGTGCCTCCCAAGAGCAACACGGCCCACACACCGAAAGCTCGGCTTGCCTCTGGAGATCGGCAGCTCCCGCTGCCTATCGATAGGCATCGATATCCATCGGCAGCAATATTATGGATGCTGATGGATATCGATGGCTATCGATAGGTGTGGAATTGGACAGGCTTCGATGCCCCTCCAGGGCAAGAGGTATCGATGGCGAGACTCCTTGCATGCCTCCCAAGAATAGGATCGGCTCCCTGCCAAAAGCTAAAATGCCCGTCGAGATCCACACCGATCGCTAGGCATGGAGAGTTAAGCACGCCTCTCCCTCTTGATGCCTCCCCCTGGCTACGGAGCTGTCGAGATGCACAGCTTTTGAGGCAGAACGAGAGGGCTTGCTACCTCTGCATGTTGATGCCATGCAAGGCCTACGGAAATCAATGCTCCATAAGGGCCCTCAATCCCCAAAATGGTCAGTGTCCATAGGCCTCGGTGCCTCCCAAGAGCAACACGGCCCACACACCGAAAGCTCGGCTTGCCTCTGGAGATCGGCAGCTCCCGCTGCCTATCGATAGGCATCGATATCCATCGGCAGCAATATTATGGATGCTGATGGATATCGATGCCTATCGATAGGTGTGGAATTGGACAGGCTTCGATGCCCCTCCAGGCCAAGAGGTAGCGATGGCGAGACTCCTTGGATGCCTCCCAAGAATAGCATCGGACCCTTGCCAAAAGCTAAAATGCCCGTCGAGATCCACACCGATCGCTAGGCATGGAGAGTTAAGCACGCCTCTCCCTCTTGATGCCTCCCCCTGGCTACGGAGCTGTCGAGATGCACAGCTTTTGAGGCAGAGCGAGAGGGCTCGCTACCTCTGCATGTTCATGCCATGCAAGGCCTACGGAAATCAATGCTCCATAAGGGCCGGCGATCCCAAAAATGGTCAGTTTCCACAGGCCTCGGTGCCTCCCAAGAGCAACACGGCCCACACACCGAAAGCTCGGCTTGCCTCTGGAGATCGGCAGCTCCCGCTGCCTATCGATAGGCATCGATATCCATCGGCAGCAATATTATGGATGCTGATGGATATCGATGCCTATCGATAGGTGTGGAATTGGACAGGCTTCGATGCCCCTCCAGGCCAAGAGGTAGCGATGGCGAGACTCCTTGGATGCCTCCCAAGAATAGCATCGGACCCTTGCCAAAAGCTAAAATGCCCGTCGAGATCCACACCGATCGCTAGGCATGGAGAGTTAAGCACGCCTCTCCCTCTTGATGCCTCCCCCTGGCTACGGAGCTGTCGAGATGCACAGCTTTTGAGGCAGAGCGAGAGGGCTCGCTACCTCTGCATGTTCATGCCATGCAAGGCCTACGGAAATCAATGCTCCATAAGGGCCCTCAATCCCCAAAATGGTCAGTGTCCATAGGCCTCGGTGCCTCCCAAGAGCAACACGGCCCACACACCGAAAGCTCGGCTTGCCTCTGGAGATCGGCAGCTCCCGCTGCCTATCGATAGGCATCGATATCCATCGGCAGCAATATTATGGATGCCGATGGATATCGATGCCTATCGATAGGTGTGGAATTGGACAGGCTTCGATGCCCCTCGAGACCGAGAGGTATCGGTGGCGAGACTCCTTGGATGCCTCCCAAGAATAGGATCGGCTCCCTGCCAAAAGCTAAAATGCCCGTCGAGATCCACACCGATCGCTAGGCATGGAGAGTTAAGCACGCCTCTCCCTCTTGATGCCTGCCCCTGGCTACGGAGCTGTCAAGATGCACAGCTTTTGAGGCAGAGCGAGAGGGCTCGCTACCTCTGCATGTTGATGCCATGCAAGGCCTACGGAAATCAATGCTCCATAAGGGCCCGCAATCCCCAAAATGGTCAGTGTCCATAGGCCTCGGTGCCTCCCAAGAGCAACACGGCCCACACACCGAAAGCTCGGCTTGCCTCTCGAGATCGGCAGCTCCCGCTGCCTATCGATAGGCATCGATATCCATCGGCAGCAATATTATGGATGCCGATGGATATCGATGGCTATCGACAGGTGTGGAATTGGACAGGCTTCGATGCCCCTCGAGACCGAGAGGTAGCGATGGCGAGACTCCTTGCATGCCTCCCAAGAATAGCATCGGCTCCCTGCCAAAAGCTAAAATGCCCGTCGAGATCCACACCGATCGCTAGGCATGGAGAGTTAAGCACGCCTCTCCCTCTTGATGCCTCCCGCTAGCTATGGAGCTGTCGAGATGCACAGCTTTTTTGAGGCAGAGCGAGAGGGCTCGCTACCTCTGCATGTTGATGCCATGCAAGGCCTACGGAAATCAATGCTCCATAAGGGCCGGCGATCCCAAAAATGGTGAGTGTCCACAGGCCTCGGTGCCTCCCAAGAGCAACACGGCCCACACACTGAAAGCTCGGCTTGCCTCTGGAGATCGGCAGCTCCCGCTGCCTATCGATAGGCATCGATATCCATCGGCAGCAATATTATGGATGCCGATGGATATCGATGGCTATCGATAGGTGTGGAATTGGACAGGCTTCGATGCCCCTCGAGACCGAGAGGTAGCGATGGCGAGACTCCTTGCATGCCTCCCAAGAAGAGGATCGGCTCCCTGCCAAAAGCTAAAATGCCCGTCGAGATCCACACCGATCGCTAGGCATGGAGAGTTAAGCACGCCTCTCCCTCTTGATGCCTCCCCCTGGCTACGGAGCTGTCGAGATGCACAGCTTTTGAGGCAGAGCGAGAGGGCTCGCTACCTCTGCATGTTGATGCCATGCAAGGCCTATGGAAATCAATGCTCCATAAGGGCCGGCGATCCCCAAAATGGTCAGTGTCCATAGGCCTCGGTGCCTCCCAAGAGCAACACGGCCCACACACCGAAAGCTCGGCTTGCCTCTGGAGATGGGCAGCTCCCGCTGCCTATCGATAGGCATCGATATCCATCGGCAGCAATATTATGGATGCCGATGGATATCGATGGCTATCGATAGGTGTGGAATTGGACAGGCTTTGATGCCCCTCCAGGCCAAGAGCTATCGATGGCGAGACTCCTTGGATGCCTCCCAAGAATAGCATCGGACCCTTGCCAAAAGCTAAAATGCCCGTCGAGATCCACACCGATCGCTAGGCATGGAGAGTTAAGCACGCCTCTCCCTCTTGATGCCTCCCGCTAGCTACGGAGCTGTCGAGATGCACAGCTTTTGAGGCAGAGCGAGAGGGCTCGCTACCTCTGCATGTTGATGCCATGCAAGGCCTATGGAAATCAATGCTCCATAAGGGCCCTCAATCCCCAAAATGGTCAGTGTCCATAGGCCTCGGTGCCTCCCAAGAGCAACACGGCCCACACACCGAAATCTCGGCTTGCCTCTGGAGATCGGCAGCTCCCGCTGCCTATCGATAGGCATCGATATCCATCGGCAGCAATATTATGGATGCCGATGGATATCGATGCCTATCGACAGGTGTGGAATTGGACAGGCTTCGATGCCCCTCGAGACCGAGAGGTAGCGATGGCGAGACTCCTTGCATGCCTCCCAAGAATAGGATCGGCTCCCTGCCAAAAGCTAAAATGCCCGTCGAGATCCACACCGATCGCTAGGCATGGAGAGTTAAGCACGCCTCTCCCTCTTGATGCCTCCCGCTAGCTATGGAGCTGTCGAGATGCACAGCTTTTTTGAGGCAGAGCGAGAGGGCTCGCTACCTCTGCATGTTGATGCCATGCAAGGCCTACGGAAATCAATGCTCCATAAGGGCCGGCGATCCCAAAAATGGTCAGTGTCCACAGGCCTCGGTGCCTCCCAAGAGCAACACGGCCCACACACCGAAAGCTCGGCTTGCCTCTGGAGATGGGCAGCTCCCGCTGCCTATCGATAGGCATTGATATCCATCGGCAGCAATATTATGGATGCCGATGGATATCGATGGCTATCGATAGGTGTGGAATTGGACAGGCTTCGATGCCCCTCGAGACCGAGAGGTAGCGATGGCGAGACTCCTTGCATGCCTCCCAAGAATAGCATCGGCTCCCTGCCAAAAGCTAAAATGCCCGTCGAGATCCACACCGATCGCTAGGCATGGAGAGTTAAGCACGCCTCTCCCTCTTGATGCCTCCCCCTGGCTACGGAGCTGTCGAGATGCACAGCTTTTGAGGCAGAGCGAGAGGGCTCGCTACCTCTGCATGTTGATGCCATGCAAGGCCTACGGAAATCAATGCTCCATAAGGGCCCGCAATCCCCAAAATGGTCAGTGTCCATAGGCCTCGGTGCCTCCCAAGAGCAACACGGCCCACACACCGAAAGCTCGGCTTGCCTCTGGAGATCGGCAGCTCCCGCTGCCTATCGATAGGCATCGATATCCATCGGCAGCAATATTATGGATGCCGATGGATATCGATGGCTATCGATAGGTGTGGAATTGGACAGGCTTTGATGCCCCTCCAGGCCAAGAGGTATCGATGGCGAGACTCCTTGGATGCCTCCCAAGAATAGCATCGGACCCTTGCCAAAAGCTGAAATGCCCGTCGAGATCCACACCGATCGCTAGGCATGGAGAGTTAAGCACGCCTCTCCCTCTTGATGCCTCCCCCTGGCTACGGAGCTGTCGAGATGCACAGCTTTTGAGGCAGAGCGAGAGGGCTTGCTACCTCTGCATGTTGATGCCATGCAAGGCCTACGGAAATCAATGCTCCATAAGGGCCGGCGATCCCAAAAATGGTCAGTGTCCACAGGCCTCGGTGCCTCCCAAGAGCAACACGGCCCACACACCGAAAGCTCGGCTTGCCTCTGGAGATCGGCAGCTCCCGCTGCCTATCGATAGGCATCGATATCCATCGGCAGCAATATTATGGATGCCGATGGATATCGATGCCTATCGATAGGTGTGGAATTGGACAGGCTTCGATGCCCCTCCAGGCCAAGAGGTATCGATGGCGAGACTCCTTGCATGCCTCCCAAGAATAGCATCGGACCCTTGCCAAAAGCTAAAATGCCCGTCGAGATCCACACCGATCGCTAGGCATGGAGAGTTAAGCACGCCTCTCCCTCTTGATGCCTCCCCCTGGCTACGGAGCTGTCGAGATGCACAGCTTTTGAGGCAGAGCGAGAGGGCTCGCTACCTCTGCATGTTCATGCCATGCAAGGCCTATGGAAATCAATGCTCCATAAGGGCCGGCGATCCCAAAAATGGTGAGTGTCCACAGGCCTCGGTGCCTCCCAAGAGCAACACGGCCCACACACTGAAAGCTCGGCTTGCCTCTGGAGATCGGCAGCTCCCGCTGCCTATCGATAGGCATCGATATCCATCGGCAGCAATATTATGGATGCCGATGGATATCGATGCCTATCGATAGGTGTGGAATTGGACAGGCTTCGATGCCCCTCGAGACCGAGAGGTAGCGATGGCGAGACTCCTTGCATGCCTCCCAAGAATAGCATCGGCTCCCTGCCAAAAGCTAAAATGCCCGTCGAGATCCACACCGATCGCTAGGCATGGAGAGTTAAGCACGCCTCTCCCTCTTGATGCCTCCCCCTGGCTACGGAGCTGTCGAGATGCACAGCTTTTGAGGCAGAGCGAGAGGGCTCGCTACCTCTGCATGTTGATGCCATGCAAGGCCTACGGAAATCAATGCTCCATAAGGGCCCTGAATCCCCAAAATGGTCAGTGTCCATAGGCCTCGGTGCCTCCCAAGAGCAACACGGCCCACACACCGAAAGCTCGGCTTGCCTCTGGAGATGGGCAGCTCCCGCTGCCTATCGATAGGCATCGATATCCATCGGCAGCAATATTATGGATGCCGATGGATATCGATGGCTATCGATAGGTGTGGAATTGGACAGGCTTTGATGCCCCTCCAGGCCAAGAGGTATCGATGGCGAGACTCCTTGGATGCCTCCCAAGAATAGCATCGCACCCTTGCCAAAAGCTAAAATGCCCGTCGAGATCCACACCGATCGCTAGGCATGGAGAGTTAAGCACGCCTCTCCCTCTTGATGCCTCCCGCTAGCTACGGAGCTGTCGAGATGCACAGCTTTTGAGGCAGAGCGAGAGGGCTCGCTACCTCTGCATGTTGATGCCATGCAAGGCCTACGGAAATCAATGCTCCATAAGGGCCCTCAATCCCCAAAATGGTCAGTGTCCATAGGCCTCGGTGCCTCCCAAGAGCAACACGGCCCACACACCGAAATCTCGGCTTGCCTCTGGAGATCGGCAGCTCCCGCTGCCTATCGATAGGCATCGATATCCATCGGCAGCAATATTATGGATGCCGATGGATATCGATGCCTATCGATAGGTGTGGAATTGGACAGGCTTCGATGCCCCTCGAGACCGAGAGGTAGCGATGGCGAGACTCCTTGCATGCCTCCCAAGAATAGCATCGGCTCCCTGCCAAAAGCTAAAATGCCCGTCGAGATCCACACCGATCGCTAGGCATGGAGAGTTAAGCACGCCTCTCCCTCTTGATGCCTCCCCCTGGCTACGGAGCTGTCGAGATGCACAGCTTTTGAGGCAGAGTGAGAGGGCTCGCTACCTCTGCATGTTGATGCCATGCAAGGCCTACGGAAAGCAATGCTCCATAAGGGCCGGCGATCCCAAAAATGGTCAGTGTCCACAGGCCTCGGTGCCTCCCAAGAGCAACACGGCCCACACACCGAAAGCTCGGCTTGCCTCTGGAGATCGGCAGCTCCCGCTGCCTATCGATAGGCATCGATATCCATCGGCAGCAATATTATGGATGCTGATGGATATCGATGCCTATCAATAGGTGTGGAATTGGACAGGCTTCGATGCCCCTCCAGGCCAAGAGGTAGCGATGGCGAGACTCCTTGCATGCCTCCCAAGAATAGCATCGGCTCCCTGCCAAAAGCTAAAATGCCCGTCGAGATCCACACCGATCGCTAGGCATGGAGAGTTAAGCACGCCTCTCCCTCTTGATGCCTCCCCCTGGCTACGGAGCTGTCGAGATGCACAGCTTTTTTGAGGCAGAGCGAGAGGGCTCGCTACCTCTGCATGTTGATGCCATGCAAGGCCTATGGAAATCAATGCTCCATAAGGGCCGGCGATCCCAAAAATGGTCAGTGTCCACAGGCCTCGGTGCCTCCCAAGAGCAACACGGCCCACACACCGAAAGCTCGGCTTGCCTCTGGAGATGGGCAGCTCCCGCTGCCTATCGATAGGCATTGATATCCATCGGCAGCAATATTATGGATGCCGATGGATATCGATGGCTATCGATAGGTGTGGAATTGGACAGGCTTCGATGCCCCTCGAGACCGAGAGGTAGCGATGGCGAGACTCCTTGCATGCCTCCCAAGAATAGCATCGGCTCCCTGCCAAAAGCTGAAATGCCCGTCGAGATCCACACCGATCGCTAGGCATGGAGAGTTAAGCACGCCTCTCCCTCTTGATGCCTCCCCCTGGCTACGGAGCTGTCGAGATGCACAGCTTTTGAGGCAGAGCGAGAGGGCTCGCTACCTCTGCATGTTGATGCCATGCAAGGCCTACGGAAATCAATGCTCCATAAGGGCCCGCAATCCCCAAAATGGTCAGTGTCCATAGGCCTCGGTGCCTCCCAAGAGCAACACGGCCCACACACCGAAAGCTCGGCTTGCCTCTGGAGATCGGCAGCTCCCGCTGCCTATCGATAGGCATCGATATCCATCGGCAGCAATATTATGGATGCCGATGGATATCGATGGCTATCGATAGGTGTGGAATTGGACAGGCTTCGATGCCCCTCCAGGCCAAGAGGTATCGATGGCGAGACTCCTTGGATGCCTCCCAAGAATAGCATCGGACCCTTGCCAAAAGCTGAAATGCCCGTCGAGATCCACACCAATCGCTAGGCATGGAGAGTTAAGCACGCCTCTCCCTCTTGATGCCTCCCCCTGGCTACGGAGCTGTCGAGATGCACAGCTTTTGAGGCAGAGCGAGAGGGCTCGCTACCTCTGCATGTTGATGCCATGCAAGGCCTACGGAAATCAATGCTCCATAAGGGCCCGCAATCCCCAAAATGGTCAGTGTCCATAGGCCTCGGTGCCTCCCAAGAGCAACACGGCCCACACACCGAAAGCTCGGCTTGCCTCTGGAGATCGGCAGCTCCCGCTGCCTATCGATAGGCATCGATATCCATCGGCAGCAATATTATGGATGCCGATGGATATCGATGGCTATCGATAGGTGTGGAATTGGACAGGCTTCGATGCCCCTCCAGGCCAAGAGGTATCGATGGCGAGACTCCTTGGATGCCTCCCAAGAATAGCATCGGCTCCCTGCCAAAAGCTAAAATGCCCGTCGAGATCCACACCAATCGCTAGGCATGGAGAGTTAAGCACGCCTCTCCCTCTTGATGCCTCCCCCTGGCTACGGAGCTGTCGAGATGCACAGCTTTTGAGGCAGAGCGAGAGGGCTTGCTACCTCTGCATGTTGATGCCATGCAAGGCCTACGGAAATCAATGCTCCATAAGGGCCCTCAATCCCCAAAATGGTCAGTGTCCATAGGCCTCGGTGCCTCCCAAGAGCAACACGGCCCACACACCGAAAGCTCGGCTTGCCTCTGGAGATCGGCAGCTCCCGCTGCCTATCGATAGGCATCGATATCCATCGGCAGCAATATTATGGATGCCGATGGATATCGATGGCTATCGATAGGTGTGGAATTGGACAGGCTTCGATGCCCCTCGAGACCGAGAGGTAGCGATGGCGAGACTCCTTGCATGCCTCCCAAGAATAGCATCGGCTCCCTGCCAAAAGCTGAAATGCCCGTCGAGATCCACACCGATCGCTAGGCATGGAGAGTTAAGCACGCCTCTCCCTCTTGATGCCTCCCCCTGGCTACGGAGCTGTCGAGATGCACAGCTTTTGAGGCAGAGCGAGAGGGCTCGCTACCTCTGCATGTTGATGCCATGCAAGGCCTACGGAAATCAATGCTCCATAAGGGCCCGCAATCCCCAAAATGGTCAGTGTCCATAGGCCTCGGTGCCTCCCAAGAGCAACACGGCCCACACACCGAAAGCTCGGCTTGCCTCTGGAGATCGGCAGCTCCCGCTGCCTATCGATAGGCATCGATATCCATCGGCAGCAATATTATGGATGCCGATGGATATCGATGGCTATCGATAGGTGTGGAATTGGACAGGCTTCGATGCCCCTCCAGGCCAAGAGGTATCGATGGCGAGACTCCTTGGATGCCTCCCAAGAATAGCATCGGACCCTTGCCAAAAGCTGAAATGCCCGTCGAGATCCACACCGATCGCTAGGCATGGAGAGTTAAGCACGCCACTCCCTCTTGATGCCTCCCCCTGGCTACGGAGCTGTCGAGATGCACAGCTTTTGAGGCAGAGCGAGAGGGCTCGCTACCTCTGCATGTTGATGCCATGCAAGGCCTACGGAAATCAATGCTCCATAAGGGCCCGCAATCCCCAAAATGGTCAGTGTCCATAGGCCTCGGTGCCTCCCAAGAGCAACACGGCCCACACACCGAAAGCTCGGCTTGCCTCTGGAGATCGGCAGCTCCCGCTGCCTATCGATAGGCATCGATATCCATCGGCAGCAATATTATGGATGCCGATGGATATCGATGGCTATCGATAGGTGTGGAATTGGACAGGCTTCGATGCCCCTCCAGGCCAAGAGGTAGCGATGGCGAGACTCCTTGGATGCCTCCCAAGAATAGCATCGGACCCTTGCCAAAAGCTGAAATGCCCGTCGAGATCCACACCGATCGCTAGGCATGGAGAGTTAAGCACGCCTCTCCCTCTTGATGCCTCCCCCTGGCTACGGAGCTGTCGAGATGCACAGCTTTTGAGGCAGAGCGAGAGGGCTCGCTACCTCTGCATGTTGATGCCATGCAAGGCCTACGGAAATCAATGCTCCATAAGGGCCCGCAATCCCCAAAATGGTCAGTGTCCATAGGCCTCGGTGCCTCCCAAGAGCAACACGGCCCACACACCGAAAGCTCGGCTTGCCTCTGGAGATCGGCAGCTCCCGCTGCCTATCGATAGGCATCGATATCCATCGGCAGCAATATTATGGATGCCGATGGATATCGATGGCTATCGATAGGTGTGGAATTGGACAGGCTTCGATGCCCCTCGAGACCGAGAGGTAGCGATGGCGAGACTCCTTGCATGCCTCCCAAGAATAGCATCGGCTCCCTGCCAAAAGCTGAAATGCCCGTCGAGATCCACACCGATCGCTAGGCATGGAGAGTTAAGCACGCCTCTCCCTCTTGATGCCTCCCCCTGGCTACGGAGCTGTCGAGATGCACAGCTTTTGAGGCAGAGCGAGAGGGCTCGCTACCTCTGCATGTTGATGCCATGCAAGGCCTACGGAAATCAATGCTCCATAAGGGCCCGCAATCCCCAAAATGGTCAGTGTCCATAGGCCTCGGTGCCTCCCAAGAGCAACACGGCCCACACACCGAAAGCTTGGCTTGCCTCTGGAGATCGGCAGCTCCCGCTGCCTATCGATAGGCATCGATATCCATCGGCAGCAATATTATGGATGCCGATGGATATCGATGGCTATCGATAGGTGTGGAATTGGACAGGCTTCGATGCCCCTCCAGGCCAAGAGGTAGCGATGGCGAGACTCCTTGGATGCCTCCCAAGAATAGCATCGGACCCTTGCCAAAAGCTGAAATGCCCGTCGAGATCCACACCGATCGCTAGGCATGGAGAGTTAAGCACGCCTCTCCCTCTTGATGCCTCCCCCTGGCTACGGAGCTGTCGAGATGCACAGCTTTTGAGGCAGAGCGAGAGGGCTCGCTACCTCTGCATGTTGATGCCATGCAAGGCCTACGGAAATCAATGCTCCATAAGGGCCCGCAATCCCCAAAATGGTCAGTGTCCATAGGCCTCGGTGCCTCCCAAGAGCAACACGGCCCACACACCGAAAGCTCGGCTTGCCTCTGGAGATCGGCAGCTCCCGCTGCCTATCGATAGGCATCGATATCCATCGGCAGCAATATTATGGATGCCGATGGATATCGATGGCTATCGATAGGTGTGGAATTGGACAGGCTTCGATGCCCCTCGAGACCGAGAGGTAGCGATGGCGAGACTCCTTGCATGCCTCCCAAGAAGAGGATCGGCTCCCTGCCAAAAGCTAAAATGCCCGTCGAGATCCACACCGATCGCTAGGCATGGAGAGTTAAGCACGCCTCTCCCTCTTGATGCCTCCCCCTGGCTACGGAGCTGTCGAGATGCACAGCTTTTGAGGCAGAGTGAGAGGGCTCGCTACCTCTGCATGTTGATGCCATGCAAGGCCTACGGAAATCAATGCTCCATAAGGGCCCTCAATCCCCAAAATGGTCAGTGTCCATAGGCCTCGGTGCCTCCCAAGAGCAACACGGCCCACACACCGAAAGCTCGGCTTGCCTCTGGAGATCGGCAGCTCCCGCTGCCTATCGATAGGCATCGATATCCATCGGCAGCAATATTATGGATGCCGATGGATATCGATGGCTATCGAAAGGTGTGGAATTGGACAGGCTTCGATGCCCCTCGAGACCGAGAGGTAGCGATGGCGAGACTCCTTGCATGCCTCCCAAGAATAGCATCGGTTCCCTGCCAAAAGCTAAAATGCCCGTCGAGATCCACACCGATCGCTAGGCATGGAGAGTTAAGCACGCCTCTCCCTCTTGATGCCTCCCCCTGGCTACAGAGCTGTCGAGATGCACAGCTTTTGAGGCAGAGTGAGAGGGCTCGCTACCTCTGCATGTTGATGCCATGCAAGGCCTACGGAAATCAATGCTCCATAAGGGCCGGCGATCCCAAAAATGGTCAGTGTCCACAGGCCTCGGTGCCTCCCAAGAGCAACACGGCCCACACACCGAAAGCTCGGCTTGCCTCTGGAGATCGGCAGCTCCCGCTGCCTATCGATAGGCATCGATATCCATCGGCAGCAATATTATGGATGCCGATGGATATCGATGGCTATCGACAGGTGTGGAATTGGACAGGCTTCGATGCCCCTCGAGACCGAGAGGTAGCGATGGCGAGACTCCTTGCATGCCTCCCAAGAATAGCATCGGCTCCCTGCCAAAAGCTAAAATGCCCGTCGAGATCCACACCGATCGCTAGGCATGGAGAGTTAAGCACGCCTCTCCCTCTTGATGCCTCCCCCTGGCTACGGAGCTGTCGAGATGCACAGCTTTTGAGGCAGAGCGAGAGGGCTTGCTACCTCTGCATGTTGATGCCATGCAAGGCCTACGGAAATCAATGCTCCATAAGGGCCCTCAATCCCCAAAATGGTCAGTGTCCATAGGCCTCGGTGCCTCCCAAGAGCAACACGGCCCACACACCGAAAGCTCGGCTTGCCTCTGGAGATCGGCAGCTCCCGCTGCCTATCGATAGGCATCGATATCCATCGGCAGCAATATTATGGATGCCGATGGATATCGATGGCTATCGATAGGTGTGGAATTGGACAGGCTTTGATGCCCCTCCAGGCCAAGAGGTATCGATGGCGAGACTCCTTGGATGCCTCCCAAGAATAGCATCGGACCCTTGCCAAAAGCTAAAATGCCCGTCGAGATCCACACCGATCGCTAGGCATGGAGAGTTAAGCACGCCTCTCCCTCTTGATGCCTCCCCCTGGCTACGGAGCTGTCGAGATGCACAGCTTTTGAGGCAGAGCGAGAGGGCTTGCTACCTCTGCATGTTGATGCCATGCAAGGCCTACGGAAATCAATGCTCCATAAGGGCCCTCAATCCCCAAAATGGTCAGTGTCCATAGGCCTCGGTGCCTCCCAAGAGCAACACGGCCCACACACCGAAATCTCGGCTTGCCTCTGGAGATCGGCAGCTCCCGCTGCCTATCGATAGGCATCGATATCCATCGGCAGCAATATTATGGATGCTGATGGATATCGATGGCTATCGATAGGTGTGGAATTGGAGAGGCTTCGATGCCCCTCCAGGCCAAGAGGTATCGATGGCGAGACTCCTTGCATGCCTCCCAAGAATAGGATCGGCTCCCTGCCAAAAGCTAAAATGCCCGTCGAGATCCACACCGATCGCTAGGCATGGAGAGTTAAGCACGCCTCTCCCTCTTGATGCCTCCCCCTGGCTACGGAGCTGTCGAGATGCACAGCTTTTGAGGCAGAGCGAGAGGGCTTGCTACCTCTGCATGTTGATGCCATGCAAGGCCTACGGAAATCAATGCTCCATAAGGGCCGGCGATCCCAAAAATGGTCAGTGTCCACAGGCCTCGGTGCCTCCCAAGAGCAACACGGCCCACACACCGAAAGCTCGGCTTGCCTCTGGAGATCGGCAGCTCCCGCTGCCTATCGATAGGCATCGATATCCATCGGCAGCAATATTATGGATGCCGATGGATATCGATGGCTATCGATAGGTGTGGAATTGGACAGGCTTCGATGCCCCTCGAGACCGAGAGGTAGCGATGGCGAGACTCCTTGCATGCCTCCCAAGAAGAGGATCGGCTCCCTGCCAAAAGCTAAAATGCCCGTCGAGATCCACACCGATCGCTAGGCATGGAGAGTTAAGCACGCCTCTCCCTCTTGATGCCTCCCCCTGGCTACAGAGCTGTCGAGATGCACAGCTTTTGAGGCAGAGTGAGAGGGCTCGCTACCTCTGCATGTTGATGCCATGCAAGGCCTACGGAAATCAATGCTCCATAAGGGCCGGCGATCCCAAAAATGGTCAGTGTCCACAGGCCTCGGTGCCTCCCAAGAGCAACACGGCCCACACACCGAAAGCTCGGCTTGCCTCTGGAGATCGGCAGCTCCCGCTGCCTATCGATAGGCATCGATATCCATCGGCAGCAATATTATGGATGCTGATGGATATCGATGCCTATCGATAGGTGTGGAATTGGACAGGCTTCGATGCCCCTCCAGGCCAAGAGGTATCGATGGCGAGACTCCTTGGATGCCTCCCAAGAATAGCATCGGACCCTTGCCAAAAGCTAAAATGCCCGTCGAGATCCACACCGATCGCTAGGCATGGAGAGTTAAGCACGCCTCTCCCTCTTGATGCCTCCCCCTGGCTACGGAGCTGTCGAGATGCACAGCTTTTGAGGCAGAGCGAGAGGGCTCGCTACCTCTGCATGTTCATGCCATGCAAGGCCTACGGAAATCAATGCTAGGCAAGGGCCCTCAATCCCCAAAATGGTCAGTGTCCATAGGCCTCGGTGCCTCCCAAGAGCAAAACGGCCCACACACCGAAAGCTCGGCTTGCCTCTGGAGATCGGCAGCTCCCGCTGCCTATCGATAGGCATCGATATCCATCGGCAGCAATATTATGGATGCCGATGGATATCGATGGCTATCGATAGGTGTGGAATTGGACAGGCTTCGATGCCCCTCGAGACCGAGAGGTAGCGATGGCGAGACTCCTTGCATGCCTCCCAAGAATAGCATCGGCTCCCTGCCAAAAGCTAAAATGCCCGTCGAGATCCACACCGATCGCTAGGCATGGAGAGTTAAGCACGCCTCTCCCTCTTGATGCCTCCCCCTGGCTACAGAGCTGTCGAGATGCACAGCTTTTGAGGCAGAGTGAGAGGGCTCGCTACCTCTGCATGTTGATGCCATGCAAGGCCTACGGAAATCAATGCTCCATAAGGGCCGGCGATCCCAAAAATGGTCAGTGTCCACAGGCCTCGGTGCCTCCCAAGAGCAACACGGCCCACACACCGAAAGCTCGGCTTGCCTCTGGAGATCGGCAGCTCCCGCTGCCTATCGATAGGCATCGATATCCATCGGCAGCAATATTATGGATGCTGATGGATATCGATGGCTATCGATAGGTGTGGAATTGGACAGGCTTCGATGCCCCTCCAGGCCAAGAGGTATCGATGGCGAGACTCCTTGCATGCCTCCCAAGAATAGGATCGGCTCCCTGCCAAAAGCTAAAATGCCCGTCGAGATCCACACCGATCGCTAGGCATGGAGAGTTAAGCACGCCTCTCCCTCTTGATGCCTCCCCCTGGCTACGGAGCTGTCGAGATGCACAGCTTTTGAGGCAGAGCGAGAAGGCTTGCTACCTCTGCATGTTGATGCCATGCAAGGCCTACGGAAATCAATGCTCCATAAGGGCCGGCGATCCCCAAAATGGTCAGTGTCCATAGGCCTCGGTGCCTCCCAAGAGCAACACGGCCCACACACCGAAAGCTCGGCTTGCCTCTGGAGATCGGCAGCTCCCGCTGCCTATCGATAGGCATCGATATCCATCGGCAGCAATATTATGGATGCCGATGGATATCGATGGCTATCGATAGGTGTGGAATTGGACAGGCTTCGATGCCCCTCGAGACAAAGAGGTAGCGATGGCGAGACTCCTTGCATGCCTCCCAAGAATAGGATCGGCTCCCTGCCAAAAGCTAAAATGCCCGTCGAGATCCACACCGATCGCTAGGCATGGAGAGTTAAGCACGCCTCTCCCTCTTGATGCCTCCCCCTGGCTACAGAGCTGTCGAGATGCACAGCTTTTGAGGCAGAGTGAGAGGGCTCGCTACCTCTGCATGTTGATGCCATGCAAGGCCTACGGAAATCAATGCTCCATAAGGGCCGGCGATCCCAAAAATGGTCAGTGTCCACAGGCCTCGGTGCCTCCCAAGAGCAACACGGCCCACACACCGAAAGCTCGGCTTGCCTCTGGAGATCGGCAGCTCCCGCTGCCTATCGATAGGCATCGATATCCATCGGCAGCAATATTATGGATGCTGATGGATATCGATGGCTATCGATAGGTGTGGAATTGGACAGGCTTCGATGCCCCTCCAGGCCAAGAGGTATCGATGGCGAGACTCCTTGGATGCCTCCCAAGAATAGGATCGGCTCCCTGCCAAAAGCTAAAATGCCCGTCGAGATCCACACCGATCGCTAGGCATGGAGAGTTAAGCACGCCTCTCCCTCTTGATGCCTGCCCCTGGCTACGGAGCTGTCAAGATGCACAGCTTTTGAGGCAGAGCGAGAGGGCTCGCTACCTCTGCATGTTGATGCCATGCAAGGCCTACGGAAATCAATGCTCCATAAGGGCCGGCGATCCCAAAAATGGTCAGTGTCCACAGGCCTCGGTGCCTCCCAAGAGCAACACGGCCCACACACCGAAAGCTCGGCTTGCCTCTGGAGATCGGCAGCTCCCGCTGCCTATCGATAGGCATCGATATCCATCGGCAGCAATATTATGGATGCTGATGGATATCGATGGCTATCGATAGGTGTGGAATTGGACAGGCTTCGATGCCCCTCCAGGCCAAGAGGTATCGATGGCGAGACTCCTTGGATGCCTCCCAAGAATAGCATCGGACCCTTGCCAAAAGCTAAAATGCCCGTCGAGATCCACACCGATCGCTAGGCATGGAGAGTTAAGCACGCCTCTCCCTCTTGATGCCTCCCCCTGGCTACGGAGCTGTCGAGATGCACAGCTTTTGAGGCAGAGCGAGAGGGCTCGCTACCTCTGCATGTTGATGCCATGCAAGGCCTACGGAAATCAATGCTAGGCAAGGGCCCTCAATCCCCAAAATGGTCAGTGTCCATAGGCCTCGGTGCCTCCCAAGAGCAACACGGCCCACACACCGAAAGCTCGGCTTGCCTCTGGAGATCGGCAGCTCCCGCTGCCTATCGATAGGCATCGATATCCATCGGCAGCAATATTATGGATGCCGATGGATATCGATGGCTATCGACAGGTGTGGAATTGGACAGGCTTCGATGCCCCTCGAGACCGAGAGGTAGCGATGGCGAGACTCCTTGCATGCCTCCCAAGAATAGGATCGGCTCCCTGCCAAAAGCTAAAATGCCCGTCGAGATCCACACCGATCGCTAGGCATGGAGAGTTAAGCACGCCTCTCCCTCTTGATGCCTCCCCCTGGCTACGGAGCTGTCGAGATGCACAGCTTTTGAGGCAGAGCGAGAGGGCTTGCTACCTCTGCATGTTGATGCCATGCAAGGCCTACGGAAATCAATGCTCCATAAGGGCCCGCAATCCCCAAAATGGTCAGTGTCCATAGGCCTCGGTGCCTCCCAAGAGCAACACGGCCCACACACCGAAAGCTCGGCTTGCCTCTGGAGATCGGCAGCTCCCGCTGCCTATCGATAGGCATCGATATCCATCGGCAGCAATATTATGGATGCCGATGGATATCGATGGCTATCGATAGGTGTGGAATTGGACAGGCTTTGATGCCCCTCCAGGCCAAGAGGTATCGATGGCGAGACTCCTTGGATGCCTCCCAAGAATAGCATCGGACCCTTGCCAAAAGCTAAAATGCCCGTCGAGATCCACACCGATCGCTAGGCATGGAGAGTTAAGCACGCCTCTCCCTCTTGATGCCTCCCCCTGGCTACGGAGCTGTCGAGATGCACAGCTTTTGAGGCAGAGCGAGAGGGCTTGCTACCTCTGCATGTTGATGCCATGCAAGGCCTACGGAAATCAATGCTCCATAAGGGCCCTCAATCCCCAAAATGGTCAGTGTCCATAGGCCTCGGTGCCTCCCAAGAGCAACACGGCCCACACACCGAAATCTCGGCTTGCCTCTGGAGATCGGCAGCTCCCGCTGCCTATCGATAGGCATCGATATCCATCGGCAGCAATATTATGGATGCTGATGGATATCGATGGCTATCGATAGGTGTGGAATTGGACAGGCTTCGATGCCCCTCCAGGCCAAGAGGTATCGATGGCGAGACTCCTTGCATGCCTCCCAAGAAGAGGATCGGCTCCCTGCCAAAAGCTAAAATGCCCGTCGAGATCCACACCGATCGCTAGGCATGGAGAGTTAAGCACGCCTCTCCCTCTTGATGCCTCCCCCTGGCTACGGAGCTGTCGAGATGCACAGCTTTTGAGGCAGAGCGAGAGGGCTTGCTACCTCTGCATGTTGATGCCATGCAAGGCCTACGGAAATCAATGCTCCATAAGGGCCGGCGATCCCAAAAATGGTCAGTGTCCACAGGCCTCGGTGCCTCCCAAGAGCAACACGGCCCACACACCGAAAGCTCGGCTTGCCTCTGGAGATCGGCAGCTCCCGCTGCCTATCGATAGGCATCGATATCCATCGGCAGCAATATTATGGATGCCGATGGATATCGATGGCTATCGATAGGTGTGGAATTGGACAGGCTTCGATGCCCCTCGAGACCGAGAGGTAGCGATGGCGAGACTCCTTGCATGCCTCCCAAGAAGAGGATCGGCTCCCTGCCAAAAGCTAAAATGCCCGTCGAGATCCACACCGATCGCTAGGCATGGAGAGTTAAGCACGCCTCTCCCTCTTGATGCCTCCCCCTGGCTACAGAGCTGTCGAGATGCACAGCTTTTGAGGCAGAGTGAGAGGGCTCGCTACCTCTGCATGTTGATGCCATGCAAGGCCTACGGAAATCAATGCTCCATAAGGGCCGGCGATCCCAAAAATGGTCAGTGTCCACAGGCCTCGGTGCCTCCCAAGAGCAACACGGCCCACACACCGAAAGCTCGGCTTGCCTCTGGAGATCGGCAGCTCCCGCTGCCTATCGATAGGCATCGATATCCATCGGCAGCAATATTATGGATGCTGATGGATATCGATGCCTATCGATAGGTGTGGAATTGGACAGGCTTCGATGCCCCTCCAGGCCAAGAGGTATCGATGGCGAGACTCCTTGGATGCCTCCCAAGAATAGCATCGGACCCTTGCCAAAAGCTAAAATGCCCGTCGAGATCCACACCGATCGCTAGGCATGGAGAGTTAAGCACGCCTCTCCCTCTTGATGCCTCCCCCTGGCTACGGAGCTGTCGAGATGCACAGCTTTTGAGGCAGAGCGAGAGGGCTCGCTACCTCTGCATGTTCATGCCATGCAAGGCCTACGGAAATCAATGCTAGGCAAGGGCCCTCAATCCCCAAAATGGTCAGTGTCCATAGGCCTCGGTGCCTCCCAAGAGCAACACGGCCCACACACCGAAAGCTCGGCTTGCCTCTGGAGATCGGCAGCTCCCGCTGCCTATCGATAGGCATCGATATCCATCGGCAGCAATATTATGGATGCCGATGGATATCGATGGCTATCGATAGGTGTGGAATTGGACAGGCTTCGATGCCCCTCGAGACCGAGAGGTAGCGATGGCGAGACTCCTTGCATGCCTCCCAAGAATAGCATCGGCTCCCTGCCAAAAGCTAAAATGCCCGTCGAGATCCACACCGATCGCTAGGCATGGAGAGTTAAGCACGCCTCTCCCTCTTGATGCCTCCCCCTGGCTACAGAGCTGTCGAGATGCACAGCTTTTGAGGCAGAGTGAGAGGGCTCGCTACCTCTGCATGTTGATGCCATGCAAGGCCTACGGAAATCAATGCTCCATAAGGGCCGGCGATCCCAAAAATGGTCAGTTTCCACAGGCCTCGGTGCCTCCCAAGAGCAACACGGCCCACACACCGAAATCTCGGCTTGCCTCTGGAGATCGGCAGCTCCCGCTGCCTATCGATAGGCATCGATATCCATCGGCAGCAATATTATGGATGCCGATGGATATCGATGGCTATCGATAGGTGTGGAATTGGACAGGCTTCGATGCCCCTCCAGGCCAAGAGGTATCGATGGCGAGACTCCTTGCATGCCTCCCAAGAATAGGATCGGCTCCCTGCCAAAAGCTAAAATGCCCGTCGAGATCCACACCGATCGCTAGGCATGGAGAGTTAAGCACGCCTCTCCCTCTTGATGCCTCCCCCTGGCTACGGAGCTGTCGAGATGCACAGCTTTTGAGGCAGAGCGAGAAGGCTTGCTACCTCTGCATGTTGATGCCATGCAAGGCCTACGGAAATCAATGCTCCATAAGGGCCGGCGATCCCCAAAATGGTCAGTGTCCATAGGCCTCGGTGCCTCCCAAGAGCAACACGGCCCACACACCGAAAGCTCGGCTTGCCTCTGGAGATCGGCAGCTCCCGCTGCCTATCGATAGGCATCGATATCCATCGGCAGCAATATTATGGATGCCGATGGATATCGATGGCTATCGATAGGTGTGGAATTGGACAGGCTTCGATGCCCCTCGAGACCGAGAGGTAGCGATGGCGAGACTCCTTGCATGCCTCCCAAGAATAGCATCGGCTCCCTGCCAAAAGCTAAAATGCCCGTCGAGATCCACACCGATCGCTAGGCATGGAGAGTTAAGCACGCCTCTCCCTCTTGATGCCTCCCCCTGGCTACAGAGCTGTCGAGATGCACAGCTTTTGAGGCAGAGTGAGAGGGCTCGCTACCTCTGCATGTTGATGCCATGCAAGGCCTACGGAAATCAATGCTCCATAAGGGCCGGCGATCCCAAAAATGGTCAGTGTCCACAGGCCTCGGTGCCTCCCAAGAGCAACACGGCCCACACACCGAAAGCTCGGCTTGCCTCTGGAGATCGGCAGCTCCCGCTGCCTATCGATAGGCATCGATATCCATCGGCAGCAATATTATGGATGCTGATGGATATCGATGCCTATCGATAGGTGTGGAATTGGACAGGCTTCGATGCCCCTCCAGGCCAAGAGGTATCGATGGCGAGACTCCTTGGATGCCTCCCAAGAATAGGATCGGCTCCCTGCCAAAAGCTAAAATGCCCGTCGAGATCCACACCGATCGCTAGGCATGGAGAGTTAAGCACGCCTCTCCCTCTTGATGCCTGCCCCTGGCTACGGAGCTGTCAAGATGCACAGCTTTTGAGGCAGAGCGAGAGGGCTCGCTACCTCTGCATGTTGATGCCATGCAAGGCCTACGGAAATCAATGCTCCATAAGGGCCCGCAATCCCCAAAATGGTCAGTGTCCATAGGCCTCGGTGCCTCCCAAGAGCAACACGGCCCACACACCGAAAGCTCGGCTTGCCTCTGGAGATCGGCAGCTCCCGCTGCCTATCGATAGGCATCGATATCCATCGGCAGCAATATTCTGGATGCCGATGGATATCGATGGCTATCGATAGGTGTGGAATTGGACAGGCTTCGATGCCCCTCGAGACCGAGAGTTAGCGATGGTGAGACTCCTTGGATGCCTCCCAAGAATAGGATCGGCTCCCTGCCAAAAGCTAAAATGCCCGTCGAGATCCACACCGATCGCTAGGCATGGAGAGTTAAGCACGCCTCTCCCTCTTGATGCCTGCCCCTGGCTACGGAGCTGTCAAGATGCACAGCTTTTGAGGCAGAGCGAGAGGGCTCGCTACCTCTGCATGTTGATGCCATGCAAGGCCTACGGAAATCAATGCTCCATAAGGGCCGGCGATCCCAAAAATGGTCAGTGTCCATAGGCCTCGGTGCCTCCCAAGAGCAACACGGCCCACACACCGAAAGCTCGGCTTGCCTCTGGAGATCGGCAGCTCCCGCTGCCTATCGATAGGCATCGATATCCATCGGCAGCAATATTATGGATGCCGATGGATATCGATGGCTATCGACAGGTGTGGAATTGGACAGACTTCGATGCCCCTCGAGACCGAGAGGTAGCGATGGCGAGACTCCTTGCATGCCTCCCAAGAAGAGGATCGGCTCCCTGCCAAAAGCTAAAATGCCCGTCGAGATCCACACCGATCGCTAGGCATGGAGAGTTAAGCACGCCTCTCCCTCTTGATGCCTCCCCCTGGCTACAGAGCTGTCGAGATGCACAGCTTTTGAGGCAGAGTGAGAGGGCTCGCTACCTCTGCATGTTGATGCCATGCAAGGCCTACGGAAATCAATGCTCCATAAGGGCCGGCGATCCCAAAAATGGTCAGTGTCCACAGGCCTCGGTGCCTCCCAAGAGCAACACGGCCCACACACCGAAAGCTCGGCTTGCCTCTGGAGATCGGCAGCTCCCGCTGCCTATCGATAGGCATCGATATCCATCGGCAGCAATATTATGGATGCTGATGGATATCGATGGCTATCGATAGGTGTGGAATTGGACAGGCTTCGATGCCCCTCCAGGCCAAGAGGTATCGATGGCGAGACTCCTTGCATGCCTCCCAAGAAGAGGATCGGCTCCCTGCCAAAAGCTAAAATGCCCGTCGAGATCCACACCGATCGCTAGGCATGGAGAGTTAAGCACGCCTCTCCCTCTTGATGCCTCCCCCTGGCTACGGAGCTGTCGAGATGCACAGCTTTTGAGGCAGAGCGAGAGGGCTTGCTACCTCTGCATGTTGATGCCATGCAAGGCCTACGGAAATCAATGCTCCATAAGGGCCGGCGATCCCAAAAATGGTCAGTGTCCACAGGCCTCGGTGCCTCCCAAGAGCAACACGGCCCACACACCGAAAGCTCGGCTTGCCTCTGGAGATCGGCAGCTCCCGCTGCCTATCGATAGGCATCGATATCCATCGGCAGCAATATTATGGATGCCGATGGATATCGATGGCTATCGATAGGTGTGGAATTGGACAGGCTTCGATGCCCCTCGAGACCGAGAGGTAGCGATGGCGAGACTCCTTGCATGCCTCCCAAGAAGAGGATCGGCTCCCTGCCAAAAGCTAAAATGCCCGTCGAGATCCACACCGATCGCTAGGCATGGAGAGTTAAGCACGCCTCTCCCTCTTGATGCCTCCCCCTGGCTACAGAGCTGTCGAGATGCACAGCTTTTGAGGCAGAGTGAGAGGGCTCGCTACCTCTGCATGTTGATGCCATGCAAGGCCTACGGAAATCAATGCTCCATAAGGGCCGGCGATCCCAAAAATGGTCAGTGTCCACAGGCCTCGGTGCCTCCCAAGAGCAACACGGCCCACACACCGAAAGCTCGGCTTGCCTCTGGAGATCGGCAGCTCCCGCTGCCTATCGATAGGCATCGATATCCATCGGCAGCAATATTATGGATGCCGATGGATATCGATGGCTATCGACAGGTGTGGAATTGGACAGGCTTCGATGCCCCTCGAGACCGAGAGGTAGCGATGGCGAGACTCCTTGCATGCCTCCCAAGAAGAGGATCGGCTCCCTGCCAAAAGCTAAAATGCCCGTCGAGATCCACACCGATCGCTAGGCATGGAGAGTTAAGCACGCCTCTCCCTCTTGATGCCTCCCCCTGGCTACAGAGCTGTCGAGATGCACAGCTTTTGAGGCAGAGTGAGAGGGCTCGCTACCTCTGCATGTTGATGCCATGCAAGGCCTACGGAAATCAATGCTCCATAAGGGCCGGCGATCCCAAAAATGGTCAGTGTCCACAGGCCTCGGTGCCTCCCAAGAGCAACACGGCCCACACACCGAAAGCTCGGCTTGCCTCTGGAGATCGGCAGCTCCCGCTGCCTATCGATAGGCATCGATATCCATCGGCAGCAATATTATGGATGCTGATGGATATCGATGGCTATCGATAGGTGTGGAATTGGACAGGCTTCGATGCCCCTCCAGGCCAAGAGGTATCGATGGCGAGACTCCTTGCATGCCTCCCAAGAAGAGGATCGGCTCCCTGCCAAAAGCTAAAATGCCCGTCGAGATCCACACCGATCGCTAGGCATGGAGAGTTAAGCACGCCTCTCCCTCTTGATGCCTCCCCCTGGCTACGGAGCTGTCGAGATGCACAGCTTTTGAGGCAGAGCGAGAGGGCTTGCTACCTCTGCATGTTGATGCCATGCAAGGCCTACGGAAATCAATGCTCCATAAGGGCCGGCGATCCCAAAAATGGTCAGTGTCCACAGGCCTCGGTGCCTCCCAAGAGCAACACGGCCCACACACCGAAAGCTCGGCTTGCCTCTGGAGATCGGCAGCTCCCGCTGCCTATCGATAGGCATCGATATCCATCGGCAGCAATATTATGGATGCCGATGGATATCGATGGCTATCGATAGGTGTGGAATTGGACAGGCTTCGATGCCCCTCGAGACCGAGAGGTAGCGATGGCGAGACTCCTTGCATGCCTCCCAAGAAGAGGATCGGCTCCCTGCCAAAAGCTAAAATGCCCGTCGAGATCCACACCGATCGCTAGGCATGGAGAGTTAAGCACGCCTCTCCCTCTTGATGCCTCCCCCTGGCTACAGAGCTGTCGAGATGCACAGCTTTTGAGGCAGAGTGAGAGGGCTCGCTACCTCTGCATGTTGATGCCATGCAAGGCCTACGGAAATCAATGCTCCATAAGGGCCGGCGATCCCAAAAATGGTCAGTGTCCACAGGCCTCGGTGCCTCCCAAGAGCAACACGGCCCACACACCGAAAGCTCGGCTTGCCTCTGGAGATCGGCAGCTCCCGCTGCCTATCGATAGGCATCGATATCCATCGGCAGCAATATTATGGATGCTGATGGATATCGATGGCTATCGATAGGTGTGGAATTGGACAGGCTTCGATGCCCCTCCAGGCCAAGAGGTATCGATGGCGAGACTCCTTGCATGCCTCCCAAGAAGAGGATCGGCTCCCTGCCAAAAGCTAAAATGCCCGTCGAGATCCACACCGATCGCTAGGCATGGAGAGTTAAGCACGCCTCTCCCTCTTGATGCCTCCCCCTGGCTACGGAGCTGTCGAGATGCACAGCTTTTGAGGCAGAGCGAGAGGGCTTGCTACCTCTGCATGTTGATGCCATGCAAGGCCTACGGAAATCAATGCTCCATAAGGGCCGGCGATCCCAAAAATGGTCAGTGTCCACAGGCCTCGGTGCCTCCCAAGAGCAACACGGCCCACACACCGAAAGCTCGGCTTGCCTCTGGAGATCGGCAGCTCCCGCTGCCTATCGATAGGCATCGATATCCATCGGCAGCAATATTATGGATGCCGATGGATATCGATGGCTATCGATAGGTGTGGAATTGGACAGGCTTCGATGCCCCTCGAGACCGAGAGGTAGCGATGGCGAGACTCCTTGCATGCCTCCCAAGAAGAGGATCGGCTCCCTGCCAAAAGCTAAAATGCCCGTCGAGATCCACACCGATCGCTAGGCATGGAGAGTTAAGCACGCCTCTCCCTCTTGATGCCTCCCCCTGGCTACAGAGCTGTCGAGATGCACAGCTTTTGAGGCAGAGTGAGAGGGCTCGCTACCTCTGCATGTTGATGCCATGCAAGGCCTACGGAAATCAATGCTCCATAAGGGCCGGCGATCCCAAAAATGGTCAGTGTCCACAGGCCTCGGTGCCTCCCAAGAGCAACACGGCCCACACACCGAAAGCTCGGCTTGCCTCTGGAGATCGGCAGCTCCCGCTGCCTATCGATAGGCATCGATATCCATCGGCAGCAATATTATGGATGCTGATGGATATCGATGGCTATCGATAGGTGTGGAATTGGACAGGCTTCGATGCCCCTCCAGGCCAAGAGGTATCGATGGCGAGACTCCTTGGATGCCTCCCAAGAATAGCATCGGACCCTTGCCAAAAGCTAAAATGCCCGTCGAGATCCACACCGATCGCTAGGCATGGAGAGTTAAGCACGCCTCTCCCTCTTGATGCCTCCCCCTGGCTACGGAGCTGTCGAGATGCACAGCTTTTGAGGCAGAGCGAGAGGGCTCGCTACCTCTGCATGTTGATGCCATGCAAGGCCTACGGAAATCAATGCTAGGCAAGGGCCCGCAATCCCCAAAATGGTCAGTGTCCATAGGCCTCGGTGCCTCCCAAGAGCAACACGGCCCACACACCGAAAGCTCGGCTTGCCTCTGGAGATCGGCAGCTCCCGCTGCCTATCGATAGGCATCGATATCCATCGGCAGCAATATTATGGATGCCGATGGATATCGATGGCTATCGATAGGTGTGGAATTGGACAGGCTTCGATGCCCCTCGAGACCGAGAGGTAGCGATGGCGAGACTCCTTGCATGCCTCCCAAGAATAGCATCGGCTCCCTGCCAAAAGCTAAAATGCCCGTCGAGATCCACACCGATCGCTAGGCATGGAGAGTTAAGCACGCCTCTCCCTCTTGATGCCTCCCCCTGGCTACAGAGCTGTCGAGATGCACAGCTTTTGAGGCAGAGTGAGAGGGCTCGCTACCTCTGCATGTTGATGCCATGCAAGGCCTACGGAAATCAATGCTCCATAAGGGCCGGCGATCCCAAAAATGGTCAGTGTCCACAGGCCTCGGTGCCTCCCAAGAGCAACACGGCCCACACACCGAAAGCTCGGCTTGCCTCTGGAGATCGGCAGCTCCCGCTGCCTATCGATAGGCATCGATATCCATCGGCAGCAATATTATGGATGCTGATGGATATCGATGCCTATCGATAGGTGTGGAATTGGACAGGCTTCGATGCCCCTCCAGGCCAAGAGGTATCGATGGCGAGACTCCTTGCATGCCTCCCAAGAATAGGATCGGCTCCCTGCCAAAAGCTAAAATGCCCGTCGAGATCCACACCGATCGCTAGGCATGGAGAGTTAAGCACGCCTCTCCCTCTTGATGCCTCCCCCTGGCTACGGAGCTGTCGAGATGCACAGCTTTTGAGGCAGAGCGAGAAGGCTTGCTACCTCTGCATGTTGATGCCATGCAAGGCCTACGGAAATCAATGCTCCATAAGGGCCGGCGATCCCCAAAATGGTCAGTGTCCATAGGCCTCGGTGCCTCCCAAGAGCAACACGGCCCACACACCGAAATCTCGGCTTGCCTCTGGAGATCGGCAGCTCCCGCTGCCTATCGATAGGCATCGATATCCATCGGCAGCAATATTATGGATGCCGATGGATATCGATGCCTATCGATAGGTGTGGAATTGGACAGGCTTCGATGCCCCTCGAGACCGAGAGGTAGCGATGGCGAGACTCCTTGCATGCCTCCCAAGAATAGCATCGGCTCCCTGCCAAAAGCTAAAATGCCCGTCGAGATCCACACCGATCGCTAGGCATGGAGAGTTAAGCACGCCTCTCCCTCTTGATGCCTCCCCCTGGCTACAGAGCTGTCGAGATGCACAGCTTTTGAGGCAGAGTGAGAGGGCTCGCTACCTCTGCATGTTGATGCCATGCAAGGCCTACGGAAATCAATGCTCCATAAGGGCCGGCGATCCCAAAAATGGTCAGTGTCCACAGGCCTCGGTGCCTCCCAAGAGCAACACGGCCCACACACCGAAAGCTCGGCTTGCCTCTGGAGATCGGCAGCTCCCGCTGCCTATCGATAGGCATCGATATCCATCGGCAGCAATATTATGGATGCTGATGGATATCGATGCCTATCGATAGGTGTGGAATTGGACAGGCTTCGATGCCCCTCCAGGCCAAGAGGTATCGATGGCGAGACTCCTTGGATGCCTCCCAAGAATAGGATCGGCTCCCTGCCAAAAGCTAAAATGCCCGTCGAGATCCACACCGATCGCTAGGCATGGAGAGTTAAGCACGCCTCTCCCTCTTGATGCCTGCCCCTGGCTACGGAGCTGTCAAGATGCACAGCTTTTGAGGCAGAGCGAGAGGGCTCGCTACCTCTGCATGTTGATGCCATGCAAGGCCTACGGAAATCAATGCTCCATAAGGGCCCGCAATCCCCAAAATGGTCAGTGTCCATAGGCCTCGGTGCCTCCCAAGAGCAACACGGCCCACACACCGAAAGCTCGGCTTGCCTCTGGAGATCGGCAGCTCCCGCTGCCTATCGATAGGCATCGATATCCATCGGCAGCAATATTATGGATGCCGATGGATATCGATGGCTATCGACAGGTGTGGAATTGGACAGGCTTCGATGCCCCTCGAGACCGAGAGGTAGCGATGGCGAGACTCCTTGCATGCCTCCCAAGAAGAGGATCGGCTCCCTGCCAAAAGCTAAAATGCCCGTCGAGATCCACACCGATCGCTAGGCATGGAGAGTTAAGCACGCCTCTCCCTCTTGATGCCTCCCGCTAGCTATGGAGCTGTCGAGATGCACAGCTTTTTTGAGGCAGAGCGAGAGGGCTCGCTACCTCTGCATGTTGATGCCATGCAAGGCCTACGGAAATCAATGCTCCATAAGGGCCCTCAATCCCCAAAATGGTCAGTGTCCATAGGCCTCGGTGCCTCCCAAGAGCAACACGGCCCACACACCGAAAGCTCGGCTTGCCTCTGGAGATCGGCAGCTCCCGCTGCCTATCGATAGGCATCGATATCCATCGGCAGCAATATTATGGATGCCGATGGATATCGATGCCTATCGATAGGTGTGGAATTGGACAGGCTTCGATGCCCCTCGAGACCGAGAGGTAGCGATGGCGAGACTCCTTGGATGCCTCCCAAGAATAGGATCGGCTCCCTGCCAAAAGCTAAAATGCCCGTCGAGATCCACACCGATCGCTAGGCATGGAGAGTTAAGCACGCCTCTCCCTCTTGATGCCTCCCCCTGGCTACGGAGCTGTCAAGATGCACAGCTTTTGAGGCAGAGCGAGAGGGCTCGCTACCTCTGCATGTTGATGCCATGCAAGGCCTACGGAAATCAATGCTCCATAAGGGCCCGCAATCCCCAAAATGGTCAGTGTCCATAGGCCTCGGTGCCTCCCAAGAGCAACACGGCCCACACACCGAAAGCTCGGCTTGCCTCTGGAGATCGGCAGCTCCCGCTGCCTATCGATAGGCATCGATATCCATCGGCAGCAATATTATGGATGCCGATGGATATCGATGGCTATCGACAGGTGTGGAATTGGACAGGCTTCGATGCCCCTCGAGACCGAGAGGTAGCGATGGCGAGACTCCTTGCATGCCTCCCAAGAAGAGGATCGGCTCCCTGCCAAAAGCTAAAATGCCCGTCGAGATCCACACCGATCGCTAGGCATGGAGAGTTAAGCACGCCTCTCCCTCTTGATGCCTCCCGCTAGCTACGGAGCTGTCGAGATGCACAGCTTTTTTGAGGCAGAGCGAGAGGGCTCGCTACCTCTGCATGTTGATGCCATGCAAGGCCTACGGAAATCAATGCTCCATAAGGGCCGGCGATCCCAAAAATGGTCAGTGTCCACAGGCCTCGGTGCCTCCCAAGAGCAACACGGCCCACACACTGAAAGCTCGGCTTGCCTCTGGAGATCGGCAGCTCCCGCTGCCTATCGATAGGCATCGATATCCATCGGCAGCAATATTATGGATGCCGATGGATATCGATGGCTATCGATAGGTGTGGAATTGGACAGGCTTCGATGCCCCTCGAGACCGAGAGGTAGCGATGGCGAGACTCCTTGGATGCCTCCCAAGAATAGGATCGGCTCCCTGCCAAAAGCTAAAATGCCCGTCGAGATCCACACCGATCGCTAGGCATGGAGAGTTAAGCACGCCTCTCCCTCTTGATGCCTGCCCCTGGCTACGGAGCTGTCGAGATGCACAGCTTTTGAGGCAGAGCGAGAGGGCTCGCTACCTCTGCATGTTGATGCCATGCAAGGCCTATGGAAATCAATGCTCCATAAGGGCCCTGAATCCCCAAAATGGTCAGTGTCCATAGGCCTCGGTGCCTCCCAAGAGCAACACGGCCCACACACCGAAAGCTCGGCTTGCCTCTGGAGATCGGCAGCTCCCGCTGCCTATCGATAGGCATCGATATCCATCGGCAGCAATATTATGGATGCCGATGGATATCGATGCCTATCGATAGGTGTGGAATTGGACAGGCTTCGATGCCCCTCCAGGCCAAGAGGTATCGATGGCGAGACTCCTTGGATGCCTCCCAAGAATAGCATCGGACCCTTGCCAAAAGCTAAAATGCCCGTCGAGATCCACACCGATCGCTAGGCATGGAGAGTTAAGCACGCCTCTCCCTCTTGATGCCTCCCCCTGGCTACGGAGCTGTCGAGATGCACAGCTTTTGAGGCAGAGCGAGAGGGCTCGCTACCTCTGCATGTTGATGCCATGCAAGGCCTACGGAAATCAATGCTCCATAAGGGCCCTCAATCCCCAAAATGGTCAGTGTCCATAGGCCTCGGTGCCTCCCAAGAGCAACACGGCCCACACACCGAAAGCTCGGCTTGCCTCTGGAGATCGGCAGCTCCCGCTGCCTATCGATAGGCATCGATATCCATCGGCAGCAATATTATGGATGCCGATGGATAGCGATGGCTATCGATAGGTGTGGAATTGGACAGGCTTCGATGCCCCTCGAGACCGAGAGGTAGCGATGGCGAGACTCCTTGCATGCCTCCCAAGAAGAGGATCGGCTCCCTGCCAAAAGCTAAAATGCCCGTCAAGATCCACACCGATCGCTAGGCATGGAGAGTTAAGCACGCCTCTCCCTCTTGATGCCTCCCCCTGGCTACGGAGCTGTCGAGATGCACAGCTTTTGAGGCAGAGCGAGAGGGCTCGCTACCTCTGCATGTTGATGCCATGCAAGGCCTACGGAAATCAATGCTAGGCAAGGGCCCGCAATCCCCAAAATGGTCAGTGTCCATAGGCCTCGGTGCCTCCCAAGAGCAACACGGCCCACACACCGAAAGCTCGGCTTGCCTCTGGAGATCGGCAGCTCCCGCTGCCTATCGATAGGCATCGATATCCATCGGCAGCAATATTATGGATGCCGATGGATATCGATGGCTATCGACAGGTGTGGAATTGGACAGGCTTCGATGCCCCTCGAGACCGAGAGGTAGCGATGGCGAGACTCCTTGGATGCCTCCCAAGAATAGGATCGGCTCCCTGCCAAAAGCTAAAATGCCCGTCGAGATCCACACCGATCGCTAGGCATGGAGAGTTAAGCACGCCTCTCCCTCTTGATGCCTCCCGCTAGCTATGGAGCTGTCGAGATGCACAGCTTTTTTGAGGCAGAGCGAGAGGGCTCGCTACCTCTGCATGTTGATGCCATGCAAGGCCTACGGAAATCAATGCTCCATAAGGGCCGGCGATCCCAAAAATGGTCAGTGTCCACAGGCCTCGGTGCCTCCCAAGAGCAACACGGCCCACACACCGAAAGCTCGGCTTGCCTCTGGAGATCGGCAGCTCCCGCTGCCTATCGATAGGCATTGATATCCATCGGCAGCAATATTATGGATGCCGATGGATATCGATGGCTATCGATAGGTGTGGAATTGGACAGGCTTCGATGCCCCTCGAGACCGAGAGGTAGCGATGGCGAGACTCCTTGCATGCCTCCCAAGAATAGGATCGGCTCCCTGCCAAAAGCTAAAATGCCCGTCGAGATCCACACCGATCGCTAGGCATGGAGAGTTAAGCACGCCTCTCCCTCTTGATGCCTCCCCCTGGCTACGGAGCTGTCGAGATGCACAGCTTTTGAGGCAGAGCGAGAGGGCTTGCTACCTCTGCATGTTGATGCCATGCAAGGCCTACGGAAATCAATGCTAGGCAAGGGCCCTCAATCCCCAAAATGGTCAGTGTCCATAGGCCTCGGTGCCTCCCAAGAGCAACACGGCCCACACACCGAAAGCTCGGCTTGCCTCTGGAGATCGGCAGCTCCCGCTGCCTATCGATAGGCATCGATATCCATCGGCAGCTATATTATGGATGCCGATGGATATCGATGGCTATCGATAGGTGTGGAATTGGACAGGCTTCGATGCCCCTCCAGGCCAAGAGGTATCGATGGCGAGACTCCTTGGATGCCTCCCAAGAATAGCATGGGACCCTTGCCAAAAGCTAAAATGCCCGTCGAGATCCACACCGATCGCTAGGCATGGAGAGTTAAGCACGCCTCTCCCTCTTGATGCCTCCCCCTGGCTACAGAGCTGTCGAGATGCACAGCTTTTGAGGCAGAGCGAGAGGGCTTGCTACCTCTGCATGTTGATGCCATGCAAGGCCTACGGAAATCAATGCTCCATAAGGGCCCGCAATCCCCAAAATGGTCAGTGTCCATAGGCCTCGGTGCCTCCCAAGAGCAACACGGCCCACACACCGAAAGCTCGGCTTGCCTCTGGAGATCGGCAGCTCCCGCTGCCTATCGATAGGCATCGATATCCATCGGCAGCAATATTATGGATGCCGATGGATATCGATGGCTATCGATAGGTGTGGAATTGGACAGGCTTCGATGCCCCTCGAGACCGAGAGGTAGCGATGGCGAGACTCCTTGCATGCCTCCCAAGAATAGGATCGGCTCCCTGCCAAAAGCTAAAATGCCCGTCGAGATCCACACCGATCGCTAGGCATGGAGAGTTAAGCACGCCTCTCCCTCTTGATGCCTCCCCCTGGCTACGGAGCTGTCGAGATGCACAGCTTTTGAGGCAGAGTGAGAGGGCTCGCTACCTCTGCATGTTGATGCCATGCAAGGCCTACGGAAATCAATGCTCCATAAGGGCCGGCGATCCCAAAAATGGTCAGTGTCCACAGGCCTCGGTGCCTCCCAAGAGCAACACGGCCCACACACCAAAAGCTCGGCTTGCCTCTCGAGATCGGCAGCTCCCGCTGCCTATCGATAGGCATCGATATCCATCGGCAGCAATATTATGGATGCCGATGGATATCGATGGCTATCGATAGGTGTGGAATTGGACAGGCTTCGATGCCCCTCCAGGCCAAGAGGTATCGATGGCGAGACTCCTTGGATGCCTCCCAAGAATAGGATCGGCCCCATCCCAAAAGCTAAAATGCCCGTCGAGATCCACACCGATCGCTAGGCATGGAGAGTTAAGCACGCCTCTCCCTCTTGATGCCTCCCCCTGGCTACGGAGCTGTCGAGATGCACAGCTTTTGAGGCAGAGCGAGAGGGCTCGCTACCTCTGCATGTTGATGCCATGCAAGGCCTACGGAAATCAATGCTAGGCAAGGGCCCTCAATCCCCAAAATGGTCAGTGTCGATAGGCCTCGGTGCCTCCCAAGAGCAACACGGCCCACACACCGAAAGCTCGGCTTGCCTCTGGAGATCGGCAGCTCCCGCTGCCTATCGATAGGCATCGATATCCATCGGCAGCAATATTATGGATGCCGATGGATATCGATGGCTATCGATAGGTGTGGAATTGGAACAGGCTTTGATGCCCCTCGAGACCGAGAGGTAGCGATGGTGAGACTCCTTGCATGCCTCCCAAGAATAGGATCGGCTCCCTGCCAAAAGCTAAAATGCCCGTCGAGATCCACACCGATCGCTAGGCATGGAGAGTTAAGCACGCCTCTCCCTCTTGATGCCTCCCCCTGGCTACGGAGCTGTCGAGATGCACAGCTTTTGAGGCAGAGCGAGAGGGCTCGCTACCTCTGCATGTTGATGCCATGCAAGGCCTACGGAAATCAATGCTAGGCAAGGGCCCGCAATCCCCAAAATGGTCAGTGTCCATAGGCCTCGGTGCCTCCCAAGAGCAACACGGCCCACACACCGAAAGCTCGGCTTGCCTCTGGAGATCGGCAGCTCCCGCTGCCTACCGCCAGGCATCGATATCCATCGGCAGCAATATTATGGATGCCGATGGATATCGATGCCGATTGATAGGTGTGGAACTGGACAGGCTTTGATGCCCCTCCAGACCGAGAGGTAGCGATGGCGAGACTCCTTGCATGCCTCCCAAGAAGAGGATCGGCTCCCTGCCAAAAGCTAAAATGCCCGTCGAGATCCACACCGATCGCTAGGCATGGAGAGTTAAGCACGCCTCTCCCTCTTGATGCCTCCCCCTGGCTACGGAGCTGTCGAGATGCACAGCTTTTGAGGCAGAGCGAGAGGGCTTGCTACCTCTGCATGTTGATGCCATGCAAGGCCTACGGAAATCAATGCTCCATAAGGGCCCGCAATCCCCAAAATGGTCAGTGTCCATAGGCCTCGGTGCCTCCCAAGAGCAACACGGCCCACACACCGAAAGCTCGGCTTGCCTCTGGAGATGGGCAGCTCCCGCTGCCTATCGATAGGCATCGATATCCATCGGCAGCAATATTATGGATGCCGATGGATATCGATGGCTATCGATAGGTGTGGAATTGGACAGGCTTCGATGCCCCTCGAGACCGAGAGGTAGCGATGGCGAGACTCCTTGGATGCCTCCCAAGAATAGCATCGGCTCCCTGCCAAAAGCTAAAATGCCCGTCAAGATCCACACCAATCGCTAGGCATGGAGAGTTAAGCACGCCTCTCCCTCTTGATGCCTCCCCCTGGCTACAGAGCTGTCGAGATGCACAGCTTTTGAGGCAGAGCGAGAGGGCTCGCTACCTCTGCATGTTGATGCCATGCAAGGCCTACGGAAATCAATGCTCCATAAGGGCCCTCAATCCCCAAAATGGTCAGTGTCCATAGGCCTCGGTGCCTCCCAAGAGCAACACGGCCCACACACCGAAAGCTCGGCTTGCCTCTGGAGATCGGCAGCTCCCGCTGCCTATCGATAGGCATCGATATCCATCGGCAGCAATATTATGGATGCCGATGGATAGCGATGGCTATCGATAGGTGTGGAATTGGACAGGCTTCGATGCCCCTCGAGACCGAGAGGTAGCGATGGCGAGACTCCTTGGATGCCTCCCAAGAAGAGGATCGGCTCCCTGCCAAAAGCTAAAATGCCCGTCGAGATCCACACCAATCGCTAGGCATGGAGAGTTAAGCACGCCTCTCCCTCTTGATGCCTCCCCCTGGCTACGGAGCTGTCGAGATGCACAGCTTTTGAGGCAGAGCGAGAGGGCTCGCTACCTCTGCATGTTGATGCCATGCAAGGCCTACGGAAATCAATGCTCCATAAGGGCCCTGAATCCCCAAAATGGTCAGTGTCGATAGGCCTCGGTGCCTCCCAAGAGCAACACGGCCCACACACCGAAAGCTCGGCTTGCCTCTGGAGATCGGCAGCTCCCGCTGCCTATCGATAGGCATCGATATCCATCGGCAGCATTATGGATGCCGATGGATATCGATGCCTATCGATAGGTGTGGAATTGGACAGGTTTCAATGCCCCTCGAGACCGAGAGGTAGCGATGGCGAGACTCCTTGGATGCCTCCCAAGAAGAGGATCGGCTCCCTGCCAAAAGCTAAAATGCCCGTCGAGATCCACACCGATCGCTAGGCATGGAGAGTTAAGCACGCCTCTCCCTCTTGATGCCTCCCGCTAGCTATGGAGCTGTCGAGATGCACAGCTTTTTTGAGGCAGAGCGAGAGGGCTCGCTACCTCTGCATGTTGATGCCATGCAAGGCCTACGGAAATCAATGCTCCATAAGGGCCGGCGATCCCCAAAATGGTCAGTGTCCACAGGCCTCGGTGCCTCCCAAGAGCAACACGGCCCACACACCGAAAGCTCGGCTTGCCTCTGGAGATCGGCAGCTCCCGCTGCCTATCAATAGGCATTGATATCCATCGGCAGCAATATTATGGATGCCGATGGATATCGATGGCTATCGATAGGTGTGGAATTGGACAGGCTTCGATGCCCCTCGAGACAAAGAGGTATCGATGGCGAGACTCCTTGCATGCCTCCCAAGAAGAGGATCGGCTCCCTGCCAAAAGCTAAAATGCCCGTCGAGATCCACACCGATCGCTAGGCATGGAGAGTTAAGCACGCCTCTCCCTCTTGATGCCTCCCCCTGGCTACGGAGCTGTCGAGATGCACAGCTTTTGAGGCAGAGCGAGAGGGCTCGCTACCTCTGCATGTTGATGCCATGCAAGGCCTACGGAAATCAATGCTCCATAAGGGCCCTCAATCCCCAAAATGGTCAGTGTCCATAGGCCTCGGTGCCTCCCAAGAGCAACACGGCCCACACACCGAAAGCTCGGCTTGCCTCTGGAGATGGGCAGCTCCCGCTGCCTATCGATAGGCATCGATATCCATCGGAAGCAATATTATGGATGCCGATGGATATCGATGGCTATCGATAGGTGTGGAATTGGACAGGCTTCGATGCCCCTCCAGGCCAAGAGGTATCGATGGCGAGACTCCTTGGATGCCTCCCAAGAATAGCATCGGACCCTTGCCAAAAGCTAAAATGCCCGTCGAGATCCACACCGATCGCTAGGCATGGAGAGTTAAGCACGCCTCTCCCTCTTGATGCCTCCCCCTGGCTACGGAGCTGTCGAGATGCACAGCTTTTGAGGCAGAGCGAGAGGGCTCGCTACCTCTGCATGTTGATGCCATGCAAGGCCTACGGAAATCAATGCTAGGCAAGGGCCCTCAATCCCCAAAATGGTCAGTGTCCATAGGCCTCGGTGCCTCCCAAGAGCAACACGGCCCACACACCGAAAGCTCGGCTTGCCTCTGGAGATCGGCAGCTCCCGCTGCCTATCGATAGGCATCGATATCCATCGGCAGCAATATTATGGATGCCGATGGATATCGATGCCTATCGATAGGTGTGGAATTGGACAGGCTTCGATGCCCCTCGAGACCGAGAGGCATCGATGGTGAGACTCCTTGCATGCCTCCCAAGAATAGGATCGGCTCCCTGCCAAAAGCTAAAATGCCCGTCGAGATCCACACCGATCGCTAGGCATGGAGAGTTAAGAACGCCTCTCCCTCTTGATGCCTCCCCCTGGCTACGGAGCTGTCGAGATGCACAGCTTTTGAGGCAGAGTGAGAGGGCTCGCTACCTCTGCATGTTGATGCCATGCAAGGCCTACGGAAATCAATGCTCCATAAGGGCCGGCGATCCCAAAAATGGTCAGTGTCCACAGGCCTCGGTGCCTCCCAAGAGCAACATGGCCCACACACCAAAAGCTCGGCTTGCCTCTCGAGATCGGCAGCTCCCGCTGCCTATCGATAGGCATCGATATCCATCGGCAGCAATATTATGGATGCCGATGGATATCGATGCCTATCGATAGGTGTGGAATTGGACAGGCTTCGATGCCCCTCGAGACCGAGAGGTAGCGATGGTGAGACTCCTTGGATGCCTCCCAAGAATAGGATCGGCTCCCTGCCAAAAGCTAAAATGCCCGTCGAGATCCACACCGATCGCTAGGCATGGAGAGTTAAGCACGCCTCTCCCTCTTGATGCCTCCCCCTGGCTACGGAGCTGTCGAGATGCACAGCTTTTGAGGCAGAGCGAGAGGGCTCGCTACCTCTGCATGTTGATGCCATGCAAGGCCTACGGAAATCAATGCTAGGCAAGGGCCCGCAATCCCCAAAATGGTCAGTGTCCATAGGCCTCGGTGCCTCCCAAGAGCAACACGGCCCACACACCGGAAGCTCGGCTTGCCTCTGGAGATCGGCAGCTCCCGCTGCCTACCGCCAGGCATCGATATCCATCGGCAGCAATATTATGGATGCCGATGGATATCGATGCCTATCGATAGGTGTGGAATTGGACAGGCTTCGATGCCCCTCGAGACCGAGAGGTAGCGATGGCGAGACTCCTTGCATGCCTCCCAAGAAGAGGATCGGCTCCCTGCCAAAAGCTAAAATGCCCGTCGAGATCCACACCGATCGCTAGGCATGGAGAGTTAAGCACGCCTCTCCCTCTTGATGCCTCCCCCTGGCTACGGAGCTGTCGAGATGCACAGCTTTTGAGGCAGAGCGAGAGGGCTTGCTACCTCTGCATGTTGATGCCATGCAAGGCCTACGGAAATCAATGCTCCATAAGGGCCCGCAATCCCCAAAATGGTCAGTGTCCATAGGCCTCGGTGCCTCCCAAGAGCAACACGGCCCACACACCGAAAGCTCGGCTTGCCTCTGGAGATCGGCAGCTCCCGCTGCCTATCGATAGGCATCGATATCCATCGGCAGCAATATTATGGATGCCGATGGATAGCGATGGCTATCGATAGGTGTGGAATTGGACAGGCTTCGATGCCCCTCGAGACCGAGAGGTAGCGATGGCGAGACTCCTTGCATGCCTCCCAAGAATAGGATCGGCTCCCTGCCAAAAGCTAAAATGCCCGTCGAGATCCACACCAATCGCTAGGCATGGAGAGTTAAGCGCGCCTCTCCCTCTTGATGCCTCCCCCTGGCTACGGAGCTGTCGAGATGCACAGCTTTTGAGGCAGAGCGAGAGGGCTCGCTACCTCTGCATGTTGATGCCATGCAAGGCCTACGGAAATCAATGCTCCATAAGGGCCCTCAATCCCCAAAATGGTCAGTGTCCATAGGCCTCGGTGCCTCCCAAGAGCAACATGGCCCACACACCGAAAGCTCGGCTTGCCTCTGGAGATCGGCAGCTCCCGCTGCCTATCGATAGGCATCGATATCCATCGGCAGCAATATTATGGATGCCGATGGATATCGATGGCTATCGATAGGTGTGGAATTGGACAGGCTTCGATGCCCCTCGAGACCGAGAGGTAGCGATTGCGAGACTCCTTGCATGCCTCCCAAGAAGAGGATTGGCTCCCTGCCAAAAGCTAAAATGCCCGTCGAGATCCACACCGATCACTAGGCATGGAGAGTTAAGCACGCCTCTCCCTCTTGATGCCTCCCCCTGGCTACGGAGCTGTCGAGATGCACAGCTTTTGAGGCAGAGCGAGAGGGCTCGCTACCTCTGCATGTTGATGCCATGCAAGGCCTACGGAAATCAATGCTCCATAAGGGCCGGCGATCCCAAAAATGGTCAGTGTCCACATGCCTCGGTGCCTCCCAAGAGCAACACGGCCCACACACCGAAAGCTCGGCTTGCCTCTGGAGATCGGCAGCTCCCGCTGCCTATCGATAGGCATCGATATCCATCGGCAGCAATATTATGGATGCCGATGGATATCGATGGCTATCGATAGGTGTGGAATTGGACAGGCTTCGATGCCCCTCGAGACCGAGAGGTAGCGATGGCGAGACTCCTTGCATGCCTCCCAAGAAGAGGATCGGCTCCCTGCCAAAAGCTAAAATGCCCGTCGAGATCCACACCGATCGCTAGGCATGGAGAGTTAAGCACGCCTCTCCCTCTTGATGCCTCCCCCTGGCTACGGAGCTGTCGAGATGCACAGCTTTTGAGGCAGAGCGAGAGGGCTCGCTACCTCTGCATGTTGATGCCATGCAAGGCCTACGGAAATCAATGCTCCATAAGGGCCGGCGATCCCAAAAATGGTCAGTGTCCATAGGCCTCGGTGCCTCCCAAGAGCAACACGGCCCACACACCAAAAGCTCGGCTTGCCTCTGGAGATCGGCAGCTCCCGCTGCCTATCGATAGGCATCGATATCCATCGGCAGCAATATTATGGATGCCGATGGATATCGATGGCTATCGATAGGTGTGGAATTGGACAGGCTTCGATGCCCCTCGAGACCGAGAGGTAGCGATGGCGAGACTCCTTGCATGCCTCCCAAGAAGAGGATCGGCTCCCTGCCAAAAGCTAAAATGCCCGTCGAGATCCACACCGATCGCTAGGCATGGAGAGTTAAGCACGCCTCTCCCTCTTGATGCCTCCCCCTGGCTACGGAGCTGTCGAGATGCACAGCTTTTGAGGCAGAGCGAGAGGGCTCGCTACCTCTGCATGTTCATGCCATGCAAGGCCTACGGAAATCAATGCTCCATAAGGGCCCTCAATCCCCAAAATGGTCAGTGTCCATAGGCCTCGGTGCCTCCCAAGAGCAACACGGCCCACACACCGAAAGCTCGGCTTGCCTCTGGAGATCGGCAGCTCCCGCTGCCTATCGATAGGCATCGATATCCATCGGCAGCAATATTCTGGATGCCGATGGATATCGATGGCTATCGATAGGTGTGGAATTGGACAGGCTTCGATGCCCCTCGAGACCGAGAGGTATCGGTGGCGAGACTCCTTGGATGCCTCCCAAGAATAGGATCGGCTCCCTGCCAAAAGCTAAAATGCCCGTCGAGATCCACACCGATCGCTAGGCATGGAGAGTTAAGCACGCCTCTCCCTCTTGATGCCTCCCGCTAGCTATGAAGCTGTCGAGATGCACAGCTTTTGAGGCAGAGCGAGAGGGCTCGCTACCTCTGCATGTTGATGCCATGCAAGGCCTACGGAAATCAATGCTCCATAAGGGCCCGCAATCCCCAAAATGGTCAGTGTCCATAGGCCTCGGTGCCTCCCAAGAGCAACACGGCCCACACACCGAAAGCTCGGCTTGCCTCTGGAGATCGGCAGCTCCCGCTGCCTATCGATAGGCATCGATATCCATCGGCAGCAATATTATGGATGCCGATGGATATCGATGGCTATCGATAGGTGTGGAATTGGACAGGCTTCGATGCCCCTCGAGACCGAGAGGTAGCGATGGCGAGACTCCTTGCATGCCTCCCAAGAAGAGGATCGGCTCCCTGCCAAAAGCTAAAATGCCCGTCGAGATCCACACCGATCGCTAGGCATGGAGAGTTAAGCACGCCTCTCCCTCTTGATGCCTCCCCCTGGCTACGGAGCTGTCGAGATGCACAGCTTTTGAGGCAGAGCGAGAGGGCTCGCTACCTCTGCATGTTGATGCCATGCAAGGCCTACGGAAATCAATGCTCCATAAGGGCCGGCGATCCCCAAAATGGTCAGTTTCCACAGGCCTCGGTGCCTCCCAAGAGCAACACGGCCCACACACCGAAAGCTCGGCTTGCCTCTGGAGATCGGCAGCTCCCGCTGCCTATCGATAGGCATCGATATCCATCGGCAGCAATATTATGGATGCCGATGGATATCGATGGCTATCGATAGGTGTGGAATTGGACAGGCTTCGATGCCCCTCGAGACCGAGAGGTAGCGATGGCGAGACTCCTTGGATGCCTCCCAAGAAGAGGATCGGCTCCCTGCCAAAAGCTAAAATGCCCGTCAAGATCCACACCAATCGCTAGGCATGGAGAGTTAAGCACGCCTCTCCCTCTTGATGCCTCCCGCTAGCTACGGAGCTGTCGAGATGCACAGCTTTTGAGGCAGAGCGAGAGGGCTTGCTACCTCTGCATGTTGATGCCATGCAAGTCCTACGGAAATCAATGCTCCATAAGGGCCCGCAATCCCCAAAATGGTCAGTGTCCATAGGCCTCGGTGCCTCCCAAGAGCAACACGGCCCACACACCGAAAGCTCGGCTTGCCTCTGGAGATCGGCAGCTCCCGCTGCCTATCGATAGGCATCGATATCCATCGGCAGCAATATTATGGATGCCGATGGATATCGATGGCTATCGATAGGTGTGGAATTGGACAGGCTTCGATGCCCCTCGGGACCGAGAGGTATCGGTGGCGAGACTCCTTGGATGCCTCCCAAGAATAGGATCGGCTCCCTGCCAAAAGCTAAAATGCCCGTCGAGATCCACACCAATCGCTAGGCATGGAGAGTTAAGCACGCCTCTCCCTCTTGATGCCTCCCCCTGGCTACGGAGCTGTCGAGATGCACAGCTTTTGAGGCAGAGCGAGAGGGCTTGCTACCTCTGCATGTTGATGCCATGCAAGGCCTACGGAAATCAATGCTAGGCAAGGGCCCTCAATCCCCAAAATGGTCAGTGTCCATAGGCCTCGGTGCCTCCCAAGAGCAACACGGCCCACACACCGAAAGCTCGGCTTGCCTCTGGAGATCGGCAGCTCCCGCTGCCTATCGATAGGCATCGATATCCATCGGCAGCAATATTATGGATGCCGATGGATATCGATGGCTATCGAAAGGTGTGGAATTGGACAGGCTTCGATGCCCCTCGAGACCGAGAGGTAGCGATGGCGAGACTCCTTGGATGCCTCCCAAGAAGAGGATCGGCTCCCTGCCAAAAGCTAAAATGCCCGTCGAGATCCACACCGATCGCTAGGCATGGAGAGTTAAGCACGCCTCTCCCTCTTGATGCCTCCCGCTAGCTATGGAGCTGTCGAGATGCACAGCTTTTTTGAGGCAGAGCGAGAGGGCTCGCTACCTCTGCATGTTGATGCCATGCAAGGCCTACGGAAATCAATGCTAGGCAAGGGCCCGCAATCCCCAAAATGGTCAGTGTCCATAGGCCTCGGTGCCTCCCAAGAGCAACACGGCCCACACACCGAAAGCTCGGCTTGCCTCTGGAGATCGGCAGCTCCCGCTGCCTATCGATAGGCATCGATATCCATCGGCAGCAATATTATGGATGCCGATGGATATCGATGGCTATCGATAGGTGTGGAATTGGACAGGCTTCGATGCCCCTCGAGACCGAGAGGTATCGGTGGCGAGACTCCTTGGATGCCTCCCAAGAATAGGATCGGCTCCCTGCCAAAAGCTAAAATGCCCGTCGAGATCCACACCGATCGCTAGGCATGGAGAGTTAAGCACGCCTCTCCCTCTTGATGCCTCCCCCTGGCTACAGAGCTGTCGAGATGCACAGCTTTTGAGGCAGAGCGAGAGGGCTTGCTACCTCTGCATGTTGATGCCATGCAAGGCCTACGGAAATCAATGCTCCATAAGGGCCCGCAATCCCCAAAATGGTCAGTGTCCATAGGCCTCAGTGCCTCCCAAGAGCAACACGGCCCACACACCGAAAGCTCGGCTTGCCTCTGGAGATCGGCAGCTCCCGCTGCCTATCGATAGGCATCGATATCCATCGGCAGCAATATTATGGATGCCGATGGATAGCGATGGCTATCGATAGGTGTGGAATTGGACAGGCTTCGATGCCCCTCGAGACCGAGAGGTATCGGTGGCGAGACTCCTTGGATGCCTCCCAAGAATAGGATCGGCTCCCTGCCAAAAGCTAAAATGCCCGTCGAGATCCACACCGATCGCTAGGCATGGAGAGTTAAGCACGCCTCTCCCTCTTGATGCCTCCCCCTGGCTACGGAGCTGTCGAGATGCACAGCTTTTGAGGCAGAGCGAGAGGGCTCGCTACCTCTGCATGTTGATGCCATGCAAGGCCTACGGAAATCAATGCTCCATAAGGGCCCGCAATCCCCAAAATGGTCAGTGTCCATAGGCCTCGGTGCCTCCCAAGAGCAACACGGCCCACACACCGAAAGCTCGGCTTGCCTCTGGAGATCGGCAGCTCCCGCTGCCTATCGATAGGCATCGATATCCATCGGCAGCAATATTATGGATGCCGATGGATATCGATGGCTATCGATAGGTGTGGAATTGGACAGGCTTCGATGCCCCTCGAGACCGAGAGGTAGCGATGGCGAGACTCCTTGGATGCCTCCCAAGAATAGGATCGGCTCCCTGCCAAAAGCTAAAATGCCCGTCAAGATCCACACCGATCGCTAGGCATGGAGAGTTAAGCACGCCTCTCCCTCTTGATGCCTCCCGCTAGCTATGGAGCTGTCGAGATGCACAGCTTTTTGAGGCAGAGCGAGAGGGCTCGCTACCTCTGCATGTTCATGCCATGCAAGGCCTACGGAAATCAATGCTCCATAAGGGCCGGCGATCCCAAAAATGGTCAGTGTCCACATGCCTCGGTGCCTCCCAAGAGCAACACGGCCCACACACCGAAAGCTCGGCTTGCCTCTGGAGATCGGCAGCTCCCGCTGCCTATCGATAGGCATCGATATCCATCGGCAGCAATATTATGGATGCCGATGGATATCGATGGCTATCGATAGGTGTGGAATTGGACAGGTTTCAATGCCCCTCGAGACCGAGAGGTAGCGATGGCGAGACTCCTTGCATGCCTCCCAAGAATAGCATCGGCTCCCTGCCAAAAGCTAAAATGCCGGTCGAGATCCACACCGATCGCTAGGCATGGAGAGTTAAGCACGCCTCTCCCTCTTGATGCCTCCCCCTGGCTACGGAGCTGTCGAGATGCACAGCTTTTGAGGCAGAGCGAGAGGGCTTGCTACCTCTGCATGTTGATGCCATGCAAGGCCTACGGAAATCAATGCTCCATAAGGGCCCTCAATCCCCAAAATGGTCAGTGTCCATAGGCCTCGGTGCCTCCCAAGAGCAACACGGCCCACACACCGAAAGCTCGGCTTGCCTCTGGAGATCGGCAGCTCCCGCTGCCTATCGATAGGCATCGATATCCATCGGCAGCAATATTATGGATGCCGATGGATATCGATGGCTATCGATAGGTGTGGAATTGGACAGGCTTCGATGCCCCTCGAGACCGAGAGGTAGCGATGGTGAGACTCCTTGCATGCCTCCCAAGAATAGGATCGGCTCCCTGCCAAAAGCTAAAATGCCCGTCGAGATCCACACCGATCGCTAGGCATGGAGAGTTAAGCACGCCTTTCCCTCTTGATGCCTCCCCCTGGCTACAGAGCTGTCGAGATGCACAGCTTTTTTGAGGCAGAGCGAGAGGGCTCGCTACCTCTGCATGTTGATGCCATGCAAGGCCTACGGAAATCAATGCTAGGCAAGGGCCCGCAATCCCCAAAATGGTCAGTGTCCATAGGCCTCGGTGCCTCCCAAGAGCAACACGGCCCACACACCGAAAGCTCGGCTTGCCTCTGGAGATCGGCAGCTCCCGCTGCCTATCGATAGGCATCGATATCCATCGGCAGCAATATTATGGATGCCGATGGATATCGATGGCTATCGATAGGTGTGGAATTGGACAGGCTTCGATGCCCCTCGAGACCGAGAGGTATCGGTGGCGAGACTCCTTGGATGCCTCCCAAGAATAGGATCGGCTCCCTGCCAAAAGCTAAAATGCCCGTCGAGATCCACACCGATCGCTAGGCATGGAGAGTTAAGCACGCCTCTCCCTCTTGATGCCTCCCCCTGGCTACAGAGCTGTCGAGATGCACAGCTTTTGAGGCAGAGCGAGAGGGCTTGCTACCTCTGCATGTTGATGCCATGCAAGGCCTACGGAAATCAATGCTCCATAAGGGCCCGCAATCCCCAAAATGGTCAGTGTCCATAGGCCTCGGTGCCTCCCAAGAGCAACACGGCCCACACACCGAAAGCTCGGCTTGCCTCTGGAGATGGGCAGCTCCCGCTGCCTATCGATAGGCATCGATATCCATCGGCAGCAATATTATGGATGCCGATGGATATCGATGGCTATCGATAGGTGTGGAATTGGACAGGCTTCGATGCCCCTCGAGACCGAGAGGTAGCGATGGCGAGACTCCTTGCATGCCTCCCAAGAATAGCATCGGCTCCCTGCCAAAAGCTAAAATGCCCGTCAAGATCCACACCAATCGCTAGGCATGGAGAGTTAAGCACGCCTCTCCCTCTTGATGCCTCCCGCTAGCTATGGAGCTGTCGAGATGCACAGCTTTTTGAGGCAGAGCGAGAGGGCTCGCTACCTCTGCATGTTCATGCCATGCAAGGCCTACGGAAATCAATGCTCCATAAGGGCCGGCGATCCCAAAAATGGTCAGTGTCCATAGACCTCGGTGCCTCCCAAGAGCAACACAGCCCACACACCGAAAGCTCGGCTTGCCTCTGGAGATCGGCAGCTCCCGCTGCCTATCGATAGGCATCGATATCCATCGGCAGCAATATTCTGGATGCCGATGGATATCGATGCCTATCGATAGGTGTGGAATTGGACAGGTTTCAATGCCCCTCGAGACCGAGAGGTAGCGATGGCGAGACTCCTTGCATGCCTCCCAAGAATAGCATCGGCTCCCTGCCAAAAGCTAAAATGCCCGTCGAGATCCACACCGATCGCTAGGCATGGAGAGTTAAGCACGCCTCTCCCTCTTGATGCCTCCCCCTGGCTACGGAGCTGTCGAGATGCACAGCTTTTGAGGCAGAGCGAGAGGGCTTGCTACCTCTGCATGTTGATGCCATGCAAGGCCTACGGAAATCAATGCTCCATAAGGGCCCTCAATCCCCAAAATGGTCAGTGTCCATAGGCCTCGGTGCCTCCCAAGAGCAACACGGCCCACACACCGAAAGCTCGGCTTGCCTCTGGAGATCGGCAGCTCCCGCTGCCTATCGATAGGCATCGATATCCATCGGCAGCAATATTATGGATGCCGATGGATATCGATGGCTATCGATAGGTGTGGAATTGGACAGGCTTCGATGCCCCTCGAGACCGAGAGGTAGCGATGGTGAGACTCCTTGCATGCCTCCCAAGAATAGGATCGGCTCCCTGCCAAAAGCTAAAATGCCCGTCGAGATCCACACCGATCGCTAGGCATGGAGAGTTAAGCACGCCTCTCCCTCTTGATGCCTCCCCCTGGCTACAGAGCTGTCGAGATGCACAGCTTTTGAGGCAGAGCGAGAGGGCTTGCTACCTCTGCATGTTGATGCCATGCAAGGCCTACGGAAATCAATGCTCCATAAGGGCCCTCAATCCCCAAAATGGTCAGTGTCCATAGGCCTCGGTGCCTCCCAAGAGCAACACGGCCCACACACCGAAAGCTCGGCTTGCCTCTGGAGATCGGCAGCTCCCGCTGCCTATCGATAGGCATCGATATCCATCGGCAGCAATATTATGGATGCCGATGGATATCGATGGCTATCGATAGGTGTGGAATTGGACAGGCTTCGATGCCCCTCGAGACCGAGAGGTAGCGATGGCGAGACTCCTTGGATGCCTCATAAGAAGAGGATCGGCTCCCTGCCAAAAGCTAAAATGCCCGTCGAGATCCACACCGATCGCTAGGCATGGAGAGTTAAGCACGCCTCTCCCTCTTGATGCCTCCCCCTGGCTACGGAGCTGTCGAGATGCACAGCTTTTGAGGCAGAGCGAGAGGGCTCGCTACCTCTGCATGTTGATGCCATGCAAGGCCTACGGAAATCAATGCTCCATAAGGGCCCGCAATCCCCAAAATGGTCAGTGTCGATAGGCCTCGGTGCCTCCCAAGAGCAACACGGCCCACACACCGAAAGCTCGGCTTGCCTCTGGAGATCGGCAGCTCCCGCTGCCTATCGATAGGCATCGATATCCATCGGCAGCAATATTATGGATGCCGATGGATATCGATGGCTATCGATAGGTGTGGAATTGGACAGGCTTCGATGCCCCTCGAGACCGAGAGGTAGCGATGGCGAGACTCCTTGCATGCCTGCCAAGAATAGCATCGGCTCCCTGCCAAAAGCTAAAATGCCCGTCAAGATCCACACCGATCGCTAGGCATGGAGAGTTAAGCACGCCTCTCCCTCTTGATGCCTCCCGCTAGCTATGGAGCTGTCGAGATGCACAGCTTTTTGAGGCAGAGCGGGAGGGCTCGCTACCTCTGCATGTTCATGCCATGCAAGGCCTACGGAAATCAATGCTCCATAAGGGCCGGCGATCCCAAAAATGGTCAGTGTCCATAGACCTCGGTGCCTCCCAAGAGCAATACGGCCCACACACCGAAAGCTCGGCTTGCCTCTGGAGATCGGCAGCTCCCGCTGCCTATCGATAGGCATCGATATCCATCGGCAGCAATATTCTGGATGCCGATGGATATCGATGGCTATCGATAGGTGTGGAATTGGACAGGCTTCGATGCCCCTCGAGACCGAGAGGTAGCGATGGCGAGACTCCTTGCATGCCTCCCAAGAATAGGATCGGCTCCCTGCCAAAAGCTAAAATGCCCGTCGAGATCCACACTGATCGCTAGGCATGGAGAGTTAAGCACGCCTCTCCCTCTTGATGCCTCCCCCTGGCTACAGAGCTGTCGAGATGCACAGCTTTTGAGGCAGAGCGAGAGGGCTTGCTACCTCTGCATGTTGATGCCATGCAAGGCCTACGGAAATCAATGCTCCATAAGGGCCCTCAATCCCCAAAATGGTCAGTGTCCATAGGCCTCGGTGCCTCCCAAGAGCAACACGGCCCACACACCGAAAGCTCGGCTTGCCTCTGGAGATCGGCAGCTCCCGCTGCCTATCGATAGGCATCGATATCCATCGGCAGCAATATTATGGATGCCGATGGATATCGATGGCTATCGATAGGTGTGGAATTGGACAGGCTTCGATGCCCCTCGAGACCGAGAGGTAGCGATGGTGAGACTCCTTGCATGCCTCCCAAGAATAGGATCGGCTCCCTGCCAAAAGCTAAAATGCCCGTCGAGATCCACACCGATCGCTAGGCATGGAGAGTTAAGCACGCCTCTCCCTCTTGATGCCTCCCCCTGGCTACAGAGCTGTCGAGATGCACAGCTTTTGAGGCAGAGTGAGAGGGCTTGCTACCTCTGCATGTTGATGCCATGCAAGGCCTACGGAATTCAATGCTAGGCAAGGGCCCTCAATCCCCAAAATGGTCAGTGTCCATAGGCCTCGGTGCCTCCCAAGAGCAACACGGCCCACACACCGAAAGCTCGGCTTGCCTCTGGAGATCGGCAGCTCCCGCTGCCTATCGATAGGCATCGATATCCATCGGCAGCAATATTATGGATGCCGATGGATATCGATGGCTATCGATAGGTGTGGAATTGGACAGGCTTCGATGCCCCTCGAGACCGAGAGGTAGCGATGGCGAGACTCCTTGCATGCCTCCCAAGAAGAGGATCGGCTCCCTGCCAAAAGCTAAAATGCCCGTCGAGATCCACACCGATCGCTAGGCATGGAGAGTTAAGCACGCCTCTCCCTCTTGATGCCTCCCCCTGGCTACGGAGCTGTCGAGATGCACAGCTTTTGAGGCAGAGCGAGAGGGCTCGCTACCTCTGCATGTTGATGCCATGCAAGGCCTACGGAAATCAATGCTCCATAAGGGCCCTCAATCCCCAAAATGGTCAGTGTCCATAGGCCTCGGTGCCTCCCAAGAGCAACACGGCCCACACACCGAAAGCTCGGCTTGCCTCTGGAGATCGGCAGCTCCCGCTGCCTATCGATAGGCATCGATATCCATCGGCAGCAATATTATGGATGCCGATGGATATCGATGGCTATCGATAGGTGTGGAATTGGACAGGCTTTGATGCCCCTCGAGACCGAGAGGTAGCGATGGCGAGACTCCTTGGATGCCTCCCAAGAATAGCATCGGCTCCCTGCCAAAAGCTAAAATGCCCGTCGAGATCCACACCGATCGCTAGGCATGGAGAGTTAAGCACGCCTCTCCCTCTTGATGCCTCCCCCTGGCTACAGAGCTGTCGAGATGCACAGCTTTTGAGGCAGAGCGAGAGGGCTCGCTACCTCTGCATGTTGATGCCATGCAAGGCCTACGGAAATCAATGCTCCATAAGGGCCCTCAATCCCCAAAATGGTCAGGTTCCACAGGCCTCGGTGCCTCCCAAGAGCAACACGGCCCACACACCGAAAGCTCGGCTTGCCTCTGGAGATCGGCAGCTCCCGCTGCCTATCGATAGGCATCGATATCCATCGGCAGCAATATTATGGATGCCGATGGATATCGATGGCTATCGATAGGTGTGGAATTGGACAGGCTTCGATGCCCCTCGAGACCGAGAGGTATCGGTGGCGAGACTCCTTGGATGCCTCCCAAGAATAGGATCGGCTCCCTGCCAAAAGCTAAAATGCCCGTCGAGATCCACACCGATCGCTAGGCATGGAGAGTTAAGCACGCCTCTCCCTCTTGATGCCTCCCGCTAGCTATGGAGCTGTCGAGATGCACAGCTTTTGAGGCAGAGCGAGAGGGCTTGCTACCTCTGCATGTTGATGCCATGCAAGGCCTACGGAAATCAATGCTCCATAAGGGCCCGCAATCCCCAAAATGGTCAGTGTCCATAGGCCTCGGTGCCTCCCAAGAGCAACACGGCCCACACACCGAAAGCTCGGCTTGCCTCTGGAGATCGGCAGCTCCCGCTGCCTATCGATAGGCATCGATATCCATCGGCAGCAATATTCTGGATGCCGATGGATATCGATGGCTATCGATAGGTGTGGAATTGGACAGGCTTCGATGCCCCTCGAGACCGAGAGGTATCGGTGGCGAGACTCCTTGGATGCCTCCCAAGAAGAGGATCGGCTCCCTGCCAAAAGCTAAAATGCCCGTCGAGATCCACACCGATCGCTAGGCATGGAGAGTTAAGCACGCCTCTCCCTCTTGATGCCTCCCCCTGGCTACGGAGCTGTCGAGATGCACAGCTTTTGAGGCAGAGCGAGAGGGCTCGCTACCTCTGCATGTTGATGCCATGCAAGGCCTACGGAAATCAATGCTCCATAAGGGCCGGCGATCCCCAAAATGGTCAGTGTCCATAGGCCTCGGTGCCTCCCAAGAGCAACACGGCCCACACACCGAAAGCTCGGCTTGCCTCTGGAGATCGGCAGCTCCCGCTGCCTATCGATAGGCATCGATATCCATCGGCAGCAATATTATGGATGCCGATGGATATCGATGGCTATCGATAGGTGTGGAATTGGACAGGCTTCGATGCCCCTCGAGACCGAGAGGTATCGGTGGCGAGACTCCTTGCATGCCTCCCAAGAATAGGATCGGCTCCCTGCCAAAAGCTAAAATGCCCGTCGAGATCCACACCGATCGCTAGGCATGGAGAGTTAAGCACGCCTCTCCCTCTTGATGCCTCCCCCTGGCTACAGAGCTGTCGAGATGCACAGCTTTTGAGGCAGAGCGAGAGGGCTTGCTACCTCTGCATGTTCATGCCATGCAAGGCCTACGGAAATCAATGCTCCATAAGGGCCGGCGATCCCCAAAATGGTCAGTTTCCACAGGCCTCGGTGCCTCCCAAGAGCAACACGGCCCACACACCGAAAGCTCGGCTTGCCTCTGGAGATCGGCAGCTCCCGCTGCCTATCGATAGGCATCGATATCCATCGGCAGCAATATTATGGATGCCGATGGATATCGATGGCTATCGATAGGTGTGGAATTGGACAGGCTTCGATGCCCCTCGAGACCGAGAGGTATCGGTGGCGAGACTCCTTGGATGCCTCCCAAGAAGAGGATCGGCTCCCTGCCAAAAGCTAAAATGCCCGTCAAGATCCACACCAATCGCTAGGCATGGAGAGTTAAGCACGCCTCTCCCTCTTGATGCCTCCCGCTAGCTACGGAGCTGTCGAGATGCACAGCTTTTGAGGCAGAGCGAGAGGGCTTGCTACCTCTGCATGTTGATGCCATGCAAGGCCTACGGAAATCAATGCTCCATAAGGGCCCGCAATCCCCAAAATGGTCAGTGTCCATAGGCCTCGGTGCCTCCCAAGAGCAACACGGCCCACACACCGAAAGCTCGGCTTGCCTCTGGAGATCGGCAGCTCCCGCTGCCTATCGATAGGCATCGATATCCATCGGCAGCAATATTATGGATGCCGATGGATATCGATGGCTATCGATAGGTGTGGAATTGGACAGGCTTCGATGCCCCTCGAGACCGAGAGGTAGCGATGGCGAGACTCCTTGCATGCCTCCCAAGAATAGGATCGGCTCCCTGCCAAAAGCTAAAATGCCCGTCGAGATCCACACCGATCGCTAGGCATGGAGAGTTAAGCACGCCTCTCCCTCTTGATGCCTCCCGCTAGCTATGGAGCTGTCGAGATGCACAGCTTTTGAGGCAGAGCGAGAGGGCTCGCTACCTCTGCATGTTGATGCCATGCAAGGCCTACGGAAATCAATGCTCCATAAGGGCCCGCAATCCCCAAAATGGTCAGTGTCCATAGGCCTCGGTGCCTCCCAAGAGCAACACGGCCCACACACCGAAAGCTCGGCTTGCCTCTGGAGATCGGCAGCTCCCGCTGCCTATCGATAGGCATCGATATCCATCGGCAGCAATATTATGGATGCCGATGGATATCGATGGCTATCGATAGGTGTGGAATTGGACAGGCTTCGATGCCCCTCGAGACCGAGAGGTAGCGATGGCGAGACTCCTTGCATGCCTCCCAAGAAGAGGATCGGCTCCCTGCCAAAAGCTAAAATGCCCGTCGAGATCCACACCGATCGCTAGGCATGGAGAGTTAAGCACGCCTCTCCCTCTTGATGCCTCCCCCTGGCTACGGAGCTGTCGAGATGCACAGCTTTTGAGGCAGAGCGAGAGGGCTCGCTACCTCTGCATGTTGATGCCATGCAAGGCCTATGGAAATCAATGCTCCATAAGGGCCGGCGATCCCCAAAATGGTCAGTTTCCACAGGCCTCGGTGCCTCCCAAGAGCAACACGGCCCACACACCGAAAGCTCGGCTTGCCTCTGGAGATCGGCAGCTCCCGCTGCCTATCGATAGGCATCGATATCCATCGGCAGCAATATTATGGATGCCGATGGATATCGATGGCTATCGAAAGGTGTGGAATTGGACAGGCTTCAATGCCCCTCGAGACCGAGAGGTAGCGATGGCGAGACTCCTTGGATGCCTCCCAAGAAGAGGATCGGCTCCCTGCCAAAAGCTAAAATGCCCGTCAAGATCCACACCGATCGCTAGGCATGGAGAGTTAAGCACGCCTCTCCCTCTTGATGCCTCCCGCTAGCTATGGAGCTGTCGAGATGCACAGCTTTTTTGAGGCAGAGCGAGAGGGCTCGCTACCTCTGCATGTTGATGCCATGCAAGGCCTACGGAAATCAATGCTCCATAAGGGCCCTCAATCCCCAAAATGGTCAGTGTCCATAGGCCTCGGTGCCTCCCAAGAGCAACACGGCCCACACACCGAAAGCTCGGCTTGCCTCTGGAGATCGGCAGCTCCCGCTGCCTATCGATAGGCATCGATATCCATCGGCAGCAATATTATGGATGCCGATGGATATCGATGGCTATCGATAGGTGTGGAATTGGACAGGCTTCGATGCCCCTCGAGACCGAGAGGTATCGGTGGCGAGACTCCTTGGATGCCTCCCAAGAATAGGATCGGCTCCCTGCCAAAAGCTAAAATGCCCGTCAAGATCCACACCAATCGCTAGGCATGGAGAGTTAAGCACGCCTCTCCCTCTTGATGCCTCCCGCTAGCTACGGAGCTGTCGAGATGCACAGCTTTTGAGGCAGAGCGAGAGGGCTTGCTACCTCTGCATGTTGATGCCATGCAAGGCCTACGGAAATCAATGCTCCATAAGGGCCCGCAATCCCCAAAATGGTCAGTGTCCATAGGCCTCGGTGCCTCCCAAGAGCAACACGGCCCACACACCGAAAGCTCGGCTTGCCTCTGGAGATCGGCAGCTCCCGCTGCCTATCGATAGGCATCGATATCCATCGGCAGCAATATTATGGATGCCGATGGATATCGATGGCTATCGATAGGTGTGGAATTGGACAGGCTTCGATGCCCCTCGAGACCGAGAGGTATCGGTGGCGAGACTCCTTGGATGCCTCCCAAGAATAGGATCGGCTCCCTGCCAAAAGCTAAAATGCCCGTCGAGATCCACACCAATCGCTAGGCATGGAGAGTTAAGCACGCCTCTCCCTCTTGATGCCTCCCCCTGGCTACGGAGCTGTCGAGATGCACAGCTTTTGAGGCAGAGCGAGAGGGCTCGCTACCTCTGCATGTTGATGCCATGCAAGGCCTACGGAAATCAATGCTCCATAAGGGCCCTCAATCCCCAAAATGGTCAGTGTCCATAGGCCTCGGTGCCTCCCAAGAGCAACACGGCCCACACACCGGAAGCTCGGCTTGCCTCTGGAGATCGGCAGCTCCCGCTGCCTATCGATAGGCATCGATATCCATCGGCAGCAATATTATGGATGCCGATGGATATCGATGGCTATCGATAGGTGTGGAATTGGACAGGCTTCGATGCCCCTCGAGACCGAGAGGTAGCGATGGCGAGACTCCTTGGATGCCTGCCAAGAATAGGATCGGCTCCCTGCCAAAAGCTAAAATGCCCGTCGAGATCCACACCGATCGCTAGGCATGGAGAGTTAAGCACGCCTCTCCCTCTTGATGCCTCCCGCTAGCTATGGAGCTGTCGAGATGCACAGCTTTTTGAGGCAGAGCGAGAGGGCTCGCTACCTCTGCATGTTCATGCCATGCAAGGCCTACGGAAATCAATGCTCCATAAGGGCCGGCGATCCCAAAAATGGTCAGTGTCCATAGACCTCGGTGCCTCCCAAGAGCAACACAGCCCACACACCGAAAGCTCGGCTTGCCTCTGGAGATCGGCAGCTCCCGCTGCCTATCGATAGGCATCGATATCCATCGGCAGCAATATTCTGGATGCCGATGGATATCGATGCCTATCGATAGGTGTGGAATTGGACAGGTTTCAATGCCCCTCGAGACCGAGAGGTAGCGATGGCGAGACTCCTTGCATGCCTCCCAAGAATAGCATCGGCTCCCTGCCAAAAGCTAAAATGCCCATCGAGATCCACACCGATCGCTAGGCATGGAGAGTTAAGCACGCCTCTCCCTCTTGATGCCTCCCCCTGGCTACGGAGCTGTCGAGATGCACAGCTTTTGAGGCAGAGCGAGAGGGCTTGCTACCTCTGCATGTTGATGCCATGCAAGGCCTACGGAAATCAATGCTCCATAAGGGCCCTCAATCCCCAAAATGGTCAGTGTCCATAGGCCTCGGTGCCTCCCAAGAGCAACACGGCCCACACACCGAAAGCTCGGCTTGCCTCTGGAGATCGGCAGCTCCCGCTGCCTATCGATAGGCATCGATATCCATCGGCAGCAATATTATGGATGCCGATGGATATCGATGGCTATCGATAGGTGTGGAATTGGACAGGCTTCGATGCCCCTCGAGACCGAGAGGTAGCGATGGTGAGACTCCTTGCATGCCTCCCAAGAAGAGGATCGGCTCCCTGCCAAAAGCTAAAATGCCCGTCGAGATCCACACCGATCGCTAGGCATGGAGAGTTAAGCACGCCTTTCCCTCTTGATGCCTCCCCCTGGCTACAGAGCTGTCGAGATGCACAGCTTTTGAGGCAGAGCGAGAGGGCTTGCTACCTCTGCATGTTGATGCCATGCAAGGCCTACGGAAATCAATGCTCCATAAGGGCCCTCAATCCCCAAAATGGTCAGTGTCCATAGGCCTCGGTGCCTCCCAAGAGCAACACGGCCCACACACCGAAAGCTCGGCTTGCCTCTGGAGATCGGCAGCTCCCGCTGCCTATCGATAGGCATCGATATCCATCGGCAGCAATATTATGGATGCCGATGGATATCGATGGCTATCGATAGGTGTGGAATTGGACAGGCTTCGATGCCCCTCGAGACCGAGAGGTAGCGATGGCGAGACTCCTTGCATGCCTCCCAAGAAGAGGATCGGCTCCCTGCCAAAAGCTAAAATGCCCGTCGAGATCCACACCGATCGCTAGGCATGGAGAGTTAAGCACGCCTCTCCCTCTTGATGCCTCCCCCTGGCTACGGAGCTGTCGAGATGCACAGCTTTTGAGGCAGAGCGAGAGGGCTCGCTACCTCTGCATGTTGATGCCATGCAAGGCCTATGGAAATCAATGCTCCATAAGGGCCGGCGATCCCCAAAATGGTCAGTTTCCACAGGCCTCGGTGCCTCCCAAGAGCAACACGGCCCACACACCGAAAGCTCGGCTTGCCTCTGGAGATCGGCAGCTCCCGCTGCCTATCGATAGGCATCGATATCCATCGGCAGCAATATTATGGATGCCGATGGATATCGATGGCTATCGAAAGGTGTGGAATTGGACAGGCTTCGATGCCCCTCGAGACCGAGAGGTAGCGATGGCGAGACTCCTTGGATGCCTCCCAAGAAGAGGATCGGCTCCCTGCCAAAAGCTAAAATGCCCGTCAAGATCCACACCGATCGCTAGGCATGGAGAGTTAAGCACGCCTCTCCCTCTTGATGCCTCCCGCTAGCTATGGAGCTGTCGAGATGCACAGCTTTTTTGAGGCAGAGCGAGAGGGCTTGCTACCTCTGCATGTTGATGCCATGCAAGGCCTACGGAAATCAATGCTCCATAAGGGCCCTCAATCCCCAAAATGGTCAGTGTCCATAGGCCTCGGTGCCTCCCAAGAGCAACACGGCCCACACACCGAAAGCTCGGCTTGCCTCTGGAGATCGGCAGCTCCCGCTGCCTATCGATAGGCATCGATATCCATCGGCAGCAATATTCTGGATGCCGATGGATATCGATGCCTATCGATAGGTGTGGAATTGGACAGGCTTCGATGCCCCTCGAGACCGAGAGGTATCGGTGGCGAGACTCCTTGGATGCCTCCCAAGAATAGGATCGGCTCCCTGCCAAAAGCTAAAATGCCCGTCGAGATCCACACCAATCGCTAGGCATGGAGAGTTAAGCACGCCTCTCCCTCTTGATGCCTCCCCCTGGCTACGGAGCTGTCGAGATGCACAGCTTTTGAGGCAGAGCGAGAGGGCTTGCTACCTCTGCATGTTCATGCCATGCAAGGCCTACGGAAATCAATGCTAGGCAAGGGTCCGCTGGCTCAAAAATGGTCAGTGTCCATAGGCCTCGGTGCCTCCCAAGAGCAACACGGCCCACACACCGAAAGCTCGGCTTGCCTCTGGAGATCGGCAGCTCCCGCTGCCTATCGATAGGCATCGATATCCATCGGCAGCAATATTATGGATGCCGATGGATATCGATGGCTATCGAAAGGTGTGGAATTGGACAGGCTTCAATGCCCCTCGAGACCGAGAGGTAGCGATGGCGAGACTCCTTGGATGCCTCCCAAGAAGAGGATCGGCTCCCTGCCAAAAGCTAAAATGCCCGTCAAGATCCACACCGATCGCTAGGCATGGAGAGTTAAGCACGCCTCTCCCTCTTGATGCCTCCCGCTAGCTATGGAGCTGTCGAGATGCACAGCTTTTTTGAGGCAGAGCGAGAGGGCTTGCTACCTCTGCATGTTGATGCCATGCAAGGCCTACGGAAATCAATGCTCCATAAGGGCCCTCAATCCCCAAAATGGTCAGTGTCCATAGGCCTCGGTGCCTCCCAAGAGCAACACGGCCCACACACCGAAAGCTCGGCTTGCCTCTGGAGATCGGCAGCTCCCGCTGCCTATCGATAGGCATCGATATCCATCGGCAGCAATATTCTGGATGCCGATGGATATCGATGCCTATCGATAGGTGTGGAATTGGACAGGCTTCGATGCCCCTCGAGACCGAGAGGTATCGGTGGCGAGACTCCTTGGATGCCTCCCAAGAATAGGATCGGCTCCCTGCCAAAAGCTAAAATGCCCGTCGAGATCCACACCAATCGCTAGGCATGGAGAGTTAAGCACGCCTCTCCCTCTTGATGCCTCCCCCTGGCTACGGAGCTGTCGAGATGCACAGCTTTTGAGGCAGAGCGAGAGGGCTTGCTACCTCTGCATGTTGATGCCATGCAAGGCCTACGGAAATCAATGCTAGGCAAGGGTCCGCTGGCTCAAAAATGGTCAGTGTCCATAGGCCTCGGTGCCTCCCAAGAGCAACACGGCCCACACACCGAAAGCTCGGCTTGCCTCTGGAGATCGGCAGCTCCCGCTGCCTATCGATAGGCATCGATATCCATCGGCAGCAATATTATGGATGCCGATGGATATCGATGCCTATCGATAGGTGTGGAATTGGACAGGCTTCGATGCCCCTCGAGACCGAGAGGTAGCGATGGCGAGACTCCTTGGATGCCTGCCAAGAATAGGATCGGCTCCCTGCCAAAAGCTAAAATGCCCGTCAAGATCCACACCGATCGCTAGGCATGGAGAGTTAAGCACGCCTCTCCCTCTTGATGCCTCCCGCTAGCTATGGAGCTGTCGAGATGCACAGCTTTTTGAGGCAGAGCGAGAGGGCTCGCTACCTCTGCATGTTCATGCCATGCAAGGCCTACGGAAATCAATGCTCCATAAGGGCCGGCGATCCCAAAAATGGTCAGTGTCCATAGACCTCGGTGCCTCCCAAGAGCAACACAGCCCACACACCGAAAGCTCGGCTTGCCTCTGGAGATCGGCAGCTCCCGCTGCCTATCGATAGGCATCGATATCCATCGGCAGCAATATTCTGGATGCCGATGGATATCGATGCCTATCGATAGGTGTGGAATTGGACAGGTTTCAATGCCCCTCGAGACCGAGAGGTAGCGATGGCGAGACTCCTTGCATGCCTCCCAAGAATAGCATCGGCTCCCTGCCAAAAGCTAAAATGCCCGTCGAGATCCACACCGATCGCTAGGCATGGAGAGTTAAGCACGCCTCTCCCTCTTGATGCCTCCCCCTGGCTACGGAGCTGTCGAGATGCACAGCTTTTGAGGCAGAGCGAGAGGGCTCGCTACCTCTGCATGTTGATGCCATGCAAGGCCTACGGAAATCAATGCTCCATAAGGGCCCTCAATCCCCAAAATGGTCAGTGTCCATAGGCCTCGGTGCCTCCCAAGAGCAACACGGCCCACACACCGAAAGCTCGGCTTGCCTCTGGAGATCGGCAGCTCCCGCTGCCTATCGATAGGCATCGATATCCATCGGCAGCAATATTATGGATGCCGATGGATATCGATGGCTATCGATAGGTGTGGAATTGGACAGGCTTCGATGCCCCTCGAGACCGAGAGGTAGCGATGGCGAGACTCCTTGCATGCCTCCCAAGAAGAGGATCGGCTCCCTGCCAAAAGCTAAAATGCCCGTCGAGATCCACACCGATCGCTAGGCATGGAGAGTTAAGCACGCCTCTCCCTCTTGATGCCTCCCCCTGGCTACGGAGCTGTCGAGATGCACAGCTTTTGAGGCAGAGCGAGAGGGCTCGCTACCTCTGCATGTTGATGCCATGCAAGGCCTACGGAAATCAATGCTCCATAAGGGCCGGCGATCCCCAAAATGGTCAGTTTCCACAGGCCTCGGTGCCTCCCAAGAGCAACACGGCCCACACACCGAAAGCTCGGCTTGCCTCTGGAGATGGGCAGCTCCCGCTGCCTATCGATAGGCATCGATATCCATCGGCAGCAATATTATGGATGCCGATGGATATCGATGGCTATCGAAAGGTGTGGAATTGGACAGGCTTCGATGCCCCTCGAGACCGAGAGGTAGCGATGGCGAGACTCCTTGGATGCCTCCCAAGAAGAGGATCGGCTCCCTGCCAAAAGCTAAAATGCCCGTCGAGATCCACACCGATCGCTAGGCATGGAGAGTTAAGCACGCCTCTCCCTCTTGATGCCTCCCGCTAGCTATGGAGCTGTCGAGATGCACAGCTTTTTTGAGGCAGAGCGAGAGGGCTCGCTACCTCTGCATGTTGATGCCATGCAAGGCCTACGGAAATCAATGCTCCATAAGGGCCGGCGATCCCAAAAATGGTCAGTGTCCATAGACCTCGGTGCCTCCCAAGAGCAACACAGCCCACACACCGAAAGCTCGGCTTGCCTCTGGAGATCGGCAGCTCCCGCTGCCTATCGATAGGCATCGATATCCATCGGCAGCAATATTCTGGATGCCGATGGATATCGATGCCTATCGATAGGTGTGGAATTGGACAGGTTTCAATGCCCCTCGAGACCGAGAGGTAGCGATGGCGAGACTCCTTGCATGCCTCCCAAGAATAGCATCGGCTCCCTGCCAAAAGCTAAAATGCCCGTCGAGATCCACACCGATCGCTAGGCATGGAGAGTTAAGCACGCCTCTCCCTCTTGATGCCTCCCCCTGGCTACGGAGCTGTCGAGATGCACAGCTTTTGAGGCAGAGCGAGAGGGCTCGCTACCTCTGCATGTTGATGCCATGCAAGGCCTACGGAAATCAATGCTCCATAAGGGCCCTCAATCCCCAAAATGGTCAGTGTCCATAGGCCTCGGTGCCTCCCAAGAGCAACACGGCCCACACACCGAAAGCTCGGCTTGCCTCTGGAGATCGGCAGCTCCCGCTGCCTATCGATAGGCATCGATATCCATCGGCAGCAATATTATGGATGCCGATGGATATCGATGGCTATCGATAGGTGTGGAATTGGACAGGCTTCGATGCCCCTCGAGACCGAGAGGTAGCGATGGCGAGACTCCTTGCATGCCTCCCAAGAAGAGGATCGGCTCCCTGCCAAAAGCTAAAATGCCCGTCGAGATCCACACCGATCGCTAGGCATGGAGAGTTAAGCACGCCTCTCCCTCTTGATGCCTCCCCCTGGCTACGGAGCTGTCGAGATGCACAGCTTTTGAGGCAGAGCGAGAGGGCTCGCTACCTCTGCATGTTGATGCCATGCAAGGCCTACGGAAATCAATGCTCCATAAGGGCCGGCGATCCCCAAAATGGTCAGTTTCCACAGGCCTCGGTGCCTCCCAAGAGCAACACGGCCCACACACCGAAAGCTCGGCTTGCCTCTGGAGATGGGCAGCTCCCGCTGCCTATCGATAGGCATCGATATCCATCGGCAGCAATATTATGGATGCCGATGGATATCGATGGCTATCGAAAGGTGTGGAATTGGACAGGCTTCGATGCCCCTCGAGACCGAGAGGTAGCGATGGCGAGACTCCTTGGATGCCTCCCAAGAAGAGGATCGGCTCCCTGCCAAAAGCTAAAATGCCCGTCGAGATCCACACCGATCGCTAGGCATGGAGAGTTAAGCACGCCTCTCCCTCTTGATGCCTCCCGCTAGCTATGGAGCTGTCGAGATGCACAGCTTTTTTGAGGCAGAGCGAGAGGGCTCGCTACCTCTGCATGTTGATGCCATGCAAGGCCTACGGAAATCAATGCTCCATAAGGGCCCTCAATCCCCAAAATGGTCAGTGTCCATAGGCCTCGGTGCCTCCCAAGAGCAACACGGCCCACACACCGAAAGCTCGGCTTGCCTCTGGAGATCGGCAGCTCCCGCTGCCTATCGATAGGCATCGATATCCATCGGCAGCAATATTCTGGATGCCGATGGATATCGATGCCTATCGATAGGTGTGGAATTGGACAGGCTTCGATGCCCCTCAAGACCGAGAGGTAGCGATGGCGAGACTCCTTGGATGCCTCCCAAGAATAGGATCGGCTCCCTGCCAAAAGCTAAAATGCCCGTCGAGATCCACACCAATCGCTAGGCATGGAGAGTTAAGCACGCCTCTCCCTCTTGATGCCTCCCGCTAGCTACGGAGCTGTCGAGATGCACAGCTTTTGAGGCAGAGCGAGAGGGCTTGCTACCTCTGCATGTTGATGCCATGCAAGGCCTACGGAAATCAATGCTAGGCAAGGGTCCGCTGGCTCAAAAATGGTCAGTGTCCATAGGCCTCGGTGCCTCCCAAGAGCAACACGGCCCACACACCGAAAGCTCGGCTTGCCTCTGGAGATCGGCAGCTCCCGCTGCCTATCGATAGGCATCGATATCCATCGGCAGCAATATTATGGATGCCGATGGATATCGATGGCTATCGATAGGTGTGGAATTGGACAGGCTTCGATGCCCCTCGAGACCGAGAGGTAGCGATGGCGAGACTCCTTGCATGCCTCCCAAGAAGAGGATCGGCTCCCTGCCAAAAGCTAAAATGCCCGTCGAGATCCACACCGATCGCTAGGCATGGAGAGTTAAGCACGCCTCTCCCTCTTGATGCCTCCCCCTGGCTACGGAGCTGTCGAGATGCACAGCTTTTGAGGCAGAGCGAGAGGGCTCGCTACCTCTGCATGTTGATGCCATGCAAGGCCTACGGAAATCAATGCTCCATAAGGGCCGGCGATCCCCAAAATGGTCAGTTTCCACAGGCCTCGGTGCCTCCCAAGAGCAACACGGCCCACACACCGAAAGCTCGGCTTGCCTCTGGAGATGGGCAGCTCCCGCTGCCTATCGATAGGCATCGATATCCATCGGCAGCAATATTATGGATGCCGATGGATATCGATGGCTATCGAAAGGTGTGGAATTGGACAGGCTTCGATGCCCCTCGAGACCGAGAGGTAGCGATGGCGAGACTCCTTGGATGCCTCCCAAGAAGAGGATCGGCTCCCTGCCAAAAGCTAAAATGCCCGTCGAGATCCACACCGATCGCTAGGCATGGAGAGTTAAGCACGCCTCTCCCTCTTGATGCCTCCCGCTAGCTATGGAGCTGTCGAGATGCACAGCTTTTTTGAGGCAGAGCGAGAGGGCTCGCTACCTCTGCATGTTGATGCCATGCAAGGCCTACGGAAATCAATGCTCCATAAGGGCCCTCAATCCCCAAAATGGTCAGTGTCCATAGGCCTCGGTGCCTCCCAAGAGCAACACGGCCCACACACCGAAAGCTCGGCTTGCCTCTGGAGATCGGCAGCTCCCGCTGCCTATCGATAGGCATCGATATCCATCGGCAGCAATATTCTGCATGCCGATGGATATCGATGCCTATCGATAGGTGTGGAATTGGACAGGCTTCGATGCCCCTCAAGACCGAGAGGTAGCGATGGCGAGACTCCTTGGATGCCTCCCAAGAATAGGATCGGCTCCCTGCCAAAAGCTAAAATGCCCGTCGAGATCCACACCAATCGCTAGGCATGGAGAGTTAAGCACGCCTCTCCCTCTTGATGCCTCCCGCTAGCTACGGAGCTGTCGAGATGCACAGCTTTTGAGGCAGAGCGAGAGGGCTTGCTACCTCTGCATGTTGATGCCATGCAAGGCCTACGGAAATCAATGCTAGGCAAGGGTCCGCTGGCTCAAAAATGGTCAGTGTCCATAGGCCTCGGTGCCTCCCAAGAGCAACACGGCCCACACACCGAAAGCTCGGCTTGCCTCTGGAGATCGGCAGCTCCCGCTGCCTATCGATAGGCATCGATATCCATCGGCAGCAATATTATGGATGCCGATGGATATCGATGGCTATCGATAGGTGTGGAATTGGACAGGCTTCGATGCCCCTCGAGACCGAGAGGTAGCGATGGCGAGACTCCTTGCATGCCTCCCAAGAATAGGATCGGCTCCCTGCCAAAAGCTAAAATGCCCGTCAAGATCCACACCAATCGCTAGGCATGGAGAGTTAAGCACGCCTCTCCCTCTTGATACCTCCCCCTGGCTACGGAGCTGTCGAGATGCACAGCTTTTGAGGCAGAGCGAGAGGGCTCGCTACCTCTGCATGTTGATGCCATGCAAGGCCTACGGAAATCAATGCTCCATAAGGGCCCTCAATCCCCAAAATGGTCAGTGTCCATAGGCCTCGGTGCCTCCCAAGAGCAACACGGCCCACACACCGAAAGCTCGGCTTGCCTCTGGAGATCGGCAGCTCCCGCTGCCTATCGATAGGCATCGATATCCATCGGCAGCAATATTATGGATGCCGATGGATATCGATGGCTATCGATAGGTGTGGAATTGGACAGGCTTCGATGCCCCTCGAGACCGAGAGGTAGCGATGGCGAGACTCCTTGGATGCCTCCCAAGAATAGCATCGGCTCCCTGCCAAAAGCTAAAATGCCCGTCAAGATCCACACCGATCGCTAGGCATGGAGAGTTAAGCACGCCTCTCCCTCTTGATGCCTCCCGCTAGCTATGGAGCTGTCGAGATGCACAGCTTTTTGAGGCAGAGCGAGAGGGCTCGCTACCTCTGCATGTTCATGCCATGCAAGGCCTACGGAAATCAATGCTCCATAAGGGCCGGCGATCCCGAAAATGGTCAGTGTCCATAGGCCTCGGTGCCTCCCAAGAGCAACACGGCCCACACACCGAAAGCTCGGCTTGCCTCTGGAGATCGGCAGCTCCCGCTGCCTATCGATAGGCATCGATATCCATCGGCAGCAATATTCTGGATGCCGATGGATATCGATGCCTATCGATAGGTGTGGAATTGGACAGGTTTCAATGCCCCTCGAGACCGAGAGGTAGCGATGGCGAGACTCCTTGCATGCCTCCCAAGAATAGCATCGGCTCCCTGCCAAAAGCTAAAATGCCCGTCGAGATCCACACCGATCGCTAGGCATGGAGAGTTAAGCACGCCTCTCCCTCTTGATGCCTCCCCCTGGCTACGGAGCTGTCGAGATGCACAGCTTTTGAGGCAGAGCGAGAGGGCTTGCTACCTCTGCATGTTGATGCCATGCAAGGCCTACGGAAATCAATGCTCCATAAGGGCCCGCAATCCCCAAAATGGTCAGTGTCCATAGGCCTCGGTGCCTCCCAAGAGCAACACGGCCCACACACCGAAAGCTCGGCTTGCCTCTGGAGATCGGCAGCTCCCGCTGCCTATCGATAGGCATCGATATCCATCGGCAGCAATATTATGGATGCCGATGGATATCGATGGCTATCGATAGGTGTGGAATTGGACAGGCTTCGATGCCCCTCGAGACCGAGAGGTAGCGATGGCGAGACTCCTTGGATGCCTCCCAAGAATAGGATCGGCTCCCTGCCAAAAGCTAAAATGCCCGTCGAGATCCACACCGATCGCTAGGCATGGAGAGTTAAGCACGCCTCTCCCTCTTGATGCCTCCCCCTGGCTACAGAGCTGTCGAGATGCACAGCTTTTGAGGCAGAGCGAGAGGGCTTGCTACCTCTGCATGTTGATGCCATGCAAGGCCTACGGAAATCAATGCTCCATAAGGGCCCTCAATCCCCAAAATGGTCAGTGTCCATAGGCCTCGGTGCCTCCCAAGAGCAACACGGCCCACACACCGAAAGCTCGGCTTGCCTCTGGAGATCGGCAGCTCCCGCTGCCTATCGATAGGCATCGATATCCATCGGCAGCAATATTATGGATGCCGATGGATATCGATGCCTATCGATAGGTGTGGAATTGGACAGGTTTCGATGCCCCTCGAGACCGAGAGGTAGCGATGGCGAGACTCCTTGCATGCCTCCCAAGAATAGCATCGGCTCCCTGCCAAAAGCTAAAATGCCCGTCGAGATCCACACCGATCGCTAGGCATGGAGAGTTAAGCACGCCTCTCCCTCTTGATGCCTCCCCCTGGCTACGGAGCTGTCGAGATGCACAGCTTTTGAGGCAGAGCGAGAGGGCTCGCTACCTCTGCATGTTGATGCCATGCAAGGCCTACGGAAATCAATGCTCCATAAGGGCCCGCAATCCCCAAAATGGTCAGTGTCCATAGGCCTCGGTGCCTCCCAAGAGCAACACGGCCCACACACCGAAAGCTCGGCTTGCCTCTGGAGATCGGCAGCTCCCGCTGCCTATCGATAGGCATCGATATCCATCGGCAGCAATATTATGGATGCCGATGGATATCGATGGCTATCGATAGGTGTGGAATTGGACAGGCTTCGATGCCCCTCGAGACCGAGAGGTAGCGATGGCGAGACTCCTTGGATGCCTCCCAAGAAGAGGATCGGCTCCCTGCCAAAAGCTAAAATGCCCGTCAAGATCCACACCAATCGCTAGGCATGGAGAGTTAAGCACGCCTCTCCCTCTTGATGCCTCCCCCTGGCTACGGAGCTGTCGAGATGCACAGCTTTTGAGGCAGAGCGAGAGGGCTCGCTACCTCTGCATGTTGATGCCATGCAAGGCCTACGGAAATCAATGCTCCATAAGGGCCCTCAATCCCCAAAATGGTCAGTGTCCATAGGCCTCGGTGCCTCCCAAGAGCAACACGGCCCACACACCGAAAGCTCGGCTTGCCTCTGGAGATCGGCAGCTCCCGCTGCCTATCGATAGGCATCGATATCCATCGGCAGCAATATTATGGATGCCGATGGATATCGATGCCTATCGATAGGTGTGGAATTGGACAGGCTTCGATGCCCCTCGAGACCGAGAGGTAGCGATGGCGAGACTCCTTGGATGCCTGCCAAGAATAGGATCGGCTCCCTGCCAAAAGCTAAAATGCCCGTCAAGATCCACACCGATCGCTAGGCATGGAGAGTTAAGCACGCCTCTCCCTCTTGATGCCTCCCGCTAGCTATGGAGCTGTCGAGATGCACAGCTTTTTGAGGCAGAGCGAGAGGGCTCGCTACCTCTGCATGTTCATGCCATGCAAGGCCTACGGAAATCAATGCTCCATAAGGGCCGGCGATCCCAAAAATGGTCAGTGTCCATAGACCTCGGTGCCTCCCAAGAGCAACACAGCCCACACACCGAAAGCTCGGCTTGCCTCTGGAGATCGGCAGCTCCCGCTGCCTATCGATAGGCATCGATATCCATCGGCAGCAATATTCTGGATGCCGATGGATATCGATGCCTATCGATAGGTGTGGAATTGGACAGGTTTCAATGCCCCTCGAGACCGAGAGGTAGCGATGGCGAGACTCCTTGCATGCCTCCCAAGAATAGCATCGGCTCCCTGCCAAAAGCTAAAATGCCCGTCGAGATCCACACCGATCGCTAGGCATGGAGAGTTAAGCACGCCTCTCCCTCTTGATGCCTCCCCCTGGCTACGGAGCTGTCGAGATGCACAGCTTTTGAGGCAGAGCGAGAGGGCTCGCTACCTCTGCATGTTGATGCCATGCAAGGCCTACGGAAATCAATGCTCCATAAGGGCCCTCAATCCCCAAAATGGTCAGTGTCCATAGGCCTCGGTGCCTCCCAAGAGCAACACGGCCCACACACCGAAAGCTCGGCTTGCCTCTGGAGATCGGCAGCTCCCGCTGCCTATCGATAGGCATCGATATCCATCGGCAGCAATATTATGGATGCCGATGGATATCGATGGCTATCGATAGGTGTGGAATTGGACAGGCTTCGATGCCCCTCGAGACCGAGAGGTAGCGATGGCGAGACTCCTTGCATGCCTCCCAAGAAGAGGATCGGCTCCCTGCCGAAAGCTAAAATGCCCGTCGAGATCCACACCGATCGCTAGGCATGGAGAGTTAAGCACGCCTCTCCCTCTTGATGCCTCCCCCTGGCTACGGAGCTGTCGAGATGCACAGCTTTTGAGGCAGAGCGAGAGGGCTCGCTACCTCTGCATGTTGATGCCATGCAAGGCCTACGGAAATCAATGCTCCATAAGGGCCGGCGATCCCCAAAATGGTCAGTTTCCACAGGCCTCGGTGCCTCCCAAGAGCAACACGGCCCACACACCGAAAGCTCGGCTTGCCTCTGGAGATGGGCAGCTCCCGCTGCCTATCGATAGGCATCGATATCCATCGGCAGCAATATTATGGATGCCGATGGATATCGATGGCTATCGAAAGGTGTGGAATTGGACAGGCTTCGATGCCCCTCGAGACCGAGAGGTAGCGATGGCGAGACTCCTTGGATGCCTCCCAAGAAGAGGATCGGCTCCCTGCCAAAAGCTAAAATGCCCGTCGAGATCCACACCGATCGCTAGGCATGGAGAGTTAAGCACGCCTCTCCCTCTTGATGCCTCCCGCTAGCTATGGAGCTGTCGAGATGCACAGCTTTTTTGAGGCAGAGCGAGAGGGCTCGCTACCTCTGCATGTTGATGCCATGCAAGGCCTACGGAAATCAATGCTCCATAAGGGCCCTCAATCCCCAAAATGGTCAGTGTCCATAGGCCTCGGTGCCTCCCAAGAGCAACACGGCCCACACACCGAAAGCTCGGCTTGCCTCTGGAGATGGGCAGCTCCCGCTGCCTATCGATAGGCATCGATATCCATCGGCAGCAATATTCTGCATGCCGATGGATATCGATGCCTATCGATAGGTGTGGAATTGGACAGGCTTCGATGCCCCTCAAGACCGAGAGGTAGCGATGGCGAGACTCCTTGGATGCCTCCCAAGAATAGGATCGGCTCCCTGCCAAAAGCTAAAATGCCCGTCGAGATCCACACCAATCGCTAGGCATGGAGAGTTAAGCACGCCTCTCCCTCTTGATGCCTCCCGCTAGCTACGGAGCTGTCGAGATGCACAGCTTTTGAGGCAGAGCGAGAGGGCTTGCTACCTCTGCATGTTGATGCCATGCAAGGCCTACGGAAATCAATGCTAGGCAAGGGTCCGCTGGCTCAAAAATGGTCAGTGTCCATAGGCCTCGGTGCCTCCCAAGAGCAACACGGCCCACACACCGAAAGCTCGGCTTGCCTCTGGAGATCGGCAGCTCCCGCTGCCTATCGATAGGCATCGATATCCATCGGCAGCAATATTATGGATGCCGATGGATATCGATGGCTATCGATAGGTGTGGAATTGGACAGGCTTCGATGCCCCTCGAGACCGAGAGGTATCGGTGGCGAGACTCCTTGCATGCCTCCCAAGAATAGGATCGGCTCCCTGCCAAAAGCTAAAATGCCCGTCAAGATCCACACCAATCGCTAGGCATGGAGAGTTAAGCACGCCTCTCCCTCTTGATACCTCCCCCTGGCTACGGAGCTGTCGAGATGCACAGCTTTTGAGGCAGAGCGAGAGGGCTCGCTACCTCTGCATGTTGATGCCATGCAAGGCCTACGGAAATCAATGCTCCATAAGGGCCCTCAATCCCCAAAATGGTCAGTGTCCATAGGCCTCGGTGCCTCCCAAGAGCAACACGGCCCACACACCGAAAGCTCGGCTTGCCTCTGGAGATCGGCAGCTCCCGCTGCCTATCGATAGGCATCGATATCCATCGGCAGCAATATTATGGATGCCGATGGATATCGATGGCTATCGATAGGTGTGGAATTGGACAGGCTTCGATGCCCCTCGAGACCGAGAGGTAGCGATGGCGAGACTCCTTGGATGCCTGCCAAGAATAGGATCGGCTCCCTGCCAAAAGCTAAAATGCCCGTCAAGATCCACACCGATCGCTAGGCATGGAGAGTTAAGCACGCCTCTCCCTCTTGATGCCTCCCGCTAGCTATGGAGCTGTCGAGATGCACAGCTTTTTGAGGCAGAGCGAGAGGGCTCGCTACCTCTGCATGTTCATGCCATGCAAGGCCTACGGAAATCAATGCTCCATAAGGGCCGGCGATCCCGAAAATGGTCAGTGTCCATAGGCCTCGGTGCCTCCCAAGAGCAACACGGCCCACACACCGAAAGCTCGGCTTGCCTCTGGAGATCGGCAGCTCCCGCTGCCTATCGATAGGCATCGATATCCATCGGCAGCAATATTCTGGATGCCGATGGATATCGATGCCTATCGATAGGTGTGGAATTGGACAGGTTTCAATGCCCCTCGAGACCGAGAGGTAGCGATGGCGAGACTCCTTGCATGCCTCCCAAGAATAGCATCGGCTCCCTGCCAAAAGCTAAAATGCCCGTCGAGATCCACACCGATCGCTAGGCATGGAGAGTTAAGCACGCCTCTCCCTCTTGATGCCTCCCCCTGGCTACGGAGCTGTCGAGATGCACAGCTTTTGAGGCAGAGCGAGAGGGCTTGCTACCTCTGCATGTTGATGCCATGCAAGGCCTACGGAAATCAATGCTCCATAAGGGCCCGCAATCCCCAAAATGGTCAGTGTCCATAGGCCTCGGTGCCTCCCAAGAGCAACACGGCCCACACACCGAAAGCTCGGCTTGCCTCTGGAGATCGGCAGCTCCCGCTGCCTATCGATAGGCATCGATATCCATCGGCAGCAATATTATGGATGCCGATGGATATCGATGGCTATCGATAGGTGTGGAATTGGACAGGCTTCGATGCCCCTCGAGACCGAGAGGTAGCGATGGCGAGACTCCTTGGATGCCTCCCAAGAATAGGATCGGCTCCCTGCCAAAAGCTAAAATGCCCGTCGAGATCCACACCGATCGCTAGGCATGGAGAGTTAAGCACGCCTCTCCCTCTTGATGCCTCCCCCTGGCTACAGAGCTGTCGAGATGCACAGCTTTTGAGGCAGAGCGAGAGGGCTTGCTACCTCTGCATGTTGATGCCATGCAAGGCCTACGGAAATCAATGCTCCATAAGGGCCCTCAATCCCCAAAATGGTCAGTGTCCATAGGCCTCGGTGCCTCCCAAGAGCAACACGGCCCACACACCGAAAGCTCGGCTTGCCTCTGGAGATCGGCAGCTCCCGCTGCCTATCGATAGGCATCGATATCCATCGGCAGCAATATTCTGGATGCCGATGGATATCGATGCCTATCGATAGGTGTGGAATTGGACAGGTTTCAATGCCCCTCGAGACCGAGAGGTAGCGATGGCGAGACTCCTTGCATGCCTCCCAAGAATAGCATCGGCTCCCTGCCAAAAGCTAAAATGCCCGTCGAGATCCACACCGATCGCTAGGCATGGAGAGTTAAGCACGCCTCTCCCTCTTGATGCCTCCCCCTGGCTACGGAGCTGTCGAGATGCACAGCTTTTGAGGCAGAGCGAGAGGGCTTGCTACCTCTGCATGTTGATGCCATGCAAGGCCTACGGAAATCAATGCTCCATAAGGGCCCGCAATCCCCAAAATGGTCAGTGTCCATAGGCCTCGGTGCCTCCCAAGAGCAACACGGCCCACACACCGAAAGCTCGGCTTGCCTCTGGAGATCGGCAGCTCCCGCTGCCTATCGATAGGCATCGATATCCATCGGCAGCAATATTATGGATGCCGATGGATATCGATGGCTATCGATAGGTGTGGAATTGGACAGGCTTCGATGCCCCTCGAGACCGAGAGGTAGCGATGGCGAGACTCCTTGCATGCCTCCCAAGAAGAGGATCGGCTCCCTGCCAAAAGCTAAAATGCCCGTCGAGATCCACACCGATCGCTAGGCATGGAGAGTTAAGCACGCCTCTCCCTCTTGATGCCTCCCCCTGGCTACAGAGCTGTCGAGATGCACAGCTTTTGAGGCAGAGCGAGAGGGCTTGCTACCTCTGCATGTTGATGCCATGCAAGGCCTACGGAAATCAATGCTCCATAAGGGCCCTCAATCCCCAAAATGGTCAGTGTCCATAGGCCTCGGTGCCTCCCAAGAGCAACACGGCCCACACACCGAAAGCTCGGCTTGCCTCTGGAGATCGGCAGCTCCCGCTGCCTATCGATAGGCATCGATATCCATCGGCAGCAATATTCTGGATGCCGATGGATATCGATGCCTATCGATAGGTGTGGAATTGGACAGGTTTCAATGCCCCTCGAGACCGAGAGGTAGCGATGGCGAGACTCCTTGCATGCCTCCCAAGAATAGGATCGGCTCCCTGCCAAAAGCTGAAATGCCCGTCGAGATCCACACCGATCGCTAGGCATGGAGAGTTAAGCACGCCTCTCCCTCTTGATGCCTCCCCCTGGCTACGGAGCTGTCGAGATGCACAGCTTTTGAGGCAGAGCGAGAGGGCTCGCTACCTCTGCATGTTGATGCCATGCAAGGCCTACGGAAATCAATGCTCCATAAGGGCCCGCAATCCCCAAAATGGTCAGTGTCCATAGGCCTCGGTGCCTCCCAAGAGCAACACGGCCCACACACCGAAAGCTCGGCTTGCCTCTGGAGATCGGCAGCTCCCGCTGCCTATCGATAGGCATCGATATCCATCGGCAGCAATATTATGGATGCCGATGGATATCGATGGCTATCGATAGGTGTGGAATTGGACAGGCTTCGATGCCCCTCGAGACCGAGAGGTAGCGATGGTGAGACTCCTTGCATGCCTCCCAAGAATAGGATCGGCTCCCTGCCAAAAGCTAAAATGCCCGTCGAGATCCACACCGATCGCTAGGCATGGAGAGTTAAGCACGCCTCTCCCTCTTGATGCCTCCCCCTGGCTACAGAGCTGTCGAGATGCACAGCTTTTGAGGCAGAGCGAGAGGGCTCGCTACCTCTGCATGTTGATGCCATGCAAGGCCTACGGAAATCAATGCTCCATAAGGGCCCTCAATCCCCAAAATGGTCAGTGTCCATAGGCCTCGGTGCCTCCCAAGAGCAACACGGCCCACACACCGAAAGCTCGGCTTGCCTCTGGAGATCGGCAGCTCCCGCTGCCTATCGATAGGCATCGATATCCATCGGCAGCAATATTCTGGATGCCGATGGATATCGATGCCTATCGATAGGTGTGGAATTGGACAGGTTTCAATGCCCCTCGAGACCGAGAGGTAGCGATGGCGAGACTCCTTGCATGCCTCCCAAGAATAGGATCGGCTCCCTGCCAAAAGCTAAAATGCCCGTCGAGATCCACACCGATCGCTAGGCATGGAGAGTTAAGCACGCCTCTCCCTCTTGATGCCTCCCCCTGGCTACGGAGCTGTCGAGATGCACAGCTTTTGAGGCAGAGCGAGAGGGCTCGCTACCTCTGCATGTTGATGCCATGCAAGGCCTGCGGAAATCAATGCTCCATAAGGGCCCGCAATCCCCAAAATGGTCAGTGTCCATAGGCCTCGGTGCCTCCCAAGAGCAACACGGCCCACACACCGAAAGCTCGGCTTGCCTCTGGAGATCGGCAGCTCCCGCTGCCTATCGATAGGCATCGATATCCATCGGCAGCAATATTATGGATGCCGATGGATATCGATGCCTATCGATAGGTGTGGAATTGGACAGGCTTCGATGCCCCTCGAGACCGAGAGGTAGCGATGGTGAGACTCCTTGCATGCCTCCCAAGAATAGGATCGGCTCCCTGCCAAAAGCTAAAATGCCCGTCGAGATCCACACCGATCGCTAGGCATGGAGAGTTAAGCACGCCTCTCCCTCTTGATGCCTCCCCCTGGCTACAGAGCTGTCGAGATGCACAGCTTTTGAGGCAGAGCGAGAGGGCTTGCTACCTCTGCATGTTGATGCCATGCAAGGCCTACGGAAATCAATGCTCCATAAGGGCCCTCAATCCCCAAAATGGTCAGTGTCCATAGGCCTCGGTGCCTCCCAAGAGCAACACGGCCCACACACCGAAAGCTCGGCTTGCCTCTGGAGATCGGCAGCTCCCGCTGCCTATCGATAGGCATCGATATCCATCGGCAGCAATATTATGGATGCCGATGGATATCGATGCCTATCGATAGGTGTGGAATTGGACAGGCTTCGATGCCCCTCGAGACCGAGAGGTAGCGATGGCGAGACTCCTTGCATGCCTCCCAAGAATAGCATCGGCTCCCTGCCAAAAGCTAAAATGCCCGTCGAGATCCACACCGATCGCTAGGCATGGAGAGTTAAGCACGCCTCTCCCTCTTGATGCCTCCCCCTGGCTACGGAGCTGTCGAGATGCACAGCTTTTGAGGCAGAGCGAGAGGGCTCGCTACCTCTGCATGTTGATGCCATGCAAGGCCTACGGAAATCAATGCTCCATAAGGGCCGGCGATCCCCAAAATGGTCAGTTTCCACAGGCCTCGGTGCCTCCCAAGAGCAACACGGCCCACACACCGAAAGCTCGGCTTGCCTCTGGAGATCGGCAGCTCCCGCTGCCTATCGATAGGCATCGATATCCATCGGCAGCAATATTATGGATGCCGATGGATATCGATGGCTATCGATAGGTGTGGAATTGGACAGGCTTCGATGCCCCTCGAGACCGAGAGGTAGCGATGGCGAGACTCCTTGGATGCCTCCCAAGAAGAGGATCGGCTCCCTGCCAAAAGCTAAAATGCCCGTCAAGATCCACACCGATCGCTAGGCATGGAGAGTTAAGCACGCCTCTCCCTCTTGATGCCTCCCGCTAGCTATGGAGCTGTCGAGATGCACAGCTTTTTTGAGGCAGAGCGAGAGGGCTCGCTACCTCTGCATGTTGATGCCATGCAAGGCCTACGGAAATCAATGCTCCATAAGGGCCCGCAATCCCCAAAATGGTCAGTGTCCATAGGCCTCGGTGCCTCCCAAGAGCAACACGGCCCACACACCGAAAGCTCGGCTTGCCTCTGGAGATCGGCAGCTCCCGCTGCCTATCGATAGGCATCGATATCCATCGGCAGCAATATTATGGATGCCGATGGATATCGATGCCTATCGATAGGTGTGGAATTGGACAGGCTTCGATGCCCCTCGAGACCGAGAGGCATCGATGGCGAGACTCCTTGGATGCCTCCCAAGAATAGGATCGGCTCCCTGCCAAAAGCTAAAATGCCCGTCGAGATCCACACCGATCGCTAGGCATGGAGAGTTAAGCACGCCTCTCCCTCTTGATGCCTCCCGCTAGCTACGGAGCTGTCGAGATGCACAGCTTTTGAGGCAGAGCGAGAGGGCTTGCTACCTCTGCATGTTGATGCCATGCAAGGCCTACGGAAATCAATGCTAGGCAAGGGTCCGCTGGCTCAAAAATGGTCAGTGTCCATAGGCCTCGGTGCCTCCCAAGAGCAACACGGCCCACACACCGAAAGCTCGGCTTGCCTCTGGAGATCGGCAGCTCCCGCTGCCTATCGATAGGCATCGATATCCATCGGCAGCAATATTATGGATGCCGATGGATATCGATGGCTATCGATAGGTGTGGAATTGGACAGGCTTCGATGCCCCTCGAGACCGAGAGGTATCGGTGGCGAGACTCCTTGGATGCCTCCCAAGAATAGGATCGGCTCCCTGCCAAAAGCTAAAATGCCCGTCAAGATCCACACCAATCGCTAGGCATGGAGAGTTAAGCACGCCTCTCCCTCTTGATGCCTCCCCCTGGCTACGGAGCTGTCGAGATGCACAGCCTTTGAGGCAGAGCGAGAGGGCTTGCTACCTCTGCATGTTCATGCCATGCAAGGCCTACGGAAATCAATGCTCCATAAGGGCCCTCAATCCCCAAAATGGTCAGTGTCGATAGGCCTCGGTGCCTCCCAAGAGCAACACGGCCCACACACCGAAAGCTCGGCTTGCCTCTGGAGATCGGCAGCTCCCGCTGCCTATCGATAGGCATCGATATCCATCGGCAGCAATATTATGGATGCCGATGGATATCGATGGCTATCGATAGGTGTGGAATTGGACAGGCTTCGATGCCCCTCGAGACCGAGAGGTAGCGATGGCGAGACTCCTTGGATGCCTCCCAAGAAGAGGATCGGCTCCCTGCCAAAAGCTAAAATGCCCGTCAAGATCCACACCGATCGCTAGGCATGGAGAGTTAAGCACGCCTCTCCCTCTTGATGCCTCCCGCTAGCTATGGAGCTGTCGAGATGCACAGCTTTTTGAGGCAGAGCGAGAGGGCTCGCTACCTCTGCATGTTGATGCCATGCAAGGCCTACGGAAATCAATGCTCCATAAGGGCCGGCGATCCCAAAAATGGTCAGTGTCCATAGACCTCGGTGCCTCCCAAGAGCAACACAGCCCACACACCGAAAGCTCGGCTTGCCTCTGGAGATCGGCAGCTCCCGCTGCCTATCGATAGGCATCGATATCCATCGGCAGCAATATTCTGGATGCCGATGGATATCGATGCCTATCGATAGGTGTGGAATTGGACAGGTTTCAATGCCCCTCGAGACCGAGAGGTAGCGATGGCGAGACTCCTTGGATGCCTCCCAAGAATAGGATCGGCTCCCTGCCAAAAGCTAAAATGCCCGTCGAGATCCACACCGATCGCTAGGCATGGAGAGTTAAGCACGCCTCTCCCTCTTGATGCCTCCCCCTGGCTACGGAGCTGTCGAGATGCACAGCTTTTGAGGCAGAGCGAGAGGGCTTGCTACCTCTGCATGTTGATGCCATGCAAGGCCTACGGAAATCAATGCTCCATAAGGGCCCGCAATCCCCAAAATGGTCAGTGTCCATAGGCCTCGGTGCCTCCCAAGAGCAACACGGCCCACACACCGAAAGCTCGGCTTGCCTCTGGAGATCGGCAGCTCCCGCTGCCTATCGATAGGCATCGATATCCATCGGCAGCAATATTATGGATGCCGATGGATATCGATGGCTATCGATAGGTGTGGAATTGGACAGGCTTCGATGCCCCTCGAGACCGAGAGGTAGCGATGGTGAGACTCCTTGCATGCCTCCCAAGAATAGGATCGGCTCCCTGCCAAAAGCTAAAATGCCCGTCGAGATCCACACCGATCGCTAGGCATGGAGAGTTAAGCACGCCTCTCCCTCTTGATGCCTCCCCCTGGCTACAGAGCTGTCGAGATGCACAGCTTTTGAGGCAGAGCGAGAGGGCTTGCTACCTCTGCATGTTGATGCCATGCAAGGCCTACGGAAATCAATGCTCCATAAGGGCCCTCAATCCCCAAAATGGTCAGTGTCCATAGGCCTCGGTGCCTCCCAAGAGCAACACGGCCCACACACCGAAAGCTCGGCTTGCCTCTGGAGATCGGCAGCTCCCGCTGCCTATCGATAGGCATCGATATCCATCGGCAGCAATATTATGGATGCCGATGGATATCGATGGCTATCGAAAGGTGTGGAATTGGACAGGCTTCGATGCCCCTCGAGACCGAGAGGTAGCGATGGCGAGACTCCTTGGATGCCTCCCAAGAAGAGGATCGGCTCCCTGCCAAAAGCTAAAATGCCCGTCAAGATCCACACCAATCGCTAGGCATGGAGAGTTAAGCACGCCTCTCCCTCTTGATGCCTCCCGCTAGCTATGGAGCTGTCGAGATGCACAGCTTTTGAGGCAGAGCGAGAGGGCTTGCTACCTCTGCATGTTGATGCCATGCAAGGCCTACGGAAATCAATGCTAGGCAAGGGTCCGCTGGCTCAAAAATGGTCAGTGTCCATAGGCCTCGGTGCCTCCCAAGAGCAACACGGCCCACACACCGAAAGCTCGGCTTGCCTCTGGAGATGGGCAGCTCCCGCTGCCTATCGATAGGCATCGATATCCATCGGCAGCAATATTATGGATGCCGATGGATATCGATGGCTATCGACAGGTGTGGAATTGGACAGGCTTCGATGCCCCTCGAGACCGAGAGGTAGCGATGGCGAGACTCCTTGGATGCCTCCCAAGAATAGGATCGGCTCCCTGCCAAAAGCTAAAATGCCGGTCGAGATCCACACCGATCGCTAGGCATGGAGAGTTAAGCACGCCTCTCCCTCTTGATGCCTCCCGCTAGCTATGGAGCTGTCGAGATGCACAGCTTTTTGAGGCAGAGCGAGAGGGCTCGCTACCTCTGCATGTTCATGCCATGCAAGGCCTACGGAAATCAATGCTCCATAAGGGCCGGCGATCCCAAAAATGGTCAGTGTCCATAGACCTCGGTGCCTCCCAAGAGCAACACAGCCCACACACCGAAAGCTCGGCTTGCCTCTGGAGATCGGCAGCTCCCGCTGCCTATCGATAGGCATCGATATCCATCGGCAGCAATATTCTGGATGCCGATGGATATCGATGCCTATCGATAGGTGTGGAATTGGACAGGTTTCAATGCCCCTCGAGACCGAGAGGTAGCGATGGCGAGACTCCTTGCATGCCTCCCAAGAATAGGATCGGCTCCCTGCCAAAAGCTAAAATGCCCGTCGAGATCCACACCGATCGCTAGGCATGGAGAGTTAAGCACGCCTCTCCCTCTTGATGCCTCCCCCTGGCTACGGAGCTGTCGAGATGCACAGCTTTTGAGGCAGAGCGAGAGGGCTTGCTACCTCTGCATGTTGATGCCATGCAAGGCCTACGGAAATCAATGCTCCATAAGGGCCCTCAATCCCCAAAATGGTCAGTGTCCACAGGCCTCGGTGCCTCCCAAGAGCAACACGACCCACACACCGAAAGCTCGGCTTGCCTCTGGAGATCGGCAGCTCCCGCTGCCTATCGATAGGCATCGATATCCATCGGCAGCAATATTATGGATGCCGATGGATATCGATGGCTATCGATAGGTGTGGAATTGGACAGGCTTCGATGCCCCTCGAGACCGAGAGGTAGCGATGGTGAGACTCCTTGCATGCCTCCCAAGAATAGCATCGGCTCCCTGCCAAAAGCTAAAATGCCCGTCGAGATCCACACCGATCGCTAGGCATGGAGAGTTAAGCACGCCTCTCCCTCTTGATGCCTCCCCCTGGCTACGGAGCTGTCGAGATGCACAGCTTTTGAGGCAGAGCGAGAGGGCTCGCTACCTCTGCATGTTGATGCCATGCAAGGCCTACGGAAATCAATGCTCCATAAGGGCCGGCGATCCCCAAAATGGTCAGTTTCCACAGGCCTCGGTGCCTCCCAAGAGCAACACGGCCCACACACCGAAAGCTCGGCTTGCCTCTGGAGATCGGCAGCTCCCGCTGCCTATCGATAGGCATCGATATCCATCGGCAGCAATATTATGGATGCCGATGGATATCGATGCCTATCGATAGGTGTGGAATTGGACAGGCTTCGATGCCCCTCAAGACCGAGAGGTAGCGATGGCGAGACTCCTTGGATGCCTCCCAAGAATAGCATCGGCTCCCTGCCAAAAGCTAAAATGCCCGTCAAGATCCACACCGATCGCTAGGCATGGAGAGTTAAGCACGCCTCTCCCTCTTGATGCCTCCCGCTAGCTATGGAGCTGTCGAGATGCACAGCTTTTTGAGGCAGAGCGAGAGGGCTCGCTACCTCTGCATGTTGATGCCATGCAAGGCCTACGGAAATCAATGCTCCATAAGGGCCCTCAATCCCCAAAATGGTCAGTGTCCATAGACCTCGGTGCCTCCCAAGAGCAACACGGCCCACACACCGAAAGCTCGGCTTGCCTCTGGAGATCGGCAGCTCCCGCTGCCTATCGATAGGCATCGATATCCATCGGCAGCAATATTCTGGATGCCGATGGATATCGATGCCTATCGATAGGTGTGGAATTGGACAGGTTTCAATGCCCCTCGAGACCGAGAGGTATCGATGGCGAGACTCCTTGGATGCCTCCCAAGAATAGGATCGGCTCCCTGCCAAAAGCTAAAATGCCCGTCGAGATCCACACCGATCGCTAGGCATGGAGAGTTAAGCACGCCTCTCCCTCTTGATGCCTCCCCCTGGCTACGGAGCTGTCGAGATGCACAGCTTTTGAGGCAGAGCGAGAGGGCTCGCTACCTCTGCATGTTGATGCCATGCAAGGCCTACGGAAATCAATGCTCCATAAGGGCCCTCAATCCCCAAAATGGTCAGTGTCCATAGGCCTCGGTGCCTCCCAAGAGCAACACGGCCCACACACCGAAAGCTCGGCTTGCCTCTGGAGATCGGCAGCTCCCGCTGCCTATCGATAGGCATCGATATCCATCGGCAGCAATATTATGGATGCCGATGGATATCGATGGCTATCGATAGGTGTGGAATTGGACAGGCTTCGATGCCCCTCGAGACCGAGAGGTAGCGATGGCGAGACTCCTTGCATGCCTCCCAAGAAGAGGATCGGCTCCCTGCCAAAAGCTAAAATGCCCGTCGAGATCCACACCGATCGCTAGGCATGGAGAGTTAAGCACGCCTCTCCCTCTTGATGCCTCCCCCTGGCTACAGAGCTGTCGAGATGCACAGCTTTTGAGGCAGAGCGAGAGGGCTTGCTACCTCTGCATGTTGATGCCATGCAAGGCCTACGGAAATCAATGCTCCATAAGGGCCCTCAATCCCCAAAATGGTCAGTGTCCATAGGCCTCGGTGCCTCCCAAGAGCAACACGGCCCACACACCGAAAGCTCGGCTTGCCTCTGGAGATCGGCAGCTCCCGCTGCCTATCGATAGGCATCGATATCCATCGGCAGCAATATTATGGATGCCGATGGATAGCGATGGCTATCGATAGGTGTGGAATTGGACAGGCTTCGATGCCCCTCGAGACCGAGAGGTAGCGATGGCGAGACTACTTGCATGCCTCCCAAGAATAGGATCGGCTCCCTGCCAAAAGCTAAAATGCCCGTCGAGATCCACACCGATCGCTAGGCATAGAGAGTTAAGCACGCCTCTCCCTCTTGATGCCTCCCCCTGGCTACGGAGCTGTCGAGATGCACAGCTTTTGAGGCAGAGCGAGAGGGCTCGCTACCTCTGCATGTTGATGCCATGCAAGGCCTACGGAAATCAATGCTCCATAAGGGCCGGCGATCCCCAAAATGGTCAGTTTCCACAGGCCTCGGTGCCTCCCAAGAGCAACACGGCCCACACACCGAAAGCTCGGCTTGCCTCTGGAGATGGGCAGCTCCCGCTGCCTATCGATAGGCATCGATATCCATCGGCAGCAATATTATGGATGCCGATGGATATCGATGGCTATCGATAGGTGTGGAATTGGACAGGCTTCGATGCCCCTCGAGACCGAGAGGTAGCGATGGCGAGACTCCTTGGATGCCTCCCAAGAATAGCATCGGCTCCCTGCCAAAAGCTAAAATGCCCGTCAAGATCCACACCGATCGCTAGGCATGGAGAGTTAAGCACGCCTCTCCCTCTTGATGCCTCCCCCTGGCTATGGAGCTGTCGAGATGCACAGCTTTTTGAGGCAGAGCGAGAGGGCTCGCTACCTCTGCATGTTGATGCCATGCAAGGCCTACGGAAATCAATGGTCCATAAGGGCCGGCGATCCCAAAAATGGTCAGTGTCCACAGGCCTCGGTGCCTCCCAAGAGCAACACAGCCCACACACCGAAAGCTCGGCTTGCCTCTGGAGATCGGCAGCTCCCGCTGCCTATCGATAGGCATCGATATCCATCGGCAGCAATATTCTGGATGCCGATGGATATCGATGGCTATCGATAGGTGTGGAATTGGACAGGTTTCAATGCCCCTCGAGACCGAGAGGTAGCGATGGCGAGACTCCTTGGATGCCTCCCAAGAATAGGATCGGCTCCCTGCCAAAAGCTAAAATGCCCGTCGAGATCCACACCGATCGCTAGGCATGGAGAGTTAAGCACGCCTCTCCCTCTTGATGCCTCCCCCTGGCTACGGAGCTGTCGAGATGCACAGCTTTTGAGGCAGAGCGAGAGGGCTCGCTACCTCTGCATGTTGATGCCATGCAAGGCCTACGGAATTCAGTGGTCCATAAGGGCCGGCGATCCCCAAAATGGTCAGTTTCCACAGGCCTCGGTGCCTCCCAAGAGCAACACGGCCCACACACCGAAAGCTCGGCTTGCCTCTGGAGATCGGCAGCTCCCGCTGCCTATCGATAGGCATCGATATCCATCGGCAGCAATATTATGGATGCCGATGGATATCGATGCCTATCGATAGGTGTGGAATTGGACAGGCTTCGATGCCCCTCAAGACCGAGAGGTAGCGATGGCGAGACTCCTTGGATGCCTCCCAAGAATAGCATCGGCTCCCTGCCAAAAGCTAAAATGCCCGTCAAGATCCACACCGATCGCTAGGCATGGAGAGTTAAGCACGCCTCTCCCTCTTGATGCCTCCCGCTAGCTATGGAGCTGTCGAGATGCACAGCTTTTGAGGCAGAGCGAGAGGGCTCGCTACCTCTGCATGTTGATGCCATGCAAGGCCTACGGAAATCAATGCTCCATAAGGGCCGGCGATCCCAAAAATGGTCAGTGTCCATAGACCTCGGTGCCTCCCAAGAGCAACACGGCCCACACACCGAAAGCTCGGCTTGCCTCTGGAGATCGGCAGCTCCCGCTGCCTATCGATAGGCATCGATATCCATCGGCAGCAATATTCTGGATGCCGATGGATATCGATGCCTATCGATAGGTGTGGAATTGGACAGGTTTCAATGCCCCTCGAGACCGAGAGGTATCGATGGCGAGACTCCTTGGATGCCTCCCAAGAATAGCATCGGCTCCCTGCCAAAAGCTAAAATGCCCGTCGAGATCCACACCGATCGCTAGGCATGGAGAGTTAAGCACGCCTCTCCCTCTTGATGCCTCCCCCTGGCTACGGAGCTGTCGAGATGCACAGCTTTTGAGGCAGAGCGAGAGGGCTTGCTACCTCTGCATGTTGATGCCATGCAAGGCCTACGGAAATCAATGCTCCATAAGGGCCCTCAATCCCCAAAATGGTCAGTGTCCATAGGCCTCGGTGCCTCCCAAGAGCAACACGGCCCACACACCGAAAGCTCGGCTTGCCTCTGGAGATCGGCAGCTCCCGCTGCCTATCGATAGGCATCGATATCCATCGGCAGCAATATTATGGATGCCGATGGATATCGATGGCTATCGATAGGTGTGGAATTGGACAGGCTTCGATGCCCCTCGAGACCGAGAGGTAGCGATGGCGAGACTCCTTGCATGCCTCCCAAGAATAGGATCGGCTCCCTGCCAAAAGCTAAAATGCCCGTCGAGATCCACACCGATCGCTAGGCATGGAGAGTTAAGCACGCCTCTCCCTCTTGATGCCTCCCCCTGGCTACGGAGCTGTCGAGATGCACAGCTTTTGAGGCAGAGCGAGAGGGCTCGCTACCTCTGCATGTTGATGCCATGCAAGGCCTACGGAAATCAATGCTCCATAAGGGCCGGCGATCCCCAAAATGGTCAGTTTCCACAGGCCTCGGTGCCTCCCAAGAGCAACACGGCCCACACACCGAAAGCTCGGCTTGCCTCTGGAGATCGGCAGCTCCCGCTGCCTATCGATAGGCATCGATATCCATCGGCAGCAATATTATGGATGCCGATGGATATCGATGGCTATCGATAGGTGTGGAATTGGACAGGCTTCGATGCCCCTCGAGACCGAGAGGTAGCGATGGCGAGACTCCTTGGATGCCTCCCAAGAATAGCATCGGCTCCCTGCCAAAAGCTAAAATGCCCGTCAAGATCCACACCGATCGCTAGGCATGGAGAGTTAAGCACGCCTCTCCCTCTTGATGCCTCCCCCTGGCTATGGAGCTGTCGAGATGCACAGCTTTTTGAGGCAGAGCGAGAGGGCTCGCTACCTCTGCATGTTGATGCCATGCAAGGCCTACGGAAATCAATGCTCCATAAGGGCCCTCAATCCCGAAAATGGTCAGTGTCCATAGGCCTCGGTGCCTCCCAAGAGCAACACGGCCCACACACCGAAAGCTCGGCTTGCCTCTGGAGATCGGCAGCTCCCGCTGCCTATCGATAGGCATCGATATCCATCGGCAGCAATATTATGGATGCCGATGGATATCGATGGCTATCGATAGGTGTGGAATTGGACAGGCTTCGATGCCCCTCGAGACCGAGAGGTAGCGATGGCGAGATACTTGCATGCCTCCCAAGAAGAGGATCGGCTCCCTGCCAAAAGCTAAAATGCCCGTCGAGATCCACACCGATCGCTAGGCATGGAGAGTTAAGCACGCCTCTCCCTCTTGATGCCTCCCCCTGGCTACGGAGCTGTCGAGATGCACAGCTTTTGAGGCAGAGCGAGAGGGCTCGCTACCTCTGCATGTTGATGCCATGCAAGGCCTACGGAAATCAATGCTCCATAAGGGCCGGCGATCCCCAAAATGGTCAGTTTCCACAGGCCTCGGTGCCTCCCAAGAGCAACACGGCCCACACACCGAAAGCTCGGCTTGCCTCTGGAGATCGGCAGCTCCCGCTGCCTATCGATAGGCATCGATATCCATCGGCAGCAATATTCTGGATGCCGATGGATATCGATGGCTATCGATAGGTGTGGAATTGGACAGGCTTCGATGCCCCTCGAGACCGAGAGGTAGCGATGGCGAGACTCCTTGGATGCCTCCCAAGAATAGCATCGGCTCCCTGCCAAAAGCTAAAATGCCCGTCAAGATCCACACCGATCGCTAGGCATGGAGAGTTAAGCACGCCTCTCCCTCTTGATGCCTCCCCCTGGCTATGGAGCTGTCGAGATGCACAGCTTTTTGAGGCAGAGCGAGAGGGCTCGCTACCTCTGCATGTTGATGCCATGCAAGGCCTACGGAAATCAATGCTCCATAAGGGCCCTCAATCCCCAAAATGGTCAGTGTCCATAGGCCTCGGTGCCTCCCAAGAGCAACACGGCCCACACACCGAAAGCTCGGCTTGCCTCTGGAGATCGGCAGCTCCCGCTGCCTATCGATAGGCATCGATATCCATCGGCAGCAATATTATGGATGCCGATGGATAGCGATGGCTATCGATAGGTGTGGAATTGGACAGGCTTCGATGCCCCTCGAGACCGAGAGGTAGCGATGGCGAGACTCCTTGCATGCCTCCCAAGAATAGGATCGGCTCCCTGCCAAAAGCTAAAATGCCCGTCGAGATCCACACCGATCGCTAGGCATGGAGAGTTAAGCACGCCTCTCCCTCTTGATGCCTCCCCCTGGCTACGGAGCTGTCGAGATGCACAGCTTTTGAGGCAGAGCGAGAGGGCTCGCTACCTCTGCATGTTGATGCCATGCAAGGCCTACGGAAATCAATGCTCCATAAGGGCCGGCGATCCCCAAAATGGTCAGTGTCCACAGGCCTAGGTGCCTCCCAAGAGCAACACGGCCCACACACCGAAAGCTCGGCTTGCCTCTGGAGATCGGCAGCTCCCGCTGCCTATCGATAGGCATCGATATCCATCGGCAGCAATATTATGGATGCCGATGGATATCGATGGCTATCGATAGGTGTGGAATTGGACAGGCTTCGATGCCCCTCGAGACCGAGAGGTAGCGATGGCGAGACTCCTTGGATGCCTCCCAAGAATAGCATCGGCTCCCTGCCAAGAGCTAAAATGCCCGTCGAGATCCACACCGATCGCTAGGCATGGAGAGTTAAGCACGCCTCTCCCTCTTGATGCCTCCCCCTGGCTACGGAGCTGTCGAGATGCACAGCTTTTGAGGCAGAGCGAGAGGGCTTGCTACCTCTGCATGTTGATGCCATGCAAGGCCTACGGAAATCAATGCTCCATAAGGGCCCTCAATCCCCAAAATGGTCAGTGTCCATAGGCCTCGGTGCCTCCCAAGAGCAACACGGCCCACACACCGAAAGCTCGGCTTGCCTCTGGAGATCGGCAGCTCCCGCTGCCTATCGATAGGCATCGATATCCATCGGCAGCAATATTATGGATGCCGATGGATATCGATGCCTATCGATAGGTGTGGAATTGGACAGGCTTCGATGCCCCTCAAGACCGAGAGGTAGCGATGGTGAGACTCCTTGCATGCCTCCCAAGAATAGCATCGGCTCCCTGCCAAAAGCTAAAATGCCCGTCGAGATCCACACCGATCGCTAGGCATGGAGAGTTAAGCACGCCTCTCCCTCTTGATGCCTCCCCCTGGCTACGGAGCTGTCGAGATGCACAGCTTTTGAGGCAGAGCGAGAGGGCTCGCTACCTCTGCATGTTGATGCCATGCAAGGCCTACGGAAATCAATGGTCCATAAGGGCCGGCGATCCCCAAAATGGTCAGTTTCCACAGGCCTCGGTGCCTCCCAAGAGCAACACGGCCCACACACCGAAAGCTCGGCTTGCCTCTGGAGATCGGCAGCTCCCGCTGCCTATCGATAGGCATCGATATCCATCGGCAGCAATATTATGGATGCCGATGGATATCGATGCCTATCGATAGGTGTGGAATTGGACAGGCTTCGATGCCCCTCGAGACCGAGAGGTAGCGATGGCGAGACTCCTTGGATGCCTCCCAAGAATAGCATCGGCTCCCTGCCAAAAGCTAAAATGCCCGTCAAGATCCACACCGATCGCTAGGCATGGAGAGTTAAGCACGCCTCTCCCTCTTGATGCCTCCCGCTAGCTATGGAGCTGTCGAGATGCACAGCTTTTTGAGGCAGAGCGAGAGGGCTCGCTACCTCTGCATGTTGATGCCATGCAAGGCCTACGGAAATCAATGCTCCATAAGGGCCGGCGATCCCAAAAATGGTCAGTGTCCATAGACCTCGGTGCCTCCCAAGAGCAACACAGCCCACACACCGAAAGCTCGGCTTGCCTCTGGAGATCGGCAGCTCCCGCTGCCTATCGATAGGCATCGATATCCATCGGCAGCAATATTCTGGATGCCGATGGATATCGATGCCTATCGATAGGTGTGGAATTGGACAGGTTTCGATGCCCCTCGAGACCGAGAGGTAGCGATGGCGAGACTCCTTGGATGCCTCCCAAGAAGAGGATCGGCTCCCTGCCAAAAGCTAAAATGCCCGTCGAGATCCACACCGATCGCTAGGCATGGAGAGTTAAGCACGCCTCTCCCTCTTGATGCCTCCCCCTGGCTACGGAGCTGTCGAGATGCACAGCTTTTGAGGCAGAGCGAGAGGGCTTGCTACCTCTGCATGTTGATGCCATGCAAGGCCTACGGAAATCAATGCTCCATAAGGGCCCTCAATCCCCAAAATGGTCAGTGTCCATAGGCCTCGGTGCCTCCCAAGAGCAACACGGCCCACACACCGAAAGCTCGGCTTGCCTCTGGAGATCGGCAGCTCCCGCTGCCTATCGATAGGCATCGATATCCATCGGCAGCAATATTCTGGATGCCGATGGATATCGATGGCTATCGATAGGTGTGGAATTGGACAGGCTTCGATGCCCCTCGAGACCGAGAGGTATCGATGGCGAGACTCCTTGCATGCCTCCCAAGAATAGGATCGGCTCCCTGCCAAAAGCTAAAATGCCCGTCGAGATCCACACCGATCGCTAGGCATGGAGAGTTAAGCACGCCTCTCCCTCTTGATGCCTCCCCCTGGCTACAGAGCTGTCGAGATGCACAGCTTTTGAGGCAGAGCGAGAGGGCTTGCTACCTCTGCATGTTGATGCCATGCAAGGCCTACGGAAATCAATGCTCCATAAGGGCCCTCAATCCCCAAAATGGTCAGTGTCCATAGGCCTCGGTGCCTCCCAAGAGCAACACGGCCCACACACCGAAAGCTCGGCTTGCCTCTGGAGATCGGCAGCTCCCGCTGCCTATCGATAGGCATCGATATCCATCGGCAGCAATATTATGGATGCCGATGGATATCGATGGCTATCGATAGGTGTGGAATTGGACAGGCTTCGATGCCCCTCGAGACCGAGAGGTAGCGATGGCGAGACTCCTTGCATGCCTCCCAAGAATAGGATCGGCTCCCTGCCAAAAGCTAAAATGCCCGTCGAGATCCACACCGATCGCTAGGCATGGAGAGTTAAGCACGCCTCTCCCTCTTGATGCCTCCCCCTGGCTACGGAGCTGTCGAGATGCACAGCTTTTGAGGCAGAGCGAGAGGGCTCGCTACCTCTGCATGTTGATGCCATGCAAGGCCTACGGAAATCAATGCTCCATAAGGGCCGGCGATCCCCAAAATGGTCAGTTTCCACAGGCCTCGGTGCCTCCCAAGAGCAACACGGCCCACACACCGAAAGCTCGGCTTGCCTCTGGAGATCGGCAGCTCCCGCTGCCTATCGATAGGCATCGATATCCATCGGCAGCAATATTATGGATGCCGATGGATATCGATGGCTATCGATAGGTGTGGAATTGGACAGGCTTCGATGCCCCTCGAGACCGAGAGGTATCGATGGCGAGACTCCTTGGATGCCTCCCAAGAATAGCATCGGCTCCCTGCCAAAAGCTAAAATGCCCGTCAAGATCCACACCGATCGCTAGGCATGGAGAGTTAAGCACGCCTCTCCCTCTTGATGCCTCCCCCTGGCTATGGAGCTGTCGAGATGCACAGCTTTTTGAGGCAGAGCGAGAGGGCTCGCTACCTCTGCATGTTGATGCCATGCAAGGCCTACGGAAATCAATGCTCCATAAGGGCCGGCGATCCCAAAAATGGTCAGTGTCCATAGACCTCGGTGCCTCCCAAGAGCAACACAGCCCACACACCGAAAGCTCGGCTTGCCTCTGGAGATCGGCAGCTCCCGCTGCCTATCGATAGGCATCGATATCCATCGGCAGCAATATTCTGGATGCCGATGGATATCGATGGCTATCGATAGGTGTGGAATTGGACAGGTTTCAATGCCCCTCGAGACCGAGAGGTAGCGATGGCGAGACTCCTTGGATGCCTCCCAAGAATAGCATCGGCTCCCTGCCAAAAGCTAAAATGCCCGTCAAGATCCACACCGATCGCTAGGCATGGAGAGTTAAGCACGCCTCTCCCTCTTGATGCCTCCCCCTGGCTATGGAGCTGTCGAGATGCACAGCTTTTTGAGGCAGAGCGAGAGGGCTCGCTACCTCTGCATGTTGATGCCATGCAAGGCCTACGGAAATCAATGCTCCATAAGGGCCCTCAATCCTCAAAATGGTCAGTGTCCATAGGCCTCGGTGCCTCCCAAGAGCAACACGGCCCACACACCGAAAGCTCGGCTTGCCTCTGGAGATCGGCAGCTCCCGCTGCCTATCGATAGGCATCGATATCCATCGGCAGCAATATTCTGGATGCCGATGGATATCGATGCCTATCGATAGGTGTGGAATTGGACAGGCTTCGATGCCCCTCGAGACCGAGAGGTAGCGATGGCGAGACTCCTTGGATGCCTCCCAAGAATAGGATCGGCTCCCTGCCAAAAGCTAAAATGCCCGTCGAGATCCACACCGATCGCTAGGCATGGAGAGTTAAGCACGCCTCTCCCTCTTGATGCCTCCCCCTGGCTACGGAGCTGTCGAGATGCACAGCTTTTGAGGCAGAGCGAGAGGGCTCGCTACCTCTGCATGTTGATGCCATGCAAGGCCTACGGAAATCAATGGTCCATAAGGGCCGGCGATCCCCAAAATGGTCAGTTTCCACAGGCCTCGGTGCCTCCCAAGAGCAACACGGCCCACACACCGAAAGCTCGGCTTGCCTCTGGAGATCGGCAGCTCCCGCTGCCTATCGATAGGCATCGATATCCATCGGCAGCAATATTATGGATGCCGATGGATATCGATGGCTATCGATAGGTGTGGAATTGGACAGGCTTCGATGCCCCTCGAGACCGAGAGGTAGCGATGGCGAGACTCCTTGCATGCCTCCCAAGAATAGGATCGGCTCCCTGCCAAAAGCTAAAATGCCCGTCGAGATCCACACCGATCGCTAGGCATGGAGAGTTAAGCACGCCTCTCCCTCTTGATGCCTCCCCCTGGCTACAGAGCTGTCGAGATGCACAGCTTTTGAGGCAGAGCGAGAGGGCTTGCTACCTCTGCATGTTGATGCCATGCAAGGCCTACGGAAATCAATGCTCCATAAGGGCCCTCAATCCCCAAAATGGTCAGTGTCCATAGGCCTCGGTGCCTCCCAAGAGCAACACGGCCCACACACCGAAAGCTCAGCTTGCCTCTGGAGATCGGCAGCTCCCGCTGCCTATCGATAGGCATCGATATCCATCGGCAGCAATATTATGGATGCCGATGGATATCGATGCCTATCGATAGGTGTGGAATTGGACAGGCTTCGATGCCCCTCGAGACCGAGAGGTAGCGATGGCGAGACTCCTTGCATGCCTCCCAAGAATAGGATCGGCTCCCTGCCAAAAGCTAAAATGCCCGTCGAGATCCACACCGATCGCTAGGCATGGAGAGTTAAGCACGCCTCTCCCTCTTGATGCCTCCCCCTGGCTACGGAGCTGTCGAGATGCACAGCTTTTGAGGCAGAGCGAGAGGGCTCGCTACCTCTGCATGTTGATGCCATGCAAGGCCTACGGAAATCAATGCTCCATAAGGGCCGGCGATCCCCAAAATGGTCAGTTTCCACAGGCCTCGGTGCCTCCCAAGAGCAACACGGCCCACACACTGAAAGCTCGGCTTGCCTCTGGAGATCGGCAGCTCCCGCTGCCTATCGATAGGCATCGATATCCATCGGCAGCAATATTATGGATGCCGATGGATATCGATGGCTATCGATAGGTGTGGAATTGGACAGGCTTCGATGCCCCTCGAGACCGAGAGGTAGCGATGGCGAGACTCCTTGGATGCCTCCCAAGAATAGCATCGGCTCCCTGCCAAAAGCTAAAATGCCCGTCAAGATCCACACCGATCGCTAGGCATGGAGAGTTAAGCACGCCTCTCCCTCTTGATGCCTCCCCCTGGCTATGGAGCTGTCGAGATGCACAGCTTTTTGAGGCAGAGCGAGAGGGCTCGCTACCTCTGCATGTTGATGCCATGCAAGGCCTACGGAAATCAATGCTCCATAAGGGCCGGCGATCCCAAAAATGGTCAGTGTCCATAGACCTCGGTGCCTCCCAAGAGCAACACAGCCCACACACCGAAAGCTCGGCTTGCCTCTGGAGATCGGCAGCTCCCGCTGCCTATCGATAGGCATCGATATCCATCGGCAGCAATATTCTGGATGCCGATGGATATCGATGGCTATCGATAGGTGTGGAATTGGACAGGTTTCAATGCCCCTCGAGACCGAGAGGTAGCGATGGCGAGACTCCTTGCATGCCTCCCAAGAATAGCATCGGCTCCCTGCCAAAAGCTAAAATGCCCGTCAAGATCCACACCGATCGCTAGGCATGGAGAGTTAAGCACGCCTCTCCCTCTTGATGCCTCCCCCTGGCTATGGAGCTGTCGAGATGCACAGCTTTTTGAGGCAGAGCGAGAGGGCTCGCTACCTCTGCATGTTGATGCCATGCAAGGCCTACGGAAATCAATGCTCCATAAGGGCCCTCAATCCTCAAAATGGTCAGTGTCCATAGGCCTCGGTGCCTCCCAAGAGCAACACGGCCCACACACCGAAAGCTCGGCTTGCCTCTGGAGATCGGCAGCTCCCGCTGCCTATCGATAGGCATCGATATCCATCGGCAGCAATATTCTGGATGCCGATGGATATCGATGGCTATCGATAGGTGTGGAATTGGACAGGCTTCGATGCCCCTCGAGACCGAGAGGTAGCGATGGCGAGACTCCTTGCATGCCTCCCAAGAAGAGGATCGGCTCCCTGCCAAAAGCTAAAATGCCCGTCGAGATCCACACCGATCGCTAGGCATGGAGAGTTAAGCACGCCTCTCCCTCTTGATGCCTCCCCCTGGCTACGGAGCTGTCGAGATGCACAGCTTTTGAGGCAGAGCGAGAGGGCTCGCTACCTCTGCATGTTGATGCCATGCAAGGCCTACGGAAATCAATGCTCCATAAGGGCCGGCGATCCCCAAAATGGTCAGTGTCCACAGGCCTCGGTGCCTCCCAAGAGCAACACGGCCCACACACCGAAAGCTCGGCTTGCCTCTGGAGATCGGCAGCTCCCGCTGCCTATCGATAGGCATCGATATCCATCGGCAGCAATATTATGGATGCCGATGGATATCGATGCCTATCGATAGGTGTGGAATTGGACAGGCTTCGATGCCCCTCGAGACCGAGAGGTAGCGATGGCGAGACTCCTTGGATGCCTCCCAAGAATAGCATCGGCTCCCTGCCAAAAGCTAAAATGCCCGTCAAGATCCACACCGATCGCTAGGCATGGAGAGTTAAGCACGCCTCTCCCTCTTGATGCCTCCCGCTAGCTATGGAGCTGTCGAGATGCACAGCTTTTTGAGGCAGAGCGAGAGGGCTTGCTACCTCTGCATGTTGATGCCATGCAAGGCCTACGGAAATCAATGCTCCATAAGGGCCGGCGATCCCAAAAATGGTCAGTGTCCATAGACCTCGGTGCCTCCCAAGAGCAACACAGCCCACACACCGAAAGCTCGGCTTGCCTCTGGAGATGGGCAGCTCCCGCTGCCTATCGATAGGCATCGATATCCATCGGCAGCAATAATCTGGATGCCGATGGATATCGATGGCTATCGATAGGTGTGGAATTGGACAGGTTTCAATGCCCCTCGAGACCGAGAGGTAGCGATGGCGAGACTCCTTGCATGCCTCCCAAGAATAGCATCGGCTCCCTGCCAAAAGCTAAAATGCCCGTCGAGATCCACACCGATCGCTAGGCATGGAGAGTTAAGCACGCCTCTCCCTCTTGATGCCTCCCCCTGGCTACGGAGCTGTCGAGATGCACAGCTTTTGAGGCAGAGCGAGAGGGCTTGCTACCTCTGCATGTTGATGCCATGCAAGGCCTACGGAAATCAATGCTCCATAAGGGCCCTCAATCCCCAAAATGGTCAGTGTCCATAGGCCTCGGTGCCTCCCAAGAGCAACACGGCCCACACACCGAAAGCTCGGCTTGCCTCTGGAGATCGGCAGCTCCCGCTGCCTATCGATAGGCATCGATATCCATCGGCAGCAATATTATGGATGCCGATGGATATCGATGGCTATCGATAGGTGTGGAATTGGACAGGCTTCGATGCCCCTCGAGACCGAGAGGTAGCGATGGTGAGACTCCTTGCATGCCTCCCAAGAATAGCATCGGCTCCCTGCCAAAAGCTAAAATGCCCGTCGAGATCCACACCGATCGCTAGGCATGGAGAGTTAAGCACGCCTCTCCCTCTTGATGCCTCCCCCTGGCTACGGAGCTGTCGAGATGCACAGCTTTTGAGGCAGAGCGAGAGGGCTCGCTACCTCTGCATGTTGATGCCATGCAAGGCCTACGGAAATCAATGCTCCATAAGGGCCGGCGATCCCAAAAATGGTCAGTTTCCACAGGCCTCGGTGCCTCCCAAGAGCAACACGGCCCACACACCGAAAGCTCGGCTTGCCTCTGGAGATCGGCAGCTCCCGCTGCCTATCGATAGGCATCGATATCCATCGGCAGCAATATTATGGATGCCGATGGATATCGATGCCTATCGATAGGTGTGGAATTGGACAGGCTTCGATGCCCCTCAAGACCGAGAGGTAGCGATGGCGAGACTCCTTGGATGCCTCCCAAGAATAGCATCGGCTCCCTGCCAAAAGCTAAAATGCCCGTCGAGATCCACACCGATCGCTAGGCATGGAGAGTTAAGCACGCCTCTCCCTCTTGATGCCTCCCCCTGGCTACGGAGCTGTCGAGATGCACAGCTTTTGAGGCAGAGCGAGAGGGCTTGCTACCTCTGCATGTTGATGCCATGCAAGGCCTACGGAAATCAATGCTCCATAAGGGCCGGCGATCCCCAAAATGGTCAGTGTCCACAGGCCTCGGTGCCTCCCAAGAGCAACACGGCCCACACACCGAAAGCTCGGCTTGCCTCTGGAGATGGGCAGCTCCCGCTGCCTATCGATAGGCATCGATATCCATCGGCAGCAATATTCTGGATGCCGATGGATATCGATGCCTATCGATAGGTGTGGAATTGGACAGGTTTCAATGCCCCTCGAGACCGAGAGGTATCGATGGCGAGACTCCTTGGATGCCTCCCAAGAATAGGATCGGCTCCCTGCCAAAAGCTAAAATGCCCGTCAAGATCCACACCGATCGCTAGGCATGGAGAGTTAAGCACGCCTCTCCCTCTTGATGCCTCCCCCTGGCTACGGAGCTGTCGAGATGCACAGCTTTTGAGGCAGAGCGAGAGGGCTTGCTACCTCTGCATGTTGATGCCATGCAAGGCCTACGGAAATCAATGCTCCATAAGGGCCCTCAATCCCCAAAATGGTCAGTGTCCATAGGCCTCGGTGCCTCCCAAGAGCAACACGGCCCACACACCGAAAGCTCGGCTTGCCTCTGGAGATCGGCAGCTCCCGCTGCCTATCGATAGGCATCGATATCCATCGGCAGCAATATTATGGATGCCGATGGATATCGATGGCTATCGATAGGTGTGGAATTGGACAGGCTTCGATGCCCCTCGAGACCGAGAGGTAGAGATGGCGAGACTCCTTGCATGCCTCCCAAGAAGAGGATCGGCTCCCTGCCAAAAGCTAAAATGCCCGTCGAGATCCACACCGATCGCTAGGCATGGAGAGTTAAGCACGCCTCTCCCTCTTGATGCCTCCCCCTGGCTACAGAGCTGTCGAGATGCACAGCTTTTGAGGCAGAGCGAGAGGGCTTGCTACCTCTGCATGTTGATGCCATGCAAGGCCTACGGAAATCAATGCTCCATAAGGGCCCTCAATCCCGAAAATGGTCAGTGTCCATAGGCCTCGGTGCCTCCCAAGAGCAACACGGCCCACACACCGAAAGCTCGGCTTGCCTCTGGAGATCGGCAGCTCCCGCTGCCTATCGATAGGCATCGATATCCATCGGCAGCAATATTATGGATGCCGATGGATATCGATGGCTATCGATAGGTGTGGAATTGGACAGGCTTCGATGCCCCTCGAGACCGAGAGGTAGCGATGGTGAGACTCCTTGCATGCCTCCCAAGAATAGGATCGGCCCCCTGCCAAAAGCTAAAATGCCCGTCGAGATCCACACCGATCGCTAGGCATGGAGAGTTAAGCACGCCTCTCCCTCTTGATGCCTCCCCCTGGCTACGGAGCTGTCGAGATGCACAGCTTTTGAGGCAGAGCGAGAGGGCTCGCTACCTCTGCATGTTGATGCCATGCAAGGCCTACGGAAATCAATGGTCCATAAGGGCCGGCGATCCCCAAAATGGTCAGGTTCCACAGGCCTCGGTGCCTCCCAAGAGCAACACGGCCCACACACCGAAAGCTCGGCTTGCCTCTGGAGATCGGCAGCTCCCGCTGCCTATCGATAGGCATCGATATCCATCGGCAGCAATATTATGGATGCCGATGGATATCGATGCCTATCGATAGGTGTGGAATTGGACAGGCTTCGATGCCCCTCAAGACCGAGAGGTAGCGATGGCGAGACTCCTTGGATGCCTCCCAAGAATAGCATCGGCTCCCTGCCAAAAGCTAAAATGCCCGTCAAGATCCACACCGATCGCTAGGCATGGAGAGTTAAGCACGCCTCTCCCTCTTGATGCCTCCCGCTAGCTATGGAGCTGTCGAGATGCACAGCTTTTTGAGGCAGAGCGAGAGGGCTCGCTACCTCTGCATGTTGATGCCATGCAAGGCCTACGGAAATCAATGCTCCATAAGGGCCGGCGATCCCAAAAATGGTCAGTGTCCATAGACCTCGGTGCCTCCCAAGAGCAACACAGCCCACACACCGAAAGCTCGGCTTGCCTCTGGAGATCGGCAGCTCCCGCTGCCTATCGATAGGCATCGATATCCATCGGCAGCAATATTATGGATGCCGATGGATATCGATGGCTATCGATAGGTGTGGAATTGGACAGGTTTCAATGCCCCTCGAGACCGAGAGGTAGCGATGGCGAGACTCCTTGGATGCCTCCCAAGAATAGCATCGGCTCCCTGCCAAAAGCTAAAATGCCCGTCAAGATCCACACCGATCGCTAGGCATGGAGAGTTAAGCACGCCTCTCCCTCTTGATGCCTCCCCCTGGCTACGGAGCTGTCGAGATGCACAGCTTTTGAGGCAGAGCGAGAGGGCTCGCTACCTCTGCATGTTGATGCCATGCAAGGCCTACGGAAATCAATGCTCCATAAGGGCCGGCGATCCCCAAAATGGTCAGTGTCCATAGACCTCGGTGCCTCCCAAGAGCAACACAGCCCACACACCGAAAGCTCGGCTTGCCTCTGGAGATGGGCAGCTCCCGCTGCCTATCGATAGGCATCGATATCCATCGGCAGCAATAATCTGGATGCCGATGGATATCGATGCCTATCGATAGGTGTGGAATTGGACAGGTTTCAATGCCCCTCGAGACCGAGAGGTATCGATGGCGAGACTCCTTGCATGCCTCCCAAGAATAGGATCGGCTCCCTGCCAAAAGCTAAAATGCCCGTCGAGATCCACACCGATCGCTAGGCATGGAGAGTTAAGCACGCCTCTCCCTCTTGATGCCTCCCCCTGGCTACGGAGCTGTCGAGATGCACAGCTTTTGAGGCAGAGCGAGAGGGCTTGCTACCTCTGCATGTTGATGCCATGCAAGGCCTACGGAAATCAATGCTCCATAAGGGCCCTCAATCCCCAAAATGGTCAGTGTCCATAGGCCTCGGTGCCTCCCAAGAGCAACACGGCCCACACACCGAAAGCTCGGCTTGCCTCTGGAGATCGGCAGCTCCCGCTGCCTATCGATAGGCATCGATATCCATCGGCAGCAATATTCTGGATGCCGATGGATATCGATGGCTATCGATAGGTGTGGAATTGGACAGGCTTCGATGCCCCTCGAGACCGAGAGGTAGCGATGGTGAGACTCCTTGCATGCCTCCCAAGAATAGCATCGGCTCCCTGCCAAAAGCTAAAATGCCCGTCGAGATCCACACCGATCGCTAGGCATGGAGAGTTAAGCACGCCTCTCCCTCTTGATGCCTCCCCCTGGCTACGGAGCTGTCGAGATGCACAGCTTTTGAGGCAGAGCGAGAGGGCTCGCTACCTCTGCATGTTGATGCCATGCAAGGCCTACGGAAATCAATGCTCCATAAGGGCCGGCGATCCCCAAAATGGTCAGTTTCCACAGGCCTCGGTGCCTCCCAAGAGCAACACGGCCCACACACCGAAAGCTCGGCTTGCCTCTGGAGATCGGCAGCTCCCGCTGCCTATCGATAGGCATCGATATCCATCGGCAGCAATATTATGGATGCCGATGGATATCGATGCCTATCGATAGGTGTGGAATTGGACAGGCTTCGATGCCCCTCAAGACCGAGAGGTAGCGATGGCGAGACTCCTTGGATGCCTCCCAAGAATAGGATCGGCTCCCTGCCAAAAGCTAAAATGCCCGTCGAGATCCACACCGATCGCTAGGCATGGAGAGTTAAGCACGCCTCTCCCTCTTGATGCCTCCCCCTGGCTACGGAGCTGTCGAGATGCACAGCTTTTGAGGCAGAGCGAGAGGGCTTGCTACCTCTGCATGTTGATGCCATGCAAGGCCTACGGAAATCAATGCTCCATAAGGGCCCTCAATCCCCAAAATGGTCAGTGTCCATAGGCCTCGGTGCCTCCCAAGAGCAACACGGCCCACACACCGAAAGCTCGGCTTGCCTCTGGAGATCGGCAGCTCCCGCTGCCTATCGATAGGCATCGATATCCATCGGCAGCAATATTATGGATGCCGATGGATATCGATGGCTATCGATAGGTGTGGAATTGGACAGGCTTCGATGCCCCTCGAGACCGAGAGGTAGCGATGGCGAGACTCCTTGCATGCCTCCCAAGAATAGCATCGGCTCCCTGCCAAAAGCTAAAATGCCCGTCGAGATCCACACCGATCGCTAGGCATGGAGAGTTAAGCACGCCTCTCCCTCTTGATGCCTCCCCCTGGCTACGGAGCTGTCGAGATGCACAGCTTTTGAGGCAGAGCGAGAGGGCTCGCTACCTCTGCATGTTGATGCCATGCAAGGCCTACGGAAATCAATGCTCCATAAGGGCCGGCGATCCCAAAAATGGTCAGTGTCCATAGACCTCGGTGCCTCCCAAGAGCAACACGGCCCACACACCGAAAGCTCGGCTTGCCTCTGGAGATCGGCAGCTCCCGCTGCCTATCGATAGGCATCGATATCCATCGGCAGCAATATTATGGATGCCGATGGATATCGATGCCTATCGATAGGTGTGGAATTGGACAGGCTTCGATGCCCCTCAAGACCGAGAGGTAGCGATGGCGAGACTCCTTGGATGCCTCCCAAGAATAGCATCGGCTCCCTGCCAAGAGCTAAAATGCCCGTCAAGATCCACACCGATCGCTAGGCATGGAGAGTTAAGCACGCCTCTCCCTCTTGATGCCTCCCGCTAGCTATGGAGCTGTCGAGATGCACAGCTTTTTGAGGCAGAGCGAGAGGGCTCGCTACCTCTGCATGTTGATGCCATGCAAGGCCTACGGAAATCAATGCTCCATAAGGGCCGGCGATCCCAAAAATGGTCAGTGTCCATAGACCTCGGTGCCTCCCAAGAGCAACACAGCCCACACACCGAAAGCTCGGCTTGCCTCTGGAGATGGGCAGCTCCCGCTGCCTATCGATAGGCATCGATATCCATCGGCAGCAATAATCTGGATGCCGATGGATATCGATGCCTATCGATAGGTGTGGAATTGGACAGGTTTCAATGCCCCTCGAGACCGAGAGGTATCGATGGCGAGACTCCTTGCATGCCTCCCAAGAATAGGATCGGCTCCCTGCCAAAAGCTAAAATGCCCGTCGAGATCCACACCGATCGCTAGGCATGGAGAGTTAAGCACGCCTCTCCCTCTTGATGCCTCCCCCTGGCTACGGAGCTGTCGAGATGCACAGCTTTTGAGGCAGAGCGAGAGGGCTTGCTACCTCTGCATGTTGATGCCATGCAAGGCCTACGGAAATCAATGCTCCATAAGGGCCCTCAATCCCCAAAATGGTCAGTGTCCATAGGCCTCGGTGCCTCCCAAGAGCAACACGGCCCACACACCGAAAGCTCGGCTTGCCTCTGGAGATCGGCAGCTCCCGCTGCCTATCGATAGGCATCGATATCCATCGGCAGCAATATTATGGATGCCGATGGATATCGATGGCTATCGATAGGTGTGGAATTGGACAGGCTTCGATGCCCCTCGAGACCGAGAGGTAGCGATGGTGAGACTCCTTGCATGCCTCCCAAGAATAGCATCGGCTCCCTGCCAAAAGCTAAAATGCCCGTCGAGATCCACACCGATCGCTAGGCATGGAGAGTTAAGCACGCCTCTCCCTCTTGATGCCTCCCCCTGGCTACGGAGCTGTCGAGATGCACAGCTTTTGAGGCAGAGCGAGAGGGCTCGCTACCTCTGCATGTTGATGCCATGCAAGGCCTACGGAAATCAATGCTCCATAAGGGCCGGCGATCCCCAAAATGGTCAGTTTCCACAGGCCTCGGTGCCTCCCAAGAGCAACACGGCCCACACACCGAAAGCTCGGCTTGCCTCTGGAGATCGGCAGCTCCCGCTGCCTATCGATAGGCATCGATATCCATCGGCAGCAATATTATGGATGCCGATGGATATCGATGGCTATCGATAGGTGTGGAATTGGACAGGCTTCGATGCCCCTCGAGACCGAGAGGTAGCGATGGCGAGACTCCTTGCATGCCTCCCAAGAAGAGGATCGGCTCCCTGCCAAAAGCTAAAATGCCCGTCGAGATCCACACCGATCGCTAGGCATGGAGAGTTAAGCACGCCTCTCCCTCTTGATGCCTCCCCCTGGCTACGGAGCTGTCGAGATGCACAGCTTTTGAGGCAGAGCGAGAGGGCTCGCTACCTCTGCATGTTGATGCCATGCAAGGCCTACGGAAATCAATGCTCCATAAGGGCCGGCGATCCCAAAAATGGTCAGTGTCCATAGACCTCGGTGCCTCCCAAGAGCAACACGGCCCACACACCGAAAGCTCGGCTTGCCTCTGGAGATCGGCAGCTCCCGCTGCCTATCGATAGGCATCGATATCCATCGGCAGCAATATTATGGATGCCGATGGATATCGATGCCTATCGATAGGTGTGGAATTGGACAGGCTTCGATGCCCCTCAAGACCGAGAGGTAGCGATGGCGAGACTCCTTGGATGCCTCCCAAGAATAGCATCGGCTCCCTGCCAAAAGCTAAAATGCCCGTCAAGATCCACACCGATCGCTAGGCATGGAGAGTTAAGCACGCCTCTCCCTCTTGATGCCTCCCGCTAGCTATGGAGCTGTCGAGATGCACAGCTTTTTGAGGCAGAGCGAGAGGGCTCGCTACCTCTGCATGTTGATGCCATGCAAGGCCTACGGAAATCAATGCTCCATAAGGGCCGGCGATCCCAAAAATGGTCAGTGTCCATAGACCTCGGTGCCTCCCAAGAGCAACACAGCCCACACACCGAAAGCTCGGCTTGCCTCTGGAGATCGGCAGCTCCCGCTGCCTATCGATAGGCATCGATATCCATCGGCAGCAATATTCTGGATGCCGATGGATATCGATGCCTATCGATAGGTGTGGAATTGGACAGGTTTCAATGCCCCTCGAGACCGAGAGGTATCGATGGCGAGACTCCTTGGATGCCTCCCAAGAATAGCATCGGCTCCCTGCCAAAAGCTAAAATGCCCGTCGAGATCCACACCGATCGCTAGGCATGGAGAGTTAAGCACGCCTCTCCCTCTTGATGCCTCCCCCTGGCTACGGAGCTGTCGAGATGCACAGCTTTTGAGGCAGAGCGAGAGGGCTTGCTACCTCTGCATGTTGATGCCATGCAAGGCCTACGGAAATCAATGCTCCATAAGGGCCCTCAATCCCCAAAATGGTCAGTGTCCATAGGCCTCGGTGCCTCCCAAGAGCAACACGGCCCACACACCGAAAGCTCGGCTTGCCTCTGGAGATCGGCAGCTCCCGCTGCCTATCGATAGGCATCGATATCCATCGGCAGCAATATTATGGATGCCGATGGATATCGATGGCTATCGATAGGTGTGGAATTGGACAGGCTTCGATGCCCCTCGAGACCGAGAGGTAGCGATGGCGAGACTCCTTGCATGCCTCCCAAGAAGAGGATCGGCTCCCTGCCAAAAGCTAAAATGCCCGTCGAGATCCACACCGATCGCTAGGCATGGAGAGTTAAGCACGCCTCTCCCTCTTGATGCCTCCCCCTGGCTACAGAGCTGTCGAGATGCACAGCTTTTGAGGCAGAGCGAGAGGGCTTGCTACCTCTGCATGTTGATGCCATGCAAGGCCTACGGAAATCAATGCTCCATAAGGGCCCTCAATCCCCAAAATGGTCAGTGTCCATAGGCCTCGGTGCCTCCCAAGAGCAACACGGCCCACACACCGAAAGCTCGGCTTGCCTCTGGAGATCGGCAGCTCCCGCTGCCTATCGATAGGCATCGATATCCATCGGCAGCAATATTATGGATGCCGATGGATATCGATGGCTATCGATAGGTGTGGAATTGGACAGGCTTCGATGCCCCTCGAGACCGAGAGGTAGCGATGGTGAGACTCCTTGCATGCCTCCCAAGAATAGCATCGGCTCCCTGCCAAAAGCTAAAATGCCCGTCGAGATCCACACCGATCGCTAGGCATGGAGAGTTAAGCACGCCTCTCCCTCTTGATGCCTCCCCCTGGCTACGGAGCTGTCGAGATGCACAGCTTTTGAGGCAGAGCGAGAGGGCTCGCTACCTCTGCATGTTGATGCCATGCAAGGCCTACGGAAATCAATGCTCCATAAGGGCCCTCAATCCCCAAAATGGTCAGTGTCCACAGGCCTCGGTGCCTCCCAAGAGCAACACGGCCCACACACCGAAAGCTCGGCTTGCCTCTGGAGATCGGCAGCTCCCGCTGCCTATCGATAGGCATCGATATCCATCGGCAGCAATATTATGGATGCCGATGGATATCGATGCCTATCGATAGGTGTGGAATTGGACAGGCTTCGATGCCCCTCAAGACCGAGAGGTAGCGATGGCGAGACTCCTTGGATGCCTCCCAAGAATAGCATCGGCTCCCTGCCAAAAGCTAAAATGCCCGTCAAGATCCACACCGATCGCTAGGCATGGAGAGTTAAGCACGCCTCTCCCTCTTGATGCCTCCCGCTAGCTATGGAGCTGTCGAGATGCACAGCTTTTTGAGGCAGAGCGAGAGGGCTCGCTACCTCTGCATGTTGATGCCATGCAAGGCCTACGGAAATCAATGCTCCATAAGGGCCGGCGATCCCAAAAATGGTCAGTGTCCATAGACCTCGGTGCCTCCCAAGAGCAACACAGCCCACACACCGAAAGCTCGGCTTGCCTCTGGAGATCGGCAGCTCCCGCTGCCTATCGATAGGCATCGATATCCATCGGCAGCAATATTCTGGATGCCGATGGATATCGATGCCTATCGATAGGTGTGGAATTGGACAGGTTTCAATGCCCCTCGAGACCGAGAGGTATCGATGGCGAGACTCCTTGGATGCCTCCCAAGAATAGGATCGGCTCCCTGCCAAAAGCTAAAATGCCCGTCGAGATCCACACCGATCGCTAGGCATGGAGAGTTAAGCACGCCTCTCCCTCTTGATGCCTCCCCCTGGCTACGGAGCTGTCGAGATGCACAGCTTTTGAGGCAGAGCGAGAGGGCTTGCTACCTCTGCATGTTGATGCCATGCAAGGCCTACGGAAATCAATGCTCCATAAGGGCCCTCAATCCCCAAAATGGTCAGTGTCCATAGGCCTCGGTGCCTCCCAAGAGCAACACGGCCCACACACCGAAAGCTCGGCTTGCCTCTGGAGATCGGCAGCTCCCGCTGCCTATCGATAGGCATCGATATCCATCGGCAGCAATATTATGGATGCCGATGGATATCGATGGCTATCGATAGGTGTGGAATTGGACAGGCTTCGATGCCCCTCGAGACCGAGAGGTAGCGATGGCGAGACTCCTTGCATGCCTCCCAAGAAGAGGATCGGCTCCCTGCCAAAAGCTAAAATGCCCGTCGAGATCCACACCGATCGCTAGGCATGGAGAGTTAAGCACGCCTCTCCCTCTTGATGCCTCCCCCTGGCTACAGAGCTGTCGAGATGCACAGCTTTTGAGGCAGAGCGAGAGGGCTTGCTACCTCTGCATGTTGATGCCATGCAAGGCCTACGGAAATCAATGCTCCATAAGGGCCCTCAATCCCGAAAATGGTCAGTGTCCATAGGCCTCGGTGCCTCCCAAGAGCAACACGGCCCACACACCGAAAGCTCGGCTTGCCTCTGGAGATCGGCAGCTCCCGCTGCCTATCGATAGGCATCGATATCCATCGGCAGCAATATTATGGATGCCGATGGATATCGATGGCTATCGATAGGTGTGGAATTGGACAGGCTTCGATGCCCCTCGAGACCGAGAGGTAGCGATGGTGAGACTCCTTGCATGCCTCCCAAGAATAGCATCGGCTCCCTGCCAAAAGCTAAAATGCCCGTCGAGATCCACACCGATCGCTAGGCATGGAGAGTTAAGCACGCCTCTCCCTCTTGATGCCTCCCCCTGGCTACGGAGCTGTCGAGATGCACAGCTTTTGAGGCAGAGCGAGAGGGCTCGCTACCTCTGCATGTTGATGCCATGCAAGGCCTACGGAAATCAATGCTCCATAAGGGCCCTCAATCCCCAAAATGGTCAGTGTCCACAGGCCTCGGTGCCTCCCAAGAGCAACACGGCCCACACACCGAAAGCTCGGCTTGCCTCTGGAGATCGGCAGCTCCCGCTGCCTATCGATAGGCATCGATATCCATCGGCAGCAATATTATGGATGCCGATGGATATCGATGGCTATCGATAGGTGTGGAATTGGACAGGCTTCGATGCCCCTCGAGACCGAGAGGTAGAGATGGCGAGACTCCTTGCATGCCTCCCAAGAAGAGGATCGGCTCCCTGCCAAAAGCTAAAATGCCCGTCGAGATCCACACCGATCGCTAGGCATGGAGAGTTAAGCACGCCTCTCCCTCTTGATGCCTCCCCCTGGCTACAGAGCTGTCGAGATGCACAGCTTTTGAGGCAGAGCGAGAGGGCTTGCTACCTCTGCATGTTGATGCCATGCAAGGCCTACGGAAATCAATGCTCCATAAGGGCCCTCAATCCCGAAAATGGTCAGTGTCCATAGGCCTCGGTGCCTCCCAAGAGCAACACGGCCCACACACCGAAAGCTCGGCTTGCCTCTGGAGATCGGCAGCTCCCGCTGCCTATCGATAGGCATCGATATCCATCGGCAGCAATATTATGGATGCCGATGGATATCGATGGCTATCGATAGGTGTGGAATTGGACAGGCTTCGATGCCCCTCGAGACCGAGAGGTAGCGATGGTGAGACTCCTTGCATGCCTCCCAAGAATAGGATCGGCCCCCTGCCAAAAGCTAAAATGCCCGTCGAGATCCACACCGATCGCTAGGCATGGAGAGTTAAGCACGCCTCTCCCTCTTGATGCCTCCCCCTGGCTACGGAGCTGTCGAGATGCACAGCTTTTGAGGCAGAGCGAGAGGGCTCGCTACCTCTGCATGTTGATGCCATGCAAGGCCTACGGAAATCAATGGTCCATAAGGGCCGGCGATCCCCAAAATGGTCAGGTTCCACAGGCCTCGGTGCCTCCCAAGAGCAACACGGCCCACACACCGAAAGCTCGGCTTGCCTCTGGAGATCGGCAGCTCCCGCTGCCTATCGATAGGCATCGATATCCATCGGCAGCAATATTATGGATGCCGATGGATATCGATGCCTATCGATAGGTGTGGAATTGGACAGGCTTCGATGCCCCTCAAGACCGAGAGGTAGCGATGGCGAGACTCCTTGGATGCCTCCCAAGAATAGCATCGGCTCCCTGCCAAAAGCTAAAATGCCCGTCAAGATCCACACCGATCGCTAGGCATGGAGAGTTAAGCACGCCTCTCCCTCTTGATGCCTCCCGCTAGCTATGGAGCTGTCGAGATGCACAGCTTTTTGAGGCAGAGCGAGAGGGCTCGCTACCTCTGCATGTTGATGCCATGCAAGGCCTACGGAAATCAATGCTCCATAAGGGCCGGCGATCCCAAAAATGGTCAGTGTCCATAGACCTCGGTGCCTCCCAAGAGCAACACAGCCCACACACCGAAAGCTCGGCTTGCCTCTGGAGATCGGCAGCTCCCGCTGCCTATCGATAGGCATCGATATCCATCGGCAGCAATATTATGGATGCCGATGGATATCGATGGCTATCGATAGGTGTGGAATTGGACAGGTTTCAATGCCCCTCGAGACCGAGAGGTAGCGATGGCGAGACTCCTTGGATGCCTCCCAAGAATAGCATCGGCTCCCTGCCAAAAGCTAAAATGCCCGTCAAGATCCACACCGATCGCTAGGCATGGAGAGTTAAGCACGCCTCTCCCTCTTGATGCCTCCCCCTGGCTACGGAGCTGTCGAGATGCACAGCTTTTGAGGCAGAGCGAGAGGGCTCGCTACCTCTGCATGTTGATGCCATGCAAGGCCTACGGAAATCAATGCTCCATAAGGGCCGGCGATCCCCAAAATGGTCAGTGTCCATAGACCTCGGTGCCTCCCAAGAGCAACACAGCCCACACACCGAAAGCTCGGCTTGCCTCTGGAGATGGGCAGCTCCCGCTGCCTATCGATAGGCATCGATATCCATCGGCAGCAATAATCTGGATGCCGATGGATATCGATGCCTATCGATAGGTGTGGAATTGGACAGGTTTCAATGCCCCTCGAGACCGAGAGGTATCGATGGCGAGACTCCTTGCATGCCTCCCAAGAATAGGATCGGCTCCCTGCCAAAAGCTAAAATGCCCGTCGAGATCCACACCGATCGCTAGGCATGGAGAGTTAAGCACGCCTCTCCCTCTTGATGCCTCCCCCTGGCTACGGAGCTGTCGAGATGCACAGCTTTTGAGGCAGAGCGAGAGGGCTTGCTACCTCTGCATGTTGATGCCATGCAAGGCCTACGGAAATCAATGCTCCATAAGGGCCCTCAATCCCCAAAATGGTCAGTGTCCATAGGCCTCGGTGCCTCCCAAGAGCAACACGGCCCACACACCGAAAGCTCGGCTTGCCTCTGGAGATCGGCAGCTCCCGCTGCCTATCGATAGGCATCGATATCCATCGGCAGCAATATTCTGGATGCCGATGGATATCGATGGCTATCGATAGGTGTGGAATTGGACAGGCTTCGATGCCCCTCGAGACCGAGAGGTAGCGATGGTGAGACTCCTTGCATGCCTCCCAAGAATAGCATCGGCTCCCTGCCAAAAGCTAAAATGCCCGTCGAGATCCACACCGATCGCTAGGCATGGAGAGTTAAGCACGCCTCTCCCTCTTGATGCCTCCCCCTGGCTACGGAGCTGTCGAGATGCACAGCTTTTGAGGCAGAGCGAGAGGGCTCGCTACCTCTGCATGTTGATGCCATGCAAGGCCTACGGAAATCAATGCTCCATAAGGGCCGGCGATCCCCAAAATGGTCAGTTTCCACAGGCCTCGGTGCCTCCCAAGAGCAACACGGCCCACACACCGAAAGCTCGGCTTGCCTCTGGAGATCGGCAGCTCCCGCTGCCTATCGATAGGCATCGATATCCATCGGCAGCAATATTATGGATGCCGATGGATATCGATGCCTATCGATAGGTGTGGAATTGGACAGGCTTCGATGCCCCTCAAGACCGAGAGGTAGCGATGGCGAGACTCCTTGGATGCCTCCCAAGAATAGGATCGGCTCCCTGCCAAAAGCTAAAATGCCCGTCGAGATCCACACCGATCGCTAGGCATGGAGAGTTAAGCACGCCTCTCCCTCTTGATGCCTCCCCCTGGCTACGGAGCTGTCGAGATGCACAGCTTTTGAGGCAGAGCGAGAGGGCTTGCTACCTCTGCATGTTGATGCCATGCAAGGCCTACGGAAATCAATGCTCCATAAGGGCCCTCAATCCCCAAAATGGTCAGTGTCCATAGGCCTCGGTGCCTCCCAAGAGCAACACGGCCCACACACCGAAAGCTCGGCTTGCCTCTGGAGATCGGCAGCTCCCGCTGCCTATCGATAGGCATCGATATCCATCGGCAGCAATATTATGGATGCCGATGGATATCGATGGCTATCGATAGGTGTGGAATTGGACAGGCTTCGATGCCCCTCGAGACCGAGAGGTAGCGATGGCGAGACTCCTTGCATGCCTCCCAAGAATAGCATCGGCTCCCTGCCAAAAGCTAAAATGCCCGTCGAGATCCACACCGATCGCTAGGCATGGAGAGTTAAGCACGCCTCTCCCTCTTGATGCCTCCCCCTGGCTACGGAGCTGTCGAGATGCACAGCTTTTGAGGCAGAGCGAGAGGGCTCGCTACCTCTGCATGTTGATGCCATGCAAGGCCTACGGAAATCAATGCTCCATAAGGGCCGGCGATCCCAAAAATGGTCAGTGTCCATAGACCTCGGTGCCTCCCAAGAGCAACACGGCCCACACACCGAAAGCTCGGCTTGCCTCTGGAGATCGGCAGCTCCCGCTGCCTATCGATAGGCATCGATATCCATCGGCAGCAATATTATGGATGCCGATGGATATCGATGCCTATCGATAGGTGTGGAATTGGACAGGCTTCGATGCCCCTCAAGACCGAGAGGTAGCGATGGCGAGACTCCTTGGATGCCTCCCAAGAATAGCATCGGCTCCCTGCCAAGAGCTAAAATGCCCGTCAAGATCCACACCGATCGCTAGGCATGGAGAGTTAAGCACGCCTCTCCCTCTTGATGCCTCCCGCTAGCTATGGAGCTGTCGAGATGCACAGCTTTTTGAGGCAGAGCGAGAGGGCTCGCTACCTCTGCATGTTGATGCCATGCAAGGCCTACGGAAATCAATGCTCCATAAGGGCCGGCGATCCCAAAAATGGTCAGTGTCCATAGACCTCGGTGCCTCCCAAGAGCAACACAGCCCACACACCGAAAGCTCGGCTTGCCTCTGGAGATGGGCAGCTCCCGCTGCCTATCGATAGGCATCGATATCCATCGGCAGCAATAATCTGGATGCCGATGGATATCGATGCCTATCGATAGGTGTGGAATTGGACAGGTTTCAATGCCCCTCGAGACCGAGAGGTATCGATGGCGAGACTCCTTGCATGCCTCCCAAGAATAGGATCGGCTCCCTGCCAAAAGCTAAAATGCCCGTCGAGATCCACACCGATCGCTAGGCATGGAGAGTTAAGCACGCCTCTCCCTCTTGATGCCTCCCCCTGGCTACGGAGCTGTCGAGATGCACAGCTTTTGAGGCAGAGCGAGAGGGCTTGCTACCTCTGCATGTTGATGCCATGCAAGGCCTACGGAAATCAATGCTCCATAAGGGCCCTCAATCCCCAAAATGGTCAGTGTCCATAGGCCTCGGTGCCTCCCAAGAGCAACACGGCCCACACACCGAAAGCTCGGCTTGCCTCTGGAGATCGGCAGCTCCCGCTGCCTATCGATAGGCATCGATATCCATCGGCAGCAATATTATGGATGCCGATGGATATCGATGGCTATCGATAGGTGTGGAATTGGACAGGCTTCGATGCCCCTCGAGACCGAGAGGTAGCGATGGTGAGACTCCTTGCATGCCTCCCAAGAATAGCATCGGCTCCCTGCCAAAAGCTAAAATGCCCGTCGAGATCCACACCGATCGCTAGGCATGGAGAGTTAAGCACGCCTCTCCCTCTTGATGCCTCCCCCTGGCTACGGAGCTGTCGAGATGCACAGCTTTTGAGGCAGAGCGAGAGGGCTCGCTACCTCTGCATGTTGATGCCATGCAAGGCCTACGGAAATCAATGCTCCATAAGGGCCGGCGATCCCCAAAATGGTCAGTTTCCACAGGCCTCGGTGCCTCCCAAGAGCAACACGGCCCACACACCGAAAGCTCGGCTTGCCTCTGGAGATCGGCAGCTCCCGCTGCCTATCGATAGGCATCGATATCCATCGGCAGCAATATTATGGATGCCGATGGATATCGATGGCTATCGATAGGTGTGGAATTGGACAGGCTTCGATGCCCCTCGAGACCGAGAGGTAGCGATGGCGAGACTCCTTGCATGCCTCCCAAGAAGAGGATCGGCTCCCTGCCAAAAGCTAAAATGCCCGTCGAGATCCACACCGATCGCTAGGCATGGAGAGTTAAGCACGCCTCTCCCTCTTGATGCCTCCCCCTGGCTACGGAGCTGTCGAGATGCACAGCTTTTGAGGCAGAGCGAGAGGGCTCGCTACCTCTGCATGTTGATGCCATGCAAGGCCTACGGAAATCAATGCTCCATAAGGGCCGGCGATCCCAAAAATGGTCAGTGTCCATAGACCTCGGTGCCTCCCAAGAGCAACACGGCCCACACACCGAAAGCTCGGCTTGCCTCTGGAGATCGGCAGCTCCCGCTGCCTATCGATAGGCATCGATATCCATCGGCAGCAATATTATGGATGCCGATGGATATCGATGCCTATCGATAGGTGTGGAATTGGACAGGCTTCGATGCCCCTCAAGACCGAGAGGTAGCGATGGCGAGACTCCTTGGATGCCTCCCAAGAATAGCATCGGCTCCCTGCCAAAAGCTAAAATGCCCGTCAAGATCCACACCGATCGCTAGGCATGGAGAGTTAAGCACGCCTCTCCCTCTTGATGCCTCCCGCTAGCTATGGAGCTGTCGAGATGCACAGCTTTTTGAGGCAGAGCGAGAGGGCTCGCTACCTCTGCATGTTGATGCCATGCAAGGCCTACGGAAATCAATGCTCCATAAGGGCCGGCGATCCCAAAAATGGTCAGTGTCCATAGACCTCGGTGCCTCCCAAGAGCAACACAGCCCACACACCGAAAGCTCGGCTTGCCTCTGGAGATCGGCAGCTCCCGCTGCCTATCGATAGGCATCGATATCCATCGGCAGCAATATTCTGGATGCCGATGGATATCGATGCCTATCGATAGGTGTGGAATTGGACAGGTTTCAATGCCCCTCGAGACCGAGAGGTATCGATGGCGAGACTCCTTGGATGCCTCCCAAGAATAGGATCGGCTCCCTGCCAAAAGCTAAAATGCCCGTCGAGATCCACACCGATCGCTAGGCATGGAGAGTTAAGCACGCCTCTCCCTCTTGATGCCTCCCCCTGGCTACGGAGCTGTCGAGATGCACAGCTTTTGAGGCAGAGCGAGAGGGCTTGCTACCTCTGCATGTTGATGCCATGCAAGGCCTACGGAAATCAATGCTCCATAAGGGCCCTCAATCCCCAAAATGGTCAGTGTCCATAGGCCTCGGTGCCTCCCAAGAGCAACACGGCCCACACACCGAAAGCTCGGCTTGCCTCTGGAGATCGGCAGCTCCCGCTGCCTATCGATAGGCATCGATATCCATCGGCAGCAATATTATGGATGCCGATGGATATCGATGGCTATCGATAGGTGTGGAATTGGACAGGCTTCGATGCCCCTCGAGACCGAGAGGTAGCGATGGTGAGACTCCTTGCATGCCTCCCAAGAATAGCATCGGCTCCCTGCCAAAAGCTAAAATGCCCGTCGAGATCCACACCGATCGCTAGGCATGGAGAGTTAAGCACGCCTCTCCCTCTTGATGCCTCCCCCTGGCTACGGAGCTGTCGAGATGCACAGCTTTTGAGGCAGAGCGAGAGGGCTCGCTACCTCTGCATGTTGATGCCATGCAAGGCCTACGGAAATCAATGCTCCATAAGGGCCGGCGATCCCCAAAATGGTCAGTTTCCACAGGCCTCGGTGCCTCCCAAGAGCAACACGGCCCACACACCGAAAGCTCGGCTTGCCTCTGGAGATCGGCAGCTCCCGCTGCCTATCGATAGGCATCGATATCCATCGGCAGCAATATTATGGATGCCGATGGATATCGATGGCTATCGATAGGTGTGGAATTGGACAGGCTTCGATGCCCCTCGAGACCGAGAGGTAGCGATGGCGAGACTCCTTGCATGCCTCCCAAGAAGAGGATCGGCTCCCTGCCAAAAGCTAAAATGCCCGTCGAGATCCACACCGATCGCTAGGCATGGAGAGTTAAGCACGCCTCTCCCTCTTGATGCCTCCCCCTGGCTACGGAGCTGTCGAGATGCACAGCTTTTGAGGCAGAGCGAGAGGGCTCGCTACCTCTGCATGTTGATGCCATGCAAGGCCTACGGAAATCAATGCTCCATAAGGGCCGGCGATCCCAAAAATGGTCAGTGTCCATAGACCTCGGTGCCTCCCAAGAGCAACACGGCCCACACACCGAAAGCTCGGCTTGCCTCTGGAGATCGGCAGCTCCCGCTGCCTATCGATAGGCATCGATATCCATCGGCAGCAATATTCTGGATGCCGATGGATATCGATGCCTATCGATAGGTGTGGAATTGGACAGGCTTCGATGCCCCTCAAGACCGAGAGGTAGCGATGGCGAGACTCCTTGGATGCCTCCCAAGAATAGCATCGGCTCCCTGCCAAAAGCTAAAATGCCCGTCAAGATCCACACCGATCGCTAGGCATGGAGAGTTAAGCACGCCTCTCCCTCTTGATGCCTCCCGCTAGCTATGGAGCTGTCGAGATGCACAGCTTTTTGAGGCAGAGCGAGAGGGCTCGCTACCTCTGCATGTTGATGCCATGCAAGGCCTACGGAAATCAATGCTCCATAAGGGCCGGCGATCCCAAAAATGGTCAGTGTCCATAGACCTCGGTGCCTCCCAAGAGCAACACAGCCCACACACCGAAAGCTCGGCTTGCCTCTGGAGATCGGCAGCTCCCGCTGCCTATCGATAGGCATCGATATCCATCGGCAGCAATATTCTGGATGCCGATGGATATCGATGCCTATCGATAGGTGTGGAATTGGACAGGTTTCAATGCCCCTCGAGACCGAGAGGTATCGATGGCGAGACTCCTTGGATGCCTCCCAAGAATAGGATCGGCTCCCTGCCAAAAGCTAAAATGCCCGTCGAGATCCACACCGATCGCTAGGCATGGAGAGTTAAGCACGCCTCTCCCTCTTGATGCCTCCCCCTGGCTACGGAGCTGTCGAGATGCACAGCTTTTGAGGCAGAGCGAGAGGGCTTGCTACCTCTGCATGTTGATGCCATGCAAGGCCTACGGAAATCAATGCTCCATAAGGGCCCTCAATCCCCAAAATGGTCAGTGTCCATAGGCCTCGGTGCCTCCCAAGAGCAACACGGCCCACACACCGAAAGCTCGGCTTGCCTCTGGAGATCGGCAGCTCCCGCTGCCTATCGATAGGCATCGATATCCATCGGCAGCAATATTATGGATGCCGATGGATATCGATGGCTATCGATAGGTGTGGAATTGGACAGGCTTCGATGCCCCTCGAGACCGAGAGGTAGCGATGGCGAGACTCCTTGCATGCCTCCCAAGAAGAGGATCGGCTCCCTGCCAAAAGCTAAAATGCCCGTCGAGATCCACACCGATCGCTAGGCATGGAGAGTTAAGCACGCCTCTCCCTCTTGATGCCTCCCCCTGGCTACAGAGCTGTCGAGATGCACAGCTTTTGAGGCAGAGCGAGAGGGCTTGCTACCTCTGCATGTTGATGCCATGCAAGGCCTACGGAAATCAATGCTCCATAAGGGCCCTCAATCCCCAAAATGGTCAGTGTCCATAGGCCTCGGTGCCTCCCAAGAGCAACACGGCCCACACACCGAAAGCTCGGCTTGCCTCTGGAGATCGGCAGCTCCCGCTGCCTATCGATAGGCATCGATATCCATCGGCAGCAATATTATGGATGCCGATGGATATCGATGGCTATCGATAGGTGTGGAATTGGACAGGCTTCGATGCCCCTCGAGACCGAGAGGTAGCGATGGTGAGACTCCTTGCATGCCTCCCAAGAATAGCATCGGCTCCCTGCCAAAAGCTAAAATGCCCGTCGAGATCCACACCGATCGCTAGGCATGGAGAGTTAAGCACGCCTCTCCCTCTTGATGCCTCCCCCTGGCTACGGAGCTGTCGAGATGCACAGCTTTTGAGGCAGAGCGAGAGGGCTCGCTACCTCTGCATGTTGATGCCATGCAAGGCCTACGGAAATCAATGCTCCATAAGGGCCCTCAATCCCCAAAATGGTCAGTGTCCACAGGCCTCGGTGCCTCCCAAGAGCAACACGGCCCACACACCGAAAGCTCGGCTTGCCTCTGGAGATCGGCAGCTCCCGCTGCCTATCGATAGGCATCGATATCCATCGGCAGCAATATTATGGATGCCGATGGATATCGATGCCTATCGATAGGTGTGGAATTGGACAGGCTTCGATGCCCCTCAAGACCGAGAGGTAGCGATGGCGAGACTCCTTGGATGCCTCCCAAGAATAGCATCGGCTCCCTGCCAAAAGCTAAAATGCCCGTCAAGATCCACACCGATCGCTAGGCATGGAGAGTTAAGCACGCCTCTCCCTCTTGATGCCTCCCGCTAGCTATGGAGCTGTCGAGATGCACAGCTTTTTGAGGCAGAGCGAGAGGGCTCGCTACCTCTGCATGTTGATGCCATGCAAGGCCTACGGAAATCAATGCTCCATAAGGGCCGGCGATCCCAAAAATGGTCAGTGTCCATAGACCTCGGTGCCTCCCAAGAGCAACACAGCCCACACACCGAAAGCTCGGCTTGCCTCTGGAGATCGGCAGCTCCCGCTGCCTATCGATAGGCATCGATATCCATCGGCAGCAATATTCTGGATGCCGATGGATATCGATGCCTATCGATAGGTGTGGAATTGGACAGGTTTCAATGCCCCTCGAGACCGAGAGGTATCGATGGCGAGACTCCTTGGATGCCTCCCAAGAATAGGATCGGCTCCCTGCCAAAAGCTAAAATGCCCGTCGAGATCCACACCGATCGCTAGGCATGGAGAGTTAAGCACGCCTCTCCCTCTTGATGCCTCCCCCTGGCTACGGAGCTGTCGAGATGCACAGCTTTTGAGGCAGAGCGAGAGGGCTTGCTACCTCTGCATGTTGATGCCATGCAAGGCCTACGGAAATCAATGCTCCATAAGGGCCCTCAATCCCCAAAATGGTCAGTGTCCATAGGCCTCGGTGCCTCCCAAGAGCAACACGGCCCACACACCGAAAGCTCGGCTTGCCTCTGGAGATCGGCAGCTCCCGCTGCCTATCGATAGGCATCGATATCCATCGGCAGCAATATTATGGATGCCGATGGATATCGATGGCTATCGATAGGTGTGGAATTGGACAGGCTTCGATGCCCCTCGAGACCGAGAGGTAGCGATGGCGAGACTCCTTGCATGCCTCCCAAGAAGAGGATCGGCTCCCTGCCAAAAGCTAAAATGCCCGTCGAGATCCACACCGATCGCTAGGCATGGAGAGTTAAGCACGCCTCTCCCTCTTGATGCCTCCCCCTGGCTACAGAGCTGTCGAGATGCACAGCTTTTGAGGCAGAGCGAGAGGGCTTGCTACCTCTGCATGTTGATGCCATGCAAGGCCTACGGAAATCAATGCTCCATAAGGGCCCTCAATCCCGAAAATGGTCAGTGTCCATAGGCCTCGGTGCCTCCCAAGAGCAACACGGCCCACACACCGAAAGCTCGGCTTGCCTCTGGAGATCGGCAGCTCCCGCTGCCTATCGATAGGCATCGATATCCATCGGCAGCAATATTATGGATGCCGATGGATATCGATGGCTATCGATAGGTGTGGAATTGGACAGGCTTCGATGCCCCTCGAGACCGAGAGGTAGCGATGGTGAGACTCCTTGCATGCCTCCCAAGAATAGCATCGGCTCCCTGCCAAAAGCTAAAATGCCCGTCGAGATCCACACCGATCGCTAGGCATGGAGAGTTAAGCACGCCTCTCCCTCTTGATGCCTCCCCCTGGCTACGGAGCTGTCGAGATGCACAGCTTTTGAGGCAGAGCGAGAGGGCTCGCTACCTCTGCATGTTGATGCCATGCAAGGCCTACGGAAATCAATGCTCCATAAGGGCCGGCGATCCCAAAAATGGTCAGTGTCCATAGACCTCGGTGCCTCCCAAGAGCAACACGGCCCACACACCGAAAGCTCGGCTTGCCTCTGGAGATCGGCAGCTCCCGCTGCCTATCGATAGGCATCGATATCCATCGGCAGCAATATTATGGATGCCGATGGATATCGATGCCTATCGATAGGTGTGGAATTGGACAGGCTTCGATGCCCCTCGAGACCGAGAGGTAGCGATGGCGAGACTCCTTGGATGCCTCCCAAGAATAGCATCGGCTCCCTGCCAAAAGCTAAAATGCCCGTCAAGATCCACACCGATCGCTAGGCATGGAGAGTTAAGCACGCCTCTCCCTCTTGATGCCTCCCGCTAGCTATGGAGCTGTCGAGATGCACAGCTTTTTGAGGCAGAGCGAGAGGGCTCGCTACCTCTGCATGTTGATGCCATGCAAGGCCTACGGAAATCAATGCTCCATAAGGGCCGGCGATCCCAAAAATGGTCAGTGTCCATAGACCTCGGTGCCTCCCAAGAGCAACACAGCCCACACACCGAAAGCTCGGCTTGCCTCTGGAGATCGGCAGCTCCCGCTGCCTATCGATAGGCATCGATATCCATCGGCAGCAATATTCTGGATGCCGATGGATATCGATGCCTATCGATAGGTGTGGAATTGGACAGGTTTCAATGCCCCTCGAGACCGAGAGGTATCGATGGCGAGACTCCTTGGATGCCTCCCAAGAATAGCATCGGCTCCCTGCCAAAAGCTAAAATGCCCGTCGAGATCCACACCGATCGCTAGGCATGGAGAGTTAAGCACGCCTCTCCCTCTTGATGCCTCCCCCTGGCTACGGAGCTGTCGAGATGCACAGCTTTTGAGGCAGAGCGAGAGGGCTTGCTACCTCTGCATGTTGATGCCATGCAAGGCCTACGGAAATCAATGCTCCATAAGGGCCCTCAATCCCCAAAATGGTCAGTGTCCATAGGCCTCGGTGCCTCCCAAGAGCAACACGGCCCACACACCGAAAGCTCGGCTTGCCTCTGGAGATCGGCAGCTCCCGCTGCCTATCGATAGGCATCGATATCCATCGGCAGCAATATTCTGGATGCCGATGGATATCGATGCCTATCGATAGGTGTGGAATTGGACAGGTTTCAATGCCCCTCGAGACCGAGAGGTATCGATGGCGAGACTCCTTGGATGCCTCCCAAGAATAGCATCGGCTCCCTGCCAAGAGCTAAAATGCCCGTCAAGATCCACACCGATCGCTAGGCATGGAGAGTTAAGCACGCCTCTCCCTCTTGATGCCTCCCGCTAGCTATGGAGCTGTCGAGATGCACAGCTTTTTGAGGTAGAGCGAGAGGGCTTGCTACCTCTGCATGTTGATGCCATGCAAGGCCTACGGAAATCAATGCTCCATAAGGGCCGGCGATCCCAAAAATGGTCAGTGTCCATAGACCTCGGTGCCTCCCAAGAGCAACACAGCCCACACACCGAAAGCTCGGCTTGCCTCTGGAGATGGGCAGCTCCCGCTGCCTATCGATAGGCATCGATATCCATCGGCAGCAATAATCTGGATGCCGATGGATATCGATGCCTATCGATAGGTGTGGAATTGGACAGGTTTCAATGCCCCTCGAGACCGAGAGGTATCGATGGCGAGACTCCTTGCATGCCTCCCAAGAATAGGATCGGCTCCCTGCCAAAAGCTAAAATGCCCGTCGAGATCCACACCGATCGCTAGGCATGGAGAGTTAAGCACGCCTCTCCCTCTTGATGCCTCCCCCTGGCTACGGAGCTGTCGAGATGCACAGCTTTTGAGGCAGAGCGAGAGGGCTTGCTACCTCTGCATGTTGATGCCATGCAAGGCCTACGGAAATCAATGCTCCATAAGGGCCCTCAATCCCCAAAATGGTCAGTGTCCATAGGCCTCGGTGCCTCCCAAGAGCAACACGGCCCACACACCGAAAGCTCGGCTTGCCTCTGGAGATCGGCAGCTCCCGCTGCCTATCGATAGGCATCGATATCCATCGGCAGCAATATTCTGGATGCCGATGGATATCGATGGCTATCGATAGGTGTGGAATTGGACAGGCTTCGATGCCCCTCGAGACCGAGAGGTAGCGATGGTGAGACTCCTTGCATGCCTCCCAAGAATAGCATCGGCTCCCTGCCAAAAGCTAAAATGCCCGTCGAGATCCACACCGATCGCTAGGCATGGAGAGTTAAGCACGCCTCTCCCTCTTGATGCCTCCCCCTGGCTACGGAGCTGTCGAGATGCACAGCTTTTGAGGCAGAGCGAGAGGGCTCGCTACCTCTGCATGTTGATGCCATGCAAGGCCTACGGAAATCAATGCTCCATAAGGGCCGGCGATCCCCAAAATGGTCAGTTTCCACAGGCCTCGGTGCCTCCCAAGAGCAACACGGCCCACACACCGAAAGCTCGGCTTGCCTCTGGAGATCGGCAGCTCCCGCTGCCTATCGATAGGCATCGATATCCATCGGCAGCAATATTATGGATGCCGATGGATATCGATGGCTATCGATAGGTGTGGAATTGGACAGGCTTCGATGCCCCTCGAGACCGAGAGGTAGCGATGGCGAGACTCCTTGCATGCCTCCCAAGAAGAGGATCGGCTCCCTGCCAAAAGCTAAAATGCCCGTCGAGATCCACACCGATCGCTAGGCATGGAGAGTTAAGCACGCCTCTCCCTCTTGATGCCTCCCCCTGGCTACGGAGCTGTCGAGATGCACAGCTTTTGAGGCAGAGCGAGAGGGCTCGCTACCTCTGCATGTTGATGCCATGCAAGGCCTACGGAAATCAATGCTCCATAAGGGCCGGCGATCCCAAAAATGGTCAGTGTCCATAGACCTCGGTGCCTCCCAAGAGCAACACGGCCCACACACCGAAAGCTCGGCTTGCCTCTGGAGATCGGCAGCTCCCGCTGCCTATCGATAGGCATCGATATCCATCGGCAGCAATATTATGGATGCCGATGGATATCGATGCCTATCGATAGGTGTGGAATTGGACAGGCTTCGATGCCCCTCAAGACCGAGAGGTAGCGATGGCGAGACTCCTTGGATGCCTCCCAAGAATAGCATCGGCTCCCTGCCAAAAGCTAAAATGCCCGTCAAGATCCACACCGATCGCTAGGCATGGAGAGTTAAGCACGCCTCTCCCTCTTGATGCCTCCCGCTAGCTATGGAGCTGTCGAGATGCACAGCTTTTTGAGGCAGAGCGAGAGGGCTCGCTACCTCTGCATGTTGATGCCATGCAAGGCCTACGGAAATCAATGCTCCATAAGGGCCGGCGATCCCAAAAATGGTCAGTGTCCATAGACCTCGGTGCCTCCCAAGAGCAACACAGCCCACACACCGAAAGCTCGGCTTGCCTCTGGAGATCGGCAGCTCCCGCTGCCTATCGATAGGCATCGATATCCATCGGCAGCAATATTCTGGATGCCGATGGATATCGATGCCTATCGATAGGTGTGGAATTGGACAGGTTTCAATGCCCCTCGAGACCGAGAGGTATCGATGGCGAGACTCCTTGGATGCCTCCCAAGAATAGGATCGGCTCCCTGCCAAAAGCTAAAATGCCCGTCGAGATCCACACCGATCGCTAGGCATGGAGAGTTAAGCACGCCTCTCCCTCTTGATGCCTCCCCCTGGCTACGGAGCTGTCGAGATGCACAGCTTTTGAGGCAGAGCGAGAGGGCTTGCTACCTCTGCATGTTGATGCCATGCAAGGCCTACGGAAATCAATGCTCCATAAGGGCCCTCAATCCCCAAAATGGTCAGTGTCCATAGGCCTCGGTGCCTCCCAAGAGCAACACGGCCCACACACCGAAAGCTCGGCTTGCCTCTGGAGATCGGCAGCTCCCGCTGCCTATCGATAGGCATCGATATCCATCGGCAGCAATATTATGGATGCCGATGGATATCGATGGCTATCGATAGGTGTGGAATTGGACAGGCTTCGATGCCCCTCGAGACCGAGAGGTAGCGATGGCGAGACTCCTTGCATGCCTCCCAAGAAGAGGATCGGCTCCCTGCCAAAAGCTAAAATGCCCGTCGAGATCCACACCGATCGCTAGGCATGGAGAGTTAAGCACGCCTCTCCCTCTTGATGCCTCCCCCTGGCTACAGAGCTGTCGAGATGCACAGCTTTTGAGGCAGAGCGAGAGGGCTTGCTACCTCTGCATGTTGATGCCATGCAAGGCCTACGGAAATCAATGCTCCATAAGGGCCCTCAATCCCCAAAATGGTCAGTGTCCATAGGCCTCGGTGCCTCCCAAGAGCAACACGGCCCACACACCGAAAGCTCGGCTTGCCTCTGGAGATCGGCAGCTCCCGCTGCCTATCGATAGGCATCGATATCCATCGGCAGCAATATTATGGATGCCGATGGATATCGATGGCTATCGATAGGTGTGGAATTGGACAGGCTTCGATGCCCCTCGAGACCGAGAGGTAGCGATGGTGAGACTCCTTGCATGCCTCCCAAGAATAGCATCGGCTCCCTGCCAAAAGCTAAAATGCCCGTCGAGATCCACACCGATCGCTAGGCATGGAGAGTTAAGCACGCCTCTCCCTCTTGATGCCTCCCCCTGGCTACGGAGCTGTCGAGATGCACAGCTTTTGAGGCAGAGCGAGAGGGCTCGCTACCTCTGCATGTTGATGCCATGCAAGGCCTACGGAAATCAATGCTCCATAAGGGCCCTCAATCCCCAAAATGGTCAGTGTCCACAGGCCTCGGTGCCTCCCAAGAGCAACACGGCCCACACACCGAAAGCTCGGCTTGCCTCTGGAGATCGGCAGCTCCCGCTGCCTATCGATAGGCATCGATATCCATCGGCAGCAATATTATGGATGCCGATGGATATCGATGCCTATCGATAGGTGTGGAATTGGACAGGCTTCGATGCCCCTCAAGACCGAGAGGTAGCGATGGCGAGACTCCTTGGATGCCTCCCAAGAATAGCATCGGCTCCCTGCCAAAAGCTAAAATGCCCGTCAAGATCCACACCGATCGCTAGGCATGGAGAGTTAAGCACGCCTCTCCCTCTTGATGCCTCCCGCTAGCTATGGAGCTGTCGAGATGCACAGCTTTTTGAGGCAGAACGAGAGGGCTCGCTACCTCTGCATGTTGATGCCATGCAAGGCCTACGGAAATCAATGCTCCATAAGGGCCGGCGATCCCAAAAATGGTCAGTGTCCATAGACCTCGGTGCCTCCCAAGAGCAACACAGCCCACACACCGAAAGCTCGGCTTGCCTCTGGAGATCGGCAGCTCCCGCTGCCTATCGATAGGCATCGATATCCATCGGCAGCAATATTCTGGATGCCGATGGATATCGATGCCTATCGATAGGTGTGGAATTGGACAGGTTTCAATGCCCCTCGAGACCGAGAGGTATCGATGGCGAGACTCCTTGGATGCCTCCCAAGAATAGGATCGGCTCCCTGCCAAAAGCTAAAATGCCCGTCGAGATCCACACCGATCGCTAGGCATGGAGAGTTAAGCACGCCTCTCCCTCTTGATGCCTCCCCCTGGCTACGGAGCTGTCGAGATGCACAGCTTTTGAGGCAGAGCGAGAGGGCTTGCTACCTCTGCATGTTGATGCCATGCAAGGCCTACGGAAATCAATGCTCCATAAGGGCCCTCAATCCCCAAAATGGTCAGTGTCCATAGGCCTCGGTGCCTCCCAAGAGCAACACGGCCCACACACCGAAAGCTCGGCTTGCCTCTGGAGATCGGCAGCTCCCGCTGCCTATCGATAGGCATCGATATCCATCGGCAGCAATATTATGGATGCCGATGGATATCGATGGCTATCGATAGGTGTGGAATTGGACAGGCTTCGATGCCCCTCGAGACCGAGAGGTAGCGATGGCGAGACTCCTTGCATGCCTCCCAAGAAGAGGATCGGCTCCCTGCCAAAAGCTAAAATGCCCGTCGAGATCCACACCGATCGCTAGGCATGGAGAGTTAAGCACGCCTCTCCCTCTTGATGCCTCCCCCTGGCTACAGAGCTGTCGAGATGCACAGCTTTTGAGGCAGAGCGAGAGGGCTTGCTACCTCTGCATGTTGATGCCATGCAAGGCCTACGGAAATCAATGCTCCATAAGGGCCCTCAATCCCGAAAATGGTCAGTGTCCATAGGCCTCGGTGCCTCCCAAGAGCAACACGGCCCACACACCGAAAGCTCGGCTTGCCTCTGGAGATCGGCAGCTCCCGCTGCCTATCGATAGGCATCGATATCCATCGGCAGCAATATTATGGATGCCGATGGACATCGATGCCTATCGAAAGGTGTGGAATTGGACAGGCTTCGATGCCCCTCGAGACCGAGAGGTAGCGATGGCGAGACTCCTTGGATGCCTCCCAAGAATAGCATCGGCTCCCTGCCAAAAGCTAAAATGCCCGTCAAGATCCACACCGATCGCTAGGCATGGAGAGTTAAGCACGCCTCTCCCTCTTGATGCCTCCCCCTGGCTACGGAGCTGTCGAGATGCACAGCTTTTGAGGCAGAGCGAGAGGGCTTGCTACCTCTGCATGTTGATGCCATGCAAGGCCTACGGAAATCAATGCTCCATAAGGGCCCGCAATCCCCAAAATGGTCAGTGTCCATAGGCCTCGGTGCCTCCCAAGAGCAACACGGCCCACACACCGAAAGCTCAGCTTGCCTCTGGAGATCGGCAGCTCCCGCTGCCTATCGATAGGCATCGATATCCATCGGCAGCAATATTATGGATGCCGATGGATATCGATGGCTATCGATAGGTGTGGAATTGGACAGGCTTCGATGCCCCTCGAGACCGAGAGGTAGCGATGGCGAGACTCCTTGCATGCCTCCCAAGAAGAGGATCGGCTCCCTGCCAAAAGCTAAAATGCCCGTCGAGATCCACACCGATCGCTAGGCATGGAGAGTTAAGCACGCCTCTCCCTCTTGATGCCTCCCCCTGGCTACAGAGCTGTCGAGATGCACAGCTTTTGAGGCAGAGCGAGAGGGCTTGCTACCTCTGCATGTTGATGCCATGCAAGGCCTACGGAAATCAATGCTCCATAAGGGCCCTCAATCCCGAAAATGGTCAGTGTCCATAGGCCTCGGTGCCTCCCAAGAGCAACACGGCCCACACACCGAAAGCTCGGCTTGCCTCTGGAGATCGGCAGCTCCCGCTGCCTATCGATAGGCATCGATATCCATCGGCAGCAATATTATGGATGCCGATGGATATCGATGGCTATCGATAGGTGTGGAATTGGACAGGCTTCGATGCCCCTCGAGACCGAGAGGTAGCGATGGTGAGACTCCTTGGATGCCTCCCAAGAATAGCATCGGCTCCCTGCCAAAAGCTAAAATGCCCGTCGAGATCCACACCGATCGCTAGGCATGGAGAGTTAAGCACGCCTCTCCCTCTTGATGCCTCCCCCTGGCTACGGAGCTGTCGAGATGCACAGCTTTTGAGGCAGAGCGAGAGGGCTCGCTACCTCTGCATGTTGATGCCATGCAAGGCCTACGGAAATCAATGGTCCATAAGGGCCGGCGATCCCCAAAATGGTCAGTGTCCACAGGCCTCGGTGCCTCCCAAGAGCAACACGGCCCACACACCGAAAGCTCGGCTTGCCTCTGGAGATCGGCAGCTCCCGCTGCCTATCGATAGGCATCGATATCCATCGGCAGCAATATTATGGATGCCGATGGATATCGATGGCTATCGATAGGTGTGGAATTGGACAGGCTTCGATGCCCCTCGAGACCGAGAGGTAGCGATGGCGAGACTCCTTGCATGCCTCCCAAGAATAGCATCGGCTCCCTGCCAAAAGCTAAAATGCCCGTCAAGATCCACACCGATCGCTAGGCATGGAGAGTTAAGCACGCCTCTCCCTCTTGATGCCTCCCGCTAGCTATGGAGCTGTCGAGATGCACAGCTTTTTGAGGCAGAGCGAGAGGGCTCGCTACCTCTGCATGTTGATGCCATGCAAGGCCTACGGAAATCAATGCTCCATAAGGGCCGGCGATCCCAAAAATGGTCAGTGTCCATAGACCTCGGTGCCTCCCAAGAGCAACACAGCCCACACACCGAAAGCTCGGCTTGCCTCTGGAGATCGGCAGCTCCCGCTGCCTATCGATAGGCATCGATATCCATCGGCAGCAATATTATGGATGCCGATGGATATCGATGGCTATCGATAGGTGTGGAATTGGACAGGCTTTGATGCCCCTCGAGACCGAGAGGTAGCGATGGCGAGACTCCTTGCATGCCTCCCAAGAATAGGATCGGCTCCCTGCCAAAAGCTAAAATGCCCGTCGAGATCCACACCGATCGCTAGGCATGGAGAGTTACGCACGCCTCTCCCTCTTGATGCCTCCCCCTGGCTACAGAGCTGTCGAGATGCACAGCTTTTGAGGCAGAGCGAGAGGGCTTGCTACCTCTGCATGTTGATGCCATGCAAGGCCTACGGAAATCAATGCTCCATAAGGGCCCTCAATCCCGAAAATGGTCAGTGTCCATAGGCCTCGGTGCCTCCCAAGAGCAACACGGCCCACACACCGAAAGCTCGGCTTGCCTCTGGAGATCGGCAGCTCCCGCTGCCTATCGATAGGCATCGATATCCATCGGCAGCAATATTATGGATGCCGATGGATGTCGATGGCTATCGATAGGTGTGGAATTGGACAGGCTTCGATGCCCCTCGAGACCGAGAGGTAGCGATGGTGAGACTCCTTGCATGCCTCCCAAGAATAGCATCGGCTCCCTGCCAAAAGCTAAAATGCCCGTCGAGATCCACACCGATCGCTAGGCATGGAGAGTTAAGCACGCCTCTCCCTCTTGATGCCTCCCCCTGGCTACGGAGCTGTCGAGATGCACAGCTTTTGAGGCAGAGCGAGAGGGCTTGCTACCTCTGCATGTTGATGCCATGCAAGGCCTACGGAAATCAATGCTCCATAAGGGCCCGCAATCCCCAAAATGGTCAGTGTCCATAGGCCTCGGTGCCTCCCAAGAGCAACACGGCCCACACACCGAAAGCTCGGCTTGCCTCTGGAGATCGGCAGCTCCCGCTGCCTATCGATAGGCATCGATATCCATCGGCAGCAATATTATGGATGCCGATGGATATCGATGGCTATCGATAGGTGTGGAATTGGACAGGCTTCGATGCCCCTCGAGACCGAGAGGTAGCGATGGTGAGACTCCTTGCATGCCTCCCAAGAATAGCATCGGCTCCCTGCCAAAAGCTAAAATGCCCGTCGAGATCCACACCGATCGCTAGGCATGGAGAGTTAAGCACGCCTCTCCCTCTTGATGCCTCCCCCTGGCTACGGAGCTGTCGAGATGCACAGCTTTTGAGGCAGAGCGAGAGGGCTCGCTACCTCTGCATGTTGATGCCATGCAAGGCCTACGGAAATCAATGGTCCATAAGGGCCGGCGATCCCCAAAATGGTCAGTTTCCACAGGCCTCGGTGCCTCCCAAGAGCAACACGGCCCACACACCGAAAGCTCGGCTTGCCTCTGGAGATCGGCAGCTCCCGCTGCCTATCGATAGGCATCGATATCCATCGGCAGCAATATTCTGGATGCCGATGGATATCGATGCCTATCGATAGGTGTGGAATTGGACAGGCTTCGATGCCCCTCAAGACCGAGAGGTAGCGATGGCGAGACTCCTTGGATGCCTCCCAAGAATAGCATCGGCTCCCTGCCAAAAGCTAAAATGCCCGTCAAGATCCACACCGATCGCTAGGCATGGAGAGTTAAGCACGCCTCTCCCTCTTGATGCCTCCCGCTAGCTATGGAGCTGTCGAGATGCACAGCTTTTTGAGGCAGAGCGAGAGGGCTCGCTACCTCTGCATGTTGATGCCATGCAAGGCCTACGGAAATCAATGCTCCATAAGGGCCGGCGATCCCAAAAATGGTCAGTGTCCATAGACCTCGGTGCCTCCCAAGAGCAACACAGCCCACACACCGAAAGCTCGGCTTGCCTCTGGAGATCGGCAGCTCCCGCTGCCTATCGATAGGCATCGATATCCATCGGCAGCAATATTCTGGATGCCGATGGATATCGATGCCTATCGATAGGTGTGGAATTGGACAGGTTTCAATGCCCCTCGAGACCGAGAGGTATCGATGGCGAGACTCCTTGGATGCCTCCCAAGAATAGCATCGGCTCCCTGCCAAAAGCTAAAATGCCCGTCGAGATCCACACCGATCGCTAGGCATGGAGAGTTAAGCACGCCTCTCCCTCTTGATGCCTCCCCCTGGCTACAGAGCTGTCGAGATGCACAGCTTTTGAGGCAGAGCGAGAGGGCTTGCTACCTCTGCATGTTGATGCCATGCAAGGCCTACGGAAATCAATGCTCCATAAGGGCCCTCAATCCCCAAAATGGTCAGTGTCCATAGGCCTCGGTGCCTCCCAAGAGCAACACGGCCCACACACCGAAAGCTCGGCTTGCCTCTGGAGATCGGCAGCTCCCGCTGCCTATCGATAGGCATCGATATCCATCGGCAGCAATATTATGGATGCCGATGGATATCGATGGCTATCGATAGGTGTGGAATTGGACAGGCTTCGATGCCCCTCGAGACCGAGAGGTAGCGATGGTGAGACTCCTTGCATGCCTCCCAAGAATAGCATCGGCTCCCTGCCAAAAGCTAAAATGCCCGTCGAGATCCACACCGATCGCTAGGCATGGAGAGTTAAGCACGCCTCTCCCTCTTGATGCCTCCCCCTGGCTACGGAGCTGTCGAGATGCACAGCTTTTGAGGCAGAGCGAGAGGGCTCGCTACCTCTGCATGTTGATGCCATGCAAGGCCTACGGAAATCAATGGTCCATAAGGGCCGGCGATCCCCAAAATGGTCAGTTTCCACAGGCCTCGGTGCCTCCCAAGAGCAACACGGCCCACACACCGAAAGCTCGGCTTCCCTCTGGAGATCAGCAGCTCCCGCTACCTATCGATAGGCATCGATATCCATCGGCAGCAATATTCTGGATGCCGATGGATATCGATGCCTATCGATAGGTGTGGAATTGGACAGGTTTCAATGCCCCTCGAGACCGAGAGGTAGCGATGGCGAGACTCCTTGGATGCCTCCCAAGAATAGGATCGGCTCCCTGCCAAAAGCTAAAATGCCCGTCGAGATCCACACCGATCGCTAGGCATGGAGAGTTAAGCACGCCTCTCCCTCTTGATGCCTGCCCCTGGCTACGGAGCTGTCGAGATGCACAGCTTTTTGAGGCAGAGCGAGAGGGCTTGCTACCTCTGCATGTTGATGCCATGCAAGGCCTACGGAAATCAATGCTCCATAAGGGCCCTCAATCCCCAAAATGGTCAGTGTCCATAGGCCTCGGTGCCTCCCAAGAGCAACACGGCCCACACACCGAAAGCTCGGCTTGCCTCTGGAGATCGGCAGCTCCCGCTGCCTATCGATAGGCATCGATATCCATCGGCAGCAATATTATGGATGCCGATGGATATCGATGCCTATCGATAGGTGTGGAATTGGACAGGTTTCAATGCCCCTCGAGACCGAGAGGTATCGATGGCGAGACTCCTTGCATGCCTCCCAAGAATAGCATCGGCTCCCTGCCAAAAGCTAAAATGCCCGTCGAGATCCACACCGATCGCTAGGCATGGAGAGTTAAGCACGCCTCTCCCTCTTGATGCCTCCCCCTGGCTACGGAGCTGTCGAGATGCACAGCTTTTGAGGCAGAGCGAGAGGGCTTGCTACCTCTGCATGTTGATGCCATGCAAGGCCTACGGAAATCAATGCTCCATAAGGGCCCTCAATCCCCAAAATGGTCAGTGTCCATAGGCCTCGGTGCCTCCCAAGAGCAACACGGCCCACACACCGAAAGCTCGGCTTGCCTCTGGAGATCGGCAGCTCCCGCTGCCTATCGATAGGCATCGATATCCATCGGCAGCAATATTATGGATGCCGATGGATATCGATGCCTATCGATAGGTGTGGAATTGGACAGGTTTCAATGCCCCTCGAGACCGAGAGGTATCGATGGCGAGACTCCTTGGATGCCTCCCAAGAATAGCATCGGCTCCCTGCCAAAAGCTAAAATGCCCGTCGAGATCCACACCGATCGCTAGGCATGGAGAGTTAAGCACGCCTCTCCCTCTTGATGCCTCCCCCTGGCTACGGAGCTGTCGAGATGCACAGCTTTTGAGGCAGAGCGAGAGGGCTTGCTACCTCTGCATGTTGATGCCATGCAAGGCCTACGGAAATCAATGCTCCATAAGGGCCCTCAATCCCCAAAATGGTCAGTGTCCATAGGCCTCGGTGCCTCCCAAGAGCAACACGGCCCACACACCGAAAGCTCGGCTTGCCTCTGGAGATCGGCAGCTCCCGCTGCCTATCGATAGGCATCGATATCCATCGGCAGCAATATTATGGATGCCGATGGATATCGATGGCTATCGATAGGTGTGGAATTGGACAGGCTTCGATGCCCCTCGAGACCGAGAGGTAGCGATGGCGAGACTCCTTGCATGCCTCCCAAGAATAGCATCGGCTCCCTGCCAAAAGCTAAAATGCCCGTCGAGATCCACACCGATCGCTAGGCATGGAGAGTTAAGCACGCCTCTCCCTCTTGATGCCTCCCCCTGGCTACAGAGCTGTCGAGATGCACAGCTTTTGAGGCAGAGCGAGAGGGCTTGCTACCTCTGCATGTTGATGCCATGCAAGGCCTACGGAAATCAATGCTCCATAAGGGCCCTCAATCCCCAAAATGGTCAGTGTCCATAGGCCTCGGTGCCTCCCAAGAGCAACACGGCCCACACACCGAAAGCTCGGCTTGCCTCTGGAGATCGGCAGCTCCCGCTGCCTATCGATAGGCATCGATATCCATCGGCAGCAATATTATGGATGCCGATGGATATCGATGGCTATCGATAGGTGTGGAATTGGACAGGCTTTGATGCCCCTCGAGACCGAGAGGTAGCGATGGCGAGACTCCTTGGATGCCTCCCAAGAAGAGGATCGGCTCCCTGCCAAAAGCTAAAATGCCCGTCGAGATCCACACCGATCGCTAGGCATGGAGAGTTAAGCACGCCTCTCCCTCTTGATGCCTCCCCCTGGCTACGGAGCTGTCGAGATGCACAGCTTTTTGAGGCAGAGCGAGAGGGCTCGCTACCTCTGCATGTTGATGCCATGCAAGGCCTACGGAAATCAATGCTCCATAAGGGCCGGCGATCCCAAAAATGGTCAGTGTCCATAGGCCTCGGTGCCTCCCAAGAGCAACACAGCCCACACACCGAAAGCTCGGCTTGCCTCTGGAGATGGGCAGCTCCCGCTGCCTATCGATAGGCATCGATATCCATCGGCAGCAATATTCTGGATGCCGATGGATATCGATGCCTATCGATAGGTGTGGAATTGGACAGGTTTCAATGCCCCTCGAGACCGAGAGGTATCGATGGCGAGACTCCTTGCATGCCTCCCAAGAATAGCATCGGCTCCCTGCCAAAAGCTAAAATGCCCGTCGAGATCCACACCGATCGCTAGGCATGGAGAGTTAAGCACGCCTCTCCCTCTTGATGCCTCCCCCTGGCTACGGAGCTGTCGAGATGCACAGCTTTTGAGGCAGAGCGAGAGGGCTTGCTACCTCTGCATGTTGATGCCATGCAAGGCCTACGGAAATCAATGCTCCATAAGGGCCCTCAATCCCCAAAATGGTCAGTGTCCATAGGCCTCGGTGCCTCCCAAGAGCAACACGGCCCACACACCGAAAGCTCGGCTTGCCTCTGGAGATCGGCAGCTCCCGCTGCCTATCGATAGGCATCGATATCCATCGGCAGCAATATTATGGATGCCGATGGATATCGATGCCTATCGATAGGTGTGGAATTGGACAGGTTTCAATGCCCCTCGAGACCGAGAGGTATCGATGGCGAGACTCCTTGGATGCCTCCCAAGAATAGCATCGGCTCCCTGCCAAAAGCTAAAATGCCCGTCGAGATCCACACCGATCGCTAGGCATGGAGAGTTAAGCACGCCTCTCCCTCTTGATGCCTCCCCCTGGCTACGGAGCTGTCGAGATGCACAGCTTTTGAGGCAGAGCGAGAGGGCTTGCTACCTCTGCATGTTGATGCCATGCAAGGCCTACGGAAATCAATGCTCCATAAGGGCCCTCAATCCCCAAAATGGTCAGTGTCCATAGGCCTCGGTGCCTCCCAAGAGCAACACGGCTCACACACCGAAAGCTCAGCTTGCCTCTGGAGATCGGCAGCTCCCGCTGCCTATCGATAGGCATCGATATCCATCGGCAGCAATATTATGGATGCCGATGGATATCGATGGCTATCGATAGGTGTGGAATTGGACAGGCTTCGATGCCCCTCGAGACCGAGAGGTAGCGATGGCGAGACTCCTTGCATGCCTCCCAAGAATAGGATCGGCTCCCTGCCAAAAGCTAAAATGCCCGTCGAGATCCACACCGATCGCTAGGCATGGAGAGTTAAGCACGCCTCTCCCTCTTGATGCCTCCCCCTGGCTACGGAGCTGTCGAGATGCACAGCTTTTGAGGCAGAGCGAGAGGGCTTGCTACCTCTGCATGTTGATGCCATGCAAGGCCTACGGAAATCAATGCTCCATAAGGGCCCTCAGTCCCCAAAATGGTCAGTGTCCATAGGCCTCGGTGCCTCCCAAGAGCAACACGGCCCACACACCGAAAGCTCGGCTTGCCTCTGGAGATCGGCAGCTCCCGCTGCCTATCGATAGGCATCGATATCCATCGGCAGCAATATTATGGATGCCGATGGATATCGATGGCTATCGATAGGTGTGGAATTGGACAGGCTTCGATGCCCCTCGAGACCGAGAGGTAGCGATGGCGAGACTCCTTGCATGCCTCCCAAGAAGAGGATCGGCTCCCTGCCAAAAGCTAAAATGCCCGTCGAGATCCACACCGATCGCTAGGCATGGAGAGTTAAGCACGCCTCTCCCTCTTGATGCCTCCCCCTGGCTACAGAGCTGTCGAGATGCACAGCTTTTGAGGCAGAGCGAGAGGGCTTGCTACCTCTGCATGTTGATGCCATGCAAGGCCTACGGAAATCAATGCTCCATAAGGGCCCTCAATCCCCAAAATGGTCAGTGTCCATAGGCCTCGGTGCCTCCCAAGAGCAACACGGCCCACACACCGAAAGCTCAGCTTGCCTCTGGAGATCGGCAGCTCCCGCTGCCTATCGATAGGCATCGATATCCATCGGCAGCAATATTATGGATGCCGATGGATATCGATGGCTATCGATAGGTGTGGAATTGGACAGGCTTCGATGCCCCTCGAGACCGAGAGGTATCGATGGCGAGACTCCTTGGATGCCTCCCAAGAATAGGATCGGCTCCCTGCCAAAAGCTAAAATGCCCGTCGAGATCCACACCGATCGCTAGGCATGGAGAGTTAAGCACGCCTCTCCCTCTTGATGCCTCCCCCTGGCTACGGAGCTGTCGAGATGCACAGCTTTTGAGGCAGAGCGAGAGGGCTTGCTACCTCTGCATGTTGATGCCATGCAAGGCCTACGGAAATCAATGCTCCATAAGGGCCCTCAATCCCCAAAATGGTCAGTGTCCATAGGCCTCGGTGCCTCCCAAGAGCAACACGGCCCACACACCGAAAGCTCGGCTTGCCTCTGGAGATCGGTAGCTCCCGCTGCCTATCGATAGGCATCGATATCCATCGGCAGCAATATTATGGATGCCGATGGATATCGATGGCTATCGATAGGTGTGGAATTGGACAGGCTTCGATGCCCCTCGAGACCGAGAGGTAGCGATGGCGAGACTCCTTGGATGCCTCCCAAGAAGAGGATCGGCTCCCTGCCAAAAGCTAAAATGCCCGTCGAGATCCACACCGATCGCTAGGCATGGAGAGTTAAGCACGCCTCTCCCTCTTGATGCCTCCCCCTGGCTACGGAGCTGTCGAGATGCACAGCTTTTGAGGCAGAGCGAGAGGGCTCGCTACCTCTGCATGTTGATGCCATGCAAGGCCTACGGAAATCAATGCTCCATAAGGGCCGGCGATCCCCAAAATGGTCAGTTTCCACAGGCCTCGGTGCCTCCCAAGAGCAACACGGCCCACACACCGAAAGCTCGGCTTGCCTCTGGAGATCGGCAGCTCCCGCTGCCTATCGATAGGCATCGATATCCATCGGCAGCAATATTATGGATGCCGATGGATATCGATGGCTATCGATAGGTGTGGAATTGGACAGGCTTCGATGCCCCTCGAGACCGAGAGGTAGCGATGGCGAGACTCCTTGGATGCCTCCCAAGAATAGCATCGGCTCCCTGCCAAAAGCTAAAATGCCCGTCAAGATCCACACCGATCGCTAGGCATGGAGAGTTAAGCACGCCTCTCCCTCTTGATGCCTCCCCCTGGCTATGGAGCTGTCGAGATGCACAGCTTTTTGAGGCAGAGCGAGAGGGCTCGCTACCTCTGCATGTTGATGCCATGCAAGGCCTACGGAAATCAATGCTCCATAAGGGCCGGCGATCCCAAAAATGGTCAGTGTCCATAGACCTCGGTGCCTCCCAAGAGCAACACGGCCCACACACCGAAAGCTCGGCTTGCCTCTGGAGATCGGCAGCTCCCGCTGCCTATCGATAGGCATCGATATCCATCGGCAGCAATATTCTGGATGCCGATGGATATCGATGGCTATCGATAGGTGTGGAATTGGACAGGTTTCAATGCCCCTCGAGACCGAGAGGTAGCGATGGCGAGACTCCTTGGATGCCTCCCAAGAATAGCATCGGCTCCCTGCCAAAAGCTAAAATGCCCGTCAAGATCCACACCGATCGCTAGGCATGGAGAGTTAAGCACGCCTCTCCCTCTTGATGCCTCCCCCTGGCTACGGAGCTGTCGAGATGCACAGCTTTTGAGGCAGAGCGAGAGGGCTTGCTACCTCTGCATGTTGATGCCATGCAAGGCCTACGGAAATCAATGCTCCATAAGGGCCCTCAATCCCCAAAATGGTCAGTGTCCACAGGCCTCGGTGCCTCCCAAGAGCAACACGGCCCACACACCGAAAGCTCGGCTTGCCTCTGGAGATCGGCAGCTCCCGCTGCCTATCGATAGGCATCGATATCCATCGGCAGCAATATTATGGATGCCGATGGATATCGATGGCTATCGATAGGTGTGGAATTGGACAGGCTTCGATGCCCCTCGAGACCGAGAGGTAGCGATGGCGAGACTCCTTGCATGCCTCCCAAGAATAGCATCGGCTCCCTGCCAAAAGCTAAAATGCCCGTCAAGATCCACACCGATCGCTAGGCATGGAGAGTTAAGCACGCCTCTCCCTCTTGATGCCTCCCCCTGGCTATGGAGCTGTCGAGATGCACAGCTTTTTGAGGCAGAGCGAGAGGGCTCGCTACCTCTGCATGTTCATGCCATGCAAGGCCTACGGAAATCAATGCTCCATAAGGGCCGGCGATCCCAAAAATGGTCAGTGTCCATAGACCTCGGTGCCTCCCAAGAGCAACACAGCCCACACACCGAAAGCTCGGCTTGCCTCTGGAGATCGGCAGCTCCCGCTGCCTATCGATAGGCATCGATATCCATCGGCAGCAATATTCTGGATGCCGATGGATATCGATGCCTATCGATAGGTGTGGAATTGGACAGGTTTCAATGCCCCTCGAGACCGAGAGGTAGCGATGGCGAGACTCCTTGCATGCCTCCCAAGAATAGGATCGGCTCCCTGCCAAAAGCTAAAATGCCCGTCGAGATCCACACCGATCGCTAGGCATGGAGAGTTAAGCACGCCTCTCCCTCTTGATGCCTCCCCCTGGCTACGGAGCTGTCGAGATGCACAGCTTTTGAGGCAGAGCGAGAGGGCTTGCTACCTCTGCATGTTGATGCCATGCAAGGCCTACGGAAATCAATGCTCCATAAGGGCCGGCGATCCCCAAAATGGTCAGTTTCCACAGGCCTCGGTGCCTCCCAAGAGCAACACGGCCCACACACCGAAAGCTCGGCTTGCCTCTGGAGATCGGCAGCTCCCGCTGCCTATCGATAGGCATCGATATCCATCGGCAGCAATATTATGGATGCCGATGGATATCGATGGCTATCGATAGGTGTGGAATTGGACAGGCTTCGATGCCCCTCGAGACCGAGAGGTAGCGATGGTGAGACTCCTTGCATGCCTCCCAAGAATAGCATCGGCTCCCTGCCAAAAGCTAAAATGCCCGTCGAGATCCACACCGATCGCTAGGCATGGAGAGTTAAGCACGCCTCTCCCTCTTGATGCCTCCCCCTGGCTACAGAGCTGTCGAGATGCACAGCTTTTGAGGCAGAGCGAGAGGGCTTGCTACCTCTGCATGTTGATGCCATGCAAGGCCTACGGAAATCAATGCTAGGCAAGGGCCCTCAATCCCCAAAATGGTCAGTGTCGATAGGCCTCGGTGCCTCCCAAGAGCAACACGGCCCACACACCGAAAGCTCGGCTTGCCTCTGCAGATCGGCAGCTCCCGCTGCCTATCGATAGGCATCGATATCCATCGGCAGCAATATTCTGGATGCCGATGGATATCGATGGCTATCGATAGGTGTGGAATTGGACAGGCTTCGATGCCCCTCGAGACCGAGAGGTAGCGATGGCGAGACTCCTTGGATGCCTCCCAAGAAGAGGATCGGCTCCCTGCCAAAAGCTAAAATGCCCGTCGAGATCCACACCGATCGCTAGGCATGGAGAGTTAAGCACGCCTCTCCCTCTTGATGCCTCCCCCTGGCTACGGAGCTGTTGAGATGCACAGCTTTTGAGGCAGAGCGAGAGGGCTCGCTACCTCTGCATGTTGATGCCATGCAAGGCCTACGGAAATCAATGCTCCATAAGGGCCGGCGATCCCCAAAATGGTCAGTGTCCACAGGCCTCGGTGCCTCCCAAGAGCAACACAGCCCACACACCGAAAGCTCGGCTTGCCTCTGGAGATCGGCAGCTCCCGCTGCCTATCGATAGGCATCGATATCCATCGGCAGCAATATTCTGGATGCCGATGGATATCGATGGCTATCGATAGGTGTGGAATTGGACAGGTTTCAATGCCCCTCGAGACCGAGAGGTAGCGATGGCGAGACTCCTTGCATGCCTCCCAAGAATAGGATCGGCTCCCTGCCAAAAGCTAAAATGCCCGTCGAGATCCACACCGATCGCTAGGCATGGAGAGTTAAGCACGCCTCTCCCTCTTGATGCCTCCCCCTGGCTACGGAGCTGTCGAGATGCACAGCTTTTGAGGCAGAGCGAGAGGGCTCGCTACCTCTGCATGTTGATGCCATGCAAGGCCTACGGAAATCAATGCTAGGCAAGGGCCCGCAATCCCCAAAATGGTCAGTGTCCATAGGCCTCGGTGCCTCCCAAGAGCAACACGGCCCACACACCGAAAGCTCGGCTTGCCTCTGGAGATCGGCAGCTCCCGCTGCCTATCGATAGGCATCGATATCCATCGGCAGCAATATTATGGATGCCGATGGATATCGATGGCTATCGATAGGTGTGGAATTGGACAGGCTTCGATGCCCCTCGAGACCGAGAGGTAGCGATGGTGAGACTCCTTGCATGCCTCCCAAGAATAGCATCGGCTCCCTGCCAAAAGCTAAAATGCCCGTCGAGATCCACACCGATCGCTAGGCATGGAGAGTTAAGCACGCCTCTCCCTCTTGATGCCTCCCCCTGGCTACAGAGCTGTCGAGATGCACAGCTTTTGAGGCAGAGCGAGAGGGCTCGCTACCTCTGCATGTTGATGCCATGCAAGGCCTACGGAAATCAATGCTCCATAAGGGCCCGCAATCCCCAAAATGGTCAGTGTCCATAGGCCTCGGTGCCTCCCAAGAGCAACACGGCCCACACACCGAAAGCTCGGCTTGCCTCTGGAGATGGGCAGCTCCCGCTGCCTATCGATAGGCATCGATATCCATCGGCAGCAATATTATGGATGCCGATGGATATCGATGCCTATCGATAGGTGTGGAATTGGACAGGCTTCGATGCCCCTCGAGACCGAGAGGTAGCGATGGCGAGACTCCTTGCATGCCTCCCAAGAAGAGGATCGGCTCCCTGCCAAAAGCTAAAATGCCCGTCGAGATCCACACCGATCGCTAGGCATGGAGAGTTAAGCACGCCTCTCCCTCTTGATGCCTCCCCCTGGCTACGGAGCTGTCGAGATGCACAGCTTTTGAGGCAGAGCGAGAGGGCTTGCTACCTCTGCATGTTGATGCCATGCAAGGCCTACGGAAATCAATGCTCCATAAGGGCCGGCGATCCCCAAAATGGTCAGTGTCCACAGGCCTAGGTGCCTCCCAAGAGCAACACGGCCCACACACCGAAAGCTCGGCTTGCCTCTGGAGATCGGCAGCTCCCGCTGCCTATCGATAGGCATCGATATCCATCGGCAGCAATATTCTGGATGCCGATGGATATCGATGCCTATCGATAGGTGTGGAATTGGACAGGTTTCAATGCCCCTCGAGACCGAGAGGTATCGATGGCGAGACTCCTTGGATGCCTCCCAAGAATAGCATCGGCTCCCTGCCAAAAGCTAAAATGCCCGTCGAGATCCACACCGATCGCTAGGCATGGAGAGTTAAGCACGCCTCTCCCTCTTGATGCCTCCCCCTGGCTACGGAGCTGTCGAGATGCACAGCTTTTGAGGCAGAGCGAGAGGGCTTGCTACCTCTGCATGTTGATGCCATGCAAGGCCTACGGAAATCAATGCTCCATAAGGGCCCTCAATCCCCAAAATGGTCAGTGTCCATAGGCCTCGGTGCCTCCCAAGAGCAACACGGCCCACACACCGAAAGCTCGGCTTGCCTCTGGAGATCGGCAGCTCCCGCTGCCTATCGATAGGCATCGATATCCATCGGCAGCAATATTCTGGATGCCGATGGATATCGATGGCTATCGATAGGTGTGGAATTGGACAGGCTTCGATGCCCCTCGAGACCGAGAGGTAGCGATGGTGAGACTCCTTGCATGCCTCCCAAGAATAGCATCGGCTCCCTGCCAAAAGCTAAAATGCCCGTCGAGATCCACACCGATCGCTAGGCATGGAGAGTTAAGCACGCCTCTCCCTCTTGATGCCTCCCCCTGGCTACAGAGCTGTCGAGATGCACAGCTTTTGAGGCAGAGCGAGAGGGCTCGCTACCTCTGCATGTTGATGCCATGCAAGGCCTACGGAAATCAATGCTCCATAAGGGCCCGCAATCCCCAAAATGGTCAGTGTCCATAGGCCTCGGTGCCTCCCAAGAGCAACACGGCCCACACACCGAAAGCTCGGCTTGCCTCTGGAGATCGGCAGCTCCCGCTGCCTATCGATAGGCATCGATATCCATCGGCAGCAATATTATGGATGCCGATGGATATCGATGGCTATCGATAGGTGTGGAATTGGACAGGCTTCGATGCCCCTCGAGACCGAGAGGTAGCGATGGCGAGACTCCTTGCATGCCTCCCAAGAATAGCATCGGCTCCCTGCCAAAAGCTAAAATGCCCGTCAAGATCCACACCGATCGCTAGGCATGGAGAGTTAAGCACGCCTCTCCCTCTTGATGCCTCCCCCTGGCTATGGAGCTGTCGAGATGCACAGCTTTTTGAGGCAGAGCGAGAGGGCTCGCTACCTCTGCATGTTGATGCCATGCAAGGCCTACGGAAATCAATGCTCCATAAGGGCCGGCGATCCCAAAAATGGTCAGTGTCCATAGACCTCGGTGCCTCCCAAGAGCAACACAGCCCACACACCGAAAGCTCGGCTTGCCTCTGGAGATCGGCAGCTCCCGCTGCCTATCGATAGGCATCGATATCCATCGGCAGCAATATTATGGATGCCGATGGATATCGATGGCTATCGATAGGTGTGGAATTGGACAGGTTTCAATGCCCCTCGAGACCGAGAGGTAGCGATGGCGAGACTCCTTGCATGCCTCCCAAGAATAGCATCGGCTCCCTGCCAAAAGCTAAAATGCCCGTCGAGATCCACACCGATCGCTAGGCATGGAGAGTTAAGCACGCCTCTCCCTCTTGATGCCTCCCCCTGGCTACGGAGCTGTCGAGATGCACAGCTTTTGAGGCAGAGCGAGAGGGCTTGCTACCTCTGCATGTTGATGCCATGCAAGGCCTACGGAAATCAATGCTAGGCAAGGGCCCGCAATCCCCAAAATGGTCAGTGTCCATAGGCCTCGGTGCCTCCCAAGAGCAACACGGCCCACACACCGAAAGCTCGGCTTGCCTCTGGAGATCGGCAGCTCCCGCTGCCTATCGATAGGCATCGATATCCATCGGCAGCAATATTCTGGATGCCGATGGATATCGATGGCTATCGATAGGTGTGGAATTGGACAGGCTTCGATGCCCCTCGAGACCGAGAGGTAGCGATGGCGAGACTCCTTGCATGCCTCCCAAGAAGAGGATCGGCTCCCTGCCAAAAGCTAAAATGCCCGTCGAGATCCACACCGATCGCTAGGCATGGAGAGTTAAGCACGCCTCTCCCTCTTGATGCCTCCCCCTGGCTACGGAGCTGTCGAGATGCACAGCTTTTGAGGCAGAGCGAGAGGGCTCGCTACCTCTGCATGTTGATGCCATGCAAGGCCTACGGAAATCAATGCTCCATAAGGGCCGGCGATCCCCAAAATGGTCAGTTTCCACAGGCCTCGGTGCCTCCCAAGAGCAACACGGCCCACACACCGAAAGCTCGGCTTGCCTCTGGAGATCGGCAGCTCCCGCTGCCTATCGATAGGCATCGATATCCATCGGCAGCAATATTATGGATGCCGATGGATATCGATGGCTATCGAAAGGTGTGGAATTGGACAGGCTTCGATGCCCCTCGAGACCGAGAGGTAGCGATGGTGAGACTCCTTGGATGCCTCCCAAGAATAGCATCGGCTCCCTGCCAAAAGCTAAAATGCCCGTCGAGATCCACACCGATCGCTAGGCATGGAGAGTTAAGCACGCCTCTCCCTCTTGATGCCTCCCGCTAGCTATGGAGCTGTCGAGATGCACAGCTTTTTTGAGGCAGAGCGAGAGGGCTCGCTACCTCTGCATGTTGATGCCATGCAAGGCCTACGGAAATCAATGCTCCATAAGGGCCGGCGATCCCAAAAATGGTCAGTGTCCATAGACCTCGGTGCCTCCCAAGAGCAAAACAGCCCACACACCGAAAGCTCGGCTTGCCTCTGGAGATCGGCAGCTCCCGCTGCCTATCGATAGGCATCGATATCCATCGGCAGCAATATTATGGATGCCGATGGATATCGATGGCTATCGATAGGTGTGGAATTGGACAGGCTTCGATGCCCCTCGAGACCGAGAGGTAGCGATGGTGAGACTCCTTGGATGCCTCCCAAGAATAGCATCGGCTCCCTGCCAAAAGCTAAAATGCCCGTCGAGATCCACACCGATCGCTAGGCATGGAGAGTTAAGCACGCCTCTCCCTCTTGATGCCTCCCCCTGGCTACGGAGCTGTCGAGATGCACAGCTTTTGAGGCAGAGCGAGAGGGCTCGCTACCTCTGCATGTTGATGCCATGCAAGGCCTACGGAAATCAATGCTAGGCAAGGGCCCGCAATCCCCAAAATGGTCAGTGTCCATAGGCCTCGGTGCCTCCCAAGAGCAACACGGCCCACACACCGAAAGCTCGGCTTGCCTCTGGAGATCGGCAGCTCCCGCTGCCTATCGATAGGCATCGATATCCATCGGCAGCAATATTATGGATGCCGATGGATATCGATGCCTATCGATAGGTGTGGAATTGGACAGGCTTCGATGCCCCTCGAGACCGAGAGGTAGCGATGGTGAGACTCCTTGGATGCCTCCCAAGAATAGCATCGGCTCCCTGCCAAAAGCTAAAATGCCCGTCGAGATCCACACCGATCGCTAGGCATGGAGAGTTAAGCACGCCTCTCCCTCTTGATGCCTCCCCCTGGCTACAGAGCTGTCGAGATGCACAGCTTTTGAGGCAGAGCGAGAGGGCTCGCTACCTCTGCATGTTGATGCCATGCAAGGCCTACGGAAATCAATGCTCCATAAGGGCCCGCAATCCCCAAAATGGTCAGTGTCCATAGGCCTCGGTGCCTCCCAAGAGCAACACGGCCCACACACCGAAAGCTCGGCTTGCCTCTGGAGATGGGCAGCTCCCGCTGCCTATCGATAGGCATCGATATCCATCGGCAGCAATATTATGGATGCCGATGGATATCGATGGCTATCGATAGGTGTGGAATTGGACAGGCTTCGATGCCCCTCGAGACCGAGAGGTAGCGATGGCGAGACTCCTTGGATGCCTCCCAAGAATAGGATCGGCTCCCTGCCAAAAGCTAAAATGCCCGTCGAGATCCACACCGATCGCTAGGCATGGAGAGTTAAGCACGCCTCTCCCTCTTGATGCCTCCCCCTGGCTACGGAGCTGTCGAGATGCACAGCTTTTGAGGCAGAGCGAGAGGGCTTGCTACCTCTGCATGTTGATGCCATGCAAGGCCTACGGAAATCAATGCTCCATAAGGGCCCGCAATCCCCAAAATGGTCAGTGTCCATAGGCCTCGGTGCCTCCCAAGAGCAACACGGCCCACACACCGAAAGCTCGGCTTGCCTCTGGAGATGGGCAGCTCCCGCTGCCTATCGATAGGCATCGATATCCATCGGCAGCAATATTATGGATGCCGATGGATATCGATGGCTATCGATAGGTGTGGAATTGGACAGGCTTCGATGCCCCTCGAGACCGAGAGGTAGCGATGGCGAGACTCCTTGGATGCCTCCCAAGAATAGGATCGGCTCCCTGCCAAAAGCTAAAATGCCCGTCGAGATCCACACCGATCGCTAGGCATGGAGAGTTAAGCACGCCTCTCCCTCTTGATGCCTCCCCCTGGCTACGGAGCTGTCGAGATGCACAGCTTTTGAGGCAGAGCGAGAGGGCTTGCTACCTCTGCATGTTGATGCCATGCAAGGCCTACGGAAATCAATGCTCCATAAGGGCCCTCAATCCCCAAAATGGTCAGTGTCCATAGGCCTCGGTGCCTCCCAAGAGCAACACGGCCCACACACCGAAAGCTCGGCTTGCCTCTGGAGATCGGCAGCTCCCGCTGCCTATCGATAGGCATCGATATCCATCGGCAGCAATATTCTGGATGCCGATGGATATCGATGGCTATCGATAGGTGTGGAATTGGACAGGCTTCGATGCCCCTCGAGACCGAGAGGTAGCGATGGTGAGACTCCTTGCATGCCTCCCAAGAAGAGGATCGGCTCCCTGCCAAAAGCTAAAATGCCCGTCGAGATCCACACCGATCGCTAGGCATGGAGAGTTAAGCACGCCTCTCCCTCTTGATGCCTCCCCCTGGCTACAGAGCTGTCGAGATGCACAGCTTTTGAGGCAGAGCGAGAGGGCTCGCTACCTCTGCATGTTGATGCCATGCAAGGCCTACGGAAGTCAATGCTCCATAAGGGCCCGCAATCCCCAAAATGGTCAGTGTCCATAGGCCTCGGTGCCTCCCAAGAGCAACACGGCCCACACACCGAAAGCTCGGCTTGCCTCTGGAGATCGGCAGCTCCCGCTGCCTATCGATAGGCATCGATATCCATCGGCAGCAATATTATGGATGCCGATGGATATCGATGGCTATCGATAGGTGTGGAATTGGACAGGCTTCGATGCCCCTCGAGACCGAGAGGTAGCGATGGCGAGACTCCTTGCATGCCTCCCAAGAATAGCATCGGCTCCCTGCCAAAAGCTAAAATGCCCGTCAAGATCCACACCGATCGCTAGGCATGGAGAGTTAAGCACGCCTCTCCCTCTTGATGCCTCCCCCTGGCTATGGAGCTGTCGAGATGCACAGCTTTTTGAGGCAGAGCGAGAGGGCTCGCTACCTCTGCATGTTGATGCCATGCAAGGCCTACGGAAATCAATGCTCCATAAGGGCCGGCGATCCCAAAAATGGTCAGTGTCCATAGACCTCGGTGCCTCCCAAGAGCAACACAGCCCACACACCGAAAGCTCGGCTTGCCTCTGGAGATCGGCAGCTCCCGCTGCCTATCGATAGGCATCGATATCCATCGGCAGCAATATTCTGGATGCCGATGGATATCGATGGCTATCGATAGGTGTGGAATTGGACAGGTTTCAATGCCCCTCGAGACCGAGAGGTAGCGATGGCGAGACTCCTTGCATGCCTCCCAAGAATAGCATCGGCTCCCTGCCAAAAGCTAAAATGCCCGTCGAGATCCACACCGATCGCTAGGCATGGAGAGTTAAGCACGCCTCTCCCTCTTGATGCCTCCCCCTGGCTACGGAGCTGTCGAGATGCACAGCTTTTGAGGCAGAGCGAGAGGGCTTGCTACCTCTGCATGTTGATGCCATGCAAGGCCTACGGAAATCAATGCTAGGCAAGGGCCCGCAATCCCCAAAATGGTCAGTGTCCATAGGCCTCGGTGCCTCCCAAGAGCAACACGGCCCACACACCGAAAGCTCGGCTTGCCTCTGGAGATCGGCAGCTCCCGCTGCCTATCGATAGGCATCGATATCCATCGGCAGCAATATTCTGGATGCCGATGGATATCGATGGCTATCGATAGGTGTGGAATTGGACAGGCTTCGATGCCCCTCGAGACCGAGAGGTAGCGATGGCGAGACTCCTTGCATGCCTCCCAAGAAGAGGATCGGCTCCCTGCCAAAAGCTAAAATGCCCGTCGAGATCCACACCGATCGCTAGGCATGGAGAGTTAAGCACGCCTCTCCCTCTTGATGCCTCCCCCTGGCTACGGAGCTGTCGAGATGCACAGCTTTTGAGGCAGAGCGAGAGGGCTCGCTACCTCTGCATGTTGATGCCATGCAAGGCCTACGGAAATCAATGCTCCATAAGGGCCGGCGATCCCCAAAATGGTCAGTTTCCACAGGCCTCGGTGCCTCCCAAGAGCAACACGGCCCACACACCGAAAGCTCGGCTTGCCTCTGGAGATCGGCAGCTCCCGCTGCCTATCGATAGGCATCGATATCCATCGGCAGCAATATTATGGATGCCGATGGATATCGATGGCTATCGAAAGGTGTGGAATTGGACAGGCTTCGATGCCCCTCGAGACCGAGAGGTAGCGATGGTGAGACTCCTTGGATGCCTCCCAAGAATAGCATCGGCTCCCTGCCAAAAGCTAAAATGCCCGTCGAGATCCACACCGATCGCTAGGCATGGAGAGTTAAGCACGCCTCTCCCTCTTGATGCCTCCCGCTAGCTATGGAGCTGTCGAGATGCACAGCTTTTTTGAGGCAGAGCGAGAGGGCTCGCTACCTCTGCATGTTGATGCCATGCAAGGCCTACGGAAATCAATGCTCCATAAGGGCCGGCGATCCCAAAAATGGTCAGTGTCCATAGACCTCGGTGCCTCCCAAGAGCAAAACAGCCCACACACCGAAAGCTCGGCTTGCCTCTGGAGATCGGCAGCTCCCGCTGCCTATCGATAGGCATCGATATCCATCGGCAGCAATATTATGGATGCCGATGGATATCGATGGCTATCGATAGGTGTGGAATTGGACAGGCTTCGATGCCCCTCGAGACCGAGAGGTAGCGATGGTGAGACTCCTTGGATGCCTCCCAAGAATAGCATCGGCTCCCTGCCAAAAGCTAAAATGCCCGTCGAGATCCACACCGATCGCTAGGCATGGAGAGTTAAGCACGCCTCTCCCTCTTGATGCCTCCCCCTGGCTACGGAGCTGTCGAGATGCACAGCTTTTGAGGCGGAGCGAGAGGGCTCGCTACCTCTGCATGTTGATGCCATGCAAGGCCTACGGAAATCAATGCTAGGCAAGGGCCCGCAATCCCCAAAATGGTCAGTGTCCATAGGCCTCGGTGCCTCCCAAGAGCAACACGGCCCACACACCGAAAGCTCGGCTTGCCTCTGGAGATCGGCAGCTCCCGCTGCCTATCGATAGGCATCGATATCCATCGGCAGCAATATTATGGATGCCGATGGATATCGATGGCTATCGATAGGTGTGGAATTGGACAGGCTTCGATGCCCCTCGAGACCGAGAGGTAGCGATGGTGAGACTCCTTGGATGCCTCCCAAGAATAGCATCGGCTCCCTGCCAAAAGCTAAAATGCCCGTCGAGATCCACACCGATCGCTAGGCATGGAGAGTTAAGCACGCCTCTCCCTCTTGATGCCTCCCCCTGGCTACAGAGCTGTCGAGATGCACAGCTTTTGAGGCAGAGCGAGAGGGCTCGCTACCTCTGCATGTTGATGCCATGCAAGGCCTACGGAAATCAATGCTCCATAAGGGCCCGCAATCCCCAAAATGGTCAGTGTCCATAGGCCTCGGTGCCTCCCAAGAGCAACACGGCCCACACACCGAAAGCTCGGCTTGCCTCTGGAGATGGGCAGCTCCCGCTGCCTATCGATAGGCATCGATATCCATCGGCAGCAATATTATGGATGCCGATGGATATCGATGGCTATCGATAGGTGTGGAATTGGACAGGCTTCGATGCCCCTCGAGACCGAGAGGTAGCGATGGCGAGACTCCTTGCATGCCTCCCAAGAAGAGGATCGGCTCCCTGCCAAAAGCTAAAATGCCCGTCGAGATCCACACCGATCGCTAGGCATGGAGAGTTAAGCACGCCTCTCCCTCTTGATGCCTCCCCCTGGCTACGGAGCTGTCGAGATGCACAGCTTTTGAGGCAGAGCGAGAGGGCTTGCTACCTCTGCATGTTGATGCCATGCAAGGCCTACGGAAATCAATGCTCCATAAGGGCCGGCGATCCCCAAAATGGTCAGTTTCCACAGGCCTAGGTGCCTCCCAAGAGCAACACGGCCCACACACCGAAAGCTCGGCTTGCCTCTGGAGATCGGCAGCTCCCGCTGCCTATCGATAGGCATCGATATCCATCGGCAGCAATATTCTGGATGCCGATGGATATCGATGCCTATCGATAGGTGTGGAATTGGACAGGTTTCAATGCCCCTCGAGACCGAGAGGTATCGATGGCGAGACTCCTTGGATGCCTCCCAAGAATAGCATCGGCTCCCTGCCAAAAGCTAAAATGCCCGTCGAGATCCACACCGATCGCTAGGCATGGAGAGTTAAGCACGCCTCTCCCTCTTGATGCCTCCCCCTGGCTACGGAGCTGTCGAGATGCACAGCTTTTGAGGCAGAGCGAGAGGGCTTGCTACCTCTGCATGTTGATGCCATGCAAGGCCTACGGAAATCAATGCTAGGCAAGGGCCCGCAATCCCCAAAATGGTCAGTGTCCATAGGCCTCGGTGCCTCCCAAGAGCAACACGGCCCACACACCGAAAGCTCGGCTTGCCTCTGGAGATCGGCAGCTCCCGCTGCCTATCGATAGGCATCGATATCCATCGGCAGCAATATTCTGGATGCCGATGGATATCGATGGCTATCGATAGGTGTGGAATTGGACAGGCTTCGATGCCCCTCGAGACCGAGAGGTAGCGATGGCGAGACTCCTTGGATGCCTCCCAAGAAGAGGATCGGCTCCCTGCCAAAAGCTAAAATGCCCGTCGAGATCCACACCGATCGCTAGGCATGGAGAGTTAAGCACGCCTCTCCCTCTTGATGCCTCCCCCTGGCTACGGAGCTGTCGAGATGCACAGCTTTTGAGGCAGAGCGAGAGGGCTCGCTACCTCTGCATGTTGATGCCATGCAAGGCCTACGGAAATCAATGCTCCATAAGGGCCGGCGATCCCCAAAATGGTCAGTTTCCACAGGCCTCGGTGCCTCCCAAGAGCAACACGGCCCACACACCGAAAGCTCGGCTTGCCTCTGGAGATCGGCAGCTCCCGCTGCCTATCGATAGGCATCGATATCCATCGGCAGCAATATTATGGATGCCGATGGATATCGATGGCTATCGAAAGGTGTGGAATTGGACAGGCTTCGATGCCCCTCGAGACCGAGAGGTAGCGATGGTGAGACTCCTTGGATGCCTCCCAAGAATAGCATCGGCTCCCTGCCAAAAGCTAAAATGCCCGTCGAGATCCACACCGATCGCTAGGCATGGAGAGTTAAGCACGCCTCTCCCTCTTGATGCCTCCCCCTGGCTACAGAGCTGTCGAGATGCACAGCTTTTGAGGCAGAGCGAGAGGGCTCGCTACCTCTGCATGTTGATGCCATGCAAGGCCTACGGAAATCAATGCTCCATAAGGGCCCGCAATCCCCAAAATGGTCAGTGTCCATAGGCCTCGGTGCCTCCCAAGAGCAACACGGCCCACACACCGAAAGCTCGGCTTGCCTCTGGAGATGGGCAGCTCCCGCTGCCTATCGATAGGCATCGATATCCATCGGCAGCAATATTATGGATGCCGATGGATATCGATGGCTATCGATAGGTGTGGAATTGGACAGGCTTCGATGCCCCTCGAGACCGAGAGGTAGCGATGGCGAGACTCCTTGGATGCCTCCCAAGAATAGGATCGGCTCCCTGCCAAAAGCTAAAATGCCCGTCGAGATCCACACCGATCGCTAGGCATGGAGAGTTAAGCACGCCTCTCCCTCTTGATGCCTCCCCCTGGCTACGGAGCTGTCGAGATGCACAGCTTTTGAGGCAGAGCGAGAGGGCTTGCTACCTCTGCATGTTGATGCCATGCAAGGCCTACGGAAATCAATGCTCCATAAGGGCCGGCGATCCCCAAAATGGTCAGTTTCCACAGGCCTAGGTGCCTCCCAAGAGCAACACGGCCCACACACCGAAAGCTCGGCTTGCCTCTGGAGATCGGCAGCTCCCGCTGCCTATCGATAGGCATCGATATCCATCGGCAGCAATATTCTGGATGCCGATGGATATCGATGCCTATCGATAGGTGTGGAATTGGACAGGTTTCAATGCCCCTCGAGACCGAGAGGTATCGATGGCGAGACTCCTTGGATGCCTCCCAAGAATAGCATCGGCTCCCTGCCAAAAGCTAAAATGCCCGTCGAGATCCACACCGATCGCTAGGCATGGAGAGTTAAGCACGCCTCTCCCTCTTGATGCCTCCCCCTGGCTACGGAGCTGTCGAGATGCACAGCTTTTGAGGCAGAGCGAGAGGGCTTGCTACCTCTGCATGTTGATGCCATGCAAGGCCTACGGAAATCAATGCTAGGCAAGGGCCCGCAATCCCCAAAATGGTCAGTGTCCATAGGCCTCGGTGCCTCCCAAGAGCAACACGGCCCACACACCGAAAGCTCGGCTTGCCTCTGGAGATCGGCAGCTCCCGCTGCCTATCGATAGGCATCGATATCCATCGGCAGCAATATTCTGGATGCCGATGGATATCGATGGCTATCGATAGGTGTGGAATTGGACAGGCTTCGATGCCCCTCGAGACCGAGAGGTAGCGATGGCGAGACTCCTTGGATGCCTCCCAAGAAGAGGATCGGCTCCCTGCCAAAAGCTAAAATGCCCGTCGAGATCCACACCGATCGCTAGGCATGGAGAGTTAAGCACGCCTCTCCCTCTTGATGCCTCCCCCTGGCTACGGAGCTGTCGAGATGCACAGCTTTTGAGGCAGAGCGAGAGGGCTCGCTACCTCTGCATGTTGATGCCATGCAAGGCCTACGGAAATCAATGCTCCATAAGGGCCGGCGATCCCCAAAATGGTCAGTTTCCACAGGCCTCGGTGCCTCCCAAGAGCAACACGGCCCACACACCGAAAGCTCGGCTTGCCTCTGGAGATCGGCAGCTCCCGCTGCCTATCGATAGGCATCGATATCCATCGGCAGCAATATTATGGATGCCGATGGATATCGATGGCTATCGAAAGGTGTGGAATTGGACAGGCTTCGATGCCCCTCGAGACCGAGAGGTAGCGATGGTGAGACTCCTTGGATGCCTCCCAAGAATAGCATCGGCTCCCTGCCAAAAGCTAAAATGCCCGTCGAGATCCACACCGATCGCTAGGCATGGAGAGTTAAGCACGCCTCTCCCTCTTGATGCCTCCCGCTAGCTATGGAGCTGTCGAGATGCACAGCTTTTTTGAGGCAGAGCGAGAGGGCTCGCTACCTCTGCATGTTGATGCCATGCAAGGCCTACGGAAATCAATGCTCCATAAGGGCCGGCGATCCCAAAAATGGTCAGTGTCCATAGACCTCGGTGCCTCCCAAGAGCAAAACAGCCCACACACCGAAAGCTCGGCTTGCCTCTGGAGATCGGCAGCTCCCGCTGCCTATCGATAGGCATCGATATCCATCGGCAGCAATATTATGGATGCCGATGGATATCGATGGCTATCGATAGGTGTGGAATTGGACAGGCTTCGATGCCCCTCGAGACCGAGAGGTAGCGATGGTGAGACTCCTTGGATGCCTCCCAAGAATAGCATCGGCTCCCTGCCAAAAGCTAAAATGCCCGTCGAGATCCACACCGATCGCTAGGCATGGAGAGTTAAGCACGCCTCTCCCTCTTGATGCCTCCCCCTGGCTACGGAGCTGTCGAGATGCACAGCTTTTGAGGCAGAGCGAGAGGGCTTGCTACCTCTGCATGTTGATGCCATGCAAGGCCTACGGAAATCAATGCTCCATAAGGGCCGGCGATCCCCAAAATGGTCAGTGTCCACAGGCCTAGGTGCCTCCCAAGAGCAACACGGCCCACACACCGAAAGCTCGGCTTGCCTCTGGAGATCGGCAGCTCCCGCTGCCTATCGATAGGCATCGATATCCATCGGCAGCAATATTCTGGATGCCGATGGATATCGATGCCTATCGATAGGTGTGGAATTGGACAGGTTTCAATGCCCCTCGAGACCGAGAGGTATCGATGGCGAGACTCCTTGGATGCCTCCCAAGAATAGCATCGGCTCCCTGCCAAAAGCTAAAATGCCCGTCGAGATCCACACCGATCGCTAGGCATGGAGAGTTAAGCACGCCTCTCCCTCTTGATGCCTCCCCCTGGCTACGGAGCTGTCGAGATGCACAGCTTTTGAGGCAGAGCGAGAGGGCTTGCTACCTCTGCATGTTGATGCCATGCAAGGCCTACGGAAATCAATGCTCCATAAGGGCCCTCAATCCCCAAAATGGTCAGTGTCCATAGGCCTCGGTGCCTCCCAAGAGCAACACGGCCCACACACCGAAAGCTCGGCTTGCCTCTGGAGATCGGCAGCTCCCGCTGCCTATCGATAGGCATCGATATCCATCGGCAGCAATATTCTGGATGCCGATGGATATCGATGGCTATCGATAGGTGTGGAATTGGACAGGCTTCGATGCCCCTCGAGACCGAGAGGTAGCGATGGTGAGACTCCTTGCATGCCTCCCAAGAATAGCATCGGCTCCCTGCCAAAAGCTAAAATGCCCGTCGAGATCCACACCGATCGCTAGGCATGGAGAGTTAAGCACGCCTCTCCCTCTTGATGCCTCCCCCTGGCTACAGAGCTGTCGAGATGCACAGCTTTTGAGGCAGAGCGAGAGGGCTCGCTACCTCTGCATGTTGATGCCATGCAAGGCCTACGGAAATCAATGCTCCATAAGGGCCCGCAATCCCCAAAATGGTCAGTGTCCATAGGCCTCGGTGCCTCCCAAGAGCAACACGGCCCACACACCGAAAGCTCGGCTTGCCTCTGGAGATCGGCAGCTCCCGCTGCCTATCGATAGGCATCGATATCCATCGGCAGCAATATTCTGGATGCCGATGGATATCGATGGCTATCGATAGGTGTGGAATTGGACAGGCTTCGATGCCCCTCGAGACCGAGAGGTAGCGATGGCGAGACTCCTTGCATGCCTCCCAAGAATAGCATCGGACCCTTGCCAAAAGCTAAAATGCCCGTCAAGATCCACACCGATCGCTAGGCATGGAGAGTTAAGCACGCCTCTCCCTCTTGATGCCTCCCCCTGGCTATGGAGCTGTCGAGATGCACAGCTTTTTGAGGCAGAGCGAGAGGGCTCGCTACCTCTGCATGTTGATGCCATGCAAGGCCTACGGAAATCAATGCTCCATAAGGGCCGGCGATCCCCAAAATGGTCAGTTTCCACAGGCCTCGGTGCCTCCCAAGAGCAACACGGCCCACACACCGAAAGCTCGGCTTGCCTCTGGAGATCGGCAGCTCCCGCTGCCTATCGATAGGCATCGATATCCATCGGCAGCAATATTATGGATGCCGATGGATATCGATGGCTATCGAAAGGTGTGGAATTGGACAGGCTTCGATGCCCCTCGAGACCGAGAGGTAGCGATGGCGAGACTCCTTGGATGCCTCCCAAGAAGAGGATCGGCTCCCTGCCAAAAGCTAAAATGCCCGTCGAGATCCACACCGATCGCTAGGCATGGAGAGTTAAGCACGCCTCTCCCTCTTGATGCCTCCCGCTAGCTATGGAGCTGTCGAGATGCACAGCTTTTTTGAGGCAGAGCGAGAGGGCTCGCTACCTCTGCATGTTGATGCCATGCAAGGCCTACGGAAATCAATGCTCCATAAGGGCCGGCGATCCCAAAAATGGTCAGTGTCCATAGACCTCGGTGCCTCCCAAGAGCAAAACAGCCCACACACCGAAAGCTCGGCTTGCCTCTGGAGATCGGCAGCTCCCGCTGCCTATCGATAGGCATCGATATCCATCGGCAGCAATATTATGGATGCCGATGGATATCGATGGCTATCGATAGGTGTGGAATTGGACAGGCTTCGATGCCCCTCCAGGCCAAGAGGTATCGATGGTGAGACTCCTTGGATGCCTCCCAAGAATAGCATCGGACCCTTGCCAAAAGCTAAAATGCCCGTCGAGATCCACACCGATCGCTAGGCATGGAGAGTTAAGCACGCCTCTCCCTCTTGATGCCTCCCCCTGGCTACGGAGCTGTCGAGATGCACAGCTTTTGAGGCAGAGCGAGAGGGCTTGCTACCTCTGCATGTTGATGCCATGCAAGGCCTACGGAAATCAATGCTCCATAAGGGCCCTCAATCCCCAAAATGGTCAGTGTCCATAGGCCTCGGTGCCTCCCAAGAGCAACACGGCCCACACACCGAAAGCTCGGCTTGCCTCTGGAGATCGGCAGCTCCCGCTGCCTATCGATAGGCATCGATATCCATCGGCAGCAATATTATGGATGCCGATGGATATCGATGGCTATCGAAAGGTGTGGAATTGGACAGGCTTCGATGCCCCTCGAGACCGAGAGGTAGCGATGGTGAGACTCCTTGCATGCCTCCCAAGAATAGCATCGGCTCCCTGCCAAAAGCTAAAATGCCCGTCGAGATCCACACCGATCGCTAGGCATGGAGAGTTAAGCACGCCTCTCCCTCTTGATGCCTCCCCCTGGCTACAGAGCTGTCGAGATGCACAGCTTTTGAGGCAGAGCGAGAGGGCTTGCTACCTCTGCATGTTGATGCCATGCAAGGCCTACGGAAATCAATGCTAGGCAAGGGCCCTCAATCCCCAAAATGGTCAGTGTCGATAGGCCTCGGTGCCTCCCAAGAGCAACACGGCCCACACACCGAAAGCTCGGCTTGCCTCTGGAGATCGGCAGCTCCCGCTGCCTATCGATAGGCATCGATATCCATCGGCAGCAATATTATGGATGCCGATGGATATCGATGGCTATCGATAGGTGTGGAATTGGACAGGCTTCGATGCCCCTCGAGACCGAGAGGTAGCGATGGCGAGACTCCTTGGATGCCTCCCAAGAAGAGGATCGGCTCCCTGCCAAAAGCTAAAATGCCCGTCGAGATCCACACCGATCGCTAGGCATGGAGAGTTAAGCACGCCTCTCCCTCTTGATGCCTCCCCCTGGCTACGGAGCTGTCGAGATGCACAGCTTTTGAGGCAGAGCGAGAGGGCTCGCTACCTCTGCATGTTGATGCCATGCAAGGCCTACGGAAATCAATGCTCCATAAGGGCCGGCGATCCCCAAAATGGTCAGTTTCCACAGGCCTCGGTGCCTCCCAAGAGCAACACGGCCCACACACCGAAAGCTCGGCTTGCCTCTGGAGATCGGCAGCTCCCGCTGCCTATCGATAGGCATCGATATCCATCGGCAGCAATATTATGGATGCCGATGGATATCGATGGCTATCGATAGGTGTGGAATTGGACAGGCTTCGATGCCCCTCGAGACCGAGAGGTAGCGATGGCGAGACTCCTTGGATGCCTCCCAAGAATAGCATCGGCTCCCTGCCAAAAGCTAAAATGCCCGTCAAGATCCACACCGATCGCTAGGCATGGAGAGTTAAGCACGCCTCTCCCTCTTGATGCCTCCCCCTGGCTATGGAGCTGTCGAGATGCACAGCTTTTTGAGGCAGATCGAGAGGGCTCGCTACCTCTGCATGTTCATGCCATGCAAGGCCTACGGAAATCAATGCTCCATAAGGGCCGGCGATCCCAAAAATGGTCAGTGTCCATAGACCTCGGTGCCTCCCAAGAGCAACACAGCCCACACACCGAAAGCTCGGCTTGCCTCTGGAGATCGGCAGCTCCCGCTGCCTATCGATAGGCATCGATATCCATCGGCAGCAATATTCTGGATGCCGATGGATATCGATGGCTATCGATAGGTGTGGAATTGGACAGGTTTCAATGCCCCTCGAGACCGAGAGGTAGCGATGGCGAGACTCCTTGCATGCCTCCCAAGAATAGCATCGGCTCCCTGCCAAAAGCTAAAATGCCCGTCGAGATCCACACCAATCGCTAGGCATGGAGAGTTAAGCACGCCTCTCCCTCTTGATGCCTCCCCCTGGCTACGGAGCTGTCGAGATGCACAGCTTTTGAGGCAGAGCGAGAGGGCTTGCTACCTCTGCATGTTGATGCCATGCAAGGCCTACGGAAATCAATGCTAGGCAAGGGCCCGCAATCCCCAAAATGGTCAGTGTCCATAGGCCTCGGTGCCTCCCAAGAGCAACACGGCCCACACACCGAAAGCTCGGCTTGCCTCTGGAGATCGGCAGCTCCCGCTGCCTATCGATAGGCATCGATATCCATCGGCAGCAATATTATGGATGCCGATGGATATCGATGGCTATCGATAGGTGTGGAATTGGACAGGCTTCGATGCCCCTCGAGACCGAGAGGTAGCGATGGTGAGACTCCTTGGATGCCTCCCAAGAATAGCATCGGCTCCCTGCCAAAAGCTAAAATGCCCGTCGAGATCCACACCGATCGCTAGGCATGGAGAGTTAAGCACGCCTCTCCCTCTTGATGCCTCCCCCTGGCTACAGAGCTGTCGAGATGCACAGCTTTTGAGGCAGAGCGAGAGGGCTCGCTACCTCTGCATGTTGATGCCATGCAAGGCCTACGGAAATCAATGCTCCATAAGGGCCCGCAATCCCCAAAATGGTCAGTGTCCATAGGCCTCGGTGCCTCCCAAGAGCAACACGGCCCACACACCGAAAGCTCGGCTTGCCTCTGGAGATCGGCAGCTCCCGCTGCCTATCGATAGGCATCGATATCCATCGGCAGCAATATTATGGATGCCGATGGATATCGATGGCTATCGATAGGTGTGGAATTGGACAGGCTTCGATGCCCCTCGAGACCGAGAGGTAGCGATGGCGAGACTCCTTGCATGCCTCCCAAGAATAGGATCGGCTCCCTGCCAAAAGCTAAAATGCCCGTCGAGATCCACACCGATCGCTAGGCATGGAGAGTTAAGCACGCCTCTCCCTCTTGATGCCTCCCCCTGGCTACGGAGCTGTCGAGATGCACAGCTTTTGAGGCAGAGCGAGAGGGCTCGCTACCTCTGCATGTTGATGCCATGCAAGGCCTACGGAAATCAATGCTCCATAAGGGCCGGCGATCCCCAAAATGGTCAGTGTCCACAGGCCTAGGTGCCTCCCAAGAGCAACACGGCCCACACACCGAAAGCTCGGCTTGCCTCTGGAGATCGGCAGCTCCCGCTGCCTATCGATAGGCATCGATATCCATCGGCAGCAATATTCTGGATGCCGATGGATATCGATGGCTATCGATAGGTGTGGAATTGGACAGGTTTCAATGCCCCTCGAGACCGAGAGGTATCGATGGCGAGACTCCTTGGATGCCTCCCAAGAATAGGATCGGCTCCCTGCCAAAAGCTAAAATGCCCGTCGAGATCCACACCGATCGCTAGGCATGGAGAGTTAAGCACGCCTCTCCCTCTTGATGCCTCCCCCTGGCTACGGAGCTGTCGAGATGCACAGCTTTTGAGGCAGAGCGAGAGGGCTTGCTACCTCTGCATGTTGATGCCATGCAAGGCCTACGGAAATCAATGCTCCATAAGGGCCCTCAATCCCCAAAATGGTCAGTGTCCATAGGCCTCGGTGCCTCCCAAGAGCAACACGGCCCACACACCGAAAGCTCGGCTTGCCTCTGGAGATCGGCAGCTCCCGCTGCCTATCGATAGGCATCGATATCCATCGGCAGCAATATTCTGGATGCCGATGGATATCGATGGCTATCGATAGGTGTGGAATTGGACAGGCTTCGATGCCCCTCGAGACCGAGAGGTAGCGATGGTGAGACTCCTTGCATGCCTCCCAAGAAGAGGATCGGCTCCCTGCCAAAAGCTAAAATGCCCGTCGAGATCCACACCGATCGCTAGGCATGGAGAGTTAAGCACGCCTCTCCCTCTTGATGCCTCCCCCTGGCTACAGAGCTGTCGAGATGCACAGCTTTTGAGGCAGAGCGAGAGGGCTCGCTACCTCTGCATGTTGATGCCATGCAAGGCCTACGGAAATCAATGCTCCATAAGGGCCCTCAATCCCCAAAATGGTCAGTGTCCATAGGCCTCGGTGCCTCCCAAGAGCAACACGGCCCACACACCGAAAGCTCGGCTTGCCTCTGGAGATCGGCAGCTCCCGCTGCCTATCGATAGGCATCGATATCCATCAGCAGCAATATTCTGGATGCCGATGGATATCGATGGCTATCGATAGGTGTGGAATTGGACAGGCTTCGATGCCCCTCGAGACCGAGAGGTAGCGATGGCGAGACTCCTTGCATGCCTCCCAAGAAGAGGATCGGCTCCCTGCCAAAAGCTAAAATGCCCGTCGAGATCCACACCGATCGCTAGGCATGGAGAGTTAAGCACGCCTCTCCCTCTTGATGCCTGCCCCTGGCTACGGAGCTGTCGAGATGCACAGCTTTTGAGGCAGAGCGAGAGGGCTCGCTACCTCTGCATGTTGATGCCATGCAAGGCCTACGGAAATCAATGCTCCATAAGGGCCGGCGATCCCCAAAATGGTCAGTTTCCACAGGCCTCGGTGCCTCCCAAGAGCAACACGGCCCACACACCGAAAGCTCGGCTTGCCTCTGGAGATCGGCAGCTCCCGCTGCCTATCGATAGGCATCGATATCCATCGGCAGCAATATTCTGGATGCCGATGGATATCGATGGCTATCGAAAGGTGTGGAATTGGACAGGCTTCGATGCCCCTCGAGACCGAGAGGTAGCGATGGCGAGACTCCTTGCATGCCTCCCAAGAAGAGGATCGGCTCCCTGCCAAAAGCTAAAATGCCCGTCGAGATCCACACCGATCGCTAGGCATGGAGAGTTAAGCACGCCTCTCCCTCTTGATGCCTCCCGCTAGCTATGGAGCTGTCGAGATGCACAGCTTTTTTGAGGCAGAGCGAGAGGGCTCGCTACCTCTGCATGTTGATGCCATGCAAGGCCTACGGAAATCAATGCTCCATAAGGGCCGGCGATCCCAAAAATGGTCAGTGTCCATAGACCTCGGTGCCTCCCAAGAGCAAAACAGCCCACACACCGAAAGCTCGGCTTGCCTCTGGAGATCGGCAGCTCCCGCTGCCTATCGATAGGCATCGATATCCATCGGCAGCAATATTATGGATGCCGATGGATATCGATGGCTATCGATAGGTTTGGAATTGGACAGGCTTCGATGCCCCTCCAGGCCAAGAGGTATCGATGGCGAGACTCCTTGGATGCCTCCCAAGAATAGCATCGGACCCTTGCCAAAAGCTAAAATGCCCGTCGAGATCCACACCGATCGCTAGGCATGGAGAGTTAAGCACGCCTCTCCCTCTTGATGCCTCCCCCTGGCTACGGAGCTGTCGAGATGCACAGCTTTTGAGGCAGAGCGAGAGGGCTCGCTACCTCTGCATGTTGATGCCATGCAAGGCCTACGGAAATCAATGCTCCATAAGGGCCGGCGATCCCCAAAATGGTCAGTTTCCACAGGCCTCGGTGCCTCCCAAGAGCAACACGGCCCACACACCGAAAGCTCGGCTTGCCTCTGGAGATCGGCAGCTCCCGCTGCCTATCGATAGGCATCGATATCCATCGGCAGCAATATTATGGATGCCGATGGATATCGATGGCTATCGATAGGTGTGGAATTGGACAGGCTTCGATGCCCCTCGAGACCGAGAGGTAGCGATGGCGAGACTCCTTGCATGCCTCCCAAGAAGAGGATCGGCTCCCTGCCAAAAGCTAAAATGCCCGTCGAGATCCACACCGATCGCTAGGCATGGAGAGTTAAGCACGCCTCTCCCTCTTGATGCCTCCCCCTGGCTACGGAGCTGTCGAGATGCACAGCTTTTGAGGCAGAGCGAGAGGGCTCGCTACCTCTGCATGTTGATGCCATGCAAGGCCTACGGAAATCAATGCTCCATAAGGGCCGGTGATCCCCAAAATGGTCAGTTTCCACAGGCCTCGGTGCCTCCCAAGAGCAACACGGCCCACACACCGAAAGCTCGGCTTGCCTCTGGAGATCGGCAGCTCCCGCTGCCTATCGATAGGCATCGATATCCATCGGCAGCAATATTATGGATGCCGATGGATATCGATGCCTATCGATAGGTGTGGAATTGGACAGGCTTCGATGCCCCTCGAGACCGAGAGGTAGCGATGGCGCGACTCCTTGCATGCCTCCCAAGAATAGCATCGGCTCCCTGCCAAAAGCTAAAATGCCCGTCAAGATCCACACCGATCGCTAGGCATGGAGAGTTAAGCACGCCTCTCCCGCTTGATGCCTGCCCCTGGCTATGGAGCTGTCGAGATGCACAGCTTTTGAGGCAGAGCGAGAGGGCTCGCTACCTCTGCATGTTGATGCCATGCAAGGCCTACGGAAATCAATGCTCCATAAGGGCCGGCGATCCCAAAAATGGTCAGTGTCCATAGACCTCGGTGCCTCCCAAGAGCAACACAGCCCACACACCGAAAGCTCGGCTTGCCTCTGGAGATCGGCAGCTCCCGCTGCCTATCGATAGGCATCGATATCCATCGGCAGCAATATTCTGGATGCCGATGGATATCGATGGCTATCGATAGGTGTGGAATTGGACAGGTTTCAATGCCCCTCGAGACCGAGAGGTAGCGATGGCGAGACTCCTTGCATGCCTCCCAAGAATAGCATCGGCTCCCTGCCAAAAGCTAAAATGCCCGTCGAGATCCACACCGATCGCTAGGCATGGAGAGTTAAGCACGCCTCTCCCTCTTGATGCCTCCCCCTGGCTACGGAGCTGTCGAGATGCACAGCTTTTGAGGCAGAGCGAGAGGGCTTGCTACCTCTGCATGTTGATGCCATGCAAGGCCTACGGAAATCAATGCTAGGCAAGGGCCCGCAATCCCCAAAATGGTCAGTGTCCATAGGCCTCGGTGCCTCCCAAGAGCAACACGGCCCACACACCGAAAGCTCGGCTTGCCTCTGGAGATCGGCAGCTCCCGCTGCCTATCGATAGGCATCGATATCCATCGGCAGCAATATTATGGATGCCGATGGATATCGATGGCTATCGATAGGTGTGGAATTGGACAGGCTTCGATGCCCCTCGAGACCGAGAGGTAGCGATGGTGAGACTCCTTGCATGCCTCCCAAGAATAGGATCGGCTCCCTGCCAAAAGCTAAAATGCCCGTCGAGATCCACACCGATCGCTAGGCATGGAGAGTTAAGCACGCCTCTCCCTCTTGATGCCTCCCCCTGGCTACGGAGCTGTCGAGATGCACAGCTTTTGAGGCAGAGCGAGAGGGCTCGCTACCTCTGCATGTTGATGCCATGCAAGGCCTACGGAAATCAATGCTCCATAAGGGCCCGCAATCCCCAAAATGGTCAGTGTCCATAGGCCTCGGTGCCTCCCAAGAGCAACACGGCCCACACACCGAAAGCTCGGCTTGCCTCTGGAGATCGGCAGCTCCCGCTGCCTATCGATAGGCATCGATATCCATCGGCAGCAATATTATGGATGCCGATGGATATCGATGGCTATCGATAGGTGTGGAATTGGACAGGTTTCAATGCCCCTCGAGACCGAGAGGTATCGATGGCGAGACTCCTTGCATGCCTCCCAAGAATAGCATCGGCTCCCTGCCAAAAGCTAAAATGCCCGTCGAGATCCACACCGATCACTAGGCATGGAGAGTTAAGCACGCCTCTCCCTCTTGATGCCTCCCCCTGGCTACGGAGCTGTCGAGATGCACAGCTTTTGAGGCAGAGCGAGAGGGCTTGCTACCTCTGCATGTTGATGCCATGCAAGGCCTACGGAAATCAATGCTCCATAAGGGCCCTCAATCCCCAAAATGGTCAGTGTCCATAGGCCTCGGTGCCTCCCAAGAGCAACACGGCCCACACACCGAAAGCTCGGCTTGCCTCTGGAGATCGGCAGCTCCCGCTGCCTATCGATAGGCATCGATATCCATCGGCAGCAATATTCTGGATGCCGATGGATATCGATGGCTATCGATAGGTGTGGAATTGGACAGGCTTCGATGCCCCTCGAGACCGAGAGGTAGCGATGGTGAGACTCCTTGCATGCCTCCCAAGAATAGCATCGGCTCCCTGCCAAAAGCTAAAATGCCCGTCGAGATCCACACCGATCGCTAGGCATGGAGAGTTAAGCACGCCTCTCCCTCTTGATGCCTCCCCCTGGCTACAGAGCTGTCGAGATGCACAGCTTTTGAGGCAGAGCGAGAGGGCTTGCTACCTCTGCATGTTGATGCCATGCAAGGCCTACGGAAATCAATGCTCCATAAGGGCCCTCAATCCCCAAAATGGTCAGTGTCCATAGGCCTCGGTGCCTCCCAAGAGCAACACGGCCCACACACCGAAAGCTCGGCTTGCCTCTGGAGATCGGCAGCTCCCGCTGCCTATCGATAGGCATCGATATCCATCGGCAGCAATATTATGGATGCCGATGGATATCGATGGCTATCGAAAGGTGTGGAATTGGACAGGCTTCGATGCCCCTCGAGACCGAGAGGTAGCGATGGCGAGACTCCTTGGATGCCTCCCAAGAAGAGGATCGGCTCCCTGCCAAAAGCTAAAATGCCCGTCGAGATCCACACCGATCGCTAGGCATGGAGAGTTAAGCACGCCTCTCCCTCTTGATGCCTCCCGCTAGCTACGGAGCTGTCGAGATGCACAGCTTTTTTGAGGCAGAGCGAGAGGGCTCGCTACCTCTGCATGTTGATGCCATGCAAGGCCTACGGAAATCAATGCTCCATAAGGGCCGGCGATCCCAAAAATGGTCAGTGTCCATAGACCTCGGTGCCTCCCAAGAGCAAAACAGCCCACACACCGAAAGCTCGGCTTGCCTCTGGAGATCGGCAGCTCCCGCTGCCTATCGATAGGCATCGATATCCATCGGCAGCAATATTATGGATGCCGATGGATATCGATGGCTATCGATAGGTGTGGAATTGGACAGGCTTCGATGCCCCTCGAGACCGAGAGGTAGCGATGGCGAGACTCCTTGCATGCCTCCCAAGAAGAGGATCGGCTCCCTGCCAAAAGCTAAAATGCCCGTCGAGATCCACACCGATCGCTAGGCATGGAGAGTTAAGCACGCCTCTCCCTCTTGATGCCTCCCCCTGGCTACAGAGCTGTCGAGATGCACAGCTTTTGAGGCAGAGCGAGAGGGCTTGCTACCTCTGCATGTTGATGCCATGCAAGGCCTACGGAAATCAATGCTAGGCAAGGGCCCGCAATCCCCAAAATGGTCAGTGTCCATAGGCCTCGGTGCCTCCCAAGAGCAACACGGCCCACACACCGAAAGCTCGGCTTGCCTCTGGAGATCGGCAGCTCCCGCTGCCTATCGATAGGCATCGATATCCATCGGCAGCAATATTCTGGATGCCGATGGATATCGATGGCTATCGATAGGTGTGGAATTGGACAGGCTTCGATGCCCCTCGAGACCGAGAGGTAGCGATGGTGAGACTCCTTGCATGCCTCCCAAGAATAGCATCGGCTCCCTGCCAAAAGCTAAAATGCCCGTCGAGATCCACACCGATCGCTAGGCATGGAGAGTTAAGCACGCCTCTCCCTCTTGATGCCTCCCCCTGGCTACGGAGCTGTCGAGATGCACAGCTTTTGAGGCAGAGCGAGAGGGCTCGCTACCTCTGCATGTTGATGCCATGCAAGGCCTACGGAAATCAATGCTCCATAAGGGCCCGCAATCCCCAAAATGGTCAGTGTCCATAGGCCTCGGTGCCTCCCAAGAGCAACACGGCCCACACACCGAAAGCTCGGCTTGCCTCTGGAGATCGGCAGCTCCCGCTGCCTATCGATAGGCATCGATATCCATCGGCAGCAATATTATGGATGCCGATGGATATCGATGGCTATCGATAGGTGTGGAATTGGACAGGCTTCGATGCCCCTCGAGACCGAGAGGTAGCGATGGCGAGACTCCTTGCATGCCTCCCAAGAATAGCATCGGCTCCCTGCCAAAAGCTAAAATGCCCGTCGAGATCCACACCGATCACTAGGCATGGAGAGTTAAGCACGCCTCTCCCTCTTGATGCCTCCCCCTGGCTACGGAGCTGTCGAGATGCACAGCTTTTGAGGCAGAGCGAGAGGGCTTGCTACCTCTGCATGTTGATGCCATGCAAGGCCTACGGAAATCAATGCTCCATAAGGGCCCTCAATCCCCAAAATGGTCAGTGTCCATAGGCCTCGGTGCCTCCCAAGAGCAACACGGCCCACACACCGAAAGCTCGGCTTGCCTCTGGAGATCGGCAGCTCCCGCTGCCTATCGATAGGCATCGATATCCATCGGCAGCAATATTATGGATGCCGATGGATATCGATGGCTATCGATAGGTGTGGAATTGGACAGGCTTCGATGCCCCTCGAGACCGAGAGGTAGCGATGGTGAGACTCCTTGCATGCCTCCCAAGAATAGCATCGGCTCCCTGCCAAAAGCTAAAATGCCCGTCGAGATCCACACCGATCGCTAGGCATGGAGAGTTAAGCACGCCTCTCCCTCTTGATGCCTCCCCCTGGCTATGGAGCTGTCGAGATGCACAGCTTTTTGAGGCAGAGCGAGAGGGCTCGCTACCTCTGCATGTTGATGCCATGCAAGGCCTACGGAAATCAATGCTCCATAAGGGCCCTCAATCCTCAAAATGGTCAGTGTCCATAGGCCTCGGTGCCTCCCAAGAGCAACACGGCCCACACACCGAAAGCTCGGCTTGCCTCTGGAGATCGGCAGCTCCCGCTGCCTATCGATAGGCATCGATATCCATCGGCAGCAATATTCTGGATGCCGATGGATATCGATGGCTATCGATAGGTGTGGAATTGGACAGGCTTCGATGCCCCTCGAGACCGAGAGGTAGCGATGGCGAGACTCCTTGCATGCCTCCCAAGAAGAGGATCGGCTCCCTGCCAAAAGCTAAAATGCCCGTCGAGATCCACACCGATCGCTAGGCATGGAGAGTTAAGCACGCCTCTCCCTCTTGATGCCTCCCCCTGGCTACGGAGCTGTCGAGATGCACAGCTTTTGAGGCAGAGCGAGAGGGCTCGCTACCTCTGCATGTTGATGCCATGCAAGGCCTACGGAAATCAATGCTCCATAAGGGCCGGCGATCCCCAAAATGGTCAGTGTCCACAGGCCTCGGTGCCTCCCAAGAGCAACACGGCCCACACACCGAAAGCTCGGCTTGCCTCTGGAGATCGGCAGCTCCCGCTGCCTATCGATAGGCATCGATATCCATCGGCAGCAATATTATGGATGCCGATGGATATCGATGGCTATCGATAGGTGTGGAATTGGACAGGCTTCGATGCCCCTCGAGACCGAGAGGTAGCGATGGCGAGACTCCTTGGATGCCTCCCAAGAATAGCATTGGCTCTCTGCCAAAAGCTAAAATGCCCGTCAAGATCCACACCGATCGCTAGGCATGGAGAGTTAAGCACGCCTCTCCCTCTTGATGCCTCCCGCTAGCTATGGAGCTGTCGAGATGCACAGCTTTTTGAGGCAGAGCGAGAGGGCTTGCTACCTCTGCATGTTGATGCCATGCAAGGCCTACGGAAATCAATGCTCCATAAGGGCCGGCGATCCCAAAAATGGTCAGTGTCCATAGACCTCGGTGCCTCCCAAGAGCAACACAGCCCACACACCGAAAGCTCGGCTTGCCTCTGGAGATGGGCAGCTCCCGCTGCCTATCGATAGGCATCGATATCCATCGGCAGCAATAATCTGGATGCCGATGGATATCGATGGCTATCGATAGGTGTGGAATTGGACAGGTTTCAATGCCCCTCGAGACCGAGAGGTAGCGATGGCGAGACTCCTTGCATGCCTCCCAAGAATAGCATCGGCTCCCTGCCAAAAGCTAAAATGCCCGTCGAGATCCACACCGATCGCTAGGCATGGAGAGTTAAGCACGCCTCTCCCTCTTGATGCCTCCCCCTGGCTACGGAGCTGTCGAGATGCACAGCTTTTGAGGCAGAGCGAGAGGGCTTGCTACCTCTGCATGTTGATGCCATGCAAGGCCTACGGAAATCAATGCTCCATAAGGGCCCTCAATCCCCAAAATGGTCAGTGTCCATAGGCCTCGGTGCCTCCCAAGAGCAACACGGCCCACACACCGAAAGCTCGGCTTGCCTCTGGAGATCGGCAGCTCCCGCTGCCTATCGATAGGCATCGATATCCATCGGCAGCAATATTATGGATGCCGATGGATATCGATGCCTATCGATAGGTGTGGAATTGGACAGGCTTCGATGCCCCTCAAGACCGAGAGGTAGCGATGGCGAGACTCCTTGGATGCCTCCCAAGAATAGCATCGGCTCCCTGCCAAAAGCTAAAATGCCCGTCGAGATCCACACCGATCGCTAGGCATGGAGAGTTAAGCACGCCTCTCCCTCTTGATGCCTCCCCCTGGCTACGGAGCTGTCGAGATGCACAGCTTTTGAGGCAGAGCGAGAGGGCTTGCTACCTCTGCATGTTGATGCCATGCAAGGCCTACGGAAATCAATGCTCCATAAGGGCCGGCGATCCCCAAAATGGTCAGTGTCCACAGGCCTCGGTGCCTCCCAAGAGCAACACGGCCCACACACCGAAAGCTCGGCTTGCCTCTGGAGATGGGCAGCTCCCGCTGCCTATCGATAGGCATCGATATCCATCGGCAGCAATATTCTGGATGCCGATGGATATCGATGCCTATCGATAGGTGTGGAATTGGACAGGTTTCAATGCCCCTCGAGACCGAGAGGTATCGATGGCGAGACTCCTTGGATGCCTCCCAAGAATAGGATCGGCTCCCTGCCAAAAGCTAAAATGCCCGTCAAGATCCACACCGATCGCTAGGCATGGAGAGTTAAGCACGCCTCTCCCTCTTGATGCCTCCCCCTGGCTACGGAGCTGTCGAGATGCACAGCTTTTGAGGCAGAGCGAGAGGGCTTGCTACCTCTGCATGTTGATGCCATGCAAGGCCTACGGAAATCAATGCTCCATAAGGGCCCTCAATCCCCAAAATGGTCAGTGTCCATAGGCCTCGGTGCCTCCCAAGAGCAACACGGCCCACACACCGAAAGCTCGGCTTGCCTCTGGAGATCGGCAGCTCCCGCTGCCTATCGATAGGCATCGATATCCATCGGCAGCAATATTATGGATGCCGATGGATATCGATGGCTATCGATAGGTGTGGAATTGGACAGGCTTCGATGCCCCTCGAGACCGAGAGGTAGAGATGGCGAGACTCCTTGCATGCCTCCCAAGAAGAGGATCGGCTCCCTGCCAAAAGCTAAAATGCCCGTCGAGATCCACACCGATCGCTAGGCATGGAGAGTTAAGCACGCCTCTCCCTCTTGATGCCTCCCCCTGGCTACAGAGCTGTCGAGATGCACAGCTTTTGAGGCAGAGCGAGAGGGCTTGCTACCTCTGCATGTTGATGCCATGCAAGGCCTACGGAAATCAATGCTCCATAAGGGCCCTCAATCCCGAAAATGGTCAGTGTCCATAGGCCTCGGTGCCTCCCAAGAGCAACACGGCCCACACACCGAAAGCTCGGCTTGCCTCTGGAGATCGGCAGCTCCCGCTGCCTATCGATAGGCATCGATATCCATCGGCAGCAATATTATGGATGCCGATGGATATCGATGGCTATCGATAGGTGTGGAATTGGACAGGCTTCGATGCCCCTCGAGACCGAGAGGTAGCGATGGTGAGACTCCTTGCATGCCTCCCAAGAATAGGATCGGCCCCCTGCCAAAAGCTAAAATGCCCGTCGAGATCCACACCGATCGCTAGGCATGGAGAGTTAAGCACGCCTCTCCCTCTTGATGCCTCCCCCTGGCTACGGAGCTGTCGAGATGCACAGCTTTTGAGGCAGAGCGAGAGGGCTCGCTACCTCTGCATGTTGATGCCATGCAAGGCCTACGGAAATCAATGGTCCATAAGGGCCGGCGATCCCCAAAATGGTCAGGTTCCACAGGCCTCGGTGCCTCCCAAGAGCAACACGGCCCACACACCGAAAGCTCGGCTTGCCTCTGGAGATCGGCAGCTCCCGCTGCCTATCGATAGGCATCGATATCCATCGGCAGCAATATTATGGATGCCGATGGATATCGATGCCTATCGATAGGTGTGGAATTGGACAGGCTTCGATGCCCCTCAAGACCGAGAGGTAGCGATGGCGAGACTCCTTGGATGCCTCCCAAGAATAGCATCGGCTCCCTGCCAAAAGCTAAAATGCCCGTCAAGATCCACACCGATCGCTAGGCATGGAGAGTTAAGCACGCCTCTCCCTCTTGATGCCTCCCGCTAGCTATGGAGCTGTCGAGATGCACAGCTTTTTGAGGCAGAGCGAGAGGGCTCGCTACCTCTGCATGTTGATGCCATGCAAGGCCTACGGAAATCAATGCTCCATAAGGGCCGGCGATCCCAAAAATGGTCAGTGTCCATAGACCTCGGTGCCTCCCAAGAGCAACACAGCCCACACACCGAAAGCTCGGCTTGCCTCTGGAGATCGGCAGCTCCCGCTGCCTATCGATAGGCATCGATATCCATCGGCAGCAATATTATGGATGCCGATGGATATCGATGGCTATCGATAGGTGTGGAATTGGACAGGTTTCAATGCCCCTCGAGACCGAGAGGTAGCGATGGCGAGACTCCTTGGATGCCTCCCAAGAATAGCATCGGCTCCCTGCCAAAAGCTAAAATGCCCGTCAAGATCCACACCGATCGCTAGGCATGGAGAGTTAAGCACGCCTCTCCCTCTTGATGCCTCCCCCTGGCTACGGAGCTGTCGAGATGCACAGCTTTTGAGGCAGAGCGAGAGGGCTCGCTACCTCTGCATGTTGATGCCATGCAAGGCCTACGGAAATCAATGCTCCATAAGGGCCGGCGATCCCCAAAATGGTCAGTGTCCATAGACCTCGGTGCCTCCCAAGAGCAACACAGCCCACACACCGAAAGCTCGGCTTGCCTCTGGAGATGGGCAGCTCCCGCTGCCTATCGATAGGCATCGATATCCATCGGCAGCAATAATCTGGATGCCGATGGATATCGATGCCTATCGATAGGTGTGGAATTGGACAGGTTTCAATGCCCCTCGAGACCGAGAGGTATCGATGGCGAGACTCCTTGCATGCCTCCCAAGAATAGGATCGGCTCCCTGCCAAAAGCTAAAATGCCCGTCGAGATCCACACCGATCGCTAGGCATGGAGAGTTAAGCACGCCTCTCCCTCTTGATGCCTCCCCCTGGCTACGGAGCTGTCGAGATGCACAGCTTTTGAGGCAGAGCGAGAGGGCTTGCTACCTCTGCATGTTGATGCCATGCAAGGCCTACGGAAATCAATGCTCCATAAGGGCCCTCAATCCCCAAAATGGTCAGTGTCCATAGGCCTCGGTGCCTCCCAAGAGCAACACGGCCCACACACCGAAAGCTCGGCTTGCCTCTGGAGATCGGCAGCTCCCGCTGCCTATCGATAGGCATCGATATCCATCGGCAGCAATATTCTGGATGCCGATGGATATCGATGGCTATCGATAGGTGTGGAATTGGACAGGCTTCGATGCCCCTCGAGACCGAGAGGTAGCGATGGTGAGACTCCTTGCATGCCTCCCAAGAATAGCATCGGCTCCCTGCCAAAAGCTAAAATGCCCGTCGAGATCCACACCGATCGCTAGGCATGGAGAGTTAAGCACGCCTCTCCCTCTTGATGCCTCCCCCTGGCTACGGAGCTGTCGAGATGCACAGCTTTTGAGGCAGAGCGAGAGGGCTCGCTACCTCTGCATGTTGATGCCATGCAAGGCCTACGGAAATCAATGCTCCATAAGGGCCGGCGATCCCCAAAATGGTCAGTTTCCACAGGCCTCGGTGCCTCCCAAGAGCAACACGGCCCACACACCGAAAGCTCGGCTTGCCTCTGGAGATCGGCAGCTCCCGCTGCCTATCGATAGGCATCGATATCCATCGGCAGCAATATTATGGATGCCGATGGATATCGATGCCTATCGATAGGTGTGGAATTGGACAGGCTTCGATGCCCCTCAAGACCGAGAGGTAGCGATGGCGAGACTCCTTGGATGCCTCCCAAGAATAGGATCGGCTCCCTGCCAAAAGCTAAAATGCCCGTCGAGATCCACACCGATCGCTAGGCATGGAGAGTTAAGCACGCCTCTCCCTCTTGATGCCTCCCCCTGGCTACGGAGCTGTCGAGATGCACAGCTTTTGAGGCAGAGCGAGAGGGCTTGCTACCTCTGCATGTTGATGCCATGCAAGGCCTACGGAAATCAATGCTCCATAAGGGCCCTCAATCCCCAAAATGGTCAGTGTCCATAGGCCTCGGTGCCTCCCAAGAGCAACACGGCCCACACACCGAAAGCTCGGCTTGCCTCTGGAGATCGGCAGCTCCCGCTGCCTATCGATAGGCATCGATATCCATCGGCAGCAATATTATGGATGCCGATGGATATCGATGGCTATCGATAGGTGTGGAATTGGACAGGCTTCGATGCCCCTCGAGACCGAGAGGTAGCGATGGCGAGACTCCTTGCATGCCTCCCAAGAATAGCATCGGCTCCCTGCCAAAAGCTAAAATGCCCGTCGAGATCCACACCGATCGCTAGGCATGGAGAGTTAAGCACGCCTCTCCCTCTTGATGCCTCCCCCTGGCTACGGAGCTGTCGAGATGCACAGCTTTTGAGGCAGAGCGAGAGGGCTCGCTACCTCTGCATGTTGATGCCATGCAAGGCCTACGGAAATCAATGCTCCATAAGGGCCGGCGATCCCAAAAATGGTCAGTGTCCATAGACCTCGGTGCCTCCCAAGAGCAACACGGCCCACACACCGAAAGCTCGGCTTGCCTCTGGAGATCGGCAGCTCCCGCTGCCTATCGATAGGCATCGATATCCATCGGCAGCAATATTATGGATGCCGATGGATATCGATGCCTATCGATAGGTGTGGAATTGGACAGGCTTCGATGCCCCTCAAGACCGAGAGGTAGCGATGGCGAGACTCCTTGGATGCCTCCCAAGAATAGCATCGGCTCCCTGCCAAGAGCTAAAATGCCCGTCAAGATCCACACCGATCGCTAGGCATGGAGAGTTAAGCACGCCTCTCCCTCTTGATGCCTCCCGCTAGCTATGGAGCTGTCGAGATGCACAGCTTTTTGAGGCAGAGCGAGAGGGCTCGCTACCTCTGCATGTTGATGCCATGCAAGGCCTACGGAAATCAATGCTCCATAAGGGCCGGCGATCCCAAAAATGGTCAGTGTCCATAGACCTCGGTGCCTCCCAAGAGCAACACAGCCCACACACCGAAAGCTCGGCTTGCCTCTGGAGATGGGCAGCTCCCGCTGCCTATCGATAGGCATCGATATCCATCGGCAGCAATAATCTGGATGCCGATGGATATCGATGCCTATCGATAGGTGTGGAATTGGACAGGTTTCAATGCCCCTCGAGACCGAGAGGTATCGATGGCGAGACTCCTTGCATGCCTCCCAAGAATAGGATCGGCTCCCTGCCAAAAGCTAAAATGCCCGTCGAGATCCACACCGATCGCTAGGCATGGAGAGTTAAGCACGCCTCTCCCTCTTGATGCCTCCCCCTGGCTACGGAGCTGTCGAGATGCACAGCTTTTGAGGCAGAGCGAGAGGGCTTGCTACCTCTGCATGTTGATGCCATGCAAGGCCTACGGAAATCAATGCTCCATAAGGGCCCTCAATCCCCAAAATGGTCAGTGTCCATAGGCCTCGGTGCCTCCCAAGAGCAACACGGCCCACACACCGAAAGCTCGGCTTGCCTCTGGAGATCGGCAGCTCCCGCTGCCTATCGATAGGCATCGATATCCATCGGCAGCAATATTCTGGATGCCGATGGATATCGATGGCTATCGATAGGTGTGGAATTGGACAGGCTTCGATGCCCCTCGAGACCGAGAGGTAGCGATGGTGAGACTCCTTGCATGCCTCCCAAGAATAGCATCGGCTCCCTGCCAAAAGCTAAAATGCCCGTCGAGATCCACACCGATCGCTAGGCATGGAGAGTTAAGCACGCCTCTCCCTCTTGATGCCTCCCCCTGGCTACGGAGCTGTCGAGATGCACAGCTTTTGAGGCAGAGCGAGAGGGCTCGCTACCTCTGCATGTTGATGCCATGCAAGGCCTACGGAAATCAATGCTCCATAAGGGCCGGCGATCCCCAAAATGGTCAGTTTCCACAGGCCTCGGTGCCTCCCAAGAGCAACACGGCCCACACACCGAAAGCTCGGCTTGCCTCTGGAGATCGGCAGCTCCCGCTGCCTATCGATAGGCATCGATATCCATCGGCAGCAATATTATGGATGCCGATGGATATCGATGGCTATCGATAGGTGTGGAATTGGACAGGCTTCGATGCCCCTCGAGACCGAGAGGTAGCGATGGCGAGACTCCTTGCATGCCTCCCAAGAAGAGGATCGGCTCCCTGCCAAAAGCTAAAATGCCCGTCGAGATCCACACCGATCGCTAGGCATGGAGAGTTAAGCACGCCTCTCCCTCTTGATGCCTCCCCCTGGCTACGGAGCTGTCGAGATGCACAGCTTTTGAGGCAGAGCGAGAGGGCTCGCTACCTCTGCATGTTGATGCCATGCAAGGCCTACGGAAATCAATGCTCCATAAGGGCCGGCGATCCCAAAAATGGTCAGTGTCCATAGACCTCGGTGCCTCCCAAGAGCAACACGGCCCACACACCGAAAGCTCGGCTTGCCTCTGGAGATCGGCAGCTCCCGCTGCCTATCGATAGGCATCGATATCCATCGGCAGCAATATTATGGATGCCGATGGATATCGATGCCTATCGATAGGTGTGGAATTGGACAGGCTTCGATGCCCCTCAAGACCGAGAGGTAGCGATGGCGAGACTCCTTGGATGCCTCCCAAGAATAGCATCGGCTCCCTGCCAAAAGCTAAAATGCCCGTCAAGATCCACACCGATCGCTAGGCATGGAGAGTTAAGCACGCCTCTCCCTCTTGATGCCTCCCGCTAGCTATGGAGCTGTCGAGATGCACAGCTTTTTGAGGCAGAGCGAGAGGGCTCGCTACCTCTGCATGTTGATGCCATGCAAGGCCTACGGAAATCAATGCTCCATAAGGGCCGGCGATCCCAAAAATGGTCAGTGTCCATAGACCTCGGTGCCTCCCAAGAGCAACACAGCCCACACACCGAAAGCTCGGCTTGCCTCTGGAGATCGGCAGCTCCCGCTGCCTATCGATAGGCATCGATATCCATCGGCAGCAATATTCTGGATGCCGATGGATATCGATGCCTATCGATAGGTGTGGAATTGGACAGGTTTCAATGCCCCTCGAGACCGAGAGGTATCGATGGCGAGACTCCTTGGATGCCTCCCAAGAATAGGATCGGCTCCCTGCCAAAAGCTAAAATGCCCGTCGAGATCCACACCGATCGCTAGGCATGGAGAGTTAAGCACGCCTCTCCCTCTTGATGCCTCCCCCTGGCTACGGAGCTGTCGAGATGCACAGCTTTTGAGGCAGAGCGAGAGGGCTTGCTACCTCTGCATGTTGATGCCATGCAAGGCCTACGGAAATCAATGCTCCATAAGGGCCCTCAATCCCCAAAATGGTCAGTGTCCATAGGCCTCGGTGCCTCCCAAGAGCAACACGGCCCACACACCGAAAGCTCGGCTTGCCTCTGGAGATCGGCAGCTCCCGCTGCCTATCGATAGGCATCGATATCCATCGGCAGCAATATTATGGATGCCGATGGATATCGATGGCTATCGATAGGTGTGGAATTGGACAGGCTTCGATGCCCCTCGAGACCGAGAGGTAGCGATGGCGAGACTCCTTGCATGCCTCCCAAGAAGAGGATCGGCTCCCTGCCAAAAGCTAAAATGCCCGTCGAGATCCACACCGATCGCTAGGCATGGAGAGTTAAGCACGCCTCTCCCTCTTGATGCCTCCCCCTGGCTACAGAGCTGTCGAGATGCACAGCTTTTGAGGCAGAGCGAGAGGGCTTGCTACCTCTGCATGTTGATGCCATGCAAGGCCTACGGAAATCAATGCTCCATAAGGGCCCTCAATCCCCAAAATGGTCAGTGTCCATAGGCCTCGGTGCCTCCCAAGAGCAACACGGCCCACACACCGAAAGCTCGGCTTGCCTCTGGAGATCGGCAGCTCCCGCTGCCTATCGATAGGCATCGATATCCATCGGCAGCAATATTATGGATGCCGATGGATATCGATGGCTATCGATAGGTGTGGAATTGGACAGGCTTCGATGCCCCTCGAGACCGAGAGGTAGCGATGGCGAGACTCCTTGCATGCCTCCCAAGAATAGCATCGGCTCCCTGCCAAAAGCTAAAATGCCCGTCGAGATCCACACCGATCGCTAGGCATGGAGAGTTAAGCACGCCTCTCCCTCTTGATGCCTCCCCCTGGCTACGGAGCTGTCGAGATGCACAGCTTTTGAGGCAGAGCGAGAGGGCTCGCTACCTCTGCATGTTGATGCCATGCAAGGCCTACGGAAATCAATGCTCCATAAGGGCCCTCAATCCCCAAAATGGTCAGTGTCCACAGGCCTCGGTGCCTCCCAAGAGCAACACGGCCCACACACCGAAAGCTCGGCTTGCCTCTGGAGATCGGCAGCTCCCGCTGCCTATCGATAGGCATCGATATCCATCGGCAGCAATATTATGGATGCCGATGGATATCGATGCCTATCGATAGGTGTGGAATTGGACAGGCTTCGATGCCCCTCAAGACCGAGAGGTAGCGATGGCGAGACTCCTTGGATGCCTCCCAAGAATAGCATCGGCTCCCTGCCAAAAGCTAAAATGCCCGTCAAGATCCACACCGATCGCTAGGCATGGAGAGTTAAGCACGCCTCTCCCTCTTGATGCCTCCCGCTAGCTATGGAGCTGTCGAGATGCACAGCTTTTTGAGGCAGAGCGAGAGGGCTCGCTACCTCTGCATGTTGATGCCATGCAAGGCCTACGGAAATCAATGCTCCATAAGGGCCGGCGATCCCAAAAATGGTCAGTGTCCATAGACCTCGGTGCCTCCCAAGAGCAACACAGCCCACACACCGAAAGCTCGGCTTGCCTCTGGAGATCGGCAGCTCCCGCTGCCTATCGATAGGCATCGATATCCATCGGCAGCAATATTCTGGATGCCGATGGATATCGATGCCTATCGATAGGTGTGGAATTGGACAGGTTTCAATGCCCCTCGAGACCGAGAGGTATCGATGGCGAGACTCCTTGGATGCCTCCCAAGAATAGGATCGGCTCCCTGCCAAAAGCTAAAATGCCCGTCGAGATCCACACCGATCGCTAGGCATGGAGAGTTAAGCACGCCTCTCCCTCTTGATGCCTCCCCCTGGCTACGGAGCTGTCGAGATGCACAGCTTTTGAGGCAGAGCGAGAGGGCTTGCTACCTCTGCATGTTGATGCCATGCAAGGCCTACGGAAATCAATGCTCCATAAGGGCCCTCAATCCCCAAAATGGTCAGTGTCCATAGGCCTCGGTGCCTCCCAAGAGCAACACGGCCCACACACCGAAAGCTCGGCTTGCCTCTGGAGATCGGCAGCTCCCGCTGCCTATCGATAGGCATCGATATCCATCGGCAGCAATATTATGGATGCCGATGGATATCGATGGCTATCGATAGGTGTGGAATTGGACAGGCTTCGATGCCCCTCGAGACCGAGAGGTAGCGATGGCGAGACTCCTTGCATGCCTCCCAAGAAGAGGATCGGCTCCCTGCCAAAAGCTAAAATGCCCGTCGAGATCCACACCGATCGCTAGGCATGGAGAGTTAAGCACGCCTCTCCCTCTTGATGCCTCCCCCTGGCTACAGAGCTGTCGAGATGCACAGCTTTTGAGGCAGAGCGAGAGGGCTTGCTACCTCTGCATGTTGATGCCATGCAAGGCCTACGGAAATCAATGCTCCATAAGGGCCCTCAATCCCGAAAATGGTCAGTGTCCATAGGCCTCGGTGCCTCCCAAGAGCAACACGGCCCACACACCGAAAGCTCGGCTTGCCTCTGGAGATCGGCAGCTCCCGCTGCCTATCGATAGGCATCGATATCCATCGGCAGCAATATTATGGATGCCGATGGATATCGATGGCTATCGATAGGTGTGGAATTGGACAGGCTTCGATGCCCCTCGAGACCGAGAGGTAGCGATGGTGAGACTCCTTGCATGCCTCCCAAGAATAGCATCGGCTCCCTGCCAAAAGCTAAAATGCCCGTCGAGATCCACACCGATCGCTAGGCATGGAGAGTTAAGCACGCCTCTCCCTCTTGATGCCTCCCCCTGGCTACGGAGCTGTCGAGATGCACAGCTTTTGAGGCAGAGCGAGAGGGCTCGCTACCTCTGCATGTTGATGCCATGCAAGGCCTACGGAAATCAATGCTCCATAAGGGCCCTCAATCCCCAAAATGGTCAGTGTCCACAGGCCTCGGTGCCTCCCAAGAGCAACACGGCCCACACACCGAAAGCTCGGCTTGCCTCTGGAGATCGGCAGCTCCCGCTGCCTATCGATAGGCATCGATATCCATCGGCAGCAATATTATGGATGCCGATGGATATCGATGCCTATCGATAGGTGTGGAATTGGACAGGCTTCGATGCCCCTCGAGACCGAGAGGTAGCGATGGCGAGACTCCTTGGATGCCTCCCAAGAATAGCATCGGCTCCCTGCCAAAAGCTAAAATGCCCGTCAAGATCCACACCGATCGCTAGGCATGGAGAGTTAAGCACGCCTCTCCCTCTTGATGCCTCCCGCTAGCTATGGAGCTGTCGAGATGCACAGCTTTTTGAGGCAGAGCGAGAGGGCTCGCTACCTCTGCATGTTGATGCCATGCAAGGCCTACGGAAATCAATGCTCCATAAGGGCCGGCGATCCCAAAAATGGTCAGTGTCCATAGACCTCGGTGCCTCCCAAGAGCAACACAGCCCACACACCGAAAGCTCGGCTTGCCTCTGGAGATCGGCAGCTCCCGCTGCCTATCGATAGGCATCGATATCCATCGGCAGCAATATTATGGATGCCGATGGATATCGATGCCTATCGATAGGTGTGGAATTGGACAGGCTTCGATGCCCCTCAAGACCGAGAGGTAGCGATGGCGAGACTCCTTGGATGCCTCCCAAGAATAGGATCGGCTCCCTGCCAAAAGCTAAAATGCCCGTCGAGATCCACACCGATCGCTAGGCATGGAGAGTTAAGCACGCCTCTCCCTCTTGATGCCTCCCCCTGGCTACGGAGCTGTCGAGATGCACAGCTTTTGAGGCAGAGCGAGAGGGCTTGCTACCTCTGCATGTTGATGCCATGCAAGGCCTACGGAAATCAATGCTCCATAAGGGCCCTCAATCCCCAAAATGGTCAGTGTCCATAGGCCTCGGTGCCTCCCAAGAGCAACACGGCCCACACACCGAAAGCTCGGCTTGCCTCTGGAGATCGGCAGCTCCCGCTGCCTATCGATAGGCATCGATATCCATCGGCAGCAATATTATGGATGCCGATGGATATCGATGGCTATCGATAGGTGTGGAATTGGACAGGCTTCGATGCCCCTCGAGACCGAGAGGTAGCGATGGCGAGACTCCTTGCATGCCTCCCAAGAATAGCATCGGCTCCCTGCCAAAAGCTAAAATGCCCGTCGAGATCCACACCGATCGCTAGGCATGGAGAGTTAAGCACGCCTCTCCCTCTTGATGCCTCCCCCTGGCTACGGAGCTGTCGAGATGCACAGCTTTTGAGGCAGAGCGAGAGGGCTCGCTACCTCTGCATGTTGATGCCATGCAAGGCCTACGGAAATCAATGCTCCATAAGGGCCGGCGATCCCAAAAATGGTCAGTGTCCATAGACCTCGGTGCCTCCCAAGAGCAACACGGCCCACACACCGAAAGCTCGGCTTGCCTCTGGAGATCGGCAGCTCCCGCTGCCTATCGATAGGCATCGATATCCATCGGCAGCAATATTATGGATGCCGATGGATATCGATGCCTATCGATAGGTGTGGAATTGGACAGGCTTCGATGCCCCTCAAGACCGAGAGGTAGCGATGGCGAGACTCCTTGGATGCCTCCCAAGAATAGGATCGGCTCCCTGCCAAAAGCTAAAATGCCCGTCAAGATCCACACCGATCGCTAGGCATGGAGAGTTAAGCACGCCTCTCCCTCTTGATGCCTCCCGCTAGCTATGGAGCTGTCGAGATGCACAGCTTTTTGAGGCAGAGCGAGAGGGCTCGCTACCTCTGCATGTTGATGCCATGCAAGGCCTACGGAAATCAATGCTCCATAAGGGCCGGCGATCCCAAAAATGGTCAGTGTCCATAGACCTCGGTGCCTCCCAAGAGCAACACAGCCCACACACCGAAAGCTCGGCTTGCCTCTGGAGATCGGCAGCTCCCGCTGCCTATCGATAGGCATCGATATCCATCGGCAGCAATATTCTGGATGCCGATGGATATCGATGCCTATCGATAGGTGTGGAATTGGACAGGTTTCAATGCCCCTCGAGACCGAGAGGTATCGATGGCGAGACTCCTTGGATGCCTCCCAAGAATAGCATCGGCTCCCTGCCAAAAGCTAAAATGCCCGTCGAGATCCACACCGATCGCTAGGCATGGAGAGTTAAGCACGCCTCTCCCTCTTGATGCCTCCCCCTGGCTACGGAGCTGTCGAGATGCACAGCTTTTGAGGCAGAGCGAGAGGGCTTGCTACCTCTGCATGTTGATGCCATGCAAGGCCTACGGAAATCAATGCTCCATAAGGGCCCTCAATCCCCAAAATGGTCAGTGTCCATAGGCCTCGGTGCCTCCCAAGAGCAACACGGCCCACACACCGAAAGCTCGGCTTGCCTCTGGAGATCGGCAGCTCCCGCTGCCTATCGATAGGCATCGATATCCATCGGCAGCAATATTCTGGATGCCGATGGATATCGATGCCTATCGATAGGTGTGGAATTGGACAGGTTTCAATGCCCCTCGAGACCGAGAGGTATCGATGGCGAGACTCCTTGGATGCCTCCCAAGAATAGCATCGGCTCCCTGCCAAGAGCTAAAATGCCCGTCAAGATCCACACCGATCGCTAGGCATGGAGAGTTAAGCACGCCTCTCCCTCTTGATGCCTCCCGCTAGCTATGGAGCTGTCGAGATGCACAGCTTTTTGAGGTAGAGCGAGAGGGCTTGCTACCTCTGCATGTTGATGCCATGCAAGGCCTACGGAAATCAATGCTCCATAAGGGCCGGCGATCCCAAAAATGGTCAGTGTCCATAGACCTCGGTGCCTCCCAAGAGCAACACAGCCCACACACCGAAAGCTCGGCTTGCCTCTGGAGATGGGCAGCTCCCGCTGCCTATCGATAGGCATCGATATCCATCGGCAGCAATAATCTGGATGCCGATGGATATCGATGCCTATCGATAGGTGTGGAATTGGACAGGTTTCAATGCCCCTCGAGACCGAGAGGTATCGATGGCGAGACTCCTTGCATGCCTCCCAAGAATAGGATCGGCTCCCTGCCAAAAGCTAAAATGCCCGTCGAGATCCACACCGATCGCTAGGCATGGAGAGTTAAGCACGCCTCTCCCTCTTGATGCCTCCCCCTGGCTACGGAGCTGTCGAGATGCACAGCTTTTGAGGCAGAGCGAGAGGGCTTGCTACCTCTGCATGTTGATGCCATGCAAGGCCTACGGAAATCAATGCTCCATAAGGGCCCTCAATCCCCAAAATGGTCAGTGTCCATAGGCCTCGGTGCCTCCCAAGAGCAACACGGCCCACACACCGAAAGCTCGGCTTGCCTCTGGAGATCGGCAGCTCCCGCTGCCTATCGATAGGCATCGATATCCATCGGCAGCAATATTCTGGATGCCGATGGATATCGATGGCTATCGATAGGTGTGGAATTGGACAGGCTTCGATGCCCCTCGAGACCGAGAGGTAGCGATGGTGAGACTCCTTGCATGCCTCCCAAGAATAGCATCGGCTCCCTGCCAAAAGCTAAAATGCCCGTCGAGATCCACACCGATCGCTAGGCATGGAGAGTTAAGCACGCCTCTCCCTCTTGATGCCTCCCCCTGGCTACGGAGCTGTCGAGATGCACAGCTTTTGAGGCAGAGCGAGAGGGCTCGCTACCTCTGCATGTTGATGCCATGCAAGGCCTACGGAAATCAATGCTCCATAAGGGCCGGCGATCCCCAAAATGGTCAGTTTCCACAGGCCTCGGTGCCTCCCAAGAGCAACACGGCCCACACACCGAAAGCTCGGCTTGCCTCTGGAGATCGGCAGCTCCCGCTGCCTATCGATAGGCATCGATATCCATCGGCAGCAATATTATGGATGCCGATGGATATCGATGGCTATCGATAGGTGTGGAATTGGACAGGCTTCGATGCCCCTCGAGACCGAGAGGTAGCGATGGCGAGACTCCTTGCATGCCTCCCAAGAAGAGGATCGGCTCCCTGCCAAAAGCTAAAATGCCCGTCGAGATCCACACCGATCGCTAGGCATGGAGAGTTAAGCACGCCTCTCCCTCTTGATGCCTCCCCCTGGCTACGGAGCTGTCGAGATGCACAGCTTTTGAGGCAGAGCGAGAGGGCTCGCTACCTCTGCATGTTGATGCCATGCAAGGCCTACGGAAATCAATGCTCCATAAGGGCCGGCGATCCCAAAAATGGTCAGTGTCCATAGACCTCGGTGCCTCCCAAGAGCAACACGGCCCACACACCGAAAGCTCGGCTTGCCTCTGGAGATCGGCAGCTCCCGCTGCCTATCGATAGGCATCGATATCCATCGGCAGCAATATTATGGATGCCGATGGATATCGATGCCTATCGATAGGTGTGGAATTGGACAGGCTTCGATGCCCCTCAAGACCGAGAGGTAGCGATGGCGAGACTCCTTGGATGCCTCCCAAGAATAGCATCGGCTCCCTGCCAAAAGCTAAAATGCCCGTCAAGATCCACACCGATCGCTAGGCATGGAGAGTTAAGCACGCCTCTCCCTCTTGATGCCTCCCGCTAGCTATGGAGCTGTCGAGATGCACAGCTTTTTGAGGCAGAGCGAGAGGGCTCGCTACCTCTGCATGTTGATGCCATGCAAGGCCTACGGAAATCAATGCTCCATAAGGGCCGGCGATCCCAAAAATGGTCAGTGTCCATAGACCTCGGTGCCTCCCAAGAGCAACACAGCCCACACACCGAAAGCTCGGCTTGCCTCTGGAGATCGGCAGCTCCCGCTGCCTATCGATAGGCATCGATATCCATCGGCAGCAATATTCTGGATGCCGATGGATATCGATGCCTATCGATAGGTGTGGAATTGGACAGGTTTCAATGCCCCTCGAGACCGAGAGGTATCGATGGCGAGACTCCTTGGATGCCTCCCAAGAATAGGATCGGCTCCCTGCCAAAAGCTAAAATGCCCGTCGAGATCCACACCGATCGCTAGGCATGGAGAGTTAAGCACGCCTCTCCCTCTTGATGCCTCCCCCTGGCTACGGAGCTGTCGAGATGCACAGCTTTTGAGGCAGAGCGAGAGGGCTTGCTACCTCTGCATGTTGATGCCATGCAAGGCCTACGGAAATCAATGCTCCATAAGGGCCCTCAATCCCCAAAATGGTCAGTGTCCATAGGCCTCGGTGCCTCCCAAGAGCAACACGGCCCACACACCGAAAGCTCGGCTTGCCTCTGGAGATCGGCAGCTCCCGCTGCCTATCGATAGGCATCGATATCCATCGGCAGCAATATTATGGATGCCGATGGATATCGATGGCTATCGATAGGTGTGGAATTGGACAGGCTTCGATGCCCCTCGAGACCGAGAGGTAGCGATGGCGAGACTCCTTGGATGCCTCCCAAGAATAGGATCGGCTCCCTGCCAAAAGCTAAAATGCCCGTCGAGATCCACACCGATCGCTAGGCATGGAGAGTTAAGCACGCCTCTCCCTCTTGATGCCTCCCCCTGGCTACAGAGCTGTCGAGATGCACAGCTTTTGAGGCAGAGCGAGAGGGCTTGCTACCTCTGCATGTTGATGCCATGCAAGGCCTACGGAAATCAATGCTCCATAAGGGCCCTCAATCCCCAAAATGGTCAGTGTCCATAGGCCTCGGTGCCTCCCAAGAGCAACACGGCCCACACACCGAAAGCTCGGCTTGCCTCTGGAGATCGGCAGCTCCCGCTGCCTATCGATAGGCATCGATATCCATCGGCAGCAATATTATGGATGCCGATGGATATCGATGGCTATCGATAGGTGTGGAATTGGACAGGCTTCGATGCCCCTCGAGACCGAGAGGTAGCGATGGTGAGACTCCTTGCATGCCTCCCAAGAATAGCATCGGCTCCCTGCCAAAAGCTAAAATGCCCGTCGAGATCCACACCGATCGCTAGGCATGGAGAGTTAAGCACGCCTCTCCCTCTTGATGCCTCCCCCTGGCTACGGAGCTGTCGAGATGCACAGCTTTTGAGGCAGAGCGAGAGGGCTCGCTACCTCTGCATGTTGATGCCATGCAAGGCCTACGGAAATCAATGCTCCATAAGGGCCCTCAATCCCCAAAATGGTCAGTGTCCACAGGCCTCGGTGCCTCCCAAGAGCAACACGGCCCACACACCGAAAGCTCGGCTTGCCTCTGGAGATCGGCAGCTCCCGCTGCCTATCGATAGGCATCGATATCCATCGGCAGCAATATTATGGATGCCGATGGATATCGATGCCTATCGATAGGTGTGGAATTGGACAGGCTTCGATGCCCCTCAAGACCGAGAGGTAGCGATGGCGAGACTCCTTGGATGCCTCCCAAGAATAGCATCGGCTCCCTGCCAAAAGCTAAAATGCCCGTCAAGATCCACACCGATCGCTAGGCATGGAGAGTTAAGCACGCCTCTCCCTCTTGATGCCTCCCGCTAGCTATGGAGCTGTCGAGATGCACAGCTTTTGAGGCAGAGCGAGAGGGCTTGCTACCTCTGCATGTTGATGCCATGCAAGGCCTACGGAAATCAATGCTCCATAAGGGCCCTCAATCCCCAAAATGGTCAGTGTCCATAGGCCTCGGTGCCTCCCAAGAGCAACACGGCCCACACACCGAAAGCTCGGCTTGCCTCTGGAGATCGGCAGCTCCCGCTGCCTATCGATAGGCATCGATATCCATCGGCAGCAATATTATGGATGCCGATGGATATCGATGGCTATCGATAGGTGTGGAATTGGACAGGCTTCGATGCCCCTCGAGACCGAGAGGTAGCGATGGCGAGACTCCTTGCATGCCTCCCAAGAAGAGGATCGGCTCCCTGCCAAAAGCTAAAATGCCCGTCGAGATCCACACCGATCGCTAGGCATGGAGAGTTAAGCACGCCTCTCCCTCTTGATGCCTCCCCCTGGCTACAGAGCTGTCGAGATGCACAGCTTTTGAGGCAGAGCGAGAGGGCTTGCTACCTCTGCATGTTGATGCCATGCAAGGCCTACGGAAATCAATGCTCCATAAGGGCCCTCAATCCCGAAAATGGTCAGTGTCCATAGGCCTCGGTGCCTCCCAAGAGCAACACGGCCCACACACCGAAAGCTCGGCTTGCCTCTGGAGATCGGCAGCTCCCGCTGCCTATCGATAGGCATCGATATCCATCGGCAGCAATATTATGGATGCCGATGGACATCGATGCCTATCGAAAGGTGTGGAATTGGACAGGCTTCGATGCCCCTCGAGACCGAGAGGTAGCGATGGCGAGACTCCTTGGATGCCTCCCAAGAATAGCATCGGCTCCCTGCCAAAAGCTAAAATGCCCGTCAAGATCCACACCGATCGCTAGGCATGGAGAGTTAAGCACGCCTCTCCCTCTTGATGCCTCCCCCTGGCTACGGAGCTGTCGAGATGCACAGCTTTTGAGGCAGAGCGAGAGGGCTTGCTACCTCTGCATGTTGATGCCATGCAAGGCCTACGGAAATCAATGCTCCATAAGGGCCCGCAATCCCCAAAATGGTCAGTGTCCATAGGCCTCGGTGCCTCCCAAGAGCAACACGGCCCACACACCGAAAGCTCAGCTTGCCTCTGGAGATCGGCAGCTCCCGCTGCCTATCGATAGGCATCGATATCCATCGGCAGCAATATTATGGATGCCGATGGATATCGATGGCTATCGATAGGTGTGGAATTGGACAGGCTTCGATGCCCCTCGAGACCGAGAGGTAGCGATGGCGAGACTCCTTGCATGCCTCCCAAGAAGAGGATCGGCTCCCTGCCAAAAGCTAAAATGCCCGTCGAGATCCACACCGATCGCTAGGCATGGAGAGTTAAGCACGCCTCTCCCTCTTGATGCCTCCCCCTGGCTACAGAGCTGTCGAGATGCACAGCTTTTGAGGCAGAGCGAGAGGGCTTGCTACCTCTGCATGTTGATGCCATGCAAGGCCTACGGAAATCAATGCTCCATAAGGGCCCTCAATCCCGAAAATGGTCAGTGTCCATAGGCCTCGGTGCCTCCCAAGAGCAACACGGCCCACACACCGAAAGCTCGGCTTGCCTCTGGAGATCGGCAGCTCCCGCTGCCTATCGATAGGCATCGATATCCATCGGCAGCAATATTATGGATGCCGATGGATATCGATGGCTATCGATAGGTGTGGAATTGGACAGGCTTCGATGCCCCTCGAGACCGAGAGGTAGCGATGGTGAGACTCCTTGGATGCCTCCCAAGAATAGCATCGGCTCCCTGCCAAAAGCTAAAATGCCCGTCGAGATCCACACCGATCGCTAGGCATGGAGAGTTAAGCACGCCTCTCCCTCTTGATGCCTCCCCCTGGCTACGGAGCTGTCGAGATGCACAGCTTTTGAGGCAGAGCGAGAGGGCTCGCTACCTCTGCATGTTGATGCCATGCAAGGCCTACGGAAATCAATGGTCCATAAGGGCCGGCGATCCCCAAAATGGTCAGTGTCCACAGGCCTCGGTGCCTCCCAAGAGCAACACGGCCCACACACCGAAAGCTCGGCTTGCCTCTGGAGATCGGCAGCTCCCGCTGCCTATCGATAGGCATCGATATCCATCGGCAGCAATATTATGGATGCCGATGGATATCGATGGCTATCGATAGGTGTGGAATTGGACAGGCTTCGATGCCCCTCGAGACCGAGAGGTAGCGATGGCGAGACTCCTTGCATGCCTCCCAAGAATAGCATCGGCTCCCTGCCAAAAGCTAAAATGCCCGTCAAGATCCACACCGATCGCTAGGCATGGAGAGTTAAGCACGCCTCTCCCTCTTGATGCCTCCCGCTAGCTATGGAGCTGTCGAGATGCACAGCTTTTTGAGGCAGAGCGAGAGGGCTCGCTACCTCTGCATGTTGATGCCATGCAAGGCCTACGGAAATCAATGCTCCATAAGGGCCGGCGATCCCAAAAATGGTCAGTGTCCATAGACCTCGGTGCCTCCCAAGAGCAACACAGCCCACACACCGAAAGCTCGGCTTGCCTCTGGAGATCGGCAGCTCCCGCTGCCTATCGATAGGCATCGATATCCATCGGCAGCAATATTATGGATGCCGATGGATATCGATGGCTATCGATAGGTGTGGAATTGGACAGGCTTTGATGCCCCTCGAGACCGAGAGGTAGCGATGGCGAGACTCCTTGCATGCCTCCCAAGAATAGGATTGGCTCCCTGCCAAAAGCTAAAATGCCCGTCGAGATCCACACCGATCGCTAGGCATGGAGAGTTACGCACGCCTCTCCCTCTTGATGCCTCCCCCTGGCTACAGAGCTGTCGAGATGCACAGCTTTTGAGGCAGAGCGAGAGGGCTTGCTACCTCTGCATGTTGATGCCATGCAAGGCCTACGGAAATCAATGCTCCATAAGGGCCCTCAATCCCGAAAATGGTCAGTGTCCATAGGCCTCGGTGCCTCCCAAGAGCAACACGGCCCACACACCGAAAGCTCGGCTTGCCTCTGGAGATCGGCAGCTCCCGCTGCCTATCGATAGGCATCGATATCCATCGGCAGCAATATTATGGATGCCGATGGATGTCGATGGCTATCGATAGGTGTGGAATTGGACAGGCTTCGATGCCCCTCGAGACCGAGAGGTAGCGATGGTGAGACTCCTTGCATGCCTCCCAAGAATAGCATCGGCTCCCTGCCAAAAGCTAAAATGCCCGTCGAGATCCACACCGATCGCTAGGCATGGAGAGTTAAGCACGCCTCTCCCTCTTGATGCCTCCCCCTGGCTACGGAGCTGTCGAGATGCACAGCTTTTGAGGCAGAGCGAGAGGGCTTGCTACCTCTGCATGTTGATGCCATGCAAGGCCTACGGAAATCAATGCTCCATAAGGGCCCGCAATCCCCAAAATGGTCAGTGTCCATAGGCCTCGGTGCCTCCCAAGAGCAACACGGCCCACACACCGAAAGCTCGGCTTGCCTCTGGAGATCGGCAGCTCCCGCTGCCTATCGATAGGCATCGATATCCATCGGCAGCAATATTATGGATGCCGATGGATATCGATGGCTATCGATAGGTGTGGAATTGGACAGGCTTCGATGCCCCTCGAGACCGAGAGGTAGCGATGGTGAGACTCCTTGCATGCCTCCCAAGAATAGCATCGGCTCCCTGCCAAAAGCTAAAATGCCCGTCGAGATCCACACCGATCGCTAGGCATGGAGAGTTAAGCACGCCTCTCCCTCTTGATGCCTCCCCCTGGCTACGGAGCTGTCGAGATGCACAGCTTTTGAGGCAGAGCGAGAGCGCTCGCTACCTCTGCATGTTGATGCCATGCAAGGCCTACGGAAATCAATGGTCCATAAGGGCCGGCGATCCCCAAAATGGTCAGTTTCCACAGGCCTCGGTGCCTCCCAAGAGCAACACGGCCCACACACCGAAAGCTCGGCTTGCCTCTGGAGATCGGCAGCTCCCGCTGCCTATCGATAGGCATCGATATCCATCGGCAGCAATATTATGGATGCCGATGGATATCGATGCCTATCGATAGGTGTGGAATTGGACAGGCTTCGATGCCCCTCAAGACCGAGAGGTAGCGATGGCGAGACTCCTTGGATGCCTCCCAAGAATAGCATCGGCTCCCTGCCAAAAGCTAAAATGCCCGTCAAGATCCACACCGATCGCTAGGCATGGAGAGTTAAGCACGCCTCTCCCTCTTGATGCCTCCCGCTAGCTATGGAGCTGTCGAGATGCACAGCTTTTTGAGGCAGAGCGAGAGGGCTCGCTACCTCTGCATGTTGATGCCATGCAAGGCCTACGGAAATCAATGCTCCATAAGGGCCGGCGATCCCAAAAATGGTCAGTGTCCATAGACCTCGGTGCCTCCCAAGAGCAACACAGCCCACACACCGAAAGCTCGGCTTGCCTCTGGAGATCGGCAGCTCCCGCTGCCTATCGATAGGCATCGATATCCATCGGCAGCAATATTCTGGATGCCGATGGATATCGATGCCTATCGATAGGTGTGGAATTGGACAGGTTTCAATGCCCCTCGAGACCGAGAGGTATCGATGGCGAGACTCCTTGGATGCCTCCCAAGAATAGCATCGGCTCCCTGCCAAAAGCTAAAATGCCCGTCGAGATCCACACCGATCGCTAGGCATGGAGAGTTAAGCACGCCTCTCCCTCTTGATGCCTCCCCCTGGCTACAGAGCTGTCGAGATGCACAGCTTTTGAGGCAGAGCGAGAGGGCTTGCTACCTCTGCATGTTGATGCCATGCAAGGCCTACGGAAATCAATGCTCCATAAGGGCCCTCAATCCCCAAAATGGTCAGTGTCCATAGGCCTCGGTGCCTCCCAAGAGCAACACGGCCCACACACCGAAAGCTCGGCTTGCCTCTGGAGATCGGCAGCTCCCGCTGCCTATCGATAGGCATCGATATCCATCGGCAGCAATATTATGGATGCCGATGGATATCGATGGCTATCGATAGGTGTGGAATTGGACAGGCTTCGATGCCCCTCGAGACCGAGAGGTAGCGATGGTGAGACTCCTTGCATGCCTCCCAAGAATAGCATCGGCTCCCTGCCAAAAGCTAAAATGCCCGTCGAGATCCACACCGATCGCTAGGCATGGAGAGTTAAGCACGCCTCTCCCTCTTGATGCCTCCCCCTGGCTACGGAGCTGTCGAGATGCACAGCTTTTGAGGCAGAGCGAGAGGGCTCGCTACCTCTGCATGTTGATGCCATGCAAGGCCTACGGAAATCAATGGTCCATAAGGGCCGGCGATCCCCAAAATGGTCAGTTTCCACAGGCCTCGGTGCCTCCCAAGAGCAACACGGCCCACACACCGAAAGCTCGGCTTCCCTCTGGAGATCAGCAGCTCCCGCTACCTATCGATAGGCATCGATATCCATCGGCAGCAATATTCTGGATGCCGATGGATATCGATGCCTATCGATAGGTGTGGAATTGGACAGGTTTCAATGCCCCTCGAGACCGAGAGGTAGCGATGGCGAGACTCCTTGGATGCCTCCCAAGAATAGGATCGGCTCCCTGCCAAAAGCTAAAATGCCCGTCGAGATCCACACCGATCGCTAGGCATGGAGAGTTAAGCACGCCTCTCCCTCTTGATGCCTGCCCCTGGCTACGGAGCTGTCGAGATGCACAGCTTTTGAGGCAGAGCGAGAGGGCTTGCTACCTCTGCATGTTGATGCCATGCAAGGCCTACGGAAATCAATGCTCCATAAGGGCCCTCAATCCCCAAAATGGTCAGTGTCCATAGGCCTCGGTGCCTCCCAAGAGCAACACGGCCCACACACCGAAAGCTCGGCTTGCCTCTGGAGATCGGCAGCTCCCGCTGCCTATCGATAGGCATCGATATCCATCGGCAGCAATATTATGGATGCCGATGGATATCGATGGCTATCGATAGGTGTGGAATTGGACAGGCTTCGATGCCCCTCGAGACCGAGAGGTAGCGATGGCGAGACTCCTTGCATGCCTCCCAAGAATAGCATCGGCTCCCTGCCAAAAGCTAAAATGCCCGTCGAGATCCACACCGATCGCTAGGCATGGAGAGTTAAGCACGCCTCTCCCTCTTGATGCCTCCCCCTGGCTACAGAGCTGTCGAGATGCACAGCTTTTGAGGCAGAGCGAGAGGGCTTGCTACCTCTGCATGTTGATGCCATGCAAGGCCTACGGAAATCAATGCTCCATAAGGGCCCTCAATCCCCAAAATGGTCAGTGTCCATAGGCCTCGGTGCCTCCCAAGAGCAACACGGCCCACACACCGAAAGCTCGGCTTGCCTCTGGAGATCGGCAGCTCCCGCTGCCTATCGATAGGCATCGATATCCATCGGCAGCAATATTATGGATGCCGATGGATATCGATGGCTATCGATAGGTGTGGAATTGGACAGGCTTCGATGCCCCTCGAGACCGAGAGGTAGCGATGGTGAGACTCCTTGCATGCCTCCCAAGAATAGCATCGGCTCCCTGCCAAAAGCTAAAATGCCCGTCGAGATCCACACCGATCGCTAGGCATGGAGAGTTAAGCACGCCTCTCCCTCTTGATGCCTCCCCCTGGCTACGGAGCTGTCGAGATGCACAGCTTTTGAGGCAGAGCGAGAGGGCTCGCTACCTCTGCATGTTGATGCCATGCAAGGCCTACGGAAATCAATGGTCCATAAGGGCCGGCGATCCCCAAAATGGTCAGTTTCCACAGGCCTCGGTGCCTCCCAAGAGCAACACGGCCCACACACCGAAAGCTCGGCTTCCCTCTGGAGATCAGCAGCTCCCGCTACCTATCGATAGGCATCGATATCCATCGGCAGCAATATTCTGGATGCCGATGGATATCGATGCCTATCGATAGGTGTGGAATTGGACAGGTTTCAATGCCCCTCGAGACCGAGAGGTAGCGATGGTGAGACTCCTTGCATGCCTCCCAAGAATAGCATCGGCTCCCTGCCAAAAGCTAAAATGCCCGTCGAGATCCACACCGATCGCTAGGCATGGAGAGTTAAGCACGCCTCTCCCTCTTGATGCCTGCCCCTGGCTACGGAGCTGTCGAGATGCACAGCTTTTGAGGCAGAGCGAGAGGGCTTGCTACCTCTGCATGTTGATGCCATGCAAGGCCTACGGAAATCAATGCTCCATAAGGGCCCTCAATCCCCAAAATGGTCAGTGTCCATAGGCCTCGGTGCCTCCCAAGAGCAACACGGCCCACACACCGAAAGCTCGGCTTGCCTCTGGAGATCGGCAGCTCCCGCTGCCTATCGATAGGCATCGATATCCATCGGCAGCAATATTATGGATGCCGATGGATATCGATGGCTATCGATAGGTGTGGAATTGGACAGGCTTCGATGCCCCTCGAGACCGAGAGGTAGCGATGGCGAGACTCCTTGCATGCCTCCCAAGAATAGCATCGGCTCCCTGCCAAAAGCTAAAATGCCCGTCGAGATCCACACCGATCGCTAGGCATGGAGAGTTAAGCACGCCTCTCCCTCTTGATGCCTCCCCCTGGCTACAGAGCTGTCGAGATGCACAGCTTTTGAGGCAGAGCGAGAGGGCTTGCTACCTCTGCATGTTGATGCCATGCAAGGCCTACGGAAATCAATGCTCCATAAGGGCCCTCAATCCCCAAAATGGTCAGTGTCCATAGGCCTCGGTGCCTCCCAAGAGCAACACGGCCCACACACCGAAAGCTCGGCTTGCCTCTGGAGATCGGCAGCTCCCGCTGCCTATCGATAGGCATCGATATCCATCGGCAGCAATATTATGGATGCCGATGGATATCGATGGCTATCGATAGGTGTGGAATTGGACAGGCTTCGATGCCCCTCGAGACCGAGAGGTAGCGATGGTGAGACTCCTTGCATGCCTCCCAAGAATAGCATCGGCTCCCTGCCAAAAGCTAAAATGCCCGTCGAGATCCACACCGATCGCTAGGCATGGAGAGTTAAGCACGCCTCTCCCTCTTGATGCCTCCCCCTGGCTACGGAGCTGTCGAGATGCACAGCTTTTGAGGCAGAGCGAGAGGGCTCGCTACCTCTGCATGTTGATGCCATGCAAGGCCTACGGAAATCAATGGTCCATAAGGGCCGGCGATCCCCAAAATGGTCAGTTTCCACAGGCCTCGGTGCCTCCCAAGAGCAACACGGCCCACACACCGAAAGCTCGGCTTCCCTCTGGAGATCAGCAGCTCCCGCTACCTATCGATAGGCATCGATATCCATCGGCAGCAATATTCTGGATGCCGATGGATATCGATGCCTATCGATAGGTGTGGAATTGGACAGGTTTCAATGCCCCTCGAGACCGAGAGGTAGCGATGGCGAGACTCCTTGGATGCCTCCCAAGAATAGGATCGGCTCCCTGCCAAAAGCTAAAATGCCCGTCGAGATCCACACCGATCGCTAGGCATGGAGAGTTAAGCACGCCTCTCCCTCTTGATGCCTGCCCCTGGCTACGGAGCTGTCGAGATGCACAGCTTTTGAGGCAGAGCGAGAGGGCTTGCTACCTCTGCATGTTGATGCCATGCAAGGCCTACGGAAATCAATGCTCCATAAGGGCCCTCAATCCCCAAAATGGTCAGTGTCCATAGGCCTCGGTGCCTCCCAAGAGCAACACGGCCCACACACCGAAAGCTCGGCTTGCCTCTGGAGATCGGCAGCTCCCGCTGCCTATCGATAGGCATCGATATCCATCGGCAGCAATATTATGGATGCCGATGGATATCGATGGCTATCGATAGGTGTGGAATTGGACAGGCTTCGATGCCCCTCGAGACCGAGAGGTAGCGATGGCGAGACTCCTTGCATGCCTCCCAAGAATAGCATCGGCTCCCTGCCAAAAGCTAAAATGCCCGTCGAGATCCACACCGATCGCTAGGCATGGAGAGTTAAGCACGCCTCTCCCTCTTGATGCCTCCCCCTGGCTACAGAGCTGTCGAGATGCACAGCTTTTGAGGCAGAGCGAGAGGGCTTGCTACCTCTGCATGTTGATGCCATGCAAGGCCTACGGAAATCAATGCTCCATAAGGGCCCTCAATCCCCAAAATGGTCAGTGTCCATAGGCCTCGGTGCCTCCCAAGAGCAACACGGCCCACACACCGAAAGCTCGGCTTGCCTCTGGAGATCGGCAGCTCCCGCTGCCTATCGATAGGCATCGATATCCATCGGCAGCAATATTATGGATGCCGATGGATATCGATGGCTATCGATAGGTGTGGAATTGGACAGGCTTTGATGCCCCTCGAGACCGAGAGGTAGCGATGGCGAGACTCCTTGGATGCCTCCCAAGAAGAGGATCGGCTCCCTGCCAAAAGCTAAAATGCCCGTCGAGATCCACACCGATCGCTAGGCATGGAGAGTTAAGCACGCCTCTCCCTCTTGATGCCTCCCCCTGGCTACGGAGCTGTCGAGATGCACAGCTTTTTGAGGCAGAGCGAGAGGGCTCGCTACCTCTGCATGTTGATGCCATGCAAGGCCTACGGAAATCAATGGTCCATAAGGGCCGGCGATCCCCAAAATGGTCAGTTTCCACAGGCCTCGGTGCCTCCCAAGAGCAACACGGCCCACACACCGAAAGCTCGGCTTCCCTCTGGAGATCAGCAGCTCCCGCTACCTATCGATAGGCATCGATATCCATCGGCAGCAATATTCTGGATGCCGATGGATATCGATGCCTATCGATAGGTGTGGAATTGGACAGGTTTCAATGCCCCTCGAGACCGAGAGGTAGCGATGGCGAGACTCCTTGGATGCCTCCCAAGAATAGGATCGGCTCCCTGCCAAAAGCTAAAATGCCCGTCGAGATCCACACCGATCGCTAGGCATGGAGAGTTAAGCACGCCTCTCCCTCTTGATGCCTGCCCCTGGCTACGGAGCTGTCGAGATGCACAGCTTTTGAGGCAGAGCGAGAGGGCTTGCTACCTCTGCATGTTGATGCCATGCAAGGCCTACGGAAATCAATGCTCCATAAGGGCCCTCAATCCCCAAAATGGTCAGTGTCCATAGGCCTCGGTGCCTCCCAAGAGCAACACGGCCCACACACCGAAAGCTCGGCTTGCCTCTGGAGATCGGCAGCTCCCGCTGCCTATCGATAGGCATCGATATCCATCGGCAGCAATATTATGGATGCCGATGGATATCGATGGCTATCGATAGGTGTGGAATTGGACAGGCTTCGATGCCCCTCGAGACCGAGAGGTAGCGATGGCGAGACTCCTTGGATGCCTCCCAAGAATAGCATCGGCTCCCTGCCAAAAGCTAAAATGCCCGTCGAGATCCACACCGATCGCTAGGCATGGAGAGTTAAGCACGCCTCTCCCTCTTGATGCCTCCCCCTGGCTACAGAGCTGTCGAGATGCACAGCTTTTGAGGCAGAGCGAGAGGGCTTGCTACCTCTGCATGTTGATGCCATGCAAGGCCTACGGAAATCAATGCTCCATAAGGGCCCTCAATCCCCAAAATGGTCAGTGTCCATAGGCCTCGGTGCCTCCCAAGAGCAACACGGCCCACACACCGAAAGCTCGGCTTGCCTCTGGAGATCGGCAGCTCCCGCTGCCTATCGATAGGCATCGATATCCATCGGCAGCAATATTATGGATGCCGATGGATATCGATGGCTATCGATAGGTGTGGAATTGGACAGGCTTTGATGCCCCTCGAGACCGAGAGGTAGCGATGGCGAGACTCCTTGGATGCCTCCCAAGAAGAGGATCGGCTCCCTGCCAAAAGCTAAAATGCCCGTCGAGATCCACACCGATCGCTAGGCATGGAGAGTTAAGCACGCCTCTCCCTCTTGATGCCTCCCCCTGGCTACGGAGCTGTCGAGATGCACAGCTTTTTGAGGCAGAGCGAGAGGGCTCGCTACCTCTGCATGTTGATGCCATGCAAGGCCTACGGAAATCAATGCTCCATAAGGGCCGGCGATCCCAAAAATGGTCAGTGTCCATAGGCCTCGGTGCCTCCCAAGAGCAACACAGCCCACACACCGAAAGCTCGGCTTGCCTCTGGAGATGGGCAGCTCCCGCTGCCTATCGATAGGCATCGATATCCATCGGCAGCAATATTCTGGATGCCGATGGATATCGATGCCTATCGATAGGTGTGGAATTGGACAGGTTTCAATGCCCCTCGAGACCGAGAGGTATCGATGGCGAGACTCCTTGCATGCCTCCCAAGAATAGCATCGGCTCCCTGCCAAAAGCTAAAATGCCCGTCGAGATCCACACCGATCGCTAGGCATGGAGAGTTAAGCACGCCTCTCCCTCTTGATGCCTCCCCCTGGCTACGGAGCTGTCGAGATGCACAGCTTTTGAGGCAGAGCGAGAGGGCTTGCTACCTCTGCATGTTGATGCCATGCAAGGCCTACGGAAATCAATGCTCCATAAGGGCCCTCAATCCCCAAAATGGTCAGTGTCCATAGGCCTCGGTGCCTCCCAAGAGCAACACGGCCCACACACCGAAAGCTCGGCTTGCCTCTGGAGATCGGCAGCTCCCGCTGCCTATCGATAGGCATCGATATCCATCGGCAGCAATATTATGGATGCCGATGGATATCGATGCCTATCGATAGGTGTGGAATTGGACAGGTTTCAATGCCCCTCGAGACCGAGAGGTATCGATGGCGAGACTCCTTGGATGCCTCCCAAGAATAGCATCGGCTCCCTGCCAAAAGCTAAAATGCCCGTCGAGATCCACACCGATCGCTAGGCATGGAGAGTTAAGCACGCCTCTCCCTCTTGATGCCTCCCCCTGGCTACGGAGCTGTCGAGATGCACAGCTTTTGAGGCAGAGCGAGAGGGCTTGCTACCTCTGCATGTTGATGCCATGCAAGGCCTACGGAAATCAATGCTCCATAAGGGCCCTCAATCCCCAAAATGGTCAGTGTCCATAGGCCTCGGTGCCTCCCAAGAGCAACACGGCTCACACACCGAAAGCTCAGCTTGCCTCTGGAGATCGGCAGCTCCCGCTGCCTATCGATAGGCATCGATATCCATCGGCAGCAATAATCTGGATGCCGATGGATATCGATGCCTATCGATAGGTGTGGAATTGGACAGGCTTCGATGCCCCTCGAGACCGAGAGGTAGCGATGGCGAGACTCCTTGCATGCCTCCCAAGAATAGGATCGGCTCCCTGCCAAAAGCTAAAATGCCCGTCGAGATCCACACCGATCGCTAGGCATGGAGAGTTAAGCACGCCTCTCCCTCTTGATGCCTCCCCCTGGCTACGGAGCTGTCGAGATGCACAGCTTTTGAGGCAGAGCGAGAGGGCTTGCTACCTCTGCATGTTGATGCCATGCAAGGCCTACGGAAATCAATGCTCCATAAGGGCCCTCAATCCCCAAAATGGTCAGTGTCCATAGGCCTCGGTGCCTCCCAAGAGCAACACGGCCCACACACCGAAAGCTCGGCTTGCCTCTGGAGATCGGCAGCTCCCGCTGCCTATCGATAGGCATCGATATCCATCGGCAGCAATATTATGGATGCCGATGGATATCGATGGCTATCGATAGGTGTGGAATTGGACAGGCTTCGATGCCCCTCGAGACCGAGAGGTAGCGATGGCGAGACTCCTTGCATGCCTCCCAAGAAGAGGATCGGCTCCCTGCCAAAAGCTAAAATGCCCGTCGAGATCCACACCGATCGCTAGGCATGGAGAGTTAAGCACGCCTCTCCCTCTTGATGCCTCCCCCTGGCTACAGAGCTGTCGAGATGCACAGCTTTTGAGGCAGAGCGAGAGGGCTTGCTACCTCTGCATGTTGATGCCATGCAAGGCCTACGGAAATCAATGCTCCATAAGGGCCCTCAATCCCCAAAATGGTCAGTGTCCATAGGCCTCGGTGCCTCCCAAGAGCAACACGGCCCACACACCGAAAGCTCAGCTTGCCTCTGGAGATCGGCAGCTCCCGCTGCCTATCGATAGGCATCGATATCCATCGGCAGCAATATTATGGATGCCGATGGATATCGATGGCTATCGATAGGTGTGGAATTGGACAGGCTTCGATGCCCCTCGAGACCGAGAGGTATCGATGGCGAGACTCCTTGGATGCCTCCCAAGAATAGGATCGGCTCCCTGCCAAAAGCTAAAATGCCCGTCGAGATCCACACCGATCGCTAGGCATGGAGAGTTAAGCACGCCTCTCCCTCTTGATGCCTCCCCCTGGCTACGGAGCTGTCGAGATGCACAGCTTTTGAGGCAGAGCGAGAGGGCTTGCTACCTCTGCATGTTGATGCCATGCAAGGCCTACGGAAATCAATGCTCCATAAGGGCCCTCAATCCCCAAAATGGTCAGTGTCCATAGGCCTCGGTGCCTCCCAAGAGCAACACGGCCCACACACCGAAAGCTCGGCTTGCCTCTGGAGATCGGCAGCTCCCGCTGCCTATCGATAGGCATCGATATCCATCGGCAGCAATATTATGGATGCCGATGGATATCGATGGCTATCGATAGGTGTGGAATTGGACAGGCTTCGATGCCCCTCGAGACCGAGAGGTAGCGATGGCGAGACTCCTTGCATGCCTCCCAAGAAGAGGATCGGCTCCCTGCCAAAAGCTAAAATGCCCGTCGAGATCCACACCGATCGCTAGGCATGGAGAGTTAAGCACGCCTCTCCCTCTTGATGCCTCCCCCTGGCTACAGAGCTGTCGAGATGCACAGCTTTTGAGGCAGAGCGAGAGGGCTTGCTACCTCTGCATGTTGATGCCATGCAAGGCCTACGGAAATCAATGCTCCATAAGGGCCCTCAATCCCCAAAATGGTCAGTGTCCATAGGCCTCGGTGCCTCCCAAGAGCAACACGGCCCACACACCGAAAGCTCAGCTTGCCTCTGGAGATCGGCAGCTCCCGCTGCCTATCGATAGGCATCGATATCCATCGGCAGCAATATTATGGATGCCGATGGATATCGATGGCTATCGATAGGTGTGGAATTGGACAGGCTTCGATGCCCCTCGAGACCGAGAGGTATCGATGGCGAGACTCCTTGGATGCCTCCCAAGAATAGGATCGGCTCCCTGCCAAAAGCTAAAATGCCCGTCGAGATCCACACCGATCGCTAGGCATGGAGAGTTAAGCACGCCTCTCCCTCTTGATGCCTCCCCCTGGCTACGGAGCTGTCGAGATGCACAGCTTTTGAGGCAGAGCGAGAGGGCTTGCTACCTCTGCATGTTGATGCCATGCAAGGCCTACGGAAATCAATGCTCCATAAGGGCCCTCAATCCCCAAAATGGTCAGTGTCCATAGGCCTCGGTGCCTCCCAAGAGCAACACGGCCCACACACCGAAAGCTCGGCTTGCCTCTGGAGATCGGCAGCTCCCGCTGCCTATCGATAGGCATCGATATCCATCGGCAGCAATATTATGGATGCCGATGGATATCGATGGCTATCGATAGGTGTGGAATTGGACAGGCTTCGATGCCCCTCGAGACCGAGAGGTAGCGATGGCGAGACTCCTTGCATGCCTCCCAAGAAGAGGATCGGCTCCCTGCCAAAAGCTAAAATGCCCGTCGAGATCCACACCGATCGCTAGGCATGGAGAGTTAAGCACGCCTCTCCCTCTTGATGCCTCCCCCTGGCTACGGAGCTGTCGAGATGCACAGCTTTTGAGGCAGAGCGAGAGGGCTCGCTACCTCTGCATGTTGATGCCATGCAAGGCCTACGGAAATCAATGCTCCATAAGGGCCGGCGATCCCCAAAATGGTCAGTTTCCACAGGCCTCGGTGCCTCCCAAGAGCAACACGGCCCACACACCGAAAGCTCGGCTTGCCTCTGGAGATCGGCAGCTCCCGCTGCCTATCGATAGGCATCGATATCCATCGGCAGCAATATTATGGATGCCGATGGATATCGATGGCTATCGATAGGTGTGGAATTGGACAGGCTTCGATGCCCCTCGAGACCGAGAGGTAGCGATGGCGAGACTCCTTGGATGCCTCCCAAGAATAGCATCGGCTCCCTGCCAAAAGCTAAAATGCCCGTCAAGATCCACACCGATCGCTAGGCATGGAGAGTTAAGCACGCCTCTCCCTCTTGATGCCTCCCCCTGGCTATGGAGCTGTCGAGATGCACAGCTTTTTGAGGCAGAGCGAGAGGGCTCGCTACCTCTGCATGTTGATGCCATGCAAGGCCTACGGAAATCAATGCTCCATAAGGGCCGGCGATCCCAAAAATGGTCAGTGTCCATAGACCTCGGTGCCTCCCAAGAGCAACACGGCCCACACACCGAAAGCTCGGCTTGCCTCTGGAGATCGGCAGCTCCCGCTGCCTATCGATAGGCATCGATATCCATCGGCAGCAATATTCTGGATGCCGATGGATATCGATGGCTATCGATAGGTGTGGAATTGGACAGGTTTCAATGCCCCTCGAGACCGAGAGGTAGCGATGGCGAGACTCCTTGGATGCCTCCCAAGAATAGCATCGGCTCCCTGCCAAAAGCTAAAATGCCCGTCAAGATCCACACCGATCGCTAGGCATGGAGAGTTAAGCACGCCTCTCCCTCTTGATGCCTCCCCCTGGCTACGGAGCTGTCGAGATGCACAGCTTTTGAGGCAGAGCGAGAGGGCTTGCTACCTCTGCATGTTGATGCCATGCAAGGCCTACGGAAATCAATGCTCCATAAGGGCCCTCAATCCCGAAAATGGTCAGTGTCCACAGGCCTCGGTGCCTCCCAAGAGCAACACGGCCCACACACCGAAAGCTCGGCTTGCCTCTGGAGATCGGCAGCTCCCGCTGCCTATCGATAGGCATCGATATCCATCGGCAGCAATATTATGGATGCCGATGGATATCGATGGCTATCGATAGGTGTGGAATTGGACAGGCTTCGATGCCCCTCGAGACCGAGAGGTAGCGATGGCGAGACTCCTTGGATGCCTCCCAAGAATAGCATCGGCTCCCTGCCAAAAGCTAAAATGCCCGTCAAGATCCACACCGATCGCTAGGCATGGAGAGTTAAGCACGCCTCTCCCTCTTGATGCCTCCCCCTGGCTACGGAGCTGTCGAGATGCACAGCTTTTTGAGGCAGAGCGAGAGGGCTCGCTACCTCTGCATGTTCATGCCATGCAAGGCCTACGGAAATCAATGCTCCATAAGGGCCGGCGATCCCAAAAATGGTCAGTGTCCATAGACCTCGGTGCCTCCCAAGAGCAACACAGCCCACACACCGAAAGCTCGGCTTGCCTCTGGAGATCGGCAGCTCCCGCTGCCTATCGATAGGCATCGATATCCATCGGCAGCAATATTCTGGATGCCGATGGATATCGATGCCTATCGATAGGTGTGGAATTGGACAGGTTTCAATGCCCCTCGAGACCGAGAGGTAGCGATGGCGAGACTCCTTGGATGCCTCCCAAGAATAGGATCGGCTCCCTGCCAAAAGCTAAAATGCCCGTCGAGATCCACACCGATCGCTAGGCATGGAGAGTTAAGCACGCCTCTCCCTCTTGATGCCTCCCCCTGGCTACGGAGCTGTCGAGATGCACAGCTTTTGAGGCAGAGCGAGAGGGCTTGCTACCTCTGCATGTTGATGCCATGCAAGGCCTACGGAAATCAATGCTCCATAAGGGCCGGCGATCCCCAAAATGGTCAGTTTCCACAGGCCTCGGTGCCTCCCAAGAGCAACACGGCCCACACACCGAAAGCTCGGCTTGCCTCTGGAGATCGGCAGCTCCCGCTGCCTATCGATAGGCATCGATATCCATCGGCAGCAATATTATGGATGCCGATGGATATCGATGGCTATCGATAGGTGTGGAATTGGACAGGCTTCGATGCCCCTCGAGACCGAGAGGTAGCGATGGTGAGACTCCTTGCATGCCTCCCAAGAATAGCATCGGCTCCCTGCCAAAAGCTAAAATGCCCGTCGAGATCCACACCGATCGCTAGGCATGGAGAGTTAAGCACGCCTCTCCCTCTTGATGCCTCCCCCTGGCTACAGAGCTGTCGAGATGCACAGCTTTTGAGGCAGAGCGAGAGGGCTTGCTACCTCTGCATGTTGATGCCATGCAAGGCCTACGGAAATCAATGCTAGGCAAGGGCCCTCAATCCCCAAAATGGTCAGTGTCGATAGGCCTCGGTGCCTCCCAAGAGCAACACGGCCCACACACCGAAAGCTCGGCTTGCCTCTGCAGATCGGCAGCTCCCGCTGCCTATCGATAGGCATCGATATCCATCGGCAGCAATATTCTGGATGCCGATGGATATCGATGGCTATCGATAGGTGTGGAATTGGACAGGCTTCGATGCCCCTCGAGACCGAGAGGTAGCGATGGCGAGACTCCTTGGATGCCTCCCAAGAAGAGGATCGGCTCCCTGCCAAAAGCTAAAATGCCCGTCGAGATCCACACCGATCGCTAGGCATGGAGAGTTAAGCACGCCTCTCCCTCTTGATGCCTCCCCCTGGCTACGGAGCTGTTGAGATGCACAGCTTTTGAGGCAGAGCGAGAGGGCTCGCTACCTCTGCATGTTGATGCCATGCAAGGCCTACGGAAATCAATGCTCCATAAGGGCCGGCGATCCCCAAAATGGTCAGTGTCCACAGGCCTCGGTGCCTCCCAAGAGCAACACAGCCCACACACCGAAAGCTCGGCTTGCCTCTGGAGATCGGCAGCTCCCGCTGCCTATCGATAGGCATCGATATCCATCGGCAGCAATATTCTGGATGCCGATGGATATCGATGGCTATCGATAGGTGTGGAATTGGACAGGTTTCAATGCCCCTCGAGACCGAGAGGTAGCGATGGCGAGACTCCTTGGATGCCTCCCAAGAATAGGATCGGCTCCCTGCCAAAAGCTAAAATGCCCGTCGAGATCCACACCGATCGCTAGGCATGGAGAGTTAAGCACGCCTCTCCCTCTTGATGCCTCCCCCTGGCTACGGAGCTGTCGAGATGCACAGCTTTTGAGGCAGAGCGAGAGGGCTCGCTACCTCTGCATGTTGATGCCATGCAAGGCCTACGGAAATCAATGCTCCATAAGGGCCCTCAATCCCCAAAATGGTCAGTGTCCATAGGCCTCGGTGCCTCCCAAGAGCAACACGGCCCACACACCGAAAGCTCGGCTTGCCTCTGCAGATCGGCAGCTCCCGCTGCCTATCGATAGGCATCGATATCCATCGGCAGCAATATTATGGATGCCGATGGATATCGATGGCTATCGATAGGTGTGGAATTGGACAGGCTTCGATGCCCCTCGAGACCGAGAGGTAGCGATGGCGAGACTCCTTGCATGCCTCCCAAGAATAGCATCGGCTCCCTGCCAAAAGCTAAAATGCCCGTCGAGATCCACACCGATCGCTAGGCATGGAGAGTTAAGCACGCCTCTCCCTCTTGATGCCTCCCCCTGGCTACAGAGCTGTCGAGATGCACAGCTTTTGAGGCAGAGCGAGAGGGCTTGCTACCTCTGCATGTTGATGCCATGCAAGGCCTACGGAAATCAATGCTCCATAAGGGCCCTCAATCCCCAAAATGGTCAGTGTCCATAGGCCTCGGTGCCTCCCAAGAGCAACACGGCCCACACACCGAAAGCTCGGCTTGCCTCTGGAGATCGGCAGCTCCCGCTGCCTATCGATAGGCATCGATATCCATCGGCAGCAATATTATGGATGCCGATGGATATCGATGGCTATCGATAGGTGTGGAATTGGACAGGCTTTGATGCCCCTCGAGACCGAGAGGTAGCGATGGCGAGACTCCTTGGATGCCTCCCAAGAAGAGGATCGGCTCCCTGCCAAAAGCTAAAATGCCCGTCGAGATCCACACCGATCGCTAGGCATGGAGAGTTAAGCACGCCTCTCCCTCTTGATGCCTCCCCCTGGCTACGGAGCTGTCGAGATGCACAGCTTTTTGAGGCAGAGCGAGAGGGCTCGCTACCTCTGCATGTTGATGCCATGCAAGGCCTACGGAAATCAATGCTCCATAAGGGCCGGCGATCCCAAAAATGGTCAGTGTCCATAGGCCTCGGTGCCTCCCAAGAGCAACACAGCCCACACACCGAAAGCTCGGCTTGCCTCTGGAGATGGGCAGCTCCCGCTGCCTATCGATAGGCATCGATATCCATCGGCAGCAATATTCTGGATGCCGATGGATATCGATGCCTATCGATAGGTGTGGAATTGGACAGGTTTCAATGCCCCTCGAGACCGAGAGGTATCGATGGCGAGACTCCTTGCATGCCTCCCAAGAATAGCATCGGCTCCCTGCCAAAAGCTAAAATGCCCGTCGAGATCCACACCGATCGCTAGGCATGGAGAGTTAAGCACGCCTCTCCCTCTTGATGCCTCCCCCTGGCTACGGAGCTGTCGAGATGCACAGCTTTTGAGGCAGAGCGAGAGGGCTTGCTACCTCTGCATGTTGATGCCATGCAAGGCCTACGGAAATCAATGCTCCATAAGGGCCCTCAATCCCCAAAATGGTCAGTGTCCATAGGCCTCGGTGCCTCCCAAGAGCAACACGGCCCACACACCGAAAGCTCGGCTTGCCTCTGGAGATCGGCAGCTCCCGCTGCCTATCGATAGGCATCGATATCCATCGGCAGCAATATTATGGATGCCGATGGATATCGATGCCTATCGATAGGTGTGGAATTGGACAGGTTTCAATGCCCCTCGAGACCGAGAGGTATCGATGGCGAGACTCCTTGGATGCCTCCCAAGAATAGCATCGGCTCCCTGCCAAAAGCTAAAATGCCCGTCGAGATCCACACCGATCGCTAGGCATGGAGAGTTAAGCACGCCTCTCCCTCTTGATGCCTCCCCCTGGCTACGGAGCTGTCGAGATGCACAGCTTTTGAGGCAGAGCGAGAGGGCTTGCTACCTCTGCATGTTGATGCCATGCAAGGCCTACGGAAATCAATGCTCCATAAGGGCCCTCAATCCCCAAAATGGTCAGTGTCCATAGGCCTCGGTGCCTCCCAAGAGCAACACGGCTCACACACCGAAAGCTCAGCTTGCCTCTGGAGATCGGCAGCTCCCGCTGCCTATCGATAGGCATCGATATCCATCGGCAGCAATATTATGGATGCCGATGGATATCGATGGCTATCGATAGGTGTGGAATTGGACAGGCTTCGATGCCCCTCGAGACCGAGAGGTAGCGATGGCGAGACTCCTTGCATGCCTCCCAAGAATAGCATCGGCTCCCTGCCAAAAGCTAAAATGCCCGTCGAGATCCACACCGATCGCTAGGCATGGAGAGTTAAGCACGCCTCTCCCTCTTGATGCCTCCCCCTGGCTACGGAGCTGTCGAGATGCACAGCTTTTGAGGCAGAGCGAGAGGGCTCGCTACCTCTGCATGTTGATGCCATGCAAGGCCTACGGAAATCAATGCTCCATAAGGGCCCTCAATCCCCAAAATGGTCAGTGTCCATAGGCCTCGGTGCCTCCCAAGAGCAACACGGCCCACACACCGAAAGCTCGGCTTGCCTCTGGAGATCGGCAGCTCCCGCTGCCTATCGATAGGCATCGATATCCATCGGCAGCAATATTATGGATGCCGATGGATATCGATGGCTATCGATAGGTGTGGAATTGGACAGGCTTCGATGCCCCTCGAGACCGAGAGGTAGCGATGGCGAGACTCCTTGCATGCCTCCCAAGAAGAGGATCGGCTCCCTGCCAAAAGCTAAAATGCCCGTCGAGATCCACACCGATCGCTAGGCATGGAGAGTTAAGCACGCCTCTCCCTCTTGATGCCTCCCCCTGGCTACAGAGCTGTCGAGATGCACAGCTTTTGAGGCAGAGCGAGAGGGCTTGCTACCTCTGCATGTTGATGCCATGCAAGGCCTACGGAAATCAATGCTCCATAAGGGCCCTCAATCCCCAAAATGGTCAGTGTCCATAGGCCTCGGTGCCTCCCAAGAGCAACACGGCCCACACACCGAAAGCTCAGCTTGCCTCTGGAGATCGGCAGCTCCCGCTGCCTATCGATAGGCATCGATATCCATCGGCAGCAATATTATGGATGCCGATGGATATCGATGGCTATCGATAGGTGTGGAATTGGACAGGCTTCGATGCCCCTCGAGACCGAGAGGTATCGATGGCGAGACTCCTTGGATGCCTCCCAAGAATAGGATCGGCTCCCTGCCAAAAGCTAAAATGCCCGTCGAGATCCACACCGATCGCTAGGCATGGAGAGTTAAGCACGCCTCTCCCTCTTGATGCCTCCCCCTGGCTACGGAGCTGTCGAGATGCACAGCTTTTGAGGCAGAGCGAGAGGGCTTGCTACCTCTGCATGTTGATGCCATGCAAGGCCTACGGAAATCAATGCTCCATAAGGGCCCTCAATCCCCAAAATGGTCAGTGTCCATAGGCCTCGGTGCCTCCCAAGAGCAACACGGCCCACACACCGAAAGCTCGGCTTGCCTCTGGAGATCGGCAGCTCCCGCTGCCTATCGATAGGCATCGATATCCATCGGCAGCAATATTATGGATGCCGATGGATATCGATGGCTATCGATAGGTGTGGAATTGGACAGGCTTCGATGCCCCTCGAGACCGAGAGGTAGCGATGGCGAGACTCCTTGCATGCCTCCCAAGAAGAGGATCGGCTCCCTGCCAAAAGCTAAAATGCCCGTCGAGATCCACACCGATCGCTAGGCATGGAGAGTTAAGCACGCCTCTCCCTCTTGATGCCTCCCCCTGGCTACGGAGCTGTCGAGATGCACAGCTTTTGAGGCAGAGCGAGAGGGCTCGCTACCTCTGCATGTTGATGCCATGCAAGGCCTACGGAAATCAATGCTCCATAAGGGCCGGCGATCCCCAAAATGGTCAGTTTCCACAGGCCTCGGTGCCTCCCAAGAGCAACACGGCCCACACACCGAAAGCTCGGCTTGCCTCTGGAGATCGGCAGCTCCCGCTGCCTATCGATAGGCATCGATATCCATCGGCAGCAATATTATGGATGCCGATGGATATCGATGGCTATCGATAGGTGTGGAATTGGACAGGCTTCGATGCCCCTCGAGACCGAGAGGTAGCGATGGCGAGACTCCTTGGATGCCTCCCAAGAATAGCATCGGCTCCCTGCCAAAAGCTAAAATGCCCGTCAAGATCCACACCGATCGCTAGGCATGGAGAGTTAAGCACGCCTCTCCCTCTTGATGCCTCCCCCTGGCTATGGAGCTGTCGAGATGCACAGCTTTTTGAGGCAGAGCGAGAGGGCTCGCTACCTCTGCATGTTGATGCCATGCAAGGCCTACGGAAATCAATGCTCCATAAGGGCCGGCGATCCCAAAAATGGTCAGTGTCCATAGACCTCGGTGCCTCCCAAGAGCAACACGGCCCACACACCGAAAGCTCGGCTTGCCTCTGGAGATCGGCAGCTCCCGCTGCCTATCGATAGGCATCGATATCCATCGGCAGCAATATTCTGGATGCCGATGGATATCGATGGCTATCGATAGGTGTGGAATTGGACAGGTTTCAATGCCCCTCGAGACCGAGAGGTAGCGATGGCGAGACTCCTTGGATGCCTCCCAAGAATAGCATCGGCTCCCTGCCAAAAGCTAAAATGCCCGTCAAGATCCACACCGATCGCTAGGCATGGAGAGTTAAGCACGCCTCTCCCTCTTGATGCCTCCCCCTGGCTACGGAGCTGTCGAGATGCACAGCTTTTGAGGCAGAGCGAGAGGGCTTGCTACCTCTGCATGTTGATGCCATGCAAGGCCTACGGAAATCAATGCTCCATAAGGGCCCTCAATCCCGAAAATGGTCAGTGTCCACAGGCCTCGGTGCCTCCCAAGAGCAACACGGCCCACACACCGAAAGCTCGGCTTGCCTCTGGAGATGGGCAGCTCCCGCTGCCTATCGATAGGCATCGATATCCATCGGCAGCAATATTATGGATGCCGATGGATATCGATGGCTATCGATAGGTGTGGAATTGGACAGGCTTCGATGCCCCTCGAGACCGAGAGGTAGCGATGGCGAGACTCCTTGGATGCCTCCCAAGAATAGCATCGGCTCCCTGCCAAAAGCTAAAATGCCCGTCAAGATCCACACCGATCGCTAGGCATGGAGAGTTAAGCACGCCTCTCCCTCTTGATGCCTCCCCCTGGCTACGGAGCTGTCGAGATGCACAGCTTTTTGAGGCAGAGCGAGAGGGCTCGCTACCTCTGCATGTTCATGCCATGCAAGGCCTACGGAAATCAATGCTCCATAAGGGCCGGCGATCCCAAAAATGGTCAGTGTCCATAGACCTCGGTGCCTCCCAAGAGCAACACAGCCCACACACCGAAAGCTCGGCTTGCCTCTGGAGATCGGCAGCTCCCGCTGCCTATCGATAGGCATCGATATCCATCGGCAGCAATATTCTGGATGCCGATGGATATCGATGCCTATCGATAGGTGTGGAATTGGACAGGTTTCAATGCCCCTCGAGACCGAGAGGTAGCGATGGCGAGACTCCTTGGATGCCTCCCAAGAATAGGATCGGCTCCCTGCCAAAAGCTAAAATGCCCGTCGAGATCCACACCGATCGCTAGGCATGGAGAGTTAAGCACGCCTCTCCCTCTTGATGCCTCCCCCTGGCTACGGAGCTGTCGAGATGCACAGCTTTTGAGGCAGAGCGAGAGGGCTTGCTACCTCTGCATGTTGATGCCATGCAAGGCCTACGGAAATCAATGCTCCATAAGGGCCGGCGATCCCCAAAATGGTCAGTTTCCACAGGCCTCGGTGCCTCCCAAGAGCAACACGGCCCACACACCGAAAGCTCGGCTTGCCTCTGGAGATCGGCAGCTCCCGCTGCCTATCGATAGGCATCGATATCCATCGGCAGCAATATTATGGATGCCGATGGATATCGATGGCTATCGATAGGTGTGGAATTGGACAGGCTTCGATGCCCCTCGAGACCGAGAGGTAGCGATGGTGAGACTCCTTGCATGCCTCCCAAGAATAGCATCGGCTCCCTGCCAAAAGCTAAAATGCCCGTCGAGATCCACACCGATCGCTAGGCATGGAGAGTTAAGCACGCCTCTCCCTCTTGATGCCTCCCCCTGGCTACAGAGCTGTCGAGATGCACAGCTTTTGAGGCAGAGCGAGAGGGCTTGCTACCTCTGCATGTTGATGCCATGCAAGGCCTACGGAAATCAATGCTAGGCAAGGGCCCTCAATCCCCAAAATGGTCAGTGTCGATAGGCCTCGGTGCCTCCCAAGAGCAACACGGCCCACACACCGAAAGCTCGGCTTGCCTCTGCAGATCGGCAGCTCCCGCTGCCTATCGATAGGCATCGATATCCATCGGCAGCAATATTCTGGATGCCGATGGATATCGATGGCTATCGATAGGTGTGGAATTGGACAGGCTTCGATGCCCCTCGAGACCGAGAGGTAGCGATGGCGAGACTCCTTGGATGCCTCCCAAGAAGAGGATCGGCTCCCTGCCAAAAGCTAAAATGCCCGTCGAGATCCACACCGATCGCTAGGCATGGAGAGTTAAGCACGCCTCTCCCTCTTGATGCCTCCCCCTGGCTACGGAGCTGTTGAGATGCACAGCTTTTGAGGCAGAGCGAGAGGGCTCGCTACCTCTGCATGTTGATGCCATGCAAGGCCTACGGAAATCAATGCTCCATAAGGGCCGGCGATCCCCAAAATGGTCAGTGTCCACAGGCCTCGGTGCCTCCCAAGAGCAACACAGCCCACACACCGAAAGCTCGGCTTGCCTCTGGAGATCGGCAGCTCCCGCTGCCTATCGATAGGCATCGATATCCATCGGCAGCAATATTCTGGATGCCGATGGATATCGATGGCTATCGATAGGTGTGGAATTGGACAGGTTTCAATGCCCCTCGAGACCGAGAGGTAGCGATGGCGAGACTCCTTGCATGCCTCCCAAGAATAGGATCGGCTCCCTGCCAAAAGCTAAAATGCCCGTCGAGATCCACACCGATCGCTAGGCATGGAGAGTTAAGCACGCCTCTCCCTCTTGATGCCTCCCCCTGGCTACGGAGCTGTCGAGATGCACAGCTTTTGAGGCAGAGCGAGAGGGCTCGCTACCTCTGCATGTTGATGCCATGCAAGGCCTACGGAAATCAATGCTAGGCAAGGGCCCGCAATCCCCAAAATGGTCAGTGTCCATAGGCCTCGGTGCCTCCCAAGAGCAACACGGCCCACACACCGAAAGCTCGGCTTGCCTCTGGAGATCGGCAGCTCCCGCTGCCTATCGATAGGCATCGATATCCATCGGCAGCAATATTATGGATGCCGATGGATATCGATGGCTATCGATAGGTGTGGAATTGGACAGGCTTCGATGCCCCTCGAGACCGAGAGGTAGCGATGGTGAGACTCCTTGCATGCCTCCCAAGAATAGCATCGGCTCCCTGCCAAAAGCTAAAATGCCCGTCGAGATCCACACCGATCGCTAGGCATGGAGAGTTAAGCACGCCTCTCCCTCTTGATGCCTCCCCCTGGCTACAGAGCTGTCGAGATGCACAGCTTTTGAGGCAGAGCGAGAGGGCTCGCTACCTCTGCATGTTGATGCCATGCAAGGCCTACGGAAATCAATGCTCCATAAGGGCCCGCAATCCCCAAAATGGTCAGTGTCCATAGGCCTCGGTGCCTCCCAAGAGCAACACGGCCCACACACCGAAAGCTCGGCTTGCCTCTGGAGATGGGCAGCTCCCGCTGCCTATCGATAGGCATCGATATCCATCGGCAGCAATATTATGGATGCCGATGGATATCGATGCCTATCGATAGGTGTGGAATTGGACAGGCTTCGATGCCCCTCGAGACCGAGAGGTAGCGATGGCGAGACTCCTTGCATGCCTCCCAAGAAGAGGATCGGCTCCCTGCCAAAAGCTAAAATGCCCGTCGAGATCCACACCGATCGCTAGGCATGGAGAGTTAAGCACGCCTCTCCCTCTTGATGCCTCCCCCTGGCTACGGAGCTGTCGAGATGCACAGCTTTTGAGGCAGAGCGAGAGGGCTTGCTACCTCTGCATGTTGATGCCATGCAAGGCCTACGGAAATCAATGCTCCATAAGGGCCGGCGATCCCCAAAATGGTCAGTGTCCACAGGCCTAGGTGCCTCCCAAGAGCAACACGGCCCACACACCGAAAGCTCGGCTTGCCTCTGGAGATCGGCAGCTCCCGCTGCCTATCGATAGGCATCGATATCCATCGGCAGCAATATTCTGGATGCCGATGGATATCGATGCCTATCGATAGGTGTGGAATTGGACAGGTTTCAATGCCCCTCGAGACCGAGAGGTATCGATGGCGAGACTCCTTGGATGCCTCCCAAGAATAGCATCGGCTCCCTGCCAAAAGCTAAAATGCCCGTCGAGATCCACACCGATCGCTAGGCATGGAGAGTTAAGCACGCCTCTCCCTCTTGATGCCTCCCCCTGGCTACGGAGCTGTCGAGATGCACAGCTTTTGAGGCAGAGCGAGAGGGCTTGCTACCTCTGCATGTTGATGCCATGCAAGGCCTACGGAAATCAATGCTCCATAAGGGCCCTCAATCCCCAAAATGGTCAGTGTCCATAGGCCTCGGTGCCTCCCAAGAGCAACACGGCCCACACACCGAAAGCTCGGCTTGCCTCTGGAGATCGGCAGCTCCCGCTGCCTATCGATAGGCATCGATATCCATCGGCAGCAATATTCTGGATGCCGATGGATATCGATGGCTATCGATAGGTGTGGAATTGGACAGGCTTCGATGCCCCTCGAGACCGAGAGGTAGCGATGGTGAGACTCCTTGCATGCCTCCCAAGAATAGCATCGGCTCCCTGCCAAAAGCTAAAATGCCCGTCGAGATCCACACCGATCGCTAGGCATGGAGAGTTAAGCACGCCTCTCCCTCTTGATGCCTCCCCCTGGCTACAGAGCTGTCGAGATGCACAGCTTTTGAGGCAGAGCGAGAGGGCTCGCTACCTCTGCATGTTGATGCCATGCAAGGCCTACGGAAATCAATGCTCCATAAGGGCCCGCAATCCCCAAAATGGTCAGTGTCCATAGGCCTCGGTGCCTCCCAAGAGCAACACGGCCCACACACCGAAAGCTCGGCTTGCCTCTGGAGATCGGCAGCTCCCGCTGCCTATCGATAGGCATCGATATCCATCGGCAGCAATATTATGGATGCCGATGGATATCGATGGCTATCGATAGGTGTGGAATTGGACAGGCTTCGATGCCCCTCGAGACCGAGAGGTAGCGATGGCGAGACTCCTTGCATGCCTCCCAAGAATAGCATCGGCTCCCTGCCAAAAGCTAAAATGCCCGTCAAGATCCACACCGATCGCTAGGCATGGAGAGTTAAGCACGCCTCTCCCTCTTGATGCCTCCCCCTGGCTATGGAGCTGTCGAGATGCACAGCTTTTTGAGGCAGAGCGAGAGGGCTCGCTACCTCTGCATGTTGATGCCATGCAAGGCCTACGGAAATCAATGCTCCATAAGGGCCGGCGATCCCAAAAATGGTCAGTGTCCATAGACCTCGGTGCCTCCCAAGAGCAACACAGCCCACACACCGAAAGCTCGGCTTGCCTCTGGAGATCGGCAGCTCCCGCTGCCTATCGATAGGCATCGATATCCATCGGCAGCAATATTATGGATGCCGATGGATATCGATGGCTATCGATAGGTGTGGAATTGGACAGGTTTCAATGCCCCTCGAGACCGAGAGGTAGCGATGGCGAGACTCCTTGCATGCCTCCCAAGAATAGCATCGGCTCCCTGCCAAAAGCTAAAATGCCCGTCGAGATCCACACCGATCGCTAGGCATGGAGAGTTAAGCACGCCTCTCCCTCTTGATGCCTCCCCCTGGCTACGGAGCTGTCGAGATGCACAGCTTTTGAGGCAGAGCGAGAGGGCTTGCTACCTCTGCATGTTGATGCCATGCAAGGCCTACGGAAATCAATGCTAGGCAAGGGCCCGCAATCCCCAAAATGGTCAGTGTCCATAGGCCTCGGTGCCTCCCAAGAGCAACACGGCCCACACACCGAAAGCTCGGCTTGCCTCTGGAGATCGGCAGCTCCCGCTGCCTATCGATAGGCATCGATATCCATCGGCAGCAATATTCTGGATGCCGATGGATATCGATGGCTATCGATAGGTGTGGAATTGGACAGGCTTCGATGCCCCTCGAGACCGAGAGGTAGCGATGGCGAGACTCCTTGCATGCCTCCCAAGAAGAGGATCGGCTCCCTGCCAAAAGCTAAAATGCCCGTCGAGATCCACACCGATCGCTAGGCATGGAGAGTTAAGCACGCCTCTCCCTCTTGATGCCTCCCCCTGGCTACGGAGCTGTCGAGATGCACAGCTTTTGAGGCAGAGCGAGAGGGCTCGCTACCTCTGCATGTTGATGCCATGCAAGGCCTACGGAAATCAATGCTCCATAAGGGCCGGCGATCCCCAAAATGGTCAGTTTCCACAGGCCTCGGTGCCTCCCAAGAGCAACACGGCCCACACACCGAAAGCTCGGCTTGCCTCTGGAGATCGGCAGCTCCCGCTGCCTATCGATAGGCATCGATATCCATCGGCAGCAATATTATGGATGCCGATGGATATCGATGGCTATCGAAAGGTGTGGAATTGGACAGGCTTCGATGCCCCTCGAGACCGAGAGGTAGCGATGGTGAGACTCCTTGGATGCCTCCCAAGAATAGCATCGGCTCCCTGCCAAAAGCTAAAATGCCCGTCGAGATCCACACCGATCGCTAGGCATGGAGAGTTAAGCACGCCTCTCCCTCTTGATGCCTCCCGCTAGCTATGGAGCTGTCGAGATGCACAGCTTTTTTGAGGCAGAGCGAGAGGGCTCGCTACCTCTGCATGTTGATGCCATGCAAGGCCTACGGAAATCAATGCTCCATAAGGGCCGGCGATCCCAAAAATGGTCAGTGTCCATAGACCTCGGTGCCTCCCAAGAGCAAAACAGCCCACACACCGAAAGCTCGGCTTGCCTCTGGAGATCGGCAGCTCCCGCTGCCTATCGATAGGCATCGATATCCATCGGCAGCAATATTATGGATGCCGATGGATATCGATGGCTATCGATAGGTGTGGAATTGGACAGGCTTCGATGCCCCTCGAGACCGAGAGGTAGCGATGGTGAGACTCCTTGGATGCCTCCCAAGAATAGCATCGGCTCCCTGCCAAAAGCTAAAATGCCCGTCGAGATCCACACCGATCGCTAGGCATGGAGAGTTAAGCACGCCTCTCCCTCTTGATGCCTCCCCCTGGCTACGGAGCTGTCGAGATGCACAGCTTTTGAGGCAGAGCGAGAGGGCTCGCTACCTCTGCATGTTGATGCCATGCAAGGCCTACGGAAATCAATGCTAGGCAAGGGCCCGCAATCCCCAAAATGGTCAGTGTCCATAGGCCTCGGTGCCTCCCAAGAGCAACACGGCCCACACACCGAAAGCTCGGCTTGCCTCTGGAGATCGGCAGCTCCCGCTGCCTATCGATAGGCATCGATATCCATCGGCAGCAATATTATGGATGCCGATGGATATCGATGCCTATCGATAGGTGTGGAATTGGACAGGCTTCGATGCCCCTCGAGACCGAGAGGTAGCGATGGTGAGACTCCTTGGATGCCTCCCAAGAATAGCATCGGCTCCCTGCCAAAAGCTAAAATGCCCGTCGAGATCCACACCGATCGCTAGGCATGGAGAGTTAAGCACGCCTCTCCCTCTTGATGCCTCCCCCTGGCTACAGAGCTGTCGAGATGCACAGCTTTTGAGGCAGAGCGAGAGGGCTCGCTACCTCTGCATGTTGATGCCATGCAAGGCCTACGGAAATCAATGCTCCATAAGGGCCCGCAATCCCCAAAATGGTCAGTGTCCATAGGCCTCGGTGCCTCCCAAGAGCAACACGGCCCACACACCGAAAGCTCGGCTTGCCTCTGGAGATGGGCAGCTCCCGCTGCCTATCGATAGGCATCGATATCCATCGGCAGCAATATTATGGATGCCGATGGATATCGATGGCTATCGATAGGTGTGGAATTGGACAGGCTTCGATGCCCCTCGAGACCGAGAGGTAGCGATGGCGAGACTCCTTGGATGCCTCCCAAGAATAGGATCGGCTCCCTGCCAAAAGCTAAAATGCCCGTCGAGATCCACACCGATCGCTAGGCATGGAGAGTTAAGCACGCCTCTCCCTCTTGATGCCTCCCCCTGGCTACGGAGCTGTCGAGATGCACAGCTTTTGAGGCAGAGCGAGAGGGCTTGCTACCTCTGCATGTTGATGCCATGCAAGGCCTACGGAAATCAATGCTCCATAAGGGCCCGCAATCCCCAAAATGGTCAGTGTCCATAGGCCTCGGTGCCTCCCAAGAGCAACACGGCCCACACACCGAAAGCTCGGCTTGCCTCTGGAGATGGGCAGCTCCCGCTGCCTATCGATAGGCATCGATATCCATCGGCAGCAATATTATGGATGCCGATGGATATCGATGGCTATCGATAGGTGTGGAATTGGACAGGCTTCGATGCCCCTCGAGACCGAGAGGTAGCGATGGCGAGACTCCTTGGATGCCTCCCAAGAATAGGATCGGCTCCCTGCCAAAAGCTAAAATGCCCGTCGAGATCCACACCGATCGCTAGGCATGGAGAGTTAAGCACGCCTCTCCCTCTTGATGCCTCCCCCTGGCTACGGAGCTGTCGAGATGCACAGCTTTTGAGGCAGAGCGAGAGGGCTTGCTACCTCTGCATGTTGATGCCATGCAAGGCCTACGGAAATCAATGCTCCATAAGGGCCCTCAATCCCCAAAATGGTCAGTGTCCATAGGCCTCGGTGCCTCCCAAGAGCAACACGGCCCACACACCGAAAGCTCGGCTTGCCTCTGGAGATCGGCAGCTCCCGCTGCCTATCGATAGGCATCGATATCCATCGGCAGCAATATTCTGGATGCCGATGGATATCGATGGCTATCGATAGGTGTGGAATTGGACAGGCTTCGATGCCCCTCGAGACCGAGAGGTAGCGATGGTGAGACTCCTTGCATGCCTCCCAAGAAGAGGATCGGCTCCCTGCCAAAAGCTAAAATGCCCGTCGAGATCCACACCGATCGCTAGGCATGGAGAGTTAAGCACGCCTCTCCCTCTTGATGCCTCCCCCTGGCTACAGAGCTGTCGAGATGCACAGCTTTTGAGGCAGAGCGAGAGGGCTCGCTACCTCTGCATGTTGATGCCATGCAAGGCCTACGGAAGTCAATGCTCCATAAGGGCCCGCAATCCCCAAAATGGTCAGTGTCCATAGGCCTCGGTGCCTCCCAAGAGCAACACGGCCCACACACCGAAAGCTCGGCTTGCCTCTGGAGATCGGCAGCTCCCGCTGCCTATCGATAGGCATCGATATCCATCGGCAGCAATATTATGGATGCCGATGGATATCGATGGCTATCGATAGGTGTGGAATTGGACAGGCTTCGATGCCCCTCGAGACCGAGAGGTAGCGATGGCGAGACTCCTTGCATGCCTCCCAAGAATAGCATCGGCTCCCTGCCAAAAGCTAAAATGCCCGTCAAGATCCACACCGATCGCTAGGCATGGAGAGTTAAGCACGCCTCTCCCTCTTGATGCCTCCCCCTGGCTATGGAGCTGTCGAGATGCACAGCTTTTTGAGGCAGAGCGAGAGGGCTCGCTACCTCTGCATGTTGATGCCATGCAAGGCCTACGGAAATCAATGCTCCATAAGGGCCGGCGATCCCAAAAATGGTCAGTGTCCATAGACCTCGGTGCCTCCCAAGAGCAACACAGCCCACACACCGAAAGCTCGGCTTGCCTCTGGAGATCGGCAGCTCCCGCTGCCTATCGATAGGCATCGATATCCATCGGCAGCAATATTCTGGATGCCGATGGATATCGATGGCTATCGATAGGTGTGGAATTGGACAGGTTTCAATGCCCCTCGAGACCGAGAGGTAGCGATGGCGAGACTCCTTGCATGCCTCCCAAGAATAGCATCGGCTCCCTGCCAAAAGCTAAAATGCCCGTCGAGATCCACACCGATCGCTAGGCATGGAGAGTTAAGCACGCCTCTCCCTCTTGATGCCTCCCCCTGGCTACGGAGCTGTCGAGATGCACAGCTTTTGAGGCAGAGCGAGAGGGCTTGCTACCTCTGCATGTTGATGCCATGCAAGGCCTACGGAAATCAATGCTAGGCAAGGGCCCGCAATCCCCAAAATGGTCAGTGTCCATAGGCCTCGGTGCCTCCCAAGAGCAACACGGCCCACACACCGAAAGCTCGGCTTGCCTCTGGAGATCGGCAGCTCCCGCTGCCTATCGATAGGCATCGATATCCATCGGCAGCAATATTCTGGATGCCGATGGATATCGATGGCTATCGATAGGTGTGGAATTGGACAGGCTTCGATGCCCCTCGAGACCGAGAGGTAGCGATGGCGAGACTCCTTGCATGCCTCCCAAGAAGAGGATCGGCTCCCTGCCAAAAGCTAAAATGCCCGTCGAGATCCACACCGATCGCTAGGCATGGAGAGTTAAGCACGCCTCTCCCTCTTGATGCCTCCCCCTGGCTACGGAGCTGTCGAGATGCACAGCTTTTGAGGCAGAGCGAGAGGGCTCGCTACCTCTGCATGTTGATGCCATGCAAGGCCTACGGAAATCAATGCTCCATAAGGGCCGGCGATCCCCAAAATGGTCAGTTTCCACAGGCCTCGGTGCCTCCCAAGAGCAACACGGCCCACACACCGAAAGCTCGGCTTGCCTCTGGAGATCGGCAGCTCCCGCTGCCTATCGATAGGCATCGATATCCATCGGCAGCAATATTATGGATGCCGATGGATATCGATGGCTATCGAAAGGTGTGGAATTGGACAGGCTTCGATGCCCCTCGAGACCGAGAGGTAGCGATGGTGAGACTCCTTGGATGCCTCCCAAGAATAGCATCGGCTCCCTGCCAAAAGCTAAAATGCCCGTCGAGATCCACACCGATCGCTAGGCATGGAGAGTTAAGCACGCCTCTCCCTCTTGATGCCTCCCGCTAGCTATGGAGCTGTCGAGATGCACAGCTTTTTTGAGGCAGAGCGAGAGGGCTCGCTACCTCTGCATGTTGATGCCATGCAAGGCCTACGGAAATCAATGCTCCATAAGGGCCGGCGATCCCAAAAATGGTCAGTGTCCATAGACCTCGGTGCCTCCCAAGAGCAAAACAGCCCACACACCGAAAGCTCGGCTTGCCTCTGGAGATCGGCAGCTCCCGCTGCCTATCGATAGGCATCGATATCCATCGGCAGCAATATTATGGATGCCGATGGATATCGATGGCTATCGATAGGTGTGGAATTGGACAGGCTTCGATGCCCCTCGAGACCGAGAGGTAGCGATGGTGAGACTCCTTGGATGCCTCCCAAGAATAGCATCGGCTCCCTGCCAAAAGCTAAAATGCCCGTCGAGATCCACACCGATCGCTAGGCATGGAGAGTTAAGCACGCCTCTCCCTCTTGATGCCTCCCCCTGGCTACGGAGCTGTCGAGATGCACAGCTTTTGAGGCGGAGCGAGAGGGCTCGCTACCTCTGCATGTTGATGCCATGCAAGGCCTACGGAAATCAATGCTAGGCAAGGGCCCGCAATCCCCAAAATGGTCAGTGTCCATAGGCCTCGGTGCCTCCCAAGAGCAACACGGCCCACACACCGAAAGCTCGGCTTGCCTCTGGAGATCGGCAGCTCCCGCTGCCTATCGATAGGCATCGATATCCATCGGCAGCAATATTATGGATGCCGATGGATATCGATGGCTATCGATAGGTGTGGAATTGGACAGGCTTCGATGCCCCTCGAGACCGAGAGGTAGCGATGGTGAGACTCCTTGGATGCCTCCCAAGAATAGCATCGGCTCCCTGCCAAAAGCTAAAATGCCCGTCGAGATCCACACCGATCGCTAGGCATGGAGAGTTAAGCACGCCTCTCCCTCTTGATGCCTCCCCCTGGCTACAGAGCTGTCGAGATGCACAGCTTTTGAGGCAGAGCGAGAGGGCTCGCTACCTCTGCATGTTGATGCCATGCAAGGCCTACGGAAATCAATGCTCCATAAGGGCCCGCAATCCCCAAAATGGTCAGTGTCCATAGGCCTCGGTGCCTCCCAAGAGCAACACGGCCCACACACCGAAAGCTCGGCTTGCCTCTGGAGATGGGCAGCTCCCGCTGCCTATCGATAGGCATCGATATCCATCGGCAGCAATATTATGGATGCCGATGGATATCGATGGCTATCGATAGGTGTGGAATTGGACAGGCTTCGATGCCCCTCGAGACCGAGAGGTAGCGATGGCGAGACTCCTTGGATGCCTCCCAAGAATAGGATCGGCTCCCTGCCAAAAGCTAAAATGCCCGTCGAGATCCACACCGATCGCTAGGCATGGAGAGTTAAGCACGCCTCTCCCTCTTGATGCCTCCCCCTGGCTACGGAGCTGTCGAGATGCACAGCTTTTGAGGCAGAGCGAGAGGGCTTGCTACCTCTGCATGTTGATGCCATGCAAGGCCTACGGAAATCAATGCTCCATAAGGGCCGGCGATCCCCAAAATGGTCAGTGTCCACAGGCCTAGGTGCCTCCCAAGAGCAACACGGCCCACACACCGAAAGCTCGGCTTGCCTCTGGAGATCGGCAGCTCCCGCTGCCTATCGATAGGCATCGATATCCATCGGCAGCAATATTCTGGATGCCGATGGATATCGATGCCTATCGATAGGTGTGGAATTGGACAGGTTTCAATGCCCCTCGAGACCGAGAGGTATCGATGGCGAGACTCCTTGGATGCCTCCCAAGAATAGCATCGGCTCCCTGCCAAAAGCTAAAATGCCCGTCGAGATCCACACCGATCGCTAGGCATGGAGAGTTAAGCACGCCTCTCCCTCTTGATGCCTCCCCCTGGCTACGGAGCTGTCGAGATGCACAGCTTTTGAGGCAGAGCGAGAGGGCTTGCTACCTCTGCATGTTGATGCCATGCAAGGCCTACGGAAATCAATGCTAGGCAAGGGCCCGCAATCCCCAAAATGGTCAGTGTCCATAGGCCTCGGTGCCTCCCAAGAGCAACACGGCCCACACACCGAAAGCTCGGCTTGCCTCTGGAGATCGGCAGCTCCCGCTGCCTATCGATAGGCATCGATATCCATCGGCAGCAATATTCTGGATGCCGATGGATATCGATGGCTATCGATAGGTGTGGAATTGGACAGGCTTCGATGCCCCTCGAGACCGAGAGGTAGCGATGGCGAGACTCCTTGGATGCCTCCCAAGAAGAGGATCGGCTCCCTGCCAAAAGCTAAAATGCCCGTCGAGATCCACACCGATCGCTAGGCATGGAGAGTTAAGCACGCCTCTCCCTCTTGATGCCTCCCCCTGGCTACGGAGCTGTCGAGATGCACAGCTTTTGAGGCAGAGCGAGAGGGCTCGCTACCTCTGCATGTTGATGCCATGCAAGGCCTACGGAAATCAATGCTCCATAAGGGCCGGCGATCCCCAAAATGGTCAGTTTCCACAGGCCTCGGTGCCTCCCAAGAGCAACACGGCCCACACACCGAAAGCTCGGCTTGCCTCTGGAGATCGGCAGCTCCCGCTGCCTATCGATAGGCATCGATATCCATCGGCAGCAATATTATGGATGCCGATGGATATCGATGGCTATCGAAAGGTGTGGAATTGGACAGGCTTCGATGCCCCTCGAGACCGAGAGGTAGCGATGGTGAGACTCCTTGGATGCCTCCCAAGAATAGCATCGGCTCCCTGCCAAAAGCTAAAATGCCCGTCGAGATCCACACCGATCGCTAGGCATGGAGAGTTAAGCACGCCTCTCCCTCTTGATGCCTCCCGCTAGCTATGGAGCTGTCGAGATGCACAGCTTTTTTGAGGCAGAGCGAGAGGGCTCGCTACCTCTGCATGTTGATGCCATGCAAGGCCTACGGAAATCAATGCTCCATAAGGGCCGGCGATCCCAAAAATGGTCAGTGTCCATAGACCTCGGTGCCTCCCAAGAGCAAAACAGCCCACACACCGAAAGCTCGGCTTGCCTCTGGAGATCGGCAGCTCCCGCTGCCTATCGATAGGCATCGATATCCATCGGCAGCAATATTATCGATGCCGATGGATATCGATGGCTATCGATAGGTGTGGAATTGGACAGGCTTCGATGCCCCTCGAGACCGAGAGGTAGCGATGGTGAGACTCCTTGGATGCCTCCCAAGAATAGCATCGGCTCCCTGCCAAAAGCTAAAATGCCCGTCGAGATCCACACCGATCGCTAGGCATGGAGAGTTAAGCACGCCTCTCCCTCTTGATGCCTCCCCCTGGCTACGGAGCTGTCGAGATGCACAGCTTTTGAGGCAGAGCGAGAGGGCTTGCTACCTCTGCATGTTGATGCCATGCAAGGCCTACGGAAATCAATGCTCCATAAGGGCCGGCGATCCCCAAAATGGTCAGTGTCCACAGGCCTAGGTGCCTCCCAAGAGCAACACGGCCCACACACCGAAAGCTCGGCTTGCCTCTGGAGATCGGCAGCTCCCGCTGCCTATCGATAGGCATCGATATCCATCGGCAGCAATATTCTGGATGCCGATGGATATCGATGCCTATCGATAGGTGTGGAATTGGACAGGTTTCAATGCCCCTCGAGACCGAGAGGTATCGATGGCGAGACTCCTTGCATGCCTCCCAAGAATAGCATCGGCTCCCTGCCAAAAGCTAAAATGCCCGTCGAGATCCACACCGATCGCTAGGCATGGAGAGTTAAGCACGCCTCTCCCTCTTGATGCCTCCCCCTGGCTACGGAGCTGTCGAGATGCACAGCTTTTGAGGCAGAGCGAGAGGGCTTGCTACCTCTGCATGTTGATGCCATGCAAGGCCTACGGAAATCAATGCTCCATAAGGGCCCTCAATCCCCAAAATGGTCAGTGTCCATAGGCCTCGGTGCCTCCCAAGAGCAACACGGCCCACACACCGAAAGCTCGGCTTGCCTCTGGAGATCGGCAGCTCCCGCTGCCTATCGATAGGCATCGATATCCATCGGCAGCAATATTCTGGATGCCGATGGATATCGATGGCTATCGATAGGTGTGGAATTGGACAGGCTTCGATGCCCCTCGAGACCGAGAGGTAGCGATGGTGAGACTCCTTGCATGCCTCCCAAGAATAGCATCGGCTCCCTGCCAAAAGCTAAAATGCCCGTCGAGATCCACACCGATCGCTAGGCATGGAGAGTTAAGCACGCCTCTCCCTCTTGATGCCTCCCCCTGGCTACAGAGCTGTCGAGATGCACAGCTTTTGAGGCAGAGCGAGAGGGCTCGCTACCTCTGCATGTTGATGCCATGCAAGGCCTACGGAAATCAATGCTCCATAAGGGCCCGCAATCCCCAAAATGGTCAGTGTCCATAGGCCTCGGTGCCTCCCAAGAGCAACACGGCCCACACACCGAAAGCTCGGCTTGCCTCTGGAGATCGGCAGCTCCCGCTGCCTATCGATAGGCATCGATATCCATCGGCAGCAATATTCTGGATGCCGATGGATATCGATGGCTATCGATAGGTGTGGAATTGGACAGGCTTCGATGCCCCTCGAGACCGAGAGGTAGCGATGGCGAGACTCCTTGCATGCCTCCCAAGAATAGCATCGGACCCTTGCCAAAAGCTAAAATGCCCGTCAAGATCCACACCGATCGCTAGGCATGGAGAGTTAAGCACGCCTCTCCCTCTTGATGCCTCCCCCTGGCTATGGAGCTGTCGAGATGCACAGCTTTTTGAGGCAGAGCGAGAGGGCTCGCTACCTCTGCATGTTGATGCCATGCAAGGCCTACGGAAATCAATGCTCCATAAGGGCCGGCGATCCCCAAAATGGTCAGTTTCCACAGGCCTCGGTGCCTCCCAAGAGCAACACGGCCCACACACCGAAAGCTCGGCTTGCCTCTGGAGATCGGCAGCTCCCGCTGCCTATCGATAGGCATCGATATCCATCGGCAGCAATATTATGGATGCCGATGGATATCGATGGCTATCGAAAGGTGTGGAATTGGACAGGCTTCGATGCCCCTCGAGACCGAGAGGTAGCGATGGCGAGACTCCTTGGATGCCTCCCAAGAAGAGGATCGGCTCCCTGCCAAAAGCTAAAATGCCCGTCGAGATCCACACCGATCGCTAGGCATGGAGAGTTAAGCACGCCTCTCCCTCTTGATGCCTCCCGCTAGCTATGGAGCTGTCGAGATGCACAGCTTTTTTGAGGCAGAGCGAGAGGGCTCGCTACCTCTGCATGTTGATGCCATGCAAGGCCTACGGAAATCAATGCTCCATAAGGGCCGGCGATCCCAAAAATGGTCAGTGTCCATAGACCTCGGTGCCTCCCAAGAGCAAAACAGCCCACACACCGAAAGCTCGGCTTGCCTCTGGAGATCGGCAGCTCCCGCTGCCTATCGATAGGCATCGATATCCATCGGCAGCAATATTATGGATGCCGATGGATATCGATGGCTATCGATAGGTGTGGAATTGGACAGGCTTCGATGCCCCTCCAGGCCAAGAGGTATCGATGGTGAGACTCCTTGGATGCCTCCCAAGAATAGCATCGGACCCTTGCCAAAAGCTAAAATGCCCGTCGAGATCCACACCGATCGCTAGGCATGGAGAGTTAAGCACGCCTCTCCCTCTTGATGCCTCCCCCTGGCTACGGAGCTGTCGAGATGCACAGCTTTTGAGGCAGAGCGAGAGGGCTTGCTACCTCTGCATGTTGATGCCATGCAAGGCCTACGGAAATCAATGCTCCATAAGGGCCCTCAATCCCCAAAATGGTCAGTGTCCATAGGCCTCGGTGCCTCCCAAGAGCAACACGGCCCACACACCGAAAGCTCGGCTTGCCTCTGGAGATCGGCAGCTCCCGCTGCCTATCGATAGGCATCGATATCCATCGGCAGCAATATTATGGATGCCGATGGATATCGATGGCTATCGAAAGGTGTGGAATTGGACAGGCTTCGATGCCCCTCGAGACCGAGAGGTAGCGATGGTGAGACTCCTTGCATGCCTCCCAAGAATAGCATCGGCTCCCTGCCAAAAGCTAAAATGCCCGTCGAGATCCACACCGATCGCTAGGCATGGAGAGTTAAGCACGCCTCTCCCTCTTGATGCCTCCCCCTGGCTACAGAGCTGTCGAGATGCACAGCTTTTGAGGCAGAGCGAGAGGGCTTGCTACCTCTGCATGTTGATGCCATGCAAGGCCTACGGAAATCAATGCTAGGCAAGGGCCCTCAATCCCCAAAATGGTCAGTGTCGATAGGCCTCGGTGCCTCCCAAGAGCAACACGGCCCACACACCGAAAGCTCGGCTTGCCTCTGGAGATCGGCAGCTCCCGCTGCCTATCGATAGGCATCGATATCCATCGGCAGCAATATTATGGATGCCGATGGATATCGATGGCTATCGATAGGTGTGGAATTGGACAGGCTTCGATGCCCCTCGAGACCGAGAGGTAGCGATGGCGAGACTCCTTGGATGCCTCCCAAGAAGAGGATCGGCTCCCTGCCAAAAGCTAAAATGCCCGTCGAGATCCACACCGATCGCTAGGCATGGAGAGTTAAGCACGCCTCTCCCTCTTGATGCCTCCCCCTGGCTACGGAGCTGTCGAGATGCACAGCTTTTGAGGCAGAGCGAGAGGGCTCGCTACCTCTGCATGTTGATGCCATGCAAGGCCTACGGAAATCAATGCTCCATAAGGGCCGGCGATCCCCAAAATGGTCAGTTTCCACAGGCCTCGGTGCCTCCCAAGAGCAACACGGCCCACACACCGAAAGCTCGGCTTGCCTCTGGAGATCGGCAGCTCCCGCTGCCTATCGATAGGCATCGATATCCATCGGCAGCAATATTATGGATGCCGATGGATATCGATGGCTATCGATAGGTGTGGAATTGGACAGGCTTCGATGCCCCTCGAGACCGAGAGGTAGCGATGGTGAGACTCCTTGGATGCCTCCCAAGAATAGCATCGGCTCCCTGCCAAAAGCTAAAATGCCCGTCAAGATCCACACCGATCGCTAGGCATGGAGAGTTAAGCACGCCTCTCCCTCTTGATGCCTCCCCCTGGCTATGGAGCTGTCGAGATGCACAGCTTTTTGAGGCAGATCGAGAGGGCTCGCTACCTCTGCATGTTCATGCCATGCAAGGCCTACGGAAATCAATGCTCCATAAGGGCCGGCGATCCCAAAAATGGTCAGTGTCCATAGACCTCGGTGCCTCCCAAGAGCAACACAGCCCACACACCGAAAGCTCGGCTTGCCTCTGGAGATCGGCAGCTCCCGCTGCCTATCGATAGGCATCGATATCCATCGGCAGCAATATTCTGGATGCCGATGGATATCGATGGCTATCGATAGGTGTGGAATTGGACAGGTTTCAATGCCCCTCGAGACCGAGAGGTAGCGATGGCGAGACTCCTTGCATGCCTCCCAAGAATAGCATCGGCTCCCTGCCAAAAGCTAAAATGCCCGTCGAGATCCACACCAATCGCTAGGCATGGAGAGTTAAGCACGCCTCTCCCTCTTGATGCCTCCCCCTGGCTACGGAGCTGTCGAGATGCACAGCTTTTGAGGCAGAGCGAGAGGGCTTGCTACCTCTGCATGTTGATGCCATGCAAGGCCTACGGAAATCAATGCTAGGCAAGGGCCCGCAATCCCCAAAATGGTCAGTGTCCATAGGCCTCGGTGCCTCCCAAGAGCAACACGGCCCACACACCGAAAGCTCGGCTTGCCTCTGGAGATCGGCAGCTCCCGCTGCCTATCGATAGGCATCGATATCCATCGGCAGCAATATTATGGATGCCGATGGATATCGATGGCTATCGATAGGTGTGGAATTGGACAGGCTTCGATGCCCCTCGAGACCGAGAGGTAGCGATGGTGAGACTCCTTGGATGCCTCCCAAGAATAGCATCGGCTCCCTGCCAAAAGCTAAAATGCCCGTCGAGATCCACACCGATCGCTAGGCATGGAGAGTTAAGCACGCCTCTCCCTCTTGATGCCTCCCCCTGGCTACAGAGCTGTCGAGATGCACAGCTTTTGAGGCAGAGCGAGAGGGCTCGCTACCTCTGCATGTTGATGCCATGCAAGGCCTACGGAAATCAATGCTCCATAAGGGCCCGCAATCCCCAAAATGGTCAGTGTCCATAGGCCTCGGTGCCTCCCAAGAGCAACACGGCCCACACACCGAAAGCTCGGCTTGCCTCTGGAGATCGGCAGCTCCCGCTGCCTATCGATAGGCATCGATATCCATCGGCAGCAATATTATGGATGCCGATGGATATCGATGGCTATCGATAGGTGTGGAATTGGACAGGCTTCGATGCCCCTCGAGACCGAGAGGTAGCGATGGCGAGACTCCTTGCATGCCTCCCAAGAATAGGATCGGCTCCCTGCCAAAAGCTAAAATGCCCGTCGAGATCCACACCGATCGCTAGGCATGGAGAGTTAAGCACGCCTCTCCCTCTTGATGCCTCCCCCTGGCTACGGAGCTGTCGAGATGCACAGCTTTTGAGGCAGAGCGAGAGGGCTCGCTACCTCTGCATGTTGATGCCATGCAAGGCCTACGGAAATCAATGCTCCATAAGGGCCGGCGATCCCCAAAATGGTCAGTGTCCACAGGCCTAGGTGCCTCCCAAGAGCAACACGGCCCACACACCGAAAGCTCGGCTTGCCTCTGGAGATCGGCAGCTCCCGCTGCCTATCGATAGGCATCGATATCCATCGGCAGCAATATTCTGGATGCCGATGGATATCGATGGCTATCGATAGGTGTGGAATTGGACAGGTTTCAATGCCCCTCGAGACCGAGAGGTATCGATGGCGAGACTCCTTGGATGCCTCCCAAGAATAGGATCGGCTCCCTGCCAAAAGCTAAAATGCCCGTCGAGATCCACACCGATCGCTAGGCATGGAGAGTTAAGCACGCCTCTCCCTCTTGATGCCTCCCCCTGGCTACGGAGCTGTCGAGATGCACAGCTTTTGAGGCAGAGCGAGAGGGCTTGCTACCTCTGCATGTTGATGCCATGCAAGGCCTACGGAAATCAATGCTCCATAAGGGCCCTCAATCCCCAAAATGGTCAGTGTCCATAGGCCTCGGTGCCTCCCAAGAGCAACACGGCCCACACACCGAAAGCTCGGCTTGCCTCTGGAGATCGGCAGCTCCCGCTGCCTATCGATAGGCATCGATATCCATCGGCAGCAATATTCTGGATGCCGATGGATATCGATGGCTATCGATAGGTGTGGAATTGGACAGGCTTCGATGCCCCTCGAGACCGAGAGGTAGCGATGGTGAGACTCCTTGCATGCCTCCCAAGAAGAGGATCGGCTCCCTGCCAAAAGCTAAAATGCCCGTCGAGATCCACACCGATCGCTAGGCATGGAGAGTTAAGCACGCCTCTCCCTCTTGATGCCTCCCCCTGGCTACAGAGCTGTCGAGATGCACAGCTTTTGAGGCAGAGCGAGAGGGCTCGCTACCTCTGCATGTTGATGCCATGCAAGGCCTACGGAAATCAATGCTCCATAAGGGCCCTCAATCCCCAAAATGGTCAGTGTCCATAGGCCTCGGTGCCTCCCAAGAGCAACACGGCCCACACACCGAAAGCTCGGCTTGCCTCTGGAGATCGGCAGCTCCCGCTGCCTATCGATAGGCATCGATATCCATCAGCAGCAATATTCTGGATGCCGATGGATATCGATGGCTATCGATAGGTGTGGAATTGGACAGGCTTCGATGCCCCTCGAGACCGAGAGGTAGCGATGGCGAGACTCCTTGCATGCCTCCCAAGAAGAGGATCGGCTCCCTGCCAAAAGCTAAAATGCCCGTCGAGATCCACACCGATCGCTAGGCATGGAGAGTTAAGCACGCCTCTCCCTCTTGATGCCTGCCCCTGGCTACGGAGCTGTCGAGATGCACAGCTTTTGAGGCAGAGCGAGAGGGCTCGCTACCTCTGCATGTTGATGCCATGCAAGGCCTACGGAAATCAATGCTCCATAAGGGCCGGCGATCCCCAAAATGGTCAGTTTCCACAGGCCTCGGTGCCTCCCAAGAGCAACACGGCCCACACACCGAAAGCTCGGCTTGCCTCTGGAGATCGGCAGCTCCCGCTGCCTATCGATAGGCATCGATATCCATCGGCAGCAATATTATGGATGCCGATGGATATCGATGGCTATCGAAAGGTGTGGAATTGGACAGGCTTCGATGCCCCTCGAGACCGAGAGGTAGCGATGGCGAGACTCCTTGCATGCCTCCCAAGAAGAGGATCGGCTCCCTGCCAAAAGCTAAAATGCCCGTCGAGATCCACACCGATCGCTAGGCATGGAGAGTTAAGCACGCCTCTCCCTCTTGATGCCTCCCGCTAGCTATGGAGCTGTCGAGATGCACAGCTTTTTTGAGGCAGAGCGAGAGGGCTCGCTACCTCTGCATGTTGATGCCATGCAAGGCCTACGGAAATCAATGCTCCATAAGGGCCGGCGATCCCAAAAATGGTCAGTGTCCATAGACCTCGGTGCCTCCCAAGAGCAAAACAGCCCACACACCGAAAGCTCGGCTTGCCTCTGGAGATCGGCAGCTCCCGCTGCCTATCGATAGGCATCGATATCCATCGGCAGCAATATTATGGATGCCGATGGATATCGATGGCTATCGATAGGTGTGGAATTGGACAGGCTTCGATGCCCCTCCAGGCCAAGAGGTATCGATGGCGAGACTCCTTGGATGCCTCCCAAGAATAGCATCGGACCCTTGCCAAAAGCTAAAATGCCCGTCGAGATCCACACCGATCGCTAGGCATGGAGAGTTAAGCACGCCTCTCCCTCTTGATGCCTCCCCCTGGCTACGGAGCTGTCGAGATGCACAGCTTTTGAGGCAGAGCGAGAGGGCTCGCTACCTCTGCATGTTGATGCCATGCAAGGCCTACGGAAATCAATGCTCCATAAGGGCCGGCGATCCCCAAAATGGTCAGTTTCCACAGGCCTCGGTGCCTCCCAAGAGCAACACGGCCCACACACCGAAAGCTCGGCTTGCCTCTGGAGATCGGCAGCTCCCGCTGCCTATCGATAGGCATCGATATCCATCGGCAGCAATATTATGGATGCCGATGGATATCGATGGCTATCGATAGGTGTGGAATTGGACAGGCTTCGATGCCCCTCGAGACCGAGAGGTAGCGATGGCGAGACTCCTTGCATGCCTCCCAAGAAGAGGATCGGCTCCCTGCCAAAAGCTAAAATGCCCGTCGAGATCCACACCGATCGCTAGGCATGGAGAGTTAAGCACGCCTCTCCCTCTTGATGCCTCCCCCTGGCTACGGAGCTGTCGAGATGCACAGCTTTTGAGGCAGAGCGAGAGGGCTCGCTACCTCTGCATGTTGATGCCATGCAAGGCCTACGGAAATCAATGCTCCATAAGGGCCGGTGATCCCCAAAATGGTCAGTTTCCACAGGCCTCGGTGCCTCCCAAGAGCAACACGGCCCACACACCGAAAGCTCGGCTTGCCTCTGGAGATCGGCAGCTCCCGCTGCCTATCGATAGGCATCGATATCCATCGGCAGCAATATTATGGATGCCGATGGATATCGATGCCTATCGATAGGTGTGGAATTGGACAGGCTTCGATGCCCCTCGAGACCGAGAGGTAGCGATGGCGCGACTCCTTGCATGCCTCCCAAGAATAGCATCGGCTCCCTGCCAAAAGCTAAAATGCCCGTCAAGATCCACACCGATCGCTAGGCATGGAGAGTTAAGCACGCCTCTCCCGCTTGATGCCTGCCCCTGGCTATGGAGCTGTCGAGATGCACAGCTTTTGAGGCAGAGCGAGAGGGCTCGCTACCTCTGCATGTTGATGCCATGCAAGGCCTACGGAAATCAATGCTCCATAAGGGCCGGCGATCCCAAAAATGGTCAGTGTCCATAGACCTCGGTGCCTCCCAAGAGCAACACAGCCCACACACCGAAAGCTCGGCTTGCCTCTGGAGATCGGCAGCTCCCGCTGCCTATCGATAGGCATCGATATCCATCGGCAGCAATATTCTGGATGCCGATGGATATCGATGGCTATCGATAGGTGTGGAATTGGACAGGTTTCAATGCCCCTCGAGACCGAGAGGTAGCGATGGTGAGACTCCTTGGATGCCTCCCAAGAATAGCATCGGCTCCCTGCCAAAAGCTAAAATGCCCGTCGAGATCCACACCGATCGCTAGGCATGGAGAGTTAAGCACGCCTCTCCCTCTTGATGCCTCCCCCTGGCTACGGAGCTGTCGAGATGCACAGCTTTTGAGGCAGAGCGAGAGGGCTTGCTACCTCTGCATGTTGATGCCATGCAAGGCCTACGGAAATCAATGCTAGGCAAGGGCCCGCAATCCCCAAAATGGTCAGTGTCCATAGGCCTCGGTGCCTCCCAAGAGCAACACGGCCCACACACCGAAAGCTCGGCTTGCCTCTGGAGATCGGCAGCTCCCGCTGCCTATCGATAGGCATCGATATCCATCGGCAGCAATATTATGGATGCCGATGGATATCGATGGCTATCGATAGGTGTGGAATTGGACAGGCTTCGATGCCCCTCGAGACCGAGAGGTAGCGATGGTGAGACTCCTTGCATGCCTCCCAAGAATAGGATCGGCTCCCTGCCAAAAGCTAAAATGCCCGTCGAGATCCACACCGATCGCTAGGCATGGAGAGTTAAGCACGCCTCTCCCTCTTGATGCCTCCCCCTGGCTACGGAGCTGTCGAGATGCACAGCTTTTGAGGCAGAGCGAGAGGGCTCGCTACCTCTGCATGTTGATGCCATGCAAGGCCTACGGAAATCAATGCTCCATAAGGGCCCGCAATCCCCAAAATGGTCAGTGTCCATAGGCCTCGGTGCCTCCCAAGAGCAACACGGCCCACACACCGAAAGCTCGGCTTGCCTCTGGAGATCGGCAGCTCCCGCTGCCTATCGATAGGCATCGATATCCATCGGCAGCAATATTATGGATGCCGATGGATATCGATGGCTATCGATAGGTGTGGAATTGGACAGGCTTCGATGCCCCTCGAGACCGAGAGGTAGCGATGGCGAGACTCCTTGCATGCCTCCCAAGAAGAGGATCGGCTCCCTGCCAAAAGCTAAAATGCCCGTCGAGATCCACACCGATCGCTAGGCATGGAGAGTTAAGCACGCCTCTCCCTCTTGATGCCTCCCCCTGGCTACGGAGCTGTCGAGATGCACAGCTTTTGAGGCAGAGCGAGAGGGCTCGCTACCTCTGCATGTTGATGCCATGCAAGGCCTACGGAAATCAATGCTCCATAAGGGCCGGTGATCCCCAAAATGGTCAGTTTCCACAGGCCTCGGTGCCTCCCAAGAGCAACACGGCCCACACACCGAAAGCTCGGCTTGCCTCTGGAGATCGGCAGCTCCCGCTGCCTATCGATAGGCATCGATATCCATCGGCAGCAATATTATGGATGCCGATGGATATCGATGCCTATCGATAGGTGTGGAATTGGACAGGCTTCGATGCCCCTCGAGACCGAGAGGTAGCGATGGCGCGACTCCTTGCATGCCTCCCAAGAATAGCATCGGCTCCCTGCCAAAAGCTAAAATGCCCGTCAAGATCCACACCGATCGCTAGGCATGGAGAGTTAAGCACGCCTCTCCCGCTTGATGCCTGCCCCTGGCTATGGAGCTGTCGAGATGCACAGCTTTTGAGGCAGAGCGAGAGGGCTCGCTACCTCTGCATGTTGATGCCATGCAAGGCCTACGGAAATCAATGCTCCATAAGGGCCGGCGATCCCAAAAATGGTCAGTGTCCATAGACCTCGGTGCCTCCCAAGAGCAACACAGCCCACACACCGAAAGCTCGGCTTGCCTCTGGAGATCGGCAGCTCCCGCTGCCTATCGATAGGCATCGATATCCATCGGCAGCAATATTCTGGATGCCGATGGATATCGATGGCTATCGATAGGTGTGGAATTGGACAGGTTTCAATGCCCCTCGAGACCGAGAGGTAGCGATGGCGAGACTCCTTGCATGCCTCCCAAGAATAGCATCGGCTCCCTGCCAAAAGCTAAAATGCCCGTCGAGATCCACACCGATCGCTAGGCATGGAGAGTTAAGCACGCCTCTCCCTCTTGATGCCTCCCCCTGGCTACGGAGCTGTCGAGATGCACAGCTTTTGAGGCAGAGCGAGAGGGCTTGCTACCTCTGCATGTTGATGCCATGCAAGGCCTACGGAAATCAATGCTAGGCAAGGGCCCGCAATCCCCAAAATGGTCAGTGTCCATAGGCCTCGGTGCCTCCCAAGAGCAACACGGCCCACACACCGAAAGCTCGGCTTGCCTCTGGAGATCGGCAGCTCCCGCTGCCTATCGATAGGCATCGATATCCATCGGCAGCAATATTATGGATGCCGATGGATATCGATGGCTATCGATAGGTGTGGAATTGGACAGGCTTCGATGCCCCTCGAGACCGAGAGGTAGCGATGGTGAGACTCCTTGCATGCCTCCCAAGAATAGGATCGGCTCCCTGCCAAAAGCTAAAATGCCCGTCGAGATCCACACCGATCGCTAGGCATGGAGAGTTAAGCACGCCTCTCCCTCTTGATGCCTCCCCCTGGCTACGGAGCTGTCGAGATGCACAGCTTTTGAGGCAGAGCGAGAGGGCTCGCTACCTCTGCATGTTGATGCCATGCAAGGCCTACGGAAATCAATGCTCCATAAGGGCCCGCAATCCCCAAAATGGTCAGTGTCCATAGGCCTCGGTGCCTCCCAAGAGCAACACGGCCCACACACCGAAAGCTCGGCTTGCCTCTGGAGATCGGCAGCTCCCGCTGCCTATCGATAGGCATCGATATCCATCGGCAGCAATATTATGGATGCCGATGGATATCGATGGCTATCGATAGGTGTGGAATTGGACAGGTTTCAATGCCCCTCGAGACCGAGAGGTATCGATGGCGAGACTCCTTGCATGCCTCCCAAGAATAGCATCGGCTCCCTGCCAAAAGCTAAAATGCCCGTCGAGATCCACACCGATCACTAGGCATGGAGAGTTAAGCACGCCTCTCCCTCTTGATGCCTCCCCCTGGCTACGGAGCTGTCGAGATGCACAGCTTTTGAGGCAGAGCGAGAGGGCTTGCTACCTCTGCATGTTGATGCCATGCAAGGCCTACGGAAATCAATGCTCCATAAGGGCCCTCAATCCCCAAAATGGTCAGTGTCCATAGGCCTCGGTGCCTCCCAAGAGCAACACGGCCCACACACCGAAAGCTCGGCTTGCCTCTGGAGATCGGCAGCTCCCGCTGCCTATCGATAGGCATCGATATCCATCGGCAGCAATATTCTGGATGCCGATGGATATCGATGGCTATCGATAGGTGTGGAATTGGACAGGCTTCGATGCCCCTCGAGACCGAGAGGTAGCGATGGTGAGACTCCTTGCATGCCTCCCAAGAATAGCATCGGCTCCCTGCCAAAAGCTAAAATGCCCGTCGAGATCCACACCGATCGCTAGGCATGGAGAGTTAAGCACGCCTCTCCCTCTTGATGCCTCCCCCTGGCTACAGAGCTGTCGAGATGCACAGCTTTTGAGGCAGAGCGAGAGGGCTTGCTACCTCTGCATGTTGATGCCATGCAAGGCCTACGGAAATCAATGCTCCATAAGGGCCCGCAATCCCCAAAATGGTCAGTGTCCATAGGCCTCGGTGCCTCCCAAGAGCAACACGGCCCACACACCGAAAGCTCGGCTTGCCTCTGGAGATCGGCAGCTCCCGCTGCCTATCGATAGGCATCGATATCCATCGGCAGCAATATTATGGATGCCGATGGATATCGATGGCTATCGAAAGGTGTGGAATTGGACAGGCTTCGATGCCCCTCGAGACCGAGAGGTAGCGATGGCGAGACTCCTTGGATGCCTCCCAAGAAGAGGATCGGCTCCCTGCCAAAAGCTAAAATGCCCGTCGAGATCCACACCGATCGCTAGGCATGGAGAGTTAAGCACGCCTCTCCCTCTTGATGCCTCCCGCTAGCTACGGAGCTGTCGAGATGCACAGCTTTTTTGAGGCAGAGCGAGAGGGCTCGCTACCTCTGCATGTTGATGCCATGCAAGGCCTACGGAAATCAATGCTCCATAAGGGCCGGCGATCCCAAAAATGGTCAGTGTCCATAGACCTCGGTGCCTCCCAAGAGCAAAACAGCCCACACACCGAAAGCTCGGCTTGCCTCTGGAGATCGGCAGCTCCCGCTGCCTATCGATAGGCATCGATATCCATCGGCAGCAATATTATGGATGCCGATGGATATCGATGGCTATCGATAGGTGTGGAATTGGACAGGCTTCGATGCCCCTCGAGACCGAGAGGTAGCGATGGCGAGACTCCTTGCATGCCTCCCAAGAAGAGGATCGGCTCCCTGCCAAAAGCTAAAATGCCCGTCGAGATCCACACCGATCGCTAGGCATGGAGAGTTAAGCACGCCTCTCCCTCTTGATGCCTCCCCCTGGCTACAGAGCTGTCGAGATGCACAGCTTTTGAGGCAGAGCGAGAGGGCTTGCTACCTCTGCATGTTGATGCCATGCAAGGCCTACGGAAATCAATGCTAGGCAAGGGCCCGCAATCCCCAAAATGGTCAGTGTCCATAGGCCTCGGTGCCTCCCAAGAGCAACACGGCCCACACACCGAAAGCTCGGCTTGCCTCTGGAGATCGGCAGCTCCCGCTGCCTATCGATAGGCATCGATATCCATCGGCAGCAATATTCTGGATGCCGATGGATATCGATGGCTATCGATAGGTGTGGAATTGGACAGGCTTCGATGCCCCTCGAGACCGAGAGGTAGCGATGGTGAGACTCCTTGCATGCCTCCCAAGAATAGCATCGGCTCCCTGCCAAAAGCTAAAATGCCCGTCGAGATCCACACCGATCGCTAGGCATGGAGAGTTAAGCACGCCTCTCCCTCTTGATGCCTCCCCCTGGCTACGGAGCTGTCGAGATGCACAGCTTTTGAGGCAGAGCGAGAGGGCTCGCTACCTCTGCATGTTGATGCCATGCAAGGCCTACGGAAATCAATGCTCCATAAGGGCCCTCAATCCCCAAAATGGTCAGTGTCCATAGGCCTCGGTGCCTCCCAAGAGCAACACGGCCCACACACCGAAAGCTCGGCTTGCCTCTGGAGATCGGCAGCTCCCGCTGCCTATCGATAGGCATCGATATCCATCGGCAGCAATATTCTGGATGCCGATGGATATCGATGGCTATCGATAGGTGTGGAATTGGACAGGCTTCGATGCCCCTCGAGACCGAGAGGTAGCGATGGTGAGACTCCTTGCATGCCTCCCAAGAATAGCATCGGCTCCCTGCCAAAAGCTAAAATGCCCGTCGAGATCCACACCGATCGCTAGGCATGGAGAGTTAAGCACACCTCTCCCTCTTGATGCCTCCCCCTGGCTACGGAGCTGTCGAGATGCACAGCTTTTGAGGCAGAGCGAGAGGGCTCGCTACCTCTGCATGTTGATGCCATGCAAGGCCTACGGAAATCAATGCTAGGCCAGGGCCCTCAGTCCCGAAAATGGTCAGTGTCCACAGGCCTCGGTGCCTCCCAAGAGCAACACGGCCCACACACCGAAAGCTCGGCTTGCCTCTGGAGATCGGCAGCTCCCGCTGCCTATCGATAGGCATCGATATCCATCGGCAGCAATATTATGGATGCCGATGGATATCGATGGCTATCGATAGGTGTGGAATTGGACAGGCTTCGATGCCCCTCGAGACCGAGAGGTAGCGATGGCGAGACTCCTTGCATGCCTCCCAAGAAGAGGATCGGCTCCCTGCCAAAAGCTAAAATGCCCGTCGAGATCCACACCGATCGCTAGGCATGGAGAGTTAAGCACGCCTCTCCCTCTTGATGCCTCCCCCTGGCTACGGAGCTGTCGAGATGCACAGCTTTTGAGGCAGAGCGAGAGGGCTCGCTACCTCTGCATGTTGATGCCATGCAAGGCCTACGGAAATCAATGCTCCATAAGGGCCGGCGATCCCCAAAATGGTCAGTTTCCACAGGCCTCGGTGCCTCCCAAGAGCAACACGGCCCACACACCGAAAGCTCGGCTTGCCTCTGGAGATCGGCAGCTCCCGCTGCCTATCGATAGGCATCGATATCCATCGGCAGCAATATTATGGATGCCGATGGATATCGATGCCTATCGATAGGTGTGGAATTGGACAGGCTTCGATGCCCCTCGAGACCGAGAGGTAGCGATGGTGAGACTCCTTGCATGCCTCCCAAGAATAGGATCGGCTCCCTGCCAAAAGCTAAAATGCCCGTCGAGATCCACACCGATCGCTAGGCATGGAGAGTTAAGCACGCCTCTCCCTCTTGATGCCTCCCGCTAGCTATGGAGCTGTCGAGATGCACAGCTTTTTTGAGGCAGAGCGAGAGGGCTCGCTACCTCTGCATGTTGATGCCATGCAAGGCCTACGGAAATCAATGCTCCATAAGGGCCGGCGATCCCAAAAATGGTCAGTGTCCATAGACCTCGGTGCCTCCCAAGAGCAACACGGCCCACACACCGAAAGCTCGGCTTGCCTCTGGAGATCGGCAGCTCCCGCTGCCTATCGATAGGCATCGATATCCATCGGCAGCAATATTATGGATGCCGATGGATATCGATGGCTATCGATAGGTGTGGAATTGGACAGGCTTCGATGCCCCTCCAGGCCAAGAGGTATCGATGGCGAGACTCCTTGGATGCCTCCCAAGAATAGCATCGGACCCTTGCCAAAAGCTAAAATGCCCGTCGAGATCCACACCGATCGCTAGGCATGGAGAGTTAAGCACGCCTCTCCCTCTTGATGCCTCCCCCTGGCTACGGAGCTGTCGAGATGCACAGCTTTTGAGGCAGAGCGAGAGGGCTCGCTACCTCTGCATGTTGATGCCATGCAAGGCCTACGGAAATCAATGCTCCATAAGGGCCGGCGATCCCCAAAATGGTCAGTGTCCACAGGCCTCGGTGCCTCCCAAGAGCAACACGGCCCACACACCGAAAGCTCGGCTTGCCTCTGGAGATCGGCAGCTCCCGCTGCCTATCGATAGGCATCGATATCCATCGGCAGCAATATTATGGATGCCGATGGATATCGATGGCTATCGAAAGGTGTGGAATTGGACAGGCTTCGATGCCCCTCGAGACCGAGAGGTAGCGATGGCGAGACTCCTTGCATGCCTCCCAAGAATAGCATCGGCTCCCTGCCAAAAGCTAAAATGCCCGTCGAGATCCACACCGATCGCTAGGCATGGAGAGTTAAGCACGCCTCTCCCTCTTGATGCCTCCCCCTGGCTACGGAGCTGTCGAGATGCACAGCTTTTGAGGCAGAGCGAGAGGGCTCGCTACCTCTGCATGTTGATGCCATGCAAGGCCTACGGAAATCAATGCTCCATAAGGGCCGGCGATCCCAAAAATGGTCAGTGTCCATAGGCCTCGGTGCCTCCCAAGAGCAACACGGCCCACACACCGAAAGCTCGGCTTGCCTCTGGAGATCGGCAGCTCCCGCTGCCTATCGATAGGCATCGATATCCATCGGCAGCAATATTATGGATGCCGATGGATATCGATGGCTATCGATAGGTGTGGAATTGGACAGGCTTCGATGCCCCTCGAGACCGAGAGGTAGCGATGGCGAGACTCCTTGGATGCCTCCCAAGAATAGCATCGGCTCCCTGCCAAAAGCTAAAATGCCCGTCGAGATCCACACCGATCGCTAGGCATGGAGAGTTAAGCACGCCTCTCCCTCTTGATGCCTCCCCCTGGCTACGGAGCTGTCGAGATGCACAGCTTTTGAGGCAGAGCGAGAGGGCTTGCTACCTCTGCATGTTGATGCCATGCAAGGCCTACAGAAATCAATGCTAGGCAAGGGCCCGCAATCCCCAAAATGGTCAGTGTCCATAGGCCTCGGTGCCTCCCAAGAGCAACACGGCCCACACACCGAAAGCTCGGCTTGCCTCTGGAGATCGGCAGCTCCCGCTGCCTATCGATAGGCATCGATATCCATCGGCAGCAATATTATGGATGCCGATGGATATCGATGGCTATCGATAGGTGTGGAATTGGACAGGCTTCGATGCCCCTCGAGACAAAGAGGTAGCGATGGCGAGACTCCTTGGATGCCTCCCAAGAATAGCATCGGCTCCCTGCCAAAAGCTAAAATGCCCGTCGAGATCCACACCGATCGCTAGGCATGGAGAGTTAAGCACGCCTCTCCCTCTTGATGCCTCCCCCTGGCTACGGAGCTGTCGAGATGCACAGCTTTTGAGGCAGAGCGAGAGGGCTCGCTACCTCTGCATGTTGATGCCATGCAAGGCCTACGGAAATCAATGCTCCATAAGGGCCCTCAATCCCCAAAATGGTCAGTGTCCATAGACCTCGGTGCCTCCCAAGAGCAACACAGCCCACACACCGAAAGCTCGGCTTGCCTCTGGAGATCGGCAGCTCCCGCTGCCTATCGATAGGCATCGATATCCATCGGCAGCAATATTATGGATGCCGATGGATATCGATGCCTATCGATAGGTGTGGAATTGGACAGGCTTCGATGCCCCTCGAGACCGAGAGGTAGCGATGGCGAGACTCCTTGGATGCCTCCCAAGAATAGCATCGGCTCCCTGCCAAAAGCTAAAATGCCCGTCAAGATCCACACCGATCGCTAGGCATGGAGAGTTAAGCACGCCTCTCCCTCTTGATGCCTCCCGCTAGCTATGGAGCTGTCGAGATGCACAGCTTTTTGAGGCAGAGCGAGAGGGCTCGCTACCTCTGCATGTTGATGCCATGCAAGGCCTACGGAAATCAATGCTCCATAAGGGCCGGCGATCCCAAAAATGGTCAGTGTCCATAGACCTCGGTGCCTCCCAAGAGCAACACAGCCCACACACCGAAAGCTCGGCTTGCCTCTGGAGATCGGCAGCTCCCGCTGCCTATCGATAGGCATCGATATCCATCGGCAGCAATATTCTGGATGCCGATGGATATCGATGCCTATCGATAGGTGTGGAATTGGACAGGTTTCGATGCCCCTCGAGACCGAGAGGTATCGATGGCGAGACTCCTTGCATGCCTCCCAAGAATAGCATCGGCTCCCTGCCAAAAGCTAAAATGCCCGTCGAGATCCACACCGATCGCTAGGCATGGAGAGTTAAGCACGCCTCTCCCTCTTGATGCCTCCCCCTGGCTACGGAGCTGTCGAGATGCACAGCTTTTGAGGCAGAGCGAGAGGGCTTGCTACCTCTGCATGTTGATGCCATGCAAGGCCTACGGAAATCAATGCTCCATAAGGGCCCGCAATCCCCAAAATGGTCAGTGTCCATAGGCCTCGGTGCCTCCCAAGAGCAACACGGCCCACACACCGAAAGCTCGGCTTGCCTCTGGAGATCGGCAGCTCCCGCTGCCTATCGATAGGCATCGATATCCATCGGCAGCAATATTATGGATGCCGATGGATATCGATGGCTATCGATAGGTGTGGAATTGGACAGGCTTCGATGCCCCTCGAGACCGAGAGGTAGCGATGGCGAGACTCCTTGGATGCCTCCCAAGAATAGCATCGGCTCCCTGCCAAAAGCTAAAATGCCCGTCGAGATCCACACCGATCGCTAGGCATGGAGAGTTAAGCACGCCTCTCCCTCTTGATGCCTCCCCCTGGCTACAGAGCTGTCGAGATGCACAGCTTTTGAGGCAGAGCGAGAGGGCTCGCTACCTCTGCATGTTGATGCCATGCAAGGCCTACGGAAATCAATGCTCCATAAGGGCCGGCGATCCCAAAAATGGTCAGTGTCCATAGACCTCGGTGCCTCCCAAGAGCAACACGGCCCACACACCGAAAGCTCGGCTTGCCTCTGGAGATCGGCAGCTCCCGCTGCCTATCGATAGGCATCGATATCCATCGGCAGCAATATTATGGATGCCGATGGATATCGATGGCTATCGAAAGGTGTGGAATTGGACAGGCTTCGATGCCCCTCGAGACCGAGAGGTAGCGATGGCGAGACTCCTTGGATGCCTCCCAAGAATAGCATCGGCTCCCTGCCAAAAGCTAAAATGCCCGTCGAGATCCACACCGATCGCTAGGCATGGAGAGTTAAGCACGCCTCTCCCTCTTGATGCCTCCCCCTGGCTACGGAGCTGTCGAGATGCACAGCTTTTGAGGCAGAGCGAGAGGGCTTGCTACCTCTGCATGTTGATGCCATGCAAGGCCTACTGAAATCAATGCTCCATAAGGGCCCTCAATCCCCAAAATGGTCAGTGTCCATAGGCCTCGGTGCCTCCCAAGAGCAACACGGCCCACACACCGAAAGCTCGGCTTGCCTCTGGAGATCGGCAGCTCCCGCTGCCTATCGATAGGCATCGATATCCATCGGCAGCAATATTATGGATGCCGATGGATATCGATGGCTATCGATAGGTGTGGAATTGGACAGGCTTCGATGCCCCTCGAGACCGAGAGGTAGCGATGGCGAGACTCCTTGGATGCCTCCCAAGAATAGCATCGGCTCCCTGCCAAAAGCTAAAATGCCCGTCAAGATCCACACCGATCGCTAGGCATGGAGAGTTAAGCACGCCTCTCCCTCTTGATGCCTCCCGCTAGCTATGGAGCTGTCGAGATGCACAGCTTTTTGAGGCAGAGCGAGAGGGCTCGCTACCTCTGCATGTTGATGCCATGCAAGGCCTACGGAAATCAATGCTCCATAAGGGCCGGCGATCCCAAAAATGGTCAGTGTCCATAGACCTCGGTGCCTCCCAAGAGCAACACAGCCCACACACCGAAAGCTCGGCTTGCCTCTGGAGATCGGCAGCTCCCGCTGCCTATCGATAGGCATCGATATCCATCGGCAGCAATATTCTGGATGCCGATGGATATTGATGCCTATCGATAGGTGTGGAATTGGACAGGTTTCGATGCCCCTCGAGACCGAGAGGTATCGATGGCGAGACTCCTTGGATGCCTCCCAAGAATAGCATCGGCTCCCTGCCAAAAGCTAAAATGCCCGTCGAGATCCACACCGATCGCTAGGCATGGAGAGTTAAGCACGCCTCTCCCTCTTGATGCCTCCCCCTGGCTACGGAGCTGTCGAGATGCACAGCTTTTGAGGCAGAGCGAGAGGGCTTGCTACCTCTGCATGTTGATGCCATGCAAGGCCTACGGAAATCAATGCTCCATAAGGGCCCGCAATCCCCAAAATGGTCAGTGTCCATAGGCCTCGGTGCCTCCCAAGAGCAACACGGCCCACACACCGAAAGCTCGGCTTGCCTCTGGAGATCGGCAGCTCCCGCTGCCTATCGATAGGCATCGATATCCATCGGCAGCAATATTATGGATGCCGATGGATATCGATGGCTATCGATAGGTGTGGAATTGGACAGGCTTCGATGCCCCTCGAGACCGAGAGGTATCGATGGCGAGACTCCTTGCATGCCTCCCAAGAATAGCATCGGCTCCCTGCCAAAAGCTAAAATGCCCGTCGAGATCCACACCGATCGCTAGGCATGGAGAGTTAAGCACGCCTCTCCCTCTTGATGCCTCCCCCTGGCTACAGAGCTGTCGAGATGCACAGCTTTTGAGGCAGAGCGAGAGGGCTTGCTACCTCTGCATGTTGATGCCATGCAAGGCCTACGGAAATCAATGCTCCATAAGGGCCCTCAATCCCCAAAATGGTCAGTGTCCACAGGCCTCGGTGCCTCCCAAGAGCAACACGGCCCACACACCGAAAGCTCGGCTTGCCTCTGGAGATCGGCAGCTCCCGCTGCCTATCGATAGGCATCGATATCCATCGGCAGCAATATTATGGATGCCGATGGATATCGATGGCTATCGATAGGTGTGGAATTGGACAGGCTTCGATGCCCCTCGAGACCGAGAGGTAGCGATGGCGAGACTCCTTGCATGCCTCCCAAGAATAGCATCGGCTCCCTGCCAAAAGCTAAAATGCCCGTCGAGATCCACACCGATCGCTAGGCATGGAGAGTTAAGCACGCCTCTCCCTCTTGATGCCTCCCCCTGGCTACGGAGCTGTCGAGATGCACAGCTTTTGAGGCAGAGCGAGAGGGCTCGCTACCTCTGCATGTTGATGCCATGCAAGGCCTACGGAAATCAATGCTCCATAAGGGCCGGCGATCCCCAAAATGGTCAGTTTCCACAGGCCTCGGTGCCTCCCAAGAGCAACACGGCCCACACACCGAAAGCTCGGCTTGCCTCTGGAGATCGGCAGCTCCCGCTGCCTATCGATAGGCATCGATATCCATCGGCAGCAATATTATGGATGCCGATGGATATCGATGGCTATCGATAGGTGTGGAATTGGACAGGCTTCGATGCCCCTCGAGACCGAGAGGTAGCGATGGCGAGACTCCTTGGATGCCTCCCAAGAATAGCATCGGCTCCCTGCCAAAAGCTAAAATGCCCGTCAAGATCCACACCGATCGCTAGGCATGGAGAGTTAAGCACGCCTCTCCCTCTTGATGCCTCCCGCTAGCTATGGAGCTGTCGAGATGCACAGATTTTTGAGGCAGAGCGAGAGGGCTTGCTACCTCTGCATGTTGATGCCATGCAAGGCCTACGGAAATCAATGCTCCATAAGGGCCCGCAATCCCCAAAATGGTCAGTGTCCATAGGCCTCGGTGCCTCCCAAGAGCAACACGGCCCACACACCGAAAGCTCGGCTTGCCTCTGGAGATCGGCAGCTCCCGCTGCCTATCGATAGGCATCGATATCCATCGGCAGCAATATTATGGATGCCGATGGATGTCGATGGCTAACGATAGGTGTGGAATTGGACAGGCTTCGATGCCCCTCCAGGCCAAGAGGTAGCGATGGCGAGACTCCTTGGATGCCTCCCAAGAATAGGATCGGCTCCCTGCCAAAAGCTAAAATGCCCGTCGAGATCCACACCGATCGCTAGGCATGGAGAGTTAAGCACGCCTCTCCCTCTTGATGCCTCCCCCTGGCTACGGAGCTGTCGAGATGCACAGCTTTTGAGGCAGAGCGAGAGGGCTTGCTACCTCTGCATGTTGATGCCATGCAAGGCCTACGGAAATCAATGCTCCATAAGGGCCCTCAATCCCCAAAATGGTCAGTGTCCATAGGCCTCGGTGCCTCCCAAGAGCAACACGGCCCACACACCGAAAGCTCGGCTTGCCTCTGGAGATCGGCAGCTCCCGCTGCCTATCGATAGGCATCGATATCCATCGGCAGCAATATTATGGATGCCGATGGATATCGATGCCTATCGATAGGTGTGGAATTGGACAGGCTTCGATGCCCCTCGAGACCGAGAGGTAGCGATGGCGAGACTCCTTGCATGCCTCCCAAGAAGAGGATCGGCTCCCTGCCAAAAGCTAAAATGCCCGTCGAGATCCACACCGATCGCTAGGCATGGAGAGTTAAGCACGCCTCTCCCTCTTGATGCCTCCCCCTGGCTACGGAGCTGTCGAGATGCACAGCTTTTGAGGCAGAGTGAGAGGGCTCGCTACCTCTGCATGTTCATGCCATGCAAGGCCTACGGAAATCAATGCTCCATAAGGGCCGGCGATCCCAAAAATGGTCAGTGTCCATAGACCTCGGTGCCTCCCAAGAGCAACACAGCCCACACACCGAAAGCTCGGCTTGCCTCTGGAGATCGGCAGCTCCCGCTGCCTATCGATAGGCATCGATATCCATCGGCAGCAATATTCTGGATGCCGATGGATATCGATGCCTATCGATAGGTGTGGAATTGGACAGGTTTCAATGCCCCTCGAGACCGAGAGGTATCGATGGCGAGACTCCTTGCATGCCTCCCAAGAATAGCATCGGCTCCCTGCCAAAAGCTAAAATGCCCGTCGAGATCCACACCGATCGCTAGGCATGGAGAGTTAAGCACGCCTCTCCCTCTTGATGCCTCCCGCTGGCTACGGAGCTGTCGAGATGCACAGCTTTTGAGGCAGAGCGAGAGGGCTCGCTACCTCTGCATGTTGATGCCATGCAAGGCCTACGGAAATCAATGCTAGGCAAGGGCCCGCAATCCCCAAAATGGTCAGTGTCCATAGGCCTCGGTGCCTCCCAAGAGCAACACGGCCCACACACCGAAAGCTCGGCTTGCCTCTGGAGATCGGCAGCTCCCGCTGCCTATCGATAGGCATCGATATCCATCGGCAGCAATATTATGGATGCCGATGGATATCGATGGCTATCGATAGGTGTGGAATTGGACAGGCTTCGATGCCCCTCGAGACCGAGAGGTAGCGATGGCGAGACTCCTTGCATGCCTCCCAAGAATAGGATCGGCTCCCTGCCAAAAGCTAAAATGCCCGTCGAGATCCACACCGATCGCTAGGCATGGAGAGTTAAGCACGCCTCTCCCTCTTGATGCCTCCCCCTGGCTACAGAGCTGTCGAGATGCACAGCTTTTGAGGCAGAGCGAGAGGGCTCGCTACCTCTGCATGTTGATGCCATGCAAGGCCTACGGAAATCAATGCTCCATAAGGGCCCTCAATCCCAAAAATGGTCAGTGTCCATAGACCTCGGTGCCTCCCAAGAGCAACACGGCCCACACACCGAAAGCTCGGCTTGCCTCTGGAGATCGGCAGCTCCCGCTGCCTATCGATAGGCATCGATATCCATCGGCAGCAATATTATGGATGCCGATGGATATCGATGGCTATCGATAGGTGTGGAATTGGACAGGCTTCGATGCCCCTCGAGACCGAGAGGTATCGATGGCGAGACTCCTTGGATGCCTCCCAAGAATAGCATCGGCTCCCTGCCAAAAGCTAAAATGCCCGTCGAGATCCACACCGATCGCTAGGCATGGAGAGTTAAGCACGCCTCTCCCTCTTGATGCCTCCCCCTGGCTACGGAGCTGTCGAGATGCACAGCTTTTGAGGCAGAGCGAGAGGGCTCGCTACCTCTGCATGTTGATGCCATGCAAGGCCTACGGAAATCAATGCTCCATAAGGGCCCTCAATCCCCAAAATGGTCAGTGTCCACAGGCCTCGGTGCCTCCCAAGAGCAACACGGCCCACACACCGAAAGCTCGGCTTGCCTCTGGAGATCGGCAGCTCCCGCTGCCTATCGATAGGCATCGATATCCATCGGCAGCAATATTATGGATGCCGATGGATATCGATGGCTATCGATAGGTGTGGAATTGGACAGGCTTCGATGCCCCTCGAGACCGAGAGGTAGCGATGGCGAGACTCCTTGCATGCCTCCCAAGAATAGGATCGGCTCCCTGCCAAAAGCTAAAATGCCCGTCGAGATCCACACCGATCGCTAGGCATGGAGAGTTAAGCACGCCTCTCCCTCTTGATGCCTCCCCCTGGCTACGGAGCTGTCGAGATGCACAGCTTTTGAGGCAGAGCGAGAGGGCTCGCTACCTCTGCATGTTGATGCCATGCAAGGCCTACGGAAATCAATGCTCCATAAGGGCCCTCAATCCCCAAAATGGTCAGTGTCCACAGGCCTCGGTGCCTCCCAAGAGCAACACGGCCCACACACCGAAAGCTCGGCTTGCCTCTGGAGATCGGCAGCTCCCGCTGCCTATCGATAGGCATCGATATCCATCGGCAGCAATATTCTGGATGCCGATGGATATCGATGGCTATCGATAGGTGTGGAATTGGACAGGCTTCGATGCCCCTCGAGACCGAGAGGTAGCGATGGCGAGACTCCTTGGATGCCTCCCAAGAATAGGATCGGCTCCCTGCCAAAAGCTAAAATGCCCGTCAAGATCCACACCAATCGCTAGGCATGGAGAGTTAAGCACGCCTCTCCCTCTTGATGCCTCCCCCTGGCTACGGAGCTGTCGAGATGCACAGCTTTTGAGGCAGAGCGAGAGGGCTCGCTACCTCTGCATGTTGATGCCATGCAAGGCCTACGGAAATCAATGCTCCATAAGGGCCCGCAATCCCCAAAATGGTCAGTGTCCATAGGCCTCGGTGCCTCCCAAGAGCAACACGGCCCACACACCGAAAGCTCGGCTTGCCTCTGGAGATCGGCAGCTCCCGCTGCCTATCGATAGGCATCGATATCCATCGGCAGCAATATTATGGATGCCGATGGATATCGATGGCTATCGATAGGTGTGGAATTGGACAGGCTTCGATGCCCCTCGAGACCGAGAGGTAGCGATGGCGAGACTCCTTGGATGCCTCCCAAGAATAGGATCGGCTCCCTGCCAAAAGCTAAAATGCCCGTCAAGATCCACACCGATCGCTAGGCATGGAGAGTTAAGCACGCCTCTCCCTCTTAATGCCTCCCGCTAGCTATGGAGCTGTCGAGATGCACAGATTTTTGAGGCAGAGTGAGAGGGCTCGCTACCTCTGCATGTTCATGCCATGCAAGGCCTACGGAAATCAATGCTCCATAAGGGCCGGCGATCCCAAAAATGGTCAGTGTCCATAGACCTCGGTGCCTCCCAAGAGCAACACGGCCCACACACCGAAAGCTCGGCTTGCCTCTGGAGATCGGCAGCTCCCGCTGCCTATCGATAGGCATCGATATCCATCGGCAGCAATATTATGGATGCCGATGGATATCGATGGCTATCGATAGGTGTGGAATTGGACAGGCTTCGATGCCCCTCGAGACCGAGAGGTAGCGATGGCGAGACTCCTTGGATGCCTCCCAAGAATAGGATCGGCTCCCTGCCAAAAGCTAAAATGCCCGTCAAGATCCACACCAATCGCTAGGCATGGAGAGTTAAGCACGCCTCTCCCTCTTGATGCCTCCCCCTGGCTACGGAGCTGTCGAGATGCACAGCTTTTGAGGCAGAGCGAGAGGGCTCGCTACCTCTGCATGTTGATGCCATGCAAGGCCTACGGAAATCAATGCTCCATAAGGGCCCGCAATCCCCAAAATGGTCAGTGTCCATAGGCCTCGGTGCCTCCCAAGAGCAACACGGCCCACACACCGAAAGCTCGGCTTGCCTCTGGAGATCGGCAGCTCCCGCTGCCTATCGATAGGCATCGATATCCATCGGCAGCAATATTATGGATGCCGATGGATATCGATGGCTATCGATAGGTGTGGAATTGGACAGGCTTCGATGCCCCTCGAGACCGAGAGGTAGCGATGGCGAGACTCCTTGGATGCCTCCCAAGAATAGGATCGGCTCCCTGCCAAAAGCTAAAATGCCCGTCAAGATCCACACCGATCGCTAGGCATGGAGAGTTAAGCACGCCTCTCCCTCTTAATGCCTCCCGCTAGCTATGGAGCTGTCGAGATGCACAGATTTTTGAGGCAGAGTGAGAGGGCTCGCTACCTCTGCATGTTCATGCCATGCAAGGCCTACGGAAATCAATGCTCCATAAGGGCCGGCGATCCCAAAAATGGTCAGTGTCCATAGACCTCGGTGCCTCCCAAGAGCAACACGGCCCACACACCGAAAGCTCGGCTTGCCTCTGGAGATCGGCAGCTCCCGCTGCCTATCGATAGGCATCGATATCCATCGGCAGCAATATTATGGATGCCGATGGATATCGATGGCTATCGATAGGTGTGGAATTGGACAGGCTTCGATGCCCCTCGAGACCGAGAGGTAGCGATGGCGAGACTCCTTGGATGCCTCCCAAGAATAGCATCGGCTCCCTGCCAAAAGCTAAAATGCCCGTCGAGATCCACACCGATCGCTAGGCATGGAGAGTTAAGCACGCCTCTCCCTCTTGATGCCTCCCCCTGGCTACGGAGCTGTCGAGATGCACAGCTTTTGAGGCAGAGCGAGAGGGCTCGCTACCTCTGCATGTTGATGCCATGCAAGGCCTACGGAAATCAATGCTCCATAAGGGCCCTCAATCCCCAAAATGGTCAGTGTCCACAGGCCTCGGTGCCTCCCAAGAGCAACACGGCCCACACACCGAAAGCTCGGCTTGCCTCTGGAGATCGGCAGCTCCCGCTGCCTATCGATAGGCATCGATATCCATCGGCAGCAATATTATGGATGCCGATGGATATCGATGGCTATCGATAGGTGTGGAATTGGACAGGCTTCGATGCCCCTCGAGACCGAGAGGTAGCGATGGCGAGACTCCTTGCATGCCTCCCAAGAATAGGATCGGCTCCCTGCCAAAAGCTAAAATGCCCGTCAAGATCCACACCAATCGCTAGGCATGGAGAGTTAAGCACGCCTCTCCCTCTTGATGCCTCCCCCTGGCTACGGAGCTGTCGAGATGCACAGCTTTTGAGGCAGAGCGAGAGGGCTCGCTACCTCTGCATGTTGATGCCATGCAAGGCCTACGGAAATCAATGCTCCATAAGGGCCCGCAATCCCCAAAATGGTCAGTGTCCATAGGCCTCGGTGCCTCCCAAGAGCAACACGGCCCACACACCGAAAGCTCGGCTTGCCTCTGGAGATCGGCAGCTCCCGCTGCCTATCGATAGGCATCGATATCCATCGGCAGCAATATTATGGATGCCGATGGATATCGATGGCTATCGATAGGTGTGGAATTGGACAGGCTTCGATGCCCCTCGAGACCGAGAGGTAGCGATGGCGAGACTCCTTGGATGCCTCCCAAGAATAGGATCGGCTCCCTGCCAAAAGCTAAAATGCCCGTCAAGATCCACACCGATCGCTAGGCATGGAGAGTTAAGCACGCCTCTCCCTCTTAATGCCTCCCGCTAGCTATGGAGCTGTCGAGATGCACAGATTTTTGAGGCAGAGTGAGAGGGCTCGCTACCTCTGCATGTTCATGCCATGCAAGGCCTACGGAAATCAATGCTCCATAAGGGCCGGCGATCCCAAAAATGGTCAGTGTCCATAGACCTCGGTGCCTCCCAAGAGCAACACGGCCCACACACCGAAAGCTCGGCTTGCCTCTGGAGATCGGCAGCTCCCGCTGCCTATCGATAGGCATCGATATCCATCGGCAGCAATATTATGGATGCCGATGGATATCGATGGCTATCGATAGGTGTGGAATTGGACAGGCTTCGATGCCCCTCGAGACCGAGAGGTAGCGATGGCGAGACTCCTTGGATGCCTCCCAAGAATAGCATCGGCTCCCTGCCAAAAGCTAAAATGCCCGTCGAGATCCACACCGATCGCTAGGCATGGAGAGTTAAGCACGCCTCTCCCTCTTGATGCCTCCCCCTGGCTACGGAGCTGTCGAGATGCACAGCTTTTGAGGCAGAGCGAGAGGGCTCGCTACCTCTGCATGTTGATGCCATGCAAGGCCTACGGAAATCAATGCTCCATAAGGGCCCTCAATCCCCAAAATGGTCAGTGTCCACAGGCCTCGGTGCCTCCCAAGAGCAACACGGCCCACACACCGAAAGCTCGGCTTGCCTCTGGAGATCGGCAGCTCCCGCTGCCTATCGATAGGCATCGATATCCATCGGCAGCAATATTCTGGATGCCGATGGATATCGATGGCTATCGATAGGTGTGGAATTGGACAGGCTTCGATGCCCCTCGAGACCGAGAGGTAGCGATGGCGAGACTCCTTGGATGCCTCCCAAGAATAGGATCGGCTCCCTGCCAAAAGCTAAAATGCCCGTCAAGATCCACACCAATCGCTAGGCATGGAGAGTTAAGCACGCCTCTCCCTCTTGATGCCTCCCCCTGGCTACGGAGCTGTCGAGATGCACAGCTTTTGAGGCAGAGCGAGAGGGCTCGCTACCTCTGCATGTTGATGCCATGCAAGGCCTACGGAAATCAATGCTCCATAAGGGCCCGCAATCCCCAAAATGGTCAGTGTCCATAGGCCTCGGTGCCTCCCAAGAGCAACACGGCCCACACACCGAAAGCTCGGCTTGCCTCTGGAGATCGGCAGCTCCCGCTGCCTATCGATAGGCATCGATATCCATCGGCAGCAATATTATGGATGCCGATGGATATCGATGGCTATCGATAGGTGTGGAATTGGACAGGCTTCGATGCCCCTCGAGACCGAGAGGTAGCGATGGCGAGACTCCTTGGATGCCTCCCAAGAATAGGATCGGCTCCCTGCCAAAAGCTAAAATGCCCGTCAAGATCCACACCGATCGCTAGGCATGGAGAGTTAAGCACGCCTCTCCCTCTTAATGCCTCCCGCTAGCTATGGAGCTGTCGAGATGCACAGATTTTTGAGGCAGAGTGAGAGGGCTCGCTACCTCTGCATGTTCATGCCATGCAAGGCCTACGGAAATCAATGCTCCATAAGGGCCGGCGATCCCAAAAATGGTCAGTGTCCATAGACCTCGGTGCCTCCCAAGAGCAACACGGCCCACACACCGAAAGCTCGGCTTGCCTCTGGAGATCGGCAGCTCCCGCTGCCTATCGATAGGCATCGATATCCATCGGCAGCAATATTATGGATGCCGATGGATATCGATGGCTATCGATAGGTGTGGAATTGGACAGGCTTCGATGCCCCTCGAGACCGAGAGGTAGCGATGGCGAGACTCCTTGGATGCCTCCCAAGAATAGCATCGGCTCCCTGCCAAAAGCTAAAATGCCCGTCGAGATCCACACCGATCGCTAGGCATGGAGAGTTAAGCACGCCTCTCCCTCTTGATGCCTCCCCCTGGCTACGGAGCTGTCGAGATGCACAGCTTTTGAGGCAGAGCGAGAGGGCTTGCTACCTCTGCATGTTGATGCCATGCAAGGCCTACGGAAATCAATGCTCCATAAGGGCCCGCAATCCCCAAAATGGTCAGTGTCCACAGGCCTCGGTGCCTCCCAAGAGCAACACGGCCCACACACCGAAAGCTCGGCTTGCCTCTGGAGATCGGCAGCTCCCGCTGCCTATCGATAGGCATCGATATCCATCGGCAGCAATATTATGGATGCCGATGGATATCGATGGCTATCGATAGGTGTGGAATTGGACAGGCTTCGATGCCCCTCGAGACCGAGAGGTAGCGATGGCGAGACTCCTTGCATGCCTCCCAAGAATAGGATCGGCTCCCTGCCAAAAGCTAAAATGCCCGTCGAGATCCACACCGATCGCTAGGCATGGAGAGTTAAGCACGCCTCTCCCTCTTGATGCCTCCCCCTGGCTACGGAGCTGTCGAGATGCACAGCTTTTGAGGCAGAGCGAGAGGGCTCGCTACCTCTGCATGTTGATGCCATGCAAGGCCTACGGAAATCAATGCTCCATAAGGGCCCTCAATCCCCAAAATGGTCAGTGTCCACAGGCCTCGGTGCCTCCCAAGAGCAACACGGCCCACACACCGAAAGCTCGGCTTGCCTCTGGAGATCGGCAGCTCCCGCTGCCTATCGATAGGCATCGATATCCATCGGCAGCAATATTCTGGATGCCGATGGATATCGATGGCTATCGATAGGTGTGGAATTGGACAGGCTTCGATGCCCCTCGAGACCGAGAGGTATCGGTGGCGAGACTCCTTGGATGCCTCCCAAGAATAGGATCGGCTCCCTGCCAAAAGCTAAAATGCCCGTCAAGATCCACACCGATCGCTAGGCATGGAGAGTTAAGCACGCCTCTCCCTCTTGATGCCTCCCCCTGGCTACGGAGCTGTCGAGATGCACAGCTTTTGAGGCAGAGCGAGAGGGCTCGCTACCTCTGCATGTTGATGCCATGCAAGGCCTACGGAAATCAATGCTCCATAAGGGCCCTCAATCCCCAAAATGGTCAGTGTCCACAGGCCTCGGTGCCTCCCAAGAGCAACACGGCCCACACACCGAAAGCTCGGCTTGCCTCTGGAGATCGGCAGCTCCCGCTGCCTATCGATAGGCATCGATATCCATCGGCAGCAATATTCTGGATGCCGATGGATATCGATGGCTATCGATAGGTGTGGAATTGGACAGGCTTCGATGCCCCTCGAGACCGAGAGGTAGCGATGGCGAGACTCCTTGCATGCCTCCCAAGAAGAGGATCGGCTCCCTGCCAAAAGCTAAAATGCCCGTCAAGATCCACACCGATCGCTAGGCATGGAGAGTTAAGCACGCCTCTCCCTCTTAATGCCTCCCGCTAGCTATGGAGCTGTCGAGATGCACAGATTTTTGAGGCAGAGTGAGAGGGCTCGCTACCTCTGCATGTTCATGCCATGCAAGGCCTACGGAAATCAATGCTCCATAAGGGCCGGCGATCCCAAAAATGGTCAGTGTCCATAGACCTCGGTGCCTCCCAAGAGCAACACGGCCCACACACCGAAAGCTCGGCTTGCCTCTGGAGATCGGCAGCTCCCGCTGCCTATCGATAGGCATCGATATCCATCGGCAGCAATATTCTGGATGCCGATGGATATCGATGCCTATCGATAGGTGTGGAATTGGACAGGTTTCAATGCCCCTCGAGACCGAGAGGTATCGATGGCGAGACTCCTTGCATGCCTCCCAAGAATAGCATCGGCTCCCTGCCAAAAGCTAAAATGCCCGTCGAGATCCACACCGATCGCTAGGCATGGAGAGTTAAGCACGCCTCTCCCTCTTGATGCCTCCCCCTGGCTACGGAGCTGTCGAGATGCACAGCTTTTGAGGCAGAGCGAGAGGGCTCGCTACCTCTGCATGTTGATGCCATGCAAGGCCTACGGAAATCAATGCTCCATAAGGGCCCGCAATCCCCAAAATGGTCAGTGTCCACAGGCCTCGGTGCCTCCCAAGAGCAACACGGCCCACACACCGAAAGCTCGGCTTGCCTCTGGAGATCGGCAGCTCCCGCTGCCTATCGATAGGCATCGATATCCATCGGCAGCAATATTATGGATGCCGATGGATATCGATGGCTATCGATAGGTGTGGAATTGGACAGGCTTCGATGCCCCTCGAGACCGAGAGGTAGCGATGGCGAGACTCCTTGCATGCCTCCCAAGAATAGGATCGGCTCCCTGCCAAAAGCTAAAATGCCCGTCGAGATCCACACCGATCGCTAGGCATGGAGAGTTAAGCACGCCTCTCCCTCTTGATGCCTCCCCCTGGCTACGGAGCTGTCGAGATGCACAGCTTTTGAGGCAGAGCGAGAGGGCTCGCTACCTCTGCATGTTGATGCCATGCAAGGCCTACGGAAATCAATGCTCCATAAGGGCCCTCAATCCCCAAAATGGTCAGTGTCCACAGGCCTCGGTGCCTCCCAAGAGCAACACGGCCCACACACCGAAAGCTCGGCTTGCCTCTGGAGATCGGCAGCTCCCGCTGCCTATCGATAGGCATCGATATCCATCGGCAGCAATATTCTGGATGCCGATGGATATCGATGGCTATCGATAGGTGTGGAATTGGACAGGCTTCGATGCCCCTCGAGACCGAGAGGTATCGGTGGCGAGACTCCTTGGATGCCTCCCAAGAATAGGATCGGCTCCCTGCCAAAAGCTAAAATGCCCGTCAAGATCCACACCAATCGCTAGGCATGGAGAGTTAAGCACGCCTCTCCCTCTTGATGCCTCCCCCTGGCTACGGAGCTGTCGAGATGCACAGCT